>NW_027202383.1:2500-1247500 GCF_024711535.1 Dipodomys merriami
TACTGGAAGTTTTCTGACGCATGTGAAGGTGTGAGCAGGTCTGGCGGCTGCAGGGGGACCACGCACCTCCCGTGGACTGTTTCTATCAGGGACCAAAGGCCTTCTGAGAGACCTAGCTTGAGAGGAACCCAACAACCGAACCTGGAGTTCCCCAGGGCGGGGGTGTGTTCATCCTTTTCCCCCATAGCTCCCCAGCATATCGAGATTTCGGGAATCAGGACATATCAGCGAGGAAGGCCTTTTGTTAGAAATGGAGGCTTAAACTAATAAAGGATTTCTTATTCATAGGCCTAGTACTGAGGTCTCTGAGATTGCTCTTCTCCTTCCTGGACCCTAGTGGACAGGGAGGGGGTGGTATTCATACTCCTATAGCAGGAGCTTCCCGGACACACAGAAAGCTATGCTTTGTTATATCTCCTTGGCCAGCAAGGGACCCCCTTAGCCATGGCTGAAAAGAAGCAAAAGAGAGAGGTAGGAAATGGGACATCAGCCCACAGAAGATGCTCCAAGGGGAAGGAAGCAGCTTCTCTGTGGGTGAAGAATGGAAGAGTGACCTGGGAAGTTTCACCACACATGGGTCCTGGAGCTGTGCAGCTCTGGAACACCCTAATAGAGAAGCCCTGGGCATCTCCAGAGCCCCTGAGATTCCACCTGGGCCCCAGGTCCAGCCCTAAAAAGTCCACACTACATCCCTGGAGCCCCACCTTGGGGAAGCTGTAACCTTTGTGACCTGACATCTATGTATTGAGCACAAAATGCCAACTGGGTTTGCAGGGTGCTGGGTGAACACATCAGTTGTGAAACACGTTCTTCTTCTCAGATGAAGAGAGCTAAAAATAGGTGGAGTCGAATATTCATCAGAGTCATGGCACAGACTATTTACACCATCCTTTAGAAGCACCCTGCTAAGAAATCTGAGGCTAACCAGAAGTTGGTAGTTCATGCTTACAATCCTAGCTATGCTAGAGGCTGCGGTCTGAGGATCGTGGTTCACAGCCAGCCCAAGCAGGAAAGACCTGGAGACTCTTAACTCTAATTAACCACCAAAAAGCCAGATGTGGAGCTGTGGCTCAAGTGGTAGAGCACCAGACTTGACCCAAAAAGCTCAGGGATAGCACCCAGGCCTGAGTTCAGGCCTCAGGACTGGCATTTGTCATCTTAGAAAGTCCTGGGAAGGGGCTCTGGGCCTCCTGCAGGTTAATCCTGTCCACCGCACTCAGGTTCTGTCCACACCCCTGAGCCTCCCAAGACACTGTCCTGTAGAGCAAGCCTAGCAAGGTCGGGATGGCCTCGTCACCACAAAAGGCGTGGTGCCCACAGCGCGACACGGCACATTCCGGGCAACACTGATAATCACTTTGACAATGGTAGAAAGGCTAGAAGGTGTTAGACTGTGCAGGACCATGTGAAACAGGACTAGAGTGATTAGCATTAAAAAGGTTGCCAGAGCAATTAACACCTCATTAATATAATATCAGTCGTGATTGCATGGATCCCAAGTGACCTCCAAATTCTTTTCAACCCAC
The DNA here is from genome assembly GCF_024711535.1 of Dipodomys merriami. Lineage (NCBI taxonomy): Eukaryota > Metazoa > Chordata > Mammalia > Rodentia > Heteromyidae > Dipodomys > Dipodomys merriami. The sequence goes on from NW_027202383.1 coordinate 4,027, forward strand.
TCAGGAAAGCAGTGCTTTAGGAAGCATTACTAGGAACTGGCTACAAAGGCAGGGGGCCAGCCCATCTGCCCGGCCCCTGGGAAGAGGGCCCTGACAGACCTCACTGAGCTCAGGTGGCCACCCTGCCCAGACCACAGCAAGGCTGTCACATGACCGGGCCGTGGGAAATCCTGCGGGCACTGAAGGCTGTGTGTCCATGCAGGAGTTTGGTGACCCAGTTCTGGGCAATGGCACAGGGGGACAAGGCCCAGTGGCCCCCAGAGGCCTGCGCGCAAGCCGGGAGAGGAGACCTGTCCCAGAGCTGCACGGCTGTGATTGTTCCGTGCAAAACCACTCGCTGGGATCAAAGTGATCGCCTTAAATAATTGATTTATTTTTATCAGTATCAAAATACGAAGCCCCCCGGAGGGCTGTGAACACGAGAGATGTAATCAGTGGCACCCCTGGGAGGGAGAGGCGCCCAGCCCCGTGTCTGCCGTTCAAGGGCACGCACAGGGCTGCCTGCATCAAAGAACCATGTCCTGAAATAGTGCGCCCCAAAAGTCGCCTCGTGCAGCTCATGGTAATCAGTGCTGCAGACAGGAAAGGGCATCTTACCACTCTTTTCATTCACACTGACCACTGGCAGAAAGACAGGGGGAAATGGAGAAGGAATTAGGGGGAACCCTGTATGGAAGGAATATCCACTGTGTGTCATCTCTGCTGGCATGTACACACACCTCCAGGACAGGGCTACACACACACACACACACACACACACACACACACAGCCTGTACATACACATACCTCTAGGAGATGGACACACACACATACACACAGCTTGTACACACACAGACCTCCAGAATCTGGCCACACACACACACAGCCTGTGCCAGAATCTCTCCCTGTTCAAAAATCATTCTAAGCCAAGCATGGTAACTCATACCTGTAATCCTCCCTACTCAGGGGGCTGAGATCTGAGGATCAAGGTTCGAAGCCAGCCTGGGCAGGAAAGTCTGTGAGACACTTGTCTCCAATAAACCACCAAAAAAAAAAAAAAAGCTGGTAGTGGAACAGTTGCACAAGAGGTAGAGTGTGAGCCTTGAGTGAAAAAGCGAAGGGACAGCACCCTGAGTTCAAGCCCCAGTACTGTCTCATACACACACACACACACACACACACACACACACACACACACACACACACAGAGTTCTGGATGCTCCTTCCCATGTCAGTGTTGCAAGGTCTCACAAAACTCAGCCAGGGACACGGGGACAAGGTGGCAGCAACCGGGGATCCCAGGTCCTACCCAGCATCTCCTCAATCGCACAGGCATCCCGAGGTAAGGGGGCCGCACAGCCGCCTGACCTCCAGAGCTGGCCTGAGCACCCGTGACCTTGACACCAGAGAGCAGGGAACAGGAAGGACAGAGGCAGGCAGGGACCACTGCCAAGTCAAGACAGGAGCGGGCTTCGCAGGAGAAGCAGAGTCGGGGCTGGGGTCTCCACATGGTAAGAAGGGCGCCAGGGCACAGCGGTCCGGGCCTTTGACTTTAAAACATGCAAAGATACCAGCACCCTTACCCATGCAGCTAAATGCTCAACATCCAGAACTAAGAATGACAACCTTCTGTCCTGTGTGTAGCGGATCCTCTTTATGCGCGCATACTGCTAAAGGGGGAGATGGAGGAGGTAGTAGAAAGAATTGGAGAGAAGGGGGACTAGGGGGAGAGAGAGAGGGGAGGAGGAAGGGACGGAGGGAGGGACAGTTAACTTTACAGGGAGAGAGAGAGGAAGGGAGGGAGGGTTAATTTCACAAAGAGAAAGAGGGAGGGAGGGAGGGAGGGTTCATGTCACAAGGCAAAATCATCTTTCCCAGCCAGCTTCAGGGCTGTCAGCCTCCAGGCCCCACCCCCACCTCCTGAGAAGTCACTGTCCAGCTTTACACATCCGAGCATCTGCACATCTCCCTGGCTTAAGCATGGGCTTCACTTGTGTGTTAATTCACAGGTTTACACAAGTCCTTTCTCTAACTACAGTATTCCAGCCGGTAAAAATGCTGCCCTATTAGAGTGTGTAAGATGCCTCGAATATTTTACCATTAGAAATCACATGACCATTATCTCCTTTGTCTATGCGTCTCCATGAAACTCACTGGCATGTTTGTCTAAACTGTATTTCTTCAGATGGGATTGTGGCGTCATTGGATGTTTTTAACTGATTACAAATCACATTGATTTCCAGAGTAGATCTCCAAACTGAAACCTCTTCCACACACCTCCACACCTGTGTGCCAACACTTTATTACCATTATGCACACTGGTGGCTCACATCTGTAATCCTAGCTAGTCAGGAGGCCGAGATCTGGAAGACCACAGTCTAACGCCAGCTTAGGTGGAAAAATATGCAAGAGTCCATCTCCTCCAGGCTGGAAGTGTGGCTTCGGCGGTAGAGAGCAAATACACTGAGCTGGAGATACTGTACTCCAACCCCAGTGCTGGGCAGAGGGGAGGTGCCAATTGGTCATGACTTTTACCCTTGATGTCTTATTTTCACATCAATTTGGATCTAGTAAGTTGAACACCTAGTTTTTTGTTTATGAGTGGTTCTTTGTTTCTCATCCATGCCGTTCAGCATCTTATTTACCCATTGTCTTGTTCCTTTTCAATCTGCAGTTCTTTACCTGGGTGGACTCCTAAATGTTGGTTGAAGTTTGCATTCTATAGCACCCGTGGTCACGGAGAGCGCTCAGGTGCTGACATGCTGTGCCGACGTGAGGAAGGCTGAGGTGTCCATTGCTGTTCCTATGTCCCTGAAGCCTTGTGGAATGTGTGGCTTTGGTGTGGCCTGAGCTCGTGGGGCTGGCCTTGCCCCACAAGCAGGAGAACTCTGTGACCCATTCATCAGCGCCCTGTGCTCCTGCTCTGCTCTGCTAGGCTTCTCTTTCCCACCACCTCTCGGCCCTGCCTCCGGTCTCTCCCCTCTCTCTGTCCCTACACCGCATTGCACTGTCTGTGCTGCCCTTGCATGGGGACGTTTCTTGAGATCTTCCAAGGAATCTCATCTCCTTCTCTTTTACAATGGCTTTGGCTCTTCCTGCCTTTGCCCCCCTAATAAAAGACAAATAAAGAGGAGAGGTGGGCGAACGCTGTCATAATACTCAGTGTGCAGGTGTGAAGGTGGAGCCAGGTAAACTGAGGGGCGGGGTGAGGCTGGGAGAGATGGAGGATGATGGACAGGATGAAGTGGATCTAGATGCATTGTCCTCAAACTGACATGCTGGGCAAAACCCCTCTCTACAACAACTTAGCCATAATGAAGTTAAAAAAAGTTAACAATATTTTTTTGGGTTCTTTGTCCCAAATGACTTGGATTTAAACTGCATTTAATTTCTAGATAGTTTGGAAAGAGCAACAGCTTTCCACAAGGAAGATTTCACTCCCCAAATGCCATATGCCTCTCCATCCCTGCCACAGGCCTCAGTATTTTCTTCAGAGATGTTTGGTGCCATTTTCTATATTTGTTCCTGGATGTATTGTAATGTGGTTGCTTTGGGGATAGCTGCTTCTTCCTAGAATTTCCGGTTGGTCCTTCCACAAAAGATGGTAGTTTTGAGGCAAAGAGGGCTGGTTCCGTTTCCACAATGCCAGGAAGCCTGAGCTGCTGATTTATGGGGGCAGGGGGAGCAGGTAGCCACAAGATGGCCTCCCAGATGGGGGTCGTGGTTGATCCTACGGAAGACACCATAACCAGTGTGGTTGTCTGAGGGAAACAGCTGTGGGTGCTACATAGAAGAAGACCCAATCCGACAGCTGGGAAGAGGCCATAGCGGGACTCGAAGGGTACACAATTCAAGACGGTGACTGAGAAGGAGCAGGTTCTCTTCACCCAGCCCATGTGGAGCCCAGCTGGCTTTCTTGGGTATTCCTCATGCCCTTTACCCCATTCAAGCAGCCAGACATGTGGGCAGCTGTGGCTTAAGAGAAGAAACACTACCTCAGAAATGCAGAGTCAAAGAGAGCACCCAGTTCTTAGATTTTTCACAAGAAAAGGTTGTGTTGGACTGTATGAACAGTTTGAGAAGGGGTGGGGAAGAGGAAGGGGGGGAAAGGAAGGAGGGAAGGAGAGAGAGGGAGGGAGGGAGGGAGAGATGGAAAGAAGTGTGCTGAAGATAGACTGGACAAGATGGAAGAGAAAAGGAAGGCAAGAGTGCAGCCATGACTGGCCACAGAGCTGCCAGGCTCTTGGGAGACGTGAGGCCCAGCGGGCATCTGGGGAGCAGGAGCCAATGTGCCGAACTTGGTGGCACCAGGCATGTGGGCCCAGACCAGCCTTCCAGGAGTACATGCTTGCTCAAGAAGCTCCCGGAACGAGAGTGGGCATTCCATCATTTCCAGGTTCCAAAGACCTCGCCATGTATAAGGAAGCAGAACAATAGGAGCCATGATCCCAGGCGGTAGAAGCAGCTGAACAGAAGTAGCCGAGAGATCCTGCCCGAGCTCATCCATCCTGAGAACCGGATCCCCAAATCCCACAGGTAAGAGCTGAGGCCCCACTACGCACCAGATACCGATCTAACGCTGAGCAGCTAGCGCCATATGTGGCCATTATCGTCCTTAGCATGGTTATGGGACGAGAAGGAGCCTCTGCCCTGGGCCCATGCCTTGGAGTCTAGCATGTCACAGTACTAACAGAACATGTCATGTAACAAAGACCCATTAGTGCCTTGACTGTGGTAAGATGAATAACAATCAACCAAAAAATATCTCCATCCTAATTCCCAGAACCTGCGAGTCCTACTTACACAGGACATCATCAATGTGGTTTAGGTAAGGTCTTGATATAAGGTGACTATACTGGGTTGTCAGGACGGGATCTAAATGTCCTCACTAGTGTCCTTGTAAGAGGGAGAAAGAGGGAGCTTAGACACAGGCAGAAGAGAAGGAGCAACCGCTATGGAGGCCAAGACTCCAGCGATGCAGCCACAAGCCAAGGAATGCCAGTGGCCACCAAAAGCTGAAAGAGTCCAGGGGAAATTCCCCTGTGGAGCTCTGGGGGTGGGGGGTCCTGCAGTACTGGCTTCAGCTCAGACTTCAGGCCCACTTCAGACTCCTGGGCCCCAGAACTGAGAATAAGCAGGTGTGGTTTCCAGCCACCCAGCTTGAGTGATTTATTATGGCAGAAATGAGAACATAACAAACAGGTGGCTCTTATCATGACTAATAACTTTAGGGCTCCGGAGAATTCCACAGGTCACCTGTGTCTTTAAGACCAATGAAAGCTATGGTCCCAGGGAAAGCCTGAGGGAAAGGATGAGGGCACAGTGTAGGAAGGAAAAAAAGGAAAGGAAGAAAAGGAGGAGGGAGGGAGGAAGAAAGGGAGACAAGTGAGTAAAATCTTAACCAAATAGGGAAGTCAAAAAACGATTCCTCTCCTGACTCAGAGCCGCAGATCTACAGCTAATTGCACACCTGTTTTCACTCATCCATTCTTTTTTTTTTTTTTAATATTATTTTATTTTATTTGAGAACATACTGTACAGAGGGGCTACAATTACATGGGCAGGATAATGCATACATTTCTTACCAAGCATTGCAGCCTCCTCCTTTGTTTACCCTTCACCTCCCTTCCCAGCCTCCCCCCTCCCCCCACCCAATTATACCCCCCTCCCGCCCCCCCACCGACATTGTAATGCTGGTTTTGACATGACATTTTGTACTTCTCATTGTTGCAACAGGTCCACCTGAATCCTTAAACGACTTGTTTGTCCCCATCTCCTCCACATGTTATACTGACATCAAATATAGTGAAAGCGGGGGTTACACTGTGGGGGAGGGACATACAAAGCAACAAAGAAATAATCTTATAAATGCGTTAGAAACATATGCATGAAAGAAACGAAAACATTAAAATACATATTTAAGGGTTCATTTTCCTAACATCACATTATCTGACCTTTTCTGCTTGACTCATACCTATACTAGATATTGCAAATAAGGGAAACCATGGGACCTATGCTTCTTCACTCATCCATTCTTTGAGTCATTTTGTTTTGCCAGTTCACCACAGAGTCCAAAACGTGTGCCCAACCCCAGCAGCTCAAGTTCGGGAGCGGCCGTCCCTTCTGGGGTGCACACGCTTGGCACCTGGCGCCCTGCCTCCACAGCATGAATACAGGTTGTCTGCTTCCTAGAGTGACCTGGCTTAATCAAAACAACAGGAGCTCACAGAAATCCCCTGGAAACCAGGGGAAGTGTGGGGAGCGCACCAACTAGTCGCTGTGTGTCCTAACAGCTGCTCCTCCGGGAGGCACTTCATAAATTACTTGTTAGGATTGCTTTCATCCACAGGAAAGGATAGGCGACAGAAGCCAGCCCTGGCTGGTAAGAACCTTGAAGGGGCCGTGCCAACACTGTGGTGCCCAGACACGAGGCCCAGCTTAAAAGTAGAGCCAGGGACAGACTGGATTCCCAACAACGGTGAGTCCAAAACTGGTGAAAACAAAAATTGTGCCTCTCAAAAGCACAAGGGAAGAGGGAAAGGTAAACTTCAGAAGCTGCATTCAGTCAAGCCATTTGAAATCCCGTCCCATTCGCCAAGGTACAAAGGAGCAAAAAGTGCAGCTGAGAAAATCAAACCTTTTGCACATGAAAGTTTCGAGTAAACAAAAGATTACTACGCGCATTGATTTTTGTTCCTGCCCTGCCTGCCTGCTTTCCTGGGAATTCTGGTGTGAAGAATGATGCCAGATGAGGAGTCTTCTGTTCTTAACAAAACAGGCTAATACAGGAGAGTGATACCACTGGAAGCATTTCGTAACCATGCTTCCCTGCCAGACGCCACTTTAGGAATTGCTGCAACTCAAGGAAATGTGTTTGAATCAAATACACATTTGGTTCATTTATACTTTGCTTGTTAGATATGCTCTGTAAATGCTAACAAGTGTTCCTGAAACCAGGGTCATGCATGGCATCGGGATACATCATGACCTTCATACCAGATACTGCATAGTGGTCTCTAAGATTAGAGTTCCTGGTGACTTCATGGTCTTCCTGGCTTGGGCAAGTACACCAGTGAGATCATCTAATGGCATTGGTCTCAAATGCTCAGCATGAAGGGACGCTCACCTGCACTCACCCATTGCATTAGCAGGAAAACTCACACAGAGACCCAGTGCACCAACAGGTAAAAGGAGAGAGGGCCTGAGAATCTGCCCCAAGTCATCTCCACACTGAGGACACCGGGAAGGATGAAACAAACCTTGCTTGTTTTGTGATGCTAGATAAAATGTGTGAAAGGAAAGAAGGGAGGGAAGGAAAGAAAAAAGGGGGAAGAAGGGGAGGGAGGCACGGAGGGAGGCAGGAATGGGGTGTGGTAAGAGAGAGACTGGGGTTGGCGAGCGTGATGTTAAAAATCATAGGCATTATGAAACAGTAACCCCTTAATAATAACCATAAAATTACATTTTTAAAAAATCACCAGCAGGGACTGGGAAGGTGGCTCAGTGGTAGAGCACTTGCCTTGCATGCATGAGGCCCTGGGTTCAATTCCTCAGCACCACATAAGCAGAAAAATAAAAAGCCGGAAGTGGCACTGTGGCTCAAGTGGTAGAGCGCTAGCCTTGAGCTGAAGAGCTGAGGGACAGCGCCCAGGCCCAGAGTTCAGGCCCCACGACCGGACCAAAAAGAAAAAATCACCAGCAAAGTTTTTCTCAAAGTAATAGAGAATAACGTGGTTTTGTTTATGAATTCAAGAGTGAGAATTAAAGAATCGCTCACAGGGTGAAAGGAAACATCTTTTAGAAATGTACATTTCTATTTGCCAGGTTCTTCGCATGCTGTCTGTCCCCATCTTCACTTAACTAATTCCTCCGACCCTTCTCTTCCCAGACCCTTCAGGCTCCTCCCCCTGGGTGGTGGTTTCTTTCCCACCAGCCCGGATCCCCAGCTCCCCACTCCTGCTTCACCCCAGGAGGGGCCCACCGCAGGAGGAAAGGAGGCTCGGACACACTGGGGACACAGCCTTGATGTGGAGCTGAGGTCTGCGTGGACTCATTACAGCAAGCCTCCACCACACATTCCCAGGTGCCCTGTGGGCAAGGGCCTGGCACTGGGTGCCAGCCTGGAGGTCTAGCGCTGTGGTCAGGCTTGATTCTGGAACCCCAGTCAAGCCATGGGGTGCAGCTGCCGGTGCCTGCAGTAGTGAAGTGGACAGGGTCTGAGTAGGGAATATTTATACACTGGCAAGCGCAAGACCCCAGACCCTGAGGAGGCCCCTGGGAGACGGTCATCGGAAACACCCAGAACTGAAGGGCTGCTGTGTGGCACACCTACTGGAAAACAAGGAAAGCCAAAGAGCTACTAGCCACCAGCTTAACATAGAAGGATGGGGATTTGGGGCCTGCTATAAGGAGCAAGGTGGAGCCCCAGGGAAGTTGTGAGACCTGGCCCAGGAGGACAGTGGGGCTGGAATCCAAGGGCACTGGACCAAGAAGGACAGAACCTAGTTTGGAATAAGGAGGAGGCCTTACCAGTGTCTCCCACATGGCCAGACAGAGCTCCAGGCTGCATCCAGACAATGGTGTGAAGAGAAAACACAGCAGAGCCTCCATGGTTCATCAGCTCAGAAAACAAAGTGTGTTCTGCAGAAGGGCCTAGAGTACCTCCACCTGCGGGCTTGATAAAGCAGGAGCTGCTGAGAGAGAGGTGGGGCGGGGGAGAGAAAAAGAGAACTGTCCAGCTGTTACAGAACTGGACTTCCTCATGGAAAGGAGGCTGACGGAAGCCGGTGTGGTACTGACTGGAGTGGAGGTGGGCACCACCACAAGGGGCCCGGGGCCCAGCCAGAGCACAGGGACACAGCACAGAAATCTATGCAGCCAGAAAGGGCACTGCCCAATCTACTTGCTCAAAGAACAATTCTTTTTTCAAGGAAGAATAAGCAAGAGGTTGAAGGAAATTTCCAGATACAAGGCCAAGTGTGAGCCCTGGCCTCCAGCGGCTGAAGGGGAGACCAGGCCCCAGGAGGCCGACTTCCCCCAGGACAGCCCAGCCGCGTGAGGCCCCGGGGTCTCCGCAGAGGCCCATGGGCATTTACTCAGGCAAGCATGGCCGAGATGAAGAGTGGCCACAGGGGCACCTGATGATCTTCAGTGACACACGTAACAGGGGACAGGAAGCCCTCACTGAATGACCAAAGGCTGAAGGGTGTCGAGCCACTTGGAAGGAAATCCTGAACAGGTCTGGCCCGGAGTATCTGCCTGGAATCCACCCACCTGACCGGCATTCCCCAGACCCCCACACCTGGTCATGTGGTCTTGGGAGTGTGGGAGAAATGACAGCATGGTGCCTTGGAGTAGGCAGGAAGGACTAGCAGGGTGGGAAAGATCAAGGGGCTTCACACCACCTTGCACAGCCAGGACAGGGAGATGACCTAAGCCTAGTGGTCTGCAGGGGGCCACGAGGAAACCCCCACGGGTGCTCCAGGGCAGGGATGCGCCCAGACCCCACCCACGAGCGGAAGCAGAGACTACAAGCGTCTGGGAAGCAGCTCTTGCCGTAGGGTTGACGTGACATGGTGGCCCGAGGCGCATGGAATGCAGCCGCACACCTGGGACGTGCATTCTTTCCATCCTTATCAGGCCAGAAGCCCTGAGCAGCTATCATTCACCCAGGACACCTGACCTGTTGTTCAGAAGAAAGATCAGACGATTGGAACAGAAGATCTGGAGAGAATCATGTGATGGATGGTGGGAGGGGAACTGCGTGTACTCACCAGCAAAAAAAAAAAAAAAAAGACTAATTAGCCATGGTGCATACAACGAGCCGCCGCTGGCAGCAAGCTTGCATCCTCAGCCACCGCGGTGTGGCATAGTAAGCCACACAGGCCAACCAGAAGCAATCCCATTCCATTCATAGGCTGGATTTTCCCGCCTAGGGGCTTCAACCAGCTCCACCATGCAGAAGTCCACAGAGCACTTGGTTTTTCAGCATAGGATCCCACACAATGACAGCCAGACCAAGGGCTACACTGTGCAAGAGAGGAGGCCTGGGCTCTCTTCTGGATCCTGCCACCACCCAGAGAGAGAGCTGCGGAGATGGTCACATGGTAGAACTCTCCAGGATGGGGAGGAGTACCCTGAAGGGACAGGACGAAAGGAATATTTAGATCCATGACCTGCAATAGTGCTATGACTCAGGAGGTAGAGTGCGTGGGTTCAGAAACAATGGATGGATGAGGGAGGTGGCCATGCCTTCATTCCCACTCAGGAAATCTATACTTCTTCCTGCCAGGCATCCTGGTTCCCAAGGAGGAAGTGCTTTGACAGTTCTGGCTCAGTCATGAGACCCAGGCAGGTAAGGAAAGGAGTCTTCAGATTCCTCTGGAGATCGAGAGGACCCTGTACCCAGAGATGAGGATCTGGCGCCCAGGGTTCCTTACCACCTGCTTCATGATCACCGAAAGCTCAGCCCCCACCCAGCCGGTCAGGAAGTTCTGGTCGCAGGTGAGCCACCTACAGTAAGAAGTACAGAGCGGAGGTCGCACGGAGCTCACTGTAGAGCCAAGACAAAGTTCGGAGGCTGTCACCCACCAGCATCCCTGGTAGGAATTTCTCCCAGAGCAACCAAACCCTGGGGGAGCTGCCCACACCCTCCCCAGATGTTGAATGTATTGTTTGAAGCCGGTGAAAGTGAGCGATTAGAGATTGGAGAGAAATGGATGCTGGCCAAGCCCGGAGACCCCGGCACCAGGTCCCCCCAGCTGTTGGAGGGTTGGCTGCTGAAGACACCTCAACTCGCCTTTCTTTGTGAGTCCCTGGCTGAGAGCCTGCCTCTCCAGGACTCGCCTCAAGACAGGAGACCCAGAACAACCAGAAGGCTCAGCCTGACCGGCAGCAAGACCAACACCAGTGGGAGAGCAGGTTAAGCACAGCCAAAGGCCAGGGGAAATTTGGAGGCAGAATTTCCCCAAAGCCACAAACACAGAGCACATCTGAGTGATGGAGACCAGGACGAGTAGGTGTCCTTTGCGTGTGGCTACCTGGGAAGCAAGTCCCAGGAGAACGGTGGGATGAGAGGAGGACAGAAGGATGGTGTGTTGGGCGGAGTTTCCCTGCTCCGGGTCTCACAGACCCAGACCAAGGCGGGAAGGAGGGCCCTTCTCTAGAGACTCTGGGAAGCATCCGTGCCAGGTGCCTTCTGGCTGGGGCAGAGCTCACATCTGGGGGCTGTAAGGGTTGAGGCCACCTGTTGCCCCTCCCCCTTTAGCCAGTACCAGCCGAGCACACCGCACCTGTCTCTCCACACCTCTCTGTCTCCAGCCAGAGAGATTCCTCTGCTTTGAAGGCTCCTGGGACTAGACGGGACCATCCAGAGAACCGAGGGCCGCTGGGAAGGAAACAGGACAGAGGTGGAAAGTAAAGGCTGACTGGCAGGAAGGAAGGTGTGGGAAGAGGGGGCCATGGAAGTGGCAAGACCCTTCAGAGGGACCCCAGGCGGTAGGTATCCCCAAGTTCCTGGTACAGCTCATCTTTTAATGGAGGTAGGGGGACTTGTGAAATTGCTCGTAATTAACACTCACTTGCCAAATATTTACAGAAGACTAGTTTATGTCCGGGACTGTTCCAGGCCCTAGAGACTGCAAGTAAATAAAACAGGAGGGAGAAAAATACCACACATCCCCTGGCCCTCGGGAACTTAGTGGGTACCAGTTGTCACTGTCATAACAACGGAGGAGAGGGGAAGGAAGGAGAAAGGGAAAGGAAGGAGGGAAGGGAGGGCGGGAAGGAGGGAGGCTGCACATCTAGAAAGCTACCGGCCTTTTGGAAGGGAAAGTTGCAGGGCTTGTGGAAGTTTTCAAAGGCATAAATCCAGTCGCACACTGCATTTGTTGTACAAGGCGAAAGAAAATACAAAGAAAGGGAGCCAGAAACCCCAGGACAGAGGGAGGCACACAGCTACAAAAGTGGCCGAATTTTGAGCAATGGAAGGAGTTTCAGAAAAGTAAATACATTTAATTTTGGCCCTCAGCAATCATTCTTCAATGTTACATTTCTGTTGTTCTTTGCCCAAAAATATGAAATAATTATAATTATGCAGATGCTTTTTTAATTTATAGAATTGATTCATACAAGTATTGACAATCCAATGACAATTACAGTCAAATAAGTATGTTTACATACAAATACTTTAAGTCCTGACCATCTAAGAATGATGGACTGGCTGGGCAAAAAGAAAAAAGGTAAAATTCCGTACTCCTTTGTCGGCAGGCCCAACAGGCTGGGAAATTATTGCGTTGGAAGCATTAGGGCACAGGGGGTGGGCTTGGAACCGAGGTGTGTACAATGTGCTATAGTGGGAGTTTGTATTAACAGTAATGCTGTTTCCATTTTGTTACAGTCTAGCCAAGAGCGAATGTATTAGATGAAATGAGGATCTTTCTATTGAAGGCCCTCATTGTATCTTTTTTTTTTCTTTTTTTTACTTAAACATTTTTATGATGCCGGGCGCTGGTGGCTCACCCCTGTAATCCTAGCTACTCAGGAGGCTGAGATCTGAGGATCGCGGTTCAAAGCCAGCCCGGGCAGGAGAGACCGTGAGACTCCTATTTCCAATAAACCACCAGAAAACCGGAAGTGGCGCTGTGGCTCAAGTGGTAAAGCGCTCGCCTTGAGCTGAAGAGCTGAGGGACAGCGCCCAGGCCCAGAGTTCAAGCCCCACGACCGACCAAAAAAAAAAAAAAAAAAAATTTATGATGATTTACATGGAAGTTGTTTGTTGTCAGTTAATGTTGGTTCCAGTCCTTCAAACTGTTCCTATCTACTTTATAACATTCACAACCTAACCCTTCAAGATGGGGTCGGGTGGAGACAATTTAGTTATGTATTCAGATAAAGTCTTGGTGCAAAGTAAATAAATGTTGTTTAGTTATATTTTCAACAAAAAGAAAAGAAAAGGAAAAAAGGTAAAATTGAGAAGGGTTAAATTTCTCACCTTCCTTAATGGAGAGCCAACAGGTAATGCCTGAACTTGATGGATGTACCACACCAAAGGCATTCTTTGTGAAAAATCATTGAAAAACTGCCTTGCTAAAATCAAATACTTCTGCTCTGCAGAAGATACTTCAAGAGAAAGAGAAGTATCAGTGGAAGAACACTTGCCTGGCAAGTTCAAGACCGTGAGTTTGGTCCTCAGCTCAGGGAAAAAAAAAAAAAAAAAAAAAAAGCTAAAGAATATACTTCAAGAGAATTGAGAAGACAAGCCACATAGTCTTTGAGAAAATATTTGCAAAAGATTCAGCTCACAGAGAGCTATCTAAAATATATACATACTTAAAAAAAACTCTTATTCTGCAATAATAATAAAACAACTTACACACACACACACACACACACACACACACACACACACACACACACACACACACACATGCTGGCTACCAGTGGCTCAAGCCTACAATTCTAGATACTTAGGAGGCTGAAATCAGAGGACCACAGTTCAAAGCCAATCCAGGCAGGAAAATCTGTGAGACTCTTGTCTCCAGTTAACTAGCAAGATGTGGGAAATGGAGCTGTGGCTTGACTGGTAGAGAACCACACTTGAGAAAAAAAAAAAAAAAAAAAAGGACGTTGCCCAAGCCTTGAGTTCAAACACTAGGCACAAAAAATTAATAATAACTCTACCTGATATTTTCTAGAAGAATTAAAAAGCAAAAGCGCTCATCTTTGTTGTATAGAAGACCAAATGGCATGCCTAGTAAAAGAATTATTTTTATTTTGTGTCCTTTTTTGAAAAAACAAAATGTACAGGTTTTACTTCTGTCTTTAAGAAAAAAAAACAATTTTTTAATCAACAGCAATTTTTCTGTTAGGGAAGAAAACAGCCGATGGGTGAACTTTATGGGGAAAAAAAATTTCTAGGAGTTTAATAATAGATGGCACTAACAAAGCATTACTGGAAGTAATGAATTTTAAAATGCCTTCAAGATTTTCTCCAACTGCACATCTCCCAAAGTGTTGTTCCAAGCCCTCCTTATCAGACGTACTACTAAGTTCAGATTATAAAAATCTTACCTGTAATTGAAGCCAGCTGCAAGCTTTTTGACAAGGACTAATTGTCGATAATGATTTAAGTGCGGTGAATTCACATGCCACAATTGTTTTAAGTGGGGGCGCCTCTCCCAGCTCTCTCTGAAAAGAACTGTTAATCTTTGCTGCTGACTTATCAAATCCTTCAGTCACCTGTTTGCCATCATTTTCATGAGCTGATAACGTGTTTATTAGAGTCATAATGTGCAGGTGGAGGAATAAAGGTCTCATTTGATGGCACTGGAATTCATCTCACATTTTTACATGGGAAAAGTTGGCAAAGCCTCTTGCCTAGCTGAGCAAAGGAAGATAATAAAGACACGTCTTTCTGTCTTTCTTTTTCTTCTTCCTTTTTCATCCTTTTTTGGTTTTTGTCTTTGGTGCCTGTACTGGGGCTTGAACTCAGGGCCTGGGTACTGTTTCTTAGCTTTTTCTGCTCAAGGATGGTGCTTTACCACTTGAGCCACAGCTTCACTTCAGGCTTTATGGTGGTTAATTGGAGGTAACAGTCTTGCAGACTTTCCCACCTACACGGTTTGAACCTCGATCCCCAGATCTCAGCCCCGTGAGTAGCTAGGATTTGTTGGACATCTGTAACTCTAAGCTGGTATAGCTGGACAAATCTGGGGCCTGGGGCCTGGACAATTGTCCTTCCCAGTGCTCCACAAATCAAGAACAAGGTCATAGGCTGCGGGGATGGGGGGGGACTACCCCGCCCCCTCCCTCCCAGCTCTGCCCTCAGGGCTCTGCTCGCCCGGCTGTCCTTCCCAGAGTCTGATCTTTACATTCTTCACCTAGTGTGCTTCCCTTTGTCTGCTCGCTGCCCGATGCAGGGGTATGGTCTTCCAATGTCAGCAGTGCGCATGATGGATTTCACAAAGTCTTTGACCTTGTGATTTTACTGTTAAGAATTTATCTAAGGAAAAAATAAGATTGGAGTACTGTGGGTGTGTTTCACTGCTTGGATTTTAATCCATTTATTGTTTAGGAAGGCAGGAAACCAGGAGCTTCTGTAGAGGAGCAGAGGGGAGGTGTGAGCACTCAGCCCCAGAGCTAGGTGCAGCTGAGGTAACAATCATGATTTGGAGACATTTAAAATGATGCTGAAACTGGGCAGGAGCACGTGGCTCACGCCTGTAATCCTAACTACTCAGGAGGCTAAGATCTGAGGATCAGAGTTTGAAGCCAGTCCAGGCAGAAAAGTCCGTGAGACTCATATCTCCAATGAACCAGTAAAATGCCAGAAGTAGAGCTATGCCCCAAGTGGTAGAGCACTAGCCTTGAAAAAAACAGCTAAGCAAGCCAGGAGCCAGTGGCTCATGCCTGTAATCTGAGCTACTCAGGAGGCTGAGACCCAAGGATCTTGGTTCAAAGCCAGACTGGGCAGGAAAGTCTGTGAGACTCATCTCTACTAAAACTACAAAAAAAACTGGAAATAGAGCTATAGCTCAAGTGGTAGAGTGCTAGCCTTAAGCACAAAAGCTGAAGGACAGCACCCAGGCCCAGAGTTCAAGCCCCAAGATTAGCAAAAAAAAAAAAAAAAAAAAGAAAGAAAAGAAAGGAAGGAAGGAAGGAAGCAAAGGAAAAGAAAAGAGATGAAAGCTAAGTGAGAGTGCCCAAGTTCTGAATTGAAACCCGAGTACTGGCACACATGCACACACCCATGTGCATGCGTGTGCGCACACGCACACACACACACACACACACACACACACACACACACAATCATGTACTGATTGAGAGAGGGGAGTGTTAGCAGTGAGGATTAGAGGGAAACAAACACTTAGCACTTTCCCCAAGGGGTAAAATTATGATAATTTTATTCTACAAGGAAAGTGTTTTACTTTAGTAATGAAGAGACCAAGGATATTTCCAAACAGCAACAAAAATCCTGTTTTAGATTACTACAGCTTACAGCATGGTCCCTGAACCAGAAGAAACTTTAAGCATCATCTATTACAACCTTATCAACTCATGGATAAAGGAGAGGCCCAGAAAGGAGAGTCACCCACTGCCTCTCCCCCACATCCACCCTGGACCCCACAGGAGCACGCCCCAGAATTGTCTCACAGTAGTCATCTGAATTCCACTCAAAGCAAGTTACCTGGACATCTCCAAAAACTACATTGGCCTTACCTGTCTCCTTCTACTCCTATAGGAGTTCAATAAACACCTTCTGAGTAAACACGTTTGACTGTGAGTTACCTATGTCCAACATGATGGCCCCTGTAGGGACCAGGGGACACATAAGGAGCTGGGAGACCCGCAGTCCAGGAGGGCTTCCCGGAGAGGTGGCAGGTGAACGAAGCCCCAGAGGATGCATCTGAGAGTCCAGGCCAAGGAAACAGGTGCAAAACTGAGAAGCCGCCCGCCTGGGAGAGAAGTCTGCCCGCTTTTCCCACCAGGTCAAGGGTCTGGGCAGGATAACACATGAGAAAATTGTAAAGAAGTGACCGGAACTGAATCCCATGTCTCCATTTATTTCTAGGTCAGTGTAGGAACGAGGCCGGTCGATGACTTGAGATGAGACACATTGCTGAGAGCTGTAATGGTTGAATGGAATTTTCTGTCCAGGTTACATTTGCACTTTGCCACGCCTCTCTGACTTCACCCTTAGTCCAGAGAGAGTTGTAGGCAACTGGGGCCAGGTGGAGGGAGGTCGACAGCCAGGGAGTGTCCCGGCCTAATAAATCACTGTGAGGAACAGCTGACTTCCTGCGCTGCCGGCACTGCGGCATTGCGTAGACTCTAAAAGACAGCCCCACCCACCCCGCCCAACCCCAGTCCCCCCATCCCCAGCTGGGGATCCCCAACACACTTCCATCATGGATTTTTTTTTCCATTCAAATCGCATTACTCTTTCTATCTGTTCTTCGTTGCCTCTTAGAATTGAAGAGAGACTCAAAGATGTTCAAAACTAAATAATAAATACATACAAGCACCCATTTCCCAACCCCGGTCCGGCTTTGTAAGCACTGAAGACTTCACCCTTTGTAATGCTTGGGCCCATTATTTCCCTGGGAGACGCGCTGTCTGTCTGGACAGGAGTGATTTATCACCCCGGTGAAATCACACTGCCGTTCCAAAGGCAGGGCCAGGATTTATGAATCCTTTTTCTCCGAGAATGAATTTAATTCCCAGGGGTGGAAGTGAGATTAAAAGGCTTGGCCTGCGTGCGCACCTGTAGCTCCCAGCGCCTGACACACCCACCACGCCCGGGCTGAGAATTCTTCCCGAGAATTCTTCAGGAGCGCCCCATCAGGGGCCAGAGTCCAGTTATGCTGGGTTTTCTTAGTGATGAATTCACAGCATAAGAGGCATTTTTTCCTCTCTTGGTACTGCTCATGAGTCTATTTTTATTATGACTGTAGATACTTAGGCCAAATCAAGTTCTTGCTTTGTTGGGGGTACTTTCCTTCTTACCATTTTTCTTCCATTTTTTTCCATTTTCTTCCATTTTTCTTAATTATTACAACACAGGGAAGATGTCATGCGATGACCTTGTGTTCACCTTGGATGCCTGGGCCCCTCCCCAGAGGGGTCTGAGACAGTGTCCGGTGTCCAGCCTGGGCATCAGGGAAGGCTTTGTGTGTGCCAGTTCTGGGGCTTGAATTCAGGGTCCCAGGCTCTCCCTTGGTGGTCTTACTCCTTGCTGGCCCCCTACCACTTGAGCCACAACCTCACTGATGGCTTTTTGTTATTTAACTGGAGACCAGGTCTCTTAAGATTTTTCTGCCCAGGCTGGCTTCAAACGGAGATTCTCAGATCTTGCTTCCTGAATAGCTAGGATTACAGGTGTGAAATACTGACACCCAGGTCTCCTATATCATTTTAGCATCATGCACTACTTAATAGTAAATCATGGAGCTGAATAACAATCACTACCCACACTTCCCACCATCTCTATTCCGGATGTATCATTCATCCACCTACCTACCCATCCTTCCATCCATTCAGCCCTGTGTGTGTGTGTTGTATGTATTGGACCCAAGCATTACAACATCCCTGCCTGAATGGAGCTCACAATCTGGTGTAGAAAGTAGACAAGCCCCCAGGAATCATAAATAGGAAAGATGTAGAATGCTTTCTGAGAGGTAAGCTGAGAGTGACCAACAGCATAAAACAAAGGTGCCAGGCCACATGGGCGGGGAAGGTGACAGGCCCAGTCATGAGGAAATCACTGCTGCTTCTGTAAAGTCACTTTTGCACCACTGAACTCTTATACTATGAACCGTCACCTGGGTGACACAGGTATAGCAAGATGCCCATAATGAGTAGGTATCACCTACCTGCCCATCTGAACCCATCACCGACTGGAGCTAAGGGGACATGTTCAACAATCAGGCCATACAAATGCAAATATGTGGATATAAATATATATAAAATGAAAAAAGAATGTATGTGTATATGTATATACATAATATAAAATATCCACAGGCACACATCCTCTTATTTTCTTTTGTTTGGGGGCTAAGATAGGTAGCAAAGAGTCCATTTTGACCTTGCAGGTTCCCGGATTCTTTCCAGAGTAGAAGTGAGGCTGCACTGCTGTCATCAGGGTCAAGGATGCCGTGAGCTTCCTGGAGCTCCCTTGGCACGCGTGACTGGCGGTCGGGGATTTCTGCACATCAGCAGCTCAGCCTGTGATAAAGCAATGCCTGTTTTCAGACAGAAGGCAGAATGCCGAGGAGCAAGATCAAGACAGGCATCAGGAAGACGGAGGCAGAAATCTAGGAGAAGCACCACCTTCAGACCCCGCACAGAAAGCATTAAAGTCACCTGTGCACACAGTGAGGCGAACACTACAGGTCTGCACAGAGGGGCAGAGTAGAACAAGACAGGTGAAGGGACTGTGGGTAGCTGGAACAGAAGCAGGGGGCAGAGAGGCCCCAGTGCTTTTCCTTTCCCATGTAAGCAACACAGCTCATGCTTGTGGTCCTAGCTCTTAGAAGGCTGAGATCTAAAGACCAAAGTTCAAAGCCAGCCCAGGCAGACAAATCAAAGAGACTCTTATCTCCAGTGAGCCAGCAAAAAAACCCAAAGTGGAAGTGTGGCTCAAATAGTAGAGCACCAACTGACATTAGTGAAAGCACAAGACCCTGAGTTCAAGCTCCAAAGCTGGCATTAAAGAAAAAAGGCACAAACAAGGAACTGGTTTAATTTTATGGTTTGATAAAACCAGAACTCTCAGGAAAGCTAGCAATAACCCAGTGTGACTGTATCATTACTGCGGAAATGGAGCCAGGTAACTAGAGAGCAGGGGTGGGGTTGGGAGAGATGGGAGAGAAGGCTGGGGGAGTAATCCAGATGTGTTGTCCTCAGAAGTTGACTTGCTGAATTGAAACCTTTCTGTACTTGTTACTTGATCACCTTTTCTTTTGCTTGTAAATGAGAAGGGAAGCCACACATGAGTAATGGGGGGGTAGGTTGGGGACGGGGCAAAACACCAGGTTGGCCGAGATTTAGTGCGGGAGATACCGGCTCACTGTCCTGGCTGGTTCATCTCACAGCGTCATTTCCTCCCAGATGAAACTGTGCCAGAGTGCTGGAGTACCCAGGACCAGCCCTGCTAGGCCTCTGGTCCTGCCCCGTGCCCTCTCGTAGTGGACAGATTTTTGGTGTCCACCAAAACACGCTCTCCTTGCTACCTTGTCTCGGGTGTTAGCCACACCCTGGACGGCTGCGGCCTCCTTGCCCGAGTTGTGGCCCCACTCCCAGCGCTGGGACCCCTTGGGCTACGGCTGCAGGTCACCTCTGTACCACGCTTCCTTCTGCGCACAGATGAGAGTGGACCTGTGGGAAGAGGGGTGCTTGGGCCTGTCATCCTGAGTCCACCATGAAACACCTTGGCCTTCCTGGACCTGAAGACTCAGAATTAGGGCTGTTTTCCTGGGCTCCACCTGAGAGGTGGGGAATTGCCCAGGGTTTCCGGAGGCCTCTCCTCCGCAGTCCAACTCTAGACCGGCCAGTGTGCGAGGAGCAGACAGAGCCCTGGGCCAGATGACTTCTCCGGGCTCCTTGACTTTATTTAATCTCAGGGCCACATTCCTCTGCTCCTGGAACTCTTCTGAAATCCAAAAGAAGACTTGGCATATACCTGTAATCCTGGCACTTGGAGGGCTGAAGGAGGAGGCATAAAAGTTCAAGGCAAGTGTGGGCGCCCTGGTGAGTTCCCGGTCAGCCAGGGTCACTTTCCAGCCCCTGTCTCCAAGGCCTGCATTCTATCTCCCTTGCAGCAATACACCAACGCTCAGCTTGCCCAAGAGGGGGAGGGACATGGAAAAGCAGGGAACAGAGGGGAGAGAAGCTCAGATGTGACTCAGCCTGGCCAAGAGCAAGAACCTCCCTGTCCTACCTCCCCACCCCCCTGCTGCCAGCCTCCACTGCAGACCAAGTCAGACTCACTGTCGGCCCTGGAGAGGAGGGCACTGCACATGATGTCTCTCGCCATTGTAGACGCCCGAGCCTCCCAGCACAGAACACAGCCAGGCTGGGATGTCAGCAGTAATATTTGAGGGATTTTTTTTTTTGGACCCTGGTGTCCACAATGAACCAAATACCTCTTTCAGTTTTGCTGTTCTTATCTGTACAAGCAAAGCCGGATCTGCTCTGCAGTGTTCTTAGAAAGACTGCAGATAAGGAAAGAAATCCCCTAGCGAGGGGCCTCTGTAATTGTTGTACAATGAAGAGCAGCCATCATGTAAATCTGTCCAGCTCCATAGAGGCTTCTGTAGTCACCGCCCACAAAGACAGGCTGCCCTTGGGAAGTCAAGGCACCACAGGGCATTTGCTACTTGGCCTCTCTGCTGAGGGCCGCAAGGAAATGGTTCCCTGCTATTAGGTGAGGCCTGGGGTGGGTGGGGCTGATACTCCAGGGCATTCTGGGTGCTCCAGGGCATTCTGGGTACTCCAGGAGAGGTAATGGGGGTGGAAGGACAGGTAGACCATCCCTCCTTTCTGCTCCATCTTGAAGCAGAGCTGAGCCACAGAGGTGAGTACAGAGCATGCCTTCCTAGAGCTCAGCATCCCCGCACCACAGGGAAGGTGGCTCAAAGGTCTCTGGGCAGGAAGTGACAGAGGATGAGATATCTGGGTGGAAGCAATCAAGAGAATGAAAGCGCGTGCGCTCCGAAGCCACCTGCCTGGCCCCGCCCAGCCCTGCAAAGGCTCCCTGAAAGAGGCAGGAGCAGGACAGCCCTCTCCCGGCCTCTCAGAGACCACGGCAGGGCTCTGCACACCCATCACCTCCAGAGCACCTGCGTGGACTGCAGGATGCCCCCACCAGGCCCATCGTGACGCTGAGGGGGACAGAGGGAGGGGGAACCTGAGCCCCCATCGCTGACAGAGCCCTAGGTCATGGCTGTCAACTGATGGACCCTGTGTGGAAGCCCCGGGTGGGGGCTGGCTCAGTGCACACAGTGTAGTGAGGAGGACAGGAGTCTACCACCTGGGGTCTGGGCGCAGCCAGGCCCGGCAGGAAGCAGCTGCTGGCCACGGTGGGGAAGCAGCTGCCTCAGGCTGCACCCGTGGCCTTGTAGGAGAGCCAGTCAGCTGGGCACCTGCCCTGCCCCTCCCCACCCCACCATGCTTATCCTGTCTCAGTGCCTGGCAGCCACCTTGTGTGCACAGAGCCTCTGCACAGCCCTGGGTCACCACCAAACACTTCAAGCTATTCTGTATTAACTGCGATGCAAGTATGTGAATAGACAGGCCTCTGTGTGTGTGTGTGTGTGTGTGTGTGTGTGTGTGTCTGTGTGTGCGCGCGCGCGTGCGTGCATTTATTTTTGTTCTTTAGACCTTTCAGAAAGCAGAAAGAAGCATTGAGAAGTAAAGTCTTACTTATATAGTGCCATGCGGTCTATAAAAGCCGGGTTTGACTAGTCTTCTAGCCCTTGCTGTCAATCCATATAGTGAAAAGAATCAGGAAGGCAGAGGGGGCAAGGGGCACAGGGAGAAGAGACTGGGCAGGGGCTGCCTGGGCCGGAGGGAAGCCTGGATAACAGGAACCAGCCACAGCATCTTCATGGGGTTGATAAGCGAAACAGGTGCGGCCTACCTGGTATTTATCTTCTTGGCTTTGACTTGCTAGAAATATTTATCCTTTATTGCCTGCTGTACTATACTCAGGATCCCACTGGGTTTCCGGCCCTTTTCTGTTGGTTGGGTTGGGGTTGAGGTTTTGTTTCTCGGTAACTTTGTTGATTCAAGGCATCAGTTTTTAATTCCATTTCAGCTCTCGCCTTACCCCCATCCCACCGGCTGCCTCTGACCAAGTCAACTCAATCTTCCAGGTGTTAAATACCATGGAATAATAATTATATAATCAGTAGAAAAATTAGCTGTGCAACAACACAGGAAAACACTCTGCATCTTCCACTGGGTTCCGAGAACATTTGTGTGAACACTTGAGGATCCTGGTTCCTCCGTGGCCACAATTATTTCATATTTTCATTTTTTGCTATTGATTTTTAGTGTATTACTTGAAAACCTTAATTTTCAGTTGAGAGAATGAATGAATTCTTAACAAATTGAATACCCAGAGGTGTGCATGCATAGTTGGGTTTTTCAGGGCTGGGGGGGGGGGGGGAATGGGGGGGTATGGAGAGAAGGGAGAGGAATGGAGGGCCCTTTGTTATTGTCATTGTTGTTTTGTCTGTCATGGGGCTTGAACTCTGGGCCTGGGCACTGTCCCTGAACTCTTCAGTTCAAGGCTAGCGCTCTATCACTTGAGCCACAGCACCATTTCCAGCTTTCTGAGTGGTTTATTGGAGAGAAGAGTCTCACAGTCTTTCCTGTCCAGTCTGGCTTTGAACCTTGACCCTTAGATCTCAGCCTCCTGGGTAGCTAGGATTACAGGCATGAGCCACCAGTGTCTGGCTAGGGTCCTTTCTTTTTTTGTTTGGTGTCAGTACTGGGACTAGTCTCAGGGCCTTGAACTCTCACTTAGGTTTTTTGCTCAAGGCTGGTGCTCTACCACTTAAGCCACACCTATACATCTGGCTTTGGGAAGTTAATTGGAGATAAAGAGTCTCACAGACTTTTCTACCTAGGCTGGCTTCAAATAGCTATCCACAGGTCTCAGCCTCCTGAGTCACTAGGATCAAAGGTATGAGACACCAACATCTACTCTCTCTCTCTCTATCTCTCTCTCCCTCTTCTTTTCCTTCTCCATCTCCTCCTTCCCTCTCTCTTTCTCTCCTTTCTTTTCCCTACCCATCCCAAGGTTTTTTTTCCTCCAGGTGGGATGGCTGCTAGTCTAGCAAAGCCATGTGCTAGTGTGACTTGCTCTTTATTTACCTCTGCGTTTGCAGGTTATTTTTGTGCTTGTGCCATATTTCATACTGAATGGAGACTTGTTCCCTGCCCATGTCATTACGATATGGGCAGGGGCCTGAGGGCAGTTCCTGCGTCTACAGTGTTCACGTGCTCACAGATGCCAGGCAGGACGCCAGCTCCTCAGGCTGCCAGCTTCTCGGTCTGTCTGTGACCAGATCTGTTTCTGTAAGCTGGAATCATGGAATGTGAACTCTGAAATAATGTCAGTTTTCAAACTCAGACCTCTGCTCAGAGAGCCTGCCCTTGAGCCACAACTGTACAGTGTGTCAGACTGGAATTCTCCAATACCACAGTGGGTCTCAGACTCCTATTCAGCCCTCATGATGATGCTGGTCCTTTTCCTGTCCTCCTCACCCTAGTGCCACTACACTACCCCACACACAGGCTCTTAACAGGAAATTCACCCAAATGAGTCCCCAAAGCTACCAGAAATAGGATGTCATGACATTTCATTTGGCCCTGTTCTGTTTAAATAAGCCTCGGCGCTGTGGCTGAGCCCCATATATGTATGGGCCCCACCCCATGATGTCTCCACTGCCACTCTCCCTAAGCCTTCTTCAATCCCCTGGGCTCTAATGGGTTTCCTTGGTCCCTGTTGCCCTTACTTGTCCTGAAGGCCCCACCCTGAGGAGGAGGGATGTCCTCTAACCAGTCTGTTCTCTAACCAGGGCAGGTAGCTCACAGAATAGCACCACTCATTGAACACAAAACACTCATTCCAAGGCAGATGGATGGATGGATGGATGGATGGATGGATGGATGGATGGATGGATGGATGGATGGATGGGTGGGTGGATGGGTGGATGGATGGATGGATGGGTGGATGGATGGATGGGTAGGTAGCTGGGTAGATGGGTGGATGGATGGGTGGTGAGTGGGTAGCTGGGTAGATGGGTGGGTGGATAGGTAGATGGGTGGGTGGGTAGATGTGTGGATAGATGGATGCATTGATGGGTGGTGGGTGGGTAGATGGGTGGGTGGATGAATGGATGGATGAATGAGTGGGAGAATGGATGGATGGATGGATGGGTAGATGGATGGGTGGGTGGGTAACTGGATTGATGGATGGATGGATGGATGGATGGATGGATGGATGGATGGATGGGTGGTGAGTGGGTAGCTGGGTAGATGGGTGAGTGGATAGGTGGGTGGGTGGGTGGGTAGATATGTGGATAGATGGATGGATGGGTTGTGGGTAGAAAGATGGGTGGGTGGATGAATGGATGGGTGAATCAGTGGGAGAATGGATGGATGGGTGGGTGGGTGGGTGGGTGGGTGGGTGGGTGGGTAGATGGGTGGATGGGTGGATGGGTGGATAGATGGATGGGTGGGTGGGTACTGGGATACCCAGGCTATTGCTGACTATCCCCTCCATCTCTGTCTTTTTTCTCTCTGACTTTTTAAAGTTCTTGAATCAATTTTTTGTCTTAATCTTAGGTTGTCATGGAGTTTCTGCCTTTGTTGTTATAGTTAAGCTGGTTTTGAGTCACTGTTATGTCATAAGAGGTCATTGTGAAGAACGAAACACACTCCCTGCAGCTGCACACTTTTAGAAGAAATTAGTGGGTTCTTCACACAATCCACAAGGCCTCTCTCAAGAAGTGAGCCACGGCAGCGCCCATGGGCGATGGTACCCTTGGCCTCACTTCTCACCCGTGCTGCTCTCCACACTGCTCCCCACACTCCAGTTGTAACCGTGGCCCCTCATTTCTCACACTCTCAAGATTCTTTCCTTTAAGTCTTGCCAAGAAAGAAAAATCCCCAGTCAATGTAGAATGGCCTAGAGCCATCGTCAGACTGGAACCTTCCGATACCCAAGCAGCTCATCACTGTCCCCCAGGGCAGGGAACCCCAAGTCCACCATGTCTGTTTCTAGATCATCAACTTCTCCACACACCTCCCACACACACAGAATCTAGCAGGTGGCCAAGGACCACTTCCAGTCCTGACTGACTACGCTTCTTTCGCCCACCACTCCCTTAATTTGCAAAAGAAGGAGATCCTACCAACCTAGTTACTGTCCAAATGAGATTCTTGGCAAATGGCGTAACAGGCCCACTGGTTTTAGAGTCTGAATAAAATCTCAGGTCCCTTTGGGGCGCAGTGGAGATTACCTAGCATGAAGTCAGAGGTCCCGACCCACAGCACTACAGCTAAGCTTGCAGACCTGAAGAAAGCAATGTTTTCAATGGTTTGTTTCTCGCACCTACACTGCCCTCCTTGGCCTCTTCCAAATCCTACCCATCTTTTCCCACGAGGCTTCCATGGTGGTTCGGCCCTCCTGAATCTGCTCAGCCTGGGAATCCACGTCACTTCTGGCTCTTCGAATTAGCATTTAATTACAAGGCTGTCCTGTCTGTTCGCCACTTTTGCAAGTAGGTTATTCTGGTCTCCCTGAGTGGATGCAGTAGGCAGAGCCGCTGACTGTCTCCCTCTGCTCCTGGGTCCTGCCCAAGAGACCAGGTGTGTGCTCAGCCGTCAGAGGGGGGAGGGTGACATGCTCACCCGCCGGCCGGCCCGCCCCTCTGGCGTGGACCTCTTCATGAGGAATAGGAGTCCTCAGCAGATGCCATACCTAAACCTCCATCCTACTGCTCCATCCACATCTCCTGCCCCAGGTCATCACACCCGAACAACTCTCCATCCGTGTACACCTGCCCAAGCCGTCATACCTGGACTGACCCGTCTACCAGGGTACACCTGCCCAGGGAATGCTGCAGAGACTAACTGCTTACATTAGATTAAACTGAGACCAATGGAGCAAGCTACTCAGGTACTGCACACAAAGCAGTATCAGCCTCCATGGGCTCTTCATAGGGAACAAAGGCCTCCATCTTCACTCACTGCTTTCTCTTTACTGGCTCAGAAGCCAGGCAGGATCCTCTGAGGGCTGCCGTAGCCAGACTAGACAGAGCAGGGTGCAGTGGAAAGAGAGAGTCAGCTTTGAAGACACTGCAAAGGGCAAAGTCTGTGTTCGTGAGATAGCCAGGCGAGCTGGAGACAGGAAGGACAGATGCGAGGAAAGTAGGGGGCGTGCGGGGAGAGTCCACCATGGTGGGCATTCTGTGAAATGCAGGGGGCAAGGGGTGTGTGACAAAGGGAAGGGCCAAGGGGCAGTGAGTTCCCAGACTGGCAGGGCTTCCTCGTGGGTACCTGATGGGAGGGACTAGGGCAGGGAGGGGGACAGGGAGGAAGACAAGTTACATAGAAATAAAAACAACTCAGAGCTGAGCTGTGGATGGGAGCCTGGAGAAGGAAACGTCCATCCAAGAGGGAGGAGCAGGAAAGGCAGAGCTCCGAGAAAAAAGAGCCTGAAAAGTGCTTGAAATGTGGGGACCAGTGGCTCACACCTGCAATCCCAGCTACTCAAGAAGCTGAATGAGACTGGAGGACCACAGGTACACACCTGCCCAGGCAAGGAAGTCCAGGAGACTCATTTCCAATTAGCCATGATGAAGCCAGAAGTGGAGCTGTGGCTCGAGTGATAGAGCACTAATCATGAGCAAAAATGCTCAGGAAAAATGTCCAGGCCCTGAGTTTAAACACCAGGACTGGCACACGCGCGCACACACACACACACACACACACACACACACACACACGAAAACAAAAAAACTAAGGGACAGTGCTTAGGCCCTGAAATGTCCAGGCCCTGAGTTTAAACACCAGGACTGGCACGCGCGCGCACGCGCACACACCTGAAATGTCCAGGCCCTGAGTTTAAACACCAGGACTGGCACGCACGCACGCGCGCACACACACACACACACACACACACACACACACACACACACACACACACACACACACAAACTAAGGGACAGTGCTTAGGCCCTGAAATGTCCAGGCCCTGAGTTTAAACACCAGGACTGGCACGCATGCACACACACACACACATACACACACACACACACACAAACACACACACACACACACACACACACAGAAAAACAAAAAACTAAGGGACAGTGCTTAGGCCCTGAGTTCAAGCCCAGCACTGATTTAAGGAAACTATTTTCCCAGCAGCATTTCTCAAAGAATGAGCCTTCTGCCCATGTTATTTTTTCTAATACACTTGGGATGAACACTTTCACATTCTTATTTCTAATTTCAATGTAAAACCAATGTGATCGTCTAGCACTACAGACATTATGAGAAAAAGACTCAACCCCCAGTGATTGCAAAGAAAAAGTCCCAAAAGCATGGGGCCATACTGCCTTCTTCTGCATCCATGCATTCTTCTTTTTTCACTTTCATTTATTTGTTCAATAAATGCACATAACTTTGCTTTCACTGGTTTTAATTATTCACACAGAAGAAAGTACAAGCCGGAAGCTGGTGATTCATGCCTATAATCTTAGCTACTCAGGAGGCTAAAATCTGTGGAACACAGTTCCAAGACAGCCTGGTCAGGAAAGTCTGTGAGACTCTTATCTCCAGTTAGTCACCAAAATACCAGATGTGGAGCTGTGGCGTAAGTGGTAGAGCACCAGCTTTGAGCACAAAAAGCTAAGGGACAGCACCCAGGCCCTTGAATTCAAGCCCTAGTTCTGGCATGGAAGGGAAGAAAAATAAAGAAAGCACCTACATCAAGTTTACTCTAAAATATTATATTCTTCCACACTAAACTAACTGGACGCAGTTTTCTACTTCCTGCATTAAATAGGGCCTGTTCTCAGTCATCACTCGGAGGCCAAAAACACAAATTCAAAAGGCCAACAACAGTTGATCTGCCCGGTGCTCAGCTGCCACGGTAATGGACAGTGAGTGCCCACCTCCCCCAGGAACCTGAGCAATCATCATCAGAAGCAAAGGACTGCAGTCTTTCTGTGTGACTTCAGCTTGTGCATGCACCTGTGCCTGGAACATTCCGTGGACCAGAAATGATGTAGTAGTGGGCGGGCTTGTGGATCGAGCCTCACGCCTCTGACTGCGTGCTCACAGGGGCCATCAAACTGTTTAGCTTATCGAGGGAGACAATGACCCTAGTGACCCACGCATGAGTACACATGTGCGAATGCACCCGCACGTGCGTGTACGCGTGCACACATGTACGCACGCATGTGCAGCCTGCTCTTGATGAAATGATCTGGTCCTTCATTTCTGAACGATCAGGTGCCCCTTGCCCCTGGCAGGAAAAGTATGGCATCAGCACCTTGGAAGCGGTCTTTCTGTCACCTGCGAGTGAAGCTCAGCCTCTCCCGGCAGCCTACCACACGCAATGCAACCAAAAGCTACGCTCCTGCCTACTTCATGCACCTCTGGTGTTTCTGAGGAAAGGCGTGGCTGGCGTCCTGTGAGGCTCTGGGGAAGCATTCATCTCCCCGAAGATTGTCACTACACACGTGGCCACAGAGCATCCTCCAAGGGAGGGGTGGTCTGCCTGGGTTCCCACACCTGTGCGTTCACACTTAGTCTCAAACCTTAGACAGCGGCCAAACGTCTTCTGAGGATAGTATTGGGACCCAACAGGCTGACCACCACGGGCTTGAAGACTGTCAGACCCTGCTCTCTAAACCTCAGTCCGTGCCTCACCTTCCACAAGCATGCCTTGTGTGGCAGTGAGACAGGCACAATACGCCACAGGCTGCACAAGGCAGGAGGAACACAGAGAACAGAGAACGCGAGATGCGTGGGCTGCTCGCACTGGGCACGTTCAGCACGTGTTGGCTGGAGGATGACCTGCAGGGTCATTCTAGGCTGCTAGAGATGACTGTCTGACCTAGACAGAAGTCCCGTTTGTCTTCTAAACATAAAATTCACAGAAGCAAGTGTAACTTCAATCACTCAGCAGGGTGCATGTAGGGCTTCAAAAACCTTTTGAATTACAAAGGTTTTTAAACACACTGGTACTAATTTAATCATTATTAGTATTTTGACATATTTGCTTCAGATCTCTTTAGAAATGAGAAAGATACAGGCCAGGCAATGGTGGCTCACACCTGTAATTCTAGCTACTCAGGAGGCAGAGAGCTGAGGATCGCAGTTCAAAGCCAGCCTGAGCAGAAAAATTCATGAGATTTTTACCTCCAGTAGCAAAAAGCCAGAAGTGGAGGTGTGGCTCACATGGTAGAGTGTAAGCCTTAAGAAGACAAAAAGAGGCAAGAGCATGAAGCCCCCAAGGTCAAGCTCCAGTCAGCACAAGCACCCACATGTGCACGCGCACCGGCGCATACACACACAATGCAGAGATAGGCAAGTCCTCTTCACAATTAATATTGTTTTGCCTATTTATAAACATTACATAAAGCCAAATGGTAGTAGCTCATTCCTGCTATCCTAGCTACTCAGAAAGCTGACATCCTGAGCATCTTAGTTCAAGGCTAGCCCAGATAGAAAAGTCTATGGAATTCCATCTCTGAAATAATCAACAAAAAGCTAGGCTAGAGGTGTGGCTCAAGTGGTAGAACGTCAGCAGAGCAAACAAGCTGAGCAAGAGCAAAGCCCTGAAGTTCAAACTCCCTAGTCCTAATAATAAATACATAAACAAACAAATGAATAAATAGAAATGACCTTTCCTGAACATCTTTCAGCAGCTATCTTGGTTCACTGGACATTTGGTTTGAGATATTCATCCATATGAAGACAGTCTGTGTGCAGAACAAGTTAATAGTGGCATAGTGTTCTACTACTGCATCGCATGGCAATTCCTCTCTCCCCCTGCACAGGCTATGTGGTTGCTGGTACAGCCAACATGGCATCAATGTTTTTGTAACCCTTCTGACACAGCCATGAGAAATTCCCTGGGGTATGTCCCTACAAGGGGACTTTTGGTCTCAAAAGGTATGGCATCCACCCCAAGCACCAGCTATTGCCACATGGTTCTCTGGAGAAAAGCCTGCCCTGCCGCTTTTCCACACAGTCACCTGTGCTGTTCCCCCCTTACTGGCATTGGAGGATGCAGATTCCTGCCAAGCTGATGGGTGTTGCTAGGATTTGCATTTTGCTGGGTTTCAGTTTCTCTCCATGGATGGGCTTTTCAGGTTTTCCCCTCTGGGAACTGTCTCTCATCCTATTCTTTGTTCATTTTCCTCTTTGTCTTTCACCTTTGCTTGTTCTGAGAACAAGTTGTTGGCACAATTTTACTTTCTTTTTGACACCTTTTATTGTGTCAAGTCACACACACACACACACACACACACACACACACAGAGCTCACCACTGGAAAATACAATGCTAAGGGTTCAGTACATCGGCCAGCCATCACCATGACATCTAAACATTTTTCTGTAGCTGAAAAGAAATTCCATGTACCTGGCAATCATCCTATCCTAGACAACCTCTAGAGTCTGCCTTCTGTCAGTCGGGCCTTAATTAAGTCCCTTTCCCTAACTTCAGATAAGGACCTGGACCTCACTCCGGTGACTTCTATTGCCTTTTCTGTGAAAGGCCGTGGGCATTTAATCATTCATTCATTCTTTCTTTCCTTTATCATTTTTGAGGGCCAGCACAGCTCTGGGCTCTGCTGTGGACATAGTTCCTACTCCTTAAGAAGTTGTAGTTAGGATATGGCTGGAAAGAGCTGGGCCAAGACCCAGGGCCTCTCCTGGAAAGCCGAGTTGGCCCTCGCCCGCTGCGTGTGGTCAGTGTGAGAGCTGAGGCAGCAATGGGAGGAAAAAGAACGCAGTGGTGCGGCGTGGAGAGCCAGGGCCTTGAACATGGGGGTCAGAGACCGAGTAGGGGAAGGTCATGCTGGCAAGCTAAGTAACCCACAGGAAAGCAAAACACCCAGACCAGTGCTACATAATAATTTAGTGCTAAAAACAAAGAATGACCACCAAGTTCACCTGCATTCACACACTCTGGCCAAACATTGCTTGTGTAGGCAAACCAAAACTTGTTGGGAAGTCAGATTAAGAATCATACTAAAGCTACCAACATAACTATGTTTATTGTAGCATTATTCACAATAGTGAAGCTATGGAACCAATCCAGATGCCCTTCAGTAGATGCATGGATCAAAAAAAATGTGATATATATATATATATATATATATACATATATATACGCATGTGTGTGCACACACACGCACACACACACACACACACACACACACACACACACACACACAAATGAAATTCTATGCCTCCATCAGAAAGAATGACACCACCCCATTTGTTAGGAAATGAAAAGACTTGGAAAAATTATATTAAGTGAAGTAAGCCAGACCCAAAGAAACATGGGCCCCATGATTTCCCTTATTTGCAATAACTAGTATACGTGTAGGATGATCTTATCATACAAGCAGAAAAGCTCGAAAGCTATATACATATGCCCATATATGACGCTGCTAAGTGAAATGACCCCCAAGATAGGGACACAAGAGGTTTTTTTTCCTTTGTTGCTATTGTATTCAATGTAGTATGTGATTTTTTTGTTTTTGTTTTTTTTTTTAATATGTGCTTCCCCAATGGTATAACCCATTTTCACTGTATTTGATTCTGGTGCCCTGCATCTTGTATATACAATTTTCTAATTTGGGGAGGGGAAGGGAAATAACAAAATGCTGAAACAAGGATACAGGTTGACCATTGTAACAATGAGACTCACAAGGCAGTATGCTGAGAATGAACTTTACAACTTCTGAGGGAGCCGGGGAGGTGGGGAGGGAAGGGATAGAAGGGGAAAAACAAAGGAGGGGGTAACAATGCTCAATAGGAAATGGACTCATTACCTTACTCATGTAACTGTAACCCCTCTGTATAGCATCTTGACAATTAAAAATTTAAAAATTTAAAAAATAAGAAAATTTTAAACAGAATCAGGAGTTTGTGCTGACTCAGTGGAGCAGGAAGGGCTCTTTCTGAGCTAAACGTGTCACCACCTCAGGTGGACATGATTTTCTAACAAGGTGTGTTCACTGCGCTAAAGGAGCTATCCCAGGCCAGGAAGATGTCCCCACCGTGGCAGACGCCCTGTCTGTGCCCTGCCTCTCTTTCTGCTGCATGCAGTGGTCCCTTCTCCTCAGAGACGGCCCCTCCCTCCTCCAGACACAACCTGCTCAGTCTGCAGCCAGAGGCTGTGCAGGGGCCGTGGCTCCTCTCATTCACGTTATAATTGAACGCCTGACGTGAGGTAGCTCCCATCTCTTGGAAACGCATAGAAGATCCACTTGTCCAGCAAGGAGACAGAGAGGTCACAGAGGTAAAGAGGCTCCGTTTTCTGGGGCTGCTCGTGGGCTGGGGGGGGAGTAGGGGTGCGGGGGGGGGGGGAAGAGGAGGGCGGCTGCCCAAACAGGGTTATTGCAACCCAAGCTGGAACCCAGCTGAAAAGGGGAACATCTGCGCACAGCCATCGAGGTGGCTGGTTTCACAGCTAACCACACCAGCCTCAGAGGTGAGGAAGCCCGAAAGCGAGAGCCCGGCTTCCACTCGGAGAATTTCCCGAATACCTGCTCCGAAATGTGCCTCCCAGGGCGTGTCAGCGGACACCTCCTCTCCCACGGGTCCGAACACACTCAGGCAGGGGGACAGGAAGCCAGGGCCGTCCTTCCCTGCAGATCACCCTCCTACCTACCCAGGTCTCCTGAACGGACACCTGGAGTCCCTGCGTCCTTTCTCCAGGCCTCCCCCTCCCCCACACACATGCAATCCCCCTTGCTTCTGCGTCCCTAATATTCTTCAGATGAACCACCCCTTAACCCAGACGTGCTTGTAGTCCTTGGGGTGCTGATGACCCAGTCCCAGAGGTGGAAGTGGGTCCTACCCGTGCCTCCTGAACCAGAGCCCCTTCCTCTCACTGACCATGCCTCCTTCAGGGGTGGCGTCTGTGCCGGTGACGCCAGCGGCGGCTGCCTGCACTGCCAGGAGCCTGAGGGACAGCAGAGCTCTTTCTGCTATAACGTTTATCAGATGTTTATCCGGTGCCTGTGAGACAGAAATGCCCCATGAACTGAGCCCTCTAAAGAAAACTAGGACACAAGGGTTCTGGTTCTAGTCTGCTGCCAGCTCAAAGCGCAGCCTGAGACAGTCAGCGTTAGCTCTCTTTATCTCGGATTCTCCACTTGTAAAATGAGAGAAATTGGATTGGATGATCCCTGAGCCCCCTTCCATCTTCAGTAGCTCATGGGTCTCTGGGTATTTTTAAGTAATGTTGGAGGATAGTCAAAAAAAAAAAAACTATGCAAAGAGCCATATTCCAATGAGACAGAAGTTCTAAGATTACTGTGACAATCTTGTATCAGGCTACTAGGCAATTTCATGAAATTCATCACTAAGGAGTTTGTGCCAAGGCTGTCCTAAGGGAAGAAAATGCAGCAATCTTATAGGCTGGTTCTCCAGGACTTTGTTGTTATTTATGCTTTGGACTTTTCAGCAGGAAAGAATATCTACCTGTAGAATGTAGAATGGGCCATGCATTTTCACATGAACATTACAAACAAGGGCATTTATTCGGTAAGGCAATACAGTCCTGTGTGTATAAGCTTCTATACAAGGTAGCAAATGCAAAATGAATAGATGGTTCTGAGAATTTAATGTCTAAATCTGTTGCCATGTAGGCTTCTTCTGACCTCTTCCGGCTTCCTGTTTATGTCAGGGGTTCCTGCACTGGGGTCTTCACTACTGCCTGAATGTGATTCCTTCCTCACTCACTCCTTCAGGGCCCATATGCTTGCAATTTGGCCCCCAGAATGACACCTCTGAGGGGTGAGGGAGCCCCCACTATGAGGTCATTGGGGCCTCCACTCTCCAGGGACTAATGCCCACAGGTAGGGGTGGACTAGGTCTTCCAGGCCTGGACTGCTTACAGAAGAGCAGGCCGCTGTGCAGTGACCGCAGCCTTCTTCCCTCCCTCTCTTACCACCTCACTCACCACGACTCTTCTTCTGGTCCCACCACAGGTGACCTGCACACGTCCAGTCTGTGATGCCACCCACCAGGTTTCTAAGGGCCTCAAAAGAAAAGTCCAGCGCTCACACCTGTCATCCTAGCTACTCAGTGTGGCTGAGATCGAGGAGCACAGTTCAAAGCCAGCCTGGGCAGAAATGTCTGTGAGACTCCAATGAACCACCAGAAACCGGAAATGGAGCTGTGGCCCAAAGTGGTAGAGTGCTAGCCTTGAGCACAAAAGCTCAGGGACAGCACCCAGGTCCTGAGTTCAAGCCCCACAACCAACAAAAACAGAAAAGTCCAACAGACAGGCTACCCAAGCTTGGACTTTCAGCCTACAGTAGTGAACACAAGCACGAATCAGTAAGCCAACCCTCTTTAAATTCCATGATTCTTTGCCTCCATGAGTTATATCTCTCTCCCAAGAATGGTCTCTGTGAAATTCCTCTGCAAGTTAACAGAAAATGTCCATCTACAAATGCCCAATGCAGGTTCTAACACCTCCTCCCCACAGCCTAAACAAGAGGGAAAATGGCGCCCACACCCGCCCACAGTGGCTGTTTTCTCTTACCTTTGCCAACAAAGCCACTTCCCTGTCCTCCAGGCACCTCAAGATCCCACTGCTTCTCCCTTCTTGGCTTTCATTTCTCATACCTTGTCTTCAGCCACATCCTCTGTGCTAGAAACAGCTCCCACTTCCTGCTGGCCCAGCACCTTCTGAGCACTTCCCCTCCTCTCGGTGCTGGCTCCCGGGCAGTTGCAACACCTGCATCTCCAGGGCTGGCTTCTGACCCATGCTGCCCACCCAGCTTGGGAAACGGACAGCTGCAGGGGGTTCCCTCTGGAACAGTGTGCTACAGGCAGGGCCCCTGTGGTGGCCCCATGTCCAGTGTGGGGCAGAACAGAGCCTCTTTTGCTTAGTTCCACTTCTAAGCAGGTGAGTCCCTGCGAGCCAGAGCCTCACACTCCAGACCAAAAGCTCTTCCCAAAGCACAGCATCCATTGGCTACATAGCTCCACCGGCCCTAGGCAGATAGATCTCCCAGTGGCCAACACCTGAGCTTCCTGAACTCTCACCTCGCCAGGTGTCACCAGGTGGGGATGTGTGAAGTGATGAGCTGAGGCGAGGGGTGGCGCAGGGCACGGCTGAGGGGCTGTGGAAGCTGCCCACCCGCGAAGCAGTGCCTGGGCATTAGGGAAGGCCCAGAGCAAGGCCCTTCCTCACCTCCCCCGGGAGGGCACCATGAGGGAGGGGACCTTGTGACCTGAAGAGGTTCATTCCCTTCTTTGGGCCCTTGTTTTCTCATCTGTAAAATGAAATGAACAACATTCACCCAAATAAAGGCTCCTGGGAATTGAAAGGCGACGGTGTGGGTGAAGCCCCGGGCACCCGGTAGATGTTCGATTTGGTGAGGACTCAAAACGAGAATGATTTAGAATCAGAAAACTCCGACTGGCCTCCTTAGAATACCCATTGTGCAGGTGTACCCACAGACCCAGTACACAAGACTCCTTTCCCTCGTTCTCACCCACAAAATCACCCTTGGACTCTGAGGACCCCTAAAGAATTTCCGGACAGATTTGGAGCATTTCTGAAAGGATGTCACCGTGCTTAGCTTCCCCTTGATTTCCAGAATCGGGACCCAAAGAGCCACCTGCAAAAGCCTGAGCAGTGTGCAAGGTGCTAACACATTGTTCGCAGCTGGCTTCCCCCTGGCTTCCACGCCGCCCCCTCCAGCAGGCCTCCTCCAGTGGTCTCCATGGCAGCCCTCGAAGTCCTGGTCATCTGAACTCCCGTCCCCAAAGCCCAGCTCCTCCTAGGACACCCCCACCCCTCTGCCCTCGGCCAAGGTCCCTGAACAAAGGTGATTTTGGAATGGCTTTCTGGGCTGTGAGGTGAGGACATTGTTCCTGAAACCAGGTGCAGCTGACATGACGAATACTTCCCCTTAACGGTTGGGGCTTTATCTAAGGAGGAATCACAGGTCTGAGGCACATGAGCATAATAAGATGGACTGAAAGGAGGAAGAGCGTTACCCAGGCCGGCAGACTGTGAGCAAACTCTGTAGACACGTGAGCCCAGGACTTCCTATTTGGCTCCACAAGTGGCCCAAGCTCCTAACATCGCTCCAACGGCAGCGACTTCTT
This sequence comes from Dipodomys merriami, assembly GCF_024711535.1. Taxonomy (NCBI): domain Eukaryota; kingdom Metazoa; phylum Chordata; class Mammalia; order Rodentia; family Heteromyidae; genus Dipodomys; species Dipodomys merriami. The sequence continues at coordinate 40,405 of NW_027202383.1, forward strand.
GTCAGAACTTGAGAAAACACTTCCCTAAAATCAGCTGAGCCCAAGCAGAGTCGCGGCTGTCACCCGCTAGCTGTTGGGACTGTGCAGAAGCCTTTTTCCATATTCAAAGAGGTTGTTTCAAGTACATTTAAACAGGAAAAGGCAACGAGGGAAAATCGCACACTATATCTGGCGGCTACAGGAGCGGGGCGAGGGGAGGGGGCCGGAGCTTTCCCAGAGTTCCCCGCCAGACAAAAGACAATGCCAAGCGTTGAAGCTAAAAGAGGACACAATGCCCTTTTCATTCTGCATCAAGGGCAAGTGCTTCTGGCTGGCGCCGACATTTGCCAACCCCTCACCTGGAACTCTCTCCAGGGATGTAGAAGCCATTTCCAGGCGCTCAAAAGACTCCTGAAAATGGCTTTAGAAGTAAGGCTCACCTTGTGCAAAGAGAGCAGTCTGGCCTCATTACTCCTGTTAGTGAGAAAGGGGAATGTCCCACGAAGGACGCCAACAATAAACTGAATTCATAACTCTCACACCAAGGAGCAGATCTGCACTTCATTCATTCACCCAGCATTGATTAAGCCATTACCCAGCAGGCCTTGTGGGAGCTACAGGAGGGCAGGCACTAGGAATAACTGGGAGGCGTGCCCTGGAGGGAGCCTATTCCTCACCTTGAAGGTCAAGGCCAGGAGAGAGGTGAGGCTTCACTGGGTGGAGAAAGAGACACTGGATATTCAGAAATGTGAGTTCTAGCCACAGCGAGAGGCGAGTCTTTGAGTTCTTGATGCCTTACGAGGCCTCCTGTCCAACACTGCAGGGCAGTGCAAATGCGAATGAAAAAGATGTGGGAAAAGTTCTTATACTCTCTCTGAGCTTGCTTGCTCAGCTGGTACTCTACCACTTGAGCCATGTTCCATTTCAGCTTTTTGCTATTTTGGAGATGGAGTCTCTTGGTGTTTTCTACTCTACCTGTCTTCAAACCTCAATCTTCTGATCTCAGCCTCCTTGGTAGCTAGGAATACAAACGTGAGTTCCTGACACACAACTTTTAAGGAAGGTGCTGTTCCACGTTAACTCAACTCTTTGATGCAAATCAACATGAGTCTCCCTAGCACCTTTTCTATTACGGATTAGTCAACTGCTATTTTTAAAAGAAAAAAAAACCCAACAACCTATTTCTTTAAAGATCTTCAAATGGATTTCTGTGTTTTAATCCATTAAGGTGTGTCTACTGAGCCACACATCAGCCACCACAGATGCCATATCCTGTTTGACATCTATAAATACATCTTCAAAAGTGCAACTCAGCTAGAGTCTATCAGTGCTGTGCATCTTCTGGCTTCCTTTTCCATTTCTCGTGGTTTGGCACCCAATAAGTAGGTGTCATTTTTTTTTCCTTCAGGAAAAAGACAGCCAATATGTTTCTCTGGGATTTTATCTTCTTTGTTTTTTTATCTTCTTTGTAAGAAACTTGACTTTTGGTAAAAATCAGAAACAATGGCATTCAGCAAGAGACGTAAAACGCTATCCAGGGAGGAATGGGGCTTCTCCACCCCCTGTTAAGTGGATTTACAAGCTAATATGGACATTTTTCACATGTATGGTTCTTCCAGTGGTGACAGACTGGAGCAAACATTTGTCCAGTGGGTCCAAAAAAAGAATCAATGAGAGTCCGGCAGAATCCGCCCTGCGTCTGCGCTTCTACACGCACGAGCCTCCTGCAAGCCTCAGGCGGGTGACCCAGGCTCTGAAGGACAGCTGGCCCCCAGCTCTTCTCCCGTCCTATCCCAGCTACTCCTGGACCCTCCTCCTCTCCTTAAAGGGGACAAAGGGAAAGAATGCCAAGACGAGTGGCGCATTCGATGCCCGAGAATGTTTGCCACTTATAGCTGTTTCGTTTCCTGCCTGATACCACAAAGAAGCTTTTCATTAGGTTAGCTTTGCTTTGCTCCGTGCCACGAGGCCTCTGGTTCATTTTGTTCACGGTTTGTCTCCAGGACTAGGTTACATGATCATGGAATGCTTGAGTTCTATTGCTGACAATTGTGCTTCCAGTCAGTGAATTTAGAGGAATTGGTCAGGGGGTGTCCCGGGGAGGGCAGGGGAGGGGGGCGAGGAGGGGCCCCCGCAGGGGTGAGGGCCAGCCTCTGTCTGGGGAGAGCCAGCCCCAGGCTCTGGAGGGACCAGGACGCATCAGGGCCTCCAGGGCAGGGGCTGCCTTGCTGGGCACAGGCCCTTGCTTTCTGAGCCCTGAGGCTGGGGCAGACTTTCCCCAACCATGACCGGACCGCCCCCCCCCCAAAAAAAAAACAATCAGGAACTGCTTTGAGATCCAGGATAGTTCCCCAAACAGGGGGTGGGGCGGGGGGTAGACAAACAGAGCACGGCACACATCACCCAACTGCAGCGCTACTGCAAAACTCCAAGTCCTCCTGTGATTCGGCATCTAGCTCAACATAATCACAGATGCTGCCCCTTACACGACCAGAGCTCCGCCCCAGTTACTCCAAGCTCTGCGTCGCCCTGCTCCTTGAATCTGCACCTCAAGCCACCGCTGTCTCTGTACAGAAGAGGCTGAGTGACTCCATCTGGGTCACTGTGAACACAGCCACACCCAAGGCAAGGGGGTGGAAGCCAATGTTCCCAGCACCCACACACACTTCCCCCACCCTCCAAGGCCCACCTCCACCCACTTCTGCGTAAAAAAGACCCATTCGTTCCTATTGGTGTGGGTGAATTCACTCATTCATCCATTCATTCATTCAGGAAGTACTTAGGTACTTAGTATTTGGGGCCTCCTCCTCTGCAGACACTGAGGATGAAGGGCAGATGGCTCCTCTGGAACCGTGTACTCTAACACAGTACTCTCCACCATGTGGCTACATCCCTGAAAATGTCCATCTGTGTTGAGACATGCAGAGTAGAAAATGCACACCTGATCTCAAAGGTTTCATACAAAGAGTATAAGACATCACAATAGTGGGTGTTTTGATCACATGTTGAAATTATATGTTCAATATATTAAATGGACTAAAATATAGCTCTTAACTTCTTTTTGCAGGGGGGGGAGGGGGGTCCGGTTGTGGGGCCTGAACTCTGAGCCTGGGCGCTGTCCCTCAGCTCTTCAGCTCAAGGCTAGCGCTCTACCACCTGAGCCTCAGCGCCACTTCCGGCTTTTTTCTTTTTGCTTATGTGGTGCTGAGGAATCGAACCCAGGGCGTCAGGCATGCAAGGCAAGCGCTCTACCACTGAGCCACCTTCCCAGCCCAACTCTTAACTTTTTAAAAAAATCTTCTTAGAAATGGTGACCGGTGCTGGAGACTCACACCTACAATCCTGGCTCTTCAGGCTACTCCTGGAGATCGTGCTTAAGCCAGCCTGGAAGAAAGTCCATGCGACTCTCATCTCCAGTTAGCCAGCAACAAGCCAAAAGCAGAGCTGTGCCGGCTCACATGGTAGAACACCCTTAACAAAGAAAGCTAAAGGAGAGCATGAGCCCTGGGTTCAAGCCCCATTACAAAAAAAAAAAGTGGCTGCTAGATAACTTTAAGTTAGATTTCTACCAGACAGCACCGCTCCAAAGACACACTGAAGACATACACTACTCCAAAGATACACACAGGAGAGCAAACGGTCCCCGTGTCACGGGCAGGCACAGAAGGAACAGGGCGAAGGCACACAGGTTATGAGAAGCAGGTGATGGGACCTGGCAGGAAGAGCACTGGAGCGAGGGTCAAGCGTGCCTGGTTAGTGGTCTGGGGCAGCAGGCAGACCATCAGCCACCACCACGGTCCCCCCACCCCGGCAGTCATGGGGACTGGACCGGCAAGAGAGCAAGTGTGGGCCAGCATCACTGCAGACGAGAGCTGCCCTGGTATCACCTTGATCTGAGCTTTCTTTGTACCCAAAAGGTTTCCAGACTCAAACCTCCTTTCTTGACCTTCCAGAAGAGGGTCTGGAGTCCCTCCAGCTTTTCTCCCCTGCCTATCACCTCAAACAACCCCACTACCCAAAACTGCTTTGCGAATTGTGAGACACACTATTCGTTACTGACCTACTGTCTGCTCCTCTTGTTTCCTCCTTCTCCTCTTCCTCCTCTTCCTCCTCCTTTCTGTGGTACTGGGGACTGAGTCAGGGCTTCGCACATGCTAAGCAAGTGTTCTACTACTTGAGCTACACTTTCAGCCCTTTTATTTTTACTTTTTATTTGTATTTTTGCCAGTCCTGGGGCTTGAACACTAGGCCTGAGCACTGTCCCTTAGCTTCTCTTGGCTCAAGGTGAGTGCCCTACCACTCCAGCCACAGCACCACCTCTGGTTCTGTGAGTAGTTTATTGGAGATAACAGTCTCACAGACTATCCTGCCTGGGCTGGCTTTGAACTGCCATGGTCAGATCTCAGCCTCCTGAGTAGCTAGAATTACTGGCATAAGCCACCAGCACCTAGCTAGACCTTTCTTTTTTTTTTTCTTTTTTTTTTCTTTTTTTGGATTTTCTTCTTTTTTTTTTAATTTATTTTTTTTTTGTGAACATACTGTACAGAGGGGTTACAATTACATGGGCAAGATAATGAGTTCATTTCTTATCAAGCATTGCAGCCTCCTCCTTTATTTATAGACCTTGATTTTTGAGACAGAATCTGGCTGTTAGCTTTGCCAAGACTGGCCTCAAACTCCCAATCCTCCTGGCACAGCCTCCCAAGTCCTTGGGCCTATAGGTGTGCACTACATCGGGCTCTCCCTGGTTTCCTGCTGGAAGAATCCAGCTGCAGTCTGAGCAGTCATGAGTCCAACCCTAGTGAGAGACACAGTCAGTCTACCACGGTCCTGACAATCTGGCTCCCGACTCCCAGCGTTTCCGGGGAGAGGGACCGTCTCTCACCCAGTTCTGCCTCAGAGGACACAGCTTTGGAGCCCAGAAAGCTTTATTTCCTTGACAAAATGGGGAGCACAGAGTTGAACGCGAGGCTGCGGAACACAAGCTGTGACAGTGTGCTGCCCCTGTGAGAGTCAGGGCTGTTCCAAGGGACCGGGACACAGGAACACACAGGTGCGGAGAAACCCGCACCTCAACACATGGCTTCCAAAGCCACACTCCGCTCACCGAAGAGAAAAGCAGGGGCTGTGCCCTGGACTGCGTCTCCCTGAAGCTGCCGGAGGAGCGGCATTGGGGTGGAACAGCAGCTGCAGTGAAAGTGCACAACGGAGAGCCTTGGCGCTTTGTACCTCACAGCTGTGTGTGTGCGCACGCGTTATGTGTGTATGTGTGTTATATATGTAGATCTGTGTGCATGCACGGATGTGTAAGGATCCTGCATGGAGTGAATGCACGTCCGTTCCTTCTGTGAGACTCAGCCACTGCAGTTGCCAGGGAGCCTGGGAGGTCTGGCCTGACCGTGTCCAGAAGAAAAGGAAACTCTTGGCACAAAATGGCGACGTGAAGTGCTGCGTTCACAATCGCACCATGACCTTCCCAACGACAGCTCCAGAGCGTGAAGCCAAGCACGGAACCTTCCAGCGTGGAGTGCCACCCAACTGCACAGCGCTGAACAGAAGGGGTGCTCACTGGGTGGTAGGTGACACCCTCTCCTGAACCCCTGACCCCCACGGTACCCACACCCCACACCACCTAAGTTCCTATGGGAATTCTATACTTCATGTTATCTTTGAGGTCAGGAGCCACAGAGCAACCTTGAGTATATGCCAGCTTTTTTAGTAGCCACAAACTCACATTGACTCCAAGGGCTCAGGGAAATAATTTCACAGTGGAGGGGTGTGGGGGGAGTCTGCAGATTTGAAAGTTTGATGTGGCTTTGACAAAAGCACTAAAATCCATTTAGCAAATCAGGTTAAATTTGTGGCCTGCTTCCCCCGACAAACTCTCCAAAAAGCGCAGCTTAACGACTCCATGAACAGTTGCCTCTTTATTGGATGATCGTAGAAAACGCGCACAGAATCACTCTCGGCTGAAATGGAGAGCTCTTTGGCAGCACCTGAACGGAGCTCGTTCTTGTATTTTAAAACAATTTGCACTTGGCCTTGTGCTGTGCCGCTCATGCCCACATGGCCCTGGGGGTCCCCGGGCAGGATTGTCCTGAACCCCACAGCCAGGATGGCCCATCACCCGTATGTCCTCCTCTCCAGCCAGGCCACCCAACAGCAGCAGGACTCCACTCCTGAAAAGGGCACCTGGCTCCTCCTGGTGTGCACCTGGCATCTTCTGAGCGTTTGAGTCCAGTAGGAGGAATCAGAGGCAAAAGGCAGTTGTGGACCACATCAGGTAAACACCTCCGGGCATTTTCCTTCATCCATTGCAGGATGATGAGGATAGTGATGATGATGATGATGATGATGATGATGATGATGATGATGATGATGATGATGATGATGATGATGATAGCTTTCCTCCCAACATTTTTGTTCTCTTGTTGTGGAAAGTGAGATTCAATTTGCAACTGTTTATTGACTTCTCTGCCCCTCGAGCCTGCTTAGACTGTGGTCCATAAAGAGGGACACAGCTTGGCCCCATGGCTGGGAGAAGGTGGGTATAGAGGACCTGCCCGGCAGCCTCCTCCACATCTGCTGCGATGAGAAAGGAGCAGAGAGGCTGCGCTTGCTCTCTTGGTCTCACAGCCAACATGGCACTGGCTAAGTAAGGGATTCCAATTGTGTCCATAAATTACTCAAGACTCTGACAAGTGAGTGTTGAAAATAATCTTGAGTCCTTCATGAGGCGGACTGGTGCATGTGTGCACACACGCACGCGCGCACGCACACACTTCATGTACTCACACACTAGTTTAACTTTATGTGACACGTGATCGCATGATTCACTTTCCCACTGACTCTCTGGACACCTACCATGATATCCATATGTTTATACTTTTACCTATTGAAATTACAGTATTACAACTTTACCTCTAATATTGAAGCCCAGTATTACAGCATTCATGATTTCCTAGGTTATAAACCACTCTTCCAGGTGTTTTTAATGTGAGTTGCTTGGTCCAAGTTTAGTGGCTTTGAAATATTTTCTGCACATAAACACAAAAAAATGTTTTCTATTAGGACAATAAGTTTGTTCATTTCCAATTTTATGTCTATATGAATGAGAGAAATATTTTTGTGTGTGTGCATGCATGAGAGAGAGAGAGAGAGAGAGAGAGAGAGAGAGAGAGAGAGAGAGAGAGAGAGAGTACTGGGGTTTGATCTTGGGCCTTGGGCATTCTCCAAAGTTGTTTTTGTTTTGTGTTGTTTTTTGTAGGTTTTTTTGCTCAAGGCTGGCTCTCTACCGCCTGAGCCACAGGTCTACTCCTGGCTTTTTGCAGAGAGAAGAGTCTCAGGGACTTTCTGGCCTGGGGCTGGCTTTGAACCTTGATCCTCAGATCTCAGCCTCCTGAGTAGCTAGGATTGCAGGTGTGAGCCACTGGCACCTGATGAGATAAATTTTAAAAATGAAAATCCCTGAGCATAGACTTTTATGAGACTATCAATTTCCTGGGAATAAGCATCTGGGCGTTGGGTGCTGAGTGAGAGGTGCAGGCATTTCAAGGCTATGGATCGGTACGCGCCCGAGCAGGTGTCACCTCCTCATGTTGTCTCTCTCGGTCAGCTTGGTTTAGATTCATAGCGGCAGCAGGGCATTTCGGCCACAGGTCTGAGGTGTAAACAGCCGCATACACTTCCCCACACATACACAAAAGGAGCAGCTGTAATGAAGAGAGTCCCGGGGTATTTTGTATGGACACACAGGGAGTTGGGAGGGGACCAGAGAGCAACCTCTCCAACTAGCCATGCCTTCTTGCTGCACGGGGAAGAAGGGCCACAGACTGTTCCATGAACGCGTGGGGTACCCTCTGGGCCGCGGGTCTGCTTCCAGACTGGGGTCCGTGGAGGAAGGCCACTGGAAGGCCTGGCGTCCCAGCACTGCAGGATTGGAGGCCTGGGGAGATGGGGGGAGCGGGGACACCTGCTATGGAGGAGAGGATTACAGCAGCGAGACAGCGCTTGCTCCCGCTGGACAGAGGGCTTGGCTGAGGAGGAAGATGTCCCCCGGGGACCTGGCTCGAGGCTGGGAGGAGAAGCGGGGGCTCATGTTATCCCTCAGCTCCAGCCAACCTGTCCTGAGCCAACTGAAGACTGAAATCAGTTTTGGTGAGTTTTCCCTAAAATGTTTTTTAGCATTTAGTTATTTCTGTGTCTTCCTTGACCCCACGAGCCTCTGTGGGAGGGAGGGGCTGGTTGTCGCATCAGGCTCTCCTCGCTCTCCGCTTCAGATCCTACACCTCCCCACGGGCTGAGGGTTCGCAGAGAGGCCTAGCAAGCGTGTGAGTGTGGAGGCAAGGACACAGTATGACTTTAGCAAAACTAAGAACGTGCTTTAATGTGCACTTGCCTAAAAAGGCAATTGTTTAGGAAACTTGTGGGCTGAGTAACAGAAATTAGCAAAGGAAACCGTTTTTCCACGTTGTCAATGCATCGTAAGCTTACAAATCTGGAGTTCTATAACACAGACAGAGTCTAATCAACATTTCAATTCATGAAGATCAGAAATAAGGACGCAGCTTTTCTCCAAAGTGTGAGGCTTAACAATGTGAGTTAAAGTCCAAACAAGTCAGGTGGCTCGCGCAGGTAATACTAACCACTCAGGATGCTGAGACCTGAGCATCAGCCCGGGCAACAAAGTCAGTGAGACTCTTATCTTCCATTAACCACCAAAGAGCCAGAAGTGTAGCTGTGCCTGCAGTGGTAAAGCATTAACTTAAGAGTGCCGAGGCTCTGAGTTCAACTGCTCGTGCTGGCATAAAGTAAAGAAGGCAAAATAACCAACATCCCAGAGCCAAAATTCATATATAGTCATCTAATTGTTTTTACCTCTTTACAAACATCAGTCAATGGATGCCCTATGGCCATCACCTAGTCTCCAACAATCCAATAATAACAGCTACTTACTGTCAAGTACTTACTTGCATATCTAAACATATTTAATGCTTGCTCCTCCTCTACAATGTGGTTTTTTCTTCATGCGGGTGTAAGAACACTTAATGAGAATACTAAACAAAGGTCCGCCTGTACGCTAAATTACTGTTGACCATCAATGCCATACGCAGCTCACCAGAGATTATTCTCTTTGCTCAAGTGAAATTTTCTGCCCGTTGATTAATAGCTCATTCCCACCCCCCCCCTCTGCCTCCTAACCAACTACCATCCCACACTTGGACTCCACATGTCTGACTGCTTTAGATGTCCCATATGGTGAAATACTGCTGCGTTTGTCTTCTGTGACCGGCTTGTTTTTCTTAATGATGTTAAAGCTATCCATATGATCATATATTACAGAATTACCTTCCTTATATAGGTTGAATAACAGTCCATTATATGTACATACCACATTTTCCTTATGTATCCATCTGTCAACGAACAGGTTGTTTCCTTAGTTATGGGGGGAAATTACTGAATAAAATGCAGAAATTTTATTAAACCCATTTTAACAATGAGTCAGCTGAGATTTGGTGAAGTCAAGAAACTCTCAGATACAAGTATGTGGTAACCTACTCTAGCCAGGTCCTGGCTGGCTTCAACTCTCACATGCATCTAAACCAGATGTCCACAGAGCATTTGCCATCACAAGGTGACAACTTACCGGGACAGATCGTCCTTGGTGCTTCGCGTGTGGGCTCTGGAAGCCACTGACCTCGCGTAGGAGAGCGCCGCCACTTCCCCAGCAGGGAAAGCTGAGGGAGTCATCCCAGACCAGGCTGTTTGTCCTATTCCTGAAGCCCATTAGAACTCGCAGAGCCCCTGGGAGGCTGGGGCCTGGGCCTCCCCGGCACCATCCCTTTGGTGCAGGGTGGAGCCGCTGCCTGGCATGGCCTCTTTCATACTTGCCAAATCATTAGTTCGTACCAGACTCTCTGTCCTTTCCGACAGCAACGACCAGGGGGCTGCTAGACCTCCAGGGGCTTCTGAACCAGTGGGATCTGATACATGAGTGGACTTTTCTGACTGGGTTGGAGAGCCAGGGAGGCTCAGGGCTGGAGGTCTGGGCCAGTGCCCCTGTGGGAAGGGAGCGGGGATTGGCAGAAAAAGCAGTGCTCATGATGAGTGGAACTGGGCAAGACACAAAGGGAGAAGAACTCGGCCGCTGGGGTATCTGCTCCTCTCGGGTGCCAGGCAGGTCAGATATCAAAACACACCTCGCAACGGGAAAGCGGGGTGGCCTCTGCTCGCGGCTAGTCTGTCCTGGCCCTGCGGGCAGCCCAGAAGCAGCCTGCCTCGGGGGAGCTCCATCAGGCGGGACTCGAGAAGTTCAATTTTCACTTCACTCTTAAAAGCAAAATGAGGATCTGATGAGAAACTGTTCAACCTTCGTCACCATCATTGGGAAAGTAGCCCAGCAAGGGTAGGAGGGTCCAGACAGCCTCAGACAAGTGTGGCGGGTCAGCCTCGTGTCCCATTCCTGGGGAGAGAGAGGCACTTGGAGCCACGCAGCAGGGGTCCTCGGAGCCCCCTTCCTGTACCCCAGCTCCCACCATGGGAGCCACAGGACACCACCCACCCCGTTTCTCCAGGCCCAAGTCCATCACCTGCCTTTCAATTCCCGTGTCTCAGCAAGTCCCCAAGGTAAGCTCGGCTAGGCTCATCAGAATCCTGCGCACTGGATGTTGAGACTACAGGAATTGAGAAGTAGGTCACCGTGGGCCGGGAAGGTCGCCCTGTGGTTTCATCTAACTAGGTTGCTGGAAAGCCCCCAGGCCCACAGCCATCCCTGAGTCACCATCTCACCACGAAATGACTGATTTCCAGGGTCGGAAATTCGGTGTTTCATGAATAAAGCACCATGGGCCTTTCACGCGTCACCATGTGTGCTGGGCACTGGTAGCTCAGCTGAGTGGCCTTCTGCTGCTACCCTGGCTCCAACCCCGGCTCCCACCCAGGCCCTGAGGGAGCCGTATATCCAGGGGAGGGCGGGGCCCAGGCCACGCTGGGAGATTGGTCAGAGGGACAAAGGCTTGCCCAGCCAAGCATACAAAAGAGGAGGGAGAAGCTGAGTTCAGCATGGTCCAGAACGATCGAGGCCCTCACATGAAGTCTGCTGTGTGCTCTGCTGGGAACCAGATGTGCGTGTTGCTTTACCTTCATAGCTCCTCAATGTAGAAACTGTCTATACATGTTCTGCAGATGGAGAAACTGAGATACAAAGCAGTTCAGGCCACAGAGCTTGAAAACGCCACCTGAGGCCATCTAGTGCTAGAGTCTCTCATTGATCGCTGCTAGACATACCCAGCCCTCAGTGACGGCTTCAACAGCTGCGTGAGTGGCCATGCTGGTCACACACAAGGAGGGTGCCAGAGCAAAGGCCTGGGCAGGCACAGGCAGAACACCTGGGCGGTGCTGCCCAAGAGTCTTCTGCAATATATTCTAGAATGATCTGCCATTCTGAACTGTCCAATAGAAGAGCCATGAGCACATCTGCTAATATGCCCTTGACATATGTGAATGTTGGGTTTTTTTTTCCATCTTCAGGAAGTTGCATTTGAATTGCCACATGTAGGCACTGACTAGCATGCTGACCAGCATGGTGAGGTTGCTAGGCTCACAGACATCAAGTTTTGTAACCGCTGTTCAAGAAGCCACTGGACTAGAACATGATGAGAATAAACAGAGACTTCCAATTAGTAGCACCACCTCCAGATAGGAGGAGGATATGGCCACTGGATTTGAGTAGAGCAGGCCATAGGTGACATCAGAGACATGCATGAGAGTCTCCACCCTCTCGGAGAATGAGGGAAGGGGTGGAGGAGGGGTCATGCACTTTTACCAAGCCCAAATCACCTACACATCCACTTCGAGCCAATGGAGAACAAGTAGGCTGCTCCCCAGCGAGTCCAGAGTCACTAAGAACCACATTGTAAGGCAGACAGCCCACCAGGGCAGGGCAGGGCAGGGCAGAAGAGAGACAGAGACAGAGACAGAGAGACAGAGAGACAGAGAGAGAGACAGAGGAAAAGAAAAGAGGAAAAGAGCCAGCGGAGAGCTGTCCTAGGCACTCAATGTTCCCTAATTTCCCTTAAGTAACATGTTATTTTGGGGTAACTGTTACCAAAACACCTACAAAAACAACTTATGGGAGAAAAGATTTATCATGGCTTGTGGTTTAGAGGGTTCTATCCATGGTCTCTTGGCTCCATGCTTCTGGGCCTGTGAAGCTAAACTTCATGGGATTCCCTTCATGGCAGACAGAAGTAGAGAGAGAAAGGAATACAGGAAGTAGAGAAAGGAATACAGGAAGTAGAGAAAGGAATACAGGAAGTAGAGAAAGGAATACAGGAAGGGGCCAGGGCAGGGCTCAGTCCTCAAGGATATGCTCCCAGCAACCTACTTTCTCCAGCTAGGTCCGACCTCCAGCTCTGCACCACTTCCGAAAATGTCATGTAATTACAAGTCTGTCAGGATTGAACTGTTGGTGAGGTCAGAGCCCGAAAGGAGAGGTCATTTCCCAGAAACCCCAGCAACTGTCAACCAAACCTTTGCCGAGTTAGCCTTCACAGTTCCTTTCTGATCCAAACCTTAACAACCTCACTGAACAGGAATGGAGGGAGGAAGGGGAGGCAAATGCAGTCCTTATACTCCATGTACATTGTGTACAAATTGAACTCCACAGCTTGAGGGTAGGGTTGGAAGGGGTAATTGTACTCATCACCTGACTTATGGAACTGAAATCCATTTGCACACCTACCTAATAGTAAAATTAAATAAATAAAAAACCTCACCGAGTTCCAAATAGAAAGGAAACATCAATGCTGTCCATGCACACTTTTGTAGTGAGTCTTAGAAAGTTGAAAAACATTTCAAGGGACAGAATGAAGTGTCCATACATAGTTTCCATGAGTTAGATATTTTAATTATAAAATCATGAACAATCATTCCTTACCTTCTTCCTTCCTTCCTTTTGGTGATACTAAAATTTTAGAATTTTATGCTTGCTAGGCAAGCGCTCTGCTACTTGATCCACACCCCTTCCCCTTATTTGGCTTCAGATATTTTTCAAGTAGGAGCCTGACTGTTTGCCAGAGGTCAACCTCAGACCCAAATCCTTCTACCGATACCTCCTAGGTGACTGGGCCACAGACACACACCACTATGCCTGATTTACTGACTGAGCTAGGGTCTTGCTAACTTTTTGCCCAGGAGGGTCTCCAAGTATGATTCTTCTGATCGCTGTCTGCTGGGTAGCTGTGAACTACCAAACCTAACTTTGTTTTTCTCTCTGAAGAGAAAAACGCAGGGTGCATTAGAAACACATGAAATAAAAGTTTGCTAGTGGGCTGGGAAGGTGGCTCAGTGGTAGAGCACTTGCCTTGCATGCTCAAGGCCCTGGGTTCAATTCCTCAGCACCACATAAGCAAAAAGAAAAAAGCCGGAGTGGCACTGTGGCTCAAGTGGTAGAGCGCTAGCCTTGAGCTGAAGAGCTGAGGGACAGTGCCCAGGCCCAGAGTTCAGGCCCAGAGTTCAGGCCCCACGACCAGACCCCCCCCCCAAAAAAAAAAAGTTTGCTAGTACCATTAAACTGTCTCCCAGCCCAGGAAAGCATGTCTAGAATTATTACCCATGCTCACTATGCCAAATGCCATGTAACCTGTGACCAGTGGTTTCTATTCCTTTCTGCTTCCATGCTACAATTTTAACTATTTCAGAGAACTGAAGAACAGCAAGTCAAATTAGAACTTAAAGAAAAGAGACTTGGACTCAAAAGATAAATAGTATCATTGCCTGGTTTTATTGTTTCAAATCCAAGATTTTATTTGGAGACGAATGTATAATTAAGCAGAGGTGGATGGCTAAATTCTTTGACTTCAAACTCTTACTTTCTGCAAGATTTCACCTGTGAAATTCACAGCCTTTAATTACTGCCTTGCATGTTAAAAGCCATTCTCTTCTGAATGGCTAATAACGTTATTAGAAGAGGTAATTACACATCAGGTGTCTGTGGTCAAAACCACCACCGTATGAGGACAGCAACGTCCTGGGTTTTGAAATCTGAAAGATGACATTCGGTAAAGAAGACACTTTCTCTTCCAGAACATGGTTCATGCTTGAGGTTTGTTGTTCCTCTCTGACCTTTTATTTTTCTCTCTCTCTTCATCTTTTCAAGGGAGAAAAAAAAATAAAAGAAACATTTAGAAATCAGTCCTTTCCTGGATGAATTTCTTCCCTTTCCAGAAAGCAAGACAACAATTGTTTCCTGTAATTGGACAGTTTGATTGGAGGCAGGTGCTGCGAGCTAAGAGAGCTGGACCCACAAAGCCAATTTTGGCTTCAAACACATTTCCTTAGTTCTCAGCTAGCTTTAGCAGTCCAACATGTAAATTGGCCCCACGCACGCCAACTATAAATTTAGTTCTGGTTTCTCTAACAAGCACCGTATCAGTGATGAAGAGTCTCAGCCCAGATCTAGCATGGTTACTGAGCCACCCAGAGATCCAGCCACTGACGTCCTGAGCACACTGACATCCTGAACACATTCCTGCTGCTCCAAGTTGGGAATTTAGGAGCCATCCTGGGAGCAAGTGGGGGGGGGCAGCATTTTTCTATCCGGTGATTCTTTGTTCAGGTTAAGTGGCCTTGGGGTTGCTTATGTGCCATTAGCTTGAATTAATATTTGCTTTCAATAGTTTTGACTAACAGCCAAGTCAGCATGGAGTCACAGAAGACAAACATCCACCCAGCATCAGCAGCCTGGGAAATACATGGGAGCCACGTCTCCCCACCAGCACCCCCCCCACCCATTCATCCAGTCTCTGAGCCCCTCTCCTATTCCTCCTCTCAAGGACAGCTCAGTTACCTTACCTCCTAGAGGACAGCTGACCAGAAATATTTCTCTGTGACAGGGGAACTAGGAGCTCAGAGAGGCGCATTGCTCTGGCTAAAGCTGCACAGTAAATCAAAAGCAGAGAGGTCTCAACAGATCCAGACTTCCCAGTTCACTGCTCCAACTCTGTGTCCATTCCTTTCCCCTCAACAATAAACCCGTGACTTTAAAAGTTACATATCAAAATCTTAAAGGTGAGTAGGGAAGGTAGACTCTACTGAACATCCTATTCAAATTATGGTCCTTTGTGTACTATTTGTATTAAGTTACGTAAAAGGTCTAGCACGTTTTACTAATTTCTACCTATGCTCATTTTTTATGATAATCTAGCGTCTAGATGAGTTTTGAGCTTCTTACGCATACTCAACAACTTGAACATAACCATTTCTAATCCTAAACAGATTAACAGATGAGACAGCAACCTCATCCACAGATCCCCCCCCCCCCCCCCCCGCACCAGCTGCATCCCCGGAGAGACGCACGCTACAGAAACCAGTGGAGCGCACTAACATTGCAACACTCTTGTTTTCCAAGATGACTTCATCCAAGGAAACGAGCACCAAGACTGGCTTTCCCAGCCAAGGGCTACCTGCAGCTCAGCTCAGAACCCACCGCTGAAGGTTCAAGGGCCCTTGAACCCCCTGGGGCATGGGGCCAGGCCTGCTGGAAATCTTTGCCTACGCTATTCCTTCAAGACAGCGGAAGGTGAAGCAGGCAGGATTTCCCTGCCAGCCTGTGGAAGAAATTCTCCTCTGCCTGGATGGGCAGCTGAGGGGTGGTGGCTGCTGCTGACAGATGGGGCCCAAGCGAGGACCAGCACACAAACACCACGGCCATGTCCTCGGAAGGCCCACCTGCACTGACGCCTGTCGGAAGGCAGCCTGAGTTTGCACAGTGCTGGCTGATAACTCAGCAATCTTGGCAACGCTACAGAACCAATATTGTCTCAGAGGTGGCACTGTCTTAAACAATGCCCTCAGTGTGCGGGAGGGACACGGGCAGCCCTTCTCGTATTCACCACACTTCCCTCTATCTCTTCTGAGCAAACAGGCTAGCGGAGGAGCCTGGAGTGGGGGGTGGGAATGGGAAGGGTGGGGGTGACTCGGGGTGGGGTGGGGAGGAACAGGAGGCCATGGCAGGGTTCTCTCTCCATGATGTAGCTCCCTCCTGCACCCTGGCCGTGCGGAGTTAAAACCGGCTCCAGTGATGGGCCGATGCCAGCAACTCTGCTCTGTGTGTTCCTCTGAACCTGTGCCGACCTGAGCGAAAGCACGCACAAGGCCAGCCGTGCACTGCTCCGCCCCGCCCCACGGGGGTGCACTCCCCGTGGGAGCCAATGGCGCTCTCCACAGCCACGGACACTGCGCCTGGGCCCTTGCCCATCTGGCCTGACACCGCTCTGGAGAACCCCCAGGGGCTTTAACTCTGTCCTCTGCGGCTCCTTCGATGTGGGGAGCATTTCTTCCCCAAACCTGAATCATTTCCTAGAAAAACAGAGACAAAAAGGAACACACAGAAGCCAAGCATGGGACTGCCCAACCCTTCTGGGTGGGCCAGCCCCACAGTCCCACAGGTACAAACCCTAGAAGAAGGCCGGCAGCTGCGAGGTAGCCTGGACCACACAGCCCAAGGCCCGGCCAAGGCGGAGGGTCGGGAGAGGCGGCAGGGACAGGGGCACCATATCCATTTGTGGGCGCCACCTTAACAAAGAACCACAAACTGGCTAGCTGACAACACAAGTCGCATGAGTCACACTATTCCATATCCACGGGGGAAAGTGGGACCAGGTAACTGGAGAGAGTGGGTGGGGTTGGGAGAGGTGGGGGAGACCACCAACCAGAGGGGTGACATTGATCAAGATGGGCTGGAATTCTAAACTCCTTTGTACAATTGCTTAACAATCAGAAGACCATTATCTGAACAAAGACACCTTGTACTCATAAACTGACATGTTGGGTTGAAAGCCCCTGTACGACTAAGATAATTTAATTTTTTAAGAAGTATTTGTCTGATAGGTTCAGAGGCACACGTCCAAAGTCAAGATTTAGCAGTACGCCAGGCTCCCAGCTACAATCCTAGCTATTCGGGAGGCTGAGATCTGAGGACATCTTTCAAAGACTGCCTGAGCAGGCAAGTCAGTAAGACTTTCATTTCCAACCGTCAAAAAGCCAGACTTGGTGCTGTGGCTCAAGAGGTAGAGTGCCATCTATGAGAAAAAAAATAGTAAAGCCAAGGGACAGTGCGTAGTCCCTGCGTTCAAGCCCTAATACAGCAGTGTGCCCCTCCAAGCTCGCCTGCACACAGAGCTTCCTGCCTCCGCGTTTGCCCGCAGTCTTTGACATGTCCAGGCTTCGATCTCTGACTCTGTCATACCCTGAAGTTCTTCCAGTCTCTGTGCCTTTTCCTCTCCTAGGGGCACCGACCATTTTGGAGTAAAAGAAAACCCCCTCCACCCTCACAAAGTACTTCCCCTAACCAACCATGTCACAATCCTCTCTCTAAACCAAGTTCCTACCCATCCTTAAAGGAAGCTGCAGGGCTTGGGGAAGCTGATTTGAGACAAACTGCGGGGTCACTTTCTGGCCACAGACCTCAGGGAACAGACACAATTTGGCCCCTACCACCCAGCACGACCTTCCAGGGGCTGCTCTGCTCAGAGCACAGCTCAGACCTCACACCCCCACCCCAGTCTGTACACTTCCCTTACTGCTCCTCACCACTGCCAGAATGTCCTTCCCTGTGTCTCTGCACACTTAAAACCCATCCACCATCCATCTACCCACCCATCCACCTACCCATCCACCCATCCATCCATCCATCCACCTATCCATCCACCCACCCACCCATCCATCCATCCATCCACCCACCCACCCATCCACCCATCCATCCACCCACCCACCCACCCACCCATCCACCCACCCATCCACCCACCCACCCACCCATCCACCCATCCACCCATCCACCCATCCACCCATCCATCCATCCACCCACCCATCCATCCATCCATCCACCCACCTCCCACCCACCCATCCATCCATCCACCCATCCACCCATCCACCCATCCACCCATCCATCCATCCACCCACCCATCCACCCACCCATCCATCCACCCACCCACCCATCCACCCACCCACCCACCCATCCATCCATCCACCCATCCACCCATCCACCCACCCATCCATCCACCCACCCATCCATCCATCCATCCACCCACCCACCCATCCACCCATCCATCCACCCACCCACCCATCCATCCATCCACCCATCCACCCATCCATCCACCCATCCACCCACCCATCCACCCACCCACCCACCCATCCATCCATCCACCCATCCATCCATCCACCCATCCACCCATCCACCCACCCATCCATCCACCCACCCATCCATCCATCCATCCACCCATCCACCCACCCACCCACCCATCCATCCATCCACCCATCCACCCATCCACCCATCCACCCATCCATCCACCCACCCACCCACCCACCCATCCATCCATCCACCCATCCATCCATCCATCCACCCATCCACCCATCCACCCATCCATCCATCCACCCACCCATCCATCCATCCATCCACCCACCCACCCATCCACCCACCTCCCACCCACCCATCCATCCATCCACCCATCCACCCATCCATCCATCCACCCACCCATCCATCCATCCATCCACCCACCCACCCATCCACCCACCCACCCACCCATCCATCCATCCACCCATCCACCCATCCACCCATCCACCCATCCATCCATCTATCCACCCACCCACCCATCCATCCATCCACCCATCCATCCATCCATCCACCCACCCATCCACCCATCCATCCATCTGTAGCTTCTTCCTCCCAGAGCCTCCTCCTGTGGTCAGAACTACAGAGAAGTCGAACTCCATGCCCCTTCCCCGTACTTCCTCTCAGGGGAACTTCTTTCACCCTTCCTTCTATCCCACAGTCAATTATCTTATTTCTCTCAGTCTTCGATGGGCTCCTTACAGTTCTGACTTGCCCTGGCGGGGCCTGTCACCTAGCAGAGGCTTGATGAGCATCTATCTGATAAAGCCAACAATCTGACCCGTACCTCATCCTGTGTGCTCTGAAGGGCTCACCAGCCCTCAGGTGGAAGAAGGTTGCAGAGTGTTCCTGATGGGGAGAGGCAGAGGATCTGGGGCATCTCACTTTCCCAACGCCTGGCGCTCTGTACTCTTCAGTCACGACAGCTGGCCGAGGTGTGCTCCCTCCCTGGCTGCTGAGTTTAGGAAGACAAGCCCCAGTGTGGCGAGCAACATCAGCGTGCGAGCCCTGAGTCGATGGAGAGTTCGCGCAGTATGCTGCCCCTCCAGGGAAGCTGATCCCTGCAGGTGTGGACCACTCATCACGCCCATCCCGGGAAGGGAGGATGCCGGTCACTGGAAGCTGATTCCAGCCCCTGACTGTCTGCCAGCCACCAGGTCTTCTGAGCTGCCAACTAGAGGGGAGAGGTGCCCAGCTGCAGGGCACGGCTGGGAACCCAGACAGACACGGCTCCTGGGCCTTGGATACAAGAAGGAGCCCAGGTTTGTGAGGCAGAGGACAGTCAGGAAATCAGAGCAGGCGGGACTCCAGGAGACCGCGTTCCTCGCCAGCTCACCACGCACAGCAAACCCTCGAGTCAGTGTTCCCCATAGCTCCAGTTCCTGCCCTCGGTCTTCCTCACCGACAGACTCCCTTTCCACACTTCCACCCTTTGCTTCCACCCCCACCCCCCCACTCCCGCCACCACCAACCTTCTACCGCAAGCTCACCCCACTCTTGGGTATGCCAGCCGGTTCAGGGGCACTGCTGCTGATGCTAAGCCCCTGACACCCAGATACTGCATGAAGCAAGGACTGAGACACCAACCCTACAACCAAGGAGTCTTCCCAGGGGGGAGAAGACAGCCAGACAAGGCCCAACCAGACCTGACACGTCTGACTCACCCCTCCCTCACCACAGCAGAGACGGCTGTTGCTGGCCCCTTGGCCCTCCTGGCTTGAGCCCCCCAGCCCAGCTCCTCCTCCCTGCAGGCCATCCTGCTGGATCTCAGACCCATACAACTTCAGGTGTCCACCTCCTGTCACTGCTGGAGGCCACAGGGCACATCTACTTCCCAGCGTTTCCCAGCATCCCTAGCGCGAAGTCATCATGCCTCTTCCGGCCCTCTTCCTGAGCACAGCTCTACCCTAGTGCCAGGGGCTCTCACCTCTGCAGGCAGCCCCGTCTTCCTCTCCAAGTAGAAAGCAATGGCCCCCGGAAAGGATCTGGGCTTTGTCCTCCGGCATCAACTGTGATTGAAGGGCGCACACGCCAAGGCTGCCAGAGCACGCCAAGTTCTCCAAAGACACCCCACCCCGCAGGAAACACCCTGCCCCCACCACACCTTCAGGCCTCTGTCTGACTTGGACGGGCTTTCTTCTAGTCTGCGCTCCGCACAGTGAGCTCCTTATCAGAAGGGGGCAGATGGCCTCGGGGGCAACCCCCTCCCTGGAGGGAAACTTTCCCACTCACTGTGAAAGGCCTGGCTCACCCAGCAGACCCCGCGCCGCCGCCTCTGGAAATCCCCAAAGCCAGAATCTCCTCTGTTTGCTTGGTCCTGCGTTTCGTTCTGAAATGTCTTCCGTGCTTGTGCTCATCGTTAGGGACAGAGCACCGCCTGTTGAGCTCTTCTCCCTTGCCAGCCGACACAGGGACATCCACGTACCCTCTCTTCATCCCGCACCGTGAGTCACACACTGCGTTACTTCTCTGAGCCTGGGCCCACAAAGACAACCCCGTCCCCCACGGCTGCGGGAGGCAGAGCGGAGCTGGTCTGGAAACCATTGCCCCTTTGCCTAACTACACGGCTATTATTACCGTTGACCACACTCTTTGCCCAGTGAGAAGCATGTTGGCTTTTAACTGTCTGGCTTTCATAAATCTCACAGTGCTTATTTACATCTTTGCAGTATTTTCGGCCCCAGCTTCTGCCCAAATCTTAATCCACAAACAACTATTTTAAGCCCTTTTTTAGGATCAGCCTTCAATATGTAGACACAGGCACCATCTACCCATCCCTCAGGATGAGTACTGTGTTTTTTTTTTTTTAAGTCTGGGCAAGAATGGAGCAGATTGTTACTTACAGGAACATCTGAAAAACAATCATTTACTTCTGAGCTTGGACCTCAACGATGCTAGCTGGTTTGGGGGCTTAGGGCAGTACGAAGGTTTGAACTCTGAGCCTCACCCTTGCTAGACTGTCTTAAGTCATGCTTCTAATCCTTTTTCAGATCAGATTTTGCTCTTTTTTTTTTTTTTTAGGACCAGCTGTAAACTGTGATTCTCTTGCCACTGCCACCGCCACTGTTGCCGCCGCCGCTGCCGCCACCGCCTCCTCCTCCTCCTCCCCCTCCTCCTCGTCCTCCTCGTCCTCCTCCTTCTCTGCAGCTGGGATTACAGGCATATGCTAAACCTGCACTTCTTGAAAGAAACAGTAAATGGCACATGACTGACAAGTGAGTGTCAACACCATTAGCGAGGTCTTTGGAGAGGAGACGTGTCCCCAACATCGCTGCTGCCAGGAGACTCTTGCCTCACCAGTCCCTAAAATGAAACAAAGTCTTCCAACACAAACACACAGAACACAAAGTATGAAGCAAGAAACATCAGCTAAGTCCCCCCAAGAAGTGAGGACTACTAGGATTTGCTGCCAGCAGAGGGTCTGGGACAGGAAGCCTAGGAGTTGGAAAGGATACTGGGGACGCAGGGAGGACACACTGGCAAGTAGCCCTGAGGGTGGCCGCCAGCGCCCCGGGGTGACCTGAGCTCAGACATGGCTGTAAGTGAACCGGGCTGCGTGCATCCAACACACGCAGGCACGCAGCAAGATGGGGGCATGGAGCAGGGAGCTCCTGCCAGCTGCCCTTTGACTTTCTGGTCATCATCAATTCCACAACAGTGCATCCCTGCCGCTATGCAGCAGCAGCCCCAGCTGGAGGGGGACAGGGGACCGCCCCCCTCATCCCACGACCCGTCGCTCCATCTGCCTGTCCTTTCTATCAGCAAGCCGGCAAGCCATGGATCAACAAGTCATACTGCGATGCCTCCTCCTTCCGCCGAGAGACGCAGACCAGTGGTTCAGTCTATGGCTTAATTTTCAGTCAGGAGGCTTGAACTCAGGGCCCAGGCACTGTCCTTGAGCTTTGTCTTTGCTCAAGGCTAGTTAGCATTCTACCACTTTAAACCCTGGGTCCACTTCCAGTTTTCTGCTGGTTCATTGGAGATAAGAGTTTCATGAACTTTCCTTCCCCCGAGCTGGCTTTGAACCACCATCCTCAGATCTCAGCCTCCTGAGTAGCTAGGATGACAGCTGTGAGCCACCGGCACCTGGCAAGTCTGTGGCTTTGAGTGAATCACCTGGCAGCGATTTCAGGGCCGCTCTACCAGCTCTGTGGAAGCTCAGGATCCTCGTATATGCAAAGGCCAGTTAGGGTAAGCTAGAAAGTTCTCACTTGCGGGCTTCTTATGGAAAATAAACACAGTGCACCCTCACAGGCTAGCACTCAATCTATTGTAGCTCTTAATCTTTTTTTTTCTTTAAAGCATGTGCAAACGATGGGCTACCACATTTTTACAGAATGTCAAATGTGCAAGACATAGTGTCAGGAACAGAAGAAAGAAAAGGCAGGAGGGCCCCGCGGCGGCCAGAACAGGCCCCGCCAGGCAGCCCCGCCAGGCAGCCCATTTCCTCACTTCTCACCGGAGAGCACCCAGGACCAGACCCTCCGCCCACTTCACAATGTTTGCTTCCATCCCAAGAGTCAGAGGAGATAGAGGAGAATGCACTCGTGCAGCACCAGCTTCCTTCTGTCTTCGCCCAGCCAGGAGGCTGGCTCTCTGAAACGTCTTGGGTCAGGCAAGCTGTGAGAGAGGTCTCCTTGAGCTTTGGGCCTCCAGGCTGGCCTCAGCTTGAGGAGGACCGGAGCTGTAGGACCTGCCTTGAGCCAGGTGGCATCAGCCCCGCCCCGCCCTGGGGGGTCCACGCGCAGCCTCAGAAGCCAGGTTCCCCCCTTCCGTGGTCAATCCTGTAAAATGGCCCTGTCTCAAAGGGTGTCTCATGCTATGGTCCCTGTATGGCTGGTCTGCTCACCTGGACCCTGGTGGGGTCTCTGTGCTCAGTATCATCAAGCCCATACCACTGCATCATCCCACCCTCTCTCAGACAGCCCCCCACCATGCCCAGAAGCACTAAAAACAGAGACGAATCTTCTAACCCACTGTTCCTAGTGACAAGATAGGCTCCAACACCTATAATGAAGATGTAGGAGGCAGGTGGCTCATGCCTATAATCCTAGTTACTTAGAGGCTGAGATCTGAGAATCCTGGTTCAAAGATAGCCTAGACAGAGAAGTAAGTCCATGAGACTTGTATCTCCAATTACCCAACAAAAGCTGCAACTGGAGGTGTGGTTCAAGTGGTAGAGCACCAGCCTTTAATAAAAACTTTTTTAACAAGCTAAGAAAGAGCACAAGGCCCTGGGTTCAAGCTTTGTACCAGCACACACACACACACACACACACACACACACACACACACACACACACACACACACACACACACACACACACACACACACACACACACACACACACACACACACACACACACACACCAGATGCTGGATAAGTAAAGAGGAGAGAGATTCTCCTGAGAGGTGTGTCTGCTCTCTACCTGGCGGCCCCTGGATTTCTCTGACCATGGTTTCTCTGATGCCTGGTTCTCCTTTTCCTCTTCCACAGAGGAGGTTTTCCCACACTGTCTGAACTGCAACATATCTAACCAAAGAAACTATGGCTCATTTTCAAGTCTTCCTTCACTTCACCCTTTAGCAGTGTGTTGGGGGCCCCAGGTTCCAATTCAGTAAGCTAGTTAGTTGGGCGGAGGAACGAACTGGGAGTGGAGTGAGGGAGAGGCCACAGCTCCAATTTCAGCTGCGTGGAGAAATAAGACACCATGCAAGACTCAGAGCGCCAGGTGCTAGCTGAGCCCCAGGTGGGACACCCCTGTACTCCTGGGAATACTTTCTCAGGAGACCTAGGGTGCTGAGGGTCTGAGTCCTGCTTGACAGCAAGTCCTATTACCAGAGCACGCGTATCGCACACAGTAGGACAGCAGTGCACACAGTGAGACCATCTGGAGCACCGTCACAAAGCTCACCTACTAGATTCCCATCACAGTTCTGTGGGCTACCACTGACACTTTCACTGCACCTATGGAGAAACTGAGCCCAAGGAAGTTAAGGGATTTCCCCAGGGGGGAACAAAAACAGGTAGAAAAACCAGGACTCCACTCAGACCAGGGGTTGAAGACCTCACATTCTGTCTGCCTGAGCTGCTTGGTCTATGGCTGGGAGTAGAAGTGAGCACTCACCTGGAAAAAGTGTTTAGGACCATAGATAGTCACAGGATTTTAGATAACTACATCCTAGACATTCACCTCTAAAATACTTTGTGGGAAGTCACGGAAATAACCCAGAATATGAAGGTGGGTATGTGAGAGAACTAACGTGTCCAAGATGTTCATTGCTTTGTT
This sequence comes from Dipodomys merriami, assembly GCF_024711535.1. Taxonomy (NCBI): domain Eukaryota; kingdom Metazoa; phylum Chordata; class Mammalia; order Rodentia; family Heteromyidae; genus Dipodomys; species Dipodomys merriami. The sequence continues at coordinate 64,844 of NW_027202383.1, forward strand.
ATTTATTGAGAATATACTATATAGCCCAGGAAGCAGCAAAATTCCCAATATTAGGACAATAGTATATGAAAGTAAGTAGATTAAATTATTCATTTGTTTAAAAGACACCAGAAAGAGGGTAACTATATAGAAAATAAAACGCATTGTAACTTCAAATGAGGATAGGCAAATGCAAAACCGGGTGTGCACTATTGTTCTACAAATTTATTTAATACCTTCTTGTTGAATGCCAGCTGCATGCAAACTCTGAACAGATACTAGGATAAAACGGAAAATGAGAAAACCTTAGGTTTTGTCTACAGAAGCCTACAATCAGCAGATAATTACAACAGTGCGAGAAAACTCATGTGCAGGGGGAAAAATAGAGCAAAGTAGAATACTCTAAGCAGCAATTGTAGTTAACTTCTAGTTGCAGATACAGTACATTGCTCCTTGTTTTCCTCTCTGCTTTTACTCTTCGCATACTTAAATTTCAAACTAGGGTTTGAACTCAGAGCCTTGTACTTGTTAAACCACTCCCCTAACCTTTTTGCTTTTGTTATTTTTCTCAGTGAGCCTCATGTTTATGACAGGCCTGGCCTAGATGCAATCCTCCTATTTAGGCTGCTGTGTAATCTACCACTGTTCCCAGAGTTTTATTGGTTACAATGGGAGTCTTTGGCTGGCCTTGCTCAGCAATCCTCCCTTAAGTAGCTGGGATTATAGGTGTGAGTCACCATGCTCAGATAGTAGTCGAGTGCTGCCTCTTTGCTCTAGGAGGTGTTCTGGTGCCTGTCCCATCTTCACCAGGAAGCCCTGGGCCTGACACGTCCTAGAATTCGGTCATTGTCCCCAAAGGGGGCACCTGCGGAGGTAGCTTTGTGAACGCCGCTGGCTGTGTGGCCCAGGCATGCGGTGGTCCGAGCCCCACAGACGTGGCTTCACAGTCAGCGCCCCTTTGGCAGAGGCTCTTATTGGTTGGACTTACTGAACCCAGGTCACTTTCGGCAGCTGCTTGGCCGTTTTCTGCTCTCGCTTCTATTTCACTGAGCCATGAGGCCCGTTTGAGACCATCTCCTGGGAGCAAGTCTACGGGGTTGGGTCGGTGGGGGCAGGCCGGTCCCCGGCCTGGCGTGGCCCCTCCTCATGGCCTGTGAGCAGCGGAGTGTCTCACGGAGAAAGACCCCAGAGCAGCCCCTCCACGGGCGCCGCCGCGGAGACCGCAGCTGGGGCGGGCCCCCGCCCTGCTGAGGCGGCCCTGGGCCCTGCAGGAAGTCAGTGATGCCCTGGACCCACTTCCTCCCCTCCGCACACCTCACTGGACAAGCACAAGACAGGGTAAGCGTCCACTGGCCCCACAGCCTGGCTGGGACAGAGCAGCGCCTACCATGAGGGTGGTGAGTTGGGTGCGATGAGCCCCCTGCCGTCTCTGTGTCTTGATGAGCCTCTAGCGCCTCCACTTGCGCATCAGATGGCAAAGGCAGAACAGACCCAAGCCAGCCACCATGCCTGAGAAGATTCAGTCTGCTAGACGCCTTTGAGTCTGAGGAGAAGCTGGGTTTTCCTGTCCCTGTTTCCCAGATGTATCTGGTCCAGGGACAAACATCGGGAAGTGTGTGGTGTCTGGGTCCAGCCTGACCTAGGGCAAAGACTCCCTCCTTCCAGAACAAGCAGCTCTCCACCTCCTCCCGGCATTCCAATGAGAACCACATTCCCACTCCTCTCTTGCTGCTTTCTGACCGTGGTTAAGACATACTAGTAGAAGCCAAGTACTTACATTGGATGGGGTTACAGGATTACAGGTGTGAGACTGTGATCCTAGTTACTCTGGAGGAGGAGATCTGAGATTCCAGTTCACAGTCAGCTGGGATATAAGAAAATCAGTGAAACTCCTATCGCCAATTAACCAGCAAGGAGCCAGAAGTGGAGCTCTGGCTCACGTGTTAGAAAGCCAGCCTTGAGCTAAAAAGCCAAGCAACAATGTGAGGCCTTGAATTCTCCCCCCTCCCTCTCCTTTTCTCTCCCTCTCTCTCCCCCTCTCTCCTTCCCTGCCCTCTCTCTGGGATGGCCAGGGATGGAAGAGGCCCGGGTCCCTCAGAAGGAATCCAGGAAAGAACCACAGTGGTGAGAAAAGAGGACACGGGAAAGAGGACACGGGGAGTGTCCCTTGGAGGGACCATGCCAATTCCAAGACCCCACGCACGGAAATCTTTCTAGAGCCCATCTCAAAGGTCCCACCTCCTGCCAGCTCTGACCCAGACAGGTCACAAGTACACAGCGACCAGCTACAGCTCCACACAGAGACATCTGATGTCTTCCATGTGTGGAAATCCATGCAGACCGATTATCTCATCTCTCTGTGACCTCGGGCTGCCGTTACAGCCGGGAGGGCTGGTTGTGCAAGGGAAATGGGTTGTGTCAGGGTTAAGTTGGAGACCAGGCTGTGGGTTCCCTCCCCGCCTTGCACATGCCATCTTGGCATGCCACGGCAAGGCCATAGACCTGTCCTGTGTCCCCACCTCCTCTTTTTCCAGTGCCTTCTCCTCTCTGCTCTGGCAGATGTCCTGATGCTGCCTCCAAATGGGCAAAGAGCCCTACGGTTCCGAAGCACTTCCCCGGCCCACTAGGCCATCGGGGATCAGGACTCGGGACTGGGGCTCAGCGCTCAGACAAGGAGAAGCGAATTGATCTGCCCGGCTGTCCTTGACCTACTTATTCTGACTCCAGAGCCAGGGCTCTCCAACGGCGACCAGAAACCTTCATTTCTTCCCTGCATAAAACCTCGTGACCTGCACTTCCGAGAACTGCAAAGCCACTCTGAGGCCATGACCTTGAACTTGCAGTTGGTGTTTACCTTCAAACTGTTTGGCCAACTGGTCCAGCCGAAGTTTGCTTGCTTGGGGGCATTCTCTTACATGGACTCTCCTTCTCTGCTTCTATGCTAAATGCCTCCAACCATTGTAACAGTAAGAAGGTAGAAACCAGGGATAGAAAGAGGTCATGAGACTTTAAAATATATTTGTAAATCTATAGTAGATTCACCTGTAACATATATTGAATAAATAGAAGCACACAGAACCTATGAAGATATTTTTACCTTGATATTTTACTTTCCTTTTGTCTCTAATGAGCTACAAGGATAAGTGCTCTTTTCTCCTTTGAGAATTAAATACTTCTTCCATTTGGGACCCAGCCAAAACCTCCAAAACTTTGCCCCAAAAGTTCTCATCATCCTTTCCTGGCTCTACCGTGAGAGCTGGGGAGCTGCCTGCTGGTCCCCTGCCCGGCCAGGCCTGCTGGCCTCCCTCCTCTCCTGCTCTGCTTCCCCGGCATGGATGCAGCCTTTACACTTCCTTTTCCTCATTTTCATGAGGCAAGCGCTACCTGTGCTGGGAGCACTCCCTCACCACCCTTCAGAGCCCCAGGATCTCCCACGCGATGCCCGTCCAGACCTGACAGCCTCTCCCACACAAGCGCCTGTGAGCAAAGCCCTGTCCGGTCCCCACGCCCACATGGCTCAGCCTCTCCATGCTGCCGGTCTGTGCTCCACAGTTCTGTATTTGAGACTCAAAGGCTAAATTCAGTAATCACACCACAATTTCACCCCCAAAAAAGCATTATAGTGATTACTGAGTTATATCAGGAGCTTATTTAAGATAACATCTTATTTGCACAATGTAGTTGAAATAGCTGGGTTGCACAGCCAGTGCAATTGTTAAACTCCTTATGTGCATTAGCATAATCACTCTGGAAGTGCTTTGCTGCTTTTAGACATACGAGCAGCTAAGACCGCAAGTGTAAATAGACCTCTCTTACAGCGGTGGCACTGTTAGGCTGAGAGGGTGTAGGTTTGCCTGTAAACAGGAATTTAGTTGTCTTTTGCACATACAGTGGATGTGAAACTCTCTCCCAGTCAGCTCTCTTACAGAAGCCACGCCACTGTACACACTGGATTCCTCATAATGGTTTGGAGCTGGGCGCTGGTGGCTCACGCCTGTCATCCTTGCTACTCAGAAGGCTGAGAACTGAGGATCTGAAGCCGTCCCAACAGGAAAGTCTGCGGGGCTCTTATCTCCAATGAACCTCCAAAAATAAAAATAAAAAAGCCAGTCACAGAGCTGTGGTAGAGCGCCAACCTTGAGTGGAAAAGCTATGGGACATTGCCCAGGCCCTGCGTTCGAGTCCCTACCCCCTATACCTGGCTGAAGCTCTGTTTGAGGAAGAGAACATGGAGGCTCTGGAGGAAATGACTTATTTGAAGCCACACTAGCATTCAGATCTGTCTGTCTGAGGCTGGTGGTCTCGTGTGGCTCCAGCCTCCCCCCTCACTGTTCCCACAGCTCATGGAAGCCCACGGATCCACACCAGCGACAAACGGGCACGGCCGGGGTCTAGACCAGCCATGCCAGCAGCCGCGTGCTCGCCTGGCCACGTGTTCCACGAGCTTCCCTTGCCCCAGAACAGTGCTGGAGAGGCTAGAGGCCAAGGCCGGCTGGAGAGCAACCGTCTCCCCCGTGAGCCCTGCCTCCTCCCCGGGGCACTGCTGGGCAGTCGCGTGGGATCTTGTGCCCTGAAACACAATGGGGCGCGCAATGAGCTGAGCCTAGGAAAACCTCCGTCTGCCATGGCCCACCGCTCCGTGCTCTGAATGCCCAAGCCACCTCAAGAGGCCAAAGTGCATCGCTTCCTGTCCCTGGTGACTGCTAGTCAGGTGGCTTTTGGCGCTAACATCTTCCTCCCAGAAAATGTTTTTCCCAAGAAAGCTCACCACCGAGGAACGCGGCGCTGCCCTGTGGGTGCATCTCTGCCAGGCACAGCCTCCTGAGCCCAGCTGGGCGGCAGATGCTCACATCTGGACTTCTCCAGTCACGCACAGCAGCATCACCCACCCCCCCCCCCCCCCGCCAAGGTTGAGGCTCACCCACCCCTCCTCCCCATGACAGGCTCCACCCTCTCTCTGAATGCAGGAGAAATGTGAACCAGTAGCTAAAGTGACCAACTCGAACTTGACCTCTGATTCTGGCAAGAACCAGCACAGCTAGAAATTAGCCAACTTACTACTGACAAATAGGTAATGTAGCTGGTTGTGTGTCCTGTGTCATACATGATACAAAGGCGCAGGCTACCATGTGTTGAGCGATATATACACCTCACAGAGGAATGATCAGTCAACTGAGGTTCTCTTCCAGGTCTTCTCCTTTGGATATACAATTCGACTCTTCCACGTGCTTGTCACGGAGTCTCCCTCGAGAGCCTCCAGCTGGCCCTCAGGGTGATGGCTTTTCCAGGGACACTGCAGGCTTAGCAGCATACAGGGCATGTCCCTGGGTGCATGCAGGCAGAGCTGGACGTCCAGCCGAAGTCCCGGTGGCCTTGGCCTTGGCAGCCATAGTCCACTGCCATCCAGAGGTCCCCCGGGGCCCAGGCCGCCTAAGCTGGGGACAGCACAGCATTTCTCAGCTTGCTTCCCTGCAGGGAGGACCTGAAGTGTACCCCCAAAGTGATCCATGGCCGTCCTAGCCTCTGATGCCTCTGGCTGTGACCTTCTCTGGAAGTGGGATCCTCACAGTGGTGATCACGTGCAACTGGGGTCATCTGGAAGGACCCTAATCCCCCGTGACTGACGTCCTCTTACAAAGGGGAAATTCTGGCAGAGGAAACAGGGAAGATGGTAGAAGCGGGGAGGGGCTAGGTCAGAGGGCAAAGCTGGAAGGACCATCTACAAGCCCAGCTGCGCCCCATGCCATCAGAAGTGGGGAGCGTGCAAGACCTGCCCTTCCCAGGGCCTCCCTCAGAGGGCCGTGGCCGGACTCACACCTGGACTCACACCTGTACTGGGACACTGGGCCTCCAGGGCTGTGAGAGAATCCATCTCTTGCATGGTAAACGTTCTAGCAGGTGGCGCTTTGTTACAGTTGCAGAAGACACGAACCACACTTCCTACCGCTTCTCCTGGGGGAATCATCTTCCCAGCTCCTCCCTGAGAGCTCTGTCTCCATGTCCCCTTCTTGGAGGCGCCAAAGGTAATCCTGAAATCCCCTCCTTTCTGCTTCTACATCAATGAGGCGGAGATGCACGATGGTTTCTTCGTAAGATTAGAGCCTCCATTTGGGTTGTAATGTGCCAATGTAACTGGCACCAGCCAGGCTCAGGGGCCACAGCACACCTGAAGGCAGGAACATGCACCGTGACAGAGGGCAGGGAGACAGCGATCTAGGGGGAGAGCCACACTCCAGGGTGGTTCCTGTACCTCTCCAGGATCCACAGTCACAGAATCCAAGACACAGTCTTCGGGGTACGTCGCTATGCTATGGAACCCTCGTCTCTGACTTCCACCCCCTCCCTGCCTAGCAGAGGAGACAGACTTCCATGGCTGCCTCCCACCTTTGGCTTGTCACATATCAAAGGTGAAAAGAGTAATGTGGATGGGCTGAGAAGGCGGCTCAGTGGTAGCGTGCTTGCCTACCATGCATGAAGCCCTGGGTTTGATGCCTCAGCACCACATATACAGAAAAAGCCTGAAGTGGCACTGTGGCTCAAGCGGTAGAGCGCTAGCCTTGAGCATAAAGGCTCAGGGCCTGAGTTCAAGACCCAGGACTGACAAAAAAAAAAAAAAAGACATGGAACATACTAGAAAAGAGAGGAAGAGTGGAGTCCTGTTCCTGCTCCGGCCTTCGTCACCATCTTCAGGCCAACTTCTACTTCAGGCAGAAGATGGCAAGACCAGAAGCCCCTGGGGGCCCTCTCTGCCAGGCTGTGACCTTGACCATAAAGAACCCTCCACACCTTCTTCCCCCTCGGTGTAGTAGGCACGTTCCCTCAGGGGAATTGGGTCTGTGTGATCTGATGAGAAACAGGCCAAACGGCCCGGGTAGCAGCCCGTGGAGGGTGCGGAGCCAGGCTGCCGCCCACTCCCTTTGCCCTGGCGCGGGTAGGAGGTGAGCGGTCAGGCACACTCCTGCCTGCACACCCTACTCTCCCTCCTGGGTCCCGAAAAGCCCTCAGGCTCTGGTGGCTTCACGGAGAATGGGCTGCTGGCTCTGCTTCCTGGCTCCTGGCCTCCGTCTGAGCTGCCGGGCAGGTGGGAGACACCGTGGGCTCCAGCCCATTTCCTATCCCCTTTTCTCTCACTCCAACAGACAGCCTTCAAGTGTGAGGGATGTGATAGACAGAGACGAGAAGGATGGAAAGAGACTCCACTGGCTGAGAAATCTCAGCTTGGTAAGAAAGTGTCAAAGCAAGGCAGGGAGTGGAGCGGAGTGCACAGCCCTCCCTGGGATAGGGGGGTGCACAGCGCTCCCTGGGATAGGGGGTGCACAGCGCTCCCTGGGATGGGGGGGCGAGGTGCACATGCTCCCTGGGATGGAGGGGGTGCACAGCGCTCCCTGGAATGGAGGGGGGCGAGGTGCACAGCGCTCCCTGGGATGGAGGGGGGCGAGGTGTACAGCGCTCCCTGGCATGGAGGGGCACGAGGTGCACAGCGCTCCCTGGGATGGATGGGGGGGAGGTGTACAGTGCTCCCTGGGATGGATGGGGCACGAGGTGCACAGCGCTCCCTGGGATCTGGGGGAAGAGCATCCCAGAAGTCGTTGGAAGAAATGCCAGGCCTGCAGGGATCAGCCAGGCAAAGAGAGGGGCAAGGGCAGGGGTATGGATGGGGCGGTTGGCACCAGCCAGCCTGCACAGGGTCCACACACACTCCTTAAGGGGAGGATGCTGCCAGAGGAGGCTGAAGGGCCTGGCAGGGCTTCCCACGTGCTGTCTGGCATCAGATGAGGGTTTGTCCTGGGAGCACAGGGAGGGGGCCTCTGAAAGGGAAATGAGCTAGAGAGAGACAGCACGGTGATCTGACAGCTCCGCTGACAATGGAGGGCAGACTTGAAGAGCAGCCCAGAGATGAGCAGGGCGCTGCTGGAGGAGATCTAAAGGAAGGGGTGGGGAGAGACGGGGGTGGGGGGAGGAGGTAAGAGAGACAGAGAGGAAACAAGGATGGAAATCAGAATCATGACCAAAAAGGAGCTTGGGGAGAGGAGAGGAGCTGAAACTCAAATTGATCGATGTATCGGGCCAGTGGCTCATGCCTGTAATCCCAGCTACTCAGTAGGCTGAGATCTGAGGATCATAGTTCAAAGCTTCAGAGCTAGCCCAGGTATAGGAATGTCTATGAGACTCTTGTCTCCAATTAACCAGCAAAACGGACCAAAGGGCAGCTTGGCTCAAGCAGTAGAGAAACCAGCCTTGAGCAGAAAGGTTAAGGGACAATGCCCAGGCTCTGAGCTCAAGCCCAGTACTGGTGTGTGTGTGTGTGCGCACGCACACACACACACAGCATTGCTTAGACATAATAACAAAAGGGAGATCAAAGAGCCTAAGACACCAGTGCCCCTGTTGCTGCTGTGGGTGCCCCGGGAGGAGGCCCTGAAGAAGACAATGACATGGAATCATAACAGGGCCAACCTCAAGCCAGGCAGAGCTCTGCTCAAACCCCAACTTCTCTGCCTCTTCACATTTCCTTCTGTACACGCGCATGGTAGCAGGCCTGCAGAGCCGTGGGAGAGACTCAGTGAGTATGAGTGGAGCACTCAGCACAGCGTCTAGCACTCCGCAGACACTGAGTGACGAAAGCTGTCGTTTGTGCTGTGCGTCGTCGATGTGTTTCTTTCTTGGAATGTAACACGTTCCTCCCCGTCTATCCTGAGACAATGCTCCTGAGCGTACCCATCAAAATTCCAGATTTCCAGCCTGGTCTAACTTCTAACACCACTGCCCCTGGAATATGCCCTGATCATCCATAACAACGATCACGTTTGGGGAGGTACCAGGCTCGGACTGCCCTCACCCGAGCTAGGTGTCCCCGCAGCCTCACACAGTTACTGCTGTCCTCATGATCATTGCTTTCCCTAGACAGAGGCCCTCCCGCCAGGACAGTGCCCGCCTCCCTCCCTGGGCGCCCACACCAATGAACCCGGGCAGTTGGGCCGACGTGCACTGGCTGAACAGAAGGTGCCAAGACTTCCCCCGGTAGACAATTTAAGAGCAGGTTTCCATTTGATTCCTCCAGTGGCCAATCAAAAGTAGATTTTAAACAGATAAACAGCAGGGGGGGAGGGGGGAGAGGAACATCATCAGTCAGTCCCCTGAGGCCAGTCTTAGCATGGTTAAGTTTGATTAGAAAACTAGAAAGGTTTTCTGAACTCCTCTTGGGCAACAGATGCCTGCATCCGGGCTCATGCCCTTTTCTCCTTTCACCCTTTACCCCAAGGGGGATGGGTTAGCCCATTTTAGAGATGATCACAGTGACACTCAGCAAGTCCACTTTGCTAAAGTTCATGCAGTTGCCAAGTGCTGGCATACATCTAAGGCCAGGAAAGCCATTGGTGTTGGTTCTGGGAATTAGCAACACTGATGCTAGGAACACTTAAAAATAGTCCATTGCATTTTCCTACTCTTAAAAGCCATTTACTAAGTAGGACATGGCTGAGGGGGAAAAAAATCCAGCAGAATGACTCAGTCCCTGGTAAAATGACATTCACATTGGGACAACCCCAGCATAGAAAGAAACAGGTGACAGAGACAGAGAGACACGGAGAAAAAGGGACTTGTCAACAGCACCGGCACAGCCCAAAGTATTTCCCTTTTGCTGGGCACTGTAGTCAGACTGGGATCTGGGGTGCTAGCGGAGCTAACACACCCACTGCAGAGTCAAAGACGAGCCGCGGGGCTCATTTCCTGTCTGCTAAATATACTCGGTCCTGATAGATGCTATCCCCACCCTGCGTCATGGACGGCCGCCCTCACAGCCAGTGTCTCAGAGGAAGCGTGTGTGGAGCGAGCGTGCTTTCCAAAGCCTTCAAGGCAAAGCGGGCTGGGGTCCTGCCCAGATACCGCGCATGGCTGCCACCTTCCGCTCACCGTGGCCTTCTCTCCATCCGGTGACTCCTGCCCTGCATCCTCCCCCCACCCCTCCTCCGCTTCCTTCTTCTCCTCCTCCTCCTGGATGCCTCCAACCCTGGGGTAGGGTGAAGGCAGTCCCGCCCAGCCCAGCCACTAAGCTCTCTGAGAATGGTATCAGAGGAAACACTTGAGAACCAAGAAGCAAACAGAAGCCATTCTACACCTGCTGCCACCCAGCTTCCTCCGGCCCCCAACCTCATCCAGGTGTCCCCAGGGGAAGAAAGGGCCCATTCAGGATTGTGGCTTGTGGTTTTTCCACCTCCTGACAGAAAGGAAGGACAGACAAGAGGAGACAGCAGAACTGAGGTGAAGCTGAGGACCCAGAGCAGGCTCCTGAACCCCCGTTCTGAACGTCCTGCCTCTGCAGCCTTGGGGCAGCTCCGCACGCTGCAGCCTGGTGACGGTCTGTGCCCCAGGTCCCTAAGATCATGCTCCACCTCGGCGGGTTTCACAAGGATGCAATGAACGACTGCCCGGCGGCACCCACACGGTGTCTGGCCTTGCACTGGTCCAGCCCAGCGCGTACATTTATCTCCTCAAAGATCTGCCGCTGAGGCCCCTCTCCCGAATCATCCGGGTCACACAGCATTCCAGATGACTCGGATCCAGCCGGCTGCTTCACAGGTTCCCCTGGGACAGGGCCAAACACCTGCGTGCCCACGCACAGCCTCTCTCCTGACCACCTGGCCTTTGGAAACCCTCTGGGGCCTTTTCCCACGGCTCCAACCAGCTTCTGTTCCCACGTCCTGCTGCCTGGTCATGCTCGGGCACCGTCCACTAAATGGTCTTCTCCCCCAACGGACTTCAAGGGCTCTCTGTAACTCACAGTTGTTTGTGGGTGCTGGTGTCTATTAATTCTTGCACCTACAACAGAACCTGGCACAAAGGAGATGCTCGGTAGAAAGCTCACTGCACACACATGAACAGTAACTGTCTATGTCACTAACCCAGACAGCAAGCACACAAAGGCTCAGAGAAAGTAAACCAGGCCATATTGCAGAGCTCCGGAAAAGCAGGTCAGGAATCTGACATTCATTCCTGGCTCTGCCCACCTCAACCCTGCAGGGGGAGCACCTGAGGTCACAGAAACCCCTGGAGATGCCGGCTGCACAATGGAGACCTGGGAGGCGCTTGCACCCAGCCTAGGGTAAAAGGACACAGCGTGATACCCTGAAGCCCTTACATCTGCCTACACTAGCAGCAGAGGACTTGCCTGGGAGGCCCTGGGTACCAAGGAAGGCAGGGTGCTGATCACAGTCGCCCTTCCCAGCAAGCCCACCCCCTTCCAAAGACTGGAAGGAAACCCCGTATTGAGAGGCCACAAACTTTAATATAGATGATATTAGGTAACAGCTTGTATCTGTTGTAATTGTGATTTTTGACACATGCCAGTAACCTGTTCCCACTGCTTGTGATTAAAAGTATCTAGAGCTGGGCACCGGTGGCTCATGCCTGCAATCCTAGCTTCTCAAGAGGCTGAGCTCTGAGAATCCAGGCAGAAAAGTCTGTGAGACTTTTCTATCCAGTTAACCACCAAAAAGCCAGAAATGGCTTAAATGGTAGAGCTCCAGCCTTGAATGGAAAAAAAAAAAAGATTAAGCCAAAGTGTAAGGACCTGAGTTCAAGCCCAAGAACCAGCACCAAAAAATAAAATAAATAAATAAAATCTAGCATCATTCTACACTCAAGATAACCATTAAAGACAGGTGCTCCTAATTGCAAACCAATAGCCCTTTTCTAGATGAAGAAACCCAGATACCTCTTAGAAAACAATAGCTTGTGCACAGAGCTCAGGACTGAGAGTCTGTGGACCTGGCAGCTGGCAGCTATGTGACCTGGTGCGTGGAATTCACTAGAGATTACCATTACGGCCAGGGTGGACTAGAGCCATTCCTCTAGGCATAGGCCTCAGGCTCTGACCTCTCCCATCCAGGGTGAACCCACCCCCGCAGCCCAGCTTCTCCTTACCTCCCCACCTGGGGCAGCCGGCGACTATGCCGTCTCTCTCCTGGATTAAGGGGTTTTCTGGTGGGTACCTAGATATGGTTGTGCATAAGCCTGGTCCTATCCTGTCCAGTTACAGCCACGGGTGAGCATCTTTCCAGACTATGCCCTCTGCACAGGAGAAGTTTGAACCCACACAGGACAAGCTTCCTGCTGCGGCAGTGTGAGAGGTTGGAAAGTTAGCGTTTTTTGCTTTCTGGGCAGGAGTGGTGCCTGTTGGTAAAATTTACCAGCCTTCAGCTGAAGGCCTGGGTTCCCAGGCAGAACAGCACCATGTCCTCCCCTCCCCGTGCTCATCTTCCCGCCCTGCCCACTGAGCCAGGATGCCCGGATGCAGGCAAATGAGATCTTGAGACAGCCAGAGGACCACAGGGCTGAGATGCATTCGTAGCAGAGCTCTGCCCTTACCCTGCGGCCTCCCTCCGTGCCCTCCCCAGGGGAACGGGCCTCCCTCGGCACTGCAGGGGCGGGGAGGGAGGAATTGGGCGTTAGGAGCTCAGCATCCTCCAGACACTTACCACACTTCCTCTTCGCTCGCTTTGATCCTCAGCAGCTCTCAGAAAGTCGCCCTGTGGAGTGTGCTTGAGGCCTGGCAAACTCAGGAAGCAACAGCTGCTTTTCACAGAAGTCCTTCTGAGACCTGCCCAGCTCAGACTCCGGAGTGTGAGCTAAGACAAAAGCCATGGGCACTTCTAGCTCACCACACACCTCATCACCGCACCCTGGGTCATCAGGGCTTGGCCCAGGTCACATGCCAAAGGTCAACAGAGCTGACCTCATATCGTGTTTTAGAACGGGGAGGGCACGCGGGCCCTCTCCAAGAGCAGCCTGATTCCTAGTCCAACTCTTCTTGAGGAATTTCCCTTGCCTTGTAGCAGCTATAGACAGGGCGCGATATGCAGGACTGGGGAATGGATCACCTGCCCTCTTCCCTGTGGGGTGAAAGCATCAGGGAGGCGCGTCCCAGAGCTTCCCTTTAGCTGGGGTTCTCAACAGCCAGTCGCTTGCACCAGAGATGCTTTTACAAGCCAGGAGTGAACAGACTGTCTCCTCTCAGTGTTCCTCACTACTGCAAATTCAGTAGCATAGAAACTGTGGGTATTTTGGGGGGAGGGGGGAGTTGTCGGTCGTGGTGTTTGCACTCTAGGCCTGGCGCTGTCCTTGCTTCAGCTCAAGGCTAGAGTTCTACCACTTCTACCACTTGAGCCACAGCGCCACTTCTGTGGAGTTAAGAGTCTCATGGGGACTTTTCTTCCCTGTCTGGCTTCAAACCACCATCCTCAGATCTCAGCCTCCTAAGTAGCTAGGATTACAAGAGTGAGCCACCAGCACCCGGCAGAAATAGTGTTTTTTATAAGCAACATCACAGTGTCCATCTTCTAGAGCCTGGGGACCTACAGCTAAGCCCTGAGTGCCAGCTCTGCCTGGACATTCTCCATCAAAAGCAGATTGGGCGGTAGCTTCTTGCTTAAATGCTTCATTCTCCTTAACTGGCAACTTCTAGGTTGTTGGCATAGCTTCAAGTTTGCAGCTCTCCTGATGACCACTTCTAGATTCTTCTAGGGTTACTTCAGAGAAACAAATCAGAGCTGCTCCTGTAGCTCTTTTACTGATTTAGTAAAGAACTCCCTGCCAGGCCCTCATGCCTATAATCCTAGCTACTTAGGAGACTGAGATTTAAGGATCCAAGTTTGAAGCTAGCCTGCACAGAAAAGTGTTCAAGACTCTCCAATGAACAACAAAATGCCGGACTAGAGAAGTGGCTCAAGCAGCATAGATGAGCAAAAAAGCTGAGTCAGAGTATAAGGCATGATTCAAATTGAGGTATCAGAACACACACACACACACACACACACACACACACACACACACACACACACACACACACACACACACACACACACACACACACACACACACACACACACACACACACACACACACACACACCACGAAAATAAAGAAGAGCAACTTTCCTGGATTAAAGTCCTTAACATACCTAGAGCGGTTTTTCTTTTTCCTCACAACAAGCTCGGACTGGCATGCAAGCTGTTAGGTTCTGAGACCTACCCAATTTGAATATTTCATGAATATCCAGAAGGGCTACCTTAAAAACCTAGGAGTCTCTATAAAAGTCTTCCCTGAATTGGATCGTCCAGTCCAGTCCTTGCAGGGCTGCTGGAGCTCCATCCTACCCGGCGTTCTGTTCATGATCAGAAGTTATGCCAGCCTGGCCTTCCTCTTGCACGTATAAGGACAAATCAAACACATTTTGTTAGGAACTGCATCAACACTGAAATCATTTGACACAGTGATAAGAATTCCCTCTACTGAAGAAATTATTAAAGATTCAAACTAAGTGTACCCCAGTTGAGGCTGATGAAGAGCTGCAGATTCCTGCCACTCAACTCTCAAACCAGAACAAGACCAGAGCATTCCACTCCTGCTCAAGAGAACCAATGGTGAAGTCCAGCCAGAATACATCCCTCCCCCAGAGTCGTCACAGGCCAATCCCTGTGTGTGAACACCAACTAGAACACAAGCCCTCCACTCCTTTATGGACCACCACCACCCGTGCAGGGATACAAATACCCACCTCCCTCCCCTGCTCCATCAGAGGTAAGAGTCTCCCCCCCCCCACCCCAGCCACCACCCCCAGCAAAAGTACAATGACGCGTCTCTTAGCTCTCTCCCAATTTTATCCCAGTCCTCTGGTTCAAGCAGTGACTTGAGAACAGCTTCCCATTTCTGCTTTTTTGCTACATCGTCAGAGACTCGTGTCTGGCTGGTTGGCAGAATTAGAAGCTTCTGTCAGTCTCAATAGCAAAGCAAAGGGGACTTTCCTGAAGACTTGGTTTCAACACTGCCTTCTGAGAGACAGGACAGCAAGAGAGATAGTAAATGTGCAAAAAAAAAATGGGGGAACAGGATTCTCCGAGCTCTCTGCACCACCCCTTAATATCACCCAAAGGGGACAATGAGCCATAGCCCCAGCTTGCCCCCAGACAAACCTGGAAGGTAGGGAGGGGGCCCCCTCACCCATCCCCCATCTCGGCCTGGACTGCCCAGGATTGCAGGCCATGCACTCAAGGGCTCGGCTGCAGGAAGTCCATAAATGGCCTTTATCTCTACAAGCAGGAGCCTGGGGATCTTCCCAGCACTGTCCCCTGAGTCAACTCACTCCACATGACATACTACACACTGCTCCTTGACTCTGCTTGACCTTTGGGTTGGGTTTGTTTTTGTTTTTTGGCTTTTGTGGGGGTTTTTTGTTTTTGTTTTTCCTAGTGGTCCTACAACTAGAACTCTGGGCCCTGGCGCTGTCCCTAAGCAACTTTTGCTCAAGGCTAGCACTCTACCATTTGACTCACAGCACCACTTCCAGCTTTTCCTATGATTTAATTGGAGATAAGAGTATCACAGATTTTCCTGCCTGAGCTGGCTTCAAACGATCCTCAGATCTCAGGCTCCTGAGTAAGATAGGATTATAGGTGTGAGCCACCAGCACCTGGCAGGTAGGTGTGTGTGCGTGTATGTGTGTGTGTGTGTGTGTGTGTGTGTGTGTGTGTGTGTGTGTGTGTGTGTGTGTGTGTGTGTGTGTGTGTGTGTGTGTTTCATTCAAAGAATCATACGTGCTCTTTCTTGCTTAGCACTTTCTTGCTTCTTAGCTGGAAATGTCTACTTCCATCCTTGGCATAGCCCCAGAGGTAGCAGCTCCCAATGAGCAACTCTAGAATCTTACATGGTAACATAAAAGTCAAAGCATCAAGCCTAAATAATAATAATAATAATAATAATAATAATAATAAGAAGAAGAAGAAGAAGAAGAAGAAGAAGAAGAAGAAGAAGAAGAAGAAGAAGAAGAAGAAGAAGAAGAAGCAGCAGCAGCAGCAGCAGCAGCAGCAGCAGCCGCCGCCATTCTCCCTTCTCAGGCCTCACATCCTATGTACCATATATAACTATTGTCAAGAACACCCAGATACTTTTCTCAAAATGTCTTCCAACACACATGGGCCCAGGGCTGCCCAACTGAACATTTTCTTCTAAACTTTCTTTTTAAATACTCTGGAGTGGCTAGAATGCCATATACTTGCATTTCCAGACTCCCTTGAGGCTAGAAATAGGTACAGGCTCTAATCTAGCTAAAGAGACATGCAGGCAATTGGCTCATAGCAAGGACACAAGGGACCCAGGTAGCATCTGGGAAACTTTTTTCTTTCCATATTACAAACAAAGGCAACTGTGTCTGACATTAGCCATTCCTCAAACTTGGGTATGATTTTACAGCCTTCTTGGAACCATTGGGGTTAAAAAATAGGAAAAGGTAAAAAAAAAAAAAAAGTCAACATGTTTCAAGAAGGTTGAGCAGAAGAGAAAGAAACTGGGTCTCTGGAGACCTTGTAAGCAGCAGAACCAGACCTAGTGCTGCATGAGAAAAGAATGAACCGTTCCTAGCCAGGGCCAGTTGGTTTTTCTGTTACTGCAGGAGAATCTGCTTTAACTGACTCAGCAGACAATGCAATAGGTCACTGCGAGTCTGTTTTTCTTGGGATGGGTGTACAATGTTTGCAGTTTGCTGTCTTCACTTCAGCGGTGTATCTTTGCCACACTTTCCATATCAAGTCGCATGAGCCATTCTTTTTTCTCCAGTGTAGTCTACCATCCATATGCTTAGCCTAAAGAAATCTGATGAACATTTTCATTGGCTGCTGTCCATTCCATCCTACTGCAAATGAAGCTGCAACAAGCATCACTGTGCAGGTGCTGCTGCTCCTACAGCATATTCATAGCAGGAGGCGGCCATGGCCTTGCCCTTGAACCTTGTTCTTACCCCTCACTCCCTCTGTGTCTGCAACACACCAGACCTTCTTTAGCTGACCTGAGAGGACTGGAGCTGAGTATTCATGTTTTGAGTCCTATTTTCCTCCCTTCAGTCTCTGGTCTGCTGAATCTGAGATACCTACTATCTTAGCCAGAGGCTTGGATCCCTAATCTGTGTCCTAATTAGACAAATGATCTTCAGCTTCTTCTGGGGACTGAAAGTCAGGCTTTCACATCATTGGTCCTCAGCCCTGCCCCATCACCCTGCTTCCCAAGCCTCCCCCTTCCTGCTTGGGTGAACTCACCCACACAAGCTCCTACAGGAAAAAGAATGTGTGACCACACCCCACCTACAGCCAGGATTTAGCCCCTAGTTTCAGCACCTGTAACCATGTCAAAAATTTTTACCGGAAACCCAACCTCACACCCCAACCAAGTCCTACTTGTTGGCAGAAGCTAGCCAATAGCATTTCTGGGTAGAAAGGAGGAATGTACCAAGATGGAGACACAGATCTAAGAACAATGAAACCAGACCTGGATTTATGACCAAAGAAGCAAACATAGCTAGCAGGTTATTAGACCAGGCTGCTCTAATAACCAGTCCATGCCCAGCCAGGCAGTATCCCCTGTGCTAAAAACTAAAACAACAAAACATGGGCAATGAGGGAAGGTGTCCTGGCAGGCCACATTTTCAGTGTAAAGCCCTCTGTTTTAAGTCATCTTCTCTCAGTGGCAGAATTGCAAAGCTGATGGCAGCCAGCAGACATGGTCTTCAGAGGCCTCCTCCCTCCTCTGCCCTCTCCCCTCATGACCCATCCCCTCAAGTCAGCCACCCCCTGGGCCAGCAAGCAACATCAGGAAATGTGGTTGTCTGAGACGACCACTTGATCCAATCCAGGCTGATCAGCACAGGACAGAAAGCGGATCCACCATTTAGTAGCAAGAACAGGAAGACTAGCGCTGTCTTGAGTGCCTCCCTTATGCCAGGCAAAAGACCCACAACTCTCCTTTGGAGAGGCAGTCTCGTTCCCGCCCCCATTAGAATATGACCTTGGCTCTGCGGCTCTCCATCCGAGTGAAACCTGTGAGCCTGTGAGGAAGAGGAAGAGGAGGGCTGTCCTCGTGAGAGGAGTGGTTATTATTGAGCAATGAAAATGCAAATCAAGTGCCTAAACCAGCCCTCAGCAGGTGTTCAGTAAAAGCACCCTCCCCTGAAGTAAGGAAGTATTCACAAAGTGAAAGGCAGGAGATGGCAGGGGTACGGGAGCCTTGGGAGAGGGCCCGCCTGCCAACGCGGGGACGTGTAAGCAGCAAAAAGCTGTGAAGCATTGGTCTGTAGCCTGAAGTGTAAAGGTAAATGTCTGTGAGTCCATGCTGATTCAACTGAATGATTGGGTAAGTAAGACATGGGGAGAAGAGATTATTGGTCCTTTTAAAAGGAGTCCAGACAATCTAGGCACCCCACCCCACCCCAGGCCCACCGCCAGAGATGGAGCCTCCAGTCTCCATCTCCCTTGGATGGAGCCAGTGCCCAAGTACCGGCCCTTTAAGAACGCATGGAAAGGTGTCCATCAAGAGAACTTGCCCAGAGAGAAATCTGATGACTCTGACCTCAACCAGATGACCAAGGTCAACGACAGTGTTGGTCATGCTGATAGTGTACACTCTTGACAGGATGAAGCGAAGATAGCTCTTCACCTCGAAAGTCTTCCCGCCCAAACCCCAAATTCTATCTAACCATAACAATTCCGGATACGCCCAAATTGAGGGATACTATCCAAAATGTCTGGTCAAATGCTCCCCCAAACTGTCAAGGTCACCCAAAACAATGAGAGTCTGAGAAACTATTAGAGGTCAGCGAAGGCTCCTGGGGCTGTGACAGCCAAATGGGATGTGGGACACTCAGGGGACCCTGCGATGGAAAGATGACCTAGAGGAGCATGCTACAACCCAAGTCAGCTGTGAAGTCTAGCTGCTGGTTCTGTATGGAAAAAAGTGAACTTAAGTGCTGCAAGCTGTTGACAATGCAGGGAGTCTCTCCTCTCCACTATCCTTTTTGGGTGTTTCTTTGTTCACCTGTCTAGGGGCTTGAGCTCAAGGCCTGGGTGCTATCCCCGAGCTTTTCTCGCTCAAGGCTAGCACTCTGCCACTGGAGCCATAGCTCCACATCTAGCTTTTTGTGGCTAATTGATGATAAACGTCTCACAGACTTTCCTGCCTTGGCTAGTTTCGAACTGCAATCCTCAGATCTCAGCCTCCTGACTAGCTAGAATTGCAGGCATGAGCCACCAGCACCTACTAATTCTCTGCTACTTCTGCAACTAGTCTGTAAATACACCGTTATTCTAAATAAGAGGTTTTTAGTATATAAATACACAGGCAGTGATCTCTTCTCTCTCTCCCTCCCCACCCCTGCCAGGGGAGTCAACCTTGGACTGCAGGCCCAGTGAATGAGCCCCCCGGGGTCTAGGCCCGATGGCTGTCATCATCCTGGCTGATGCTCTGGGACCAGAAGCCAGAGCCAGACAAAAGTCCAAAAGGCTCCCAAGGAGTCCAAACTGCTCCTGAAGGATTCTAGAGGTTTCCAGAGGCTGCTAGAAAGCTGCACTGAACAGCCACATTGACTCTCCTCCCCACCATCCTTCACAGGATTCATTTTAGATTTCTGGGGGTCCCCCACTCCCCTGTGTGGGTCTAGCCACTGCTGTGACCAGCTGGTGGAAAGGTTCAAATTTCCTCTAGCTGTGAAAATGCAAAGTGGCCTGAGCTGGCATGGAAAGAGCAGGTGTCCTCTTTCATCCAGCGGGGGTCACCGTCCCCCCAGGGGCTTCCAGAAGTCACCAGAGACCTCAGACCTCACGCTCCAGGGGACCGGCTAAAGTCCAAGAGACCAAGCCAACAGCTTGACTGCTCCTGAGCCAGAGCCCCAGCTCCTCCCACACCCCGCCCCAGGTCGCCAAGCAGAGGACGCAGGCATTTCCGGGGGCAGGTTGGCCCTCAGCCAGCAGGTCTGCAGATGCCATGCGAGACACACCTGAGCAGGGTAAGAGAATAGGTGTGTGCAAACAGCGTTTGAAAGAGAAAATAGCTGTACAAACACAGCACTTGTTAACACAGGTGTTTACAGGTGGAATTATTTTTCCTGGGCTGCTATCTCCCAAGCTGCTTTGTGTGGCTTGGCTCACACCTGCAGGGACTTTCCTGTGCAGAGAAGGCACCAGGGGAAGTGGAGAGTCTGGATCGATGGTACGTCACAGGAGGTCAGCGCTCAGCCGCAGGCCAGCCTAGTACACAGTTCACCTGGCTGGACTGACTCTTGTTTTTTCTTTAATGTGCTCCAACAGAGTCCATCCTGGTCACTTCCTGCCTGGCCCAGTCGGCTGCTGCTGTCTGCCCCAAGGCAGTCACCGCCAGAGGCCCATTTCCAGGCCACTAGTGCCAGCCCCTCTGGACTGCTGTATCTGATTTTCTTCCCTCCCCAAGGGGAGCTTCGTGGTTTGTAGCATACAGACAGAAAGTCTGAAGACACGCTGCCCCGAGTCAGAGACTCAGAGAGACCAGGAGAGGATGCTGGTGTCCACATCAGACTCAGGCAGAGCCCCAAGCAGCAGCTGGGAGGTGCTGCGCTGTCCCCGAGGTGTTGCTGGGGCGCACAGCACTGCCTGTGGGCCCAGCCCACACGAAACAGGAAGAAACGGGATGGGGGGAGGGAGCGGTGACAAGTACCAAAGCACTGAAAATTGTGGAAAACTGCACACTTATGAGGGATGATGATGGTCACTGTATGTGCATTTTTGTCATGATTTTAAATGTTCTCATTTTATATATATATATATATATATATATAGAGAGAGAGAGAGAGAGAGAGAGAGAGAGAGAGAGAGGGAAAGAAGGGGGGAGAAGAGAAGAGAAACTCCCCACTAGAACATTCTATTCTATTCTGCACAAGTCTGTGCCAGCAGTGAGGTCACTTTTGGTAAACGTGGGGTTGTAAGCGTAGCTGTAAATGTATGCCGGGAGGGCACCTCGGGGAAGACTGTCTCTGAGATCAGCCACAGACGTGCTCCAGATGTGGGGCGGGCCAAGGGTTTCCCCGAGGCTCAGGGGAAGCCCTCAAGGGCCAAGTGCCCCACATG
This sequence comes from Dipodomys merriami, assembly GCF_024711535.1. NCBI lineage: Eukaryota > Metazoa > Chordata > Mammalia > Rodentia > Heteromyidae > Dipodomys > Dipodomys merriami. The sequence goes on from NW_027202383.1 coordinate 85,738, forward strand.
CAGCTTCTCCAGTAGGGTGTTGTCTCTGATTCAAGTCCAAGGGCAAGAGAACAGGGGAAGGGATGCAAGGCCCTGAGTGAGGAGAAGGAACCCCCACCCCAGGCCCCTGCAGGAAAGGGGGGCGGGCCTGGGGCCAGTGAGCAGCGCTGCGCCCCTCCCCCTCACACCACAGCCAGAGGACGCAGGGCAGGGCTGTGTCACACTCAGGGAGGGCAGGACAGCCCGAGCAGAGAGCAGCTGGCCAGAGGCCATGCGTGGGGAAAGCCCAGGGAGGCCATCTGGGTGACAAGGAGTGAGCTCTGTCCTGAGAGTCCCCAAGACACCTGGGGGCGTCTCTGTGCCCCTCAGGCTGGGGAGCTGGGGCTGGACTCCCACAGCCAGTGGAGGTAGACAAGGACGTTCACACTGACCATGTACCCCACCTGTGCGAAGGGATTTTATTCCCTGGCTTTAGCAGCAAAATCCCCTCAGGCAGCACCATTGCTAAGGTCCAGCCTCTGTTTTTGACCTTCTCTCTCAGGTCAGTACCGCTCACTCCATTTCACAGATGAAGAAACTGAGGGCTAGAGGGGCAGGGCCCTCATCTCTGTCCTCCATGCGGAAGCTGGCCCGGGTGTGCGTGTGTGTGTGTGTGTGTGTGTGTGTGTGTGTGTGTGTGTGTGTGTGTGTGTGTGTGTGTGTGTGTGTGTGTGTGTGTGTGTGTGTTTTACTTAGATAAGGACTTTTTTTAATGGTGAGTATAACATGTGGCAGACAACATGGAGCTTCTTCTTCCCACAATACCCTGGGCTCCCTCTCAACTGTCTCTTCTTCCCACAATGTCCTGGACTCCCGCTCAACTGTCTCTTCTTCCCACAATGCTCTGGGCTCCTTCTCAACTGTCTCTTCTTCCCACAATGCTCTGGGCTCCCACTCAACTGTCTCTTCTTCCCACAATGTCTTGGACTCCAGCTCAACTGTCTCTTCTTCTCACAATGCCCAGGGCTCCCACTCAACTGTCTCTTCTTCCCACAATGCCCAAAGTTCCCTCTCAACTGTCTCTTCTTCCCATAATGCCCAGGGCTCCTGCTAAACTATCTCTTCTTCCCACAATGCTCTGGGCTCCTTCTCAACTGTCTCTTCTTCCCACAATGCCCTGAGCTCCCTCTCAACTGTCTCCTCTTCCCACAATGCCCTGGGCTCCTGCTCAACTGTTTCCTCTTCCCACAATGCCCTGGACTCCTGCTCAACTATCTCTTCCTCCCACAATGCCCAAGGCTCCTGCTCAACTGTCTTTTCTTCCCATAATGCCCTGGACTCCTTCTCAAGTGTCTCTTCTTCCCACAATGCCCTAGACTCCTGCTCAACTGTCTCTTCTTCCACAATGCCCTGAGCTCCCTCTCAACTGTCTCTTCTTCCCACAATGCCCTGGGTTCCTGCCGTTCCATGGAAGATAGCCAGGGTACTTCAAATACAAGCCACCAAGCAATCTGTGCAAGGCCCAGGGGAGGAGGAGGTATGGAAGAAGCTGTGAACTATAACAACTGCCCTCCAAGAGGACTCCACTGGACTCCCAGCTTTGGGGCTGGTTCCTTGGAGTCTGTTTCGTGGCTTTCCTTTCCCAGCTTTCCTTTTGCTCTCAAATAAACTTTCTCTGTCTGCTATAAATGAGTTCTTGCCTTTTCCTTCTCTAACCAGTGGGGACAATGAACCAGTACTCCACAATGGCATCGAGAGCAGGTGTCCTGGTATGGGTTTTGCATCCAGGAAAATGAAGGTTGGGCCCCTATAAGGAAGAGGAAGCCTCCTGGACCTCCACCCTACTTCTCCCTCCACAAGCAGATGGTGCTGGGGCGGCCAGCAGGCACACAGGCCTGTGCACTGCTGGAGGCCAGTGACCAGGATGAGAGAGAAACAGAGAGAAGGAGAATTCCAAACTCACCACTGGAGCTGGAAGCTTTTCTATTTCAACTATGACAAGAATGGAAAAGATGCCACCGTACGTAATTAGACATTTTATGTCATTCTAATGAAGATGACCTCATGATATAATTGCAGATCTGCTCCACTGCTTGGAAGTAATTAGAAGGATAGGCTAGGCTCTGTCTGTTCCAGGCTTCACTCCGACTCCTTCCTCCTTCACCGCCTCCCTCCAAGGTTGTCCTCCGAAGGAAGGGAGCGCGCACATAGGCGGTTGAGTGGGAGCAAGCAGAGCCGGCCCAGCACCAAGCAGAAACTCAGTGAGCACCAGTGTGCTGCAGCTGTTGGCATGTAATAAAGGTCTCTCCCCAGAGCCCATCAGGATGGGGTCACCACCCATATGCAATGTGCTCCCAAGTCACCCGTGCACACACACATGCATGTGCACATGCACACACACACACACACACACACACACAGCAGACTTCCAAACTACACACACACACACACACACACACACACAGCCTAATCATCTGACCTGCGCCACTCTCTTTTTCTCTTACACACTCCTGGCACATTATAGCTCCTGTAGCTGTTGACTTAACCATCAAAAACAGAAACCTCCTCTCAGGACAATCAAGGACAAATTCCATCCAACTCTTGTTCTAGAAGCATCTGTCACCTGAATGCCCAGGCTGGGCAAACTACTTCCCGTCCTTCCAACCTCGCTTCACCGGGGCGTGGCCACTGCTCGGAAGCTCGCGGGGAGTGAGCAGGCCCGACGCCCACGCATGAACAGTCACTCCACCCACCGCTCCACTCACTGCTTTCCGGGTCTCCCTGCTCTGACATTTTGCTTGGTGGTGTGATGACATCCATGAATAATCATGAATAAAGGAGGATAATTAATATTTAGCTTGGCCAAAGGGAAGCACTTAGGGAAGCCATCTCTTAGTCAGAGGGCTGATACCATATCAGCTGGAAGACGGCAGCGTTGGATGCATCAGGCAGCGATGCCAGGAGCCCCAGGACAGCATGTGAGCGCTGAAGTAGCCTCAGGGAGCGCAGGAATGGGGCGGCATGGGCAGAGGGGGGCCTGCACACGGTCACTCCCCACTCACACCCTGGGCTCGGAATGGGGCGGCATGGGCAGAGGGGGGCCTGCACACGGTCACTCCCCACTCACACCCTGGGCTCGGAATGGGGCGGCATGGGCAGAGGGGGGCCTGCACACGGTCACTCCCCACTCACACCCTGGGCTCTGGGGGCCTGAGTGTTCTGAGAGCCTGGGGTATTCAAGGCCAGGGCTTCCAGGCCTTCCCTAGCTCCTGCTCTTTCCAATGACCTTAGTGTCTGCCTCAGACTTGAGCTCTGTGAGCTGTGTGGGACCACATGGGTCAGCCCTCTGCCTGCCCTCTAGACGCCTCCACTGAAAGGCTGTCTGACCAGGCTGGAATACCCCAGCAATACGCCGCTCCCTTCCTTTCCTTTAGATGTAAGACACAGAGAATTGAGGCTTTGGTGTATCAAAACCCTGATTCAAAGCCCCTTTGCCCCATCCTATGCCGCTCTTCCTGGGTAGGATGAGTCAGGGACCAATCCAAAGTACATGCTGGACCCCGACCCCTGGACCCCCCCCCCCAATCTGGTCTATTATGTCCTGCAGATTCCACCTCTTCCATCTCAAACACCCGTGCCCTCTCCGGCCAGCCGCAGCACCAGCTGCCCTGAGCCTTCTCCTGATTTTTACAACGGCCTCCTAACAAGGCCTCTTCTCCCAGCCCAGCCCGTCCCTCAGCCCTCCACCCCAAGCCTGACCTCCAGCCCACTCTCCAAGAAGCTGTCCAAACATACACTCAGCCGCGCATTTCACAGGCTCCTTCATGCCTCACTGCGAGTTCTCCAAGAAGCTTGCTGCAAGTCTGTCTCCTCTACCCCACAGGACAAGGACCAGGATCCTCAACACAGTCCCTGTGCTCCACCCAGAGCATGACGTGTGGCAAGTCAGGACACGCATGCACACACGTGTAGGCCCACCCACGTAGATACATGCACATGTACTAACTGCACATATTTGCAGCACATGTATATACATACACATGTACCTGAGATCTGTGCACAGCTGTGGAGACACATGTACAATGCATACACACAAACATCCACACACGTAGGTGTCAACACACAGAAACATCTGCCTTGGCCTTCTATCTGCTTCCAGTTGCTCCAGTGCCTGTGATCCTGCAGCCAGCACTGGCAGCTCAGCTTTGGGGACAAGTCACCCCACATTCCTTGAGTCTCAGTTTACAGGGTGGTACAATTGGAATGATAAAAATCTTATCTTTGTGGGGGAGCCATGAGCACCCATGGGAAAACAAATGTGTATCAAGGACCCAGGATATCTGGCATATGTAGAGTTGCTTTGCTTCTCCACCCCCCTCTCTGCAGTATTAAGATTTGAATCAAAGCCTTGTACTTGTGAGGTAGGTGCTGCACCATTTGAGCCAACCTCCAGCCCTTTCCACTCTTTTTCAAATAGGGTCTCACTTTTTGCCCAGACCAGCTTGGACCATACCCCTATTTATACTTCCTGTTTACTCATATCTTGGATGGGAGGTGCATGTCATTGACTCCAGCTTTTGACTAGTTGAGATGGGGTCTTGCAAACTTTTTACTTCCCACATATCTAAGATTACAGGCATATACCACCACACTCAACCACAATACTCTTCTTAAAGCTGACTTTCCAATCTGGCCTCAAATAACTGTAGTTCCTTCCTAAAAGACAACTCAGAAAGTTCACTCATCTCTTTTCCACCCTCCTGGAGGTCTGGAGTATGGGAGGCTCTTGGCCACAGGACATGGTCCTTCACAGAGCCTCCATTCCAGCCAAGCACTGTGGCCGTCTGTCCTGTGCTCCACCGGAGTGGAGACCACACGGACAGAGGAAGAAGATACTTCTACAAGCAAAGAAGCACCCAGCAGAGGCCACGCCCACTTCCTGTAGCCAAAAAAAAAATGCACCCCACCTAGCTGGGTGCTGGTGGCTCAGGCCTGTTGTTCTAGCTACTCAGGAGGCTGAGATCTGAGGATCATGGTTCAAAGCCAGCCAAGGCAGGAAAGGCCATGAGACTCTTATTTCCAATGAACCACCAGAAAACCAGAAGTGGCACTGTGGCTCAAGTGGTAGAGCGCTCACCTTGAGCTGAAGATCTGAGTTCAAGCCCCATGACTGACAAAAAAAAAAAATCACCCCAATGATGCCTTGAACTTGGACTTGTGGCCTCCAGAACTCCAACCCAATGAATGTCACAGGCACTCCGTTTGTGGTGCTTCGTGGCTGCCCCAGGGAGCCAACAAACCGGCCAGCAGCTATTGTTACAAGGGAAGAAACTGGGATTCTGGAAATGGCCCGAGATCACAACCCCCACGCTGGGGTGGGAGCTGGTGGGGGCTCTGGGCAGGGCTGTCTGCATGGTGTCACAGCCCCACCCCAGGGAGCAGGAGGGGACGGGATGTACTCAGCCCGAAATGTAGAGGGGTGCCAGTGTCTCCAGCCTTACTTACCACCACAGAGCTTCAAGCCGTCACATGTTTGGTCCTCCACAAATCCCGTGTTCTCAGGAAGGGACCCGGTCAGCGTTGGTACGGAGCTGTACAGGAAAAAGGCCTGGGGTGAGGAGCAGAGCCCTGGCGGGTTAGCGGTTAGATGTCTCCACTTCCATTCCCACTTCAGGCCAACGGGCCTGGCAGCTGCTGCGGGGAGGACAGGCGGCCGACCAAGCCGAGGGTGTGTGGCACACGGGGTGTCTCTAACGTGATATTTGCACTACTATTCGCATACTGTCTCACTACACTAACCAAGTGTATTTAGACAGTTACCCTCAAAGCCTGTGCCCCCAGGAATCCACCTCCGAGGATCCAAAGTGGGGAAGGGAGCAAGAGAGACCCTGGGGTGAGGGTGTGTCAGTAGGCAGGACCCCAGCCTCACTCCCCCGCCTCCCACCTGCCTGCCCCGGGCGGGGGCTTCCTTCTCAATGCCCCTAACTAGAGACCGAGCCGTGTTGTGTATGCTCAGAGTCCCTGTGTGTTGGCACTTGGGCTGAGGTAATAAATAGCTCAAGAAAAGGGACCCAGAGACAACTCGGAGGCCGGTGGACACAAGTCCCGGCTGCAGACCTCAGCAAGAGGCATGAAGAAAGCAGCCCTGGCCTGGCGCCTCTGAGGAGCTGGGTCTGCAGGTGCTGCTTGTCCCCTGGGCTCATGAAGCAGACACCTCAGAGGATGACCCCCCCCCAGGCTAAGCCTTCCACCACCGAGGACTAGAACCTTCCATGAGGGGTCCCAGGGACTCCCAGCCCCCACCCTCCGCTCCCCGCCCCCCGCCGCACCTCGCACATGACCGCCAGGGCCTCGCTCTCTAAGTAGGAAGTACTGAGAAGGTCCTGCGGAGTGCGTGACCCCTGCAGGCTCGGCTGGCCCCTGGGCAGGCCTCGCGGCCCCTGTGGGACCGGCCTGGGGGCGCACCACGGCGGGGTGGGAGGGGAGCCGGCCCGGGGAACGGGGAAGTGGGCCCAGCTGCGAGGTCCTGTGAGCGGTCTTGTTCTTCAGTCGCCACTTCCCCTGCCTGTCACCAGGCTGCTGCCCGTCCCTGGTCCCTGCCGCAGCGAGTGCCGGCGCGGCCAGAGGCAGCAGGGAAAGCCCATCCGCGGCCGAGCCCGCCCCGCACCCTCCCGGCCTGGCCCCAGCTCCCCAGCTCCCCTAGGCTCCTCCTGGACAGAGACGCGCCCTGCCCAGGACTTGCCCCGCGGCCCGCAGCCTCCACCGCCGCTGCCGCCCTGGGCCTTCGCCTCTGGAGGACGGAAAGATGGGAGGCAGAGGGTAGCGGGGAGGGGGCCCTTGTTTTTCCCTCGGGCTCCCATGTAATTTGACTCAGACCCAGAGAGCGTCTGCTGGGCGCGTGAAGTTAAAGGGCGCAGGGGGATCGAGGAGGGCCAGCGCCTTCCCGGAAGCTTTTCCGGTCCTGGGCGTCACACGAGTGCACATGCGCCTGGGGTGCAGGGTGGCATCGCACGTGTGTGCGCATGCGCCTGGAGTACGGGGCGTTGTCATGTGTGGGCATGCACCTGGGCGTGGGGCGGCATCACACGTGTGTGCGCATGCGCCTGGGGTGGGGGGGTGGCGTCACACGTGTGTGCACATGCGCCTGGGATGCAGGGCGGTGTCACACATTGTGCGCATGCGCCTGGGGTGCAGGACAGCGTCACACGTGGGCGCACATGCGCCCAGGGCCCACCAGGGCATCTGAATTTGAAACATTGTACACGTACACACAGCCACTGGCGAGGGGCTGCCCGCCAAGCATCACGAATCCCGTAAGAGGAGTTGAGGCTATAAGGAGGCACCCACCCATCCTTGAGGCTTCAGACACCCTGTTCACCAGTAACCCATTTCAGGTCAGAGCCCCAGTGGCCCATGGCTCTTCCTTCCTCTAAGCCAGAGCCTTCATGCTGTAGATGGAGCCACTTTCCTTAACTCTGTTTAGAGCAGTGGAGATGCAGTCCACCAGTTCCATCCTCGCAAAACGTCAGCCTTGTGCACATTCCGACTTAGCACTGGCCCTCCATCCCATCATCCCCTTCCCTCCAAAAATCTTACTCCTTCCAAGGGTTCCAGCCTTCACCCATTTCTGAGACCACAGCCTGGGGTGGGGGGAACAGAGCAGGTGGCACATGGGGACAGAGGGAAGTTGGTGCTCAGTCAATGATGTCCTGGGTCTCGTGCTAGTCCAATACCTTTGGGAAGTGAGATGAACATATCTGCCGCCCAGCTCAGGGCCAGGCACAGAGAAGGCCCCAGAGGAACAGACCAGAACCCCAGGAACAAGCCCCTCCAGCCCTGCTGGGCCCAGGGACCCTCACAGGGCTGCATTCCTCATCCCTCTGTGAACTGAGACCATCTCTCCTAGGCTGGGCCTCCTTCCCACCACACTGCTGTCATCTGCATCCAGGGCACTTCAACCCCATCAGTTGGCCTGGTCCATGGGATGTCACTCAGGTCCTTCCCTGGGCACTTGGAAGCTCTAGTCCAGGCCAGCTTGTGATCCAGAGAAGTGGAAAAGGTGCCCCTATTTACTGGCTGGGGAGTGGGGAGAGGTTTGTCACGCAGAGTGAGCAACGGCCTAACTGAACTCAAGATAGGTGCATGTATCACTGCCTGCCATCTGCAAACGTGTCGATCTGCCTAGGAAGATTAGATAGAAAGAGCCTGGTCATCAGAAAATTCCTCTCCAGATACCCTCTATCACCTTGTCTCTTGTCTGTGCCCTCAGTGTTCAAGAGATGAGTGGCTGGCTGGCGTTCTCTCGGCCTCTCACAGGGGACATTTCCCCATGTTCCTCCCATATCCCCCAATGTTACTAACACAAGAGCCCAGGCTCGATTCCAGCTAAGTCTTGGAGGCCTGGACACCTAGTCTCTTGCTCCTCCTTCCGTGGCTGGCCAGTATTGTGGCCCCTGGGTTGCCCCTGTGTTTTCTGGGAACAAAAGCTGAGTATCTGAGGGTCTTCCTCCAGTTCCTCACTGTTTTCCTGTTGTTGGCTCAACACAGCAATACTTCCTTCCCTCGGGCCTACTGAATGTATCCTGATGCCTACTTCTCAGAATCGGTCATGTAACAGGAGTTGAAAAGTATGGCTGTCTTTGGTCCTGCTTGCTCTTCACAGAGTTGAAGGAAATTGTAAAGGTATGGATTTTAGCAAGTGGGAGCACAATCACCCGCTGGCTACTAGCCACTGCACCCTCAAGAAAAGCTCCGTGGCCGGCTCTGCAGGGACGTCTGCCGGCCACTAACTCGGGAACAGGACTGACACCCAAGTCACACAGAAAGCAGACCCCTGAGGGTCTCCAAACCTGACTGTCCCCAGAGAAGTTGTCAGGCTTATTTCCTGAGCCAGTGCTCCCCAAGGCGGACCAAGTCTGCAGAGGGCCAGGGGGGAAGCCCACCATTCTGACACCCACCCTCCCTCACCAGATCCTACCCACCAACCCCCACACCTGTCTCTGCCCAGCTTGTCTACCCAGGCTCAGCCTTCTGTGCGGGCCCCACACAAGCAGAGCAGAGTCTCCCCACCATGGTCTCCACAAAGGGGCCAGAAGTGAGGGACAGGGCTTTCCAGGATGGAATTCCTTGCTCCCAGAGGAAAGACAAAAGCGAGAATTTTCAGTACTATTGATCTAGCCAACCAGACTGTTCTGACAGCAAGCTACTTCCTGCTGGCCTGGGGTTCCCAGGAGAAAGCCATACAGAATCAGCAAGCAGAGGGACCACGTGGTTATGGGAAGATTGTAAATTCCCTTTGTTAGTGTTCTAACTTTTCCTGGGTTTTGGTTTCATTTGTCAAGACGTACCCTGACCCAAAACCAAGGGTAGTGAATGCCTTGAATAAGTAAAAGTGACAGCCATGTCCCCAATAAGGTTCTGCTCTCTCTCAGTCTCTCTCTCTCTCTCTCTCTCTCTCTCTCTCTCTCTCTCTCTCTCTGTCTTTCTCTGTGTCTCTGTCTCCCTTCTGTCTTCTCCCTCACTTCCCTTCCATTCTTCCTCTCTCCCTCCCTCCGTGTCTGTGTCTGTGTGCATGTGTCTCTCTCTGCTGTCTCTGTCTCTGTCTCTCTCTGTCTCTGTCTCTTTGTCTCTCTCTCTCTCTTTCTCTTTCTCTCTCTCCCCCCCCCACCCCCTCAGTCTGGAAAAAGCTCTGACTTGAGCTCTCTCCTGAATTGCATCTCTCAACATCTATAAATGTGCACTTCGTTAATCTGGGAAGGATTCTCAGTGCAGAGGTTAATTGTCTTTCCCTGACATGTTTTCACTGAATACATCTGGGTGACAAAATTAATTTTCTTATTAGCTATTTTGGAAAGTAGAGCAAGCCGGGTGTAAGCCTGGCACGGTGACCTGTTCCACTCGGGTCCCCGCTCCTGTGCTCACTGCCTTCTTCCCCAACTGGAGGTAGAACCTCCAGGCCAGAGAGACCTCCTGAGGGGCCCCAGATCTTCAGGGAAGGACCCCAAGGCTCACCCAGCCACCCCCAGCCTCTTCCCTCCCAACGCAGGGCACTGCCTTTCACTGGACACTCCATGTCCTTCCAAGATGACTGGGGCAGAGGCCCCCGAGCAGCTGCAACTCCAAGACCTTCCCAGGGAGAGCCCACCAAGGCAGCCCAAGTTATCCAGAGGTCTGGGGTTTGCTGCCCTCCAGCCAAGGGTCCCGTGTGGGATGGCAGCAAGGCCCTGCACTGAGAAGATGAGAGGAGGACGTCATGAGGACGTCTGGGGAGAGCTGTGAGTGTGGCCACCCTGGGAGAGCCACACCCTGATGCGGACGTCCAGCAGCGAGAGCCAGCAGGGGTGGGCGTCCCAGGGCCATGAGCCGCTGGGCAGTGGAGAAAATGCTTCTGCTCCCAGGGACCGACCAGACCCGAGGTCCACAGCTACACTGTCCTGGCCTGCTTCTCAGTGACATCTCTTCCAGGGTTGTCCTCAACTATACATGAAGTACATCTCATTGACTGCCCAGGACAGAATGGGAACATCTGAATCACAGTGCCCAGAGTCCTGTGGCCATTCCTCATCCCAGGTCCCTCCAGGTGGACAGGTACTCACTGATGGCCTCCTTCCGGCTGGAAACTGCACCGCCATCAGGAACACAGCCTAGACGTCCCTTCCCTCACAGCCCAAAGATCTGAGCGTCCTGGGCACCCTGTGTCTTCTCTGACCTCCATGGTCTAGGAAAAAAGGCAAGTCTCAGAGCTCAGTGGCTCCAGGACCTAACGCTAGCCCTGTTTGACATTTTTATTTTTTTGGTCAGTCATGGGGCTTGAACTCTGGACCTGTGCACTGTCCCTGGTGATGATCCAGTCCTGAAATTCCTATTTCTTCAGGCACATGCGTGTGCGCGCGCGCACACACACACACACACACACACACACACAGACACACACACACAGGAGATCACCATGATTGCCAGTCACCATTTTCATGTAGTATCCATTTCTGTAACAGGAAAAAACGAGACCCAGGCACCACGGGAATGAGGACCCAGCAGGCTTCACACATGTGGACCCCTGGGGAGGGGGAGGGGACAGAGGAGGATCTGCTTCTGCTCTCCCAAAGTCAGACAGGTAACACGTGGCCTGCAAGGCGTGAGCCAGACCCAGCCTAGGGACCACACAGCCTCCGGATGAAGGAAAAACACACACTCGGAGAACCAAGAGCTCTCCTGTCCGGAGGCTGCTCAGACGTCAAGACGGTGAAGCTGAGTTCCCAAGAATGAAGAGCAGAATGGAGGGCAGGCAAGAGGGACAGCGCTGTCACAAGTCCAGGGACGGGGGACAAGCCGCTGACACAGCGCCTCACTGTCACACACAGCTGGGGGAGGCGAGGGAAGGGATCCAGAAGGCAGAGCTGTGGCAGGACTGACTCATAGGTTACAAGAGTACCCAGCCAGGGTTGTGAGAGACATGATGGTGTCTCACTTTGAAACCAAGAGCGCTGGCGCTAAAAGACTCCCTGGGGTGACTGTTGCTCTAAGAAGATGGCACAGATGGTCCCTGTCAGCTGAATTCTCAGAAAGCCTTAGGGAGGCAATTCGAAATCACTCTCCAGAACCTTGGACATGGCTGGTGCACCACATCCTGACCAGCAAAGCAGTCTACTCCAGGAGTTGTGGTGGAACCAGAAAAGCTAGATCCTACCCCAGCTAAGAAATGAGGCCCTGAGACAGAAGTAGGCTTCCAGTCCCAGAACATTGATGCTCGTGCCAGAATAGCACCAACCACCCAGGCACCCACCTGAACCAGCACACACACACACACACACACACACACACACACACACACACACACACATACACACATACACACACACACACACGGAGTGACAGCTGCACAGGTTTTCCTGCCAATGCTGCCACCACATATGGATGTCTGGGTGCTTCTAGGCGCCCCATCGCCCTCTCCTCCCACAGCCAGCGGAGAGTGAATTGTTCTGTAAGAAAAAGGCTTTTTGCAAACATGAAACTAGAAAGAAACCTGCTCTCAGCAGCTCCGGGACCTAACACTAGCCCTGTTTGACTTCCTTTTTTTTTGTCAGTCATGGGGCTTGAACTCTGGGCCTGGGCGCTGTCCCTCAGCTCTTCAAGTCAAGGCGAGTACTCTACCGCTTGAGACACAGCACCACTTCCAGTTTTCTAGTGGTTTATTGGAGCTAAGCGTCTCATGGACTTTCCTGGCTGGACTGGCTTTGAACCGTGATCCTCAGATCTCAACTTCCTAAGTAGCTAGGATGACAGGCTTGAGACTCTGGCGCCTATTTGACATTTTGCCACCAAGATCTTACTCCAATACAGATGCCAGCCTGGCACCGCCCACAGCTTGCATCATTGTTGGCCAGAGGCATCTGTTCCACGAGACTGAAGCACTCCACCATCCGCCTATGGGATGGATGATAGGCAGCTGTCTATTTACATGGAAGCTGAATGCAGGGTGAGTCCTTGCACCACACACCTGGAAGGGCCCTCCAGGGTCTCAGGTCCCCCTCCCAAGATGTATCACGTGCTGGCTCAGCTGAGCATCGCTGTGAGAAGCAGGGCACCCTGCCCCGGTCACCCTGAGAAAGCCCCTCAATCCATCCCAAGCATCTCAAGCCAGATCCTGTCTTGTATCCTAAGCCTTTTGATTTTTAAAGAAGGAAAACAAAAATGAAGCATATTTCTACAATGTTACTCTTGATCCAAAGGAAATTGCTTTGGGAAAATGATACAATTCTATACCGATAATTCAGATGTTTTCTCAGACAAATGCTAACCGTGACATGTCTTGAAATACTAATCTTACATGCATCTTACACAGAATGTTCAGGGTGATGTGAGTAAAGTATCCTGTGCATGTCACCCACCAGCAGAACTCCTTCAGTGCAGTCATTATTATTAGTGAGTTTAGAGAGAGGCCTTGCTGGGAATGGATTATCTCATTTAAACATGAAAGGTAAAAGGTTACCCTGTGATACACCCATCTGCAGATAAGAATGGACACCCAGAGCGGCTAAGGTCTCATCACACTTGCTGTCTGCCAGCCAGAGAGCCAAGATGAACCCTCAGGTTGCTAAGGCCATTCTGAACACCTCCCTCTCTACTACCATCTCTCCCAAGTCTATCCCTCAGCTCATTTCAATCCCACCATAGCTGAACTAGTTTGGGTCTCACCTACAACCCCAAAGACTCTATCACAGCTATTTCCCCTGTTCTGATGTCGCTGGACTCTTAGGGGCAGCCAGGCCCATGTCGGACTGGGAAATGTCCTCCTTCGCTTGATCTTTCTGTTCAGGGCTTAAGCGGTCCCTTGTGTCTTGCACAAAACCTGATGATACCCAAGAGGAAAACAGAACAGATAAGAAGGATGAGCTGTGTAGTTCTGCTTCTAAGTATCACTTTCTTTCTTCATAATCTAGGTCCACCAATAGATTAGCAAATGCTAATCATGACATCTAAAGCATAGGCCAAGTTGGGAGTTAGGTTCAAGGCAGACTGCTGCCTTTACCTGAGATCCTGGACCCTCCCAGTGGGTGTGGCCTGAGGTCTCATATTAGCATAAGTTCCCACTGATACTGTGCTTGCCTGTTCTGGTCCAGCCCCCTGTGGGTACTGTGCTGGACAGGGAAAGACCCTTGGCCAATGATCGCCCACACTGGGGACAACTCCAAAACTCTGCTTGGCGGCATAACAGTGAGCTTCCTGTTGGGAGGGTCACTGGTAGAGGGGGAAGGGAGGAAGCTCCCTCTTTATGTCTGGCCATGCCAGGAAATAAAATGTAAAATGTGACTACATAGCCAAATCTGAAGCACAGAAAACACCTTGCAATGCCTCAGAGAGAACATGGGGCTCCCCAGGAAAGGCCCCACACTGCCTGCAGTTATATTCTGACTTCCTAACACGTGAAGCCGTTTATTTTGACTTCAATGCAATTTTTAAAAGATCTCTTCTCTCTTTCTCTCTTTTACACACACCCCCCAGATATCACTTGCAATGAAAGTGTCCCTCAGCCTATTCTATATCACTCGAGGAGGTCTGAGGGCCAGGCCTGGTCCCCCCCACCCCCAGCCCAGGGTGCTTTCCACAGGGCATGCCCCAGTCCCTGCATCCATCTGCCCACCAGAGCCAGTGAATCAGCAGGCCACCCTTTCCCCATGACCAGAGCTGTCGAAGCTGAACTGGAGAAGCAGTAGCAGCTGGCAGGAAATGGGTAAGAAACTGACCACAGAGAAACTGTAGGCTCCACAGAGCCGGGGCAGATAGCCTTTGGGTCAGGAAGTCACACTGTCAGGCCCCACTGGTACTCCTGACAGATTGGGCCAATACGGTGACCTCATGGTGGGAGACAGACACCAGCACCAGGCAGGCACAGCCACAGAAGGAAGAAGAAAGGTGGAGACAAAGCGTGGAGCCACCAGGCCACACCTTAACCTGTGAGGGCTCCTAGAGTCCTGGGTCATTATAGCATGGCTATAATGACCCAGAAGTGATACTCTAGCCAGGCTGGGAGGGGACCCAGTTAACTATGGCCCATGCATCCTCTAACAAGGGTCCCTAAGGCACAAACTGCCAGGTGTAAGGCAGGGAAGGAGCAGCAACACACAGCGTGTGGTGATGGTGGCACCGACCCCCAGCCCCCAACTTCCAGACATGCCTGCAGCGCACCGCCAGCTCAGAGCGCAGCTGCCGCCCAGAGTGTGAAACCCACAGCTGGCCACGTCGCAGGGCTCTACGGCTCCCAGACATGCGAGGAGGTGGGTCCGACTGGCCCCATCTTACAGATGGGCAAAGCTGAGGCTCGGGTCTGAGACGGCACCCATCCCACACACAAGGTCAGCCTCTGTCTTGGGCCTCTTTTTACACCAAGGAGAAGGGAAGAGGACAGAAGGGAGGGAGGGGGAGGGGGAGCAAAGCGGGAAAACACTAGGGCGCCCCTCAGCATTTAAGAACGTCTCCCAGCCGCCCAGGAGAACACCAGCCCGGCACCACCCCAAGCAGCCCCCTGGGCCAAAAGCCTTCACTCTTTCCATACCCCAAAGCAGCCCCGGGGCTTCTCAGGAGACGGCTGGAACAGAGCACCCTTGTGAGAAGCTGTCATGACAGACAGCTGCAAGGTTTGCCCTTGACCTTGTGACCCGGCTGCTGCCCCTCCAGGGGGGAAGGGCACAGCTGGGATGGTTTGGCTTGGGTACCCCTGAAGCACGGGGTGGGGGTGGGGGGGAGGCTCCCCTTCCCGTCCCAGGCCGCAGAAGCACCTGCCTCACAGGGCATGTGGTCCCCCCAGGGCTGGCGTCCAGGCCATCGCTTGGGTTAGCAAGTCGGGGTTCCGCTGGTCTGACTCACCCTCGTTCCTGGAACTGTCTGAAGGCGGGAGAGGATGCTGTGGGTAAACTCCAACTGTATCATCTGGGCTGGGGCCGGTAGCAGATGGTCCTTATAAAAAAAAATAATACTTCCACGCGGGCTTAAAATAGCACAGCACGCACCAGCAGCTGAATGGGGAAATGCAGGCACTGGTGGTTCACGTGGGAGTGGGCACCGCAGGCTGGAGGTGGGGAACTAGAGCCCAGGCACCAGCTGGAGTGAGGCCTGAGAGGCAGAGGCAAAGCCTTGGCACCCAGCCTCCACTTGGCGGGGGGGATACAGCGAACCCCACGATCCTGAAGTCTCAGGACCTTCCCTGTCACCACAGTGAGCCTGGCAGAGTCACTGCCCTGAGACACAGCCGGGAGGGAGGCAGAGGCTGCCACCGCCACCAGCCTCCCACAGGAAGCCGGGAAAGCCTCTTCACCCCCAGCCAGAGGTGGGGTACCACATAGCACCAGCTATTACTTTAGGATCTGGGTTGACCTGCTGGGACCTGGAGAAGGTGAGAGCCCGGCCTGGGGCCACTGGAATCTGCCCGGACTCTCCGAGCTGCCCCCTCTTGGAGCAGGTCATTGCCTCTCTGTACCTCAGTTTCCCTATCCGTAACATGAAGTGGACACAGCAACCTGGCAATACGAGTGCCCTGTGAAGCGGGGGCACAAGAGCCCACAGCCGTCCCTCCCCACGTGAATCTCTTTGTCCTTCAGCTCCAGGGAGAATCTGAGCTCAGCGCTATCCCTCTGGCAGCCTGCTGTGTGCACCTGCAAGGAAGGACCTAGAAGCTGCTGCACCTGCAGGTAGGAAGGCCCGCCCAGTGAAACGCAGATGCACAGGCCCGGTGGGCACACCTGACTCCCTCCTGTAGCCCAGACCCCCGGGGCCGGGGCCACCATGGCCTGTGAGAGCTGGACCTTGCCAACACCGGGCAGAGGTAAGGAAGCTGAAGGGAACCTGGAGGCCTGACGTCACTCATCCGGGACAGCAGGCCCACCTCCAGCGGAGACTTCCACTGACCTTGCCCTGTGTTCTTTGAACTTCAGCAGTGGGGTGAGCTCCTGGGGAGCAGGCTCTGATTTGTAACCAGTGCCCGTTCCCAGGGTGTGCATGCCAGTTTCATCGCTGAAAGCGGGGTCGGGAAGGGAGCACAGTCCACCGCTGTGAGCACCAAGGTCGTGCAAGGTGAACAGACTGCCCTTCACACAGAGGCCTGCTGCTGGTCAGCTGCTGGTCAGGAGACAGCTTAGCAGGGGCTGGGACTAAACTGGAAGGCAGCAGAGCCCTAGGAGGGTGGGGCAAAGGGTGGGGGTTAAGATACTCCACTCTGTTTACTAGCTGTGTGGTCTCCATTAAGTTACAGGACGACTCTGAGCCTCATGGGTAGAGAGGATGACAGTAGTACCTGGCGTAGCAGTGGAGTTCATCTTTCTTTCTTTTCTTTTCAGCACCTGGGATTGGATCCAGGGCTTTGCACGTGCCAGGCAAGCACTCCCTCACTGGACTTATTTTCCAACTTCCTTGTTTTCACTTTGGTTTGAATCCAGGTTCCACTAGTTCCCGCCCTCCACCCCCCCACCACCCACCCCCCCACCCCCGCCCCAGGCCTGCCTTGAATTTGTAATCCTCCTGCCTCCGTCTTCCCAGTAGTTAGGGTTGTAGGCATTTATTACCATGCTGGACCAAGATGATTCCTCTTGTCACCCAGATTGAACTGAGAGATGACTAGATTAGTGAAACACACTTCCTCCCTCCCCACCTTCTCTCTCTTTCACTCTCTCTCCCACCACCTTCCAGAAACAGCAGAACCAATTATGGGACCAAAACCTCTGAAATCATGAGCCCAAATGAATTTCAAGGGCAAAGAACTTGTCTGCATTTTGTCTGTGCCCTAAGACTTTGTGGGCGAGGGGGAGGGAGGCTGAGTTTAAAGGAATTAGCTTGGCAGAGGATATTTCAAAGCAGGCTACCTTTTCAGCTACGGTATGATTATTGTTGGTTGCTTTTAGCTGAGTTTGCAATGAGCACTGTAAGAGCAGAGCAGAAGGATTTATTTGAAAAACCTGCAGTTTACGTTCAGACAATAGGAAAGATTCGTTGGTTGCTTCCCAGGACTTAGCTAGATTCTGCCCATCCCAAGCTCAAGGATGTAAAGATTTTAACGTATTTTAAAGGCTCTATTTTGAGAAGAGACCTCCAGGGTGCCCTCCTCCCCTAGGCCACTGAGGCATGTGTTTTCAACACAGCAGCCATGGTTCAAGAAGGCCCAGATACTCCTCGAGCAGGAGCAGACCCTGGTTTCCACCGCATTATGTTGGTTTTGCAGGCATGCAGAATGATGAATTGCAGGGTCCAAGAGGCTTCCACCCAGATTTCAAAGGAAGGCCTGGGAGGCCATTCAGCGTCTGGCAGGATCGGGGTCCCCGCAGGCAGCCTCTGAGAGGGCACCGCAAGAAGCTGCAAGGCTGAACCTGAGATTGCAGCCGAGACCCAAGGGTGTTGGCAAACACACAACCGCTGCTGAAGAAAGCTATAGGCAGGAGCAGAGCCAGCCCGAGAGGACCGCCAAGCGGGCAGCAGCTGAGAAGGCCACCAGAGCAAGCTCCTACTGCAACGCCATGTGCCCCAGTTGCTGAACACAGCTCTGTGGGGTTGAATGTCTGTTCTGGAGGATGGCTAAGTGTAGTTGCCAACTTGATTGGACTAGAGGTGCCCAGGAGATCAGTAAAGCCCCTCTAGGAGCCAGCGAGGCTCCACTAAGGTGGTTAGATCACCTTGGGAGGAGCACCGCCTAGGCTGGGGGCCAAGATAGAATAAAAGAGAATGAGGAGACGCCAGCATGCCCTCTCTCTCTGCGCCCTGGCCTGCTCCAGTCTGGCATGCCCTCCCTACCAGGATAGACTGAAATCTCGATGGCTAGGAGCCAAAAGAAATCATTCCTCATTTCTGGTGGTTTATATCAGGGGTTCTGTCGCCACAACCAAAAACTAAGTAAGTTAACTGACACAGTAATCATTTCATGGCAGCAATGAATGCCTTTGTTGTGTATAAGAATGTGAACACAGCTAGCGGAGTGTTGGAAACGCTCCCTCCCAGACGTGATTTCCCTAAGAATCCTCCAACTACTTCATCTTCCTCCTCTTCATCTCCCTCCTCTCACACACCTCGTCACAGGGCAGCTGACGGGCCCCATTCCCTCTCCACCCATCCGTCAAGCTGGCTCCTACCAAGCCACCAAGCCACCAAGGACCCAGAGAGATTCCATCCCCAGGCCAGTCCACACCGCGCCTGGCACCCCAGCAGCCTCGGGCTCGGCTCCAACTTTCACTTCCAGGTCTGAGTCCCCAGGTCTGTGACAGCTGGGTCCCCTGCCTCTCCTTCCGCCTCTCTCTCCTCTATGTGTCTGTTAGGGGACTATCACCCTTTATCCAGCTAGCAACTGTACCGTAGCTTCTCTTGCCAGACTCCCTGGGTCAGTGAGGCCACGGCCTCCAGGGCCATGGCCACCAAACTTTCCCGCCCTGTGCCTCTAGCCCCAGGCGCCTACTGTCTGCCCAGCACCTCCAGCTCACCTTCTCCTAACCTGAGCCCATGGGGCCTCCCACGGTGTCCTGTCTCCACGCCTGTAAGTTCCAGAGTGGCCCCATCCTCCCATTACTATTGTGTCCTTCCTCCCGCCTCCCCAGAACCTGCCCCATCCCACGTCTCCCACCCGTGCCCGGCCAATCCATGCCTCTGGTCCTGTGCCCCTCCTCCAAGCGAAGCCCCATCTCAGAGGCCCCGAGTACGGCCTACACCCCTTCTCTGCACCTCCACCTGCACCTGTCTGCCCTCCCCATCCCTCCAGAAGACCCTTCCAGTTCTCAGATGCCCCACGCCTCTTAGGGCACTCCTCTACTCCCATTTCATGTTCAGCCCTCACATACGCCATCGCCATCCCGAAAGTTCCATTCATCCTCTCCCCTCCCCTGACCCATGGCAGGTCTTGTGTGGTTGCCCCAAGCTGCTGGGACCTGCCTTCACAGCAGGTGATGTCATTTATAACAAGTCACTTATTTGTGTGGCCAATTAATCAGCCTCTAGCCCTCTCACCAGACCTGTGATTCTGAACGTCGCAGTTGACTGACACGTAGCCCTGGAGTCTGTAACCTCTGACATGTAACCCATTTGAGTCATGCAACCCTGCCGTGAGCCGCCCTCCTTGAACGGCAAGGTCCCCCTCCCCGCCTCAAATGCCAGACACTCCCAGACATTGTGGCATGCACATGAGGCCCTCAGTCCCTGCCACGTGCTCTCCCCGGGAGTCTGGACACCTCCACAGATGTGGCATGCACGTGAGGCCCTCAGTCCCTGCCACGTGCTCTCCCCGGGAGTCTGGACACCTCCGAAGATGCCTGCTGCCTTGGATGCTGGGAGCTACGGACACAGGACCTCCATTCAGGTTTACTCAATCCTCAGTATCCTGTAGAGTTCTGGCATGTAGTAGATGCTCAGGAAATTATGCTGGATGGATGGATGTGCTGAACAAGCTGCCCCACCACCATGAGAAGGGCTACAGGGACCTTGTAGTTGGACTCCGGAAGCCATCTTGAACTCTCAAGATGGGGCATCTGTCCATAACTCAGTCAGATAAGACCCAAAGCCAGCAGCACTGTGGCCTCACTTTCCTCCGGAATCTTAGGGCACAGGGCATGACCAGGGGAGGAGCAGCGGCTGGCGCCTCTCTCGTGGTCAGCATCTCCGCTCTGTCCACTTGCTGCCAGCCTGCCCGTGAGCCACGCCCGGTGAGAAGCAAGCCCAGCCGGCACCACACATCTGGCTCAGGGCTCCCGAATTCCAGCCTCAAAACCTTTGCTCTTGCCAGGTGCCGGCGGCTCCTGCCTGTCGTCCTAGCTACTCAGGAGGCTGAGATCTGAGGATTGAAGTGTGAAGCCAGCCTAAGCAGGAAAGTCCTTGAGACTCTTATCCCCAGTGAACCACCAAAAAGCCAGAAGCAGAGCTGTCGCTCAAGGGGTAAAGTACTAGCGTTGAGCAAAATAAGGCCAGGAACAGTGCCCAGGCCCTGAGTTCAAACCCCAGGATCGGCACCAAACAACAACAACAACACAAAAACCACACTTCCTCCGGTTTTCAGCTCTCTCTGCCTGGCACACTGCTGTGCCTTTTTCCATATCCGCTGCTGCTGGTGGAGACCGAGTTCTCGGCCACGTGGCCCTCTCCTTGGGAAGCCCACATGGACGCAGCCTTCCTCCAGCAAAAGCCACTGGGGGGGGGGGGGGCAGAGGTCAGCCATCGTGTGGTCTGTCACAGAAGCCACGTCTCATTGTTTCCCGTGGTCCTCCACAGGCCCACCACAGCCAGGGGAGGGCAGGACAGGAAGACAAGGGGCCACTGTTCAGGGGCCGCTGACCACTCCAGCCTCAGGAAGAGACAGAAGCCCACAGATGCTAGGCAGACACCCAGCTTCTTTACCTGGAGTCTCTAGAGGCCCAAGGATCCCACTGTGTTCTTAAGAACACAGTAAGAAGTAACCTTGGTCACAGTGACCTTGAAGAAGGCTGAACTTGCCTTCCAGCCTGTGCCAGTTCCCACAGACTGAGTGCTGAGGACGATGCACAGGCCTGAGAGGACCCCGCGTAGGTGACCTGCGCTGGCTTCAGGCTGGCAGCCTGGCCCCGTCCCCCGCCCCTCCACCCCCTCTCCAGAGCACTGGGTCCATCCCCCACTCCCCAGCAGATCCATCTTTCCTTTCCCTCTTGTCACTCATAATGAAGACCTGCCCAGGGGTTTCCACCCTGAGGTCCCGGCCGAGGCCTCACAGGCTCCTTCTGGGAGCCTGGGTCCAGACATTCAAGTCACTGCTCAGACCCCGTCCCTGGTGCCCGTCCCCCAAGCCCAGCACCCAGACTGGTGTCCGGTACTCCAGACTGTCTTCCTGTGGCCCACACTGTCCCTTCACTCCACATGCCCTCTGCCTCCCTGTGTTCCACCTGTCCTGCTTTTCCCTTCTCCTGCCCTCGCCTGGATCTGGTGACCTTCAAGGTCACGCTCGGGCCCTGCATATTCTGTAAACTCCCCTAGACTCCTCCGGCGCTCCACTGCTGGACGTGGTGAGGGACAGCTGTTCTCTCCAAGGTCATTTAAATCCCAGACCTCCTGTGCCAGCAGACAGCCCGGGAGAAGCGATCTGAGCACCCTCCTGTGCACGCCTGTCCTCATGAGCTAGGTACTGGTCTGGGTCATCCAGAACTTAGCCTTCCAGGCCCCCCCTCCCATGGAAAGATTCCCATCATCCTTCCCTCTGGACACCTGCTTCTATGCGGTCCGCGCCTGGCCACGCAGCCTTCTGCAGGCCCTGAAACTCCTTCTCCCCAGCCTCTCCTCCCTCACCCCTCACAGCAACACACACACAGCCTTGCGCCGGTGATCTGCAGCTGTCAACTCTGCACGGTGGGTGCAGAGAACAATAACGCAGCCATGGTGTGCAACGGAGTACTCCTCTCCACACCTGGAGGGGCAGCGGCGAGAAATCAAACACCCAAGTACAAGGGCGCAGCTTGAGCAGACCCGCTGCGGGGCTCTGTCGGCCTGCTCAGCACCACCTGCCATCCGTGTCAGCCTGGAGCACAAGTCCCTCTGGAGAGCATCCTGTTTCCCCGTGGCTTTAGGTGGTACCCATGCTAGTCACCATGGAGCTTCCGAGTTAGCTACTGGGTGAGTTTCTTTACACACACCTTTCAGAAATAGGTTCTGCTGCTCACACGGCAGGTGGCTTTAAAATAGTGTGCCATCCCAGACTCTTAAAATGACAGACTTTTACTTCTCAAAATGAGAGAAGCCAGGTGCCAGTGGCTCACACTTGTAATCCTAGTGACTCAGGAGGCTGAGCTCTGAGGATGGTGATTCAAAGCCAGCTCAGGCAGGAAAATCTGTGAAACTCTGATCTCCGATTCACTACCAAAATGCCAGAAATGGAGCTGTGGCTCAAAGTGGTAGGGCACTGGCCTTGAGCAAAATAAGCTCAAGGACAGTACCCAGGCTCTGAGTTCAAGTCCCAGGACTAGCAGAACACACACATATATGTGTAGATATATAGACATATATCTATGAAGAAAGAAGGAACAAAAAGGAAGTAAACTCTGACATCAATAAGAAAATATGGGGAGGAGTAACACATAACTGAAGTTAAGTTTCATGCAAACTTCATGGTATCTACAAAGAAAAAAATAGCCAAGAAAAAGATAAGTGGGAAACAATTGCCGAGGATATCACCTCAAATAAACAAATGAATCAGATCACAAGGTGAACAGCCTCTCCTTCCCTCTTAGTGCCACCGGGATTCTGAAGGGGACAGAAGATACATCCAGGGGAGGGGCTTCAATGGGACTTCCAGAGGCCCTCTACCACCCGGGTGCATCTCCCTGTCTGCCAGCTGGAATCTGGGGCCAGATGATCAAGAGTGGCGCTGCCCTGGGGCCTCGCTCAGAGAGGCGGTGTTCTTGGTGGTGCAGCAGGAATTCAGCAGACATAGCTCAGATAGGCGGGTGACAACAGGACTAATGCAGGAAAAGGAAGTCCACAGGACAGCCCAAAGCTTGGAGGGGCCCCGTCTAAAACCATCAGGACTCCCATCCAGCCTGATGCACAGCCAGGCAGGCCGGGGCTGGCAGGGACACCCAGGTACCTTCTTCAGGATAAAAATCTCACCCATGTTAACACAAGTCCTCTCAACTGCCGCCTTCAAGGGTGAAGTCACCCCTGGAAATCAGCCACGCACAGTGTGGGAGCCTTAAATGAGCACCGCAGGGAGAGTGCGTGTGGCTGAAATTACAGGCAGCCAGAAATGCTGCCACATCACAGGGGTAGTGACCAAGGAAATGTGCTCAGGAGACATTACTCAGTGAAAAAGAAATGGCCTCAGAGTCACACAGAGAGTTCGCCCAATTTTGGCCAAAGGAAAGAAATCAAGGGTAGAAATGTATGTATAGGTATAAAATGAAGACGTTAATACTAGAAGAAAGATGTGCATTGCTAGCACGCTTGATCCCCCCCCCTCATTTTCCAAGTTGAGTGCTATGAATGTGTATCCATTTTCTGGAACAAAAGAAATGTCTTGGGTTTGCCTCTCAGACCCCAGTTCTCACCGCACTGAGTCAAAGCTCTAGTGCAGAGCTTTTGTGCGGTCAGGTAGGGCTGGGAGGCCTGGCAGCCCCACAGGTGCACTCTCTCTGGGGAGAGAGCGGAGGCTGCTGCAGGTGCACCCTCTTCCCACTTTCTGGGCCTTCTTGTCACCTGGGGAAGCGAGTGCCAATGTGAGGAGGGTGAGAAATCTGCCCCCCAGATCCCCACACATCTAAGTGACCCCTGCAGGACTGGAGACCACAGCACTGGATGCCTCTGGTCCTACCAAGTTCCAGACACTCTATCGCAGAGTTTGGCTGTTTGGTGTGTGTGTGTGTGTGTGTGTGTGTGTGTGTGTGTGTGTGTGTGTGTGTGTGTGTGTGTGTGTGTGTGTGTGTGTGTGTGTGTGTGTGTGTGTGTGTGTGTGTGTGTGTGTGTGTGTGTGTGTGTGTGTGTGTGTGTGTGTGTGTGTGTGTGTGTGTGTGTGTGTGTGTGTGTGTGTGTGTGTATTGTGCTCTATCACTTTGAGCCACAGCACCATTTCTGGCTCTTGGGTAGCTAACTAGAGATAAGATTCTCACAGATTTTCCTCCCCAAGCTGGCTTTGAACCACAATCCACAGATCTCAGCTTCCTGAATAGCTAAGACTGCAGGTGTGAACCACTGTGCCAGCAGCCACATTAATTTCATACTAGAGTCTCCTCTGTGTTTTCACAGTACTTCCAGGAGCTCACGTGGACATGTGCAGCCCTTTCAGAACATTCGGGACACACCCTCCTCGCTTCCTGCTCCTTGTAGTCCTGACCATTCTGCTTGCTACACATGACCTCCAGTGTACCGTACCCTGCAGACATGTCATGAAGATTCACCCTAGGAAATAAAGTCCTGGCTAGCCACAGATTCGTCTCCTAGCCTGGGTTTCTACATCTTCAGTTCTTTGTTTTAGTTCTTTTTAAGCAGTTGTACAAAGGGGTTTCAATACAACCTGTCAGTTTATGAGTTCAGTGCATCTTGATCAACATTGCCCCTTGCCTCCTCCTCCCCACCTCTCCAGCCCCACTAGCTCCTCAGTACACACACATATGTACATTGAATATTATGATTGCATTCTCCTACCCTTCCGTTCTCTGCTTGTCTGCCTCTCCCCTCAGCCCCCCTCCCAATAATACATGTTCCAGCTTCCTAGTATTTGTTTTGTTGGTAAGTTAGCTGTTCAAAGGACAGGACTCCTCCCCTGCATATACCTTACTTTAGACAATGTGTGTACGTATGCACGTGACTCTCCTATGTTCACATATATATTTATCATTTAGATTTAACTCCCACACTTGCGAGAAAGAGTGTCCTTTGTCTCTCGGAGCTTGACTTACTTCACTTAGCATAATATTTCCATATCCATCCATTTCCTTGCAAATGACATATCATTTTTCCTGATAGATGAGTAAAATTCACACACATATGCATGTGTGTGTGTCACGATTTTCAGCCATTGAAGGGCATCTGGGCACTTGTGTGCTTAGAAGATATTCTCAATGAAAGAGCATAACTTGGCCATGGTAAACAGCGTAGCAGCGACCATGGGGCTGCAGATGTCCCGAGCTGTGTATAAAGAGGGCTCTGAATGCACAGAATAGCTTCCCCATCTCGCCCAACCACCCAATGCACAAAATAAAATCAGTTTCAGAGGCACAAGCCCCAAAGGAGGAAGAGCCGTCACTAAAAATTCCCGGAGGACACTTTCCTTCGTGGCCATAAATTGCAGGTGAGCCATCTTACCGAGAGCACTGGTTGCTCTGAGAGCCGACCTGTCACCATGACAACCTCACAGCCGCCATACCTCAGAGACAGAAAGCACCTCTGAGGAGAAATCTACTTACTAACACATCACATAAACTTCTGCACTTCTCTCAGAAACCTAGGCCTCAGTATCCTGCAGAACAATCTAGAAGACCATGCCACAGTCAAAAGTGGCCCCTGCCTCACCGAGGTCTCTAGGTATGAGTCGGGGGCTGAGCCAACTGTTCTCAAAAATAACCGCTCCTGCTGGAGTGCTCTGGCTGGCTGCCCCACCCCTCGGGGTGGCACGGGCAGCGGCTGCTGGCCCCACTGGGGCAAGCAAATCCCAGAAGTTGCCTATAGCGGCCCAGAGGAGAGGGCTTGGCTGGCTCAGGAAAGACGTCCAACCTTCACGCTTGCTCAGATCATCTCGAGCAGGAAGCACAGTGGCCACTGCCATCATTTCCTCTCGAATCCCACAGGGAAGTTTTTGTCCTTGCAGGGCTGAGCCTGAGGGGAGCAGGACCACCCGCAGACCTTGTTGAAGGTCTGAGCTGGATGCCAGTGATACTGGCCCTCCGTCCCACCTGCAGAAGGACAAGATGCCTCTGCACAGAAGAAAAGATGTGGGGTTCCTACCGCCAGCCCAGTGCTGCAGGCCACACGTTAGTGCCGCCTGTTGCCAAGGGAAGCCTGGAGACAGAAGGACGTCAGTGGCTCAACCTTCAGACTTCAGCACTGTGACCCTCCCAGACCCTACGCTCCTTGCCGGTAGAAATCTCTTCTCCATTCCTGATTCCACCATGCCTGGCCTAGTGCTAAATTCCCAATAAACATGATGGATAGGAAGGAAGGTGAGGATGGGAGGAAAGGCAGAGGAAAAGCTTTTTTTTTTGGGGGGGGGGGCAGTTGTAGGACTGGAACTTAGGGCCTGAGCCCTGTCCCTGAATCTGTTTGCTCAAGGCTGTTGCTCTACCACTTTGAGCAATAGTTCCACTTCTAGTTTTCTGGTGGTTATATGAAGATACGTCTTACGGACTTTCCTGCCTGGGCTGCCTTTTGAACTGTGAGCCTCAGATCTCAGCCTCTTGCATAGCTAGGATTACAAGCATGAGCTACCAGCGCCTGGCTAAGAGTTTAATTGTAAAAGAATAAAATCTTGCAAGAGGGAGGACTGAAATAGGATTTATGCTTATAAAATTATATCTTAATTTTGTCTAAATGGACACAAAATAGAGACTACATGCCAGCTGACAGAAAGGAAAAACTCAGGCTTGAGGCTATATGCATTTCTGTAAACACACAGGCTTTAGAACCCCACTTTGCCTATCATAACCTTCTAGAACCAAAGACTCTTATGGATAACTGAAATATATTGTTTTCAGTGTGTGATGGTTAATTCTATGTGGGGCCATAATCTCCAGATACGTGATCCAACATTTTCTGTATTATTTCTGGATAAGATTTATATTTGAACCAGTAGAGTCAGAGTGAACAGATTACCATGAAAACAAAGTAGGCCTTATAAAGACACTGAAGACTTAGATAGAACAGACCACCTCTAGATCCACCATGCCTTTGGATCCAGGACTCTGGGCTTGAGTTTCAGCTCTGGTCTCTCTCCATCCCATAGGCCCATCCTACAGATTCGAATGTGCCAGGATATCCCTCCATGATGAACACATGCACACCACACACACACACACACACACACACACACACACACACACACACACACACACACACACACACACACACACACACACACACACACACACACACACACTGTTCCTATTGCTCTATCCTCTAGAGAATACTGGTTGACACAGGGGGAAAGGAACCACACTTTGTGGCAGATGACGAACATGGCATAAGCCACGATTTACTACAACACTGAATCTGAGCAGAAACTGCACTATGAAAAGTGCACCTACAGCATACAGAGTATGGTGGTGCCCACCTGTAATCCCAGCATTTGGAAGAGGAAACATGAGGATTGCTAGTTTGAGGCCAGCCTGGGCTAACCAGTGAGTTCAAGACCAGCCTGCGTTTCATGTCAAGATGTTATCTCATAAGACCAAGGGCTGGAGATGTAGCTCAGTGGGAAAGCACTTGCCTAGCACGCGCAAGGCCTTGAGTTCGAACCCCAGCACCACCAAAATAATAAGAATAAATAGAAAGTAAGTACATCTACCAGGTATCCACCTGAAGACCCTGAATAAGAACTTCTCCAGGATCCATGTTTAACGCTGCCCCTCAGTCTCAATGAGCCAAACATTTGAGACAGGAGGAAGAGGAAGGTAAAAAGACACAGAAGGGAGGGAGGGAGGGATTGCTTGTCGGGGCCCAAACCCCCACCAGGCAGTCTTTGGGAACGCATCATAGGTCCGGTGGTCTAGCCACCGCCCCAACCCAGGGCTGTGCCTTCGACGGTATCTCTTACCCATGAGCCTCTGCAGCCGCAGGCCAGCCAGGCTGCCTCAGAGCTGCTGGGCAGCATTGCCTGCCAGCCCAACCCCTCTCCCCACTGACCCCGCCTGCTCCCCACTGACCCCGCCTGCTCCCCACTGACCCCGCCTGCTCCCCACTGACCCCGCCTGCTCCCCACTGACCCCGCCTGCTCCCCACTGACCCCGCCTGCTCCCCACTGACCCCGCCTGCTCCCCACTGACCCCGCCTGCTCCCCACTGCCCGGTCCTCGCCAAGGGTCACCTGGGCCCACCTCCCTCCGTCACCGCCACCCTGCCACCTGTCTGTTCAGTGTCATGAGGCTGAGGGCGCAGCTCTGCGAGCTCCCCGTGAATGAGGACAGGACCGTGAGCTGCCAGCTCTAGCTGTGTCCCTGTGAATGGGGGAGTCACCGCTCGATCCCGTGTGACCACGCTGGCAACAGCAGCCAAACCCCAAACTCGCAGGAGGCCATGAGGAGAGGGGGCAGAGGAGGGATGGGCTCTGAAGAAGGTCGCCCCTGAGAGAACCACGCTGGCCAGCCGCGCACCAAACAGAAAACCCCACTCCGCCCCGGCGCATCCTGAAGGAGTTATTTAGGGGACTGGGCACCCAGACTTCACGGCACTAACGAGGCAGCCGCCGGCACACAGCGGCTCACAGACTCCCCTTTGGCTTTGTTTAATAATTATTACCTAGCCAGTCATCCTAGCTACTCAGGAGGCTGAGGTCTAAGGGTCTTGGTTCAAAGCCAGAAAAGTTCATGAGACTCTTATCTCCAATTAACTACCAAAAGGCCAGAAGTAGATCTATGTCTTGAATGAAAAAGCTAGGGAAGAGTGCTCAGGCTCTGAGTTCAAGGCCCAATACCAACAGAGAGAGAGAGAGAGAGAGAGAGAGAGAGAGAGAGAGAGAGAGAGAGAGAGAGAGAGAGAGAGAGAGAGAGAGAGAGAGAGACTGCATTTAAATGGCTCCAAAGAAAATTGAAAGTCACCAAGCAAAGAAAGGCAGTGGGGAGAGCACCAGCTGTGACAGTCCCCAGACGTGGCCGCAGTGACCACAGATCTCAGGTGCAGCTTCCTGCAGGGCCCCACCCCCAGAAGCCTGTGTCCGGGCCACACAGGAGCCGCCCTCCACCCCGCAGGGACGCAGGCTTCTGTGGCCACAGCTGATTTGTTTTCCTCTCACAACACGGGGAGCTCCATTCACTTCTAAACTGATCCGTTCCACGGAGCATGCACACTGCCTGCGGGATGGACCCCAGCATGGGGAAGGGCAGCCTGCATGCAGGACCGCCCTGCCGTGTGGACAATCTACACCCAGAGCCACCAACCCACCCACCGAGGAGCCCAAACATACCTGTGGTTGCTTCCTCCCTCCCCCCACGCCCTTTCAGTCCCCTGTGGCTCATGGGAGACACCGTCCCCTCCTCAAGTCCGGGTTGCTCACCTTAGAACTGAGTTGGGCCCTGATGTCCTGGGCATGAGGACCTCAGGCCAGGTACAGAGTTCCCCGCGGCTTTGTGGCCGGCCGGGGACTTGGCTTGGTGTGAGCCGCAGGTGCATTAGACCCTGGCAGTCTTCAGGAAGCCGGCCAGGTGCACCCTGCCCGTGACCCAGGATGAGACCACACAGGGCCTGCTCACAAGGGCATGTCATTACACCAATCAAGCATGGTTTGGGCAGCCGCCACTTCTACAGACATTCCAGGCTTTCTGCAGAGGAGGGACAAGATGGCTCCCAGCCCAGCCCCCCCCCCCCCAGCCCACCGAGCAGCCAGAAGCCCCTTTGGAAATCAGAACCACTGGCAGTGAAGAGAGGGCCTGGAAAGCTGAGCTGTTCCTGCCTTTGTGAAATTTCCTTCGTGTACTATTCTTCTCATGTTCCCTGTTTTCTCCCAGCATGGGGCCTCCGTGCGATCCCTTCGCTTTTCCACTCAAGGCTAGCACTCTACCACTTGAACCAGAGCTCCACTTCCAGCTTTTTGGTGGTTAATTGCAGATCAGCACCTGGCAGACATCCCTGCCTGGGCTGGCAGTGAACTGGGATCTTCCGCCAGCAGTCTCTGGAGTTGCTGGGATTACAGGCGTGAGCCACTGGCACCTGGCTTTCACTGCACTTTGAGTATATGCTAATTTGTCTATACTTTTTTTTACCCTCCTGAATCATTTGAAGTCCTTTCTCCCACAGGGAGGACACAAGGAAATATGCAGTGACCTGGCATGAACTGGCAGCCGTCCGGTTGTCACCTGACTGGAGGGCACTGGGGTCCACTGAACACATCTCTTAGGAGGCCGGCTGCATCCGTCTCTGCGTAGAAGCCAAGACTTTCCCAGAGAGCACAGACCCAATGAGGAGGCCAGTCCCTCTGCCCGGTCCCTCTGCCCGGTCCCCCGCCGGGTCCCGCCCAGGCCCAGCCCTGGCCCTGGTCCCTGTCTAGAAGGCTCGGGTGCAGCAAGCGGCCCCAGCCACCCAGCCCCTCGGCTGTCACCTCTGCGCACCGGCCTTCACCTCACACTTCCCCTCCCTGCTCCACCCCAGTCCCGGGCCCACTGGGAGCCCCTAAAACCTTTCACAGCCTCACCATGGCCTTCACAGGGCTGCGGTGGGGCCTGGGACAGGACTAAGTAAATGTTTGATGAGCAAACACCATCTCAATTCTTCCCTCCAGGACCTCACTCACCCAAACACACAGCCTGCGTCCAAACAAGGCCGGTGGACAACAGCAAGACTGCCACGGCGCCGCGTGGCGGCTGCCTGCCTGGCTACGCTTTTCCAGTGTCTGAGCCCAACTCCCACTGCCCCCCCCCCCACTGCCTCCTAACCAAAGCAGGACTCCTGCTGGGAGCAGGGGGCCTCTGGTCACAAAGACCACCTCCTCCAGGGAGCCTTCCATGGTCTCTGCCTATGCATTCAACCAACATTTCCCGAGAAACATCTATCATGGCTCAGGCACTTGGGTGAGTTGAGAACAAGCCAGATACAGGACCCCTTGGACTGCAGCCCTGCTAGGATCCAATCAGGACAGCCAGACCCACCTGGCGCCTGTGCCCACAGCCACTCCAGCATCCACAGACGGGCAGCAGGGGGCAGAGCCGGCTGACTGGGTGATTGAGGCTCTTCCTCGCACGCATGAACACCACGTGGATCTAGCTGGCTGCCCAGATCCCCCAAGCAGGTCCAAGGATGCTGAGGTCCCAGACGGCTGGGTGAGACCTCAGGCAGGCTCTGGGCAGTGGTAGCTGGCGAGGGAGAGGAGAAGGAGCAACACGAGCTCTGGAACCCAACATCTTGGCACACGTCTTCGCTTCTCCGTGTGCGTCCATTTCCACGTGGGCACGAACAACCATGACGCTTTCTGTTGGCAAGGGTGCCGCGCTGACTGAACAAGAGGCGCGTGCAGGCAGACTGCAAGGGCCTGCCTAAGTAGCTGCTGCTCATGTTTCAGCTGTCATGTACCAGAAACTTCCTAATCCTGTCCCTGTCCCCACGTTCAGATAAGACATTGGAAGTACCTCGGTTTCCCAAAGCCTCATGACCAAGGTCATGACCAAGGTTAAGACGAAGAGCCCTGTCTCTACTGTTGCCTTTGCTCTCAAAAATCTCAAGCCAGGCAGGGCGCTGATGGCTCATCCCTGTAATCCTCGCTACTCAGGAGGCTGAGATCTGAGGATCAGACGATGAACTTTGATCCTCATAGTTCAAAGCCAGCTTGGACAGGAAAGTCTGTGAGGCTCTTAGCGCCAATGAACCACCAGGAAACAGGAAGTAGAGCTGTAGCTCCAAGTGTTAGAGTGCTGGCCTTGAGCAAAAAGAGCTCAGGGGACCGCACCCAGGCCCTGAGTTCGAGCCCCATGAAGAACAACAACATCTCAAGCCAGCAGAAGCCGAGCCTCTCCCCAGCGGCCAGTAGCCAGCGGTCAGCGGCCAGCCAACCGGCACCCGCCTTGCCTTTCCCAGATGGGCCCGTCTGCAGAGACCCTCCTCCCTCCAGGTTTGTAGTGAAGGGAGGGCGGGAGGGGGCTGGAGAGAAAAGCCCCAGGTACTGTAAATGGAAACTCTAACCGACAGCCTGCACCTGGTGTCTTTGCTTCCTGTCCAGGGCCTGTGTGCACATGGCCTCACACGGGCTCACCCGGGCTCACTCAGGCTCCCAGGCATGGTTCCAGGGGGGGCCTGGAAGGAACGAGCCTCAGCCCCAGTGGCAGGAATCACGGGACAGCTGGCTGAAGCCTCAGAGCCACTCATGACCCGGCCTGATGGAACTGTGTAAACCTGTCCTGTGGGCGTCCTGGAAAAAGCCCGGGGCGGCCTTGATGTCAACTCTGAGCCAAGCTGGGCAGCCCGTTCTCACAGAGCCCTCCAGCCATCACCTGCGCTCCTGGGGGGAGCAGGGATGCTGCCCTGTGTAAGACCCTGTCTCCCCACAAGCTCCTAGGGGATCGAAGGAGACCAAGATCTGCCTGGCCTGGCTGCAAGCTGCAAGGTGGCACCTACAAAGCCCTCTCTGAATTCAGCCCCGGCTCCCACGGCCGGGACCCTGAGCATCTGCTTGCCCACCCCAAAAACACAGGTATTGCAAGGCAAGTTGTGCTCAGAGAGCCCCAGACCTTGTGCAAGGCCATGAGAAACTGGAAGGACAGGACTCAGAGCAGAGCAGGACTCAGCCCAAGGCTCTGGCGCTCGCTCTTCTCTCCTCCCTCTCCTCCTCCCTTCTCTCCTCCTCTCTCCCCTCTCTCCTCTCTTTCTCTCCCCTCTCTCCTCTCTCTGTCTCTGTCTCTGTCTGTCTCTGCATCTGTGTGCATGTCTCTCTGAGTCTCTGGGCCGTGTCACCAGCCACCAGCTGTCTCCTAGGGCAGAACACCGGGCACTGGCACTGGTAAACCCCAGGCACCCCAGAAGCCCGGTCCCTGGCCTTGAATTACAAGCAGAGGGGCGGGGGGGGGGTGGCACAGTGGTGTGCAGACGACCACCCACCACCATCTCAGCAGAGCTGACCCCAGCTGTTACAGAGAGCCAGCAACCGGCTGAGGAGAGGGGACCCGGCTGGCTGGGAACTTTGGTGGCCAGCCTTGCCACAGACACAGCCAGAAGGGCCACAGAAGACAAGACGGCTGCACGGGAGGCGCTGGGAGCCTGGGCATCAGATCACGCCCCTTTCTGAGGCTCAGACCCGGTGCTGGGCATAAAGCCTGTGCCAGTTTACTGGAGGCTGCATCCCTGCTGGCACGGGTGGCTGCGGGAACCTGGGCACGGGAAGGCCTGCGGGAGAGCCTGGGCCTCCCCGGCTCACTCTGAGCTCCATGGCGCCCCCACCAGGAAAGGCTGAGCAGCACGACTGAGTTATCCTTTGCCATTCCCCAAAATAGATTCCAGCCCTAGGGGCGTTCCGGGTCCCCCTGCTCCAGTGCAGCAGCCTGACTCACAACACCGCCCTCTCAACTGCTAGAGCCCTGGCCGGAGAGGCCTCTGTGAACCAGATAACCACACTGACAGCTCTTCCCAGCAAGAAAGTTCCAGAGGGGGGTAAAAAAAAAGGCAAATAAGGGCCAATTGTTGAGCAGGGGTCTCCACGGCTCATAAGAAACCGCCTCCAGTTCCATACACAGCGAAGCTCAGCCTTCTCCCACCCGAACCCTGAACTGTGTCCCCTCCTTTCCCCATCGTGGGGTCTGGCTAGGTCTCCCCAGCACAGCTCTTATCCCTGCAGCCCCTGCAGGCCAGGTTCTAGACACCAGGGAATTCCACAGACAAACTCCCGCAAGCGGTGCCAATCCACACAAAGGGCCAGGCCCGAGTGGCTCTGAAGCACCCCAACATTACCAGGCAGGATGCCAGGAGCTGCGCCCACGGAGCAGCAAGAACAAAACCAAAATGGAGCAGGCTATTTTTATCTGCCTGGAGATTTGTAGCTGAGGACCCCCCCCCCACCCCCATCCCAACACACGCATCCCGCTAAAGGATGTCCCAGGCTCTGAGCATGCACACTCACACACACACACACACACACACACACACACACACACACACACACACACACACGCACACACACACACCGTGAGCCCTTCATCCCCCCCCTCCCCAGCCCTCCCCAGGGAGTTAAGAAAGTAGATCAGGTCAGAGCAAAGCATTCTTCATCCTGCCATCTCCCCGGGAAAAAACTAATTAGTCGCCAAATATTCAGAATGGGTAATTGCTACCTGAACTAATAAGGGCAAACAGCCGGCAAGAAAACAGTGGTTTACCAGTTCTTCGCTCTCCTCACCCCAAGTTCCAGGCTCTGCCTGCGGTGGAAGGCAGAGCTCCTGCTGATACCAGCCAGAAAGGGGCCATGACAGCTGGGGGGCTGTCCCCCAAACCTGGGCCAGCCCCAGCCAGAGGCGGTAATTTCTGTCGCCTCTTGTATACACATGGGTACCTTTACTCAAATATGTGTGCACATATACACACACGTGTGCACACACAGCATATAGGGATGCACACACATGTATTTCTACTATATTATAGACACACGTGCTCACATACACTCAAATGTGTGTGCACACATCATATTCATATGCTCGTACATATGCATACTATATTATATACACACCACACACACAACCAGGACAAGACACCCAGAGAGAATTCATCAAACCAGGCTCCTCACGCAGGAGGGTTCCCCAAGCCGCCCGCAGCTGCTCTGGGGACACTGGGGAGAGCAAGGCAGCCGGATGAGGTGGAGGGAAGGGAGAGAAAGGAGAGGAAAGGTGAACCCAGACGGAGGGGGGGGTGGGCTGGAAGGAAGCCTGAGAAGGATCTGACCATGACTCTGACTCCGCCAGCACTTCCTGGGACCCGCGGACCCCAGGTCTCCCCCAAGATGGGACTCGCCCTCCCCAGCCCAATCACGACCTTGCTGTGTGATTCCAAACAGATGACCTTGCCAAACCTAGGTCTCCGCTGATAGAAAAATGTGATTCCACGTGATCATTCGAAGGTTCAAGTCTACGGTCACCACAGCCACACCCTGCCCCTCCGCCCCTCCGTGCCACCCCCTTTGCTGGCCTCGGCCGTAGTCAGGGTATACATCAGGAGGGGGAACGAAGCCGGGGACCATCTGCCCACCCCCCCCCCAGCACCGCAGCCTGTGAGCAGCCTCCGCCCGCCAGAGCTCCCTGGAGATGCCCCAACTGCCATGCACCTTGGCCCAAAGCAATCAGCCATGGAAACTGGGTCACCGCAGGCCACCAGGAACCTGGGGTCTCGTCCAACCATCTGCCCACGGGGTGTCGGCCTCCACGCAAAGCTGCGTGACAGAGGACTGGCTGGCATTAGTCCCAGACCGCGGTCCCAGCCGCTATCCGCTGGTGTGGAGTGATGCTCACGCCTGCACCACGGCGGCCTTGGCCCCCCTGGTGAGGGCGGGCTACCTCCCTGAAATGTCTTCTGCCCTCTGTCCCATGGAAACCTCCTCGGGCCTGTCCCAGACTTCTCAGCCTTGGGTTTTACAGCCATGGCTGTAATTGGGCTAATAGTCAGCTTGTACACATCCAACCCCGAGGTGGGGATTGTTTTATGCACATCGCACTCAAGGTTCATATTTGCAGAGAAACAAAGTCTGAAACACACTAAGTTCTCACTGTGGCCACCTCCAAGGGGCGATTTGGGGGAGACATTCTTAAACTTGCAGAATGCAATCTTTGAGAAATGAATAACCATGGGGAAAATCTTTCAAAATGAGGAGACCCCTCCAGCTCTTCTGGGGCCATTTTTGAGCTGCTACAGAACTGGCCGGGGGTCTCTCCACGGTCACCCACTGTGAGGGACAGACAGTGCACATGTGCCCCACAGGCCTGCCACTCCCAGCCAGCTGCCGGGGGGAGGGGAGGGAGGACCACATGGGTCTCCCCCAGGCTCCTGGCCGATGTTCCCTGACGGCTGAATTCCGCCTAGGCCTCAGTTTGTCTCCTTGAACATCAAACGGGAAGGACGTGAGCCCTGCAGCAGGTCCCAGAGGGCAGACGAGACAGAGCAGCGTGTGCAATTGCTCAACACCATCTGGCTGCCTCCTTCCTCAAATGTGGCCTGGACACTCTTCCCTCTCAGGGGGAAAAAGAAAACCCACACGGCTTCCTCCCTGTTTCCAGCCTCCCCACACAGCCTGCCTGTCCGGCCTACCCTGGGGCTACGAGCACCTAGAGGTGGCCAAGTACAGACCAGAGGCCATTCTCCCTGACCTACATCAGGGCTCCAGCCAAGACCAGCACAGTTCAGAATAATTGAGCATTTAAAAATCTCCTTTGTGATCAGTGGCGGAGCAATAAACAGATCAGCCAAGGGTTCTCAACTTTTTGTTCATTCGTTTTTCAAGAAAAACTCAGTAAAACTAGGAAGACAGAAGCACGGTCACTGCAGTCCCGCAGGCAAGACTTGTTTTGGTTTTTGTTTTCCAGTACTGGGGCTTGAACTCAGGGCCTGGGTGCTGCCCTTTAGCTTTTCCCCTCAAGGCTAGCTGTCTGCCAGTTGAACCACAGCTCTCCACCTCTGGCTTTTTGCTGGTTCCTTGGAGATAAGAGTCTCACAGACATGTCTGCTCCGGCTGGCTTTCAGCCTCAGTTCTCAGAGGTGAGGCTCCCGAGAAGCTAGGATTACAGGCGTGAGCCACCAGCTCTGAAGTAAACTGGACTTGTAAAGTAATCCCGGGGGTGTTTATGGAGTTCACTAGTTAGCGCCTCCATGTGTGTGCTCCTCCCCCATGGCTGTGGGGAGGGCCCATGGCGGGGACCAGGACACCCAGCCAGGCATGGCTGGGGACCATTCCACAGAGCTTATAGGGGTCGGTGTGCTGGCCTCCCAGCGGGGCTGCCAGGCCTGGACACCCCTCTGGACGCTCACCTGTCCTCCTGCCGGCGTTCCCAGGCCACCTAGGTACAGCACTTAGAATCTCAAGTGCCTACTCCAGAAACATCAAAGAGGGCATTTCCACTGCGCCCTTCACCCGGTGACCTGGAAAGTCCAGAGAGCTTGCAGGAAGTGACATGGGAAGTCCCGCCCCCAGAGAGCTTGCAGGATGTGACGTGAGAGGTTGGCTCTGACCAGTGTCTCACTGTCCCACCAAAACCTCCATGGCTCAAATTCTGTTTCTTGGGCAGGTGAGATGACTCTGCCATTGCAGCCAGGCAGCTAGGATGCCTGTACCAGGACTCACACGTGTGTGTGTGTGTGTGTGTGTGTGTGTGTGTGTGTGTGTGTGTGTCACTTGAACCACAACTCCACTTCCAGCTTTTTAGCTGAAAGGTAAGAGTCTCCTAGATTTTCCTGCCCAGGCTGGCTTTGAAACACCATCCTCAGATCTCAGCCTCCTGAGTAGCTGGGCTCACAGGCGTGCGCCACCGGCGCTGCTCACCCCGTCTCGCGGCTCGGGGAGCCCTCACACCTCCAGTCTGTGTGGAGCACTTGTAATTTTAGAACCGCGGCCATCGGTGGGGTAGCAGCACACCCTCCGAGTCCCCCAGCCCGGCCCCTGCCCAGGCGTGCGGATGGCAATATTTTTAGGCCCTATTCAAGTCACCCACCCTGGCTGCCAATGAAATATTAATTAAAGGTTACACTTTCAGCTTTCAGAAAAATAATTGCTCAAGATAGCAATTATATTTCCTGTGTAATAAAACCGCACCTTGCTGTGCAGAGGAATTAATAATTCTGAGCCTCTTGTTACAGGGCGCCATCAAAGCGGGAAGAGGAGGCGCGCCGGGAGGGAAGCGCAGACCCACACAGAAAAGTGGCGACTTCAAAGAGCAGCCGTCTACAGTCAGGGCTGGGGACGTTCCTCAAGGTCTTTAGCTCCTCAGGCTGGCTGAAAGAGTGGCCCAATTATAAATTATCCAGAGAGACAGAAATTAGAACAGGCCAGGCCACAGCCAGCCGCTGGCCGGCCTTGGCTCACCTGCACCTGTCCATCCACAGCCCCACCGATTCCTCCCAAGGAACTCAAAGCTCAGGACATCCAGCTGCGTTGAGTGTCAGCAGTTCACAGCTTTCCAGGCCATCCCTCAGACAGAAAGACAAGGACAAACAGCAATCAAAATAGCTACCTCCTAGCCAGGAACGGTGGCTCATGCATATAATCCGTAGCGACTCAGGAGGCAGAGATAGAAGGATTGCTAGCGGAGGCCAGCCCAGACCAAAGCACAAAAAGTTACCTACCTGGAAAACAAACACAAAAGGTGAATGGACAAGGGATAGCACGCTTGCCTAAGGTTGTGAGTTCAAGCCCCAGTACTGCATCTACAGCGAGGCCGCCCTGGAAGGCGGCACGGATAACACCACGGCTGGGGTCCTCTGGGAGGGCAGCGGGACCGGCAGAGGTCGGGCAGCGAGAGCAGCGTGGAGCCTGGGCCCCACGCTCCCTCACTCAGGCCCTCCACTGCTGTGCCTGAGCGCCCGGCTCCAGGAACTAACTGGAAGCCTGCGGAAGGGCCAGGCTGGGTTCTAGTAAATCTCGGAATTCCTTCCCAGGTCTGCTGAAGGGACTGACAGAGGGCACTGGGCGAGCGGACGGGCAGTAGGAGGGCCTCACACCCCGTGACCTCTCGCCCGATGTCACTTCTTTAAACAACGTCCACGTGCCTGGGCCGGGCCCCTCCATTGTACCCCACCCCACCCCGGCAAAGGGGCCCCAAAGCCGCCAGCTCTTCCTGGCTCCTAGTTCATCCAAGAACACCCCTCCCCTTGACATGCGTGAGCCCCAGAACCCAGACAGTGGAGCTGCCCAGGCCTCCTGGCTGCCAGCCTCCCCCGGCCTCCACCACAAAGCCTCTGCGGCTAGGCAAAGGCCCAGCAGCGGGGGTGCATTTGGGGTGCACACCAGTGCAGCCTTAGTCAGACAAAGGCCTGATTCCCAGAGCTCTTCAGGAGCCCCTTGGCTACCCCCACCCCAACATTACCCGTGAGAGGGGAAACGGCAGAAATAATGGCAGCCACACCACGTAGGGGCAGAGAGGTGCTAGCTGAGGAGGTCTCCTGGCACAGTGCCCTTCTGGGCCCCAGCCTGGCCTGCTGCAGACCCCCAGGCGGGAGCTAGAAAGTTCTGGCATGCTCTAGGTGCTGCCAAAGGTCCTGAGGTACTGAGATCCAGAGCAGCCTCCAGGCTTCCTGGGGAAAGCTGAGCACGCTGTGCCAAGGCTCTTCCTGCAGTTGTGCCAGGGATGTGAGGGCTGAGGGCAGGGGTGACACGCTGCCCATCCCCGCCCCAGGGCAGCGCCAGGGCCCTGCTCTGAGGACAGGCACAGCCCAGCAGCTCAGAAGACCGGGGAGCCTGGGCCAGGGCTGCCCAGGAGCAGGGCCTGGTGCCCTGGCCTTGCCACCCACCACAGCCGGGCGGTAAGAGGGAGTGGGGACACCCCGAGGACTGGAGATGGTCTCTGCGGTGTGTGAACCTCACCGTCCCGGCCCTAGGAGGAGAGAATCTGCTAAGGACCCCCAGGTAGGAGAAAGGCTGTGTCCAGCTGAGGAAAAGCTACTGTGTAGTCCAGCCGAGCCTGATGGGCGGGCCTCGTGCTCTGCACCTGCGCAGGCGAGGAGACAAGCACCACATAGGCCAGGCACCCCTTCCCTGAGCACTGGTGACCCCCTGTGCAAGCCAGGTGCTTAGGAGCTCACAAGGGACAAGTGCAGAGACGCTGTGACTACAGGACACTCTACCGGCAGCAACCAGCCCACATCACGACCCAGAGCCCAGGCAGAGGGGCCTGTGTGAGCTCAGGTATGGGCCAGGGGGCAAAGAAGGAAGACTGGGGTGGGGTGTCATCAGACACAGATCTCCACACAGCTAGGCACAGAGGACTCTGTGGGAATGTCTCACCGCACTCCAGGTCCCCAGGAACCAGACCCTTGGCTCACCCAGGACCCCCCCTGTGAGCAGCCACCCAGAAGAGGAAGTGGAGCTGAGAGTTCCAGTCTGGAGCCCTTGCTGAATTCCCCTGCCAGACACCAGAGGCAGAGAGGAACCTTGGCTCACCGGCCACCTGCACCAGCAACTCCAGCCGGACCACAAACACAGGGCATCTGAACGCCCAGAGCCAGCGCCTGAAGCAGGCTCCTCTTCTAGGCCCCAGATCCCTGCTAAAACTTCAGAGAGGTGGTGGAGCCCACACACACACCTGCTGCCCCTCCCTTCCCATAGCCTCTCCCCAGCCCCAGTTCATGCTCAAGACCCCACCCAGCCCACCTCCTCCACCGCCAGCCACCGCATGCTGTCCTGCCGCCTCCCCGTCCAGCTCCATCCGGGACAAACTGCAACTCCCCACACCCCCAAGTTCTCCTCACCTCAGAGCCCTGCCTCCCCACAATCAATGCACCATTGAAAAAGCCCCACTCACCAGGTGCCAAGGGCTCACACCTGGAATCCTAGTCACCCACAAGGCCGAGTACCTGATAATCACGTTCAAAGCCAGCCCAGGCAAACAACTCTGAGAGACTCTTCAATTCACCAACAAAAAGCCAGAAGAGGAGCTACAGCTCAAGTGGTAAAGCACCAGCCTTAAGCAAAAAACGCCAAGCAAGACTGGAAGGCCCCAAGGGGCCCTGACTTTGAAGTCCAAGTACAACAACAACAACAAACATGGCCTTTCTACTTTGCCTTGCAGCGCTAAGGATGGAACTTAGGGTCTTCAGATGCTAAGCAAATGCTCTACCACTGCCATGCACTCTGAAATCACCTCTTTTGGATTAAGCTCATATTGCTCCTGTTACTGCTGGGCCTAGAGAAAATCCTTCCCCCCTTCCACTCCTAGGCCTGGCCCAGCACCCAGCTACCCCCAATTTGTGCATGCTGCTAATCCCACTGGAAGAGGCTGACATGGCTTCAAGCAGGTCCCTGCAGGCATATCTATAATGCAATGTGCCAAGAAGCCAAGCACTGCACACTATAAACAAATTGTATCGTTTGTGAATTTATCCAGTAAAACTCTTTATAGAACAGTTTATAGGACTCAAGGCCTTACACTGGCTAGGCAAGCATTCTGCCGCTACCCACACCCACACTCAAAGGAAGTGTGTGTATTTTGCATGCTCGCATGCATGCATGCTCACACACGCATGCGCGTGCATACATACACACCACACACACACACACACACACACACACACACACACACACACACACACACACACGCTCAAGTTCTGTTATCAAGGCTTAAACTCAGGGCCTGGGCACTGGTCCTCAGAGTTCTTTCTGCTTAAGCCTGGTGCTCTACCACTTGAGCCATAGCTTCACTTCCAGCTTGTTTAGTGATACACTGTAGTTAAGAATCTCATGGACTTTCCTGGCTTTGAACCATGATCCTCACATTTCAGCCTCTCGAGTAGCTAGCATTACGGGCGTGAGCCATTGGTGCCCATCTCTAGAGGAGATTTTAAGGAGGTCATAGCAGCCCCATGCGCTAGAGTTTCTAGGTGAGGTCCGAGTCTGCAACGCTGCTGACAGCTGACCGCAGGGAGCGGCACGAGTGAACAGGACCAGGACGGGCTATCATATAAATAGACCTCAGACAGCATTTCATTTCTTCTTCATAATAACAACCCTATGAGACTAAAGGGTATTTTTTCATTTATTTTATGGGCCAGAGAAGTCATAGAAAAAAAAGCTAAGTGGCTTGAGTGGAAGTGTCTGGAGCAGGGGGCAAGCCCTGGGTGATGGCATGGGCGCTCCGACCCTGGCTTGGGAAATGAGAAGCCGGTGCGCCACAGGGCAGACTGAGCTCCTGCTGTGGCTCCTGGGACAGCAGCAATCACACCTGCAGGCAGGCAGGGGGTGGGCACCAGGGCCTACAGGTGGCACAAAGACATCCCGCCATCCTTGAGGACTGCGAATTTCCGGATCTGCCTGGGCCAGGGAGAGCCAGTGCTGGGGGCATGAGCTCCCTGGTGGCCAGAGTACTGAAAGGTGAGCTTCTCAGCAGCAGACACCTGAACTCATTACTGGCCCGAACGAAGATACACAGGACTGACTGACAGATCAGTGAGAGCCTGGGAAAGCTGGGGCCTTTTGCATTCGGTTTTAGGATCCCTTTTTTAATGCTGTTATTCAAACCACTAAAAATGTCTGAACTTTCCACTCCCAAGGTGACTGAAAGCAGCAGAGACACAGCCACGAGAGAACTCCAGCGCCTGACATCTGAGAAGTCGCCCTGCTCAGACAGAAGTAAAGGTCACCCTGCGGAGGGCACCCACAAAACCTCAACTCTGACAAGACAGCTGCCATCACGTCAGGCCCCATCTCCAGCCGCGGGCACCCTACCTTGAAGCCATGGCCTCAGCTGGCCACGGGAAAGAGCGAGACAGATCTCAGTCCCCCGAATGCTCCCGTGCAGCCCCTGCAGCCCCCTAACCCCACCCAAGCCACAGAGCCTGGGCCAGCTGCTCTGAAAGGAGGACAACAAAGGGCTGGGGAAGTGTAACTTCCGCCTAAGTCGGGTCTCTTCTTTACTCTCCTTATAGGAACAATCGTCAGGCCCAGCTCTGGTGACTCACACCTACATTCTTAGCCACTCAGGAAACTGAGATCTGAGGATCATGGCTCAAAGCTAATGGGAAGAAAAGGCCATGAGACTCTTTTCTTCAATTGACTAGCAAAAAGACAGAGGTCGAGATGTGGCCAATTCGTAGAGTGCCGGCCTGGAGCAGGAAAAGCCCACGTGAGAACACAAGGCCCCGAGGTCAAGCCCCAGCAGTGGCAAAAAGAAAAGCCACCAGGGAGCCAGGAGGGAGGGCTCATGGCTGCCAACTCACGTTGCTCTGCCAGCTGATGATTTTGAAACAGGCACCAGCCACAGCCGCCTAGGATCCTTAGGACCCATGTTTTACCCTCCAAAGCAGCTCAGAGAAAGATGGAAGGTCCAATGGGTAAAAGAAATTGTAACTAAGCCAGTCTCACCTAATAATGTGCTGTCACCCCAGAGGCACAGAACAGATGCAGTTTAATAGAATACCTAAATATCTGCAGCATCTATAGGCATCTGCAAACATAAGCATCGCCTCAAAGATGAGACAAAGAATTGAAGTTGTATCATAGAGGCCTGGAGAAGGGGAACCTCAGATTTCATGGCCCTGTAGTGTGCTGTGTATGTGTGCACACATGTACTATCATAGTTGTGTGTTACCATTATAAATATCATCTATTACAGCTCTTGAACTACCTCCATACCACTTTCTAGAAGAATCTGAAGGAAGTTGTACGCACTAAGGCAGTACAGACTGATAGTGATAATAATGACCTTAATAACAATGATTGTTTGTTTGCAATGAATCTTGCTATTTTGGAGGGCTCTGTCCAATAAACAGAAGCTAGTTCTTATAGCTATTTGGTTCATTTGGTTTATTTGTTGCACTATGCTCGCTATTTATGATGGTTAGTCATTTGTGAAGCTGAGTTTTTATCCATTCACTGATGGCTGGCACATAATCAGTGCTGAATAAAAGCTGATTGACTTGATTAAGTTATCCAATCTGATATTCACGATGGCCTTTGAGGGGTTAGGTTTCTGATGGAAGAAGCGATTTATTTATTTTTTTAGTGAAACTCACGCATGCCCTTGGTGGCCACATTCCGTCCCCACAAATGATCGTGCAGCATCAGATTCCATCCATGGATGGAACTCCATCCATCCTCAGAGGACCACTGTCACCACAGCCAGCACCCTGTCCTCTGACCAGAAATCTCACATCACGTCTGCACAGACAGGCAGGCCCTGCTGCAAAGACCAGCTGTGTCTCGTCACCATGAGCTGATGTTTTTCTTAAATGGCAGCATACGATTCCATATGTAGTCATGCCCGAATGTTATTTCCTGAGCCTTTAGCTCAGGGCAATTACAAATCTTCTGGTTTGGGGGGTAGTTAATTCAAAATAAGAGTCTAATCTTAGACTTTTCTGCCCAGACTGGCTTCAACTCACAATTCTCAGATCTCAGCCTCCTGAGTATCCAGGATTGTGGGCAGGAGTCACCAGCCCCCAGCCTACATGGTTTCTTGTGTGTCAATGTGTACCAGCACTGTGTGGAAGGCTGAATAGGCGTGTGTGTGTGTGTGTGTGTGTGTGTGTGTGTGTGTGTGTGTGTGTGTGTG
Organism: Dipodomys merriami; assembly: GCF_024711535.1. NCBI lineage: Eukaryota > Metazoa > Chordata > Mammalia > Rodentia > Heteromyidae > Dipodomys > Dipodomys merriami. Next base: position 129,527 of record NW_027202383.1, read on the forward strand.
TGATAGGTAGAGAGGAAGGGTTGGTGTAGGGGTCCCTAAGTATTGTTATTGCAAAGCTGGACACACAGCGGTGAGCCTGGCGTTGGTGAACGCTGACACAGGGCCACCACTGAGCAGTTCTGTTGCTTTCGTGTGAGGCAAGATACAACACAAATATACAAGTGCACAGCACACAATATATGATCAATGTACCATGAACATAAAACATTCAAAGACTGTGTAAATATAGCAGGCAGGCAATGAACATACAATACATGGGAGGGCCAGATTTGAACCCCAGCCCCCGGGGCTGGGAAGGTGGCTCAGTGGTAGAGCCCTTGCCTTGCATGCTTGAGGCCCTGGGTTCGATTCCTCAGCACCACATAAGCAAAAAGAAAAAAGCCGGAAGTGGCGCTATGGCTCAAGTGGTAGAGCGCTAGCCTTGAGCTGAAGAGCTGAGGGACAGCGCCCAGGCCCAGAATTCAGGCCCCACGACCGGACCAAAAAAAAAAAAAAAAAAAGAACCCCAGAACCCCAGCCCCCGTTCTTCTACACTGCCAGTCAGGCACTGTGGGCCCGGCTTCCCCACCCTGGACTCCGGTACCAAGGCAGTCACAGTACAAGGCAGGCCCTCCCTTCTCTGGGCGCAGGCCTGCCTGAGGCCTGCACAATGAGAGTGAGTCACGGAACAGTGCCGGTCATCGGGAGCTCTTCCCACAGCAGGGCTTGACTTCATCCATCTTGGACCTGAGTCCCCAGAGTGGAGGGCAGGTCTACAAAAGCCTGCAGGTCAGCTGTCCATCTCCAGACACGGCATAAGAAGCTAGAAGGTTCTACTGTGACACCTGGACACGGGCACAAGCATGAGCTAGCTGCCACTCTGTGGTAACAACGCTAAAATGGGGCCTGGATAGAGCGACCCCAGCTTTTACATGTGTAGTGCTCTTGCCACACAAACATCATAGTTTAGAGGTCCGTGGACCTGCATCACTCCAACACAGCCACGCACACACAGTTGCTTTCTTAAAGAACATTGGGAGCTAGGTGCTGGTATTCACATCTATAACCCTAACCACTCCGGAGGCTGAGACCTGAGGATCACAGTGTGAAGCCAGCCAGAGCAGGAAAGTCCAATGAGACTCTTATCTCCAATCAACCACCAGAAAACTGGCAGTGGAGCTGTGGCTTATGATAGAAAGCTAATCTTGAGCAAAAAAGCTCAGGGACAGTGCCCAGAACCTGAGTTCAAGCCCTATGACTGACCAAAAAAAAAAAAAAAAAAAAGCATCAGGGAAAAATCCACCAGTGTAAATATTCAGCATCTGAACATCATAAGTAAAATATCAAAGCAATATAATAGGACACACCTGTTTAACATGTAATTACGATGACTGCGGTAACAAGAAACAGGTCGGCGGTGCTGAGACTTGGACTCCAGGCCTTGCACTTGCTAGGCTTTAGCAACACCGTCGGCCTCCTCTCAGTTGTCCCCTCCCTCCTTCCCTTTTTTCTCTCTCCCCTTCTCCCCCCCATCCCCCCTTTCCTTCTCTCTGTCTCCCTTCCTTTCTCATAATGCCACTAATCACAGCAGACCAGGACTCCTTCCTGTGGCCTCATTACACTTCAAATACTGCCCCCATCAAACAGGGGGAGGACTTCAACATAGGAAGGGGGCACAGTTCAATAACCAATAATCACAAACACGATTCAAAATCAGACTAGCGGATGCCTCTTCTGCTCTGCTTTCCTCTGCTGGCCGCCTTCCGCACCCTGACCAATGAGCCATCCATGTCTGTGAGGTGGTTCCGGGGAGGTCCTTGACCCCAGCATGGCCGAACACTGGCAGGCAGCGGCTCTCCGGAAAGAACCAGCATTCCAGGACTCCGTGTAGTGCACTGATGGTGCTCCATCCATCTCTTGTTGCTGCACTCACGCAGAAGCTCGAGTCAAGCATTAAAAGGTTGTATACCTTTTTGGAGCTTGTTTACCTGCCCTTTGTCCTGCAAAGATGGCCACTGGTGTGGCAGAGGGTCAAGGTTAAAAAACAAATCCCCAATTGCGTCTCCCTGGGCAGAAGCCACGCAGAATCACCTGCATGCTCCGGCAGGCAGCTGGAGAAGGGAGAAAGGTCTCTGCAGAAGAGGCCCTCCCCCCCCACTCAGGCCCACGCTGGAGCCTGAAAGATCTTAGGTCCTTTCTCTGTGATTAAGAGAATTCCAGACATAGAGCCACAGGTTGGTTAGTTCCACCGAGAACAGAACTCTGTGGCCCCTGGGACTCTAACCCACCCATCTTACTGTATCTCACGACCAGAATCTTCAGGGTTCAGATCTACACACACACATATGGACTGAGCCTGCTGTTCAGCCTCAAGACATGGGAAGAGGGCTGGGAAGGGGGCTCAGTGGTAGAGCGCTTGCCTAGCATGCATGAGGCCCTGGGTTCGATTCCTCAGTACCACAGAAACAGAAAAAAGCCAGAAGTGGTGCTGTGGCTCAAGTGGAAGAGCACTAGCCTTGAGTACAGAGGCTTAGGGACAGTGCCCAGGCCCTGAGTTCAAATTCCAGGACAAAGAAAGGAAGAAAGGAAGAAAGGAAGAAAAGAAAGGAAGAAAAGAAAGAAAGAAAGAAAGAAAGAAGGAAGGAAGGAAGGAAAGAAAGAAAAGAAAAGAGAAATAGAGAAATGTACTCATTACCTTGCTCATGTAATTGTAACCCCTCTGTATGGTATTTTCACAATAAAAAAGTATTAATTTTTTTTTTAAAAAGACTGTAGACAAAGCAAGATACCTGCTTTGTGACTTATCGAAAAAGAAAAGAAAAGAAATGGGAAGAAAGTGAACAAGCCACTCAAGGTGGCGCCTGCTGAAGAGCAGCCTGGGTCCTGCTGCGAAACCCAATCCTGCTTTCTGTCCCCTTTGCCCCCTACCAAAGGACCGCACGGACACACGCGCACTGTGTGTCACCCTGGCCGCCCTGCTGAAGGAAACTATGCCAAGAAGGTTCTGAACAGCCCCAGGGCATCCTACAAGGCTCCTTCACCCTTGCTCAGTCTATCTAGCCAGGGCTGCCGGCCTCTCCCCGGGCCTGTTCGTGAGGCGCTGGCCATCCCGTGTGACCAGAGGGGTCCTGTCACAGGCCAGCCTCCCTGTGCAGCACAGGAAGGGTTTTCTCAGTACGGCTGGCTCGCTCATTCCCTGTACGGTTTGTTTTGGCCTTGATCTCTAAGAATGTGTGTAGATAGAATTACCCTGAACAGAAAATGCCTTTGTTCCCATCAGAAAACACCAGACACCTTCCTTCCTTCCTTCCAAGAGAGTAGAGCTGCAGCCTCGGGACTGGAGACTGGAAGACACCAAATCTCAAGCCGTTTCCAGCAGCGGCCATGTCACTGTGACTAGAGAAACCTCCACCTGCCACAGAGTTACGGTCTAATACGCTACACGTCGGAGATCACCATGGAGGAGCAGCCTTGATCCTCAAAAGCCCTCTATTGCTCATCTTTCAGGGTTTTAAATGGTAAAGTATAAAAAACTAACATCTAGAGGGGCAGGGACCCGGGCAATGTCGAGAAGCGCTGGGCAGAGCTGGCGGCAGCAGCAGCTTCAGTGTGTGGAGGATCTGGGGACTGGCTGATCTCCACCCCTAAATCACGCTGGTGTCCTAGCCCCCGGTGCCTCGCATTCAGAGAGAGGGCTTGTGAAGAGGCACCGAGTTCAAATGAGGTTGTTAACGCCGCCCTGATCCCGTCTGGCAGTGTTCTTGTGAGAGGAAGAAATTAGGATGCACAGAGCAGGTGCCATCTGTAAGCCAAGGCCACAGAAGAAAGCAACCCCATCAACACTGATCCTAGACTCCAGGTCTGCAGCAGATAAACATGTACCGTCTCGGCCCCCTGTGTGGCGCTGAGTGACGAAGCTCCAGGACATGAATGCAGTGATTCTCTCTGTGTCTCAGTGCACAGCGGCGGGGGAGGGGGGCGCCCGCAGGGCCGGTGCAGTAAATAGTGTTTTCACACACTTGCTGAATTGGAAGGTAGTGGGCAGCACACTCTTAATGAGCACACATGTATTTAGGGGAATCCTTCAATGCTTTTGGTATTGTGCCAACACTGATACTGAGGAAGAAAGAAAAGATAGGTTTCCATGGGACAGCGAAGCTGCACGTGCCAGCAGCTCCCAAAGAAGCCACCCGAAGTAGTTCCAGCGGCGTGGCTCTTTAAGAAGAGTGGCACTCATGTGCAGACATAAGATCAAGTTCGTTTGTTTGCATACATTAGGATGCCAGTCTTACGAGCGTATTTGCTTCCTTCTTCGGTGGCAGACATGCACCAGGAAGGAAAAGGTAAGGGGGAGCCGTAAGGACGACCCAGAGATGGAAGACAGAACCCACTCCTGTGTGAGGAGCTCCTGGGGCGCTCCTCGGACCCGCGTTCCCCAGGTGCAGAGGAGGACGTGAGGGCACTGTGCCACCCAGGACTTGGTGACAGGGCACAGGGTATGAAGCTCCCATGGACAGGTGTGGATCCTGCCTGCCTGCTGGCTGCACAAGTCCCTCCACTGCCCATGACTCAGTTTCCCAACTGTTATTTTAGATAGAGATGGCAGCAGTACCTCTATCAAAAGGGACAGGACACAGGAAGTTTTCAGTACAGTGAAGTTGGCAAACTTCTATCTCTTGGGGAAGGTCAGACTCTGAAAAGTAGTCACATTAAAATACCCATTGGAGCTGGGCATGGTAGCATCTGCCTGCCATCCCAGCTGCTCTGATGGCAGAGTAGCAGAAGGATCACTCGAGCCCCAGGGTTTTAGGGAAGCCTGGGCCATATACCATCATCCTGACTCTTAAAAAATGAACAGGTAGCAGGGGTCCGTGGCTCACACCTGTAATCCTAGCTACTTAGGAGGCTGAGATCTGAGGATTGCAGTTCAAGACCAGCCTTGGTAGGAAAGTCCATGAGACTCTAATCTCCAATTAACCATCAAAAGGCTGGACGTGGAGCTGTGGTTCAAGTGGCAGAATGCCAGCCTTGAGCAAAGAAGTGAAGAGACAGCGCCCAGGCCCTTAGTTGGAACCCTAGTACTAGAACAAAAAAAGAAAAGGCAAATCAAATGGCACAGGTGTGCTGCTTGGGGTCCCGTGGACGCTCACCCCGCCTCTGCGGGGCTCCTACCTCACCCTGTGCTCGTTGCTTGGAAACCTGTGGCTTCGCTTCTTTAGGCTAGGCGTTACTGCTCATCCTCTAGCCAGGGGTGTGTGCTGAGGTGTACGGAGACGGAGACGCTCTCCACTAGCCACTTGGCCGGCATATGGCCTGCCAGCCCACCAGTTAGGGAGTGGTGACTGGAATGGCACGGACAGATTTTTTGGGCCAGGCGAAGGTGTGATTTTCTCAGGTTCTGTGAGAAAACACACACACACACACACACACACACACACACACACACACACACACACACACACACACCTGCTCTCCTGATGCCCCCGCACCTTCTGTGTGTGACCTGCTCCTCCTCGCGCTCTCCTACGCTCACTACTGCTGGCTTAGATCTGAGATCCTGCTGGAACTACAGTGGAGATGGGAATGACGCAGGGGAAGATGGCGGGTGGGAGCGTCTCCACTCATCCTCTACTCCAGCCAGAGAAAAAGCTTCGCCTTATTTTGTACAAGAGATCAACCCCAGTCACTTTTTTCTTATTAAGTTTTAAACTCCAGTTTCTAGACCACAAGTTCTTGGCAGCCAGAACTCAGCAGTTCTACGTAGCCAGTAGCAGCCATATTGAACAGTGTGAGTAAAGAACATCTCTGTGATAGCTGAGTGTCGTGGCTCATGCCTGTAATCCCAGCAAGGGACTTTCATTATGATATCTGCATCAATATACAATATGCTCCAATCAAACCCACCCCATCACTTTCCCTCATCCATCCGTCCTCCCTTTTAAAACAATTGTAGCAGGTGTCATGATTCTGTTTTCACACACACATGTGAAGTACTTGCATTCTAATCCCCCTCATTCACCCTCCTCCCGCTGGCACAACACTCCCAAGACAGCTTGTCTAGCTTTGCTATCACTCATTGCCCAAAGAAGTGCCACCGCACACACATTATGTATTATTCAGATTAAACCACTGCGGCTCTCTTTGTCTCCCCAGCCTTCTATTGGTAAACAGTTTGGGGTTAGTTTTTTTTATACCATACTCATAGAGACACATATGTGTTAATATTATTTGTTCTCCATCTTCCTCTTTCCCTCCCTCCCATCACATTATCACAATCATGTTCTAGAAACATATTTATATATGTATGTTCCTAGATGTCAAAGTATAAATATATCTTGCAAATTAATGAAATTTGTGTACTGATAAAAAAATTTTAATAGTCTGGTGCAGTGGTACACACCTGTCATCCCAGGAGAAAATGTCAACTATGAGGATCTTGGTCCAAACACAGGGTGAGACAAAATGCAAAAGTCTATCTCAAAACAGCCAGTGTAAGGGCTGGGAAGGTGGCTCAGTGGTAGAGCGCTTGCCTTGCATGCATGAGGCCCCGGGTTCAATTCCTCAGCACCACATAAGCAGGAAAAAAAAGCTGGAAGTGGCACTGTGGCTCAAGTGGTAGAGCACTAGCCTTGAACTGAAGAGCTGAGGGACAGCGCCCAGGTCCAGAGTTCAGGCCCCACAACCGACAAAAAAAAAAAAAAAAAATAGCCAGTGGATAAAAGGGACTGGAGGTATGGCTCAGGCAGTGGAGTGCCTACCTAGCAAGCTGGCGACCCTGAGTTCAAACCCCAGTACCCAAGCATCCTACTGGACAGGACAGCTAAGGGGCCACAGGGAGCCTGCACAGGAAGATCCTGCGATAAATGCTGGGAGCTGGGGGGAAGGGTGGGGTGGGGAGGGGCTGGCAAGTAGGGCACCCCACATTATAAGACCTGAATAGGAACAACAAAAGAAGCCCATGTGCCCTAATTCTAAAAAATAAGTAAAACTGGAAAGCCAGGCACCAGTGGCTCACACTTGTAATCCTGGCTGCTCAGGAGGATGAAATCTAAGTATCACAGTTCAAAACCAGCCCAAGCAGGAAAGTTTGTGGTTTTTGTTTTTTGTTTTTTGTTTTTGTTTTTTTTTTTTGCCAGTCCTAGGGCTTGAACTTGCGGCCTGGACACTGTCCCTGAGCTTCTTTTGCTCAAGGTTAGCACTCTACCACTTGAGCCATAGCACCACTTACAGCTGTGTATGTGGTACTGAGGAATGGAACCCAGGGCTTCATGCATGCTATGCAAGCCACACTCCCAGCCCATCTGTGAGATTCTTATCTCCAATTAACACACACACACACACACACACACACTCACTCACACACACACACAAGATGTTTTTGAGCTGTGGCTCAAGTGTAGTGTGCTACCCAGGAGCAAAAATCAAATTCTCAGACAGCCCCCCAAGCCCTGAATTCAAGCCCCAGAACCAGCACACACACACACACACACACACACACACACACACACACACACACACACACACACACACACACACACACACACACACACACACACACACAATTAAAATTAAAAAACTAAACCAAAATAATGAACTTTATTTAAAAAGTGCGTTTTTAAAAGATGCATCTGTGTGCTAGTAACGAAGCGCCGCTCCAAGCCCCTCCTGCCCGCACTGGAAGCTTCTCCTAACCAATTACAGCTGCAGAGACTCTGTCTACAAATTAGGTCGCATTCCAAGGTGCTGAGATGCAGGGCCATCTCCTCCCTGTATCTTTTAGGGGGGGCAGCGAACACAACTTAACCCCTCACAGCCAGGCCCTCGTTTGTAGTCACCCCCCTCAGATTCTGCAGTAGATGAGCTCCCGCCCGCTCCCCTTCCTCCTTGCCCGCCTCTGGCTCCATCCTGTGCCGAAGAGGTCTCCTCACCGCCCGCTCCAGACCCTCCTCAACTCCCACAACACAGCCACCCCTTGGCTACCCTCAGCCTGGGGACACCCCGTCAGGGCACAGTCCACTCTAACGGGGGCCTCTGGTAGGGACCCACTGAGGCCTTGGGATCACTGGGGCGGGGAATTTCAGGGCCCCTAAGGGGAAGTATGTTCTAGAAGGAGGTGAGGAGGCGCATCACTTGGGCAGGGGCACAAGTAACAGAGGGAACCCGGGACTCACTAAAGCCCACGGCCCAGGCCTAAGGGCCTGCCTGCCAGAAGCCACCAGAGGTACCACTGAGGCCCGGGCGTTGATTGTGCCAGTGGCTATGAACTGGGTTACTTGAACCGCAAGGGGGATCAGGTCCCCCCTGTCCCTTCCCTACCCCAGCAGGCCGAGCTCGTTCCCTGGAGGGGGAGAAAAGACTGTCCAGTGCCCAAGGTGCCAGGAGCCGTGGAAGGAATGCTGGTGTGCCACGCAGAAACCAGAGCTCCACAGAGGCTTAGAGACTTCTAGAATGCTGACCCTCACCACCCCGGGGCTCCCTGGACCTGCCCTTCTTCCCGCCTGCCCAGCCCCCTCCTTGGCCCCCCCACGGTGGCCAACTCCCCCACACACACAGGACCAGGGCACAGCGGGCGCTGACAGCCCCTGAGCCCGGGCCTCGCGCCAGGCCACCCCGCAGGCCACCCCCGCCCCGGCGCGGCGACACGCGGCGCCAGCGTTTGTCCCCCTGGCACTGGGCCGTCCCTAACTGCACAGCGGCGCACCCTGCGGCCCCCCTCCGGGGCCCTACATTCCCCATCCTCCTGTGCAAACCCCACGGCCGGGCTCGCGCCCCAAACACCGCTTCCTGTCCACGCACCTCCAGGATGCCGCCGCTCTCCACCAGGCCTCAGCAACGTTCTGCCTCCCTGTGAGGCCCACCTGGAGCTGCCCGCCCGCACCTGGGGCTGCCCGCCCGCCCTGCCACAGGCTGAGGCTGAAACGCCTCCCCACGGCCTCCCACAGCCCTTCCCGCCCCCTCCCTCAGCCTCTAAGGGACTAAGTCCTAACACACAGGTCTCAGCCTACACGCTCTCTTCAGACTCTCAAGTCAGGGTTGGGGGCCCCTCCCCACGTCCCTGGATCTTTACTGGATGCCCCCATTAGAGCCGCTGTGGTGTATCTTATTTCACGAAAATGCCAGCCTGCGCCTGCTTGGCTGAATCCCGGGGTGCTCCACGGGGTCCAAACCAGTTGAATTTTCAGTTTCACAAAATGGGGCTTTGAGTCCGGCGCGGCGCTGGTGGCCCTCAGGGGTGACCCCAGCGGTGACCCCTACTCTTGGGAGGCTGAGATCTGAGGAGCCAGTCTGAAGCCAGCCCGAACAGAAAAGTCTATGAGATTCTTAGCTCCAACAAACTACCAAAAAGCTGGGAGTGGAGCTGCAGCGCCGGCGGTAGAATGCTAGCCTTGAGCAGAAAAGGCTCCGGCCCTGAGTTCAAGCCCAGTACCAAGACCAAAACAAACAACAGAATGGGGCTTTGTCTGTCTGGGTGGCGCTGTCAATCAAAGCACTGGAGGGCAGTGGCGAGGGGGGGTATGTCCCAGTGCTTGGCACACACTGCCTCGGTGGCGCCACACGGCAGCCTGGCGTCCCGCGGTGGTGGTGGGCACCCTATAGCATGGTAGGGCCTGCCACGCGGCCACGCCCCTGTCCCCGCCCCCAGGCGTGGAGTTTGCCTCGTGGGGCTACGTTCGTGCCTTCTTGATAGCTGCGTCCTATTTCCAATCTTTCCTGGGTTTTTTCGCTTTCTAGGAGCTGAAGGGACGGGGATGGCCCTGTTTCCAAGAGTCAAACTTAGGGCTGGAGATATCTCCTTTCATCCAGGAGCAAATAGGGCTGAGAATCTGCTTGCGAGATGGGGGACACAGGCTCCCCATGATAGGCTAGTGCACAAATAAGTTACGAAGTAGGTTAAAGGTCACGCGGAGAGGCGCCACAGGAAGGTGAAGGGGGTAGGGAGGGGGGAGCAAGTTGAACATTAAAAGGATTGTCAACATGGACCTCCTGAGAGATGACAGCAAGGGGGCGTCTGGGGAGGGCCACGGCGCTGGCTGGCCCGGGGTGTGTGCCTGACCCCCCCACAGACCCCTCCCCCACGGGACCTCACGGCTGGCTCTCCGCCAGGTTCCCAGCCCGGGCTTCCGCTGACAACCAGCCCTGGAAGCCTTGTGTGGCAGGCCTTCGTGCTGACTCTGCCCCCAGTGCCCACCTGCCCATGTGCAGCCTGTCCTGTCCCCCGGGCATTTCGGGCAGTCACACTCCGGGTGGGACTTACCCGGAGTGACAGGGCCACTCCCCTCACTCGAGCCCAGCAGTGAGTCCGCTGCAGTGCTCCAGGTCCAGAACCAGCCCTGGGAAGCACAGCGGCCTGGATGGGCGGCAGAGGGGAGAGGCAGGGGTGGAGGGGAGGCGGGGGGAGGGGAGGTGGGGGGGAGGGGAGGGGAGGCAGGGGGGAGGGGAGGGGAGGCAGGGGGAGGGGAGGGGAGGCAGGGGGAGGGGAGGCAGGGGGAGGGGAGGCAGGGGGGAAGGGGAGGCAGGGGTGGAGGGGAGGCAGGGGGGGACACACGGCCGGAGGCTCAGTGGGTGGGATGATGGACCCCCGAGCAGATGCGAAGCGAGGAAGCAGCCTTGTCTGTGGCGGAATGCGTCCTCACCCACCCCGGCCACTGCCCTGCCTTCCGCGCACGCTCCCTGAACACGGTGTGCTGTGGGAACACATAGGTGCTTGCTGAGAGCCCAACACTTGTCAGGGGCAGTGCCGCACCGCGCAAAGCTCGCCAAACAGAAGAGAAAATGAGGAAGCCCACCGCAATGCCAACCTCCCCAGCCCAGCCCAGCCCTCAGCCAGGCCTCGGGGCTGGGCCTCGGCACCCAGCAGGAGGAGCAAAGCTTCTCAGGTGCAGTGTGGTTATGGCCTAAGGATGGGGCAGATGAGAGCTGTGTGTGTGTGTGTGTGTGTGTGTGTGTGTGTCTGAGTTTCTTTATTGTGTGTATGTGTGTCAGTATGTGTGCATGTCTATGTATCTGTGCATGTATGAGTATCCGTGACGTGTGTGTGTGTCTCTGTGTGTCCGTGAATGCCCGTGTGTGAGCGTGTGTGAGAAAGGTCTGGCGATTGTGGCTGGACTCTACAGCTGAACACACAGGCCATGGTCAGGGCCATCTCACCAAACGGTCATAAACCTTGAAGAGAAAAGGGAAGTCTGGGCTCGTCGGGTTCTGAGCAGACGCGGGTGCGAGGTGAGCTGCGTCCGCTTGTGGCCACGCAGGTGGGGTTGACGAAGGACACCGTCCCGCTTCAAGGCCAAAGCCCGGTCAGGGCTGGGTCCCCTGCGCCCACCATGGGGAGCCCTGCACCCCGCCACAGAAGAGGAACACTTGTGACCGTTGGCCGTTCCGCGTGCCAGGGCTCAGGAGAGTTGAACCCAGGCCTCTGGTGCTCCCCCCAAAGCCCAGCCAGGGGGTGCTGGCGGCAGGTGAGCCCCGCGGCGTTCCCAGCTGGCTCACGCACACTTCCTTCTCCCTCACGGCTGTCGCCACACTACAAGCCAAGGACAGGGCGTGAAGAGGCAGCTCTTCAGCTGGCCTGGTAGGGAAGAAGCAGCCACCCCATCCTGCCCTCCAGAGGACTCCCTCCACGGACTTGGCCGTGCCCTGTGGGCCGGGCCCACCAGACCCCATACTCCCGACCCCAGAGCCCCCGTGCGGAACAATGGGAGCCTCGGGCTCCACCTTGGGACTGGTGACTGCCAACAGCCATTAAAAAGGCATTTCTGCCGGGTGCTGTGGTTCACACCTGTAATCCAATCTACTCAGGAGGCCGAGATCTGAGGTTCAAAGACAGCCAGGGCAGGAAAGTCCTTGAGGTTTTTATCTCCAACTAATCACAAAAGAAATAAAACAGGTGGAAGTGGAGTTGTGGCTCAAGTGGTAGAGCACACACACATTGCCGCTGGTGTACAGGGCTCGGGGTCTTGTGCTGGCTTCTGGGGACCCTCCAAAGCCACCGCCAGGCCAGGGATGCCAGGATTGGGAAGTTCTGTGACCTTGGAGGCGCTGTTCGTGTCCTTGGGCCGCCCCCACACGCTCCTCCTCTTTACCTCAGGAGAGTCCTGGCCGGGGGGCCGTGGAAATGACCAGAACCGAGGAGGGGCTTACAGACCCATGGGGCACCCACAAAGCAGGAGGGGTGCCTCAGAGCGAGCTGAAGGGGGTAACCCAAGACAAAGCACCGGGGAGCAGGTTTCTAGAAGTAACACCAGGCCAGGCCTGCTCTTGGAAGCCAAATCAGTGCTCAGTGCTCTGAGAACACACTGGGAAGAGAAGCCGAGAGGATGCGGGCCTCGTCACACCTGCCCAGACCACTCACCCGCCACCCACCTGTAGCCCCAGGACACTGAGGGCCTGGGGGTGTTACCACTTCTTTTTACAATCCGGGCTAGTGCTTGCCTTCTGCTTGGGAGGGAGAGGTGTTCATCGCGGTCCGGCCCAGGACCCCCTCTGCGCCTCCTGTGCCTTTAAGGCACCAGTTAATGCATTGGCACCGGCACCCAGCCGGCTTTTTAGGTGTGTGAACATCCAGAAGCCGGCATGGTTCTCATTTCTACTCGACAATGAAAACTGTCAACTCCTGACTTCCTTCCTGCTCCGCTCTCTAAGTCCCGGTGTTTGACACCCTCTCTGGAGGCCTGTCCTGGACCTTGGTCCCTGCGTTACCCAGGGGGCCTTGGGCGCCAAGCTCATACCTGGGTCGAGGGGGTTCACTGGGAAAATGTCCACAGAAGGAATGCTTGTGCTGATCTAAGTGTGTCACCTCTTCCCTGCTACTTGGGACACCCGGCACCTGCCACGTACATCCTGACCCTGCCACGTATGTCCTGACCCTGCCACGTACGTCCTGACCCTGCCACGTACGTCCTGACCCTGCCACGTACGTCCTGACCCTGCCACGTACAGACAGTAAGAGAACCCAGTCTGGCTCAGGCGGGCTCATGTGGTCCCGTCACACCCGCTCATGAGGCTGTTAGCAAGCGATGCAGTCCTTTGTGTCCTCGCTTCCACACCTCTAACTAAGGAAGGGTCATTAGAGTCGACCGAGTGGCGCGGTGATGGAGAGCTGACCAAATACCACAGCGGGTAACGGGGCGCCGCAAGCCCTCCATACACGCGGCTTATTATTATCAGCTCGTGCAGAGAGTTCAATAAACCAGCGGTGAACGGCCATTCACCAACACTTAGTCAACAGAAAATGTATTGGGAGACAATCTTGGAATCTAGGTGAATTTTATGGTTTCATTTATTGTGGCCTAAAAGTCATTTTAGAGGAGCCAAAGGCAGGGGAGGTGACACTCCCTGGGCAGTGCACACAGAATCGGGCACTCTCTGTATAGGCTCAACATGTTCATTGAATTTTTATGTGAAAGGGCCCTGAGCTGCCATTAGACCTTTATTATGTATTAACATTCTTGCATCTTGAAGGATTCAAGGAATGGGATTTTTATTAATATAGCCTTTATCATGAGATATTGACTCCATTTTTCAAATCATCCACTTTGAGTTCAAATCCCAGTAATGAAAGAAAAAAGAAAAGAAAAAGACAAAATTTAAAAAGCTTCTATTCTGGCTGAGCACTGGCGGTTCATGTCTATAGTTCTAGATACTCAGTAAGCTGAGATCTGAGACTTACCCAGACAGACAACTCAAAGAGATTCTTAATCTTCAATTAACCAGCAAAGAGCCAGAAATGGAAGTGTGGCTCGGTGGCAGAGCACCAGCCTTGAATGAAAAAGATAAGCCAGAACACAAGGCCCTGAGTTCAAGCCCTAGAACCAGACACACATGGAGAAACTCTGTGTGTGTGTGTGTGTGTGTGTATGTGTGTGTGTGTGTGTGTGTGTGTGTGTGTATCTCTGTCTCTCTCCCACACACATACACAGTTTGTCTCTCTCTCTCTCTCTCTCTCTCTCTCTCTCTCACACACACACACACACACACACACACACACACACACACACACACACACACACACACACACGGCTTCTATTTTGACTGAGCCTAAACATGACCACGTTCATCCGATGAACGTCAAGGTCTCCTTCAAGCCCCCACCATTGTTTCCTCCCACATACAGGAACTCTGTGCTGTTCTCCAACCTCAGAAACACGCCTTTTCCTAGGCCCCAGGGCCATGGCTCTGCCCAGCTAATTCTGGAATGAACAGTGCAGAGACAGAGCCTGCCACCCGCCGTGTCTCCAAGGCCAGACCAGACCTGGCCCCCCTGCAGACCCCACACGCTCCTTGGGCTGAGGGACGGAGGCCCCCAAGAAGTCACCATGGTGACCCTGGTGCTCACCTGCTGCACGGCTGCTCAGAGAAGAAAGTGGGGGACAAGCAGCATGGCTCGCAGGCCTAGGCCCTCCCTACACACCCCAGCCTTCCCCAGCTGCTCAGCCCCAAGCCTTCTCCTTCCGAGACTCCCACTGGGCCTCATGACCAGGCCCCCAGCACCGCTGGCTTCAGACACCTGCACTCAGCCTGTCCCTGACCGCTTGAGCCAACTGATGGAAAGTTCTAGAAGTGGCCACAGCCTCCCTCCTCTAGCCTCATATTCAGTCTGCCTTATATTCAGTCAGGCTCCAGCCCCAACGTTGCTCAAGAGAAGCTTCTGGAACCCAGCTGCAACCCCTGCCCAGGGCCTGTGAGGAAACCTGAGTGAGGGGTCAGGCTAGCTGGGAGGGGCTGAAGGACGCCTGTGACTCCAAGCATGGCCTGGCCATGCTTGGAACTGGGAAGTTCCAGAACCTTCCAAGCTACTCCTTAGGGACGGGTGCCTGTGGCCTGAGCATATGAACAACTATTCCCCAAACTACATCCCAAGAAAAGATGTCACTCTAGTGTTTCTGGGTATTTGTTTTCCGTTGCTCCGGGAAATGATTGCAAAATGGGAGGCTGGGTGCTGGCTGAGATCTAAGGATGGTGGTTCAGAGTTAGCCTCGGCAGGCAGGTCCATGAGATTCGTATCTCAAGCTAACCAGTAAAAAGCTGGAAGGAGAGCTGTGGCTCAAGTAGTGGAGCACTGACCTTGAGGTCAAGCCCAAGTATCGGCACACGATGAATAAACTCTGGGGCTAAAATGACACATTTATTATCTGTCTTCCATTTCTGGAGGCCAGAGGCGGAAATGAGTCTCACGGGGCCGCCGTGGGGATGGTGGCGGGAGTTTGTTCTCTGCTCTGGCGTTTCTACAGGAAGTGCTGCTCCCCCACTGCTCGGGCGTGGCCGGGCACCAGCCCAGTCTTTGTTGCCGAGCGCTGAGGGGTTCCTGGTGGGGACCCTGGCACGGGGGATCTGCCAGCAGCCCCGGGGACGGGCCGTCTCTGAAGATCCTGTTTTGTGCAGGTGGGCAGCACACGGGTGTGCCCTGCTTCTGGGAAGTGGCGTTTTCCCTGCATCGCAGCAAGTCACACACAGGAAGCAGCTGGAAGGCCTGGCTTGGCCGAGAAGCCTTGTGCCACGGGGCGCCGCAGTTCCCAGGAAGGGAAGCGGGGTGAAGCCCCCTGGCAGGGAGGGACTGAGCGCAGGAGACTGACGGAGTGTGGGGACCAACAGGGCACTGCAGGGACAGACATGGAAAGACCTAGAAGGAAAACCCAAGGCCAGGGCAGCAGCTCAGCCCTCTCAGGACGAAGGAAGAAGCCCTGGGGGTGCGGGGGGGGAGGGGCATCACTGCCCAGTGCTCAGTCCCCGCACACCGCCCCCCCCCCCGCCCCAAAGTGTCACAGCAACATTCCAGAAATGAGAGGTTCACGCAGAACGGGGTCCGGGCATCTGTGGGGCCCCCGTGCCTGCTCCCTCACTCCTGATTCCGCTGTTCTTGCCAGCCACAGGGCCAACTGTAAACTGAGCCTCAGTTTCCCCCTAGAGAAGACCAAACCATTCTCTCCAGAGGGCTTTCTTCCCCCTGACGCCAAATTGATTTTCCTAATCAGCCTCATTCATTTCCGGCCCTGGCGTCTGTTGTTCAGGGCCCTCGGCCTGAGCTTTCCACTCTCTTCCTGTGGGGGTCACATACCAGCGGGAGGGTGAGGAGCAAGGTCACCCTGGACCCCCAGCCAGCTCCCAACCCGCCCCAAGTGTGCAAAGAGTTTAATAATTAACTTCTCCCTCCCACTGCGGGGGGGGGGGACCAACCCCTTCATTCTGGGGAACTGCCACCCACAGAGCCCGGGCCTCTGTCCGGGCCTGACTCACCCTGCTGCCACTGCATCCCTGCCCAGGATTATTATTTTGTTGTTGTCAGTCCTGGGACTTGAACTCAGGGCCTAGACACTGTCCCTGAGCTTCTTTTGCTAGGTAGCTAGCACTCTACTACTTGAGCCACAGCCCTACTTCTTGCTTTTTCTGTGTATGTGGTACTGAGGAATTGAACCCAGAGGCAAGCACTCTACCACCAGGCCACATTCCAGCCCCTCCCAGGGTTATTTATCACATAGCTTTAGGTGTGTGGGCATTCCTGGGTGCCCCATCAGCACCTCTGTTCCCCTCTCCTTCTCCACCCCCCACCCCCTCCCCAGCTCTTCTCAGCACCGGACGCCTTCCTGGACTCCTGGACGGCAGCGTCAGGAAACACAAGCCCAGATGTCTGCAGTCGCTCCCCTCCCAACACCCTGTTTCCTAAGCAAATTCTCCAGCCTCTTCCCTGGGCTGGACACACTTTGGGGTGTCTCCTTCACCTGAACCTACACTTGATGAGCAGGCTCCTGAACCGCTCCTCTCCCTCCAGCCCTTTTCCCTGTGACTCCTCATCCAGCCAAAGTGCCCGCTATGTAGGTGGGAACGGAGGTCAGTTCTGATTTCTGGTTGCAAGACCTTCAGCCTCAGGCTCCAGCATCTGCGCACTTCCAGGGGCTCCCAGATCCCCATCCTCTGCTTTGCCCTTCCCTCCAGCTGCCCTGCCCCACCCCGGCCCTCTTCCCAGAAAGCCCTAGGTCTCATCCTTGACTTCCTGCCCAGTAGTAGAGAGCAAGCCCTGCTCCCCAGCCCAACACCTCCACATTCAGAAGTGGTCAAGCATGCACCCCCAAAGCCCTGAAATACTCGGTGGATTTGTTTCCTGCAACTGCTGTAACAAACTACTACAACCTGAGTAGCTTAAAACAACAGAAACCAGCCAGATGCTGGGGGCTCACACCTATAATCCTAGCTACTTAGGAGGCTGAGATCTGAGCATCAGGGTTCAAAGCCA
The DNA here is from genome assembly GCF_024711535.1 of Dipodomys merriami. Lineage (NCBI taxonomy): Eukaryota > Metazoa > Chordata > Mammalia > Rodentia > Heteromyidae > Dipodomys > Dipodomys merriami. Next base: position 146,730 of record NW_027202383.1, read on the forward strand.
GCCCAGGAAGAAATGTCCACGAGACTCTTATCTCCAATAACTTACTCAGGCAAGTGGTGCTATAGCTCAAATGGTAAAGCACTAGCCTTGAGAGACAGTGCCCACACCCTGAGTTCAAGCCCTAATACCAGCACATACATAAAACCAGAAACTTGTGTCCTCACAGTTCCAGTGACAAGGAATCCAAGACCAAGGTTGGCAGGGCCGAGCCCCTCTGCTGGCTAGGGGAAACCCTCCCTCTTCTCATCCAGGTCTGCCAGCACACATCAGCATCCCTTGGCTTGTGGCGCATCCCTTCTAAGTCCCTGCTTCTGATGAGGACCAGCATTTGGATGAGGACCAGCTGACCTCATCCTAACTGGAATATATCTACAAAACCATCCATGCCAAAGCCGCACTTACAGGGACTGGCATCAAGGCTTGAGCATAGCGCATGGCAGATACAGCTCTCCTCACAGCACTAGCGAAGTACGCCAGCCACGGTACTAGCAGAGAACTTAGACTCGGATTTTCTGAACCTGAAGGCCGCATCTCTCTCATTCCCTCTCAGGAGGTCACGAAGGACAACAGGTAGGATCTGCCCACTTCACAGCACAGATCTCCCCAGCCCCCATCTCTGTCTGTCTGTCTCTGTCTTTCCTGAAAACACATCTGAGTGAGAGACAACATCACAGCTCAAATTATAAATCTATGCTAGACTCTATTTTTTGCCTGGCAACATTAACTAGGTTGTAACAAACAGCAATTTTTAAGGAAAACTAGTGATTGTTTTCAAGCAATGAAGAACCTCAGTGTGCAGCGCAGGAGTAAGCAAACCCTGCTCCCTGCCCCTTCCCGGCCACTGCAGCCCCAGAGAGCTCATTCAAGGCACAACAAGGCACAGCATAGACTGCAGGCACCAGCCAGCTCAGCCTGGTCAGCCAGCCAGCATGCTGCCGGGGCGGGGGAGGGAGGGGGCGGGGGAGGGGGAGGGGGAGGGGGGAGGCCGGAAACAGAGGAATCAATCGCAAGGTGACACCCCGAGAGAGCCCCCACCAGCTGTGCTGGGGAGCCCATAGCTGTGTGTGTTCCTTCTTATCAATCCTCTCCAACTCCCATAATTTTGTGCAAGGTAAATAGAAATAAAGGAGGCAATCTGAGGCAACCTTATTTACCTTAGACAAATTAGAGACTTTTTAAGAATTCTTCTGCTAGGCGAGTCTTCAGCATGAACTCACGGGTCAAGGACCTCCAGCCTCTCTTCTGAGAGGGAGGGTTTGGCTCGGTCAACAAGGGGCTATTTGCTAGCCATATCAGAGCCCTGGAAGCTTCCACAAAGCCCTACGACAGCTCTCCACCCCCCAAGAAGGCAGAGATCAGGGACAAGGTTCTTCAAGGATTACCCTCGGAAGCCCCGAGGTATGCTGGAGAAACAGAGTTGAACAGAGAACGTGGTTCAGGTCTCTCACCTTCTGTATCTTCTCAGCCTCCGCCAGGGCCCTCTGCCCAGAGGCTCTCTTAAGCACAACAGGGAGAGACAAAGCTGACAGATGGATCTTTATCTCCATTGCGTTTTCCTCCCTCGAATTCCCAAAACCCACTCCTCCAGTCCTTCTGTCTCCAGTGGCATAAAATTCGAGATCTCCTAAGGACTGTTAGGAAGCTCAGTAGAAACAGGATCCGCATCTTCACGTGGCAAATGTGAAAAGCACTGGAGCCAGGCAGATCTCCCAGAGATGTACGCATCATTCTTTACTGTTTTGTTTTTATTACCATATGTTCAGCATCATCCATTGGCTAAGTATTCATGTTGTTCCTGGTTCACTTTAGGAGGTGCCAGTGCTCACACCTGTAATCCTACTGCTTGGGAGGCTGAGATTGGGAGGATCGTAGTCCCAGGCCAACCTGGGCCGAGAGTCTCTGATCCCAGCGCCAGTGGTCAGCCATGCAGGAAGCAAGGCCTGAGCTCAAAAACAACCAGCACAATGGAGGGTCGGGGGTATGGCTCATTAGAGGGTCCACTTAGCAAGCAGGAGGCTGTGAGTTCAAACCCTAGTATCAACAACAACAACCACAAAAATGGTAGAGTTCTTCACACTGTCTGTGAGGGTTTTCCTTGTTGGAGCTGCTGCTTCTCCTTGCTATGTAGATGTGGAAAGGTGGAAGTGTAAAATAGCAGCTTTCCTATTGGTCTAAATGAATTCCGGAACGGAGAGGGGGGGTGGGGTTGTTGTTATTGGTGGTGGGAGCATTTGGTTTGGATTTGGGTTTGGGTTTTGTCTGGAGGGCACCAGGGAGGACGCAAAAGGGGAGGGAGGAAGGATGAACAAATGCAGCCCTGCTACTCAGTAGACGCTGTGCGGAACATGACCTGTGTACCATGCAGGCAGGGACAGGAGGAGGATATTGGGGAAAGCCAAGGAAGGGGTGACATTGTCCAAAGAAAGGCATGTACTCATTACCTGGCCGACGACACGATAACCCTTAAAACACCTTCAAATAACAATACAAAGAACAGCAGATCTCTTCACTGTGTGACTGGGGACATTTGTGGAAATACCCCATTGGCTGTGGGCCGGGAAGTGGGTCTCCCAGCAGGCAGCGGGCTCCATAGCACGTGCTGGGAACACGTGGTTCAGTGCACCCCTGCATCACCAGAGCACTGCTAGGAATGTGCAGGCCTGCGCACCCCGGGACCTCCAGGCATGCCAGGAAGGCCAGCCCCTGCACCCCAGGACCGACGCCTAGCCCTCCAGCTCCTCCGTGACCGGCTGTCCCCACTCCCAAACCCAGAGTTCCAGACGGCCCCTCCTCTCAGAATATAGAGCACACCTAAGGGTGGGCCTGGAGCCCTCCTAAGCTCAGAAGTGGAACTGTTTATAGAAGCCAAGAAGGTTCTAGAGAACGATGGGGACAGAGATGACCAATTGTCATTCTTGCCAGTCATTCCTGATTTTTCCAAACATCTATGGGAAAAGAAGCACACATGAAACATATATATACTAATACACATTCATGATACTATGTAATAATATATACGCTACTTCTCTATACATGCAATTCACAGCCAATACTCTCTTTATATTGTATATCTGTAGTGTATGTTGTATATAACTACAGATATGCAATATACATATACATATGATAGATACATAATATATACCAGACCCAGGCAGAAAAGGCACTTTTCCATTGGGCACCTTCTCCAACCTCCCTGAACTATGCATCTCAGTGAGATCGCACAAGACTCTCTTATGAAGATAATCGGGATCGTTTTGTCTCCAAGTTGCCCTTTTCCTGGAGGAAGCTTCTCTGTGCAGACTTACGAGACATCACCTGGGAAAGTGAGCCCTGGCCCGGTCCTCAGCCCCAGGGGGAATACAAAAGTGGTCTGTACTCTGCAGAAGCTCGGCAGGTAAGTTAACTCCCATCCAAGATAAGCACCCCAGTCTGTGCAAACACAAAGATCTCCTTAGCCTTCAGGAGACCACAGAGGGCCTCCTCCCCGAGAGCCCCGCCAGCCCCTCCCCCAACACTGCCTTTGTTTTTAATGAGTTTCTAATGGAGCCTTTTTCTCTGCTCAGAGCTCACCTCTGAAGGTGAAATCTCAGCCCCGGGATATCCTGTGGCTTCCCAGACACTGGCAGGCTCTTTTCTTAATGCCCGAGATTGTGGCGTTCCTTTGGTTAGTTTTATGTGGATACTGGGGCTTGAACTCAGGACCTGGGCTTAGCTTTTTCACCTTTGCTTTTTCACTCAAGGCTAATGTTCTATCACTGGAACCACAGCTCTACTTCTTGTTGGGGTTCTTTTTGGCATTTAATTGGAGACAAGAGTATCACAGACTTTCCTGCCGGGATTGGCTTTGAATCTCCATTCTCAGATCTCAGCCTCCTGCGTAGCTAGGATTTCAGGCGTGAGCCATGGGCACCAGCCTGGTTCTACCATTAGAGTGTCCGCTGCCACAGAGTTATGTAGATGCCGCCTCTGGCTGGATGTGGCCCGGTGCTGGTATATTGTGTCAACATCCAAGATGCAGCTGGTCCTGGTCCTCGGGGACAGTACCCCACGTGCTGTGGGTGGACCCAACATAGCCAGGTTGCTCTTGTTTGAAGTGTGCTTTCCTTCACCCTGAGGTAGCTCGGGGTTATCAACCACAGGCAATGTTGATCCCTTAAGAGATAGATGTTGGTAATGTCTGGAGATATCTGTGGTGATAGGAAGGGATGGGGGTGCACAGGCCTCTGGTAGGGGAGGGGCCAGAGAGGCCACCAAGTGCCCTGCAAGGCTGAGGATTATGAGGAGCAAGGCTCCAGGTGAGACTTGGGGACATGCGTGACCCCCAAGGACACGAGACCCTAACTAGATGCCAACCAGGACAGCCAAGGGGTGGCTGTGGCTCCATGCTCTACTTCTGGGCCTCGGTTTCCCCTTCTGTAAATTAAGAACCCCTAAGGTTGCATTGATTCATCACCACCATTTGTGGGGCTATTTTTACCTCTTCCTCTCCCTGACATAAAATGTCCAGCTCTCCCAGCTTTGAAATGAGGAATATTTTGGTGGTACGATCATGTATGTTTCAAACCAAACAGAAATTTCTTGTTCCCCTGGCACAAAATAAAATTCAAGTTTATAAAAGGGGCTGTAAAATCTCATAATCAAGCCCATTAGCCAGGCAAAAAAAGAAAAAAGAAAGCACTCCGCTTTGATTCTGTGGCGTTTATCTTTCTTAGTACCACTTCATTAGCGTGCTTTTAATGGACGTTCCCCAGCCTGCTTCTTTGAAATTGCTGGAAAAGAAAACACAGGCTTTCCAAGCACACGATGCAAGAGATGTAACCCTGCCCCTTTACGGATGGAGGCTGAGGGAGGCCGGGAAAGCGGAGGACAGGGGACCCTGGCAGGCCCCCAGCTACTCTGTGCTCACCCGAGGGCTGGAATCCTCCCGGCCCTTCTGCCCATCCACACTGGGCTCGCTCATTTAGCCCTCTGCAGCTTCAGCCGACCAGATTTTCTTGATTAATAACAAAAGGTTTTGTTGGGATCAGAGCTGTTTCCCACCATCTCTATGCAAACCCGGGCAACACAAACCGTGGACATTAACATTTCAAGGCGCTTCCTATTAAGCGCGGCAAGAAAAGCCCCTGTCCGTGGGTAAAATCTATTTTGTCCTTCCTTGTGACATCTGTTCTAACTTTTAAAGCAGAAAAGAATCTAGATAATGCCAGAGAGCTCTTTGATTTACAGTGCTTGCTCTTCAGATGCCACCGCCCGCCCAGGCCGGGCCGCACTCCTTCTCAATGCGCCTGACTCTCTCACCAGAAGCTGTGAATTCCCCACATCAGAGAACTCGGAAAGCGCATCTCAGTGTGTCAGCCAAACTTTTAATGGTCTTTTTCCATGATTTCTTAATGTCTTTTTTTTTTCCAATTACCTCTAAAGCTCACAAAACGGAGTCTATTAAACTTCAATTTTTAAACAACACAAAATGTGAATGCTCACAATCACACACGCTACTATGGTCTTTCCTTCTGACTCCTCCAAAAGCTAATTTTTCATTTCTGGAGTGAGGAAATCAAAGCAAATTCACATAGGCAGCTGAAGTACGTATGCAAATATAAAAGAAATGCTACAAGTGATAGAATTAAAAAAAAAAAAAAAAAAGGCAGCATGAAGAAGCCCAGCAGATTCCTGGTCGCCTCCCACCATCTGTCCCACAAGCGCTGGGTTCTTTACATTGCTCATCCCCCAGACAAAGCTGAAGGCAGATTCCAGCCGGTTCTCCATTCACCATTCATTCTGGGATCCATCCACTCCATCCGCATTCAGCTCACTGCTGAGCTAAATCCGTGCTTACTGCCCAGATTGACATGGTAATGAAGTCATGGGCTGCTCCCTGAAAAGACCCCCATAGGTATGCCCCCCTTGGGCAAATCCACCCTTTCACCCCATTGAGGCTTGGAAATGATCTCACAGCATTCCAGCATCTGTGCACAAGGTCCTGCCTCAGGAGCTGGGCCTGTTTCTCCCCCAGCCATGGCCCCCACGCCGGCTCCCAGGGAGCTTGGCCAGGCCGGCCCGGCAGTCCACACCCTGGGCGCAGCCCACCAGCCCTGTGGCTCTCTCCCTCTGTCTTCTTCCTTTGTGTCCCCACAGAGGGTTGCCCCATAAATGCCAAGGTCTGGATGCTGCACACCAGGAAGTTTCATTTGATCATTTTCAAATGTTAAAGGCGAACAGCAGAGCCAAACTAGTTCACATGAACTTGTGATCAGAGAGAGAGAGAAAGAGAGAGAGAAGGGAGGGAGGGAGAAAGAAAGAGGGAGGGAGAGAGAGAGAAGGAGAGAGGGAGAGAGAGAGGGAGAGAGAGGGAGAGAGGGAGGGAGGGATGGAGAGAGAGAGAGAGGGAGAGAGGGAGAGAGAGGGAGAGAGGGAGGGAGGGAGAGAGAGAGAGAGAGCCCAAAACTTATCATTAGCCCAGCAAGGAAAGCCAGGCCAAGTGAGAATCCAATGTGAGGCCCTGAGTTCAAGCCCCAGTACTGGCACACATAAAAGAGAGAGAAAAGAAAGAAAGGAGAGAGAAATGAGGAAAGAAAGAAAGAGAGAAAGAGGGAGGGAGGGAAGAAAAGAAGAAGGAAAGAAAGAAGGTTGGGAAGAAGGGAGGGAGAGAGGGAGGGAGGGAGGAAGGGGGGAGGAAAGAAAATCTGACAAAAATGAGAGGTAGAGGAGAAGCTAGCTAATGTTTGCTCTCTAACACGTGTGTTGCTGTTACTTAACCTGGCCCCAGTGGACGCGATGCTTCTGAGTGAAGCCATGAGGCTGAAGCTTCCTAGAAGCGCTACAGCAGCAGCAGCGTGTGTGTGCTCTGCCCCAACACAATAATTTCATCTAATTGATTTGACATTTAAGAGCCCTTGTGGGAAGGAAAAATGAATCTTTCTCTATTCTGTGTGCTGTAACTTCACCTGACTCGCCTCACAGCCGAGAAGAATAAATGCTACACTGGCTGCACCTGTGAAGAGCGGCTTCGTCCGGTTCACTGAAGAGGCTTCCTTAAGGCAGCAGAGCTGGGTCGTGGTGAAGCTGTGCCACGTCTGGCAACCACTGCTTGCCCTCTTAGAAGACAGATGTCAGTCAAGAGCTCGGGGTGAGCGCACAGGATAATGGGGGTCCGTGGAACAAGAGGGTATGGCAAGGAGTGGTGCCCATCCTCAGCCAGCACCGTGACCCAGCCAGGGTGCCCAGATGCTTGTCCTGAATTCCCGACCTGCAGACTGTGCGGTGAAGCACAGAGACGCTCTGGGTGCTCTGCTGTCCTGCAACACATAATCTTGATGCAAGCCTGGATCGTTACTTGGATTCTGATTTACTAGTGTCTGGGCTTTGAGTTTCTTAGGGGATTTTTTGTTTGTTTTTTGTCGGTCATGGAGCTTGACTTCAGGGCCTGGGTGCTGTCCCTGAGCTTCTTCTGCTCAAGGTCAGCACTCTACCACTTTGGGCCACAGTACCAATTCTGATTTTCTGGTGGTTAATTGGAGATAAGTTTCACAGACTTTCCTGTCCAGGCTGGTTTCAAACCAAGGCCCTCAGATCACAGCCTCCTGAGTGGCTTGGATTACAGGCGTGATTTGAATTTTTGTTTTCTCCCTTCTGTGGCCTTTGTAAGTCACTGCTCACTGGTGTTCCAGGAGTCCAATGAATACTCCTCTACCTGTGCACTTTCCTCTCCTTAGACGCTGTTTTATCCTTAAATAGTCCCAGGCAGTAAAACTGCACTCATTACTTTGGCTGGAATCTCTCATAGCCTTTCCATGGATTTTCACTTCCTATTTTTTAAAGGTAAGGTGTGTGTGTGTGTGTGTGTGTGTGTGTGTGTGTGTGTGTGTGTGTGTGTGTGTGTGTGTGTGTGTGTGTGTGTGTGTGTGTGTGTGTGTGTGTGTGTGTGTGTGTGTGTGTGTGTGTAGATGAGGCCATGTGCAGCTGACTCTGAAGATCTACCTTTCTTTGGGAAACGTGTCACCTGACCGTACTTTCTTTTCTCCGTACCATCCTCTGCCTTCAGCGCCTTAAGAAGCCCCCGACCCTCCATGCTCGCTCCCAGCCCTTCTTGCTGGCTCTTTCCCTATCCACAATCACCGAGTCTTCGACAATCCAGGTCTTTCCTGGTTCCTTTGTCCAGTCAAACTCCACAGCTGGCCCCACACACTCGCCGCACACCCCGAAGCCTGGGTGCTAACTACGGTATTATCGCTTCATTCTTCCTGCTCTGCCTTCCTGCGTTTCCAGCCTTCCTGCACTCCCAGTGACAGCCACCTTCCCCTTCTTCCCTGGACCTACCACCAAACTGCAAGTGGCACGCGGGGTCCAGGACGAGGCCAGGGCGGCCCCGGGGCCACCTGAGCGGAGGCAAGCGCACACCGCGCGCAGACCTCCCAAACGCCTGTTGTATTAGCACCAGAAACCCATCTCCATCTCAGCACCAGCAATCCCCTTTTTGTTGTTTCTGTTTTGTAGTATTAGGCTCAGATCCAAGGCCTCCCACATGCTAGGTAAGCACTCTACAGCCAAGCTATTTCCAGCCCAACCATTCCACTCCATGAATGCTCCCTGACCACATACTAAGAAAAGCAGGTAAAACAGGTAAATAGAGCAGGAGGCACGGACTGCCCCTGGCGGGAAGGACCGGGAGGGCAGGGAGGGCAGGGAAGGCAGGGAGGCCGGGCGGCGGAGGTGAGCAGGGGAGATGGCAGTCGGTTCCCACCTGGGAGCGGTCAGAAAGGCTTGGCAGCAATGAGCACCTTTGAGGGGTCCCTTGAAAGAGACTCCCGGGGCAGACAGGAGAAGGGGTCCCGGCCTGGAGAGGCCTGGAAAGCCAGTTGGAGGTGGCTGTGTGGATCTGTTTCTCACTAGACATATCCTTTTGCCCAGGTGTGCTAAGTGGTGATGGTAGCTCAGTGCACAGCAGAGCAACCCATTGGCCAGGGTCTGAGTGAGCACTGAGCGAGAGCAGCGAGGCCCTGAATGGGACTCACAGCGGGACTGTCACGGGACTCACTGGTCAAGGTAAACCAGGCTCTAATAGACCATGTAAGAAATCAACCCCATGCAAAAGTACATAATGAGCAAAAGGCCAGATTTCTAATAATGATGGGAACACACACACACGCACAGAAACAGAGCCTACAACAGCTATGGATGTCATGGGGAGACGAAGGTCAAAGGCGCAGAGCTGAAGTTCTGTAGGATAAATTAGTCCAGGTGCCTAATGCACACTATGAGGGCTGTGGTTTACAATGCCATGTACGTACCAGAAATCTGCCAGCAGACTAGATTATAGGGTCTCCTACAGAAAGAAAATTGAGAAGTGGGCAGTATTAACCTGCCAGGTGCACTATATATAGTGTGTATGTATGTGTATATGCATATATATATATACATGGTACATGCATGTATAGATTAGATGTAAAGTATATGCATTAAATTATATATGCATAAAAACATGATCATATATAGGGTTCTCCTTTTGCCTCTGAATTACTGCCACCATTACAATGCAACTTTCTGTGTTCACAGCTAGCTATGGGTACTGATATGCTTGTTGTTCATTCTGTTTTTAAGTTTTAAAACTTTTTTTTTTTGGTCGTGGGGCTTGAACTCTGGGCCTGGGCACTGTCCCTCTGCTCTTCAGCTCAAGGCAAATGCTTTACCATGTGAGTCACAGCACCACTTCCAGTTTTCTGAGTGCTTTATTAGCGATCAGAGTCTCACAGACTTTCCTGACCAGGCTGGCTTTGAACTGCGATCCTCAGATCTCAGCCTCCTGAGTAGCTAGGATTACCAGCATGAGCCACTGATGCCTGGCTAAATTTTAAAACATTTATTCACATAAATTAATTGGCCATAGGGTGGAAGCATGATATCTGCACGCATGCACAAATGCCCCTTGATCAAATTCACCCTCTCTGTATTACCATTCCCCGACCTCATCCCAGCCTTTTAACACTTTGTAGTAATCTTCAAGATGCTATTTTCATGCGCCTCTTCCTTCCCCCATCCCCATGCCTGTTGGTCCCTCCCATCCAGTCTCCTTTTGAGAATCCTGTCACATATTTTAGCTCTAGAGTCTGCAGATGACCAAAGTGATATTCATCTCTGTGCTTGGCTTGTCTCCCTGAGCACAATGACCTCCACTTCCGTTGCTTTCCTACCCACGCTATAACTGAAGAACATTTTTTTCTTTTTTTCATTTTGTAATATATGTTTTGTCTACTAATAATTCTTTTGACTTCATTTCTGGAGAAATTAAGGAAAGGGAAGCCTTCGTGCAGATTGTACCCACCCCTGCATTCTTGCCTCTATTTCCACATCAGAACATTCCACGTGTGTGTTTCTGGAGTGAATCGTCTGGATGCCGCAGGTCTGAAGGTACAATCAGGAGACCCCCCAGCACCTCAGGAAAGAGCTGCGCTGACACACCGGAGAACACAGAGGGCGCGTCTGCTAGTGGCCGCTCTGGGGTGGGGGGGGACCCCAGCAGCCATGGCTGGCCCCGCAGCTGGCGGACGCTTTCAGAGGCACCGGCTAACGCAAGCCGGCCAGAGCCCGGGTGTTCAAAGCCACTGAGGCCCACTGGAGCGGAAATTAAAGGAAGAGCTCAGAGAAAAGGCTGGCTTCCCTTCCCGACCCTGAAAGAGACTCCACTGCAGCCTGCGGGGCTGGATGGAGAGAATTAGGCAGAAATCACAGAAGGGACAGGACAGAAGGTCAGTTTCTCTGGCGCCCTGGATCAGGAAAGCTGCCCCAGCGCCCTACGACGCGCCTCCACCGCCCTGAGCCTCCGGTCTCCACCGGGACCGGCACTGGAGCAGGCCAAGGCCCTGGAAATGCCCTCCTTCCCACACCAGCCCCTGGGGTGCACCACACCCCCCGACCCCGCCCAGCCCCCCCCCCCCCCCCCGGGAGCTCAACAGCGATGTGCGAGAGCTGCAGCCGCTGGACTGTCCTTTTTCCTCCACAGCCTCAAAGAATGAGTCAGGAACGGGGTGCAGAGGGAGAAGGAACAGGGTGCAGAGCTCCTGCTAGACCGGAGGGGTCCCCGGGGGCCCTGCCTGGCGTCATGCAGGGGAGAGAGCTACAGGATGCTCAAGACCACTGGCCAGCCCGCGGGCCACATCTGTCCCCAGACCCAATCAGAGGCGCCACACGGCCGGCAGAAGCCCCCCGTGTGTCCCTTAGCCGCTCGGCCTGTCTGTTCTGGTGCACACCGGGAGCCCAATCAGCAATGGTCACCAGCCACAGTGTGACACCCGAGTGTGACAGCTGAGCACACGGCCGTGGTGATGGGAGGTCCAGGGACCGGCACCCAGAGCCACACAGGGCCACGGTGCGGGGCGAGGACCTCTGTGGAGGGGCCTTCGCCCTAATGGTCTGGCCAGGATTTTCCTTTTCTCCGAGAGCACCTTAAGCAGCCCTGCGGAGGGTCCACTCCGTAATCTCAACTCCTGCAGGACCTGGCCCAAGGTCCCCTCCTCCATGTCTGTGGGCGCAGCCAGGTCTCCACCCCCAGGAAGATCCCCCCCACCCCGCCCCGTGCCCTACACTTCCTCTCCACGTGAACCCTTTGCTCCGCACTCAGATGGCCAGGCAGAAGCGGCCTCACCAGCGGCCCGCGGGATGGAGCGCCGTCAGGGGCGTCTGCCTGGGCCCTTCGAGCCCAACTCTCAATCATAATCCTGCCAGGGCCCCGGGCCCAGGAAGCCCTTGTCCCTACACCCCAGAGCGGGCTAAGTCCCCATTCTGGGCTTCTCAGAACCCAGGCATGAGCATCTGAGAACTCACTGAATCGCAGAGTACTTTTCCACTGTCTACCCCATCCACAAAGGCGCCTCTTTTCTAGTAGTTGCCGCGACACTGGTGCTCAAGTTGAATGAACGCAAGGACACCTCTATCCCGTCGTGGACACTGGGGTGTTCGCTTACCACCAACACTCTCCTTCCCTCCTTCAGTACTGCAGTGACGCCAACTCTCCTGCCCGCGCCCGGGCCTGGAGGCGCTGTTCACTTCTCTTCTCGCTCTTCTGGCTCTTGTGTGCTCTGCTTTCCGTCGGCGCACAGTGGAGAGATGAACCTGGTATCCTCACCCACTCCCCCACACCGCGAGACTTCCGGATGCTCTGTGCATGCGGGATGCGCTGTCTGTCGTCTGTCTGTCTGCCTGTCCTCCAATGCCACTGACCTCTTCAGCAAACAGAATAATGGCTTGAGCATACCCTTCCAGAAAGAGGCTGGGTTCCAGGACCCTCAAGACCTGCTGTTTTCTTCAGGCAATGGGGACCAAAGCTTTGACAATGGCTCCTAACAAACACTTGCTCCAGGGGTTGAGGGCTGAAGGGCAGAAAAGGACCTGCACAGGCCAAGCCCTCCCCGCACCCTGCGAACCACCGGACAGCGTCCGCCCATCACCCCTGACCCTTCTCTCAAACAACCTCTGTTTCCTTAATCTTCCTTCACAGGGGTCATTAACTCAGCCAGGGGAGAAACGCTGAAGCACAGGGGAGGAGGAAGGAGGTGCTGCTCCCTCCAAAGCTGGGGCAGTCAGCAGGCTTGGCAGGGCAGCTCACAAGGGAGAGGAAGAGCTACAGTGGGACTCTGCCGAGACTTCCTTCCTAAGGCAAAGTCTCCATTCCCCCCCCCCCCCCCATCCCCGCCTAGCTCTGAAAATACAGATCTGTGTTAATGATGATCCCACCTTCCAGGCCATCATGGAGCATTCTCTGGGAGGAGATTTCTCAAGGAAGGACATGAAAAGTAACGAAAAGGCAAGTGTTCCTCCCTCCCTCCCTTTTGCAATGGCAGCAGTAACATTCAAAATGGGGACCAACAAAAAAAGATGTCCAAAGGCAATGCTATGGCAAAAGGGATTCCACAGTTCATTCCCACAATCCTCGCGGTCTCCAACCCCACCCAGCTGCCCCTTACATCCGGCCTGGGGAAATGGGCAAGTCTCAAGCCAAAGGGAAAAGTTAAGTGCTACTTCCTGTGGTTTACAGACCACGGTGGACTAAGGCAACAAAGCACGAGCCTGGGTCTGCCCATTCCCCTCCCTGTATGACACAGTGCTCCACGGAAACACAGAAGCAGAACCCTTCCTAGTCCAGTGACCATCTTCCATGTTTGCCTGGGAGATTTGAGGTTCACACATACACACACTCTTTTGCTCAAAGCTGGTGCTCTACCCCTTGAGCCACAGCTCTCTACTTCCAGATTTGGGCTGGTTAATTGGAGATAAGAGTCCCATGGATTTGTCTCACCGTGCTGGCTTCAACCCAAGTGCCTCAGATCTCAGCCTCCTGAGCAGGTAGGATTACAGGCGTGAGCACCGACACCTGGCTCCACTGTCTATTAATCACAGAGGTCACACTTTGGAGAGTCCTGACACATGGCCTACACGGCCTGGGACTGTGTTGGGGTGGTGCGTGTGCACGTGTGTTGGGGGTGGTGCATACACATGTGTATTGGGGCAGTGCACATGTTGGGATACATGTGCACGTGGGTTGGGGCAGTGCATACGTGTCAGGATGATACATGTGCACACGTGTTGGGGTGTGTACATGTGTCTTGGGGTGCATATGCATGTGTTGGGGCAGTGTGTGTGTTAGGGTTCATGTGCACGTGTGTCGGGGTGCATGTGTGTTAGGGAAGTGTGTGTGTTGGTACTTGTGCATGTGTGTTGAGGCAGTGCATGCGCGTCAGGGATGGTACATGTGCACATGTGTTGGGTGTGTGTGCATGTGTTGGGGTACGTGTGCATGTGTCTTGGGGCAGTGCGTGTGTCTTGGGGTGGTGCATTGCACATGTCTGGGGATGATGCATGTGCGTGGGTGTTGGAGTGGCATGTGTGCATGTGTTGGAGCAGTGTGTGTGCAAGTTTGTTGGGGATGGTGCACGTGCTCTGTATGTGTCTGCTGTACAACACTGACTCCGGGCTCTTAGGAGCTCACAGTCTTAGAAGGAGAAGATCCCAAGTATAATTTTCCCCCTTGCTCTAGACTTGGGCAAATGAAGGAGGAGGAGGAGGAGGAGGAGGAGGAGGAGGAGGAGGAGGAGGAGGAGGAGGAGGAAGAGGGGGAGGAGGAGGAGGAGGAAGAGGGGGAGGAAGAGGAGGAGGAGGAGGAGGAGGAGGAGGAGGAGGGGGAGGAGGAGGGGGAGGGGGAGGAGGAGGAGGAGGAGGCAGAGGGGGAGGAGGAGGAAGAGGAGAAGGGGGAGGAGGAAGAGCGACACCCCCGAATTCTGAGAAAGCCTCCAGTAGGTGGCGCCAGGGCTTCCTGCAAGCCCTGCCTCCAGCACTGGCAGCCCTTGAAGCAGGGTGGGCCTGGGACGGCTGCCCAGGGTCCCCCCTCACCAGGGCTAAGCATCTCTCCCTTCTAAGGAAGGGGAGGACCCGCGCCGTGCCCCCAGCCTGTGCCCACCCCAGGCAGAGGGCTGCCCTCCTCACACAGCGTGACCACCCCTGTCATTCACCACTCCAGACCAGCTTCTCAACGAATCCTAAAAACAGAGCAAGTGGCTTCCAGAGCCACTTCTTCAGTGACAGTATGTAGAAGCCCATGGATAAGACAACTTAAATGTCCCTGCCTGGTAACTGCGCCATACCCTGAGCCGCCTCCACCAATCAGGGCCTGGCTTCCCCCCACCAAGACCCAGCTGAGCCCCAAGGATTTGCTGGCATGTGGTTCTAAGTGGTGAGTGACACATTCTTCTTCCTCCCAGCATGCCCTCGGGACCCAAGGTCACCCCAGTGGCTCTGGTGTGCCCATGACACAGTCTGAGTGAGCAGAAGCCCCTTTCCATCCAGGCCCCACAGCTCCTGGGGACTGTTGGGTCAGCCCAGAGGAGCTGACTCAGCAGACCAAGCTGGGCCTGAGAACTGGCCTGTGCTTGATTTCTTCCATCCTCCTTCCTTCTTTCCTCCTCCTTCTTTTTTTCTTTCTTTTTCTCTCTTTCTTTTTTTCTTTCCCTACTGGAGTTTGAACTTACGGTCTCATACTTGCTAGACAGGCACTCTACTCCTTGAGCTACTCCTCTAGTCCCTTTACTTTTGTTACTTTCCAAGTAGGGTCTTACTTTTTTGCTTCCTGTCCAGACCGGTCTGGACAGCGATCCTCCTATTTATGCTTCCTGCATAGCTGGTACTCAGGTGCTCATTGCAACACCCAGCGATTGTTTGGGATAGTCTCACAGACTTTTTGTCCAGGTTGTCCTAGATCTTTTTTTTTTTTTTTTTGTCGGTCGTGGGGCTTGAACTCTGGGCCTGGGCGCTGTCCCTCAGCTCTTCAGCTCAAGGCGAGCGCTCTACCACTTGAGCTACAGTGCCACTTCTGGTTTTCTGGTGGTTTATTGGAGATAGGAGTCTCATGGTCTTTCTTGCCCAGGCTGGCTTTGAACCGTGATCCTCAGATCTCAGCCTCCTGAGTAGCTAGGATTACAGGCGTGAGCCACCAGCGCCCGGCTTTGTCCTAGATCTTTTATCTTCCTGATCTTAGCCTCCTGAGTAGCTGGGAGTTCAAGTGTGAGCCCCCTCACCCTCTGAGATGAGGGCCGAGGGGCTACTTGTCCTACACTGTACTTGAGAACCACTTGCTTCATGTACCTAGCAGATTCCTGAAACAAATTGTTTCCAGCCCAGATACCTCTCCTCCTACCACATCTGTGACAGAATCCCCTTCCTGGGGCTACTATAATCCCTTTGATGAAAGAGCTTACAGAAAGTGTCCAGCGAGCCGCGCAGCGCAGCGCAGAGGCCTGGTGGGAGGGCCCCCGGCAGAAACTCCACCCTCAGGAAGGGGGGAAATGTCAAGGGAAGTGGCATCTAGGGGCCGAAGGCCAGTGGGGGTCATGAGGCGGTGAGAGGGCAGTTGAAGGGAGTCTGAGCAGATACTGCAGATACACGCATCGGTTCTCTGGGAGAAGGAGGCAGAGGAAGGCCCAGCAGTTCCAGGCCTAAGATCTGGACAGCATGCGCGGGGCAGGGCAGGGCAGCGTGTCGCAGCTGCCATGGTCAGCCAGAGGAGCGGCCAGGGCTCAGCAGCAGGGCTGCCATCCGTCCCAGGCCAGGGCAGAAGTGACGGCCCTGGGCGGAGGGACCGCGGCAGCTCAGGACACCTGTCCTGCTTCCAGCCCCCGGTCAGAGCTGACTCGGCGCAAGCGCCGGCTTTCCCCTTTTCACCCCACTTTGTTGTTTTACCACTGAAGAGACTTCATCAGATCTGTTTGCATGCTCATTAACTCATGTAAATGCTAATAAAAGGACTATGCAAACATCTTCCCACATGCTTCCTCTTGCTTTCACCCAGATGTGATGACACGAGCACCCAGCTGACGGCGCGCGCTCAGCTAATGGGGCAAGCCAAGAGACCACTGCTCTCTGGGAACACGCCCAAGCACGCCGAGCTCCTCTCCCTTCTCCTCCCGCGCAGCTTTCTACCGGATCTGGGCTCCTCGGGGAGCCCCCATCGCGTGGCTCCTGACCGCATCCATTCTCACCTGCGTCTGGCCTCAAACTTCCTGTCCTTCTCCCTTGCAAATTATTCAAAAGTGGCTATGTCCTCCTCTGCTGCCTCTAGCCCAGGCTGCTGACACATCGCCCACCCAGGTCTCAACCCCCCCGCTCTGGCCCTCAACGCTGGTCAGCCTTCAGGCGTGGTGCAGATGGCGCTGGACACGTTAGGAGCCCACAGAGACGAGGACGGAGCCACGGAAGGGAAGATCCCAGGGTCAGGGCTCCCTCAGCTTCCTCAATCACACACACTTTCTCCGTGTGGAGCCACACATGTCAGCGGACGTCACCGGGGGAACCTTCGGTGTCCTGCTCCAAAGGGGACGGTGCCTCCCCGGAGCTCAGCCGAAGCCTCCAAGCCTCACCGTGGCCTGCCTGTCGGCAAGGTGAGGGCCCCAACTCACATCTGTCTACAGGACATTCTTGAAGCTGAGTGGATCCCTGAGATTCACCTCTGGCTAATTTTCTAGAACTCCAAAATCCAAGTTCTATGCTCTTGGTCTTGCCAGCTTAGTTACCCAAACCCACCCTTGCCACTCATAAACTGCAAACAGCTTAGTAACAACAAGGAAGGAAGGAAGGAAGGAAGGAAGGAAGGAAGGAAGGAAGGAAGGAAGGAAGGAAGGAAGGAAGGTTAGTTTGTATTCATTAGGTGTATGATAAGGAATTGTCACAATCACAAGATCACTTCCTGAGAAAGTCATTAGGTTTTGCAGATAAAACACAGAACCAACTCATGCTAAAAATCAATCCCTTGTTGTCCATCTACGGCTAAAATCCAGGCAGATGCCCTGCCTGTGGTCTGGAATCCACACCGAGTACTTATATTCTCTAGGAACATGGTATGAGCTGCGCCACACACACAGGCTAAAGTAAGAGAACCACCATGATCTTCCTCCTTCTCAACACAAAGGCCGGTACCTTGTTGGGGTCCCGCACCATGTGTATGGCACAGTGCTGGGATCTGCTCTTCACGCTGGATCTAGTGCTTAGAAGAGGCCAGCAGACAGGACACACTCCAGGAATGGGTACACACCTGTAGTCCCAGCTACTTGGGAGGCTGAGGCTAAAAAACATTTACATATACAATTAAGAATCTTAGGGAGCCGGGTGCCGGTGGCTCACACCTGTCATCCTAGCTACTCAGGAGACTGAGATCTGAGGATCACAGTTCAAAGCCAGGCTGGGCAGGAAAGTCCGTGAAACTCTTATCTCGAATAAACCACTAGAAAACTGGAAGTGGCGCTGTGGCTCAAGTGGTAGAATGCTTGCCTTGAGCTGAAGAACTGAGGGACAGCGCCCAGGCCGAGTTCAAGCCCCACGACCAAAAAAAAAAAAAAAAAATAAGAATCTTAGGGAGAGCGCATCTCCAGTCCCCCCCCCCCGCTCCCCCCACAATGCAGCCACAACCAAAAGGGCCAGCACGCTTCTCCATGAAGGATTTGCTCTTCCGCATGGCTGCGGTGGCTCCCAGGAAACATGCAGCCTGAGAACCATCACAGTCTCGGCCGCGCTCCCTGCTCTCGGGGCAGAGGGACCACCCTGGGAAGAGGAGTTTCTCACAGCTGCCAACAGCTGCCGGCCGGGGCCGTGGGGGCTGCGGGGAACCGCCTCCTCTGCCCATCCTTGGAAGCCAGTGCAGGCTAAATCAACAAGGCCAAGCAAGAGCTTGTTTGGTGACAAGAAGAGAGGCCCCGGACGGTCCTGTGACATGGCTGCTGATGTTGGCGGGTCCTGCGCCTCCACAGCCCGGCGATCCTGTCCTCTCCGGGCCCCGAGTTCCACAGGCCATTCATTCAAAATACAGGAATTACATGGAATTGTGAACTCCACACCCTGAGGAGTTGATAGGGATTTTTTGGCATCTTAAAAAAAAAAAAGATGTATTTATCTGAGTAAATTTATACTGGGCACAAAATGCCAAGCAAAACACTCACATGAGCAATTAAAATTAAGGTATTTTAGTTGAATGTGTTCATCCAAACTATTTGCTGTTACAAGACTTTCAAAATTAAAAAAACAAAACACCTAAATCTATTATCAACGATGACAGTTACAGTGCAGACAGGAGGGGGACGGCACTTAGGAGCTGATTTGGGGGAGGCTATTTCAGTGGTCAGGTCCTCGCTCCGTGCATTATAGCCATGAACTCCCCGAGTGGCCGGCAACGTCATCCCACCCGCTGGACAGCCACGGGGCCTTCCTTGGGACAGTCAGGTGCATGGCGGTGAGCGGATGGCAGGCCTCCTCCTCTGGCCACTTCCTGCCTCCAGCCAGGGCTCTTCACAGCACAGGGCTCAGAGAGGTCAGGACTAACTATGGGAGGATTCTATGACATCAAGAAAGCAAAAGCTTTGAGGCAATCATCATCCTACTGTAGCCAAGCAACACAGGAAAACGTGTGGCCCATGCCACACCACGCACAGGCCGGATGCAGAACTGAACCCTCAGCTCATTTGTAGTCACCAGCACCTCTCTGAACACTGGGGGGGGGGGGGTAGGGGGGCTGGATGTCCCCAGCTCCCTCCCCACCAGTGGTGGCAGGCTCCACTCCCTCTCTCCCCTGAGGGGGCCAGGGGATGAGCCCAAGGTCATCTCCGCCTTCCAGGAGAGCAGCCACCCTACAGTGCTGGCAGTGAAGAGCCCCAGGGAGGGGTCTGGGCAGAGGCCTGCAGATTTCCATAGCCTCCAGAATCTCACAGCCCAACACCCACAAGTCTGAGTTTCCATTAAAAAAAGTTACTTATCACTGGGCGCGGAGGTGGCTCATGCCTGTAATCCTAGCTATTCAAGAGGCTGAGATCAGAGGATCGCAGTTTGAAGCCAGCCCAGGCAGAAAAGTCTGTGAGACTCTTATCTCCAATAGATCATCCAGAGAAAACTGGAAGTGGCGCTTTGGCTCAAGCACTAGCCTTGATCACAAAGAGGCTCAGGGGCAGTGCCCAGGCCCTGAGTTCAAGCCCCAGGACCCTCAAAAAAAAATCACTCATCATCAAGCCAGGTGTATGGTGCATGTCTATAATCTCAGAAATTGGGAAGCAGACCTTGTCTAGAAAGCAAAACAAAACAAAAGGGCTGGGTGGTGGGAGCTCATATGGTTGTCTGGCATATGCAATTCTCCATACCACACAGGTGCAAGGGCACACATACGTGCCCACACACACATGCACACACATGCACACACCACTCATCATACCAAGGACCAGGGGAAATCCTACCATCAAAAACTGCCAGTGCCGAGTGGCATGAGCTGTCGAGGGACAGGCGAGGGCGGCATGGGAGGGGTGGCAGGGGCTGTAGGGGCACAGGCCAGGGTGGCACGGGCTGTTGGAATTACGGACAGGACCTCCTAGGAATCATCACACCAATCTTTCTGCATTTCTGAATGTGCTTAGAATCAAATGGAAAAGCAGAAACTCTCAGGAGAGAAGCAGAAGACATAAAGAAGCAAGGGGAAACTTTAGAACAGAACAGCACAATAACCAAAGCAAACACCTCACCCGTTCAGCTGAGGATAGAAAGGAGGCAGAAGAATCAGTGATGTCCACGAGGTAACAACAGACTTTAAAATCAGCAGCCAGGATTCATAGTGGAGAAAAACAGCTTCTCAGGTGTGTGGGCCTAAAACTACAGCTAAACACTTGTGTCAGAAACTGGAGTGGAAGAGGAAAGTGGATAGTGAGTGAAGGAATAATGACTGAAAACTCCCAAATTGGCTGAGAGAAATGAAGAAGAGGAAGAACTGCAAAGGAAGCAGACTTAAACCCACAAGACACAGCAAACGCCAACTTGTGAACACTAAAGGTGAAGGAAACAGGGCAAGAAGACTCTGAGAGAAAAGGCAAATTTCTCCTCATTCTACTGCAAGCAAGCAACTGTCAGGCCAGAATCAACAGCCAGCAAAAATGCCATTCAGGAGTGTGTGTGTGTACCTGTCACCAACAGGTCTTCCTGAGATGAATATCTAAAGAATAAACTGGAAAAAAGAAGTGAAATTATAAAGGGAATGCCAATCTGTTGAGAAGGAAGGAGATAAATTTAAAATGAGGAGGAGGAGGAGGAGGAGGAGGAGGTAGGTGGTGGTGGTGGTGGTGGTGGTGGTGGTGGTGGTGGTGGTGGTGGTGGTGGTGGTGGTGGTGGTGGTGATGGTGACAAGTAGAAATAACGGGCTTGGGCTTTGGTATCTTTGGATTTCGATACCAAGTGTGAATTTCCTCGGGCCTGAGGCCGCTCTTTCTCACCCACTGTCTGGTCTGGCTCAGGCTGAGAGCTCAACAGTTACTTGAAGCTCTGGAAGGTGCATTTCCCACTCAAGCATCAGCCTCTCCTCTGCAGCTTGCTGGTGTGGGCGGTGTGGGACACGCCTGCAATCCCAGCTCTGGTAAAGCTGAGGCCAAGCGAGGAGGCCGGGGCTCGCCTGGGCTACCCCGTGAGTTCCAGGCCAGGAAGGGTGCAAGGCAGGAAGATACTTAAAAAAAAAAAAAAAAAGCGAATACACGCCATGTGGCTTCTGGGGTGCTCACCAGACCCACACAATCAACTTCTCCGAGGGGCCCCGCCTCCGACTGTGTGACTTGTCGGGCTCACACTCGCTGGGGTTGGAGGCGACCCCTGGTTCACACCGGGTGAGAGCGAAGGCCGAGTCTGCCCGGGAAGCGGGAAGCGCGGCCCTCGCTCGCTGGCCCTCGCCTGCCTTCGACCTCGGGGGCTCTGGGTGGAGGCGAGGCGGGAGCTGGCAAACGGTATCCCCGCGACTCCCCAGCTGGGGCGGGGAGGGGCTCCCCTTTCCCAGGGGTATCGGTGCGCAGGCTTGTGGGTGGAAGACCTCAGGACCCGGGCCAGCGAGCAGACCCGTGCCAAACCCGCCCGCCCCTGGGGTCCCCACCAGAGAGGTCACCGTACCGGGCATGGCGAAGGCTGTGTGGGGCGCGCGGGGCAAGGGCCACGCGGGGCGAGGGCGCTGCGGGCGCGGGGCGGGGGCCACGCGGGGCGCGCGAGGGGGCGGGGGCCACGCGGGGCGAGGGGCGCGCGAGGGGGCGGGGCCACGCGGGGCGAGGGCGCTGCGGGCGCGGGGCGGGGGCCACGCGGGGCGCGCGAGGGGGCGGGGGCCACGCGGGGCGAGGGGCGCGCGAGGGGGCGGGGGCCACGCGGGGCGAGGGGCGCGCGAGGGGGCGGGGGCCACGCGGGGCGCGCGAGGGGGCGGGGGCCATGCGGGACGAGGGGGCTGCGGGCGCGGGGCGGGGGCGCGCGGGGCCTGGCCCTCCCAGCCGGGAACATTAATCTGTCAACTGCCACTTCCCCGGGGAAGAGGCGCCGGCGGCGGCGGCATGTGGAAGGAAGATCTACGGGGTGCGAGAGGAAGGGCTTCCGGGAAATAGTTTAATTAATGGTAACAAGGAAAGCACCGAGGCTCCCCGTGGCACGCGCGTCGCCCACGCCCAGGGCGGCAGGGCGCGGACCCCCCTGCGCGCGGGCCCGAGGTCAGCGAAGGGCAGGGCGGGGCGGGGCGGGGCGGGGCGGGGCGGGGCGCGCGCCGAGTCCGCACCGGAGTCACGGCCCTGGCCCGCGCTCTCAGGCTCCGAGCCGGGGGGGGGGGGGGCGGCCACGCACAACGTGTTTCTTGTTAGGGTCTGTCTTGTGCGGGGCTGTCACGTGGAAGTGCAGCCTGACTCCCGACCAGCCCGCCAGCCGCTGCGGGTTCCCACGGACGCCGGCGGGCAGACGCGGGGGGCCCGGGGTCGCGCAGCGGGCGGCGGGGGGGGGGGGTCCCCGCGCCTGGGGGGCGCAGACTGGGCGACGCCGGCCCCGCGCCCGCCGGCCCGGGCTTGTTTTCCGAGACCTTATCTCTCGCTCCAGTCAAACGTCGCCTTCAGTCCGGCAGCGGCCAGCGCGGAAGTCACGGGACGTCCTTGGCGGCCCCGCACACGCCGCCGGTCGGTGGCGAAAGCCGGCCCGCCTTTGTGCGGCGGTGGAGAACGACCCGTCCACAGGGGTGCGCGGGGAGTCCCCGCCGCCCGGCCCCCGCGGGGACGCCGGGACGCGCTGCGGCGGCGGCCGGGGCGGGGCGGGGCGCAGACGCCCGGCTGCTGCCAGTTACGAGCCGTGGGCGACCCGAGCGGTGGAGGGCAGCAGGTTTCCCGAAGCGCCCGCAGGGAAAAATCTGCATCCCCCCCCCGTTTTGCCTGCTGGGCCCCTCCTGGGAGGTTATTTTAAGCCCAAATTCGGTGATCTGGTTTCAGGGTTACCTCCCCCCCCCCCCCGCCCGCGCCAAGGTATTAAATAAACAAGTGATGCAAAAACTCCTCCAGTCCTTATGCAATCCAGATGCCGTTTCCTCGAAAACCACAACAAGCTCGGCTTCGCCGGATAAAAGGACAGGCCCGGGGTGCGCCCCCCACCGCGTCCTGCCGGGGTGCACGCGGTGCACGTCCCCCCCCCCCCGCGCGTCCCGCCCGGGGTGCGCGCTCCCCCCCTCCGCGTCCCGCTCGGGATGCACGCCCCCCCAACCCCGTCGGGGTCTAGGGCCAGCGGAGGACACTGATGTTCGGAATGCCTCTCCAGGATGGACGATAAATAAGAGCTGCGAGCACTCGAGGCCCCGGATGCGCACCCGGCGGGGTCCGGATGCCGCGAGCGGTCCGGGAACGTTGGCATCTGGTTTGTTAAGTGGAACGAACTTTCCCTGGAGATGCAGCCGGGCCCCGGAGGCGGCGGCGGCGCTGGCTTGGAAGTTTTGGCCTCTGGATGTTCTCAGTAGAAAGTGAAGCATTAAAAAGGGGCTCCGCCTGCCCCCCCTTTGTAGTAATGAGGGGGCGCGAGGACCGGCCGCATTCCCCCCTCCCCCCACGGGGTATGGTGTGTGTGTGGGGGGGTGGGTCTGTTCTGGAAAAGTCTAAGGGTCTTTTTTTCCTGCAATCTCCAAGAATTGTGAAGAGGAAGGCGGTTGCTGGGAGGTGGGGGCGAGGGGGACCCCAAAGGTATCTTGGGGAGTCCGGGATCAAAGTGAGGACAGAGAATCCCAAAGAATAAGTAAATCTCGCCGGGGGCGCGGAGACGCCGTCCCCCCCACCCCCCGGGGCCGCGCCCCGCGCGCCGCGGCTGTGAAAACAAATGAAATAAAGCAAAACCGTGTGCTCTGGCAACCTCGGGGCCGCAGGACGCCTGTTTTCGCGAAGGGAAGATTTGTCTCCTCCGCGGCCCCGGCTGGCCGCCTCGCCCCCCTTCCCCGGCTCCCCGGCCTCCGCTCCTGCTTCCCCCCGATCGCTGGAAACTTAAGCCGCGCGCGGAGGCTGCAGGTGCGCGCGGGGCTGCGGCCCGGCCGGGACGAGCCCGGGACCGCCGGGCCTCGCAGGCATTGATCGGCTGGGCGCGCGCGCTGAGTGACGGCGCGGTTGCCATGGCAGCCGCCTGAGCGGCGCCGCTAGGACAAGGCTGCAGGGCGGCGTGAATGGGCGGCGTCACGCGCCTGGCGCCAGAGAGTCTGCTCCGGGGCTCGGGCTCCGGCCCCGCCGCGCCCGGCCCGCGCGCCGCCGCCGCCGCCGCCGCGGCTGCCAATTCATCACCTGTCAGGGATCACTCGGGGGGTCACGGGCGGAATGGACACAGCTGTGAGAACAAAACGGGAGGGGGGGGAGACGGAAGGCGAGCGCGCCCCACGGCGCCTGTGTGCGGGGCAGCCCGGGAGGCGCGCCCGCCCCCGACACCACGCGGGACCCAGACCCGGCCCCGCCACGGCGTCTGCGCGGGGGCTCGGGAGCTTCCGGAGCGGCTCCCCCGCTTTAAGAGGGGGGTGGCGCCGGCGCCCTGGCCCCCCGGAAGTCCCCGCCACCCACGGGCCCAACGCGCCCCGCACCGGCCCACGGGAACGTTAGCGCCCCCGGAGGCAGAGCCACGCAGACAGCAGGGGCAGCGTTAACTGCCAGCCACCCACGGGCTCCGCGACACCCCCCACACGCAACTGTGAGTGACTTCGCCTGCGCTTCTGGGACGGACGGACTGGTGACTCGGGCCTTCTCTGTCAATCATTAACTTGCACGCCACCTCACGAGGTTCTGTACGTGGACGTGCAGCCGGGAAGCGTGCGGGCAGACTCGAACCCGGGGCCGCCGGGAGCCCCACAAGGCTTTCCGCGTATTGCGCCGCGGCGGGGTTAGGGGGGCGCGCGGGGCGGCCGCCCGGGGAGGCCGGGGTGGAGGCCGGCGCGGGGTGACGGTGTCCTGGGAGAAGCGGGGAAGGCGCCAGCACCGCCGAGCTGCGATGTCCAAGAATCCCGAGGAATAATTCGAGAATCCCCGAGACGGCTGTTTACATCGGCTATTATTGTAAAATAGTCAAAGTCTCACATCACGAACCAAAATAGTGTCAAAACAAAGTCTGTCGCGCCGAGGCACGTCTGTGACAAACGCACGCACCGAGCACATCCAACGGCTCGGGGTGGGGGGCTCGGGGAGGAGCGCGCGCCCGGGCGGAGCGGCGCCCGCGGGGCCCGGGGAGGCCCGCCGCACCCCCGGGCCGGGCGGCTCCCCGCGGCCGCCTGACCCAAGGGGCTGGGTCGTGGGGCGACCCGTCCTTCCGCGCGCCACCACCCCGGCCTCTCCGGAGAGAAGCCCTGGGGCCCGTGGCTGTCACGTGAGGTCACCGAGCGCGGGGCCACCAGCTGAGGAATTAATCATTAATTGAAAGGAAAATAGTTTCCCCATCGCTGTGCTGGGCTCTGGGCCCCCCGCGCTGCCTCCTTCCTCTTTCTCAGATGCGAAGGACACGGATCGAGACCAAGATTCCTGAAGACACCAACACAGTTTCGGTGGGATTTTTCTCGTGTACTGTTTTCTGCATTTAAAAGAGTTCCTTCTGGTGATTTCTCCCCCCTCCAACACACAACCACGGGGCTTAAAGATTGGAGTCCGGGGACGCACCACGGACTGAGTTCGCAGCCCGGCAGCCGCTTCCCAGTGTGGGGCTGAGATTTCCAATCTCGGGCCGGGACACCGTTCCGGGCCAGCAGCGTGGAGAAGTCAGTCGGAGGCTGGGGCCACCTACCGACACGGACACCGAGCCCGCGCAGCGCGGTGGCGCTGGAATGTGACACCGAAATCACGACTTGTGCATAATTAATCGCCTCCCCCCCCCCCCCGCAGGGCACCGACCCGCAGTCTTTCAAGGGCAGTGTATGCAAATGAGGTTTCAATATGCAAATCTCCCTAATGACTTCCGAGCCGTGGGATCCTTGTCACCGTCCCGGCACTTGAAAAGGAACCCTGAAAGTGCGGTGCCCCTCACCCCGCCCCACCCCCAGGCTGTGCTGGGTCCGTCCGCGCGAGGCTGGGTAGTTTCCAGAAAGTTCTTCCATCGGGTTTCCAATAATGCCTCCCGCGTAGTTCCGGGTGGCAAAATCCCACACCAAACCGCCCTTGACCGAGCCCGGGTGAGTGCTCCCTAACAGTTTCCCTCGCCCGCCACCGAGACCGCCCCGGGCCGCGAGGTTGCACTTCCCCGGCTGGAAAGCTATCGCTGCAGGGCGGTACAGTGAAAGCCCGAGGCTCCCGGGCTTCAGTCCGGCGCAGACGGCTCTCCCCGGGCACGCTCCCCCGGGGAAAGGGTCCGGCCCGGCGTGTGAATTGAGGGCGCCCTCTCCCCCGCTCCCCCGGGGCCGGCCCCCCATCTCCCCAGCGCCCGGTTACTGTACTCTATTTACCGCTCCAGCTGGGCTCGCGCCCGCCCCGCCCACTGCGCGCGGATTGGCTGCCAACACGGAAGGATCGAGCGCTCGCCCCGCGTTCGCGTTGCCCAATGAGAGCATGCGCTTGGTTTGACAGACGTGGTACCTTCCGCCAATGGGGACGCAGGAAAGCCAAATCTTGAGGCCCGGGCGAGTGAGGATAAAAGCTGCCCGGCCGGGCCCGCGCTTCATTCTGAGCCGAGCCCGGTGCTGAGCGCGGTTGCTCGGTAGGCGGCGGCGGCGGCCTGAGCTCCGGGCAGCTCTCTCCCCCTCCCGGTCTTTCCCCTCCCAGCGCGGCCAGCATGAAAGCCTTCAGCCCCGTGCGATCCGTTAGGAAAAGCAGCTTCTCGGACCACAGCCTGGGCATCTCCCGGAGCAAGACCCCGGTGGACGACCCGCTGAGCCTGCTGTACAACATGAACGACTGCTACTCCAAGCTCAAGGAGCTGGTGCCCAGCATCCCGCAGAACAAGAAGGTGAGCAAGATGGAAATCCTGCAGCACGTCATCGACTACATCCTGGACCTGCAGATCGCGCTGGACTCGCACCCCGCCATCGTCAGCCTTCACCACCCGAGGCCCGGGCAGAACCCGGGGTCCCGGACGCCGCTGACCACGCTCAACACCGACATCAGCATCCTGTCCCTGCAGGTGAGCGCCGGCGGCCGAGCGGCCCCGCTCACTCCGCTCGCTCGCGAGCCTGCGGGGGGCGCGCGGGGCGGGCGCGGCGCGGGAGGCGGCAGGAAGTTCGGGCGGCCGCGGCCGGGTCGGTCTCACCGCGGCCGGGGCGCGCGCGCGCGCGGGGCCCGGCGGCCGTTCCTCCGGGACACTGCCAAACGCCCTGTCTCCTTCCTCCCCAGGCTTCCGAGTTCCCCGCGGAGTTGATGTCCGGAGACAGCAAAGCGCTCTGCGGCTGAGCTCGGTGAGTGTTCGCGCGCACCCCGGCGTGTGTGTGCGTGTGCGAGGCCACGCGTGTGTCCGAGGAAACAAGACCAAGTCGAGCACGCTGGGCTGCTCTCGCCATGTTCTGTTCCCCCCTCCCCCCCGTCTCGGGCCGGGGGAGCCGAGCGGCCGTGGTCACTCGGGATCACCGGACATCTTCCTTCCGAGGGGGGAAATGCCAGCAACTTGCCGTGGAAGCGGCGGGGGCCGGGCCCCTCCGCCGCCCTTCCTCTTACCGCCACACATTCCGGGGCGATCCGGGGGGACCGGGGGGACCGGGGGGCCGAGCCCGCGCAGCCCGCGCCCCTCCGCCGCCGCCGCCTCTCCCGGCCCCGTCTGCCGGCGGCTCGGCTGCTTTCAATCAAAGAATTGTTCGGAGAAGCGCGCTGGCGCCGGGGAGCCCGGCCGCCGGGGACCCGAGCGGGCGATCGCCCCGCGCCCCCCGCCCCGCGGGCTCCGTGTGGAGTGCGCCCCGCACGCCGGGGCTGCCCGTCCCCCCACCCCGCCCTCGTCCCGGCGCGCTCCGTGTTCAGTGCGCCCCGGGGCTGCCCGTCGCCCTCCCCCGTCCCCGTGCGCGCCCCGCGCGTGCGCGCCCCCCGCGGCCTGCCCCCCGCGGCCTGCCCGCGCCGCCGCCTGAGGCCCGCCTCCCCGCAGTCTCTTACAGGTGTCCAGGACGTTCTTCCTCTGTTTTCTTTTTTGCACAACAACAAGAAGCCCACAGCATCTCCCTCCAGGCCGAGCTCGCGTCCGACCTTCTGTCCGGAGGACACCGGGCGAACGGACCTTAGAAAGCAAGGAAGAGACAAAAGCAAGTGCGGGGAACTGGGAGGGGGCCGGCCCGCTTCCGGGCCCGCTCGCTCTCCGGCCTGGACTGTGATACTTGTTATTTATGAAGAGACTTTTCATGTCCTTTCTGTAGCTGGAAGGCCTTCTTTATATGTACTGTCCCCACCGTGGGGAGTGACAACACACACGTTAAAACCACAAGGAATTGCCCAACCTTAGCAGACTTTGCCTTTTCCCAAAGGTGGAGCGTGAATACCGGAAGGATTCAGTGTTCAGTTACTTACATGAAGTCTTTGGTCAAAATGTACCTTTGGACGCAAGCCTACTGAACGCTGTGTATATATTTATATATGGCTATATATGTATATGCGTGGAGCCTTGTGAACTCTTCGATTAGAGTTTTCTTGTATAGTGGCAGATGTATATTTCTGCAGGGAAATGTAATGATGTACTTATGCTGAACTTTTTATAAAAGTTTAGTTGTAAACTTAACCCTTTTATACCAACCGCCCTGGCTGGCGCGGCGGGTGCCCCCCGCTGCTCCCCACGATGCTGTGCTTCCCACCCACCCACCAGCCCGGCTCGACCTTCTGTAGACTGTACTGAGGTGACAATAAACGTGTCTGGAGTCAAGCCTGCCTTCTCAATGGTTTTTCACCCCCGCCGGGGTGCGGGGCCTGCGGCCGGGGCTGCCGCCTCGCCATCCCCGGGAAAGGCTTCGCCCGGTGCCCGGGCCGGGCCGGGCCGGCCGGGAGCCGCGTGGGGTGCAGGGGCCTCGGCGCTGGGCGGGCGGGGGCGGCGGCTTCGTTCTGCAGGGAGCCGCGGGCACGGACCCCAGCCCCACCGGCCCGGCTCCCGCGTCCTCTCCCTGCCTGGTAGGCGGGTCCCCCCCTCGGCGGGCCGGGGCTATACAGAAAGGGCGTGCGGGTGCACCCCGCTCAGCCCCCCAAAACACTGCTGTCTGCTGCGCCCCCGGCAGCACAGGCCTGGGTACTTGAGCACAGTGAGCAGGGACCGACCGGTGTCGGGAGCCGGCCCGTGCGCGGTCTTCTCCGCCCGGGTGGGGGCGGCCCTGGGGGTGGGGGTGGGGGGCCGGGACACAGCCAGGGATGGGGGGGGAGGGCCAGGATGCCCGCAGCCAGGGATGGGGGGGCAGGGGGGGCGGGACGGGGGTCGGGGGACACCCGCAGAGGGGAGGGGCGGGGACGGGCCCAGGGGAAGGCCAGAGGGGGCGGGACGGGGGTCGGGGGACACCCGCAGAGGGGAGGGGCGGGGACGGGCCCAGAGGAAGGCCAGAGGGGGCGGGATGGGGGTCCGGGGACACCCGCAGAGGGGAGGGGAGGGGGAGGTCGGGGGGGCGGGACGGTGGGGGAAGGGCCAGGATGCCCGAAGCCGGGGATGGGGGGGCGAGACGGGGGAAGGGGTCCGGGGACACCCGCAGAGGGGAGGGGAGGAGCGGGGACGGGGGGGGGGGGGCTGCCCGGAACGCCCGCAGCCCGGGAGGGACGGCGCGCGAGGCTCACCTGGGCCACTTTCCCGGTCCGGCAGGTGTTGGGGTGGCGCCGCCGAGTCTGCCCGGGGCCGTCGAGTTTCCGGGCCCCGACACTGAATCCGTCGGGGGAGGGGCGGGAGAGGGGTGCGGGGCTGGGGACGCCCCGGGACCAGCACCGGGGTGCGACAGCTCACCAGGCGGAAGGCCCGAGCGTGTCTTCCGTGGTCCCCGCGGTCCCGCACCGGCCGGCCGGGACGGGGCGTGGCCTGGGCACCCCCAAAGGTGGGCGGACACCCCACCTCCTGGCTGCGACGGCGGTAGGGATCGGTGGGGACGGCAGCGCCCTCCGGGGCCCGGGCGCGGGTGGCGGCGGCCGGGGAGCGGCCCGCGCCGTGGAGGCCGGGCGCCACCTGCTGGCCAGCGCGGGAGCCGCAGGCCGCCCTCGGGGTCCGGAGGAATCCCGGGTCGGGGTGCCGCTTTGCAAACCAGAATTCCCAGCTCTCACTGCATCTCACTTCGTTTTTACCACGCAGCCTGGACTGCATCCCCGCTTCTTTTTGCCAGTCCTGGGTCTTGCACTCTGGGCCTGGGCGCTGTCCCTGAGCTGCTTTTGATCAAGGCTAGCGCTCTACCACTTGGGCTTGTTCTGTTTATGTGGTGCCGAGGAATCGAACCCGGGGCCTCCTGCATGCAAGGCGAGCGCTCTGGCACGGAGCCACCTTCCCAGCCCTGCGTCCCCTTCTGCAAAGGGGCACAGGCGCCTAACGCAGCTGCCTTGGACCTGAGGCATCTGATGGGATCCCGGGATCCCGCCCCAAAGCTCCCCTTCAGTCCTTTCTTTTCTGAGTTGTTTAATAGTATTCACTGTTTTCCTACTAAAACGAGGGTGAAAGTGGACACCTGTTCTCCTCCATCCGTTAATTAAACAGGCCCTTTTCTTCCCGCCTGTCTCTCAGGCCTTTTCTGTAACGTGCAACTTAATCGCTAGGTTTGCTGGCTTTCTTGCTTTGATTTTTACGTTTGAGAATTTTTAAATCACAATTTGGGAGTGAATGTGGTCAACTGTCTTACTGATCCTGGGTATTTTCTGAGATCATCTCTTCCTGTGCTTGAGCCAGTGACAGGGAGGCTGCGTTAGAACTTTTTGTGTCTGTGTGGATTCTGTTAGCCAATATTTTAGAAATGAAAATGAACTGTGGTTTCTTGTGCTATCTGGCTTTAAAATGAAGAGCACACTAACCTCAAACGATGCATGTGTAGTCAGTTTGCATTTGTTTTTCCCTCCGAAGCCAGGAATAAGTTCTTAGAGGCAGCTGACTGGCTCCTCCCTGTTACAGAAATCAGACTTGGATGTGCCGAGTTGCCCACCACATCCAGCCAGACACGGACAAAGTAATTCCGGTGTTGAAGGTCAAGGGTGAAGTTGGGAAAGCTAACGGAAGATAATGTTGGGCATGGAAAGCTGCTTTATAGCGCTTTTTAGAAGTTAAGAATACCAATTTACAAGGTGTGTACAGGGCAGGTGCCGCCCTTCGGTTTGCCTCTCCAGTCACCCTTCCTGCGCACGCGCTGCTGGAGCTCTGGGCCCCCTGGAGACAGCCCTGCCTGAGCTTTGGAGATCCTTCTACTTCAGGACAAAGATCATTAGAAAGCTGGAGGCGACAGCGCACAGCTGCCATCCCAGATACTCAGGATGCTGAGATCTGAGGATTGAGGTTTGACACTAGCCTGGGCGATAAATCAGGCTATCTCCAATTAACCAGGAAAACGCTGCAAGTAGAGCCATGGCTCAAGTGGTAGAGCGCCAGCCTTGAGCAAAAAAGCCAAGTGAGAGCTCAAGGCCCTGAGTTCAAGCCATAGGACCAGTGCACACACACACACACACACACACACACACGGTCAACTGAGAAGCCTAGCAGAAGGCATTTATTTAGTACTTCATGTTCACCATGAGGTGTTCCACCGGAGGCTGAAATCTCCAGAGGACAGACGCCATGCAGTGAGGACAGAAAGTCAGTGCAAAGTGCACAGGCTACGCAGTCCTGGGGGAGTGTGACCCAGCCCGCCATCAGCAAACTGGGGCTTTGGTCAGGCAGAAATTGGAGAGAAGGTGCGGCAACCTGGGGCAGCTGGGCTGGAACTGGGACACAGGACTCTTGAAGGCCTGGGATCTCAGAACACAGCACAGGAGGCTCTTAAAGAAGCCTGAGGTCAGAATGCAAACACAAAGCTCTTCTCAAATGTGTAATCATAGCTGGACTCTGGTGGCTCATGACCTTTAGTCCTGGCTACTCAGGAGACAGATCTGACGGTCCCGGTTCAAAGCCAGCCCAGGCAGGAAAGTCCATATCCCCAATTAAACAGCAAAAAGCTGGGAGTGGAGCTGTGGGTCAAGTGACAGAGCATTAGCTTTGAGCAGAAAAGCCAAGTGACAGTGGAAGACCCTGAGTTCAAGTCCCTGTGTACACACACACACACACACACACACACGCCATAGATGGCCTTGTGGGATGGAGATGCGAGTGTGACTCGCGGTGAGGAGCTGGCTGGTGGTGCCTGTGGGGTAGAAGGAAAGCATGCTGAAGAGAAAAGCCAAGGCCTTGCACAGATAGCTCACATTTACTATTGATTAGACAACAGTTACAACTCCAAAATCTAGCAAACACTGGAAACCATTTACTGTGAGAGAATCTGTCAATACAATGAAGAAAAGGATTAGGAACAAAAGAAATATAAAGGCTATAAAGTAAGAACAACAAGAGGAGGAATTGCAAACATAAGAAAATCACAACAGCCGGGCACTGGTGGCTCATGCCTGTAATCCTAGCTACTCAGAAGGTTGCGATCTGAGGATCATGGTTCAAAGCCAGCCTGGGCAGGAAAGTCTGTGAGACTCTTATCGCCAATAAACCACTAGAAAACCGGAAGTGGCGCTGTGGCTCAAGCGGTAGAGCGCTCGCCTTGAGCTGAAGAGCGCAGGGACAGCGCCCAAGCCCAGAGTTCAAGCCCCACTATGGACCAAAAAAAAAAAAAAGAAAATCATGACACCATAAAAATGAATAAAAAGATTTGAAGATGAATAGGAGGGTTTTAGTTAGTGAAACAGAAAACTCAATGAACATGTTAAAACCTAGATTAAAGACTATTAGGCAGAGAATTAATGAACTGGAAGACGCCTCTGGGAAAATTACCCACAATAGAACATAAAGAAAGACAGCCCAAGCAGGCAATCAAAGGGAGAGCAGGAAGGATGGAGGAGGAGGTCCAGCGTATGCAGCCTGTCCTGGCGAGGCTCCACAAGGCCTACTTTCATCAGGCTCTGGCTTTGTGACTTCTGCATCATTCCAAAGCAAGAATGTGCCTGAAAAACTCACTGGGCAGGACACAGTGACTTATTACTCCAGGGAAATACCATGATGAGTCAAATAAAAAGTATCAGCAGAGAAACAATCTATTAAAAAGAACTAGGGGCTGGGAAGGTGGTTCAGTGGTAGAGCGCCTGCCTTGCATGCATGAGGCCCTGGGTTCGATTCCTCAGCACCACATAAGCAAAAAGAAAAAAAGCTGGAAGTGGCACTGTGGCTCAAGTGGTAGAGTGCTAGCCTTGATCTGAAGAGCTGAGGGACAGCGCCTAGGCCCAGAGTTCAGGCCCCACAACTGGACCCAAAAAATAAATAAATAAAAAGAACCAGTAAAAGTTCTGGAGCTGAAAATCAAAAATCACTTTACAGCCATCTCCGCACTACCCAAAGTGTTGTTTATTGTGGTTCCCAATACTCACAACCAACTACAGTCTGGACATGTTAAATGGAACATTCTAGAAATTACCTGATCACAGCTATGCCTACATGGGAAAACATGTTTGTGTGCAGGGCCCATACTCCCCCAGTGTCTGGCACCCACCGAGGATCTGGGTCCACACCCAGAGAGAGAGAGGGGGTGGGGGAGGGGAGGGCGCCCTGCCTTGGCTCTGCCCACCCCCAGGCCTTTTCCCAGGCCTTGCTGTAAGGCTTCAGGGTTCTGGCCCCAGGTACAAACCCTCCTCATTCCGGGTTCCCGGTCTCTGCCTCCCCCACCCCTGGTGGAACGGCTTCCTCTGCTCCCTTCGGCTCTGCCCGTGACCAGCCTCTGCTCCCTTCGGCTCTGCCGTGATCAGCTCTGCTCCCTTCGGCTCTGCCGTGATCAGCCTCTGCTCCCTTCGGCTCTGCCGTGATCAGCCTCTGCTCCCTTCGGCTCTGCCCGTGACCAGCCTCTGCTCCCTTCGGCTCTGCCCGTGACCAGCCTCTGCTCCCTTCGGCTCTGCCCGTGACCAGCCTCTGCTCCCTTCGGCTCTGCCCGTGATCAGCCTCTGCTCCCTTCGGCTCTGCCCGTGATCAGCCTCTGCTCCCTTCGGCTCTGCCCGTGACCAGCCTCTGCTTCTTGTGTTCAGTCCCCTCCTTGCCTTGCTAACCACCTTTTGTGGTACTGGGGATTTGAACCCAGGACCTTAGGCAGCTGGCTAGCCAAGCGATCTACCACCTGAGCTGTGTCCCCGATCCATGGCACTGGCTAAGTTTGGGGTGGTTTGACCTCCTGACTGGATCCTGCCTGGCATGCCAGAGGTCACTGAAGACCTGAACAGAATCTGGAGGAGGAGGAGCAGCCGGCCCTGGCAGCCGAGCCGCACATTTGCACAGGGCTTGAAGCCGCCCCAGTTTGGGGTAGAGAAGCAAAAGGATTAGATTATGTAGCAGGCAAATTTCTTAGTGTTTCTGATTCAAAATCCATATACTGATGAGTATTACTGGTTCAATGACAGAGTAACCAATAGTTGTCAAAGCAGCAAACTTCATCATTTAAATCCTGATCTTGCAAAACTCTTTGCAACGCTTGAAAATCCATGAAATGATGAAATACAAAATCCAAAGAAGCGAATGGAACAGTGTTCACCACATGTACAGCGGGCAAGCTGTGGAGCTTGATCTTAGTGCACAGGTGGGCATGCTGTCAGTGGAGACTGATCTTCGTCTGTAACCCAGGCTGGCCTAGACTGGAACTTATGATGATCCTGCCTTGATCTCCTGAGTGTTGGGATTATAGGCAGACACCACCCCACCCGGCACACTGAACAACATGGCAGAGTCTGTGAAGGGGAAGCTGAAAAGGCCAATCGTAACTCCTAGGAGCTCTGCAGACAGATTGGGGGATTAACCAAGAGGAACTCAGCACAGGAAGCTAATTTGTTTTTATATTTTATTTGGATTGTTTCTCTTAGGATTTTAGAAACTGTAATTTACTGTATTGCACTGAAAGCTAAAGTTGAACATTTCACTCACATTTCTATTGTTATCTGGGAGCTCAGAAAGAATATGTTTCTCAAAATTCTAACCTTTTCCAAGCACACACTCTCAGTGTTTAAGCATCTCTTGCAGTACCAGTCTCCACTTTGTTCCATCTCTGGTCCTCTGTCTTCGCTGTCAGTCAGACACACAGACGCACAGGCCGGCCAGGGGACGGGAAGACAGGCAGCAGGCTGTACCGAACCAGGAGTCCCGTCCCTGGGGAGAAGAGGCCGGGTAGAGACCCCCAGCTCCCCGCAGGCTCCATGCACGGGCACAGCCGCCGACGTGCTGCTTCTGAAAAGGCTAACTTTCCACCGCACACAACGCCCGCAATCCTCGGTGGAAACATTTGGTGGAAATGGCAGGGATAATTTTGACCACGAAACTCCTCCAGGCTTATCTTGCTTTGCCACTAACACTCTCAATTTAGGAACGGCGCTGGCATCTTTTCCAGCTGCTGGACTGTCCGCGTGCCACCGGCTTCCACGAGTCTTATGTAGCGATAGCCAAGATAGTTCAAACTTATTCATTAAAGCACAATTAACTTGTTTGTTAACCCAAGGAAAGGGCACAGTAGATAGTCATACTTTATGGACCACCATAACTCACTAGGATATTTATTTTTCCCCAAATATTCTTCTCTACAGATTGAGATATCTGACTTTCAGCAGAGCCAAAGCAGGAGTGGATAATGACACACCAATGTTCCCACTTCTGCAGTGGGAAGGATCATCTCAGCCTACCTGAAAGATGCATGTGCTGTATTTCATAGTATATAACGTAACTTGGATACAAATGTATGAACTGTGAGTCTTTCAAATATGACTAAATTACCCCCGCCCCTCTCACGTGGGCATACATAAACAATATACATGCACATATACTCATATTCCTGCAATTCAATGTTTTGGACTTGAAATGACCATTGCAATACTAAAGGAAGTGGCAAGGTGAGTCCCTGTGTATAATAGCCAAGAATAATAGCCAACAGCTCTTTCTGCTCAGTATGGACACAGCTCTCCTGTGACTACTGGAAATGGATAGTAAGTCAACTGTGTCCATCAAGCTCATATTTTAAGGGGACATCTTTTTTTGTTTTTTATTGTTTTTGCCAGTCTTGGGGCTTGGACTCTGAGTCTAGGCACTGTCCCGAGCTCTCTTTGCTCAAGGCCAGCACTCTACCACTTGAGCCACAGCGCCACTTCCAGCTTTCTCTGTGATTAGACATAAAAGTCTCACGGGCTTTCATGCCCTGCTAGCTTTGAACTTCACTCCTCAAATCCCATCCTCCTGAGTAGGTAGGATTACAGGCATGAGCCCGCTGAGGTGACATCTTTCAAGGCAGAGTGACTGGCTGAAGTCATTCTGGTCCGTTTCTACACACCGACACAGAGGAAGGTGTAACTTTTCTGTAACTAGATAAAAACAAGGGATTGAATCCATTTTTATGTTGATATGCAATCCAAAAATAGTATATATTGAAGATTTTATACATTTCAACGTTTTCTCTGTCAGGCCTTTATACTCTCAGTTTTAGGCAAGAGCCCAAGTTTTCTGAGATCCCATAGCCAAATCATCAGCGCAATGGAAGGAAAAAAATCATACTGGAAGCCATATGCAAGAGCACTACGGTGACAGTGTCTGAAAAGAAAGCCATTTCTATTTTTTACATCCCTTTCACTATAGCAGAGTGTGAATTTTAACTGACATTTCCAACTAAGTAAAAATCGCAGGGGGAGGGGGCAATCAGATGCGAAAGGAATGCTGAAGGCCATGGTGTTGATCTCAAACCCCTCCCTACCCCCAGCTTCCCGGCCTACCGCCCTCCAGTGGCTCCATGGCAGGTCCCAAAGGTCCCAAAGGCAGAGGAGGCCCAGGAGCTCGCAGCGGCTTCCCGGCCTGCCCCTGCCCCGTCTCTCAGTGCTCACACTAACTGGCTCCTAATCTCCCCAGAAACAAAGCAAAGGAATCCTTTAGCTTCTATCATGTGAGGGGTACACCGCTCCCCTGCCCCAGATTAATAGTTCTTAAAAAACCACTCTGGGACACAGCCAGAATGTAGTTCGAGTTTTCCTTTCTTTCTTTTTTTCTACTTGTTCTCTGAATGATGGAATTAGCTCCCAGAAGAGTATTTGTCTTTCTTCTCTCTGAAGTGCTCTGTGGTAGTTTGTGTTTTTCCAAAATGGCTACAAAAGCCCAGCATTGGTGGTTCGCGCCTGGCATCCTAGCTACTGAGGCTGATACCTGAGGATGGTTGGTTCAAAGCCATCCCAAGCAGACACACTGAAGAGACTCCTCAATTAACCACTAAAAAGCCAGAAGTGGGAATGTGGCTCAAATGGTAGAGCACTAGCCTTGAGCAAAATAAGCACAGGACAACACCCAGGCCCTGAATTCAAACCTCAGGAAAGGCACAAAACCAAAAACAAATGGGGGGGAAAATGGCTGCGAAAGTATTTCTGTTTTTTTTTTTTTTTTTTTTTTTTTTGTCAGTTGTGGGGCTTGAACTCTGGGCCTGGACGCTGTCCCTCAGCTCTTCAGCTCAAGGCGAGCGCTCTACCACTTGAGCTACAGCGCCACTTCCGGTTTTTTGGTAGTTTATTGGAGATAGGAGTCTCACAGTCTCTCCTGCCCGGGCTGGCTTTGAACCGCGATCCTCAGATCTCAGCCTCCTGAGTAGCTAGGATTACAGGCATGAGCCACCAGCACCCGGCGAAAGTATTTCTGATCTTCTGGGCTTCTTTTAGAATTTTGCCACTTGCACAAGAGGGTGGGGTGGTGCCTTTTACTACAACCCCTACCTTCCCCCCACCCGACTTAAAAGTGTTAAAGCACCAGTAGTAGAAATACAATAAAATGTAAGACAACTTCCACCTGGTTGTCTTTCTCAGGACCTTCACAATTGGCATGTGGCTGCCATTTTGTGAGGAAGCCCAAGCTGCAGAGCAAACTTCTGGGCTGGGGTTGCCACTTTGGGCGAGTACTATTAGGGCGGGTGGACACCATGGAGAAGACTCCAGCCCCAGCCTCCATCCAACCACAGCTACAAGACAGACCCTGAGTAAGGACAGGTGGGCCAGCGCAGCCAACCTCCAAGGCCTGAGCTGTAGGACAGAGTACTGATAGTCAACAGCTGTATTATAATGCATAATTGTTTCATGACATTTCACCTGAGGACAAGTTCTTACACAACAGCGGATAATCTGAACATGGCCTGAAAGGAGATCAAACACTTAGAATTGTAGTCTGCAAAGTTTTTCCATAATCCTCTTAATGTATTTTGAAAGAACATAAATGCTCACACATTTTTCTTGCCATTTATCAGTTTGAATGTTTGCAAATTATCATGAAAAATAATTGTATCTTAAATGCATGTTCCATATCAGTGCCACTCACTGCCATGATAACCCATACTTAAAACAGAAACTTTTTCTTTCTTTTTTTTTTTTTGTCAGTCATAGAGCTTGAACTCATGCCACTGTCCCTGTACTCTTTTGCCCAAACCTAGCACTTTACCACTTTGTGCCATAGCAACACTTCCAGTTTTCTGGTGGTTGTCTGGAGGTAAGAGTCTCAGACTTTCCTGCCCCAACTGGCTCTGAACCACGATCCTCAGACCTCAGCCTCCTGGGTAGCTAGGATGACAGGCGTGAGCCACCAGCATCCGGCCAAAATAACATTTTTGATAGTTTGTTTTTTTTACACTGTGCGCTTTAAATACATCTTGCCCAAAGTAGACATAAAGGGCTTGGAGTATTATAAAACTCATTGGTTATCTTTATTGTGAAATAAGCCAACCAAATCAAGGATTACTTTTTTGTCATTTAAAAAAAAAAAAAAAAAAAAAGCCCTTCTGCTGGGCGCTGGTGGATCGCCGTTCAAAGCCAGCCCGGGGAGGAAAGTCCATGAGACTCTCATCTCCAATAAACCACTAGAAAACCGGAAGTGGTGCTGTGACTCAAGCGCTTGCCTTGAGCTGCAGAGCTGAGGGACAGCGCCCAGGCCCAGAGTTCAAGGCCCACGACTGACAACAAAATCCTTTCTGTCTCCATTCAGCTAAGGGAGGTGACCGAGGCGCGCGCGCCTGTGAGGAGGATCACGCTGGAGACAGCACTTACCCGTGCATGCAGGAAGAACGAATCAATCACAAGCTCTGAGCAAACAAGCCTTGCGAACCCCTGCTGCAAAGCCTCGGGGCGCGGACCTCGGTGTCTGTGGACAGGGCCCAGCGCTGGCGATGCCGGCAGGCGCGGGCTGGGGAGGGGAGAGGGGGACTGGGGAGGGGAGAGGGGGACTGGGGAGGGGAGAGGCGGCCTGGGGAGAGGCGGCCGGGGGAGAGGAGAGGCGGCCGGGGGAGAGGAGAGGCGGCCTGGGGAGGGGAGAGGCGGCCTGGGGAGAGGAGAGGCGGCCTGGGGAGAGGCGGCCGGGGGAGAGGAGAGGCGGCCGGGGGAGAGGAGAGGCGGCCTGGGGAGAGGCGGCCGGGGGAGGGGAGAGGCGGCCTGGGGAGAGGCGGCCTGGGGAGGGGAGAGGCGGCCGGGGGAGAGGCGGCCGGGGGAGAGGAGAGGCGGCCTGGGGAGGGGAGAGGCGGCCTGGGGAGGGGAGAGGCGGCTGGGAAGAGGGGGCGTGAGCACCGCCATCCCGCTTCCAAACCCGCTCCCTTCTCAGGACCCCAGCGCGGGCTCCCGGGGCTCCCGGGAGGGGTGTGGGGAGCTTGACCGTCGACCCGGGGGGCAGGCCCCAGGTTTCCCCCAGACCCAGGCAGCACGCGGGACCCGGGACCGTGGGATCTCCGGCCGGAGGCGGCGGGCGCCACGCCAGGCCCAGCCCGAGGAGGCCAGCCAGGCTCGGGCCTCACTGCGCCTGCGCAATGGCTCTCGGAAGACCCGGCCCAGGACCCGCCAAACTGTACCCTAGTGAGCTGCGGATCCAAAGGAACCTCGTCTACCACGCCAGAAGGCAGGCGCCCAACAGAATGTTCCAGAACGTCCCGCCCCACCACGTGGACAGGTAGTAGTTACAGCCAGGGAACAGAAAGTGAGGTAGAGAACCGGAAGTCAATGCCGAGCTTGCCTGAGTGGATACAGCTCCCGGAAGTAGGTTCCGAGGCCTCCTGATTGGCTGCAGCTCCTGTCAGTTTTATTTGATGCGGGCCAGAGTTGGATGCCTGTGATTGGCTGAGGCTCAGCCAATCGTTCCCACAGCAAGTTGGGTTCGGGATCGCGGAGCCGGGACGGAGCGTGAAAGGTGTGCGGGGAGGCTTGCTGCCCCAGTGCTCCGGCTCGAGCCTGTCTGGGGGGCCGCCCCGTCGTACTGGCCATCCTCCCCGGCTCGTGCTGACAGTGGCAGCCTCAGCAGCGTGTCGGAACGACAGCCGCGAAGTGAGGGGAGAGCAGGAGAAAAGACGCCAGGGCGGCTCTGGGTTCATCACTTTTTGTTTTCATATGCAGAGAGACACGAACATTCTGACGTCCAGACGACAGAAGGCGGCCCTGGCCCAGCCCCTGCCCGCGTCAGCCCTTCCCTGGGCCCACTGCTCCTTCTGCTCCTTCTCCGTTGAGTGCTGTGGTGCCTGCTACCACAGGAGAGAACGTGGTCCTTCCCTCCCATCATGTGGCTCCATCTTCGTCCTCTTGCGCTTCTTCCCACGCACAGCTGTCATCACAAGTCATCTGTTGATATTTAATTATTAAATCTATTTTACGCCAGGCACCCATGGCGCACATCTATCCAGAAAGCTGAGATCTGAGTATCACAGTTCAAAGCCAGCTTGGGCAGGAAAGCCCATGAGACGTTACTTCTAACAAACTACCAATAAGCCAGAAGAGAAGCTGTGGTAGAGCTCTAGCCTTGAGCAAGAAAAAAAAAAAAAAAAGCTAAGGTTTAGTGCCCAAGCCGAGTTCAAGCCACAGGACTGGCAAAACAAACAAACAGGAGGAAAAAAAACCAACTCTATACTAAACTAGAAAATCAACACAGGGCTGGGAAGGTGGCTCAGTGGTAGAGCGCTTGCCTTGCATGCCTGAGGCCCTGGGTTCGATTCCTCAGCACCACATAAGCAAAAAGAAAAAAGCCGGAAGTGGCGCTGTGGCTCAAGTGGTAGAGCGCTAGTCTTGAGCTGAAGAGCTGAGGGACAGCGCCCAGGCCCAGAGTTCAGGCCCCACAACTGGACACCAACACAATGCCTCTTTTCTTGCATATATGTTGTTTTTCTAAAGCTTTTACCTTTTCTGTTTTTTTCCTATAACCTATTTCCCTCAACTTTCCAATATGTCTATTGTTTATCTATTTGACATACACTCAAAACTTCTCAGCTTCTTTCCTTTCGCCCAGGGAGACTTGTTTTTGGTGCGTGGCTATTGATATGAAGTGAGCCTTTGCTATAATCTTGACAGACTTGACTCACTTCTCTTTGGAACCCTGTTTCCTGGACCATGTGTCTTCTCCTTTCTTGTCTTACTGTCTTGCTTGAGTAAATCCTCTGGTAGCTAGCTTCCCAGAAAAGGCCCACATGAAGTGACCCATTTTACCTATGCACTTGAAGGTTGATACCTATGTTTGGATGGAAAAAGATGCATGCTCATTCTCCTGTCCTAAGGGATGGGCAGTAACTGTGACCCAAACTTGTCCACCTGGGCATCTCATACTCAGAAGAAGTTCAGGTGCTCCTCGTTCAGAATTTATTTAACAGCAACATCAGAGTTTTTTTTAACTGCACTCAATGGTAGATTTGATTTATGGAAATGATCAAAAGTTACTTGGAGGAGAAGACAGACATATTTAAGCAAGGCCTTTTAAGAATGTTGAACGGAATACTGTCCTACATGTTGCTCTGGGAGAAAAAGGTCAGGTAGGGGTGGATTTTTAAGAGATTGAATCACATTTTCTCTTTACACCAAAAGTCCTAATCAGTTATGTAACAACCGAACTTATTTGGCTGGAGTATGCCTTTATTGAATAGCTCCACCCCCATCTTCACAGGACCCAAACTTCCACAGGCCATCCCAAGAGAAAGGTTGAGATTTGTGCTAAACCTGGTAACAGATTTTGGCCAGAAACTGTTTCTGAAAGCACATCTCTTTCCACAGCCAGAGTGGTAGGGCCAGCAGCTCCCAGAGTGTGACATCTTTCCCCAGGACATGGAGAGACTTGGTGACCTCCTAGTTTGGACAGTCCCACAGATGTTAGAGGAACAAGCAAAAACGCTCTTATTTGTGATTTTGACATGTGCACTTTTTCCGGATCTGGGGAATGTTGTAATTTTCCAGTGCAAACTTTGACACATTGTTTCTGGGTCACAGAGAAAACACCACCTTTCATCCCCAATTACTGTTTTCCTCAAACCCATGCTATTTTTGTCCAGAACAAATGCCAAGCTTCTGATTTCTCACTTGTCAGTCGACTTTATGGTGAAGAAAAAACTTCTTTGTGTGTGCTATTGGGGCTTGAACTCAGACCCTGGGTGCTATCATTTAGCTTTTTCCACTGGAGGTTAGTGCTCTACCACTTGAGCCACAACTCACAGATCTCAGCTTCTTCAGTAGCTAGGACTACAGGCATGAGTCACTAGTCCCAGGCTGATTTCTTCTACTTCTTAAGGCAGCTGGGAGTAGACTAATTTAGACACAGTTAAGATTAGTGCTGCTGCATGCTAGAACAAGTTGCAACATGCTGAAAATACTCAGAACCTGGATTCTGTACTTCATATGTTACAGTGTGGAACAAGAATGTGTAGGTCTCTTGAAAGAACATTATACCTCTATATTGCAAAGGTAAGAACTCTTCTACTTCTGAAAGCTAGACAAAAACAGTCTTGACAGGATTCATTTCATTTACCTAAAAGTTTTGAAAGCTGTTTTTCAGCTGATTGAAATTTATTTAGTAATCTGATAATTTGGTGCAGAGGATATTCAAGTTTTCCTTCAGCCAGTGCCAAGTTCACAAAATAGCTGCATGGGGGCATACTTCCTGGGTTGAGGGATTTTTACGTGTTTGTGTATACCAGTCCTGGGACTTGAACTCAGAGCCTCAGCGCTACCCTGAGATCTTTTAGTTTTTGTTCAAGGCTGGCATTCTCTCACTTGAACCACAGCTCCACTTCCAGTTTTTTGGGTGGTTAACTGGAGATAAGAGACTCACAGACTTTCCTGTCTGAGCTGGCTTTGAACCTTGATCCTCAGGTCTCAGCCTCCTGAGTAGCCTGGATTACAGGGGTAAGCTTCTGATGCTGGGCTTCTCCCTTGCTGTATCTGCTTTCTTTTTTGCTCAGCATTCCCAAGGTAAGTTTGTTTTATGGAGTGTACTTTTAGTCTTGTGTGTAGAATAACCACCAAATTCAAAGTCATATGGATGCTTTTTTTTCCCCTTTAGAGACATTTACATGTAGATCTATGGTCACTTTTGAGTTTGTGTTTATGTAACAGTTCAGTGCTAAGTAAGCCATTTGTTGGGGGACATGTGGATCCAGTTGTTTGAATATCATCATAAGCACTGAGGAATCATCAACTTCCTTCAACATTTTAATTTTTATTTACTAGTTATTTGGCAGTGCTGGGATTTGAACTCAGGGCCTCACACCGCTAGGCAGGTGCTCTACTGCTGAGTCACACCTACCAGCTTCAATTTTTAATTTTGCTTTCATTGTATTTAGTTATTGCCACTCCTGGAGACTGGACTGAGGCCTGATGCTGTCCCTCAGCTGAGAAGCATCTCATGGACTTTCTGTCCTGGCTATCTTCCAACCATGATTCTCAGATGTTAGTCTCCTGAGATTACAGGCATGAGCGACCAGTGGCCAGCATCATTTTAATGTTTAACAGGTGAAGAATTTGAAGCCAACAAGTACACAATCTTTTAATAAGTCGATGACAGAGCCAGGCTCCTGCTGAGACCATACCATTCAGCTCTGTGACTTTCCGCGGCTGTGTGCTGACCACTGAACTCCCCAGCAGCAATGGCATTGTTACAGCAGAAGTGTACAAACCAAAGAGGAACTTGCCCATAAGGAAGGAGAGGAAATGTTCTTCAACTGCCCTGTTTCCAGGAAAGTCACAGGAACTTGATATCTCTGACAAAAAACAACAAACCTCAAGGGTGTCACAAAAGAAGAAATTGACAAACAGAAGTTTAGCAAGGGTTTATTCTAGTAAGCCAGGATCAAGTAAGGAGACAGAAAAAAAGGAGGTAAGGGAAAGCACTTCCTTCTAGGAGGTAGGAGCAGGGAAACCAAAAAATGGTGGGGTTTTGCCTTGGGTGTTTCCTGTTTTCTGGGCAGGGAATGAACATGCTCCTGACTCTAGGAGCCCCCAAATATCAGTGAGACTTGAGTGGCTCTATCACCAGAACACGGTGAGTCAGGTCTTGGGGTAAGGTCATCCCAAGCACAGATTCAAAGGAGTGAGTTTCAGGACTTTCATTTGTCAGGCTTGACCTTTGGTTTTCTGTCTCTACCTGCTCTCAGCGCTCACAGCGCTGACACGGAGCATCTTTATACCTGGGAGGCAGGTGTGGAGGGGCCTTGCGCTTCCCCAATCCAGCAGCTTTACCCATAGAAACTCGGGGAGGAGAACTGGCTGCACAGATTCTTTAGATATACTTCCTGGCTGCTTTCATTTCTGAGTCTGGCCGCTTGTCAAATACAAAATCTGCGGCCTCAAAACCAGCCATTTGGTAGTGTAAACTTTAAATACACATGGAGACCAGTTTAAATATATTCACACTAGTTATGTTTACCGCAGCGGGCAGGGCTCAGTGCAGACTCCCATTGGCAAGAGGCAGACAGTGTTGGGACACAGGAAGATTGAAGAGCCAACGAGTCCCCAATGTCCTGCAGATCCACACCTGGACCGGGACCTGGTCTGCCAGGCCTGAGGCTGTCTGGGATCCTAGGGGGCCTGGCCAGCAGTGACTGCGGTGTGTTCACCCCTCTCCTCCCTCCCAGAACCTGGCAAACAGAAGCTGGCCTGCCTCCCAGCAGCG
Organism: Dipodomys merriami; assembly: GCF_024711535.1. Lineage (NCBI taxonomy): Eukaryota > Metazoa > Chordata > Mammalia > Rodentia > Heteromyidae > Dipodomys > Dipodomys merriami. Next base: position 191,496 of record NW_027202383.1, read on the forward strand.
TGCTGTGAAGCTGCAGTCCTGGGGGCACTGGGGTGTGAGCCTCAGGGCTGCTGGTTCAGTCAGAACGCCAGGGCAGCGGGCAGGGCAGCACACAGCGGCCAGGGCAGCGGGCAGGGCAGCGCGCAGCGGGCAGGCAGTGGGGCCGGGGGTTGCTCTGTTGATGTTAGGGTCAGGTCGGCTCTAACGTTCATGATCTCAGAACCCTCACTGGTAAACTGGGGCTCATCACAGCGTTGAGCTTGCAGGGAGGTTAGGATTTAGAAGTTCACCGTGTGACGTCCCTTTCGTCACACGCAGCTGGTGGTGAGCACTCGGATTATTAGACAGAGGGCAACCTAAGGGCTGCCTAAATGCTGCTGTGCGGACTCCCTACGTGGGCCCCCTAATTAACTAAAAAGTAGGTTTCCAGTGTGGCCTCCCTGCCTCCATTCTGTGTGCCTCTGCCGTAAGCCACTCTCTCAGGAGGGACAGGATTTATGGACACCATGCTCACAAGGAGAGATGGGGGGAAAGGGGCATCAGAGCCTCCCAGGACAGAGGACATGTCTCCAGAACCGCCCCCCACCCCCAACAAGGACTGACACCATGGCCACCCTGACTCCCTGTGCTAGGACTATTTATTTAACTCTTTACACCTTTAGCACCCCCAGATCTAATTCCTTGTCTAAATCAAAAGCTCCTACCTGCATCTTGAAGGTGGCTGGAAACAGGCTGGAAGGCTAAGGCCAGGCCACATGACAAACCTCCTTAATAATGACCTCCTCTCTGCTCGTCACCACCACCATATCTCTACGTGGTGTACACGGGCAAGTGGTCAGATCTGATGTGATGCCCCAGGAGTCTGGGCCTAAAGTCAAAAGTCTACAACTCCCAGTTCAGTTACAAGAGACTGAAATGCCACGGGACCGTCTCAATCCACCATCCCTGATACATCTGCTCCTTTCCCAGCTCTGGTGATTAGTTCATCCTTAGACAGAACAGGGTCTCAGTTTTGCCTTTTATTTCCCTTCCCTTAGGAGACAGCAACCACAGTCATTAAAAAAAAAAAAAAAAACAACTCTATTGCAATAATGATTTTAAAATAGATGTTATTTACCTATTAATATTTATTAAGCATTATTATTCAATATTAAAGTATGAAGAAAATACACAGTGGCACTTAGAATTATATTTTAACACAGAATGCTAACAGCAGACACAAAAGGGCAAATATATGAAACCAGATAACAGTAGACTGCAAATAACATGAATGCATCTTGTATAAACTTCGATGTGTTGGCCTAATCCATGATACTAATGGGATTGGGGATATTAAATGTAAAGTCAATAATTTGAATCAAACATTAAGTGGCCAAAAATAATTTGTGGGGAAAGGGACATTCAATATTAAAAATATCAACTTTTTTCTCTATAAATATAATTCATATGGCTGTTTTTCGTAAACTTATCATTCAAGACTTTTTCTCTATAAATATAATGCACATGGCTCTAAGGTTTTATTAAAAACTTACCTTTCTAAAATAGCCCTTTGAAGCCAGGTGACTTGAGTGGATGGGTGGGTTGGAAGAGAGGGAGAGAGTGATAAAAGAAAACCATTGATCAAGAGGCATTGAATTCATAAACTGACATGTTGAATTGGAACTCCTTTGTATAACTAAAGATAACAAAAAATTAATTTTAAAAATAAAATAGCCCTTCAAGAGCCCCCAAATCACATGTTAAAACAATTAGATAATGTTAATGATGAAGATGGCATACAAATGAAGCTAAAAGTAAACTATCTTAGCAAACTGTAAGGAACAACTGACCCCTGCCAGTAAAGACTGAAAACCACTCACTGCAGGAGCGGGCATTATGAAATCACACGCTGGGTTTGAACCCTGTCTAGGTCATTTAGTTGCTGTGTGACACTGGGTAACCACTAACATCTCTGTTTCTCAGTTTGGATTTGTGAATTGAGGACAATAGTTATGAGGTGGTCATACAGTTTAAATTAGTTAATATACATGAAGGTCATGGACATGGTCAGGAACACAGGTAAGCTACTTTGGTTATAACAAATGCATAATGATACTTTAAGTATGTTATGGATACAGGATGAAGAATAATTGATAACATAAATAACATGTTTAATTGGGGGTGGGGGATTAAGTTGAATATAAATCATTGCTAACCCATAAATATGGCTAAAGATCCAAAACAAGTCCATGTCATATACTAAAGTAACACCATAATAAGTCTAATCAAGAGTTCATCAACAGTAGGATGTGTTATTACTTTAGGAACTATTGAAAAAATACTACCGTTGACTCTAGCGGTCTTAAGATATAATCTAATGTCAGATAAATCAAAATGTAGTCGGGGGATGCATCTTAGAATGAACGAAATCCTGATATAAAGCCTGGACAGTGGTCAAGGAGTTAGATGGCAGAAGAATTTGTTTAAAGACAAGAATGTAGACCACTGGATTCTCCTAGTGGCTTCTCTGGGGGAGCTCTATTTCTGGACAGGAGAATGGCCACCCTGGTTCAGGCCCAGTGGGAGCAGAGGTGCGAGCCGGCCAGGAGCAAATCCCCTCAGGCAGTGCCAGGAGAGGCCACTGTGAGTCACCTTTGCCTCTGGAAGGCTGGAGAGGGTTTAAAGAACTGATAGCAACAGCAATGCCTTTGTGCTTCTGACCATATAAAGTATTTATCGAGCTGAATTCCAGGAAATGGAAAAAAATTGATAGCAACAGAATGTCTATTCCAAATACTTATAATCAAAAACCCTAAACACTGGTCAGATTTCAGATTCCTGGTGGCAATCTGATCATCTGAGAGTTCTTCGAATAATTCGGGGCTGTGAAACTTCCTTCCTTGCCCCATCCCTAGCCTTGCTCAGGTCTCCCTACAACCAGCCCCACAGTGCACAGCTGTTCAGCTTTTGGGAAGTATGGAAATAATTAGCCAATTGGAAACCAACTTCGTCTAAGACCCACCTTCTGATTAGGATTATGATTTTAGCAGACATCTTTATCGCAGTAAGAATGTCATACAAGGTAAAATGTAAAAGATGGAAACAAAAGGAATTGCTCTTAAAGCTGAATACAAGATACTATGTGTAACTGGCGCTGAGCAACTATGTCCGAATCTAAGTGCCACAGACAAGTCTGATCCTCAAGGTGCAGAGCCACACCCAGCCTCCAGCCTGACTTGCCGCTGGCTCAGCAGCATCCCCTGATGTAAGATCCCAGACCTTGCACACTTCTCCCCCACCTCCACCTCCTGTCCTTGGGCAGCTTTGGATCCCAGTAGAGCCACAAAATGGAGCCTGATCTTTAGGTGAACCGAGGGTTCCATTGAACTGTTACACAAAAATGAAGTAGACGTCAGATGTACTGTTGATAAGACTGGGGGATTGTTGCAATAGTTCCTTATCCTCAATATGATGAGGAAAATCCCCAAACAACACAGAAAGGCCTATCCAGAAGTCTCAGCGAACCATGGTTTTCCTAGGTGACATTTAACCAGTGGCTGAGATAAGGAATGACAAAGATGGGTAAGGAAGATCTTTGAAACTACCCTTGCTGGGGCTGGGAAGGTGGCTCAGTGGTAGAGCGCTTGCCTTGCATGCCTGAGGCCCTGGGTTCAATTCCTCAGCACCACATAAGCAAAAAGGAAAAAGCTGGAAGTGGCGCTGTGGCTCAAGTGGTAGAGCGCTAGCTTTGAGCTGAAGAGCTGAGGGACAGTGCCCAGGCCCAGAGTTCAGGCCCCAAGACCGGACCCCCCCACCCCACAAAAAAGAAAGAAACTACCCTTGCTAAAAGCAACGCTGAAGGTCTGAGCTCAATACTTCATCCCAGACCGTGATTATCTAAAACACTATTTTTCACTCTAACTACATACCTCAATTTTTGATCCCAGAGAAAACATGTTCAGCATAGGTAAGTTATACTTGAACATTTTCAGTATTCTAATGTAAAGTGCAGGAGTGAACCACTTTGATTCTATAATTAACATTAATTTATCCGATGGGCGCCTGTTAAAGACTAAACAATGGGTTTATGTCACACAAGTAGGCGAGAAGTAAACATCACCTAGAGCTGATCAAGATGGGCTATGGATGCCCACCCAGGACGTTTATTGAATAAAGCATAGGACTCTTTCTGGAAAAATTACTAGAAGTAGAAACAGACTAGCTTATCAGGGGCAGACAGGTGACAGATAGGGTAAGCCAGTAAGGAACTGCTCAGACCCAGTAGTAAGGTATGTCACACTTGATACTATAAGATGCCACAGGATTTCTGGACAGTTTCCTAGGGTGGTTATTCTAGTTTATTTTGTATCTGTTTTATTCCCTCCTTTAAGTATTCTGTAACTGTCCATAGGCTCTCTGAAATCTAGAGCTTGGCCTAAAGAGCTGCATTGAGTTTTTTTACTCTGCTGCCCTGGGGAAGGGGGGAGGGTGTTTATGGTAAAAAGGGTGGTGACAACACACAAAAACAAACAACAACCACCACCACCTCAGGGTACAAAAAAGACTGAAAGGAACTCAAGACAAAACATAGTGGTTGAAACACACACACACACACACACACACACACACACAAACTAAAAAAAAAGTCTTTCAAAATAAAAGTGGTTTAATTTGCACTGAAAAACAATATGCAGCCTACAAACTCTCAGAAACACAAATTAAAAGGTAGTTACAAGTGTCAGGAACTATGATAATTCTGAAAATAACAATCTTTTTATTAGATACCTAAGACCATGCTGTAAGACTTGAAATGCCAGGTCATGTAGAGATAAGTTACATGCTTTTTGCTATACATTTGGACTCTTACCTAAAATTTCATTAAAAGAACACTTCATTCTAACTAATTTAAGTTCTACAGCTACTAAGAACACATTACACTGGTGAGGTGAACACATCTTTTTTCCCAGCTGACTGCACGCCGCTGTTTCTTCTTTACTCCCTTATATTTGGTGAGGAAGCCAACCATGAGAAGCTAAGCAATTGTCAGGAGAAATGAGAAGGAAGCACTGTCGGGTCTATGGACAGGGGACTAAGGTCTAGAGCCCTTGTTGCCTTGAAGAAAAATGAGGTAAATAAGTATAAAATGTTAATATTAGAAAATGATGGTGAATGAAACAATTATTTCTAACCGTTTCTTAAATGTAAGGGTCATCTGTAAACTGTTTTCATGTTTGAACAATTCATGTTAATAGGCTATTCATGTTTGCTAGATTCCCAACAAAGCAAGATACAGCCTCTAACACACACGTCTGGCTAAGCAGCACCCCCAGTGTTTGGCAGGAGAAGGGCAAGGACTGCATGCTTCCCTCTAAGCCAGTGACCTGGCCCCAGCAGAGAGAGAATATTGTGTGTGGTCTGGAACAGCACCCTTGTCTTTATGTAATTAATTATTGTTGCTAATTTAGATTGGTCCTCACTTCAATTAGATTTTTTTTATGAATTTTGATGATACTTCCCAAGGCCATGATGGCTCATTCCTGTGACCCCAGCTACTCGGGAGGCAGAGACGAGAGGTGAAAGGTTATCCTTTTTACCTCTGCCAGGGCAAAATGTTAGGAAAAGCCTATCTCACCCAACAAGATAGGTATGGTGGCACATGTGTATGCAGGAATGATGTATGTCAGAGGATCAAAGTCTAGACCAGTCTGGGCAAAAAAAGGAAGACCCTACCTGAAAAAATAATTAAAGCAAAAAGGGCTAGAGAAGCAGCTCAAATAGTAGAATATCAGCTTGGAAGCATGAGGTGCAGAACTCAACCTCCAGTACTGCCTCCCAAAACAAAAAACCATCTCCCTCACAGTTTTGGCACTATAGATGGCCATTGCTAATGGCGCCCCAGCTGCATGATGGGGAAAGCCACGCACTGGGAACTGCTGTTTGACCTTTGCACGTTGCTCTCTTCCTGGGCTGATGACGGTGGTCCAACTCTCTCCTGAGGCTGGATGGTGACAGCAGCTGCAGTTTCCCGTCAGCCCCAAGATCACAAAATGACTCCAGTATCGGAGCACTGGAGCCTCCCATGAAATCTCTACTTGCACCATCTATACCTTGTCTACACTTATCAAGGTGAGATCCCTAAGTCACAGAACATTTGTAATTGTTCTTCCCTCCTGGCGGGCCTCTGCATTATGCTTTATTTTCCAAAAAAAACCTCACTGCACTGGGCAACCAGAATATTTAGTGCTCACTCCATGTCCACAGAGGCCCTGCTCAAAAAGGACTCAAAGCCAGGTGTCAGTAGTGCACACCTGTGACCCCACCTACTCAGGAAGCTGAGATCTAAGGATGCAGTTTAAAGCTCACTTGGACTTCAATTAATCACCAAATCATCTCCGTTAATCACCAAATAATAATAATAATAATGATGATAATGATAAAAGCTGGAAGTAGAGCTGTGGCTCAAGTGATAGAATGCTAGCCTTGAACAGAAAAGCTCAGGGGACAATGCCCTGACCCCGAGTTCAAGCCACAGGACTGGCACAAAAAGAAGAAGAAGAAAAAAGATTCCACCCCAAGCTCTAGAAATGTCTTCCAATCTCCACAAAGGCCAGGGTCAAAGCTGTCAGGATGATAGAGCCCAGGCTGGGATGTTACTCATTTTATGAAAAACTTCCATCATGTAGGTGACCAAGGCTACTTCCTAGCAGTTGTTCTAGATACTTAACTCATATTTGATAAAACTAAGTGGTAAGAATATTAATTCCGTAAGTAGGAAAAACTCTTCCCACAGCTGGCTTAATACTAGTACACTTTGAAAACTAATTTTTTACATACCTTAGACTGCATCTTCTGGAGATCTATCTATCTCAAGGACGGCATTTTCTTCCTAGGCACGAAAGGGTTTAAAATTACGTAAGATCTTAAAGTCTCTTTCTACTTAATCAGTCTCAGCCAGGGATTCTCAACCTTGGTAGAGCGACGAGCCATTTAAAAAGCATTCAGTGCTGGCTCACTGTGAACTTCAACTTTTCAGCTCATTTGTATAATCATGGCCAAGGTTTAAGCTTGAGTAGGGAATGACAGGGGGTAGTATGACCTGGAGAATTACCTAACTGTTTCAGATGGGCACTGAGGCCTTATCCCCACCCCAAGCAAAAAGGTACCCCACTGGCTTCTACCCTCCTTCAAGGGTCAGCAGGACCTGTGAGGTGGGGGATAAGAGGCTGGGCTCCAGTCTCAAATGCTGACCAAAAAATTCACCACACCTTCTTTTCTACCTCTTCCCCCTTAAGTCATCCACCATAAGACAAAGGGAACAAGAGCTCCTCATTCTCTCTTTTCCTGGCCACTACTGTGATATGCTCAAGATTTAGCCAGGAACTCAGGGATTTTTAAACTATGGGATACTTCTAAAGAGGCTGAGAATTCCTGGTGTAACCCAAAATTATGTGGTCTTAAACCCTTTTAAATTTAGTACTTTAGCCAGAAGGAAAAAAAAAAGATTTAATTTCATTCCAAAAAAATTCACCACACCTTCTTTTCTACCTCTTCCCCCTTAAGTCATCCACCATAAGACAAAGGGAACAAGAGCTCCTCATTCTCTCTTTTCCTGGCCACTACTGTGATATGCTCAAGATTTAGCCAGGAACTCAGGGATTTTTAAACTATGGGATACTTCTAAAGAGGCTGAGAATTCCTGGTGTAACCCAAAATTATGTGGTCTTAAACCCTTTTAAATTTAGTACTTTAGCCAGAAGGAAAAAAAAAAGATTTAATTTCATTCCAAAAAAATTCTGATTAGTATTTGTAAGAAAAAAATTAGTCACATATATTTCACTGTAGTACTACAGCATGCAAATGATCCAGAACTCTCAAGAGAATTTTAGCTCAAATTACTTAGGCAATTAAATTCTAAGCACTATATAAATAAAGCTCTAATACATCATGTGAAGACAAATTTTCCTTCAATAGTGAAATGTTGTTTCAGTTTCCGTATACTTAAATTTCCCAGCATAGGAGGGCTGATCCTTAAGCATTTGGCACCATGCAAGTTGTCTCGAGTGAAAAATACCAACAGCTTTGTCATTTCTGGGCTTGTCCAAAGATAAGTGCACAGGCAGCACCCTGTCAAGAGGAGCAGACCTGCCTTTATATGACACACATTAACACATCTCCCTTGTGGTTTACAGTGGGGGCAGACTGGTCCATAAAATATAAGACTCTACAGCAAGATTCAAGCCCCAGGTTTCTATCCATCTTTATCCTGCTTAAAGCAGTGTGCATGTGTGCATCAGTCTGGGCAGTGTGTTATAAATAGAATAGATACACATAAACTGGCATACAAACTCAAAGAAATTATGGTGACTCAGTAACCCATCTGTACTGTCATTTCTGTATCAGTCAGAAAAAGCAAACGTCCAGAATGTTCCGTAATAGATTGCTGTTCTCCAGGACCTGGATCATCTGGCCTGCTCAGCTACAGAAATGCACAGCAAGATGCTATGGCACCATTGAACTCTTTGTCAGAGATGCTAAGAGAAAGCACTGGATGGCATGGAGACTTTAGAGCCACGTTCTCTCAGAAACACTTGTGGGGGTGGCTGGAACACTTCTGCCAACTCTATGACCTGTGAGTCTTTACCAACTGCTGATACATGACAAAAACAAACACACACATTACTTCTTTATTTTTAATCAAAATGATTCATTTACCATAGGGAATAAAACTCCATGAGTCAGAATGACATGCAACTTTTTATTGTTTTCTAAATCTACTTGTACATTTAGTACTCCAGTATTAATTTCACAAACAGCATGAGAATGTATCCTCCAATGAGGAAGAAGCTGCAACTACTCACCTGAAAAGGAAAACACTGACTCTGAAATATTACAGCACATTGCAAACTAATAAATATCATAAATATTAAAATGTTAACACTACAATTTATAAATGTCAGTAACACCTTGCCTTTGTTAATGCTAAAACATTTGTGAAAGGTCATGCAAAGTAAACTATAAAATGCTCCATTGTACTCAAACGTCAAGGCAGTGACACACAGAAGAGCAACTCTCAGCACAAGGCCTGGTCAAGTAGGTGAGCAGCACACACACACACACACACACACACATGGTTCTGTCTAGGTAATCACACAGCTGTGACCTCACCATCTGCAGTCCCACCTGTGATAAGATATACTGCTAGAACTAATTCTACATAATAAGCTATGTGAAAGTGACAAACAATTTTAATGCATGATGGCAGGGACCTCTCTAGCCTACATATACCGAAATGCAATCATTCTCTTAATGTCTGTGAACAATAATTGCAAAGAATAGGGTTTCACGGTCACACCAGTTATATCTTGTTTTTACTCACACTGTTTCATGCTTTTCAATGTTCAAAAAATGTACTTCCTCTTTTAATAATCCTTCCTCACAATTAACATGCTGATTTAGGGGGCAAATGCAGCTGGCACACTCTGCCCTAATATAGAAGACAATGATTTAGTTCTACCCAATTAAATATTTCCTTGTCTTCGTCACTAATGTTCTTAAGTAAAAGTTTCTTCATACATCATTTCACAAATTACCCATATCTGCTTGATTCTGCAGAGGAAGAGTTCATGCTTGGGTCTGGGGATACAGCTCAGTCTAGCATTTAGAAGGTCCTAAACAGGATTCAGAGTACCACCAAAAAAAAAAAAGGAAAAAAAAGAAAGAAAAAATTCCCCCCCCCGCCCCCCAACTCTTGCTAAGATCCCTTAGAAAAGCTGGGCACACAACTTAAAGAGTTACCGAATGAATCGTACTAATGGTAAGGCTAGCCCAGCTAAACTGTTAAATTACTCTGGGTATTGCTGACTTTCTTAAAGCCCTCTTCAGTAAATATTTTCTACTTAAAACCTTTTTAGTCATCAATTTGTATATTATATAGAATATTGGTTGTCAATTTACAATTAATTCACCCTTAAGTCTCTGGCTACTCCAAACACATAAAAATTCCTTTTTTTTTTTTTTTTTTTGCCGGGGGTGGGGGGGCGGTAAATGAGGTTTGGGCTCACCTTGCTAAGCAGGTACCACAACTCCATGCCTAAAACCTGTAAATTCTTATCTAAACACCTTATGAATGAATTTGCTTTTGTTCCATCTCCCCCAGGTGTGTGTTCAATAATTGTTCTACAAAGGGGATCCTTAGGTTTTTCTTTTGCAAGTTAAGCCCTTTATACTTAACAAACCAGCTCTTTCTGATTTATCTTTATACTTACATGATGTCTCAACAATTTTATGGAGTTATGTGCCAATGAAAAGCATAATAATGGTAGTGAGGTTTATAAACTCCTAATGTATGAAGGCGGTGGATGAATTCAAAATTCAGGACAATTTTGTGATAGGGCCTAACATTCCACCACTTCTACTTGTTTTCCTTAAAGAATGCTTTCTCTTTCTTCTCCAAAGCCTGCACTATCAGAAGGGGCTACTGCATGGAGCTCAGAGGCATCTTTCGAGAGCCTTGTGTAACTCGAACGTAGGCTTCGCTTATGTGTCAAGCTTTTTAGATTTTCATTCTGAATAGTAGTTGGAGTGGGCCCGGGCATCAACATGACCTGAGAAGACTCTCTAATTCCCTCCATCTCATCAAAATGTTGATTGGGTCTTGTGGCTGGAGCAGTATTGTTGTTCAGAGTCACAGTACTGGGTGTTCGGTTCAGATTATATGTCTTCTGGCACGCAGGCCAGCTCTCCTCAGGACTGCTGGCTATCAGGCTACATTCTGAAGGGCTCTTCTTGTCTTCTGAGCAAATGGACATGCGAGCTATGATTGGATCGTGCAGGCCGCTCAGGCTGTGTGGCATTCCCCGCTTCCCAGTGTGGGTGTCATCTTCCAGCTCTATGAGATTTGCCTTTTCAAGCTGGGAACCATCAGCGGCTTCATTGTGAAGAGAGTGATTGGGAGAACTTTCATTAGATCTCACTCCTGAATCTGATGAATCCTTTTTGTCAAGGAGAGCATCTGACAAGTACTCTTTTGCTTTAATGAATGTCCTAATAGGCTCAGCAGTATGTTCTGGAGACTTGGACACTCTCTCAGCTTTGCCTTCCACTTTTTTATCTTTATCATCTTTGAGCAGTGGAGTATTGTCTGACTCTTCCGTACCTGATTCATCTTCATCGCTTGGAAGTTTTTGATAGCGCAATCCACCTCCCTTAAGCTTCAGATCTGTCTGGAAAAGACTGGACCTTTCTGAGGATTTCTTGCCTGGGAGCAGCTTACTGCCTGACTGGTCAGACTTTTCATCTTCTTCAGTAATAGGGTCCAGGGGTGAGGCATCATTAGTGGAAACGCCAGATGATGAATAATCTATCACATCCCCCCTTTTCATTAAGAACGACTTCCTCCCATCATCTTGCTTTGGCTCACTCTCCTTCCCCTTTTCTTGCTCTAGATTAGAGTGAATGGAGCCCCCTGATGAGCTCTGACCCATGTAATATGTGCTGTGGGGAGAAGATCTACCACTGATTGTCGCCGACCCAGTGCCCCCTTCTAACTGAGACATCTGAGCAATATATTCTCTATAAGCATCTCTATATTCAGCCTGCACCTTATCAGTAAGCTTTGATATTTCAATACTGGAATCCTGGGAATTGAGACTCGAAAGACTTGGGGTTCTGCGAGTTTGTGACTGTGAAGACAGAAAAAAAAAATTAAGAATTCAAATAAGCAAAACCAAAACAACCAAAAAAGACAAATGCCAGCTTAGGAAGTATATGTGTACACTAACAATTTTAAAAAATCATCAAAATACCAAGATCTTTTAAAATAATTCTACCTAAACAGTTTAACAAAAAAAAAATGTGAACTTTTAAATAGAACTATTGTTATTATAAAGCTTTATAAAAATTTTAAAATTTGGTAAAATTTAAAAGTAAAACTACAAATTATATTAAATCATTTTAGCACTTATTTTTGTTTGTGCTAGGTGCTGTCCTTGAGCTTTTTTTGCTCAAAGTTAGTACTCTACCATTTAAGCCACCTCCACTTTCAGCTTTTTTTTTTGGTGGTTAATTGGAGATAATTTTCTCACAGACTTTCCTGCCCAGGCTGGCTTTGAACCACAATCCTCAGATCTCAGCCACCTGAGTAGCTAGGATTATAGGCATGAGCCACCGGCGCCCGGCTAAGCACTTGCTTTTAATAACTTCAAAACTTAAAATTTTTTTTTTTTCCGGTCATGGGGTCTGAACTCTGGTCCTGGGTGCTGTCCCTTAGCTCTTCAGCTCAAGGCTAGCGCTCTCCCACTTGAGCCACAGCACCACTTCTGGCTTTTTCTGCTTATGTGGTGCTGAGGAATTGAACCTAGAGCCTCATGCATGCAAGGCAAGCACTCTACCACTGAGCCACCTTCCCAGCCCAAAACTAAAATTTTATGTAAGGCAAAATTTACTTTCATTGATTAAAAAAATTACCCTTGGGGTGAATATGATCAAAGTATATTTAATACATGGAACTGACACAGTAAAATGCTTTTGTACAATTAATATACATTATGAAAAGAAACGCACCTGGAAGGGAGAAAGAATTAAGACATATCTCTAAAATAAAGCACTCAACTCCTTCAAAATATGATTTAAAAAAAGAACCTGTTCTAACTTGTATGATATGATTCCAATTCAGATCAAGACAATATACTTAAAAATGCCAAAATACCCCGAACACACACACACATACACACATATTTAAAAAGGTTAGAGTGCAATAGAAAAGATAAATAAAAGATAGATAACAGAAATAAAACCATGAGGCCAGTAGCTGGTTCCTAGTTAAGAGTGAAATTAAATAAGAAATTAAGTTTTATTTTCAACATGAAGTTTTAGGATTCAAGTTGCCATAAATCTTTGAAGAGCTATTAGGAATAAGCAGTACAGATTAGGAAAAAGGGAATGGGGAGAAAGCACCAGGAAAGTATAAGAAAGGATAAGAAAAAGGCTGAAACTAGGACACAGAAGCAAAGAAGAGCCTTCCCCTTGAAAGGGTCTCCTGGAATGCAGTCAAACTAGAAGGACTGAGCTACCCACCACATGAGCAATGCAGCTGTTCTCAAAAGCAGTGCGTTTTATATACACCTCGGTGGCAGGGGATTCACAAGGTTGAAACTCACTCCTGAGAATTTCATGATGTTATCAGCCTAACCGGTCTTATCTACAGAGTGCACGGTGGCCTTACTAGAGTCACACACAAATGATGTCACACCAGATTCAATGCAGTGGTACATAAGGACCCAGTCATCTAGGAAATGTGCAAAACCATGCCATCCTCACTAAATTTTGTTAATAAAAAATTATTTTCTCTCTCCTTTTTTTTTTTTTTTTTTTTTTGTCGGTCATGGGGCCTGAACTGTGGGCCTGGGCGTTGTACCTCAGCTTTTCAGCTCAACGCTAACACTCTACTACTTGAGCCACCATGCCACTTCCAGCTTTTTCTGCGTATGTGGTGCTGAGGAATCGAACCCAGGGCCTCATGCCACCTTCCCAGCCCTCTCTCTCTTTTTTTTGTGCTGGGGCTTAAACTTATGGTCTGTGTTCATAGCTGCCATTGTACCACTTGAACCACAGCTCCACTTCTGGCATTTTGTTGGTTAACTAAAGATAGGTTTCCTCTCTGGACTGACTTCAAACCTCAATCCTCAGGTTTCAGTAGCTGGAATTAACAGGCATGAGCCACCTACTAAAATGTTATTTCTATTAATATGTCATTTGTTTATTTTTAAATACATAAATACCTAGAAAAATGTTCAGTTTCCATTTCTAATACAGTAACTAGTTATAATGAAACTTACACAAGCACTTGGCACTGGTGTCTCACACCTAGAATCCTAGCTACTCAGAAGTCTGAGATCTGAGGATTATGCTTCAAAGCCAGCCCAGGCAGGAAAGCCTGTAAGACTGTTATCTCCAAAGCCAGCCCAGGCAGGAAAGCCTGTAAGACTGTTATCTCCAATTAACCACCAAAAAGCTCGAAGTAGAGTTATGGCTCAAGTGGTAGACTGGCAACCTTAAGCAAAAAAGCTAAGAGACAGCACCTAAGCCCTGAGTTTAAGCCCCAGTACAGGCACACACACAAAAAAATGAAACAAAAATCTTACATCAGCAAATGTTCTTTGGGATTCTCAATAATTTTTAAGACAGCTAAGACTAAAGGGCAGTTTGAGAACTGCTACTACATAAAGACTGTGCTTTCTGTCATGATGGGATGGAAGCACTTGGTACAGTGTAGCCAAGAATGAGGAGTGATTGGCACATTCAAAAGGAATCTAATGGAAATGAATAACTACTACTGTTGAAATGGAGATCAAAGCTTACTTATTGTGAAAATAAGTAATTTCATCTTAAATCATCAGTTATTTGATAATAATAAAATGGATTCTCACTTTAAAGAAATAAAGTAGCAGAGTATAAATAAAGAAAGTGGACAGTATGGAAAAAGAATGAAAATGTTTTTACCGCCAAACCAAATACCTTAAAAATGAGGCAGACACTCTGCTTCCAGCGTACAGCCCTCCTTTAATGCAGAGGTCCTTACAGTTTACTTTAGTAAATTTCCCTCCCTCCGTGGTGCACCCTGTGCTTACTTCCCTTGCTTACTTTCATTTTATTCTCCCTTCTTCTCACACGTCTTTCATTTCTGTTCATGCTGCTCCCCTCTCCTCCTTCTTCTAAGAACATCCCATGGGAGATACTACCTGCACAACAGTAGATGACAAAAGGGACACAAACACCCAGAAAGAAAAGAGGAAAGGAAGAGGGAGGGAGATGGCAAGAGACAGAGATAGAGACAGAGACAGAGCAGTACGTGGAGTGTGTGTGTATTGGAAAACCAAACTGCAAGACTGGAAAGGATAACATTGGCTATGTATTTTAGCCAATGATAACTGAATTTTCTAGCAAACGGTGAAAGAAAGGTAGCACTTACCATATCCTAACTTGCCCACTTCCTGCTTACTCCATGCTGCTGCCCTGGGTTCTCAATTTAATAAACCTTACCTTTTCCTCAATTTTCCTGACTGGCCCTCTCAGGTGAATGAACACATTCTTACCCAGGTGAGTACTCATTGTTTCCTGAATGACTGTTTTACTGCACTAACAGCGTAGCAGCGAATTGCCCCTATTCAGTAAGACAAAAAATGATGCTTAATAAATACCTGCCAACTTAGATTACTGTGGCGTGGGGCACCTTCATCTAGGCCAAGGGTATTCAGTTCTTCAAAACTGAAGTTTAGTGTGTAGGGAGCTTGGTTGGAGAGCTCGGTGTGTGGCAATTCATTGTGTGAAGACCGGCGAGCAGATTCACCATGAGGAACCGTGGCGCTGGTGTTCTCATTAAGAAAACGTGCATCTTCAGGAACCACCTGGCTTTCTGCATTTCTCATTTCTAGAACCTTAGCAAAAGAAAAAAAATCTCTATAAAGTCACATTTAGAAACTTTAGAGGTTTAAAAAATATAACATTATAATGGAAATAAGAAAGCATACTCCCTTAAGTAAGTTTCTAATGAATTTGCATTATATCTTTTTTTTTTTTTTTTTTTTTGGTCGGTCGTGGGGCTTGAACTCTGGGCCTGGGTGCTGTCCCTCAGCTCTTCAGCTCAAGGCTAGTGCTCTACCGCTTGAGCCATAGTGCCACTTCCGGTTTTCTGGTGGCTTATTGGAGATAAGAATCTCACAGACTTTCCTGCCTGGGCTGGCTTTGAACCATGAGCCTCAGATCTCAGCCTCCTGAATAGCTAAGGATTACAGGCGCAAGCCCTCAATGCCAAGCTGTACTGTATCTTTTTATATTTAATTTTAATAATACTAAGAAAAAAGTAGTGTCAGAAATAATCATATATAGAACTACTATATTGTTATTTTAGTTTAAAAATGAACTTGAGGACAAAAGAAAATGCACTTGGAGGGTGTCAAAGAAACCCGAGCTGGAGAGTAATATAAGCTGTAAAAGTGAATTTAAGCAGGAACTATTGTAATAGCTCAATGTAGAACAGGATGAACAAGGACAAGTGGGAATTTATACCCAAGGAGTAGGGTGAAGATCAGCTACAGGAGAGTCTGACTAAATCTATTTGCCAGGACTCTTGAAGACAAAACATGTGGGCAGACATAATCTAGAAGTAGTCAGTGCACAGGAGGTACTTGATCAGATATCAAGGGTATTTGTGTTGAGGGAAGGGGTTCTTTCTAAACTACATAGCAGTAGACACCAATCTACGGCATCTATGGTGTCTGTCCAGGACAGACACTGAAGGCTGAGGTCTAGACAGCTCAGGGGCCTAGCTGGAGCTAGGTCAAGGACAGAATCTTTGTCAATACAGAAAACCCGTGTGTGGTCACTTCCTCAGATTCTTGAATGAAATGCCCCAGCACAAAGACTGCCTAGTGCTGCTATGTACATCCTCCATGACACCTGGTATACACAAGTATAAAATTAGTAGAGAAGATTTTCTTTTTTTGGGAGGGGTCATATTCCTGTTTATTATTATTATCTTTAAGTAGCTGTACAAAGAAGTTCCCATTCTTCAAAACAGTCTATGAGTACAAAATGTCTGACAACATTGTCACCCATCTCTCGTCACCATCCCTTCTCTCACTGTTTTTCTTTGAGATTAGATGATTACATAAATTTTACATATTTCACAGTATTGTGGAATAGTGATAGAGTCACAAACACATTTTTAACTTTCACAAGGCAAATTGTCATTATCACGGTCTATACAGTGTGTGAATTCTATGAGCTTTGACAGTACAAGTGATTTTTTCCACATCAGGTGATGGTTACATTTCTTTCCTTTTGCTCAGTGTAGGCTATTCCCACTTATTCTGTTCCTCCTCTGGCTTCCTTCTGTTGCATGCATATATCTACCATATATATGGTCTAGAACATGGAGTCATTTAGCAATGATATGACAAAACAGGTGGCTGTCCTTTGTTTCTTGAGTCCTGTTACTTTGCCATATCTTCTTGTATTTTGGCTTTAGCATCCACATATCAGGGAGACCTTGTGCTGTTTGTCTCTTTATTATTGCTTACTTCGCTCAAAATAATCTGCTCTTCTTCCATCCATTTCCCTGCAAATGCCATTATTTTGTCCTTTCTAATGGCTACATAATATTCCATTGTATACAGGTACCACAATTTTTAGATCCACTCATCACTAGTGGGTTGTTTCCAAATCTTGGCTATTGTGAACAGTGCTGCAATAAACATGGATGTGCACTGTGTCTTTGCATACTGGTTCCTGTTGCTCAGGGTAGACGCCTAGGAGTAGTGTGGCTGGGTCATAGGGGAGGTCTATATTTAGCTTTCTGAGGTACCTCCAGACTGTTTTCCAAAGTGGTTGCATTAGTATACATTCCCACCAGCAGTAGGGTTCCTCTTTCTCCGCATCCCCTCCAGCATCTGTCGTTGGCTGACTTTAGTATGTGAGCCATTCTGACTGGGGTAAGGTGGTATCTCAGTGTTGTTTTTGTTTATATTTCCTTTACAGCCAGGGATGATGAACATTTCCTCTGTGTTTCCTTGCCATTTGTATCTCTTCTTCTGAGAAGTCTCTCTTTAGTTCCCTTGCCCATTTCATGATTGGTTTGTTAGATTTGTGAGGGGTTAGTTTCTTGAGTTCCCAGTATATAATAGATATTAGACCCTTGTCTTGATATTTTGCTGGTAAATATTTTTTCCCAATTAGTTGGTTGTCTTTCTAGTTTGGTTGCTATTTCTTTGTCTGTGCAGAAACTTTTTATTTTAAGGTAGTCCTATTTGTCCAGTCTCAATATGAAGATTTTCATATGGACAAGTATCAGCTTAGGCCAGGACTTACTGGTTCTAATTTTATAAAATGTTATAAATAATTTTATATGTTATAATAAAATCTTTCTATAAATGCCACAAGATTATAAATATCTTACTGTGCTTCTGAAAAGGTGCCAGTCTCCAAAATTCATATTCATCTCTTTCTTCAGCTCATCAATGTTGCACTGAGCTAATACACGCCCATTTATGTTTGCCTGCATAAAAAGTACAAACAAAATCTAAAATATTCTGAATTACTACTGATTAAAAAGTAGTTTTAAGGAAGGCATTAAAAACTAGGAAAAACTAGCTGAATTTGAACAACATATGCCACTTTGTATTTTTTCAAGTGGAAAACACTCAAGACAAATCACTCTTCAGGGACAACACATATGCTAACACTCCCAACTATTTCTAAAACCACTTACTCCAACATGGGTACAACACAATGGCTTGTTTTTCTTTTTTAATCTTAGAAAATATTAACATGAACTGGAAGAAGACAGTAACGCCTGTCTTTGTGACTGTGTTGGTTCTAAATGCAGAGTGACAATGACCCAATTCTAATAGATAACTTCAGCCACAAAGAATGGCCAGCACCACTAACTTCCCAACCTGTTAAATGCACACACACACAAACTGTCTTACCACTTTTGGGTCTCTGAAATTTTTGTTTCCCTCAATAAGCATCTTCTTTATTAATAATAGAGACAGCTTACTGATTTTATGATGTATAAAGACTGACTCTAGGGCTGGGAAGGTGGCTCAGTGGTAGAGCACTTGCCTTGCATGCATGAGGCCCTGGGTTCAATTCCTCAGCACCACATAAGCAAAAAGAAAAAAGCCGGAAGTGGCGCTGTGGCTCAAGTGGTAGAGCGCTAGCCTTGAGCTGAAGAGCTGAGGGACAGCGCCCAGGCCCAGAGTTTAGGCCCCACGACCGGACACCCCCCTCCCCCAAAAAAGACTGACTCTATTAACTTGTAAAATTTGAGTCTCTATGCTTACAATAGGCATGACATCCTGTTGGTAAGTTAAATCAAAAGAAAATGTACACAGAATCAGTTTGTGGTGGAAGCCTTTTACTGATAATGCCAAGGAATTTATGGCATGAAAGAACTGGATTGCTATTCTGGGTTCAAAAATCCAGGGTCAGTGGGTAAAGAGCAGCAGGAAGAAAACTACTATCCTGAAGGAAACCAAATCCCCTCAAGGGGCTTGAGTTGGAGTCTTGCTTTCTGACATTAACCTGGAGGTCTCCTTTGTCCATGGGAAGGCAGTGCTGACTCATGCAGACAGGGATCAGCACAAACCCAGGACTGGAGAAACAGACATTATCTGAAACCTTTCTGGATAAGTAAAATTAGTCAGATGGTATGTATAAATGCTCCTAATCCCTTAAGACATTTCGCATAGACACGAATCTTTAAAGTATGTAGTCACTAAAAACAACTATTATTGCTCTGTTTAACACTGTGATATCAAAACATAACTTAGTGGGGGAAAATTCCCTTAACTGAACTCGGATAATCTCACATAGGAAATGTCTTCTCAGCAATCTCAGGTATCAGGGTACCTACCAGAACTGTGAGAATATGATCTCAGTAGAAACCAATTTCCACAGATGCACCAGCCTTGAAAGCCCCAAACTAGGTGGCTTCACTGAATGTAATATGGCTATATATCTTAGGTGTCACATAGCTGAGGATTTGTGGGAAGTGAAGTAAGTGTGGCTTGCTCTGATAATGATTAAATCACACAAGTATATATTAAATATATCCTTTTCCAAAATATCTGGGACCAAGTGTTTCATATTCCAGAGTTTTTCCAATTTGGAAATATTTGCAGACCTTACCAGTGGAGTATCCCTAATCCAAAAGCCCGAATTCTGAAATGCTCTGAAATCTGAAGCTCATATTCATCCACATTCTCAAAAGCTTCATCTTTCAGATTTTTTTATTAACTCAACCTGCACAACTAAAGAAAACAAACCATATAAAAGAAGGCCATCAAATATTCTGTTCCATACTGGAAAGATGAGTATTTAGCTAAATTGAAATCTTCTAGAGCTTTCTATTTCTCATCAACGCATTTTTGGCACTTATATTAGATCGTTCTTAAAATAGAACACTAATTCTGCTACTTTATAATTTTTTGGTTTATTTGTAAGATGACATAGACGTGTAATGTCAGGATATAAAATACTAAGAATCCCATATTGCATTTAGAGCTTTCCTATTTCAGCTGAGACCCTGGCCACTTTGAGCAGCTCGGAGTATGTGGTCCAGAGGCCTGTCTTCTGCCCCTCAGTCCTGTCTCTAGACAACAGGCATGTCAATGTACGCATCACCTTTTTGATCGTTGCACAATACTGAGGCAGCATGCTCTGGTCCAGCCCTTCTATTTGCCTCAACTTCTCACACACGGTGTCCACAGTCATTGCATTCAGTGACAGCACTGTTCCTGTGGCAGGGCCTGATCCCTAGGTAAGCCAAAGAAAATACAAAGATGAATAGCATTTAATGCCAACTATGTGCAATAACATAAAATTCAGTAAGTTATCCTACTGAAAAAGTACAACCAATGTCTGTGGCATGTAAGGAAACAGCATTAAGGAATAGATCTAACTACACTCAATAGTTTTTACTATAGCAAAGATAGCCTCATCAAAATCACTTTTCTTAAATGATAGCCACGCATTGGCCAAGTTCACAAATGTCTACAGCCAACTTCAAGAGATAAGGGTGCTACCTTAAAAAAGAGAAAGAAGAGAGGTTAAAACAGAAAAAGAGAAAAAAGTTACTGATACCTTTATTATAGGAATACAAAAGACAAAAATCTTTGAGATAATTTTAAATGAGTATATTATAATGATAATATTAAATGAGTAGCTTTAAGTGTTTCTACAAACTACCTCAGTAGTCTCCACAGTTGAAGTTTTCATAGCTCAACTGTATTTGTGTCCAAGGAATCTTCAGAACCTGTACAACAGATTCCAATAATGGAATCTAAACACATGTGAAAGTAAGTAAAACTTATATAACATTCTTATTTAAAATGAAAAGTCAAAGCCGGAGCCAGTGCCTCACACCTGTAATCCTAGCTACTCAGTGGGCTGAGATCTGAGGATTGCAGTTTAAAGCCAGCCCAGGCAGGAAAATCTGTGAGACAATCTCCAATAAACTATAAAAAAAAAGTCAGAAGTGGAGGTATGGCTCAAGTGGTGGGTACAATACTAGCCTTGAGCAAAAGAAGCTCAGGGACAGGCCAGGCGCTGGTGGCTCACACCTGTAATCGGTTCAAAGCCAGCCCAGGCAGGAAAGTCCATGAGTCTCTTATCTCCAATAAACCACTAGAAAACCGGAAGTGGTGCTGTGGCTCGAGCGGTAGAATGCTCGTCTTGAGCTGAAGAGCTAAGGGACAGCGCCCAAGCCTAGAGTTCAAGCACCATGACTGACAAAAAAAAAAAAAAAAGAAAAAAAGAAGCAGCAGCTCAGGGACAGCAGCCAGGCCCTGAATTCAAGCCTTAGGACTGGGGGTGGGGGGTGGAAGAAACAAGAGTCAAAATAATAAATAAGTCTAGCATTTATTTACAAGAAATACATTTTCTGATGTGGTGACATTCTAAAAAAAGATCTGCCTCTGGTCAACTGTGCATGATTGCATGATTCTCCTCCATTACAGAGCTGTGTATGAATGTCAAAGGAGGCCAAGTTAGGCCTTACAAGTCACTTGCTAAATAGCTAGCTAGTGTAGATTTGAACGAGACCCTGATTTCTCAGCTTTAATATCAATTTCCTAGTTACTTTGCTCCAACTATTTTAGAAGAGACTATAGAAGCTGTAACCATAACACAGAGATGACAGAGCAACTGATCTAGAAGATAAAGATATTCCAAACAATCTGTTTACTCTTAAATCTAATTGTCTATTATAAATAAGATTTAGCATATCCTTAAGAGTATATTGAGCACATATTTTTGCTGCCTTTTTAAAAATCACTTTCAGGACAAGAGTAAACTATTACATAGCTGAAAATGCCTCTTAGTCACTTGTTAAATTTACTTGCAATGTGAAAGCATAATAATCTTACTACTAACTGGTAAATATATAGAGAACCAGTCTATTTATAACACATACAGATATTACATATGAATATAGCTAGGGGGTCAGATCATATTAAACACACAGTTGGAGTAAGAACGCTATGAGTTAGGGAGTCTTAGCAAGTTTATAGGTACATATAAGTTTGGAAATTAGTGGCAGGGAATATAATATAATTTGTTTTTTTTGTTTTTGTTTTTTGTGTTTGTCAGTCACAGGGCTTGAACTCTAAGGCCTGGGCACTGTCCCTGAGCTCTTTTGCTCAAGGCTAGCACTCTACCACTTTGAGCCACAATGCTACTTCCAGTTTTCTGGGGATTAAGTGGAGACAAGAGTCTCACAGACTGTTTCCTGCCCAAGCTGGCTTTGAGTGATCCTCAGATCCCAGCCTCCTAAGTAGTTAGGATTACAGGCGTGACAGTATCCAGCAAAACAAATATTTGTTTTTAACTAAGTATAAATGTCCGGGGTTGAATAATTGCTTTTAATATATGAACAGCAAAATACGAGTCATAATTTAGTTTTAATAGCTCCACACACAGCTCTACTTTGCCTAGATTACTATAGACAATAGTCAGTCACTATGTATTATGAAAAATCTGTCTATGAATTCTTAATACCATATTTGTTTTCCTTGTTAAGCAACTTTACTGAGATTACATATGATAAATAATTCTCAAATTTAAGTTATAGGATTCAGTAACTTTTTTTGGTCAGTTGTGGGGCTTGAACTCTGGGCCTGGGCCTGGGCGCTGTCCCTCAGCTCTTCAGCTCAAGACGAGCGCTATATCACTTGAGCCACAGCGCCACTTCCAGTTTTCTGGTGGTTAATTGGAGATAAGAAACTCACAGACTTTGCTGCCCAGGCTGGCTCTGAACCATGACCCTCAGATCTCAGTCTCTTGAGTAGCTAGGATTAAAGGCATGAGCCACCAGCGCCTGGCTACAATTCAGTAACTTTTAAGTTTATTTGCATAGTAGTGAGCCATCACTATAATAATATAGTAATTTTCAAAATCTCCAAAAGAAACCCTGTATTTATAGACTAATTGTGCATCCCTCCAAATCCTACCCCCAGCCCCTGGAAGCCAATGAGTTACTTTCTGTCTCTAGGGACTAGATATCCCTATAAGCATTACATACAAATAGAATCATACAATACATGACCATTCTTTTATTGGGCATGTTTTCAAGATTCATCCGTGTCAGTATCTATGTCAGTACCTCATGTCTGTTATTACTGAATAATATCTATCTTTAAATGATCTTAAATTTTTTAAATGTTTTATTGTTTAACCTACTTCCTTGCTCTGGAAGCATTTATAATCTGCTTACTTTTTTTTTTTTTTGGTTCAAACTTTATAAAAGAATAGTTTGACTAACAAAATAAACAATGCTTATGCTGGGTTATAGACCATCAAATAAATATCTGTAAGTTCATATTGATTCAATTAAATATTTGTGGAAATAAATGTTAGAAAAAAGACAGTATCCCTTTTTGGAATTATAATTAATAAATGTGGAAGAGAAAAGTTGAAAATACTATCTGGCAAACACCACAACAATAGTAAAGGTACAGATCCATCAACAGATGCTAAAATTAGTGCGATTAATGAAAAGTAGCTAAAAAGGGCTGTATGAATAGAACCCCAATTGAGTCTTTAACTCCCACTTTCTGAATGGGGAGTAGGAAATACCTCTTTTTCTATTTCTCCCTACTTTATACTGATATACTAAAAAATAAATTCTTGCTAAAACATCAAAAAGAAAGAAAGAAAAAAGGCCATGAGTATGGATCACAGAAGGCAGAAAGCCTTCCTAGTGAATACAAGGCCCTAAGTTCAAATACTACTACCATCAAAATAAAAGACCATTTCTTTTTTGGTACTGGGGACCTAAACCCAGGACTTTGTACTTGCTAGACAGTACTTTGCCACTAAGCTACATCCCAACTTCAAAATAAAGAAAAAAGAAATGACTTTGACCAAGAATCTATGTATAACCAAAATAAGGATCTTCTGATGGAAATCTCATAAAAAGCAAGGAAAAAGAGCTCAAAAGTGATAAAGAAACAGTAAGAAAAAAAATCTGTATCTATATATTAAACAATCCAGTAACTAAATTCTTAACAGAAACTACATGCATTATTTTGAGAATACACAGAATAGTTTACATGATAATATTTCAGCATCTACCATGCGCATTTTCCTTCTGATTTATGGGGAAGCCAAAACTTATATTTCAGCATAATGATTTTATAAATACTTTAAAATGTTATCTAATTTAGACATTTGAAAGTAGCAAATGTTAGCTTGTTTAAATTGTTAAGCTTTAAAATGCATACAAATTAGAATTTCTCTAGGTAAAAGTAAAATTATTATCACTAATACCTTGAGGTAACTTCTTTATACTGTGAAGTAGATTAAAACATTATCATCTTTAGTAAATTCAATAAATAAGCTTACAATTGATAAATAGTGCCATGCAAAGGCCAAAAGCAACTATTAAAATAAAACCCAAGGCAATGAAACAAGCTCAGATTTATCAAGAGCACAGCATGAGCTATGCAGCCAAGGCCTACATCTAACAGCCTAATAGGTAAAGTGAAGAAGATTTCACTGAGAATTTCTGTACCTGTCTCTGTTTGTTAAACCCAGAGTCACATAGCTTTAAGGAAGGAATAAAACAGAGTGAAGGACATGAGCATAAAACAAAACATCAAACCACAAGTATTATGTATGCAGGCAGCACTCTAGTCTTTCTCTCTCTCTCTCTCTCTCTCTCTCTCTCTCTCTCACACACACACACACACACACACACTCACAGAGTTCATTTCAGTAACAAGTGCTTGGTTAGCTTAAAATTATATTCTTATCATCCATATGTTTCTAATAAAAGAGTAAGTCATGCACCATACATTTAGTAAGAAAAAAGTTGCTAGGGCAAATCAATACTCTCCTAAATCCAAGCTTAAATGACAAAACCCTTCAATAGAGGGAAACGGTAATACTGTTCAAAAAGTAATGTACTCATTACCTGACTTATGTAACTGTATCCCCTCTGTACATCACCTTTACAATAAAATTTAAATTTAAAAAAGACTTAGTTAATTAGACTACCATATGACTTCTTCATAAAAGGGAATAATCTGGCCACACTGTAGTTAATGCTCAGAAACACATTTTTAAATGTGCGTTTTTTCAAAGAAATATCTCCAGACTTATAGCTGAAGAAACCACAAAGGTAAGAGAGAGGAAAAAAATGCCTGAATACTACAATTAGCATAACTATTTAGTCATATATAAGCTTTAAAATTATTTCAAAGCAAGCAACCATTGCTGTTCACTTTTTTCTTATTTAATTGGTGGCAAATATTCTTCAAATACTTAGAACAGCTTAGTGATGACTGACATCACTGTGTTAATTTATCACACTGCTTTGGTATGGTAAAGAGCAGGGCTTTCCTAGCCTTTCCTTTAACATAGCCAACACCTAGAGTCCATCATAAGAACATCATTTTCTAGTTTATATTGTCAAAGTTATTATAAGTAAACTTTCAGACTTACAAAAATACCAAAAAAGTAGTTCTAATGACATTACAATTCATTATGATACCTCAAACACAAGAAAAAGCTATTTCTTACTAGTTGAAAATGTAGCTACTTTTTAAATTTTTTATTATTATAATTATCATGTAACTTATTCTTCAAACTACTTGAAAAATATTCTGTCAAAGCTATCAGAGAAACCTTAACACTACATTGTAAGGGCAATCTTTTTTTTTTGGTTGGTCATGGGGCTTGAACTCTGGGCCTGGGCGCTGTCCCTCAGCTCTTCAGCTCAAGACTAGCACTCTACCACTTGAGCTACAGCGCCACTTCTGGTTTTCTGGTGTTTTATTGGAGATAAGAGTCTCCCGGACATTCCTGCCCAGGCTGGCTTTGAACCTCGATCCTCAGATCTCAGCCTCCTGAGTAGATAGGATTACAGGTGTGAGCCACCAGCACCTGGTTGTAAGGGCAATCTTTTAAAAACCACAAGTTCTAAACAACTACAATAAACACTATTTGTTGTCTAACTTTTAACTATACTCCAGGATTTCAATATACCACTAAATTTATGTGAAAGATGTTAACTGTTTAGAAAAATGTTTTCTTGATTGAAATCTGATGCAAAGCCTTTTACACAGAAAGTAAATTTTTGGATTAAAACAGAAAAAGAAAACAATAGTATTTTCCAACTTCAAACAAAAGAATAAGAACGCACCTCTGAACAATTGTTCAAAGTGTGACTGGTGCCCACACTGGCTGAAACTACTGTAGGAAGTGCTATGAGAGATGCCAAGAGCACCTATCCAAAGCCTACAGTCTAAACAAAATTACAATGCCGCAGAGCTCCTTACCCAGGGCACCTTTAACTTTCTTGTCCAAGTCTTCTCCTGGCAATATGAGAGACAGTTTGGTTTGGACATATGATTATTTGTAATGGGTTATAGGTTCTAAACCAGTGGTGGAAAGAAAAGTGAGTTACAGGTGAGCCCATCATTTTATTTTTTTCTCTTGGTCTTTCCATAAATTGCATTCTATTCAGTGAAAACCAATACTTTTTGTAAGTACCTTTATTAATCAATAGTATTCCTCGTCACTAAAAGTGCAGGCTCTCACAACTGCAACAGGAAGTAGCTATGAAATGACTGCAGCAGGTCACATGGGCGAGGTGGGACTTCATGCAGACAGAAGGCCACTGAGGGGACCTAGCCCAATATAGGCTTTCCACAAAGGGTTCTGCCCTTCACAAGGGTCACAGAATGGTTTATCTAAATGTCACTACAGAGACCCTTGAGCAATGCGAGGGCTTAAAAAGGTGCAGTTAAAAGTCCATGTAGAACTTTTGACACTCCAATCTCCTAACTGCTAGTACCTTGCTGTTGACCAGAAACCTTGCCAATAATTAATAGTCAAGTACCACCTATCTCATATGCTATATGTATATATACATGAGAACTTTGAGAGATAGCCGTGTAGTCACAATCCACAATTTACAGGAGAGACAAACTGCTCAGTCTCAGCCAATCAGTGTCCCACAGTGTTGGACAGACTCTCACAACACCTGAGCTCCTCGCAATGGCAACAGAAGTGGCTATGAACTTACTGATCACAGGAGCACAGCAAGTGCTCCAGTTGACTTTATGCAGTTATGATTTCCTATTGCATCTTTACACTTGCTCATATACCATGTATGGTTTTGTGTGTGTAAGCTGGGATGGATTTCAGCTATATTACACTTGTATATATTTTGTTTTAGTCAATGACAAAATAGACATTTATCTACATATACTTTTTGCATTATGTATTTATGACACACCTAAATTTCCCTTTTGTTTTCAGTATTTCTGGACTGTGTGGTTCACCTTTCAAATTACTGCAAATCTGCCTCTCCAAAGCAATACATAGGTAACTGGACTCAATAGAGATCAAACCAGTATTGCTCAAGGGTTGGCACAGCATTTCCTAGTAAAAACTTCATTAAAAGAAGGTCAAAGTCCAAGTAAAACTTCCCTGGAAAGCTTTCAGATTTTTAAAGTATACCTATGCATTATATGACATTTTATTCCACATGGCACCGCATGTGATTGACAATAGCATGTCATCTGATAATGTCATAGCAGTCATAGATTGTGTAACTACATTCTGGGATATTTTCTCTGTGACAAAATTGCCTAACAGTGCAATTCACAGAAAATACTCCTGCCATTAAGAAGGATGCATGACTATATTTGAAGTATTCAAATAGCCTAGAAACTCCTAAATTCTAGGAATTCAAGGTGACCTGGTACCGTTTAAGCCTGAGGAGAACCAAAAGATAAAACAGCTGAGCTAATCTAAACAGATTGGACTACGACATAAAGATTACTTAACATGAAAGAGTTTGAATTCTGAGTCTTTAAAGCTCTGTGGAATTTGTCTTTTCAATACTAACAACAATAATAATAAAAGTAACATTAAGGCTGAGCCATACTTAAATCTGACCTTCCCATATGGGAAAGTAGAGAGTCAGAGGTAACTTATCCAAGGCTAGCAGCTTATCACTGGCATCTCTGTAAGGCCGGGTGTGACAAAGGAAGCAGCACATTGGAGAACCATGTGCTACGAAATAGGTGGGAACTTTCTGGCTCTCCATCAGTCCAGCTACATCCCATACTTAGGCAAGCCTCACACAGTTGATCTGTGTCACAGAAGCTGGACCAGACCCAGGACACTGTCCTTAAAAGAGCCTCAAGGGGAAAGTCAGTTCAAAGTGAGCCCAGAGAAATGAGCTCCTTGATTTTAGAAGCAGGAGGTGTATCAGACTTCATTTCTGAAAAAGATTGCTCTGTGGAAACACTAGTTTGATCTAGTTCAAATATTCTCAGAGCAGAGCTTGGGTCTATTATTTTTCCATTTTCACAAAATTTGGCATTAGTTTTTTTCTCAGTCATAAAATTAGAGGAAAAATCTAGCATGAAGGCTTATATTTTAACTCTTCAGCTTTGTTAAACACTTGGATATATATGTATCTGATAAATCCTTGGCTGAATGTGATCAAAATCCAATTATTTTTATAAAGATCTGTTTTGTTAACTGGTCTGCCTCCCTTCCATGTTTGTAATAGCATGACAATTTGTTTAAAAAATATTTCTGAGAAGGGTGAACAAATGCAATCATGGTACTCAATATATACTATGTGAAAAATGAACTAG
This sequence comes from Dipodomys merriami, assembly GCF_024711535.1. Lineage (NCBI taxonomy): Eukaryota > Metazoa > Chordata > Mammalia > Rodentia > Heteromyidae > Dipodomys > Dipodomys merriami. The sequence continues at coordinate 220,130 of NW_027202383.1, forward strand.
GCAACTTGATGAGAGGGTGAAATTGAGGGACAATGAAGGAAGGGCTGACGTTGTCCTGGGATTGTACTTATTACCTGACTTATGGAATTATAATGTCTCTGTACAATTGCTAAATAACAATAAAACTGTATTTTAAAATGTGCAGCTCTTAACCTGTGTGAGCAGCCCTTCTCATCCAGAGTGCATGTTGGAGACTGCTGGTTGGTGGACAGCACTAGCTCTGCTGTCCCAGACAACACTAGAAAGCCTCAGAAAGTGACTTTTGTTAAGTACCCTCCTGTGCAGCCTGAATATGCCCAACATGCCCACGTGTAGGGTTTTCACATTTCCACCACTGTTTTCAATGTGGTTCTGAACTACATCTCTACTTCTTAGTACTAGTCTATAATGCTACTATTACTATTAATTTTTTAAAAGCAAAGGAAGCTTGGCAAGCATCTATATTATTCACTATATCAAAACTATTTTTAGTATTTAAAAGCAATAAATGATGTGGTTATTTTACTAAACAAGGGCATTAATATAGTCAGAGTACCTTTATTGGGTTTCTAAACATGCCTCAGGAATTACATTGTTTCTCCATGTTGTAGTCCTGTGATAAGGTGTAGGGGACAAACTAGACTCTATTTATTTGTTTGTTTGTTTGTCTGATATAGTGATCCCTCTCTGTATAGACCAGGCTAGCTTTGAACTCAACAGTTCTCCTTCTTATCCTCCTTAATGCTGAGATAACATGTATGTACCACCCAAGCTTGGGTCTCAGCCACTTTTTTTTTTTATACATTTTTTAATTGTAAAAATTCTGTACAGAGGGGTTACAGTTACATGAGGAAGATAATGAGTACATTTCCTATTGAGCATTGTTCAGCCACTTTTTAATTACAGTTAGATGCCTACATTTTTAAAGCAAAGGAATAGCTACTTTTCCAGCATTTCTGTGTCATTAATGAATGCATCAAATTTTTCACAGTATCTGGTTTTCATCAAATCTTTGCTAAGGAATTTTAGCTCAGGGCACTTCACTGCATGCATGATTGTCTGTATAAAAGGTTCTCTGAGTAAACTAAAAGTTGTTCCTGCATACAGTGGCAATGATCCATGGATTAAAGGTTCCCTGAGCACGTGAACAGAATTGTTGTGGCTGATTATGTCTATCATTTGTAGATAATTGAAGTTTCTTAAACATTTCAATTGAAATGTTAATGACTTAAGAATCATCAACTCCTCCTTGAAACAATAAAATGGTTTTTCTCTCACTACATTAATTCAAAGGAAATTAAAAGTTAAACTATTGCCTACCTAAACACTGTTTTAAATTTTTAAAAAATTATGGATAAATATAGGATGCAAAGTTCAATAAGAACTATCCTCATTACCTTACTTACATAACTGCAACCTTTGTGTATATCACCTTTGCAATAAAATAAAATTTTAAAAAATAGGATGAAATATTTTACCCATTAACTCTAACTAATATATTGCATTTCAGCATTGTTTCAGGTCAAATTTGCATGGTATATTGTATCTGCATAGAAACAAAAGTTTGGTTTCACACTGATGGAATAAATTAAGATTTTTAAGGCTCATTATGACCATGTGTTACTAAGTATAAAGTCTTGAATAATCATACAAGTGACTTCTATGAATTTTGGGGGTTTTGTTTTTTAAAGAAGCTTACTTTCAAGTGTTAAGAGCAAAACGATTTATACATTTTCCTTTTGATGCTGAACTAGCTCTAGTGCTTGTCTGGAAATGTTGTTTAAATAAAAAAAAAAAAGTAGAGTTTCACTAACTGTAATTACTTTTAGATTAAGAATGAGTTACAGAAAATGTGCTTGGTCTACACCATCTAGCTCATGTCTCTTTGATTTGGGATATTTCTCGAACTATTCAACATGTATAGCACCAAGTGCAACTACAGGGTTTATCAAAAACAGTCAAAGGTGAAACAGAGCTCAGGACTAAGGAACAAATACTGACTGAATGTTCCCAGTGGCTATTGGAATCTGCCCTTTTTTACTGAAGAATAAAAGACCCTCTGATGTCACTGAAAAGGGGAAAAGCAGGAAGAAATAAAGGGAGAAGTTAAACATTAGCCTCATATTTCATCCACGAGCTACAAGTATTAGTATTCAGTTACTCTCCACTCGCTTCCCATCACACAAGTGCAGCGTTAGTGAACTGCTGTCAGCACAATTATGACCGTCATTACTACTAAAGAAGCAATGAGATACTAGCGTTCCACACCACAAGACTGCTCATTACCCTCGAGGAGTCTGTGGGTGAAGAAAGCCCCTCAGCAGCGTCCTCCTTGATAACCTCCTACCAACATAAAACAGAAGAGTGTGGGTGCAGGGTTCAGGAGTGAGTCACGTATGAAGATCACATGAAGATGAATGATCACAATGCTACACTAATAATATGTAAAACACCCAAACATTTAGGCAATTAGCATTCCTCTTTATGGCATTTTAAATTTCAATTAAAATTACATTAGCTGGGAGGTTTTTTCTTTTTAAATTTAATTTTATCATCAGGAGTCCCTAATATGTTAGGCATGTGTATTTTGCTTTTAATTAATTAGTTAAAACTACATTTGAATGATTTTTCTCTTACCCTGCTTAATTTGTGTCATCACTAGACTGAATTTCCCCCCCACTAAATCCCCACCCCTCTACCCCTTTTTCCTTTGAGAAAAAAAAAAATCTCACTATGTACTCAGGTTGGTCCCAAGCTCACCATCATCCTGCTTCAGCCTCCCAAGTGCTGGGATTATAGGCATGCACCACCATGCCTGGCTCCATCTTCTATTTATTATACCATGGTGTAAATATACATATACATATATATATGAACATGTATACATATATATGTATATATTACAGTACAATGTATGTATTCCATTTTAAAAAGACCTTAGAAATGATCAGATGAACAGTTTTGTTTTTTAAGGTTTTGGTAACAAATACTGTATTATAAGTCAGAAATTTCTGACAGAAAACACAACATTTTGTCACTGAAACTTGTTAGTCATTTTTTTCTACAGATATTTACCAGAAATGCAAACAGTATACATTTTATGTTTCTTAAAAATTTTTATGAATAAGTTTTATTATTTTACTCTGGAAAGGAAAAACCCCAATTTCTAATAGTGTCTGTTTTTTATGAGATTAATATTTTAGTTACCCTTTTAATATACTTACTAGGCCATTGTTCTGATCTCTGGGCAAACTCGGTTTTACTGATGAGCGTGAGATGAGATGTTGGGAACCGCCAGGGTAATACCTTGGCGTGTAAAGGTATGGGGCAAAGAATGGCTATGGAAAAACACGTAACAAAAGAGGGCATGAACAATTACAGAAATCAAAGTGTAATGAGATTTATCAAATGAAACCAACCAATCAATGCAATTCCAAAAGTTTTAAAACAAGTGACAAAACAAAAAAATAATGAAGGCTCCTTCATAGTCTACAAGACATCAAACCCAAACTTAAAACATTATTTACATTTTTATGTTGCTCATTTAATATATACTTTTTTTAAGCACCTATGTTTTACACCTTACATTCTGGATCAAATGTTTCTCTTTACTTTTAATGTGTTTACAGGCTTGTCCTGTGTTAGGTTCCAAGTAACTTATGTACATTAACCCATAATCTCTCTTCAGAAAATAGTGTGAAATTTTATTAGAATACTACTGCTTACAAATAAAGATTAACCCCAGTAAGACCCATAAAGTCTGGATCACAGGGAACAAACACACTAGCATGGGTTCCAGTTCCCAGAGTGCACTCAAGTTCACAGAGTTTACCTATCCTGACACCCCAGAGTGTGCTCTACACCCTAAACAAGCAAGTGTATTACAGGTGGAGAGTCCACTGCTTACATGAGACACATCACCAGAGAATTTACTTGTAACTAATAGAGACAACAAAAATAAGAAATTGCTATGGGCTCCAGAGTAGAGTTCCAGAAAGTATATTTCTATGTTTCATGCCTCATTTTCCTATGTGAAACACTAGCTTTTAAGGTTGGTAAGTAGCAATAAATACCTTCAGTCAACTAAGCCTGATACAGTCTGAATACCACTGATAATTGTGCTTTTATCTTCGATTTAGGAATCATACTGAATGTAACTTGACATTAAACTTTAACAATGGGTTATAACAGTAATAACTGGCTCTAATGAGTACTCCAAGCAGTATTTTCCGATTATTTTCTCATACATCAAAGATACAAACCATGCTATATAGAAGGACCTATTATAGGAATTTATCACTTCAGTAAATGATTATATAAATGATTACGCAGGACATACTATAGGTGCATTATCTAACAACTGACAAAGAGAAATCAATGCCTGTAGAGCATAAGCCAGTCACCACTGAACTTGTGCAGTTCACTTTTTTATCAAGAAAATAAGCTAAATCATCTCTAACACTCCGATACCTGGGAGCTCTGGGACAGGCTAACATTCAGAACTGTTTGTTTTTAAATCACTCATTTTATATTTAAACTTCACATTTTTCTATTTTAAAGTCAAAGTATAGTTTAAAAACACAAAATTCACACACAGAAAACTTCTGAGACTTCCTTGGAACAAATCCTTAGAAAGGGTGCATCCCTCCTTACCCTGTTGTAGAAGGGATGCTGAGGGCCTGTCAGGCCGCTGTAATAGCTGCTGTGTGGCTGCGGTGACACAACCCCACCTGCGAATGGCCCATTGAAGGATGTTGAGGAAGAGCAGACAGATGGGGGCTGACTATACCCCGATGCTGGACGTGCAGGAGCTTCATGTAGGGGGAGTGGAGGGTATGCAAGACCTCCTATGTTGATCTGCTCTCTTGCAGCACGAACATCTGGAAGATTCCGCCATATCCAAGAAGGCAAAAGAAAACAGGACACTAGTAATTAGTTTACCAGAAAGAAACATGATTTTATCACAATTGCCAGGCATTCCAAAATCAATGGCAAGAAATCTTGAGCTTTTAGTGAAAATTGTCTAACGTATACATAAAAGTTTTTCTCACTAGGTGAAAAGTCACCAACATCTAGCTTCTTCTCTTCAGTTACCAGACTCAATTCTACTATGACCTTTTAAAGATTTATTTGTGATATATTAACAACTCTTAGGAGTCTTACAATGTCAACTCAAATTTGTCTATTTATTAATATACAGAATATTAGCTAAAACTGTGGGTTACAAACTACAAAATGCATCCATCTCCAAACAAGATTCCATCCCCACAAACACATCTGTTTTATAACGCTGAAACTGAAAGAAGGCAGTAGCAACTCAGTTTTCAAACTGTCACATAATAGTTGTACATGTGTACGTAATACAATGTGTTACTTCACTGATGTGTATGTTGTAAAATAACTGATGTAGGGAAATTAGCATATCTTTCACCTCAAACACTCATCATTACTTTATGATGAGACCTCCTGAAATGCTTTCTTCTAGGTATTTTGAAATAACTTTGTAATAGTTAACTGTTAACTACAGTCACTGTACTGTGTAATGAAAGGCAGAACTTATTGTTCCTGTTTAACTGCAAACTTTGTACCCACTGACTGACCTCCTTTCCTCCCCTTTCTTCTCTCTCTCCCAGACTGTGCTGAGCACTGTTCTACCACAAGAAGAGTTTTTTGTATGACATGTATGAATGAGATCATACAGTATTTGTCGTTTGGTGTATGCCTTATTTCACTTTACACAGTATTGCAGGACTAATAAGGCGATCTCAATTCCTGGAAAACTCAAGGATTGGCAGCAGAGCAGTATCAACAAAACACAATGTTCCAAAATAAGCTTTGGTGTGTTTGTGTTCTCGTGTATACACTGGTACCCTAAAATCCTAATGTTACTATCCTCAAGTTCCAGCTTATACATTTAAATTAACAACTTAAAACTAATATAAAGGTTTTCTTAGCAGGTAACATTCTCTTAACATCTCCCAAAGGATGTCAAGACTCCTAGTCTTTAATTTCATTAATTCTCCTGAGAAGTGTATGGTTCAATGTTCTTGGTTTTTCATAGTGTTGAGAGCTTACATAGCTAAGTTAGAAACAGGAAATATTTGAGAGCTTCAGAAAAGTAAAACTGAAGTGCTGAGAATACCCACCTGCAATAATCTCCCGTAGTTTGGGATCTAGGTTTACAGTGCATGGCAAAAAAGTCTTTACATCTCGAGCCACAAGAACCGGAGTCCTCGAAGACAAAAAAACTTCAAAATTTCTTATATCTCCATCAATTTCAAGCAGTGGCTCAACATCTTTAGTTGTTGGAATATTCTTCGATATTCTTCAAACAAGAAATAAATAACAAGCACCATTAGTAATATTAGAAAGCCAAATTTTGCATAACTTAAAATGTATCGCTTGTATTAACAACATGTAAGTCACCTTGGTCAGATTTTAAAAATACTTTTTCTTAAATGAACAAAAATCTGTTATAATCACAAAATTCCATGTGTAACACTGCATGAAGTCCTGGACTAGGGAAACAGCAAAGCAAGGGAAATCATACATTGGAAGCCACCTGTTTCAGGAGAGGACAGTATATTCATAAACGACATACACTGACCAAAGTCACACAGCCAACTGAGACACTGGCCCCTTCTGAAAGTCAGTATTTTTAAATACATGAGCATTCAGTTCTTCCCTTTGCAGAAAACATAAAGACCTTTTAAATAAGTTACACAAACTAGAAAAAAGGTTATATATATATATGATAAACACAGAAAAGTAGATTGGAAAACACCATCACTTTTTTTTTTTTTTAAACTCATCAGAGATCCTAACAGTTCATCTCTCCCCTTCCTCTCTAAAAGTTACTGGGGTTTGAATTCAGGTCTCATGCTTGCTAGGCAAGCACACTAAGTTTTCTTCTATTAACTAAAGTCAAGAGCTGGGTACTGGTGGCTCACTGGTGGCTCACACTTGTAATCATAGCTACTCAGGGGGCTAGTTCTGAGGATCTTGGTTCAAAGCCAGCCTAGGCAGGAATGTGTGTGAGGCTCTTCTCTCTAATTACTAAAAAAGTAAGAAGTGGAGCTATGGCTCAAGTAGTAGGGTGCTAGCCTTGAGCAAAAAAAGCTCAGGAACAGTGCCCAGGACCAGCACAAGAAAGAAAGAGAGGGGGGAAGGGAGGGAGGTCAAATAAAAGAATCCAACCAATAATGTTTGTTTTCATTTATATACACAGAAAACAGACCAACCTACAAAAGCAGATGGAGGCTCCCTGTAAAGCTAGGATGCTGACAGAGGGCAACAAGAATTACAAAGAATCAGGAATAAACTTTTAGAAGTGACTGTGATGAAATATTGAAGATGTGAAACAGTACAACTTAAGCATGACTACATTTACAGTATATATAGTAAAATCACTAGAGCTATCTTCGAACACTCACTTCCCAGTTATGCAATATGAAGTGTTAGGATGTAGTAATGAGCACCATTTCAGAGGAGCCTTAAGATCTCCATCCCTTCAAAAGAGAAATGGGAATCTGACTGTTTTAGTGACAGTTAAAGTGTTCTAACGGAGCAACACTTCACTGCTGAGACTCAGCACTTGGCTGGTAGTCAAATATTAAAAGTCATCTAAGGGAAAATCCAGAGCAAAATGAACAAACAAGAAAAGAATAGGATGCTGTCAAGAAAATAAGGATAAAGATAGCAATTTCATCTCAATGAATTTCAGGAAGTCCTTTTACAGACCTACACAGGGACAGAACAGAAAAGCTCTTTGAAACAGGACCACTTTTAATAAAGTAAAAGGGCATTTCAACCAAGCAGAGATGGAAATCCTGGAGGACTACCACAGAGTATCACTTGCCCAAGCGGCTACCATGCCAGACCTGAAACAGTTAAAAAGGTACTTCACTATTTCAGGACTGAACACCAAAAAGAGAGGCTAGAAAGATTTAGATAAAAACACACAGCTGACAAGTCACATGAAACAAATTAGCTGAATCTTAATGCCAGCGCAGCTTAAGCCTGAATGGGAACAGTGTTCTCAATCCACAAACAATGCTGCCGTTCACAAGCCAACAGTCTACTGCTGCTTTCCAGATTGGAGTCTCTATTCTAACCTTTTGAGCTCACCACATTAAACTCTTCTGCTAAAAGAGATATTTATGTAAATGATAAACTTTTGGCAGTAGGCCATCAAAATCATATGGGCCTTTATTTTTCAGATATTTTTCCAAAGGTTAGCATTTAAGGAATTTAAGTAACTTCACTTTTCAATTAAGAGTGAATTTAAATTTCTAGTATTATGAATCATGTGAACTCAAGTTGCCAGCAGTTAAATGGCCCACAGAAAGCATTTTAAAACCTCAGGCATCAATGAGCTCCCAGTGAGTTTAAATGTGATTTCTTTCTATGCCTCCAATTGAGCAGTACTTGTTAATGCCAACATCAATGTAAGTTAAAGCATTTTGATTATAAATGACAGTGGTTTATAGAAAACCCATATTAATTCCTGGCAGAAATTACATAAGCCATTCATATGACTTACATTCAAAATGAGAATTTAAATTACATTGAAAAAATTTCATTTTGAATTAAAATATAAGCAGATCTTTAGAATAGAACTTATGCAGAGGCATTATCTATCATACTTTTTTCTGAAAGTAACAGTTTAATAATGCCATTATTTAATAGGAAGTTAAGACATATTTTCTTTTGTTCTGATCAAAGCCTGGGACTCATATGAGCTAGGTAAGTACTCTACCACTGAGCTACACCCTCAGGCCAAAGTTTCTTTAAAAACTCTTAATCACCTTAGAATTTTATTAACTTGAAACAAATTTTCCTTCTACTATATACCCTCAAATACTTTCTGATACAGATTGCCTCTTCCCCCTCATCCCCATTTTTTTCCTGTGCCAGTCCTAGGGCTTGAACTCAGGACAGGGCCTGGGCACTGTCCCTGAGCCTCTTTGCTCAAGGCTGGTGCTCTACTACTTGAACCACAGAGCCACTTCTTGCTTTTTGGGGTAGTTAATTGGAGATAAGAGTCTCAAGGTCTTGTCTGTCTGGGATGGATTGGAATCATCATCCTCAGTTCTCAGCCTCCTGAGTAGCTAGGATTACAGGTGAGAGCTACTGATACCTGATTTCTGCCCATTTCTTTCCTTTTTTTTTTTTTTTTTGGTCGGTTGTGGGGCTTGAACTTTGGGCTTGGGCACTGTCCCTGTGCGCTTCAGCTCAAGGCAAGTACTCTACCACTTGAGCCACAGTGCTACTTCTGGTTTTCTAGTGGTTTATTGGAGATAAGAGTTTCACAGACTTTCCTGCCCGGGCTGGCTTCGAACCTGGATCCTCAGATCTCAGCCTCCTGAGTAGCTAGGATTACAGGCGTGAGCCACCGGCGCCTGGCTATCTGCCCATTTCTTAGTGGCTCTCTATTCACAGAAAACTTTGGAGATTTTGGGTCATATGTGGAGCATAAAGAAGAGAAGCTGCTCAGCACTGCAGCCAATGGATCAGAAACAAAAAATAATCCCAAACCCACTTTTATATCCACTAAGACCTATGGAAAGACCACAGAAGCTCACCCAGTTCATTTCCACACCCTCTATACTGCACACAATTATGCCCTCCCTGAGAACAGCTCATCTTCCTCTACCATATATGTCCCAGAGCATATAGTGTTTTGCACATCACACATCACACCTGGAATTGTATATCCACTGGTGGAATCACGTTTTTAATGTCTGCCTCCCCCTCTAGACTGTCAGTTCTGTCAAAACTGTGATAGGTTTGGTTTAATTCACCATCCAATTTCCAGTGCTAGCACAAATTGCTTAACAACATTACCGGTCAATAAATATTTCTAGAGTGAGTAGTGTTTTCCTCCTAAATAATTTCTCATCTTTTAGAATAAAAATCATTTTTATGGAAGCTGGGAAGGTGGCTCAGTGGTAGAGCGCTTGCCTTGCATGCATGAGGCCCTGGGTTAGATTCCTCAGCACCACATAAGCAAAAAGAAAAAAGCCGGAAGTGGCGCTGTGGCTCAAATGGTAGAGTGCTAGCCTTGAGCTGAAGAGCTGAGGGACAGCGCCCAGGCCCAGAGTTCAGGCCCACGACTGGACCCAAAAAAAAAAAAAATCATTTTTATTCTACCTTTTCTGACACTGGTAAAATCTTTTACCTGAGAAAGAATAAGTTCATCCATTTTGAGATAACTTTTGTTCCTAATGAGAGGTAGGGGTCCAACTTTTTTCGGCATATAGAGACCTAGTTGCCCCAATACCATCCTTTCCCTTCCCTTTTCCCTTTCCCCTCTTTTCTTTTCTTTCTCTTCTTTCTTCTTCCCTTCTGTTTTCTCCAGGCTGGTACAAGAGCTTAAACTCAGGATCTCACATACTTGTTCAGCTTTCTTGATTATAGCTGTTGCTCTATTATTTGATTTATATCTCCAATCCAGCTTTTTGCTGGTTAACTGCAGATGGAGTCTCACAGACTTTTCTGCCTGAGCTGACTTCAAACTGTCCTACGTCTCAATAGGATTACAGGCATGAGCCACAGGCACCAAGCTCTAATACCACTTCTTTTTAAATATTATCTTCCAATAGTTGTACAGTGGGTTTTAATTTTAGCCTTTTATTTTTTTGTGCCAGTCTTGGGACTTGAACTAAGGTCCTGAAGTTCAGCTGTCCTGAACTTCTTTTTTAGTTAAATATAATGCTCTATCACTTGAGCCAAATCTCTACTTAGTTTTTTTTTTGGGGGGGGTGGGGGGAGGGAGGGTTAGAGATAAGAGTCCCATGGACTTTGCTACCCATGCTGGCTTTGAACCACAATCTTCAGACCTCAGCCTCCTGAATAACTAGGATTATAGGTGAGACAAGGGTGACCACACATCATTTAATGTAACATTTTTTCTTTACTGTAAATTCCTGAAAATATGCTCACTTAAAACTATTCTTACTAGCTTTGTCATTGACCATCTCTGTTAGTATGGACAAGTTCAGATACTCGTATGATTTTGAACAGGCTGTAATTATTTCAGTTAACATATTTTTAAGAGTTAGGTTGCCTGTGTTCCAAGTATTGGCAATTTCAGGACTACATCATGTAGGTCATGAGACAAGTTTCTGACCCAGAAGTAACTGCTATTGCCATCTCACTAGTGGTGTCAGAACCTTGGGTCCACATTGGTAATGCTGCCCTACCTACAGCACAGGGTTAACCCACGTAAAACCTTTTAAATAAGTACAAAGTAGTAAGCCAGTGAAATTAACCACCAAAATATGATCTCAACTTCATGCCCATGATACTGGTGCTTGAACGCAGGGCCAGGGCTACTGTCCAATAGCTCTTACACTAAAAGCTAGTGCTTTATCACTTGAGCCAAGTTCCACTTCCCTAGAGGTTTTAAACGAAACAACTTAATATAAAATGCCCAGGAAAGCTGGGTGCCAGTGGCTCACGCCTGTAATCCTAGCTACTCAGGAGGCGGAGATCTGAGGATTGCAGTTCAAAGCCAGCCCAGGGAGGAAAGTTGGTGAAACTCTTATCTCCAATAAACCACCAGAAAACTGGAAGTGGCACTGTGGCTCAAGCGATAGAGCACTTGCCTTGAGCTGAAGAGCGTAGGGACAGCGCGCAAGCCCAGAGTTCAAGCCCACCGACCGACAAAAAAAAAAAAAAAAAAAAAAAAAAAAAAGGCCAGGAAAGCAGATGAAGACCATATAACCCAACTATGTTATTACCTCACTTTATTATGTAGAAACTCATTTTAGGGAAAAATATGAGTTAAAGCCATTATAACTAAAAAATAGTTGTTTTTTAACTCTCAGTCATTCCTCCCCCCCCCCCCCCTCACGTTCCACATCTTGATTCTTTGCAAATACAATGCTTTAAGGCTTTTCTCCCTTCAAGGTGACAACTACCTGCTCCAGAGATACCAGTTTGGTCTGTTACAGCTGTCCAATGATAAATGACGGCATCTGTGTTTGAATAACTGCAGCTACAGTACGGCCCACTTTTCCTACCCAGGCATGTGATTTAAGTTTTTTTGGGGGGTCCGGTCATGGGGTCTGAACTCTGGGCCTGGGCGCTGTCCCTCAGCTCTTCAGCTCAAGGCTAGCACTCTACCACCTGAGCCACAGTGCCACTTCCAGCTTTTTTTTTTCTGCTTATGTGGTGCTGAGGAATCGAACCCAGGGCCTCAGACATGCAAGGCAAGCACTCTACCACTGAGCCACCTTCCTAGCCCTGCAATTTAAGTTTTTATAGTTACTCTCTCAACATTAAATCCAACAAAAGAACAATAGGAATGATTTTTTCTACCTATAATCTGTACAACTGTGGAGTTTTCTGCCTAATCAAATCCCCCAATTAAAATATCATACACAGAACTCCAGACTGTAGATAACTGAGAAAAATCGACTATGCTGAAGTGCCTAATGCTCAGAGGAATCCATTCAAGCCACCTGTGTTCACTTTGGCCTCAGGTTCAGGCCCCAGGGCCAACTAGAGCCTGGACTCTCACAGTGGACTATTCATCTTGTTGATCTTGTCAAAGAAACAACTCCTGGTTTCACTCTACTGCTATTTTACTTATATCTACTACTGTAACCTTTCTTATTCCCTTCCTTTTGCTAGCTCTGAGTTTAATTTGCTGTTCTTTTTCTTGTTCCTCTGTGTATAAAATTAAGCTACTAATTTAAGACCTTTCTGAAAGCTCTTTTTATTGTAGAGATTTACAGTTATAAATTGCCCTCTACACATTGCCTTTCCAGCATCCCATACATTTTAACCACCTCTAAGATTCCACTTGGTAACTATTCTACAGTCACCTTTGATAACAAGGAGAAAGAGCATTAACGGGGGGACCCAATGAAGTACTTCCTCGCTATAGAGGAAGCAAAATGTTTAGCATTAAATGCAGTTTTGAAAACCGTGATTTCTAGAAATACATATGAAATACAACTTTGAAATATGAAATACAACTTTGCTATGCTCTCAACAACAAAACCACACCGTTCTTTTTCCTGGCAGTGCTGTGGATCAAACCCAGGGCCTCGTGCACGCTAAGCCAGCATTCTATCATTGAGCTCTATTCTCTGCCCAAGATGACAACATTCATTTACTTCAATGACTTTCTTTCTGTGTGCATGCACGAGAGAGAGAGAGAGAGAGAGAGAGACAGACAGACAGACAGACAGACAGACAGACAGACAGACAGACAGACAGAGAGAGACAGAGAGACAGAGACAGAGAGACAGAGAGAGAGAGAGAGACAGAGAGAGAGAGAATCATGGTACTTGAATTCAGGGCCTGGGCACCATTCCTGAGCTTTTTCACTCAAGGCTAGCCTCTACCACTTGGAGCCACAACACCATTTCCAGTTTTCTAGTGGTTAATTGGAGATAAGAGTCTCACAGACTTTCTTACCCTAACTGGCTTTGAACTACAACCCTCAGATCTCAGCCTCCTGAGTAGCTAGGATTATAGGTGTGCACCACTGGCATCTGGCTGACTTTCTTTCCTTTTCCACTAATTAATTATCTGCAATACTGTAGTTTGAACTCAGGGCTTTGAGCTTGCTAGGCAGGCACTCTATCACTTGAATCATACTTCTATCCCTTTTTGCTTTGGTTCTGGTTGAGGCAGGATCCTCACTTTTTACCCAGACAAGCCTGGATTGTGATCCTCATGTTTATGCTTGCTACCCCTGGTGGGATGACAGAGGTCTATCACCATACCCAATGTTTTCTGTTAAGATGAGGTCTTCAAACTGTTTGCCCAGTCTGTTTTCAAGCTGTGATCCTAATAAGTAGCTAGAATTATAGGCATGAGCTTGGCTAATTGCTACTTCAAAGACTTTGTTCTAATTCAAACTTAGTGACTGCAGAAAATTTAGAATAAGGCTATAATGCATAAAGATTAATTTTTTGAAACAGAGGCTCAATTACTTGTAAACTGTGGGAGATTTAGGGCAAATTCTTCTACTTCTCTAGGTTCCAGTTTCCTCATTTCAAAAGGGTGGAAGCTGAGTTCAAAGTCTGGCTCTGAAGGTGCTTCACAGGCCTCACCATGCAGGTATATCCTCTCAGCTCTTGAAGAAAGGAAAGAAAACCATGCCTTCACAGAGATCAGAGCTGTTCCATCCATGTCTGAGCAACTTTGGTTTTCAGTTTAAAAATGAAGTATAACTCCACTGTAATTCTAGTAATACAGGTATAAGAAAGTACCAATAAGCCTGAGGTACAATAATAAGGTTCGTGAGCATCTGCCTAGGCTCAGTATACCACTAATAAGCAATGGCTTTGCACCTGCATGCCATGTAAAATGTGCTGACTAAGGTACACTGAGGACTCAGGATTCTTTTTATTGTATACATTCTAAATTAAATATACACTTAAAAGTTATAACAATCCAGAGAGTACTTTAGCCCATTTTGCTCCCAATACCCTATGAATTATTAATTTTTTTTTTTTTTTTGTCAGTCATGGGGCTTCAACTCTGGGCCTGGGTCCTATCCCTCAGATCTTTAGCTCAAGGCAAGTGCTCTACCACTTAAGCCACAGCACCACTTCCAGTTTTCTGGTGGTTACTGGATATGAGTCTCACGGACTTTCATGCCCAGGCTGGCTTTGAACTGCAATCCTCAGTTCTCAGTCTCCTGAGTAGCTAGGACTACACGTGTGGCGCCTGGCCCAATTTTTAAATATTTTAAATTAAAAAAATATAATTTGTAAATTTACTTGAGGCTTAGAGAGGTTAAGCTTAGAGAGGATAAGGTGGCTGATCTCACCACAAACATAAATGGCATCACCAGGATCTGCGTCTGCCTGCACCAAAAGTCAGTGCCCTGCCCATTATACCAGTTCAAATAAGGCCATAGACATCTCTACATTGTTTTTTAAAATCCAGATCGGCATTTTCTGATCACAAAGTTATATAAGCAGTACACTACTACAGAGTAGACACTAGAGTGCTTAAAATAAATGAAATGGTCCAGGTGACAAGACCTAGTAAGAGGAAAACAGCAAACATTCCCAATAATTCTAAGAAATATGAGCGACTTGTTGCTCAATTTGTTGGCAACTTGCCTGAGAAACAATATTCCAATTAATCTTTCAAGTTTCTAGATTAAGTAAAATATATTGCCTTGTAAAGAACATTTAAAATTGGTAATATTTATTTCTCCTTATTGGTTAGGCTACACACCAAAACTTGAGAAACGTTTAAACAAATAAGGAATTGCAATAATCACTCACAATCCTTCAACTTTATACCATTCTTTAAAACAGCTCAAAATGAATTTGTTAAAATATTATCATCTGAATCACTTCATTTATGTAAATTTGACTTTAGTTATTGGGAGAAGCTTTCATTCAAAAAAATGTTTCCACTGAGAAGGAACATCTGAAAATCAGTGCATGGCGGTATGATGCTCACCTTGGTAGAACAATGCAAGTGACTGATCATTTCCATCAAGGATCACAAGTCACAAGAGACTTCTGGAAAGAGTTAAGAAGCAAAATAATTCCCAGATGACCAAATATCAAGATAATATCTACTGTTAAAAAGCTCAGCCTGCTTACCATCAGGAGTTTATAGTATGATATGATTCTTTAAAATGCTCAGATAAAATCAATCTCTTTTTATAGCTGTTGAGGCAACACTAATATCACAAGTTAATACCAAGTAATGAGATGTCCATGTAAATTGTTGCCTTTAAGAAACTGAAGAAAGCATCACACTAATCATACACACCGAAACAAATGTTTGGCACTATAACTCTAGATAAAACTGCATGTTGGTGGCGCATGAATATAAAGCTGTTACTCAGGAAGCAGAGATTGGGAGGGTCCTGGGAAAAGTTAGTAAGACTTCATCTCAATCAACAAGCTGATGTGGTGTTTCCCTCCAATAATCCATCCAGTATACATAGGTACAAAGATGTTGGCCCTGAATTCAAACTACAATACAGTGATCCCTCATCTATCGCAGGAATTACGTTCAGAGACCCCAGCAATAAGTGAAAATTCACGAAGCAGCAGTGTTAGATACTCGTCCCCACTGTACCACGGTTCACTTATTGCTGCTTTGCGGATTCTTACTTTTCTGTAACCTAAGTCCCATGACAGGTGAGGAATCACTACTTTTGTATTAAAAACAAAACAAAAAAAAAAACCTATGACACAGTGAAGCTGCAGTAAATGAACCACAATACAGCCAGGGACAGTTGTATGGAAAATAAACCAAACCAAAGTTCTGAGTTAATAGGTACAGATAATGAAAGCTCTCTCAAAATCAATAATCCATGTGCATCTTATCTTAAAACAAAACCTTTCTTTTTTTTTTTTTTTTGGTCGTGGGGCCTGAACTCTAAAACCTTTCTATGTAAGTTATTCTCAAGATTTAACCTACACAAGTTATCTTAAAGATTTAATCTTTAGAGCCAGATACCAATGGCTCATGCCTGTAATCATAGTTACTCAGGAGGGTGAGTTCTGAGGATCACAGTTCAAAGCCAGACCTGTCAGGAAAAGTCTATAAGCCACACACACACAGACACACAGACACACAGACACACAGACACACAGACACACACACCCCCCACACGCATGCACGCACACACGCACGCTAGTTAATCTTTAATAAGCACCGGACCTCTCTAATGTTTAGTATTTATTTGTTTTTTACCAGTCCTGAGGCTTGAACTCAGGACCTAGGCACTGTCTCTGACCTTCATTTTTCTCAGGGATAGTACTCTACCACTTGAGCCGTAGCCCCACTTCTGGCTTTTTTGGTAGTTTAGTGGAGGTAAGGGTCTCACAGTCTTTCCTGCCACAATCCTCAGATCTCAGCTTCCTGAGTAACTAGGATTATGAGTATGAGCAATAGGCACCTGGCACTATTAGTATTTTTATCTTTTTTTTTTTTTTTGTCAGTCGTGGGGCTTGAACTCTGGGCTTAGGCACTGTCCCTGGGCTCTTCAGCTCAACACGAGCGCTCTACTGCTTTAGCCACAGCACCACTTCCTAACTATTAGTATTTTTAAATCTTAACTAAATGCGTAAGCAGATTTAAAATACTATTTTAATATCCATCTTTTCCCCAAAAGTTAAATTTAACAAATTTTAGGAAAGAACTAGGGGTGCTGCCCAGTGAGTGATAAAATGCTTTTGCACAAGGGCTCTGAGCTTACTCCATAATCCTGCAAACAAAAAGAACTACAGGAGAAAAAAGTATTAGTACTACCTCATGTGAGTACATAAGCACTTATTATTTGTGATTCTGTGAAACTTTTTTTTTTTAAAGAAATGGAAATTCACTACTTCTTTAACCTGGTTTTTTTACCCTTGTTTTTCTCCTAAAGAACAGCAAAAAGTCTCAGATTGTATAGTTCAGGGCAAAGCATGCTAACATTTCTGATGAAATACTCCCATCTTGTGGACTTTTGGAATATTGCTGATAGAGGCCACTTTAGCTCTTAGAATTTTAATTAGATAGCATTCTCATTATACATTATTTTTGTTTTTCCAGAGTTTTTTTTAAATCTGGAATGGCATTTTTATTGAAAATAATAATCAAAAACAAAGTTATAATGGCAAGGTCATCTGTCAAAAAATTAGATATAGGGGCTGGGAAGGTGGCTCAGTGGTAGAGCACTTGCCTTGCATGCTCGAGGCCCTGGGTTCGATTCCTCAGTACCACATAAGAAAAAAGCTGGAAGTGACGCTGTGGCTCAAGTGGTAGAGTGCTAGCCTTGAGCTGAAGAGCTGAGGGACAGCACCCAGACCCAGAGTTCAGGCCCCACGACCGGACCCCCCCCCCCCCAAAAAAAAAAGAACCCCCCCCAAAAAAAAAGAAAAGAAAAAAGAAAAAAAGAAGAAAAAAAAATTAGATATAAATCTCTGAGACATTCAAGAATGTTAGTAATTCTGAATCCTACAATAATTAGATTTAAAAATATTTAAAGACAAAATTCTGTATTAGAAACTTTAAAGATTTTTAAAAGGGTTTAAAAAGTTTAAACATAGTAGACAAAATTTTTACATAGTAAAATATATTTTAGAGAAATTGCCTTTCTTATTTGCCTTTCCTACATGTTGGAGTTTTTCATGTTGAAATTAGAAACACACAACTTTGGGACATTTTCTTTAGCTGGGCACTCGTGGCTCATGCTTGTAATCCTACTCTGGAGACAGAGATCTGAGAATCATAGTTTACAGCCAGCCTGGGCAGACAAACCCTTAAAACTCTAACCAGCAAAAAGCTGGAAGTAGAGATATGGCTCAAGTGGTAGAGTGCCAGGCATGAACTTGAGGCCTGAAATTCTAGTTCCAGTACTGGCATGCACGTGCAATGTGTACACACACACACACACACACACACGCACACACACACATACACACACGTTTTATTTTTCATTAGCACAAACTGCTAGCAACTTTAAGTGCTCTGCCTCCTTAGTTACACAGGGTACTAAGAGATGATCCAGGGAAAGTACTTCACTCAATGTACTGCATGTTCAGAGTGAGGACGGTACTTCTACTGGAATATGTCCAACACAAAAAAAGCTATAAATATTTGTTTGGTGAGTGCACATCAAAACAAAGTTTAGCAAACCAAAAATGGAGCCCTCTAAGTCATCTAACCTAAGGACACCGATAATAATCTGTAAGGAAGTGAAGTATAAATGCCCGGTTTAAAAGTGCGAACACAAAGCAATATGACATTCATGACCTCAGTAAAGGTATTATAAATGTATGACCCTTAGAAATGTAGCCAAACTCAAAGTTATGGGAAAATGCCTAAGAAAACATTGTTATATCTTTAGTATTATCACCAACAAAAAGCAGAAACCATAGGTGTTGCCTGAAATATATAATCACATTCAATCTACGAAGACCACAACTTCTAGTGCACCTGGCCAGCTGGTGTAGTAAGAAAACATTTCATTTATACATAGAACCAACCAAAGACACATCTGTATGACAGGATTCTTTTCAAGATAAAGTGAGGCTTCTCATCCACCATCTTCCTGAACTCAGGCCTTCTTCAATCTAAATCATCATCAGATTTCTTTATTCTTTTAGACATATCCACTAATGCCTACTCTATTCCAAGCATTTGGATGGAAGCAAGGAATCCATCAGTTTAGAGAAGTTACAATTCCTAGAGACAAGTATTCCAAGCATTTATAAGAATTCTTATAACAAGCCGTATAAAGGAATACTATGAGACCAAAGAATGAGGGGAAGAAAAGGGAGGATGGGGCAGAAGAACCATGTGTGAAAGGTGGAAAGCAGAGAAAAGGGCCTGAAAACCAGGGTGCTTGAAACTGCAGTATAAACCTGATTTTGATTCTCATTCCTGCAGAGAGTCTTGATTAATTATATCACTTTATCCTTATAGCCTAATGGGTTATGAAAAGTTTAACATTTGATTTCCTATAAATCAAATTTAGTTTGATTGCAAAAGCAACTCACTAGCTTTTCTAATGTCTGTAACATCTCCCTACACCTAGCAGTTGTCAATATACTAAAATCACCTTCCTTCACTGTTAACCAAGGGTTTAAACACCAGAGGTGCAGACTATAAGGAAAGAAGGAATTTTTGAAACAACACCAAACTATGCTCTAAATCTATCATTTTACTAGAAAATAAATAAAATGAATAAGACAAGAAACTATCACAACAGGCCAGACACAGAGAAAGTTTAGTTATATACATTCCAACCAATAATTAGAGTAACTACAGTTTTGTTCAGTGTCCTGAGGTCAATACCTAGCCTCCTCTTAATCATAGAGTACCACCATGTGTCATTTTCTCTCATTTCTTTCATCTTCATTGGGGAGTAAGTAGCTGCCCAACTACTTTCTCATTTATCTTATTATTATTTTGTAACTGGGTTCATGCTTTTCCCAGTATACAATTTACAAAATTTACTTTTCTGCATCAACAGGCCAAGTATGTACAAACAATATAGCTGCTAGAACATTAGGGAAATGGGTACAATTTCCCCAAAGCCCTACAACGGATCTCTACTCAGAGGAAAAGTCACGGTCCTTTTTGTCACTAGTCCTTCAAAAGTAGTCCATGAACCCACTCCCCTGGCCTCCCTTCCTATCCTGTCCCCTTCTGGGCTCCTTCTCACCATACCAACACCCCTGCTGCTGCTGGTCCTCAAGTATTAATTCTAAGTGCTCTCTGGTCTTAAGGACCTTAGTCCAAATCGATCATTGTACCTGGAAACACCTCCTTCATGCCTTTGTACAACCCTCTTCCCTTCTCAGCAAGGACTATCCTGACTCATTTAATATGAAGCCTGCATCATTCTGCATCTCCCCAACTGTCTACATTTTATTCTCTCCACAGGGCCTGTTGCTTTTTAATGTGGCAACTGTATGTTTTATTTATTTATTGCCTGCCACTCACTGGAGGAATGCAAAGCTCTCTGGAAATCTCTGCAGTTTTGTTCACAGATGTATCCTAGAGCAATACTTGCCCATATTAGGTACTCAAGACTATTTTCTAAATAAATGAATTAATTTTAAGCATTCTCCAATTAATTTACCTCATACTTTTGCATGTTGCTACAAACCCAGCAGCAACAACAAAACAAATAAATTTCAGAATATAAAAAGATAAACTCAAGAATGGTCAAACATGTAGAGTTTAATCTCTTTCATTTTCATTCTTCAAACAACAAAAGTGGGCATGATTTTCAAGTGTATCAAAATATACTCCAAAAGTTCTGCCTTAGCCAGTGGCTTATGCCTATAACCCTAGCTATTCAGAAGGCTGAGAGCTGAGGATCACAATTTAAAGCCAGCCTGGCAGAAAAGTCCCAGTGAGACTCTACTCTCCAATTACCACTCAAAAGCTGGAAAAGTGGAGCTGTGGCTCAAAGTGGTAGAACAATAGTCTTGAACAAAACAAGCTCAGAAACAGCACCTAGTCCCTGAGTTCAAGCCCCACAACCTACTAAATAAATAAACAAACAAATTCTGCCTTTCACCTTTAAGAATCTAGATTTTTTCAATTAATTTCCACCAAGACAATGAATATAAACAGTGCAAAACCAACAATACATATTTGTCTTTATTCTATATTACAGAATAAACTCAGTAAATACACTGTTATTTTTTCCTAGCTAGGTGAAATGTTATTTGTACTAATCTTTTTGTATCTATTTGTATAATTTTTATTTCAGTACAAACCTACTTTGTTCTCCATACGGAGAATTATCTTATGATGTCCAAAAGGACTAGATTAGGTTATCTCTTTAAAATGATAAAGGTACTGACAAAATATTTAACCTCTGCATTCTGGTAAAGTGTGTTGTGAGAACAAAGATGGAAACAACTATTAAATACAAGATAGTAATTTAATAAATTTTGAATGATGACAATTTCAATACCTATAAAAATACCTATCATATCATATCAAGAATACAGAATTTCTGTAACATTCTATGCTATGCATACAAGAACATCTAAACAGCCTGCATAAAACAATGTCTGGAATAAATATTTCTAGTATCTCAAAATTGTAATTACCACAAAAATTATCAGTACAAAGAAGATATTTTTTATAACAAGGGGAATGAAACAACTTCACAAATTTAAACTAATGTTCATTTTTTCATGTTATTAAAACTATTCAAATCCACATATAAAATAAACAAGCCTATACAAGATTCACTCCAAATGATGAAGGGCGTAGAAATAAAGGATGATGGAGGAGGTTTGTAAGATATAAGCGAGGCATGGACGATTGGGAGATTTAATTATCTTAAGCATATGAAAAGTTTGGTTTGGGAAAGAGCATTATACTCATTCAAATATTACCAAATAATTTAAAGATATCAAATGTATCTATGAAGGTCATTAATTAGGTCCATAATGTCTATTCAACAAACAGCTGTTTCAATAAAATATAAACTGGCTATTATTCTTATGCTCTCTCAAAACTTGTCCAATTGTTTTTATAAAAAACAAGAATACCAAAATGAAATATGTTATCCTTCACAAAAAATTCTGACCATTATAATGAGTAAAAGATTGTCTAAGCAGTGTCAAAACAGAAATTAAGCACCATCTTCATGAAAGCTACTTAAATTGATTCTCTAAAAATGTCTATCATTGCCTAAAATACTCTAAATATCAGAAATAAACTTTAATACCAAAATACATCAATGACTGTCTAAAATTCTGAAATAAAAAGCAGAGAAAAAAATCTTTAGTATCTAGAGTTTTTATTTTACACTCTTTCTTCTTCTAAATGTATGTTAACAAAAAAAAACCTTCAACTGATCAAGACAAAAGCTTTTAGCTCAACGCATAATTGCAAGAAAATTGCAATAATTGTACCAATTAAAATAATCTTGAATGAACAGTATGTCATCTTAATGTTCCAATGGTTTATAGAGGGATCTACTTAATTAGCTAAAATTGCTTTCCAGTGTTAGTATCAAATGTCATTTGTTAAAAGTTGAACAATTTAGAAAATAATTTAACAAAGCAATTTTACTAAACACCAAGAACCAACATTTTCTTTTTCAGCTGAATAATGCCAGCAGATGTGTCATCAAATTGCTATAAAAATAAATGAGGCTTTTTATGGGTTAAAAAAATAAATTTTACTACTAGTGTTAAAAATACTAAATGCTATTTTCTGATTGTTTTTACCAAATCATATTTCTTTAATGAAATAAATGAATATCAATTATATACTGCCGCTTTTTGTCGGCTGTAAATAAAACTTTTTATTATTCAAATGACAAGCATCAAAAAACTCAACTATGGCTAACTAGAAACAGTCATCTAAATTATTCTAACATCCTCTAATAAATGACTTTGCAATATGTTGATCAAATTGGCTTTGTATAGTTTTCCATTCCAAATCACCTTATTTAAGTCAATTCCTTATAAATTCTCAAAGACTGGAGTCTATCATGTCTTTATGTCTTTGTTGACCTAGCTACAAATATTATTTGTAAGTACTGATAAGAATCTGAGACTTGCCAGGTGCTGGTGGTTCAGGCCTATAATCCTAGTTATTCAGTAGGCTGAGATCTGAGGATCACAGTACAAAGCCAGCCAGGGCAGAAAAGCTGCTGTGAGACTCTAATATCCAATTATACTTAAAAACTACAAGTGGTACTGTGGCTCAAAGTGTAGAGCTCTAGCCTTGTGCAAGAGCTCAGAGACAACTCAGGCCCAGAGTTCAAG
The DNA here is from genome assembly GCF_024711535.1 of Dipodomys merriami. Lineage (NCBI taxonomy): Eukaryota > Metazoa > Chordata > Mammalia > Rodentia > Heteromyidae > Dipodomys > Dipodomys merriami. The sequence goes on from NW_027202383.1 coordinate 243,340, forward strand.
CCCCATGACCAACAACAACAACAACAACAAAATGTGAGACTTATTTATTTCTCCAAAAAGGAAAGTATCTCCAAGCCAGGTCTAATCCACTTTTAGATGGCAATTCTGCCAAGGGCCTAAGTCTAAAGTAGTAAACTGGTTTAATCAAAAAGCAATGCTGACATCACTTCCTATGTCTCCAATATATAGTATTTTATATTTACTTCAACAAAAATATTACCTTGCAAAAATTCAGTTACTTTGTTATATGATTAATAATACTTACACTCCCAATATATTTCACATTCTATTTTTCATAAGCAAGATGAAGTAATTATTATTACCTTTAAATTATACACTTTCTTTTGTCTACATACATATTTCAATTAATTTAAAAACATAAATTTTTGATAGTTTCTTATGAGGTACAAAGTGCTGGAAATTAAAATGGAGTTTTTAGAAATGGAGCAGAGCACCCGCTGTGTCTCTCTGCTTCCTAACCACTTCCTAACCAGCTTCTCCACTCTGCCACACCCTCCCGACACGACAGACTGGGACCTCTGTAACCTTGAGCCACAGAAATCTTTCCTCTTTTAAGTTGTTTTCTTAGGTATTTTGTCACAGTGACACAAGTCTCACTAACGAAGAAAACTGGTACCAAAGAAGTATGGTTGTTTCTGTGTCTATCCCTGGCAATCTGGTTCAGAAACTGTTCCAGCGGATTTACGGGAGAAAGCTAGAAACTTAGGAGCTGCAAGCTACAAAAATTCTAGAATGCTGCAAGCAGAGCTTAATGGGCGATTCTGGTGGAAGCCCAGAATACCAGAATGCCACCAGAACCATAGATTTAGGTAAAGATGTGTCTTGAGGTTTCTATTGGGTCTCATAGTTGAGGTCACACATATTACATTTTGGCAAAGGACTGGTCTACATTCTGTGCATGTCCTAAGACTCTGTGTAAAGCTGGGTTTTCAAGTGATGGAATAATGAATATGATGAAGGAAATGTGAAGAGAGCCCAGCATTCAGGCTGTAATATAGTTATTGCTGCTTTCAGTCAGTTTTACAGTGAGAAATAAAAGCAAAAAAAATAAAGCAGAGGGGGCTGGGAAGGTGGCTCAGTGGTAGAGCACTTGCCTTGCACGCCTGAGGCCCTGGGTTCGATTCCTCAGCATCACATAAGCAAAAAGAAAAAAGCCGGAAGTGGAGCTGTGGTTCAAGTGGTAGAGTGCTAGCCTTGAGCTGAAGAGCTGAGGGACAGCGCCCAGGCCCAGAGTTCAGGCCCCACGACCAGACCCCCCAAACAAAAAACAAAAACAAAGCAGAGAATTTGAAAACCTTTTCATTTTCTAGAAGTGCATGTAAAGGTGTCCCAAGGAAAGTGAGGCTGCTAAAGAAATTAGTGCTGTTAAAAGAAGCCAAGTCCTCTGCATTAGGATTAATTTCAACTCATTAGAAAGTCTATTTTAAAAAGAGTTCTCCAGAGTGTCCCGCTCCCACAAACCCACCTAAGAGAAATATTTTCCTGAGTTCAGCTGTCTGGGGAGTTCTGGGACTTGAACTCAGGGTCTGGGTGCTGTCCCTGAGTACTTTACCACTTGAACCACATATCCACTTCCAGATTTTTGTTGGTGGTTAATTGGAGATGAAAGTCTCAAGAACTTTCTTGCCTGTGCTGGCTTCGAACCCTGAGTACTTTACCACTTGAACCACATATCCACTTCCAGATTTTTGTTGGTGGTTAATTGGAGATGAAAGTCTCAAGAACTTTCTTGCCTGTGCTGGCTTCGAACTGTGATTCTAAGATCTCATCTTCTTGAGTAGCTAGGAGTACAGGCTACCTGTGTTCATCTAGCAAGTGTTGATAATTACAGTGCCCAGGATATGACAGACCAGACATATTTATTCAAGAAATAATGCTTAGCATTTTACTATAAAATGAAGGGAAATCCCACTCATCTATCTCATAAGATGATTTCTAAAAGATCAAAGACCAGAAGTATAAATTAGTGAGAATGCATTCAGAAGTATAAAAGCACACACTTTATACTTACTATTTTTATTTCAGTTTGCTTTTCTATGTATTTTGTTTTGTTTTGAGACTCAACCCAAGATGAAGTTAAATACAAAGATGTCACACTAAGTACCTTTCATAGATGGTTTTTAATGTCAGTTGATCTGGGACACCTTCAGTTTCTTCCAAATATAATATTAGCCATGAAGTCCGATATGGCCACTGCTCAGTAAGGTTGATCCAGCTGGCAAGCCTGTCCCAGTTGAAAGTAATCTGATTGGCTCTCAGTAACCGCCCTGTAAGGAATACAAATACATGTTAAAATTAACAGTTGTATAATACTATGTTAAGTAAAACATTCAGCAAATTCACAAATAGTTTAACTTAATTTTTTTTAATTTGGCATTTGATTACACCGCAAATTTAAATCTAGTGTTTTATAATTTCTAAAATCCTGGTTTTTGAAGACAATGACAGAGGCAGGTGTGGTGGTGCATGCTTGCAATTCTAGTACTCAGGAGGCTGAGGCAAGAGGATTGTGAATTCAACCTTGTTTCAAAAAGAATAATGTCAAACAAAGATTCTAAAGCATCAGAATGATTCTCCTTAATTCTAAAGTTATTTTTTATTTGATTTGCTATTGTTGCTTCTTTTAAACCATGTATCACAGTCTCAATGCTGCCCACAAACATATAGTAGAATATCACTTCACCCAGGGAAATACTACTGCTAAGCCTTAAAGAGATCTAAACACATTGGTCCATTCTTTATTATGGATGCATGTACAATCCCAAAGACTTCCATTTTTTATGCACTAACAGCAATTTGTGTCAGTAACCTAGCAACTTAGTTACAATATTTTTTAAATGTATATGTGTATATTTAATCAAACCACCCTGTCTATTTGTAGGGTTTTCTGGAGATTCTAATTCAGTGTTCTACCACTGGGCATGCTTACATGTGGACAGTTGCTACTGTCACACTTTCAGTACCAAGGCTTCCTTTCATTCATAATCATTATACTTCATTATAATCAGTTTCACGTTGATTTGGTAAAGATACATTTGCTGATATTAGTTTTTTAAATTTTAAACATGGACTGTTTTATTTCATTGTTACCAGTTTATTATGTAACTGATAGAAGGTAGCTACTTATTTTTGGTTCACATTTGAGTTATTTCTTTCCCTACTACTAACAACTATAGATGTGTTACTCCCGCATCTTCAGATTCCCTTTTGTCAGCAAATCTACTTATATATGCAAACTATGCTTTTATCACTGAATGCTCATACTTCTAGAACTTTTAAACTGAAAGCAAAAACTGGTAAGAACTTTGAGGACTGAATTGGAGGCCCAGGTTATGATGGTGAAGAAATAAGAAGAAAACTGTAAAACTATAAGGCAAGGGCTATGCTGGAGATACATATGAACTACTTCATGAAAAGAAAAAAGCGAGTACCGAATCTAAAAGCAGCTGCTAAATCTTCTAAATAATTTTTAGAACCAAGTCATGGAAGATGAGTTAGTTTGATATCACTTGCCACTATTCTTCTTCCAAATTTCAACAACACTGCCTTCCAGTTGTTCACAGAATCCTACCTTGGGTCCTTTACATTTGCTGTTCTTTTTGCTTAGAATGTTTTTCTCCATATATACATAAAACTTCCTATGTCATTCAATTTTTAGTAATCCACAAAGTGACACAGATATTGTTTGTGGATACTGAGGAAATAGCAAAACAGACAAAAATCCTTGCCATGTGTATTTTATGTTCTACTCATGGGAGAGACAGACAGTAAAACAAAGTGATCATGAGTACATTAGTGAAACAAAGCAGGGTAGTAATAAAGCAAGGAATACCAGAGATAGGTAGTTTTGTTTGTGCAAAAAGATCTCATTGAAAGCAGAGACTTAAAAAGAAGTAAGAAAAACCACAGTGCATGTATCTAAAAAGTAACCATAGCAAGCATGGCAAATGAAATTTGGTCGGCTAGCCAGGCCACACCAGTGGTTCACACCTGTAATCTCCACTACACAGAAGGCTGAGATCTAAAGATCATGGTTTGAAGCCAGCCAGAACAAGAAAGGCTATGAGACTTTTATCTCCAATTAGCCACCAGAAAACAAAAAGTAGTGCTGTAGCTCAAAGTGGTAGAGCACTAGGCTTCAGTGAAAAAACTCAGAGACAGTGCCCAGGCCTTGAGTTCAAGCCCCACAACTGACAAAAAAAAGAAAAAAAAAAAAAAAAAAAAAAGGAAAGAAAATTGGTCTAAATAGAAAAAAAGAGCTGTGGCCAAGAGCATTCTAATACTAAATGGTAAGTGGGGATGAAGAATAACCACAGCATGCAGGAGGAAAGCACAGTATGTGCTGCACTTGGAAGGCAGAGGAAGAAAGCAAGTGTGACAAGGAGAACTGATCAAAACATTGCTAAGGGGCTGGGAAGGTGGCTCAGTGGTAGAGCACTTGCCTTGCATGCATGAGGCCCTGGGTTCGATTTCTCAGCACCCCATAAGCAAAAAGAAAAAAGCCAGAAGTGGTGCTGTGGCTCAAATGGTAGAGTGCTAGCCTTGAGCTGAAGAGCTGAGGGACAGTGCCCAGGCCCAGAGTTCAGTCCCCACGACTGGACCGCCCCCCACACACAAAAAAAAAACATTGCTAACTGCTGCTGATGGGGTCAGATATGATGACTAAGGTTTGACCAATGGACTTCTAAAATATGGCAGCTATTGGTGACTTGAAAATATAATTTTGCTGAGAGCAAAAGAGCCCAGGAGCGAATTTAGAGGGATTAGAGGAAAACAACAGGAAAAGCAGGGCAGCAACTAGAGGTAGAGGCCAAGTCCAGAGAAGTTCTTGGGAGGAAAGGACTGCCTAAGTACTATCTCCATTTCACTATCCTACATGACATCCACCTTCAGGCTTCCCACTTGAGAAAGGGACTTGATCTTATTCACAGCTTAATTTCTGAAAATGATACTAGGCACAGAGACTTACCACACATTTTTTTAATGACTATGTAAATGTTATCAATAATATAGTGAAACAATTCCATGATCAAACAAAGTGTGATGAGACCTTATTTAATTTTCAAAAATATATCAAACACAACTTTATATATAATAAAATTCAGAGCATGAACCCAACCTTAGTATGAAACACAATTCTGAGTAACACAATTCCTTACATTTAATACTGGGACATACTACAAAGTACCAATCAATAATGTACAGAGTAAGAAACCCATTTTATTATCTAAATTACAAGTTTTATGTGATTGCTGTAAGTCTCAATATGGTAGAGGACAGAATTCCATGCAAAGAATCCAGTCAGAAGGCAATAATCCTCCATTTTGTTGTAAATGTTTTTAATTCTAAATATCATAGTAGTATGTACAACATAGTAATATGTACAATCTGAATGTTCATATTTTAGATTTTAAGTTAACTATATTCGGTTATATATATTAACATAAAATTATCTTTAAACACAGAAATAATATAAACCTGAGATGAAGTGAAAGATTTTTAAAACCATCAAATTTTAAAACAATAGTGTACACTAATACTGATTTTTGCCATCAACTAACACTGACTTCATCATTTAACACAAATAAAACCGATATCCAACAATGTAAGCATAAAGACAGTATAACCCTTTGTTTCTGCAATTAAATTGCTTCGTTAATTTTAAAGATTATTTTCAGACTGATGTGTTTCTCATGTTGCTCACCTAGCATCTGGAAAGCCCCGAGATCCTTCCCTAGCACCACAAAAATAACATCAAGCTTATTATCTACTACAGATAATAAAAACTAAAATCACCTGTGACAGAAACAATATTGAGTAATCTTCTCATGGTTTGAGGGCTGATGTCACTGAACCAGTCCTCAGTAACCAGCAGCTTTGTGAGATCAAAGGACATCTGCCGCGTGATTGTCCTCTGCATCTGCCTTCTGCGGTAAGTGTCCTGAAACAGAGCAAACCCACACAAGTCTGAGAATACAGGCTTTATAAGGTGTCTCAATCAGTGGCAGAAGAGTACACGTTACCATTCCTGAGGCAGAAACTTGATAGAGCAGTTACAAAGTATTATGAGTGGCAACTGCATCAAATGCTTTGTCTTCAGCGCACTTTTATAGTTTACATTTATTAGTGAAATTAATTTCACATTAAAAACAAACAACATTGTACAAAGAAAACTATATTCACATCCTGGGAAGATTTAATACTTACAGAAACCTAGAATAATATGGCAACTAAGCCCATCTCATTTTAAGGATTCAGTATTTGATTTTTAGGTTATTTTAAAGTGTGTGACAATTATATCACAAGCCTAGCCACTTTAATGATCCTTTTACCTCTGTAAGAATTAAAAAGCACTCCACAGGGTGGAATGGAATGATAATTCCATCTCAGAAGAGGAGACCCCGCACAACAAAGGTGTATCTTTATCTAAGGTCAAGGTGCAAGGGAAAGGTGAAGAGTCTAGGCTCCCAGGAAAGAAATTCAAAATGGCAAATCACACATTCCTCTGAATTTAGTGCTATCAACTGTCATTCAGCATATCAACTTTACAACCATACCTGTAAAGGATAGAGGCATAAGACTGAAAGATCGGCTGTCATCAAAAACACTTGGTTTTTAAAAAGTAAAATGTTCAAATTTAATGGCGGCAAGTCAAAAAGAAACAATAGCTGTTCCTAAACAGCAGTATCAAGATAGGAGCATGTTGGAGGAGAAACCTGCGGAGTCTAGAAAGCTAGAATCACTAAGTAGCGGGAGAGTTCCCACCCTGCCAACATTAGGCAAGGAGGGAGGCCAGAACAAAGACAAATCCACAAATTTTTGCATACCATCTTCCCCATTTACAGCAATGAGGACAACAGGCATAATCTGGACGTGTTCAGGAATGAATACATTCAATCTTTTGATTAAAAATCTCATTCAGGTTTTGATCCAACTGAGATCTGGGTTAGCACCTGGGCTGAGAACAGGCTGGGAGAGACAGGGACTCCTCCCTTGTTTCAAAGGTGGTTATGGCTGTAAGTGAAGACACTCCCTGAAACTCCCAAAGCTCAAGAAATCCAGTAATAATGTTTATCACAAGAGTTTAATACAATATTTACAAAAGACTAGGTTGCATCAACTTAACTCTACTTGAATAACTGCAATACAAATATATAGCTAAAATGAATCAGGCCTAGAGGTACAGTCAGTGCTTTCAAAGGGAAAAATTTAAATTAATTAGCTAATTAAATTAATAAAGCAAATGACATCTTACCCGTCTATTGAGGGCTGTCTTGCTACCAAGTTTTGTCATCTCCCCACCTAAGCTGTTCTGTGAAACTCTTCGGTCAGCATCTTCCTGTATCCCTGAAAAAACAGATCAAGAAAGCAGCTTGTGCAGAGTTCTGTCATGTATAATATTCAAGTGATGTGACATACCAATGATATTTTTTTAAGATAAAGAGAGATACCATAAAAAAAAAAAAACACTTCAAAATGACTTTGAACATAAGTCTTTAGGAGCTGGATCTTTACCTGTAGCATCTGAGCAAGAAATGTCCCCATTTGTTGCTGACGTTACCAGAAATTTCCTTGCATTGCTGAGTCCTCGACTATTGAGGAAAACAGGCAAATGAACTATATTGCGCATATAGTCATGCCCATTTATATTTGAATCACGAAGAACACTATTAAGGTTTTGGTTAATGGCCTTTATGATAATATGTGGATCACTCGCAAAAATGGCAATAAATGGGCCTTTTGAAAACAGAACTCTGACCTGTGGGAGAGAAAAAAATGTATAGTTGTGAGACAAATTTTAAATTGTCCAAAATAATAAAATATCTTTTTGAAATCTATGCTATCCTTTAGTGACTATGCTAAAAGTAGATATTTTCCATCAAAATTTATTCTATTTGAACAGAAATTCCACTGATGGTTTAATCTGGGTCGTCACCATCTGACAGTAACAAACCCTGACAAGAAAACAATTATCAGAGAGGGTTGAGAAAGATTTGGAAGGAAAGGTATGAAGTTACATAGTACTTACGAACTGATTTGCTGTTTGAAACCCCTTGGTACAACTACTTGAGATATTTGCTATCCATACAATAAAGATCAACACACAGCAAAATATATGTGAGCACATGTCCTAGGCACACTGGTCTTGGCCCACAGTTATGGCATAGTTACAAAGAGCTTCCAAGTTCTCTGGATTCCTTACCATATTGTGGAGTATAACCATAACTACCTGCAAAGTACAGCTGGTGCCACACCTGCCCTGAGAGATGCTCCATTTGGCTTTCACCTCACACTGTCATTAACTCAAATCATTTAATTGTCTTCATGATGAAACATGTACTCTTGCTACTCTTTTTCTACACAAAGAATAGTTGCTTTTGTGAATGAAAATTGACTAGAAAAACCAGGAGTACTCAAAAAGTACACTGTGTGGTCATGCATCCTTCCTCTGCCACAAAGTAACAAGGACAAGTTTGGAAATGCTTGAGAGGTATGTACCGTGTCCAGCATCTGAAGGACTTTGTCCTGCTCACAGGCATCTAGCCCATCAATGATAACCACCAGCCTGGTCTGATTCTGAGTGAAGCTATCGATGGTTTTGGCCATCCTGGCCATCAGCTCCACTTCACACTTGAGAACCTACACAAAGCACAGAAGACATGAGAACATTAAACATGACTCTTGAGAAGGTAAAAAGTCACATCCAACAAGAAAAAAAGAAATTCAAAGTCCTTGTCCCAGCTGAGGTTCCACCTCAAGCTGAAGGGAATGTTTCACTGTTTGCAAGGTAACTACAGATAAATCAGACCACTTCATCTTCAGCATGTCAGGACAGAGTGGAGGCTGTTATGATTTACTTGCCAAATCAGAGGCTCTGAATACCCAAAGACTTGGAATTGGATGCTGAATTTTACACTACTGTTAGTTCCCTAGTAGCCTCTGACCTTGATGAAATGAGGAGCCTGTAGAACTCTTGAAACCTTTTGGGTACAAGGTATGGTCTGGAGTGGGTCCCATCCCCATGTCCTCCCAGGTAGCTACCAAGGTTACAGGTACACACTATAAGGCCTTGTTCAATTTGGTAGTTTTAGACAAAACTAAACTAAAAATCATTTTCCTTGGAATTTACCAAAAGGAGCTGAAGACATGTCTACAGAAAAACCTTCACACAGGTTATTTACAGTAGCTTTATTCATAACTGCTAAAACGATGCAATAAAGGTATCTTCAATGGATGAACACTCAGGCACTAAAATATTAGTCAGTGTTAAAAAGATATGAGGTCTGAAATTGTGAAAAGACTGGAGGGAATGCGAATGTGGATTACCAAGTAAAAGCAGCCAATCTGAAAGCGCTGCAGAGTATATGCTTCCAACTACATGATATTCTGGAATAGGCACAAGTGTGGAGAGAGTAAAGAGATCACTGAAGCTCAGGGTTGGAGGAGCTAAAGAAATGATGGGTGAAGCAGAGGCTTTCATGACAATGATACTATTTCATGACATGATACTATTCTGATGGAAATATCTTATCACACATGTCCAAACACACAGAATGTATAACCAAGAATAAACCCTAGTAAATTATATCACAGGGAATCGTAATGGGTCACTGTAGATTCATCAACTGTAATGAATGTACCATTCTGGTTAAGGGTGTTGATAATAGTCATCTCTGTACATGTGGGAGGGCAGGTCATATAGGATATCTCTGTATGTTCTCTGAATTTTCGTACAATCTTTTTTTTTTTCTTTGGGTCCAGTCATGGGGCCTGAACTCTGGACCTGGGCGCTGTCCCTCAGCTCTTCAGCTCAAGGCTAGCGCTCTACCACTTGAGCCACAGCGCCACTTCTGGCTTTTTGCTTATGTGGTGCTGAGGAGTCAAACCCAGGGCCTCATGCATGCAAGGCAAGCACTGTACCACTGAGCCACATTCCCAGCCCTTTTCATACAATCTTAAAACAGCTTTTAAAACATGATCTTGAAGCCAGGTACCAGTGGCTCACACTTGTAATCCAGCCACTCAGGAGGCTGAGCTCTGAGGATTGCAGTTCAAAGAAAAGTCCATGACATTCTTACCTCTAATTAGTCACACAGAAGTAGAGCTGTGGCTAAAGTGGTGGAGTGCCTTGAGCAAAAGAAACTCAGGGAAACCTCAAGCCCTAAGTTCAAGCTCTAGGATAGGCACAAAATAAAAAGCAAAACAAAATATAGTCTTGAATAACAGCTAATTAAACTCAACAAAATCCAACAGGTCTAGGGATGTAGCTCAGTAGTAGAATATATTCAATCTCTATCACTGAAACACACACACACACACACACACACACACACACACACACACACACACACACACACACACACACACACACACACACACACACACACACACACACACACACACACACACACACACACACACACACACACACACACACACTCACTCACTCACTCACTCACTTACTTCATCCATCACCTTAACATTCACAGAACACATTCCCTAAAGCCCAAGTGAGCATGGTTGTGGTAGTAGATACACATTAAAATTCTCTGTAATAGCTAAAGAGCACTTACTTTCATGAATCCTTCACTTTTCAATTTGTGCAGTTTGGAGGCGGCACTGTGGAGGCGTTTTCTTTGAGAATTCAGGAGCGAGTCCAACACTTGCCACCATGTACGACAGTTCAGCACAAAAGCCAACCCCACTATAGATGCAATTGCTATGAGGACAGCATTGACGGTCAGATGTTTTGGGTCAACTCTGAATATAGCCAGGAGAGTAATTCCAGCAATAATGCAACCCAAGATAAAAAGGAAGATGATAAAAGATGGGAGACAACATGTTTTTTTCCACTTCTTTTTACCTGCAATACAACAAATGGTTTTTTTTTAAATAATAATGCATCAAGTATGCAGAAAATTTAATTGCTACAATCATAGCATCTGGTGACTATAATATTTATTTACTGCATCCTCACCCCCTGGACACACACAACAAAAGAAGAAAGGAAATCCTACCCTGAGAATCTTCAGTCTTGAATACTCGAAAAAGCCTGGTTGCTAAAAAGCCAAACTCTCTCTCACAAGCATCTGAGAGGGTTGCAATCATTTCAGCCAAGGAAGTTTCTCCACCTACACTGGACAGCCTATTGTAGTCTGTAAACAAAAACCTTGGGAAAAAAAACAATCAAAACATTACTCAACTACCTAAAGCAACACATAACCTGAACATATGTCATTTCCATATGCTCTATACTTTCTTGATGTTGCTTTCAAAGTTCTGAGCACAGAAAGACCTTGGACGTAGGCACCCTCTACTTTCAACATCTTACACTATTCTCTTAGGAAAAAACATTAACAAAAGTTAAATGTATACAAAGTAACTCTAAAGGCAGAAGGAAGAAAGCTATGGCAGAACTTTGATAAGGATTATCAGATACCTCAGCAGGCCTCATTGTACGGTGATTAAAAGGCAGTGCTCCATGTCAAGATGACCCACAAATGTTGCACAAAGGAAGTTTTCTAAAACCAACTGAAGGCTTTAGAACATGGGAAAGAAAATATTATAATCATAAAGAATTTTACACCTAGTAATGTTATTTATAAACTAATTTTTCTAATATCTCATTTTATTTATAGCTTCAATACCTATGGATTTAGACATAGTTGTAAAATAGTCTTTTAACAATTCTTCTTAAAAATAACAGAATTATTTACACCTTGGATCTCAGTATTAATGCTGATTATTTGCTGGGGCTTGAACTCAGGGCCTGGGTGCTGTTCCTGAGAGGTTTTTTTTTGGCTCAAGGGTAGCACTCTACCACTTGAGTCACCACTCCACTTCTGGCTTTGTTGTTGTTGTTGTCCTTGTTAACTAGAGTCTCAATTATTTTATTCTATTCTGTATGTTTCCCTTTAAACTTCTCATCTTTAAATCCTTTTCCTAATAATTAATTCCCACCTGTTAATTATACTATTCCCTCAGAATTCATGGCTTTGTTGTTGTTGTTGTTGTTAATTGGAGATAGAGTCTCAATTATTTTATTCTATTCTGTATGTTTTCCTTTAAACTTCTCATCTTTAAATCCTTTTCCTAATAATTAATTCCCATCTGTTAATTATACTATTCCCTCAGAATTCATGGGAGACTGATTTTTAGGACCAGTTCAAATCCATCATATGAAAGAGCACAAGCTGAGTGCCAGTGGCTCACACTTATAATCCTAGCTACTCAGGAGGCTGAGATATGAGGATTGTGGTTCAAAGAAAACTGAAAGTGACGTTGTGGCTCAGAGTGGTGGAGTACTATCCTTGAGTGAAAAGCTCAGGGACAGTGCCCAGGCCTGAGTTCAAGCTCTACAACTGAAAATAAAAAAGCCCAGTATTTGCATTCTTTGTTACCACTAGATTATTTATAACACCTACTACAACATAATGCTTTTTCAGTAGCTCTTATACTGTATTGTTTAAGGGAAAAGTCTGTATATTTTCAGTACAGGTGCAAATTCCTTTTTTAAACATGTTTTCTTTCGTGGTTGGTAGAATTTCAAGGTAGAAAATCCAGAGATATGAAGGCTGACTTTTCTTTCTTATACAGTTTTGAAGGTTTGACCTATTTTTTTTCTCATTTTAAATTACATGTATTTTATCTTACTAGAATTTGGAAGTTTTTCAGCTTTAGTGTCCTATTTTTTTTTTTTTTTTGCTAATTCTTAATGAAGTTCTTTTGCTTTTAATTTCCTAACTGCTTTTTTTATATTTAACTTTTTATTTGAAGCCATAAGCAACTTTCTTTATTCCTTGGCCTAAGTGTTTTTCATCTTTGACATTTTCTCATAAATTTCCTAATGGATATGAATCATTTACACAGACATGGAAATCCTTCAGCAATGAGGAGAGAGCAGTACAGACAAGGAAGCTGAGTGCTCGCAGGTTGCATGCTCATTTAAGGAGATGCCAGATCACTAGCCTGGAGCTCCAGACAGTAGGATCCCATTTTAATCCAATGTTCTTTTCAAATCGTGTCTCAAAGGATGTCTGCAGTACTGGGATGTTGCTCAATGGAAGAGCACTTTTCTAGCTTGCATGAAGACCTTGGTTTGAGCACCAACTCTGCTCTTTGTGCTGTTCAAAAACAAACTTCAAAGGATGGTAACAGGTAACCAAAAGAGAGAGAGAGAGAGAGAGAGAGAGAGAGAGAGAGAGAGAGAGTGTGTGTGTGTATGTGTGTGTGTGTGTGTGTGTGTGTGTGTATAGTAAACTCAACAAATGAAATGTAGCAAATCAGAGTTAAACACTTTTTTTTAGAAAAAAGTGATGATGTACAAGACAGATACACATTATGAAATGCATGAGCATATGTGTAAGCACGTTTAAATTTTACTTTATTTTTCATATAAAAGGTTCCTTTACCATTGTTTTTTGAAACACAGTGCAATGTAAACTTTATTAAGTAAAAATATTTTTTTCTTTATATTATTAGAAGTTATTTCCAACAAAGGGAACAACTCACCTCACAGGTAAAGCTTTTGTCGTTTGCTCTGGCAATTCCGGTGGGTTCACGAACATCAACTTGAAGAGGAGCTCCAAATATCCAATATGTCTGGCCAATCTGGTACTGAGGACCCAGGCCCAGTTCCAACTCTCTCCTTCCCTTCGTCCACCAAAGTAAATGACAACTGAAATGCAGTTTTAAAAAAGTTATTGAAAACAGTCATTAATCAGGCTGGTTCTTTTCTCCAAATAGTCAACTACTGAGTAATGACATCCAAGTAGTATGATCTTTAATGGTTCACATTCATTCCAATCTACTCCTCAAAGAATTACTTAACATGGGCTGGGAAGGTGGCTCAGTGGTAGAGCACTTGCCTTGCATGCATGAGGCCCTGGGTTCAATTCCTCAGCACCACATAAGCAAAAAGAAAAAAGCCGGAAGTGGAGCTCAAGTGGTAGAGCACTAGCCTTGAGCTGAAGAGATGAAGGACAGCACCCAGGCCCAGAGTTCAGGCCCCACGACCAGACCTCCCCCCGGCCCCCCACCCAAAAAGAATTCTTTAACTAACTTCTGAATCACAGAAAAGGTAAGTGAAAAAAATGCAAGCTGACTAAAATATGACCTAAGAATTACAGAAAGATAATGACTTAAATACAGTCCCATGGCTCAGATTCAAATGCTAAGCATTTCAAGGTTATTGATCAGTTTTGCAACTCGGCACTTGTAACTGAGGATACTCCCAATGGCAGGGATTATATTGTATTTTCTTCTTTTCATTTAGATAAAGTAACCTTTTCAGTTATGGTCAAATGCTCTAGAACCAGACAGGGAAGGCTATAGCTTCTCTTCAAAGAAAGATTTACAGCCAACTGCTAGTGGTTCATGCCTATAATCCCATATCAAGATAATGGTCCAAAGCCAGCCTGGGCAGGAAAGTCTATGACACTCTTATCTCCAATTAGCCACCAAAAAGCCAGAAGTAGAGCTCTGGCTCAAGTGGTAGAGCATAAGCCTTGAGTGAAAAAGCTAAAGGACAGTACCCAGACCCTGAGTTCAGGCTCTAATACTTGCCAACATAAAAAAAAAGATGTACATTTAAAGTAATTAATAGCCATACAGTAAATATAATAAATTAAAAGGAGTCCTGCTAAAATACTAACAAGTAATTTATTAGGTTCTAAAACTATTGCAGCCAGCTTATGGACCATGTTCCTGTAAACCAGTTTCTAAAATAGCAAAGATCAATTTTCTTAGCCAAATTACAAAAATTACATATAAGTTGTAAAAGGCAAAATAAGTTGTAAAAGGCAAACATGTTTTAAGTAAAACAATTAGTCTTGATATTTTTTCTTCATTTTCAAAGAAGATAAAACGGAAGACTTACCAAAGAATATATATAAGAGAGCCAGGAAGCTCAATGACACAGCTATGCCAAGATTCAGGTCAACCGTAAAAGCAAACAGTAAGCCAAGCCCTCCACAAAGTAACAGGGTGAGAAATACAATAAGCCAAGAAAACTGAAAAAGCGGTTCAATTTGTTGTCCTGCAAATGTCTTCATTTCATCTGAAAGAGAAAGGAATATGAAGCCTTAATTCTGTGGTTTCAACTTGTTTCCCGTGGACACACCTACGTGCCTACCCACTGCCCCACTTCATTCTAAGGAAGGATGCCCCAAACTCTTTCACATATACTCTCATCTGTCAAGATTTTGTTGGTGTTTTGTCATTTGCATTACACAAATGATGTTTTGTTTCTGTGCGCAGAAAATAAAAGTACACCATTTTGTTTCTGTGATCTCATCTTCTTCCTCCAATGAGATTTAAGAACCATAGCTCTCAAAGGTGTGCTGATCCCAAATGAGCCCTCACTCACACTTTCTACAAAATGTGAGGCAATACTGAAACTTGTCCTGAGAATAAGCACAATTTTGCCAGGCAAAAGGGATGGGAGGCAGCTGTGTAGAAAGCAAGGCCTGGAAAATGTCTGGTTGGCTGTAGCCAGAGCACATGTCCTCCTGACTGTGAACCCAGCTAAGGGTTTTGCCTGATGTTAGAAATAAATTCAAATGACCATGAGGAAAACCGAGTCCCACAAAACCCCAACCAATTTATTTCAGCAAACTGTGTCACACAAATACCTATACAGAGCTGTATTTTTTATTTACTTCAGAGAAAACATTGTTATGTATACACAGACTTTGTACAAATATCTTTACCTTCCAGTTTCTTGAGTAAAAAGGATTTCCCACTTCCCCACTGTGCATATAAGCCCACACAAATGGGTGGCTGCATGGTAGGTTCACTGAGAATGTCTGCCAGGGCACTGCTATATAAATCATAACCAAGCATATCACCGTCTGTTTCAGTAGGAGACAAGTGTCCTGTAATTAAAAACATACCATATCCCTATGTTACATAGTGGCATTATTAGTAGAAAAGAATACCAATTTTCACTTCTTAATTATTAGGGGGAAAAACTTACTGTATACATTTAGATCTGTGTGAAAATAGGTTGAGAGTCTTTAAAAAATACCATATTTCATGGAACTTACGATAGCTATTAGTTTTAAGATGTATGCTGGCAAATTGTGAAGGAGAAAAAGGAAAGTGAGGAAAATGAGGATGAGATAATAAATTTAGTATATATAACAAACACTTAAATAGAAAAAATTGTATGCTGATGGCTCATGCCAGTAATCCCAGCTACTCAGGAGGCTGAGATCTGAAAATTACAGTTTGAAGCTAGCCCAGGCAGAAAAGTCCGAGAGACTCCATCTCCAATCAACCATCAAAAAGCCAGAAGTAGAGGTGTGGCTCTAGTGGTAGAGTAACAGGCATGAATGGAAAAATCAAATGAGAGCATGAGGCCCTGAGTTCAAGCCCTGGTATTAGCACACTGTTCACTGTAGCCCTAGTTGTTACCACAAAACAAGTTAGATTTTCATCAAAAGAGAATTGAGAGGGGGGACCAAGATGGCGACGGGGCAGTAGGGAAACGCCACAGCTCTCTCCAACCAAAAAGAGAGTTCGAGTTCCAACACTTAATCTCCCCAAGAGACCAACAACAACAAAAAGACGAACACTCAGAGAAAAACCAGAGGCGGAAAATAACAAAAAAAGAAAGAGAAGAAAAGAAGAATTTCAGAACAGAGAAAAGCGAAGACCCTTCCCCCAACCTTCACTGGCCGCGCGGCAGTGCGCCAAGCCGCCGGCCAGCCGGCCCAGCGGGGGCTGCCGGAGCCCCAGAGTCACAGGGGGCCGCCTGCAGATCACCAGGTACCGGTTTGCAGAACAGCGGATCGCCAGGAACAGAGAGATCCACGAGGATCCCACCCCCACCCGTCACTCTCCACCGGAGCAGAGAGGCTCCATCCTGCCAAAGCCTCTCGGCACCAACAGCGCGACAAAGGGACCTGTCGGCAGACCACCCGCCCATCGCGATCGTAACCACCCGGCGGGGCGCCCGGGCCCCAGAGGCACAGGGGGCTGCCTGCAGATCACAACCCGCGAAGAAGCCGCCTGAGCGTGGACACTTTTGACCCGACAGCTTCGACAGAGGCAGAGACAGAAAAGAATCACACAGAGCCACCACCGCCCAACCCAGCCCGCAACCACCCCAACTGAACTCGGATTGCAACAACAACTGACGACCTACACCACACAGAAATAACCAGCTCCAGGGTGAGTACCCCACAGGGGACAGTGTATCCCTCAAGGGAGACCAGAGCTGGAGGGAATCCCCAGACCCTGACCTAGACTCCCTACCCCAACACCCAGAACACAGGACCCACTAAAACTGGGAACTGTTTGAGAGCTCCACCAGCCCGTGGAGCACACTCTGCTGGCCAGGCCAGAGCAATAGTGCCCCTGGAAGGGAGCTTAAATGCCCAAGCCAGGAACAGCGCCCCTGGGTCAAGACTACCAACAGTAGAAGAAATTTGAACTGTGTCCCCCAGGCTGTATAACCTACGTGGTATACACATCAGCACAGGCCTAAGGAGCGCTCCAGGCTGGGGCCGGAACCAGGCCCGGGGATCCGGCGCCTGAACAACACAACCAACTCCTCCCAACTGAAGTAAAAAGTTGAGCATACGCCTCAACAGAGGGGAGAAAACCAGGAAACAACACTCCCCGGGAAGCATGCCTGTGACAACAAATGACCTGGAGGCCCAGGACAAGAGAAGCCCAAACCCCACCAAAACTCCACCCATATACCCTAGGCTGGGGATTGGGCAACACAGGCTGCCAGCACCTGATAGTAAGCAGGAGCTCAGACTGTTAAGGCGGCTCAGCAATAGAGTGATAGTCTTGGATGTATGAGGCCCTGGATCTGATTCCTCAGCATCACAAAAGCAAAAAGGGTCAGAAGTGGTGCTGTGGCTCAAATGGTAGGGTGCCAGCCTTGAGCTGAAGAGCTGAGGGACAGCACCCAAACCTAGAGTTCAAGCCCATAACCAGCCCAAAACAAACAAACAAAAACACATCAGCAGACTCCAGTATTTGGGAGAGTGCATCCAGAGCATCTGTTCTTCACAAGAGCACCTGTAGGAGCAAACACAAGCAGTCTAGGCTGCTCAACCCTTCCAAAGGCGGGAACTGACAGCAATCAACAGCAGAGAGCTGAGAATCCTAAGTAAGTCAGAATAGCAACTGGAAATAGGCTCCCAACAGAACCCAGATCAGGCACAGACTCTCTCTACCAATACAGAATCAGCAACCAAGCAAAGACAGACACACCAAAACAAAATTGAAGAGCAGTCTCCTGAACCTCCATGCGAAAATCACAGAGAAAAATCACAAGGTTTACCACCACCCAGGACAGCAAGCTCACCTCAAAAGCCAGCAGCCACGCAGGGGAGAGCCCCAGTGGGAGCAAAGCAGAAATGAAAGACAAAAGCTACATCCAAGGGTTGCTGGAGGCAATGACTCAAGAAATAAAGTGAGAAATTGATCAGAAATTGAAAGAGCACAAGGATGAACTATCAAAAGAGATATAGGATATCAAACAAGAGATGCATGCAAAAATAGAAGCTGCACAAACCTCAGTAAGAAGTGAGATAAACGCCAAATTAGAGGTAATGCATACCTCATTGAGAGGTGAGATCAGTACTCTGAGAACCAACATTGAATCCATAAAGGGATCCATTTCCTCCATGTAAACCACAATAGAAGCCACTGTCAACAGAGTGAATGAAATGGAAGGTAGAGTGTCAGATACAGAAGACAGAATACAACAACTGGACCAAAAAGTGACAGATATGAAAAAATCATTCAAATTATACCAAAGGGAATTTCAAGAGCAAGCAGATAATGCTAAGAAATTTAACCTTCGCATAATCGGAGTGGACGAAGGTGAGGAATTCCAAAGCAAGGGAATGCAACACCTATTTAACAAGATAATCAATGAAAATTTTCCCCACCTCAAAAACGACCATCTTAACTACATCACAAAAGCTTATCGAACACCCAACAAGCAAGATCCCAGGAGAAACACTTCTAGACACATTATAGTAAAAATGATAGATCTGAATAATAAGGAAATAATCCTGCATGCAGCAAAAATGAGGAAGGAGCTATACTACAACGGGCAAAAAATTAGAATCACTGCAGATCTCTCCACACAAACAATGAATGCAAGAAAAGCCTGGGAAAGCACCATACGAGCCCTGAGAGCCAATAACTGCCAACCCAGACTAATATACCTGGCAAAGCTAGCATTCACATTCGATGGAGAACTGAAAACTTTTAATAGCAAAGAAAAACTAAATGAATACATAAACATTAAGCCAGCATTACAAAGAATTCTAAGAGGGGGGACACAACCTGAAGAAAGCAAGCAGGAACTGGGGCCTGCCCCAAACAGGCGTTACTCAAAGTCTAACTGAGCAAGCACAGGAGGAAAGGAAAGAAGAAAAACTTAGGAAAACGGAATGGCAGGGACAACAATGCATCTCTCTATACTTTCTCTTAATATAAATGGGCTGAATTTGCCAATTAAAAGAAAACGAACTGAGGACTGGATCAGAAAACAAGACCCATCCATCTGTTGCCTTCAGGAGACCCACCTCTCAGCCAAACATACAAACAAACTCAGAGTGAAGGGGTGGAAAAGGATCTACCAATCAAATGCCCCCAGTAAGAAAGCAGGTGTAGCTATCCTGATATCTGACAAAATAAACTTTTCATTAAAATCAGTACAGAAAGACAAGGACGGACACTACATATTAATAAAGGGAACAATCCAAGAGGAGGATATAACCATCATCAACTTATATGCCCAAAATATTGGTGCACCCAGATATGTCAAACAAATGCTCTCAAACTTACAGAATAAAATAGATCCCAATACGATAATACTAGGAGACTTTAACACACCACTCTCATCAAAGGACAGGTCTACCAACCAGAGGATTGGCAAAGAAGCTACCAAATTAAGAGAGGCCATACTCCAAGCGGAATTAACTGACATCTACCGAGTATTTCACCCTAAAACAACACAGTACACATTCTTCTCAGCAGCTCACGGAACTTTCTCCAAAATAGACCATATCATAGTTCATGCAAGGAACTTAAGCAAATACAAAGGGATCGACATAATCCCCTGTATCCTATCTGACCACAGTGGAATCAAGCTAGCTCTCAATAACAAAGCATACCGCAGAAATTTCTCCAATACATGGAAATTGAACAGCACACTCCTTAACAATGCCTGGGTAATGGAAGAGATCAGAGAAGAAATAAAGCATTTCCTACAACTCAATGAAAATGAAAACACCTCACAAAGAAACTTGTGGGACACAGCAAAAGCAGTCCTGAGGGGCAAATTTATTGCCCTCAGTGCCCACATCAAGAGAATGGAGACAGACCAAGTAAATAATCTCATGTTGCAATTAAAACAGCTAGAAAAACAAGAAAAAATGGGACCTAAAGCTACTAGACGAAGCCAGATAACCAAATTAAGAGCAGAGATTAACCAATTAGAAAATCAGAAAACCATAACCAAAATAAACCAAACAAAAAGCTGGTTCTTTGAAAAAATAAACAAAATTGATGGCCCGTTGGCTAGATTAATTAAAAAGAGAGGAAACCCATATTAATAGGATTAGGGATGCCACGGGAAACATCACAACAAGTACCCAAGATATCCAAACAATTCTAACAGACTACTTTCAAAAGCTATACTCTCTAAAGGAAGAAAATCGGGCAGAAATGGATGCATTTTTAGAGAAATACAAGTTGCCCAAACTGAGCAAAGAAGAAGTTAACCAATTAAATAAGCCAATATCCTATAATGAGATACAGGAAGCTATCAAAAGTCTTCCAACAAAAAAAAGCCCAGGACCAGATGGATTCACAGCAGAATTCTATAAGACCTTTAAATAAGAACTAATACCCATACTCCTCAAGCTCTTCAGAGAAACAGAGAAGGAGGGAGCTATCCCAAACTCATTCTACGAAGCCAATATCACACTCATCCCCAAACCAGGCAAAGACCCAACCAAAAAGGAGAATTACAGGCCAATTTCCTTGATGAACACAGATGCAAAGATCCTTAACAAGATTCTAGCTAACAGAATCCAGAAACACATAAAAAAAGTAATACACTATGACCAGGTAGGCTTCATCCCAGAGACACAGGGATGGTTTAACATACGTAAGTCAATAAATGTAATCCAACATATCAACAGAGCCAAGGTCAAGAATCACATGACTATCGCCACAGATGCAGAAAAGGCCTTTGATAAAATTCAACATTCACTCATGCTAAAAGCTCTGGAGAAAAGAGGAATAGAAGGAACATTTCTAAAAACAATAAAAGCCATTTATGACAGACCAATAGCCAATATTATACTTAATGGGGAAAAGCTACAACCAATTCTCCTAAAATCAGGAACAAGGCAAGGATGCCCACTGTCTCCACTCCTCTTCAATATAGTCCCAGAACCCTTAGCCAGGGCAATAAGGCAAGAAAAAGACATTAAAGGGATCTGCATAGGGAAAGAAGAAGTTAAACTATCCCTTTTTGCAGACGACATGATACTATACCTCCACGATCCCAAAAACTCCATCCCCAAACTCTTAGAAATCATAAATCACTTCGGCAAAATAGCAGGATACAAAATAAACCCACAAAAATCAGTTGCCTTCCTATACACTGATAATGTACAGGAAGAGAGGGAAATAAAGGGAGCAACCCCATTCACAATAACCTCCCAAAAAATAAAATATTTAGGAATTAACCTAACCAAAGATGTAAAAGAACTATTTAATGAGAACTATAAAAAGTTAAAGAAAGAAATTGCAGAAGACACTAGGAAATGGAAAGACCTCCCATGCTCCTGGATAGGCCGACTTAATATAGTAAAGATGGTAATACTTCCAAAACTAATATACAAATTCAACGCAATTCCTATTAAAATCCCAATGACGTACAATCACTGAAATACAGTAAACAGTCCAAAAATTCATATGGAACAACAAAAGACCTAGAATAGCCAAAACAATTCTAGGGGATAAAGACAATATGGGAGGACTATCCATGCCGAACTTCAAACTCTACTACAGAGCTATAATAACAAAGACAGCATGGTACTGGCACAAAAACACACCCAAAGACCAATGGAACAGAATAGAAGATCCAGAAATAAATCCACAGGCCTACAGCCAGCTGATATTCGACAAAGGAGCCAAAGACATACAATGGAAGAAACACAGCCTCTTCAACCGCTGGTGCCGGGAAAACTGGGCAGCCACATGCAGAAAACTAAAAGTGGACCCCAGCCTATCACCATGCACCAACATCAACTCAAAATGGATTAAAGACCTTAACATTAAACCTGAATCTCTGAAACTACTGCAGGACAGAGTAGGAGAGACACTTGAACTAATAGGCACAGGAAGGAACTTCCTGAACAGAGTCCCAGGGTCACAACAAGTTGGAGAGAGACTCGACAAATGGGACTACCTTAAAATAAAAAGCTTCTGCACAGATAAAGCTATCGCAACCAAGCTAGAAAGACAACCAACTAATTGGGAAAAAATATTTACCAGCAATATATCAGACAAGGGGTTAACATCCTGTATATACAGAGAACTCAAGAAACTAATCCCTCCCAAACCTAACAAACCAATTACTAAATGGGCAAGGCAACTAAAGAGGGACTTCTCAAATGAAGAAATAAAAATGGCAAAGAAACACATGAGGAAATGTTCATCATCCCTGGTGGTGAAGGAAATGCAAATAAAGACAACCCTGAGATACCACCTTACCCCAGTCAGAATGTCCCACATCCACAAATCAGCCAACGACAAATGCTGGAGGGGATGTGGAGAACGAGGAACCCTATTACACTGCTGGTGGGAATGTACACTTACACAACCACTTTGGAAAGCAGTCTGGAGGGTCCTTAGAAAGCTAAAGATTGACCTCCCTTACGACCCAGTCATACTACTTCTAGGCATCTACCCTGAACAACAGGAACCAATATACAAGGACACGTGCACCTCCATGTTTATTGCAGCACTGTTCACAATAGCTAGGATATGGAAACAACCTAGATGCCCCACCACAGATGAATGGATCCAAAAATTGTGGTATCTATACACAATGGAATATTATGCAGCCATTAGAAATGACAAAATAATGGCATTTGCAGGGAAATGGATGGAGCTTGAAGGAATCATGTTGAGCGAGGTAAGCCAAGAACGAAGAGACAAACGGTACATGGTCTCCCTGATAAGTGGATGCTAAATCCAAAATGTTAGGTGATATGACAAAACTAACAGGACTTAAGAAACAAAGAACTCCCACTCATCTGGTGGAACCACTACCAAATATCCCCATGCTGCTGATCACATATATGGTATATAACATGTGAGCACCGTTATATATTACAGACTGTGATAGACAATTTGCTCCAGGAAAGTTAGAATGAACTTGTGACTTTAAATGAGCATCATTATTCCACAATACTGTGAATTTCCGGAAATTATGTAATCACTTAATCACAATAAAAAAAAAAAAGAACCTCAGGGAAGGGAGGGAGGGAGGGGATGGTAGGGGGAAAACAATGGAGGGGGTAACAATGTTCAAGAGGAAGTGTACTCATTACCTCACTCATGTAACTGTAACCCTCTGTATAGTATCTTTACAATAAAAAAAAAAAAAGAGAATTGAAAGTTATTGTTAGCATCTATAATGAAAGATCATGGAATAATTAAGATTATGATACTAAATTATTAAAACTTTTTATAATATGGTATGATTTCATTTTTAAGTTTTAAAGCTATACATAAAGTAAAAAAATTGTAAAATTTTAAATAAAATCTGTAAGTCATTGAAATAATTTTAAGTTGGTGACAATAGGGAATGTGCATTTTCTACTAAATTCATGTGTTTTATTTTTTTTCCTCTTTTGTGCTGGTACTAGGTCTTAAACTTACATTATTACTCAGCACTCTACTACTTGAGCCACACCTCCACTTCCAACTTTTTGGTGGCTAATTGGAGGTAAGAGTTGCACAGACTTTCCTGCTCAGGCTGGCTTTGAACCACGATCCTCAAATCTTAGACTCCTGAGTATCTAGGGTTACAGACATCATGAGCCACTAGCAACCAGCTCTTCACTCATGAAATTTAATGTGTATGTATTATTATTATAATTAGAAAAATGTTTTAAAATACAAAACTACCACTGTATGTAGTGCCTATACAAGGGGATTGCAAAAGAAGCTAGCCTATGCTACATAGCAAGACCCTATAAAATTAAATTAAAATATAAAATCAAATACAAAAACTCACACACATGTCAAAAGAAGATATGACTGAGAAGCCCAACAGGAAGGCGATGAGTCTACAATACCCTGCTGCTTTCTGAAACTAGTTATTTTTGTTTGTTCTCACAGAAAAGAATCTGTGTTTCAAAATACCACATGTGAAAGACTATTCTCATGTGCATCCTTTTCAAGTAACAAGTCTTTTACTACAATATTCAATATCCTAAATGTTACAGAGAACTCAAGAGATAAGAGAAGTCATTCTTGACCTAAAGAATGTGGTAAAATCTAGAGGGGACAAAATCTCAAAGAAATAGAATAAAAGTCACATATAATAAGTATAAGAAAGGAAAAATAGAGATCTGAGAATTGTGGCTTGAAGCCAGCCTGGGCAGAAAAGTCCCTGTAAGACTTGTATCTCCAGTTAACCATTCAAAAACCAGAAGTGGTGCTGTGACAAGTGGTAGAGGGCTAGCCTTGAGCATAAAGAGGCTCAGGGACAGCCCCCAGACCCTGAGCTCAAGCCCCAAAGCCGACAAAAAAAAAAAAAGGAAAAATAAACACAAGTATTTAAATGAGACAAACATATTATCTAGTTAAATAGATTAAAGAGTCACAGAGGACTGGGAATGTGGCTTAGTAGAAGAGTGCTTGCTTAGCATGCATGCATCAAGCCCTGAGTTTGATTCCTCAGTACCACATAACAAAAAAAGCCAGAAGTGTGCTGTAGCTCAATGGTAGAGTGCTAGCCTTGAGCAAAAGAAGCTCAGGGTCAGTGCCCAGGCCCTGAAGTCAAGCCTCAGGACTGGCAAAAAATAAAATAAATAATATAAAAATAACAGAAAAGGGAGGAGCTGACTAAGAATAAACTTTGAAGAGGTGGGCTGGGAAGGTGCCTCAGTGGTAGAGTGCTTGCCTTGTATGCCTGAGGCCCTGGGTTCGATTCCCCAGCACCACATAAGCAAAAAGAAAAAAGCTGGAAGTGGCGCTGTGGCTCAAGTGGTAGAGCGCTAGCTTTGAGCTGAAGAGCTGAGGGACAGTGCCCAGGCCCAGAGTTCAGGCCCCACGACCGGACCCAAAAAAAAAAAAAAAAAACTTTGAAGAGGTGATTTTAAAGTACAGAATATGCCTAGGATGAAGAGCCAGTGGTGGACAAAACAAAAAGGTTGAGAACTACAAATGCTCAGAAAACAAAGCATGTTTGATAAAAGCACAAAGTAAACCTGATGGAAGAACTTAGAAAAACAGGATGGATTTTTTAGGAGCATTAAAAGGTGGTTACTTAATGTGCTTAATTCAGAAAACTATACTGCACTGCAAAAGACTCTTAGACAGTGGGACTATTTTTTCACAAGAAAATAATAACTTGTTTAACTTTTATATTCTCCAGTTAAATGACAACTGAAGAAGTTGGCCTTTTGTTTTTCAACTTTTTAATGTGACACTCAGTATTTCAAAGCTTAATTCAGAGATAAAACCTGATACTTACTGGCTCCAAATATCTGTGTTAAAATGCTTTTCTGATGACTACAGTCAATGTTGTAAGGAGTCTCTCCTGCTTTGTTGGGCCTATAAAGTAAACGCCCATCTTTTGGATTTCTTAAAAGGAGCTCTGCCAGTTTCCGACTTCTTCCTCGGATAGCAATGTGCAAGGGAGTGTCCCCCTTCTGTAAAACAATGGCAAGTTACTCAAACTTCACATAGTCATATACAGTATAGACAGAGTGGTGTTTTCTGTAAAACTTTCACACTGTCATATACAGTATAGGCAGAGTATTGTTTTTCATACTTCTATAGAACAGAAAATCTGAAACTTCCAAATTTTCACACAGAATACATACACGATATAACTTTTGATCTCCCTCCTTTCCATAATCTTTCTCCAGTTCTTCACCAGCTTTTCTCAGAAATGGTTTCTTCCCAGCCCTCTAGAATATCATCCTTCTCCTCGCTGAACTTACTGAAACAGGAAAGCTGTACTTCCTCAGTACCCATCTGTCATCCTAGCATTTACTGTCCAGGGACACCGACCACCCTCCTCCAACACTCCATATGCTATCTCACAGCTACCTTCACCTCCTTACCCAGCACAGTAACCTTGAAGCTCCCACAACTTGTCAACCATCTGCGAGTATGGTGTACCCTTAAATTTGGAGTCCTTTGTGCCACATCTATCCTTTTCTCCACTACCATCTCTTCCACTATCCCTATCTTCTGGCTCCCCTAATAGCAGCCTTCTTCCCTTATTAGTATCCATACCAAACACTAAGTAAAACTGTAAAGTAGAATAAAAAAACCTCTTTAGTCTATCAAGAATTCTGCCACATACTATACTTCACAAATATGTCTATTAACTTCAACCAATGACCCTAATCCCAATAAATAAATTCCCAGTTTTCAGCTACCCTGATTTCTCTGTGACACTAAATGAAAATGGCCTGCAGGGGTAGGGTATGGTGGCACACACCTACAATCCACCTATTAGGGGAGTGGAGACAAGACTGAGGTTTGAGGGCGGCCCAAGCAAAAGTTTAAGACCTTATATTAAAAACAAACTAAATGTAAAAGGACTGGGGTTGAGTCCACTAGATGTGGAGGTCAGTCCACCAACAGCTTGCCAAAAAATGTTTTCTCTGCAGGTTTTACCTTATCCGCTGCAGACACCTTAGCTCCTTTATCCAGCAGCAGCTCTACTACTTCAATATTTCTCATCTTGGTGGCCTTTATCAGTGGTGTTTCACCATCCTGCAGATACAGATAAGGTTTAACATTATACAAATGCAAATGACTAAAAGTATCTGACTCTTCTGTAGGCTACATTTAAAATATTCTTTAATTTACATTATTTTCAGAAACAAGTTTGCTGCACGTATGTTGAACTAGGAGACATACTGTAAAAGTGATGAACATGGGGGTCACAATTACTTAAGAAATGAGTACATTTTTCTTTGAACTCTGTTATCCCCTCCCTCATTTTCTCCAGTTTTCCCCTCTCTTCTCCCCTCCCCACTCAAGTTGTAAAATTCATTTCTAACATAGTGTCCAGTGAGTATTACTGTTGCATTAGTTCAGCCTTTGTCCTGCTGTAAATGTAAATTCTGAAGGGAACTATAGGGATGGTAATGAAAGAATTTATTCCATCTCCTCCCATTTTTCATTATTGAAGGATATTTCAATTTCACACCATTTTATAATATTTTATGTACTGCCACAAAAAAAATCTTAATGAGTTTTTTAGTGCCATGGGGTCTTATTGTCTCTATTTTTTTTTTTTTTTTTTTTTTGGGTCCGGTCGTGAGGCCTGAACTCTGGGCCTGGGCGCTGTCCCTCAGCTCTTCAGCTCAAGGCTAGCGCTCTACCACTTGAGCCACAGAGCCACTTCCGGCTTTTTTCTTTTTGCTTATGTGGTGCTAAGAATCGAACCCAGGGCCTCAGGCATGCGAGGCAAGCGCTCAACCACTGAGCCACCTTCCCAGCCCTGTCTCTATTTTTTTGTACACATAGCCAATGTAATTTTCAGCAGAAATGTAATTTTCAGTAGAAAAAAAACCTCTTCACATTGCAAAGAGGAAAACAGCTTGTTAGAATTGGATGGATGACTTTTACAAAAGGGAGAAGGTGCCTTGTTTAAATTATAATGCAATATAGTAGTAGATTAATTAGTTCTGTATTTTGTAGCGAATAATTTCATAGTCACCATTCTTGTGCAGGTCCTATATAATGTAAACAGAAATAAAAACACTGGTAAAAAATATTCTTTAAAAAGTTTTAAATTAACATGGAAAGCATTTTAAATATTGTAGAAAGGAGTTTATGAATACAGTGTGTTGATCAGTACCCCTTCCAACATTCTCACCCCTCCCTGCCCACCCCTCCCTCACTTTCCTTAATTTTATAGGCTATACATTGAATTTTTGACTATATCCTCCCCCACTTCTTTGCTTCACTCATCTATCCTCTCCTTTACAAAGGGAAAGTAACATTCCTCCTCTTGGAGACATTACCTTTGTGCATATTTCAGTGTCAGGATTGCACTGCAGGATATCTCTCACCATGGTTGCATTCCCCTTCTCAACCGCCCAGTACAAAGCAGTTTTATTGTCCTGTGTAATTAAAACACACCAATAAATACTTCCTATAAGATACAGTATAAATGCTATTTGTAAATTACAGTTCTCTCAGAAGCCATTATAACAGGCAGCATGAAGGGAAGTAGTGATCTGTATGTCATCTGGGATTTATTTTTGAGAAATTCTTTATGAAGAAGACTAAGAAAACTTAATTATTACTTGACATTAAGAGTAACAATCCAATGTGATTAATAAGTTACACTTTTAGAACTCAATTGATTTCAGGACCATGCATTGGCTTAGAAGGAGTCACTGTCTGAACTTTGCAATCTTAGACCAGTCACATAAATATGCCAGCACACTCAGTCTTGGTTGGGAGTGCAAAGATACCTATTATAAACTTTTACAGTTTTGTTTACTTCTATCCCTCTACTTAGATAAGTGAGGGTTTCGAGTGTAGAAAAAATTTAAATTTATTTTTATTCATTTATTTATTTGGTCAGTCGTGGGGCTTGGGAGCCCCACTCTGGGCCTGGGCGCTGTCCCTCAACTCTTCAGCTCAAGGCTATGCTCTACCACTTGAGCCACAGCACCACTTCCAGTTTTCTATTGGTTTATTGGAGACAAGTGTCTCATGGACTTTCTTGCCCGGGTTGGCTTTGAACCGCAATCCTCAGATCTCAGCCTCCTGAATTGCTAGGATTACAGGTGTGAACCATCGGCGTCTGGTTAAAATTTTAAATTTAAGCTGGGAAGGTGGCTCAGTGTTAGCGCGCTTGCCTTGCATGCATGAGGCCCTGGGTTCGATTCCTCAGCACCACATAAGCAGAAAAAAAAAAGCCGGAAGTGGCACTGTGGCTTAAGTGGTAGAGCGCTAGCCTTGGGCTAAAGAGCTGAAGGACAGCGTCCAGGCCCAGAGTTCAGGCCCACAACTGGACCCCCCCCCAACAAATTTTAAATTTAAATAAGTATAAAACATAAATAAAACTTATAATTCATCATTTGAAAAACTTTTGGTGTATTTATTTTCTAGGTGTATATATCACACAGTTAAGATGATATAGCTTTTTGTATCCATTTTTTTTATTTGCAGTTGTTTTTTTTTATTGTGAAAATACTGTACAGAGGGGTTACAATTACATGGGCAAGATAATAAGTACATTTCTTATCAAGCATTGTAGCCTCCTCCTTTGTTTACCCTTCCCATTCCTTCCCAGCCTCCCCCCGCCCCCCCAACCCAAACCTCCCCCCGCAATGTATCCATTTTTTTTAACCTAACTTTACATTGTAAACATTTTCATATCATTGAAAAAAAAAAGAACAACAAAAAAGAAAAAGAAAAAAACAAACTGACCTATAATATATAATAAGTAATTCTGCCCAATTTTTCTAAAGGTAATGTAAAATAATGTATTTTGACATAAAGCATTATTACTGTTATCATTTTTGGCATTCCTTCTGCATCCTGTTCTATCCTGATCAGATTCCTAAATGCAAAATCCAAAAAAGTTGTTCCACAACTGACCTGGCAAGGTGAGCTAGATAATCACAAAGCCAAACTGACGCCAACACAGGGAAGCAGGACTGACAGATCAGTGGTATACAAACCTCCACCAAATATGGGAAAATGTGGTGCTCTGGCATGATTGCTCTACTTCTCTATTTCCATCTTTGCCCAGCCCCAGTATCCCCACCACCTCCACAAAACTAGCTTTAGGACAGTCCTTACTTGCCCATTTTCTTGAATGTTCTCATATTATTACCATAGTTGTAGTCAAAATACCCATTCTTGCTCGCTCTTATAATGAAAATCCAACAATCTTTTAAAAGGCCTTTGAAAGTCTCTATTTTTGTGAACCCTCTTTCCCTACCTACCTGAAGACTCTCAGATTTGCTAGAGCATAAAACAAGAATCAATAAATTCTCCCAAATTGAAATACAGTTTTCAAAAGCACTGTATTAAGCATAGAATAGATACATTATTTATTAAATTAGTTCAAAAATAGCTTTAGCTATAATAGATTTTTTTAAAACCAAATATTAGGGAAAAAAAGCAGAAAAGTACTGTCATTTTAGGCTTCAAGAACTTTTTTTAGTGGGGGGAGGATGGGATAGGAAGGAGAAACAAAGGAGGAGGCTACAATGCTTGATAAGAAATGTACTCATTACCTTGCCCATGTAATTGTAACCCCTCTGTACAGTATTTTCACAATAAAAAAAAAATTAAAAAAAAAAGGAACTTTAAAAAAAATCTTAAGCTTTCAAAGTATTAGATAAATTTCTACTATTTGATGTTATCTAGATCTTATTTTACTATTTGTTTTGCTTTTCCTGAGCAAAACCAAATACTTTTGTAGCTCTATGAGCTGTGACTGCCTGAAGCCAAATCCATAGACACTGCCAAGTTGCCTAGGAAAGGCAGGCTGCATGGATGGGAAAGAGAAGACAAAACCATATGCTAAAGAGAGAAACTGGGGGGGTGAGGGGGGAGAAAGCAGCAGGGGGAGGGCGGGTGGAGGGGGGATGGTGTGGGGAAACAAAGGAGGAGGCAACAGTGCTTGATAAGAAATGTACTCATGGGCTGGGAAGGTGGCTCAGTGGTAGAGCACTTGCCTTGCATGCCTGAGGCCCTGGGTTCGATTCCTCAGCACCACATAAGCAAAAGATAAAAAAAAAAAAAAAGCTGGAAGTGGCACTGTGGCTCAAGTGGTAGAGCGCTAGCCTTGAGCTGAAGGACAGCGCCCTAGCCCAGAGTTCAGGCCCCATGACCAGACCCAAAAACAAAACAAACAAACAAAAAAAAAGAAATGTACTCATTACCTTGCTCATGTAATTGTAATCCCTCTGTATGGTGTTTTGACAATTTTAAAAAAAGTTATTATTTTTTTTTAAAAGGCAAAAAAAAAGGAGAGAGAGAAACACCATCCACTGCTACCAAGGCCTCCCATCACAAACTGTCCATTTCAGGATGAATGGATCTGTATAAGCAAGGGACATTTGTGCTAAAAAGCTATCAATATTCAGGTTTACTTCTAGCTGAATTTAATTTGATGTGAATATTTATAAGATATAATAATAATCACAATAATAATATACTCATTAAATGTATTAGGTAAGCCTATCACCATAGGAAAGCTGGAATAATAACATTGTGATCTGTTGACATATATCCAAGGTAACAACAGTAGCTGGATAATCACACGCACCTGTCCTCTAATGTCTATATCAGCATACTTCTGGAGGAGTGCACGAACAATTTCAACATGACCACCTCTGACAGCACCAATCAATACAGTGTCCCCACTCTGAAAAGACAAAAACAAGATCAAATGGTGATGAAATGAGGATAGTTTTGATATGTTAAAGTTTCTCACTATAGAGCTGCTCAAAAACTTTCTTAGGAAAAGTGTCACAAACAGAAATAATAGTAATAATAATAATACTTAATATTAATAGTCTTCAGTGTAAGGAAAAGAGGACACTATGCCTCAAAATTAGAATCCATGAAATAAAAACTTAGCAAATCAAGTTGGAAAACCTAGTCTTTTGGAAGTTAATCTACCATTACAAATGTGAGTTAAATAAAATGACATTGGCTTCAGTAAAGAGAAAATACATTTGGACATGACATAATAATTTTTAAAAACTTTGGGATAATGCTATATATAAAAGCCAAAGGGAGCCAGGCAATGGTAGCTCATCCCTGTAATCCTAGCAACTCAAGAGGCTAAGATCTGAGGACTGCAGTTCAAAATCAACTTTGAGACTCTTATCTCCAATTAATTACCAAAAAAAGCCAAAAGTAGGATAGAGTGCTAGTCTTAAGCAAAGAAACTCAGGGACCTTGCTGAGGCCCTGAGTTCAAGTCCTAGAACTAACACACACACATATATGCATATGTGCATAAATGCAAACATGCACGTGTGCACACGTGTGCACACGCACGCGGGAACACACACACCAATGGGAACTGTAACACTAACTCACTCTATCACTGGTTCTAGAGCCACATTTAATTAAGGGTGAGTATAGGTTTTCAGATTAGTGTCCATGAATATCTGGCTATTGGGCAGGCTCAGGCCAGTGGAACACAAGACAGCTTCCTCCTCCAGTGCAAGATTCAAATGACGTTCACTGTACCTCACCAATGTGCTAGAATCAACATACCCCAGACTGAGAAGATTATACTGTACTTATCCCTTCTACATTAGAGACTATAAAAATGCACTACCACCTTTAGCTTATTGGTTGAGATATGGGTCTCATTAACGTCTTGTCCAGGCTGGCCTCAAACTGTAATCTCCCTGACCTCTGCCTCCCAAGTAGCTGGAATTATAGGCATGAATTACCATGTCTGGCAAATTATGAAACTTTTCAGTGTAAAGGAATTTCTTTAAGTCCCGATACAATGAATAGCACCAGCTATGACTAACAACAATATACACGAAGGACAGTCACAAGCTAACTGTACATGTCACATTTTTTTTCTTTTTCTGGCAGTCCTAGGGTGTGAACACAGGGTTTCAAGATTGTTAGGTAGACATGCTACCATCTAAGCCACACCTCCAGTCTTTCGGCTTCAGTTATTTCTCAAACAGGGTCCTGCTTGTGGCCCAGGGCTAGCCCTGGATCATGACCCCGTCACCTATGCCTTCATTGTGGCATGGCTTACAGGTAAGGAACCCAAGTCCAGCCAAATGTGACATGTTTTCTTGCTTGCTTGCTTTTTCTTTTTCTTTTGTCAGTCCTGGGGCATAAACTCATGACCTGGGTATTGTCCTTAAGCTCTTTTGCTCAAGCAAGCATCTACCACTTTGAGCCACAGCTCCACTTCCATGTCTCTGGTAGTTAACTGAAGGTATGAGTCTCAGGGACTTTGCCACCAAGGCTGGCTTTGAACCTCAACCTCAGATCTCAGCTTCCTGAGTAAATATGATTATAGGTGTGAGCCACCAGCACCTGGCTAAGTATGATGTTTTTCAATAACAAAATTATTTAGGAAAAGTAACCAAGGACATTCTTCAAAAGGATTGAATAGTCTTAAACTTACGCATTTCAAGAGTAGAAACAAAACTTATAACAACTTTTGTGTTAGACATGAAGAAATTTGTAAGGGATTAAGACACAGCTAAGGTAATCTACCAGCCACTTTGCCACCAGAAGCGAATCTGAAACCCTAACTTACCCTATCAGGTATGTTCACGTAAGTCCCAGCGTCCAGCAGATCCTGTACAATCTCCGTGTGTCCTTCCTTGGATGCAATCATCAAGGCTGTATTTCCATCCTTATCAGTTAAATTCACATTTGGATTTCTCTTCAAAATTTCTTTTACTGACTGTGTGTAACCGCCTTTTACTGCCACAATAAGTGCAGTCATTGAATTCTTAAAAAAAAATTCCAAGAAATCAGTAAATTCTAGAAAACATTCCTACAAACTAAGTTCTTTATCTCTTCTTCTTTCTCCTCTTTCTCCTATCCTTCTCTCTCTTTCTCTTAGTACTGGAGATCAACTGCAGAGTGCCTCAAGCATGCTAACAAGTACTATAAAACTGACTTACACTCTTTAGCCACTAAAAGTCTTTCCAATGGTAAGATTTCAAAATCAACAACTATATACCTACCAAAAATGGCTGGGAGGTGTACTTACGATTTTTAAAGAAATATGAATTCTCCAGTCATTAGGAAGAGTGGGAGGATTCAAGGCTTTAAGTGAGACTTGAAACTGGACATATTTACAATGAACAGGCTCTCATGAGTGGAATGAAATAGAAACTAACTGACAGAATGACTAAAAATTAAACATGCTCTAAACTAAATAATACAAAGTAAGGTGATCAAGCATCAAACTAAGAATTCTTTTATTTTTCCCCTCAGTATTGGGGACAAAACTTGGGGCCTCACATCTGCTAGGCAGGTGCTACCTTGAGCCATGTCCTCAGTCCCAAAGTAAAAATTCTTCATGATAAAATTTATAGGAAAAACTAAAGTAAAACAGTGAATAAATACTGTCTAGCAGTGACCTAAAAACCCACTTTCAAAGAGGTTCTTATTTTAAGTAGTTCTTTTAAAAACTGTACATTTAATTAGCTATGATTATCTCATATTAAAATAACATAGCCAAAAAGACAAGTCACCCATACTGACAAACTCTCCTAAAAGGAAGTAGTGAAGGCAGGGTATCTACATCTGCTAGGTTATACTACTATTTTAAATTTTTTAGGAAAAAGTATTTTAATAGAGCATAAAAGCTCTTTTGACAATATTTGAAGACTTTTTCAAGCAGCTTATAGGATACTGAAAAATTATTGTTAATAGATTTGATCTCCCAAAATTTATGTGTATTAGCATGTACTTATTAGTATCATTAAACATATAAACATGTACTTATCATAGTTTTCTTAACGTAACATACTTAGAATAGAAAGAAAATACATGTTTTTCTACATTAATACAATTTAAAAACTGGAAGTAAGTTTTTCTAGGCATATACCAAGTTAAAATGTTCTTTCTCTAAAACCAAAAACATCTCTCTACTACTAGGCTGAACACAAAAAAACTTACAGCTCCTTCTTGATCAACATCAGCTCCCATGGCCAATAAATGCTTTACACATTCCAAATGACCCTTTCGTGCAGCCCAAATCAAAGGAGTGGTTCCATACTGTTAAACAAGCATTTTAAACTATAATCAGATACATACTGAAGAAACTAGCTCAAAATATGAATTTTAACAAAATTAAATTTTCACCTAAGTACTTACTTACATCAATATAATTTTAATCCTAGATAAATCCTATCTCTCTCATTTTCTTCCTCCTCCTGAATAGATGAATCACTGCACAAAATGCTTATTCTTTAACCAACTCTATCTATTTAACTTTTTTTTTAATTTTTTTTTTTTTGGGTCCAGTCGTGGGGACTGAACTCTGGGCCTGGGTGCTGTCCCTCAGCAATTCAGCTCTACCACTTGAGCCACAGCGCCACTTCTGGCTTTTTTCTTTTTGCTTATGTGGTGCTGAGGAGTCAAACCCAGGGCCTCATGCATGCAAGGCAAACGCTCTACCACTGAGCCACCTGCCCAGCCCCTATTTAACTTTTACAATCAGAAACAATTTTTCCATCACACAGCTACACAGCTTCTAATTTTCAACAAGCTTTCACTGTTTCTCATATCTTAGGAAAGACAGATGCATCCTTCAATTCTTCTGAAGTCCAACAGTCTGATTATAGACAGTCAGGCTTTATCCTGAAACAGTGAAAGCCACCAAAGTTTTCCCAAAGAAAGAATAAGATCATTACATCAATTTTTGAGGTAAGTGCTAAGGGTTTTTAAACAAACAATAAAAGAAATAGAACATTTAGAACATTTTGGAGAGCTTTCTGGAGGCAGCATCAAATAAACTGGTCCTCCAGAATCAAGAGAAGCTGAGGAGGAAAGGGCATGACACCAGGCCAAGGGCAAGGGCTGCAGGAAACCACAAATCATTTGGCAGACTAGTATTCAAGTCTAGGGTACAGGCAGCAGGAGAAAGGGAGAGAAGGCTTATCTCCATTCATTATACCAGGGGCAGAATTTAGGATTTTAAAGATGAGAAAGATAAGCAAATATGAATTTTAGAAAGCTTACTGTTGTAACAACTTAGAGAAAATACATAGGACTGAAGGTGGAAAGAAGTGAATTCATTATCACTGTCTACTGAGAATGATTAATAGGACACATAAACATCAAAAAGACACCTGTAGTATGTAATACATATAAAGGTCCATCTATAAGCTATATGTCCATATAAAATACAGCAATATACAAAATATAAAATACATTAGAGAAGATATATGAAAATGATTATAACTTAGACCTTTTATGCAGACTAACCCAAAGTGGAATACAGGTAGTTTCTGCCAACCTACCTTATCAGAGCAGTTGACTTTTGCCCCATTTTGCAGTAGAAGATGCACTATATCTGCATGGCCTCTTCCTGCTGCCCAAATGATTGGGTAAACACTGTACTGCTGGGATGGACAGGTAGGTGGGAAGGAAGAGAGGAAAGAAGGGGAAAACAGGGAGAAAACCAATCTTTTAGGTAGATATTTGTAACTATCAAGGTATTTTAAAGTAAAATTAAACAATTAAACAATTCTACTTAAAAATACAAATAACGCCAAGTGCCGGTGGCTCATGCCTGTAATCCTAGCTACTCAGGAGGCTGAGATCTGAGGATTGCAGTTGAAAGCCAGCCCCGGCAGGAAAGTCCATGAGACTCTTATCTCCAATAAACCACTAGAAAACCGGAAGTGGCGCTGTGGCTCAAGCAGTAGAACGCTCACCTTGAGCTGAAGAACTCAGAGACAGCGCCCAAGCCCAGAGTTCAAGCCCCATGACCGACAAAAAAATAAAGAAAGAAAAATAATGTTCCTAACACAAATCTGGCAACTAAGACACATTCAACCTTAACGAAGTATTATTATGAACACATTTACTCTTATAGTCAACACATTTAATGTAACTAGCCAACATGCAACTCAATAGAGGCATATAAACTAAAAAGAGTATAAATATATAGAACAGATATATAGAAAAATTATATGCAAAAATGCATACCCATAGGCAAGATACCTAAGGATTTCAAATTTACCTTTTGAAATATAGCCATAACTCTTAGAGCTAAATGCTTTTACCTAAATGTTTTTAGCTCTAAGACTTATTTGTTGACAAAAAATAAAAAGTAAAGTTAGCTTACAAAATTCTCAAGTATTTTAAAATCACTGATATGATAAGTCAAGTGTAAGTAGCCTAAGCATTCCCTGAGGAAACTTACCACTTACCTAACGAATTAATATTTTGATGAACACTTACCAGACCCGTGACACTTGGGTTGGCACCATGAGAAAGAAGCAACTCTACTACATCAGTCCGGCCTTTATAGCACGCCCACATGAGAGCTGTCCATCCACCCTTCAAAGAAAAAGAGAGAGGGTATAAAAACGAATCATACCCATACATAAAAATTCTACTGCTCAAGTTCCTGCTGGATATATCTTTGCAACACCATTGTTTTGGGAAGGAAGTTACTATGTAGTTTTAAATTCCCAAGATTCTCCAGCAAAATATAAGAATATATGGAATGAGCCAGGCGCCAGTGGCTCACACCCATAATCTTAGCTACTCAGGACGCTAAGATTCAAAGCCAGCATGGGCAGAAAAGTCCCATGAGACTCATCTCCAATAAGCTATTCAAAAAAGCAGAAAGTGGTACTGCAACTCAACTGTTAGAGTGCTAGCCTTTATACAAAGGGTCTTAGGGAAAGTACCAGGTCCTAAGTTCAAGCCCCAGGACCAGCCAAAAAAAAGGAAGAATACATGGAATGAGTCAAAATTCTTACAACCATGACTGATTACTCTAAGGCTTACACTAGATCACAAAATCTGAAACAAGGACTGTGCAGCTTGGACTCCTCCAAAATTTTAAGATTGGTTTTGGCTGTTTAAAACTTTTTCTTCAGTAAACTTTCTATGTCCTTGTCCTCTTCGTGTAAGTCTTTATCCAAGCAGAAATTCCAACAATCATATTCAATTATTTAAGTATTTCCCTGAAACCTCCAAATACTATAGGACCTCTGGACAAAAAAATAAAAACAGAATGATGATAAAGCACTGACTGATCTGTAAAGCAAGATTTTAAACCTTGAAATAAACTGAAAATTAAGACAAAGAACATTCTAAAAGAGGGAGACCACCAGGGTTTAAAATATCCTTGAGCTGGGCACTGATGGCTCACGTCTGTAATCCTAGCTACTCAGGAGGTGAGCTCTAAAGGATTGCAGTTCAAAGCCAGCACAAGAGGAAAAGTCTGTGAGATTCTTATCTCTAATTAACCACCTGAAAACTGGTCGTGGAGCTGTGGCTCAAAATGGTACAGTGCTAGCCTTGATAAAAAGGAGCTCAAGGACAGTACCCAGGCTGTGAGTTCAAGCTCTATAATGAAGAAAAAATTCGTGAGAGCCATGTCCACCAAATCCTAAAATCATCACTTTACTATCACTTTATATACAAAAATACAAGATGGATCTATTATTGCTAATAAGATTTCAGTTAATTAACGCTATTCTCTGGAAAATGGACATACCATATCACGGTGCTCCAAATTAACCCCACATTTAAGCAGCTCTTCCACCACATGTATGTGCCCTTCTTTTGATGCAGATATAAGTGCTGTCCAGTTATCCTTGAACACATATACAAAATTACATGTTTGAAAGTAAAAAAAGACATTCCAAATAGGGGAAAAAGCTGAATTCACATGCTAAACAATCATACCAAATTGATTTCTATAAAATACTACTGAAGCTCTCTTAAGGATTTTTCTGTCTACTTATATCACTGACCACCAAAACTTCAAGTCCATAGTAACCATTACTATCAACTGACAGTAAAGAGCCTGTAATCTGATTTGAAAGCACATGTACAAGCTATTATAGGACAAAAGCTCCATGTTGAGAGTTCAGAAATTATGTGATAATTATTCTCCCTTATTTTTTAAATAAAAGATCAAGTATCCTATTTTTTTTTGGGGGGGGTCCGGTCGTGGGGGCCTGAACTCTGGGCCTGAGCGCTGTCCTTCAGCTCTTCAGCTCAAGGCTAGCACTCTACCACTTGAGCCACAGCGCCACTTCCGGCTTTTTTCTTTTTGCTTATGTGGTGCTGAGGAATCGAACCCAGGGCCTCAGGCATGCAAGGCAAGTGCTCTACCACTGAGCCACCTTCCCAGCCCAATAATTTGATTTTTTAAATGTAGCTAAGTGACACTCAAAACCAATTCTAACAAAAAGGGAAATTCAAAGGAAATACAACCTCTTGGGATGTATCCAGAAGCTGTATCAGTAGAGGATGTATCTTTATATTTTCAAGTATAATGACTTCCACAGGAAGGAAGCAAACATGACTCATGCATGGAGATTTTCTAGGCAGGCATTCAATTATATATGCATGTGTGCTTTCTGTTCAGCCAGTTGTTCTATATAAAATCATAAAGACTCAAGATCTTTCAATACCAGTAAAAAAATTCTCTCCTGAATTACTCTTTAACGAACACAGCACATTAGGTAAAGGTGAGATATGTCTGAAGATACCATTTTTAATCAATTATTTTTGAATGACTTCTTAAAAAAAAAGACAGTTAAGGAAAAAGAAAGAGACTAATGAGCAAATGATTTTTAACATATACCAAATCTTCCAAATTGCAGTTAGCTCCATTCTTAATCAATTCTTTCACTATTTCCAGATTGCCTTGTTCAGCAGCTATCATCAGTGGAGTCTGGCCACACTGGGGAATGGAAGAGACACAGGAGATTATCAAGACAACCTGTATGCATTACAGCACTGCTGCTAGATATGTAGCATTTGCCTTTCCATGAAGGTGAGTTCAGCACAAGCAGTACTTATTGTCTTCCTTTCATTTACAAACAGCCTTAAACTTTTAGTTTTGTGTTATGAAGAATTGAAAACAAAAATAATGTAATTTTCTTCCCATAGTATCAATAATCTGAGGCACTGTAAATTTATTAAAAATCAGCAAACATGTACAGTATTATGATTTGGAAATTAATGAAATAGAAGCAAAATCTCAGGCTATCTATAGCAACCAAATTCTCTAACAATAATGAAAGAACAGGGTATAGAAGAGTTTTAATCATATTTATGCTTTATCTAGAGCAAGACAAGAGAAAGAGTAAACAAATAACATAGATGTTATACATATAATATACATGTGTAGTTTATGCCTTCTCTTATATCATTATTTAGACTAAACCCTGGCTAATTCAGTCAGTGTGTTCTGTGCTTCTAAAGTGAATATAGAGATAGCTCCCTTAGCCCTGAAAACAGGGCAGGGCTGGGCAGGTGGTCCTGGGGTAGAACAAACACCTCCAATAGAAGCCTCCTTTACTGCAAGCACAGCATAAACATCACTTTCTTAAAGTGCCAAGGTATACAACAGACCTGGAAACAGAGTAAACAAATCAGTTAAGCTTTGGGTACCAACAGTACTAAAACACAAGAGAAATATGAAAAAAATTAAGTTAAATTTCACAAATACTAGTGTACCTACTTACTGTGCATTAGGGTAGGGGAAAGGATGGGTAATTTTCTTTAAATGGCAATGTGAAATATTCCTTGGCTTCATACCCTTCAGTGTCCCACTGATCTTTGGGTAAGAATTCATATCCTTACCATGGCTACAGATTTCCTGAATGACACAGACCAGGAAATGTCTGCCTCTCCATCTCTCCTGTGCCATTCCCACCTACTTTCTGGGCACCTTTAATTCCTCTGTACTCTATGAATTGTCAGTTGGACTTAATTTTTATTTACATGATTAATAACTGACTTTTATATCTTTCGCAAGGCCTGTGAACCGCATGAGGGTGGACACACCCTGCTCTGCTGCTGCATCCGTACTGTCTATGGACTGCCACACAGCACTCCTCACGTATTTGTTTAGTAAATGAACTCTCAAAGAACTTAGAACTCTATGAGAGCAACATACAAATAAGTAAATAATTCTAATAACTGGTAAAAATACAAATGTAATTATAGGATAATGCAACTAAGGATTAAAACATAATATCAGTTTAAATAAAATACAAAAGTAAATTACATTAAACAGATATTCTTACATACTGATTTGGATATGAAATTCTATGAAACAGGCACATCACTTATTAGGGAATGAGGTGTATTTCACATAGATTTTCCAGGTGAAAAAGCTTCTATTTTAGACATTAAATTTGATGATCACCTTTCCAAAGAGCAATTTTTCTTGTTAAGCAGAGTATCTTAAATATTATGTTTATGATTCTGAGTCATAACTAGAGACATAATTACTACACCATGAACACCTCTGTCAGCTCTAAATTTCTTGGCATTCTTTCTATAGCATCCCTTTCAGGTAGAATTTACTAGATAAAAGGTAAGATATCAAAGTCACTGCTACTACTGATAAATTAAAGCCAGACCCAGACCCTGAATTTAAGTGCATGAAATTTACACAATAGTTTTTAAGGTAGTAGTTTCCAAGTCACAGAGGAGTTCTCTGTTTATTATCTGGGATTACAGTTATACTTCAGATAGTTCACAAAGATAAGTGATCCACAAAATGAAATAAAAATATAAATGTGTGCTGGGCACCAGTGGCTCATGCCTGTAATCCTAGCTACTGAGAAGGGTGAGATCTGAGGATCACAGTTCAAAGCCAGCCCTGGCAGAAAAGTCTGTGAAATTAACCAATAGAAAAACAGAAGTGGTGCTGTGTCTCAAGCTGTAGAGCTCTCGCCTTGAGCTGAAGAGTGCAGGGACAACGCCCAAGGCCAGAGTTCAGCCCCATGACTGACCAAAAAAAAAAAAAAAAGTGTGCATAAATATCCGTAATATAAACAAGGAAGATGCCTTTAATTTGATTAACTAGAGCTAAAGGTGTCAGTAGTCTGACTAGTTGTAGGCCTACACTCTCAGAGAGGAGCAGGATTTTGTTGGGCAGTAGTGTGCCTGCACTACAGCAACAAATGATCCCATTACATTTCTCCAGCAAGGTCTCCCAAGACTCTCCAAGGAGATCAGCTGGCCTGTGCCCTTTTCTCCCTTGTTGCTCAATATATAGAGAGTGTTGGAAAGTATCAATACAGCTGAGGCAAGTAACTGGCTCAGTGCTGAGAAGGAAATCAGAGGCTGGGTTCCTAGGGTGCCCAGAAGCCACCAATGTTAGGATGAATCCACTAGTTTGTCATATGAAAAAAACAAAACCTTCATTTGTCCAAAGCACTGTTTTGAAAGCTATCATATGCTGTGCAAAGTAAAGTTAACTGTATTCCTATTGTAGCTACATTATTGAGAATTTCACAAAAAGTTGTGATGTGTAATGTTTTATTAGATTCTTAAAAGTGTGTGTGTGTGTGTGTGTGTGTGTGTGTGTGTGTGTGTGTGTGTGTGTGTGTGTGTGCGCGCGCGCGCGCCCTGTGGCTTGAACTCAGGGCCTGGGCACTGCCCCTGAGCTTTTCTATTCAAGGCTAGTGATCTACCAGTTGAGCTAAAGCTCTACTTCCAGCTTTTTTGGTGGTTAATTAGAGATTTAAGTCTTGAGGACTTCCTTGCCTGAGCTGGCTTATCAGATCTCAGCCTCCTGAGTAGCTAGGATTACACTTAGAGCCACCAGTGCCCAGCTGTAAATTGAATCTTGAACTCTATGTTTTAACTACTAGTTCTTGCTTAACCAATCCAATAACTATAGTTGCAGATGGAGGTAAAGAGTAACTTACCATGTCTTAACTTGCATTTGAAAATGACTTATTAAAGGTCCCATTCCCATCAAGATTTACATACCCTATCAAATCTCAAGACTATCCCTTTACAAAAATTTGGGATGTATAAGCTGTAGATCCCCTTGTTATGATCTGTATCCCCCAAAGTTAAGTGTTGGAAACTTAATCCCTAATGCAACCGTGTTGAAAGGCAGATGTTGTAAGAGCTTAATTAGGTCATGAAAGCATAGCCCTCAGGGACAGATTAGTGTGTCACTGTGATGACAGGTTAGTTATTGCAGGCGTGGGATCCTAATAAGAGGGTAAGTTCAGCTCCCTTGCATCCTTTTCCATTCCCTTTCTCTTTCACCCATCCTTCAGCCCTCAGCCTCTACCATGCTGTGAAGCAGCAAGAAGGCTCTCACTGGATGCCAGCCCCTTGAACATGGACTCCTCTACCTTCCAAAACCATGAGGGGAAAAAAAAACCTGTTTTTTTAGAAATTATCCAGTCTGGAATTCTGTTATCAAGGCAGCACAAATGAACTAAGGCATGCCTGCTCTACTGCCTAGAGTAACATCAAGAAAAAGAAACCACGTGAAACAGAAGAACTATGCATGACTGAACTTTGCACCGCAGGTAGATCCTTCTTACCTCAGCTTCCCTCCAGACCACAATGAAAAACATCTACTATTTCAACTTCTTTCTGTTCTTCCTAATTCCTAAACTCCCCATTCTACTTATTTCTGTGATTCAGACCTGAATAACCATTGCCTTTTTAGACAGTCATCTCCAAAGAGAATGCACGTACTTCTAATAACTGCAGTGGAACTAATATGTTCAAATCTTCCTTTGAGACTCCCTTTAGTCTATAAACACACAACAAAAATCTGTCTCTAAAATCTCATTTCATTTTCTTTCTTTTCCTTTCTATCAGTAGAGCGGCTTGAACTCAGGGGCCTGGGCACTGTTCCATAGCTTTTTCTCTCAAGGATGGCACTCTACCACTTGAGCCACAGTTTCACCTCCAGCCATTTAGAGGTTAATTGAAAATAAACGTCTCATGAAATTTCCGGCCTGTGCTGGCTTTGACTTTTTTTTTTTTTCAGTCGTGGGGCCTGAACTCTAGGCCCGGGCACTGTCCCTCAGCATTTCAGCTCAAGGCTAGCACTCTACCACTTGAGCCACAGCACCATTTTCGTTTTTTTCTGCTTATGTGGTACTGAGGAATTGAACCCAGGGCCTCATGCATGTGAGGCAAGCACTCTACTACTGAGCCACCTTCTCAGCCCCTGGCTTTGACTCATGATCCACAAATCTTAGCCTCCTAAATAGCTAGATTATAGCCCACTTCATTTT
Organism: Dipodomys merriami; assembly: GCF_024711535.1. Taxonomy (NCBI): domain Eukaryota; kingdom Metazoa; phylum Chordata; class Mammalia; order Rodentia; family Heteromyidae; genus Dipodomys; species Dipodomys merriami. The sequence goes on from NW_027202383.1 coordinate 287,348, forward strand.
CTTGTCCAGGAGAATACTGTCCCACCTCAACACTATCCGCATACCAGGGAGAAGCTTTGTTATTTTGCAACAATAAAAATAAATAATAAAAGTCTTAGCTAGGTGCTAGTGTCCAAGTAATCCTAATTACTTGGGAGTCAGAGATCAGGGAAAGCTTATAGTTCAAGGGCAGCCCAGGTATCAACACAAGACCCTATCTCAATCAAGAGCTGGGTGTAGTAGTTCATGCCTGTCATTCTAGCTATGTGGGAAGTACAAATAGACTGTGGTCCAGGCCAGCCCAGCCATACATACAAGACCCTGAAAAAGTAACAAAGGCAAAAAGAATTGGGCATGGCTCAAGTGGTATAGAGAATGCCTCAAAAGCATGAAGCCATGAGTTCAACATCCAAGACCACCAAAAAATAATGAAATGAGACAGGCACCAGTGGCTCACGCCTGTAATTCTATCTATTCAGGAAGCTGAGATCTGAGGATTGAGGTTTGAAACCAGCAGGGCAAGAAAACTCTAATTGAGACTCTTCAATTAAGCACTCAAAAAAGCCAGAAGTGGAGCTGTTGCTCTGGTAATAAGAGTACTAGCTTTGAGCAAAAAGGCTCAGGGACAGTGCCCAGGCCCTGATTGAGTTTAAGACCCAGGACTCATACAGACACACAGACACACACAGACGCGTGCACACGCACACGCACACGCGCGCACACACACACACATACGTGCGCGCGCGCAAGAGAGAGAGAAAGAAGTCTTTCACTGTCCAATAAGGAGCAAGGACTTGACATCACGAGCACTCTTTACATGCCAAGAGATTTACAGAGTTTATAAACAGAGTAGAAAGAAGCAGGAATCTGATCATGGTCAACTGTACTGTAAGTACAGTGTCGGGCTACTCTTTCTTACATTCTTTTATTTAGTTGATCAAATGTTTAAGAATTGTTTTCAAGTGGGTAGAGGCAGGAGGAAAAAACAGAGAGAGCAAGGTAAGGGGTGACACTGTCTAAAAAGAAATGCACTTGCTAGGTGCCGGTGGCTCACACCTGTAATCCTAGCTACTCAGGAGGCTGAGATCTGAGGATCAAGTTCAAAGCCAGCCCAGTGCAGGAAAGACTCTTATCTTCAATAAACCACTCAGAAAACCGGAAGTGGCACAGTGGCTCAAGTAGTAAAGCACTAGCCTGAGCTGAAGAGCTGAGGGACAGCGTTCAGGCCTAGAGTTCAAGCTCCATGACTGACCAAAAAAAAAAAAAAAAAAAAAGAAATACACTCATTACCTGACTTATGTAACTGTAATCCCACTATTTATCACCTTTATAATAACATTAAAAAGTATTTTAAAAATTAAAAAAAGTGGGCTGGCAATGTGGCTTAGTAGACTGCTTGCCTAGCATGCATGAAGTCCTGAGTTAAGATTCCTCAGTATCACATAAACAGAAAAGCCAGAGTGGTGCTGTGGCTCAAATGGTAGAGTGCTAGCCTTGAGCAAAACAAACTCGGAGACAGTCCCCAGGCCCTGAGTTTAAGCCCCAGGATGGCAAAAATTAAAAAAAAAATTTTTTTAAGTGTTTCCAAGAGAGGTAACCAAAACTTATTAATATGAACAAGAAAAAATGGGAGGGGCTGGGCACCAGTGGCTCACACATGTAATCCTAGCTACTCAAGAGGCTGAGATCTGAGAATCACAGTTCAAAGCCAGCCCAGGACAGGAAAGTCCATGAGACTCTCATCTCCAATAAACCACTAGAAAACCGGAAGTGGTGCTGTGGCTCAAGTGGTAGAGAGCTCACCTTGAGCTGAAGAGCCAAGGGATAGCACCCAAGCCCAGAGTTCAAGCCCCACAACCAACAAAAAAGAAAAAAAATGGGAGGGGAGTCCAAGCAAATTTTTTAAATTCTACAAAGATTTTTTTTCAGAACTGAGTAATATTGGGTAATATTTTATTGTAATAACAAAAAAATGTTTTGGAAACACTGAGGTTTGAACTTAAAGCTTTATACTTGCTAGACAGGCACTCTACCACTCAGCCATACCTCCAGTCCTTCTCTGAACTGGTTAGCTTGAGGGTGTTACTTTTTGCTGGGCACATGCTGGCTTGGGACCATCTATTATGATTCCCATTATAGCCAGGATGCCAGGCCTGCATCACCATGCCTAGTGACTCATTCAGATAAGAGTCTTGCAGACTTTTCTGCATAGGCTGGCCTGAAACCACAATCCCCCCAATCTCAGCCTCCCACATAGCTGGGATGATAGGCATATAACTATACCCAGCTAGTAGTTGAAAAGAAAGCATCACATGTCTATTTAGGCTAGCCTAGAACCATGATCCGCTTAAGTAGCTAGGATTATCGGCATGTGCCACTGGTATCTGGTTGCAATAACAAGTTTTTATATCAAGCATTTCATGGTGACAGAGTTAAACTAAAATTACCTACCAAAATGAAATATGTATGTGGGTACATATGTATGTGTCTAAGTGTATATACATACACACATACACACATGTGCACATATATAAACATTTTTTCAAAAATAGTAAAGTACAGCCATGCATGGCAGTGTTTGTCACCTGGGAGGCTGAGTCAGGAGGATATAGAGTTCAAGGCTATACTGGCTTAGTTAATAAGTTCAGCTCTGACCTGAGCTACAAAGCAAAACTCTGTCTAAAAAATAAGAAGTTACAATAATAACTATCAACTCAGCAGCATTAAAAACATACTTACGGCTGGGAATGTGGCTTAGAGGTAAAGTGCTTGCCTAGCAAGCATGAAGCCCTCAGTTCGATTCTTAGTACCACATACACAGAAAAAGCCAGAAGTAGCATTGTGGCACAAGTGGTAAAGTGCTAACCTTGAGCAAAAAGAGCCCATGCCCTGAGATCAAGCCCCAGGATTGGCAAAAACAAAAAACAAACATACCATGTTCATAGTGGTATTATTCACAACAGTCAAGAAATAAAAGCAGGACTGGGAATATGGCTTAGTGGTAGAGTACTTGCCTAGCATGCATGAAGCCCTAGGTTTGATTCCTCGGTATCACATAACCAAAAAAAAAAAAAAAAAATTAAATTAAAAGGAAAAATAAACATTAAAATTTTTTTAAAAGAAGAAAGAAATAAATAGAAGCAGCCAGGTACCAGTGGCTGACACCTGTAATCTTAGTTACTCAGGAGGCTGAAATCTAAGGATCAAGGTTCAAAGCCTGCCAAGGCAGACAAATTAGAGAATGTCCAGTTAACCAGAAAAAAAGCCAGAAATGAAGGTTTGGCTTAAGTGACAGAGTACAAGCAGTAAGAGAACAAGTTGAGCAAGAGCACAAAGCTTGGAGTTCAAGCCCCAGTATCAGCTAACAGAGAGGATGGCATGGGAAGACAAGGCAGCAGAGAAAGGAACAGAGGAGGAGAAGACAGAGAGGAGGGAAACAAACCAAATTTCCATCCTCCATGGATGAATGGATAAATAAAACATGGGCTTTCCATAAAATGGAATATTAGGCTTAAAAATGAAAGAATTCTTGTTATATGCCACTACATGAATAAAATATAAGGATATATTATGCTAGTCACAACAAGTCAGTCATAACAAGACAAATAAGGATTGGGAAATTAGCTCAATACCACATGCCTACCACATGCAATGTCCTAGGTTCAATGACCAGTGCCACAAAAATATAGAAATAAGTAGCATATAAATCTATTTGTATAGGATAACCAGAAGCATCAAATTAGGACAAATAAAGTAAAATGGCAGTTTCCAAAGGTAAGAAATGGAGAAAAGAGAGAGTTATTTATAGTTTTAATTTTGTAGATGAAAAAGATGTAGAAAAATGTTACACAATGTACAAATACAACTCAATTGTACTTTTTTAAATAGTTAAGATGGAAAATTTCATGTTATATATGTTTCACCATAATAAAAAACGTATAGGGGACTGAAGGCCTGGCTCAAGTGGTACAGTGCCTTTCCAGTTCTACCACTCAATGCAAGCCCAGAGTTCAAACTCAGAACTTCGAAAACTATTATAAACAATGTCTACGTATCTTTACATGTCTATACACAGATATCATATAAACATACACATATACACCTAGACCTGCATAAAGATCATATCATCTACAAAAAAATTACATTCCATTGAAAATATAGTTCTAAGAAACAGAATTATTTTCCTTAAGGTTTATAAGATAAACACATACTTTGCTTTTTTAAAAATGTATCCAAAATGTTTATTAGTCATGCCAAATAACCTTCAGTTGTTCTATGCATGATGAAGTATCAATATCATTTATCTTACTTAAATCAATGTTTATTAATAACATATAACTTATTTAGCTTTCTCTTAAAGATGTAGCATCTAAAGTCCTAAGGTGTGGGAATGTACAACCAATGAACAGAATTGAAACTACTGAAAAAAATGTTTTTAATTCTTAATCTTGTCTGTTGAGTTTGTTCATAGGAAGGGAGTCTCAGATGCTCTCTAAAGCTTCCTAGAAGCTTTAATTTTCAGGAGTCAAGCTTCCTGAATATTAGGGGAAAAAGAAATTAAGGGAAAAACAGTGGCTCATGCTTGTACTCCCAGCTAATTAGGAGGCAGAGATCAGGAAAACTGCAGTTTGAGGTGAGCAGGCAAAAAGTTAGTGAGACCCCTTCTCAACCAAGCCAGACTTGGTGGAGTGTGCCAGTGATCTCTCTCCAAGAGATTTTAGGTAGAAGGATCACAATCTGAGGCTGGGGCTGGGGCTGAAATGGTAAGACCACCTGCTTAGCAATAAGAGACCCTGAATTCAAGTCTTGAATTCAAATCCTAAATTCAACCTTTTTTCAATCATTTATATGTTAGAATGAAGCATTTTAATGAAGCACTTAATGGACAACAGTTGATTAAGCCTGAGTGAGAGTCCCAGAATCACCTATTTCTTCTTTTTAATGCTTTGAACTCAGGGCTGTGCACTATCTAGGCAGGCATTCTACTACATGAGAAAGGACGCTAGGCATTTTTCCTTTCATTGACTCTCCAGGTAAAGTCTCACTTTTTTGCCTGAGACTGGCCCCAGACTACAATCCTATCTTTGCTTCACCATAGCTGGGATTACAGACACATGCCATTATTTCTGGCTTACCTGGTAAAACGATGGAATGGCGGGGGAGGGGAGGGGGGAGATACCACACTAACTTTTTGCTGGGGCTGGCCTTTCAAGGCCATGATCCTCCTAATTACCATCTCCTGAATAACAAAGGTGAGAGGCATGTGCCAGAATCACCTTTATCTTACTCAGTGCCTGTTACAGAGCAGGCAGTAAAAAAATACCTGTAAAAGAACTTCATTTTAGACATGTGACTTTACCTCATTTCTCTCGTCTACATCTTTGCATTTTTCAAGAAGAGCTTTCAGAGCAGGAATGTTTCCCTCTTCCACATAATTTATTACACTCTGTGAAATCAGAACTGACATTTTTGTAGAAAGCTGTCGCTACCTTTACTTTGCCTGTTAAAAACAAACAAAATACATGATTTATAGTTAGAAATAAACTAACCAAAATCCTCAAACAAAGCTTATGCTATCTGATCCAGTAATTTCTAGGAATTGACTCTAAAACCAAGAGAAAAGTAAGGATTTTTAGTGCCACATAATCTTAATCATCAGAGCAAAGACATGTATACAACACCTTGACTTTCTAAAATATGTCATATATTTTTATCTCTGGAAACCAGTAAGAGATTTTGTAAACACCACCACCAATACCCAGCATGCTCTTTGTTCCCGCACTTACAGTATCAATCGTAATACTTCAGACTGGCATCAGAGATTGGCTCTTTTGCTTTATGCAGCCTCACCACACCACCATTCAGACCAACTGAAGCACTATTGCCCACACCTGTCATGCTGCTGCATGCACCTGCCTTTGCTCAACTTGCTCCTTTCACTTAGATGTACACCTTCTGATCCACTCTACCAAAGCAGCCACAGGTAGGCAGAGATGATTGGCTCTTGTGTTATTTTGTTTTGCTTGATATATCTATATTTATTTTCACTTAAAAAAAACTATTGTAGGGCAGTCATAACGGTTCATGCCTATAATCCCAGCTACTCCGGAGGCAAACAGTAAAAGAATCACAGTTCAAGCCAGCACCAGTGACTCACGCCTGTAAACCTAACTACTCAGGAGGCTGAAATCTGAGGATGGCAGTTCAAAGCCAGCCCAGGCAGGAAAGACAGTGAGACTCTTATCTCCAATAAACCACTCAGAAAACCAGAAGTGGTACTGTGGCTCAAGTGGTAGAGTGTTAGCCTTGAGCTGAAGAGCTGAGGGACAGTGCCCAGGCCCAGAGTTCAAGCACCACGACCACCACCAACAACAACAAAAAAAAGAATCACAGTTCAAGGTAATCCCAGAAAAAAACTAGAGACACCCCGCCAAATTTCAATATACAGCATGGTGGTATACCCTGTATTCTAGTTACACAGAAAGTAATGAACAGGAAGACTGATACCCAGGGCAGCCCAGACATAAACTAGACCCTATCTCAAAAATAACTTTAACAAAAAACAAAAAGGGCTGAGGGATTAACTCCCTCATACCACCACCAAAAAAAAAAAAAAAAAAAAAAAAAAAAAAAAAACCATCACAAGGAAAAAATAATGCAGCTTTTCATCTTGCATATGAATCTCAATGCTGACTCTTCAAGAAAAACTTGTTAAGGGCAGTCTTAGCAGGGATTAAAAGTAGGCACCCCAGAGCCAGGCTGCTGGTTTTGACTCCTGACTTGACCACTTGCTGTGCTATCCTCTTTGGTGATTCTCTTGGGCTGCCTGTCTAAGTTTCTCATCTTTAAATAACTGTATGTAAAATATGTAAAAGGATTTAAATGGTGCCTAATACATAGGAGCACAATAAATATCAGCTATTTTATATAACAGAAAAGTATCATCTCTTAACCACCCTTTCTTAGTCTCTCCCACTAGGATATAAAAAGAAGGACTATTTGTTGTTCTATACTAAGTCCTCATCACCTAACCCAGTTCGTGGCCCATAGAAGACACTGTATTCTTTAAATAAATAAGCATTTTTTTTTTGTCAAATGGGGCTATAAGATTATATGTATTCTTTTGACCAATCAGCAAAACAATTGATATATTCTGCCATATTTTTCAGTAGTAGATATAGCCATACTAACGCTATGAAAATATTTTTGTGGGCTGGGAAGGTGGCTCAATGGTAGAGCACGTGCCTTGCGTGCCTGAGGCCCTGGGTTCAATTCCTCAGCACCACATAAGCAAAAAGAAAAAAGCCGGAAGTGGTGCTGTGGCTCAAGTGGTAGAGCACTAGCCTTGAGCTGAAGAGCTGAGGGAAGGCGTCCAGGCCCAGAGTTCAGGCCCCACGACCGGAGGCCCCCCCCCCCAAAAAAAAACTATATATATATTTTGTGTGTGTGTGTGTGTGTATGTGATTTTTAAAAAGTGCTTATTTTTAGAATCTGTAAACAAATTTAACATATCAACAACATTTTGGTATATTCAGAATACTGTCCTGAAAGGACCTGTGGCTTAGTAGGTGCCCTCTACTTTTCTCCCATTACAAACAAAGGACACCAAAGCAAAAATAGTGATCAGGTTGTCAAATCTTACTAATTCGGCACACTCCAGATATGACACAATACATTCCTGTGGCCTCTTCTATCCCACGTCTCTCATAAGTTTCCAACCACAAGGACCCAAATGCAGTGACTGTATCCTGGTGTCAGTATTTCTAGTACTCACCACCTCCATATAGAAGCCAGAGTGACCACCTTGTAAGTATTCTGAGCTCAGCCCTCCCCCACCCCAACAACTATCCTCTCACTCAAAATAAAATCCCAAATACCTGCCATGGCCTACAAGGCTCTATCTGATCTGCTTTACCCCTTGCCAGTCTCCCTAAGCTCATCTCCTACAATTCAGTACTTCATTCTGCTAGGCCACACAGTTTTAGTACAAATGTCAACCTGATCCGAGCCTCCCTAAATCTTCTATAAATCAGCCATCACCTCTGCATCTATCAGTCCCCATTCCATAACCTTGCCTTATTCTTCTAGAAAGCACTCAGCTACTTTAACACACCATTTATTTTTAATGTCTCGTACCTCCTGCTCCCAATAAACGTGCTCAATGAGAATGGGAACTATCTCTGTCCCAGTACTCAACCTCCAGTGCTCAAAGAAGTGCCTGGCAGTCAGCAGAACCCTGTATCTGCACAACCATGAGTGTCCCATGCTCCCGGGGCTGATCCACCTGCCTGAATGCCTGACCCAGCACTGGCACGCCTACTGAACTGGAACATGTCCTTCAACTCAGCTCTGTGTCACCTCTCCTGGATCTCCTCCTCCCTTTCTCCCCTCAACCCTCTACTGCCCTTCCCTGCCTGCTAATATCATCTATACATCACATTTCACATGTGCTTTTAGACTTTCACATATGCTTTTACATCTTCGAATACAACAATGTATCACAATCACCCATTTCTAGGAAACCTTTGGGAACAGGATCACATTTATTTTACAGTTGGTATATATGAATGAAGACAAGTGTTCTTTGTACTATTCTGACTGTTCTGTAGAAGTTACTTTAACATAAAAATGTGAAACACTCACATAAACATCTAGCAGCCCTAATATGGACCAAATATTTTTAATATCACAGTATTACATAAAACTGGGAAGAATGCAATTAAGAAAAGCAGCTATAGACATCAAGTTCAACCATTAAAGAAAACAAAGATTCAAAGTCATAGATTTTTCAATCTTGTTACCTCTCCCATAATCTGTTATGAAGACTGTATGTGTGTCATCTTTGGATACTTTTGTTTTGTTTTTGCCAATCCTGGACTTGAACTCGGGGTCTGGGTGCTGTCCCTAAGCCTCTTTGTTCTCAAGGCTAGTGCTCTCCCACTTGAGCCACAGTGACACTTCCAGGTTTTGGGGGGTAGTTTTTTTTAGAGATAAGAGTCTCACAAACTTTTCTGCTTGGTCTGGCTTCAAACCACAAACCTCAAATCTCAACCTCCTGAGTAGCTAGCTAGGATTATAGGCATGAGCCACCAGCACCTGGTTATCTTTGGATACTTAAAACATAAAAAGGTTAATACTCTTAGTCTTTAGACTAATATTAAGCAGAAATTTTTTTAAAGTTTTTAAAACCATAAATCAAAACTGTTTTTGCCTTAACTACCCAAAAGATGTCCTTTGAACTAGTTATTTAAGGGAAGGTGATCTATTTTTGTCACATAATCACATGAAAATACATTCTACACAGCTACACATCAGTAACAGTTCAATCTAATAGTTCATTGGGAACCTGTAATTTGCAAGTACTCTGCTATGGGTGGAATAAGATGCCATTCTTGCCTATGAAGACAGTTCTTCAGCAAAAGGGAAGTAACAGGAAAAGAGGAAAATGCCTAAAATAGAATTGGCAACATACTGGATAGGGATCAAAATACATGGGTTCAAGAATATATGGATTCATTACAGGATTCTGTTTGTGTATTTGGGGTCAGAAATTCAGCAGTGGGCTTTCCTGACTGCTTTAAATTCTGGTCATCTCTGCATTTATCCTTTCTTCCCTTATTGCTGCCACCATTTTCCCAGTGCTAGATGTTGTCTAGAACACAAAGGATGCCAGCACACTTTAGATGAATAAAGAAAACCTAGGCTGGGTGCTGGTGGCTCACACTTATAATCCTAGTTACTGGGAAGGCTGAGATTGGAAGATTGTGGTTTGAAGAGAGGGGAAGGGAGGGGAGAAGAGGAGAGGAGAGAAGAAAGGAGAAGAGAGGAGAGGAGAGAAGAAAGAAGAAGAGAGGAGAGGAGAGAGGGGAGGAGAGGTCTAGTCTGGTCTGTACTGGTTACCATTAAGTGCAAGACTCAAGCTAGTCCCAGTAAATTTCCATCATGTGGCTGACTAGAGAAGAAGAAACAGGTGGAAGATGACTACAAGTCTGTGCATGTGGCTGGAGACTGGTGCGGCAAGGAGCAAAAAGAAGAGAAGCCAGCAAGAACAGCAGCGTTTCTTGGCGTGGTTATGCCCACCTCTCCCCACCACTTAGGCCGGATGAGTTAGGGAGAAGGTGAAATGCTTCCAATAGCTGGGTGGCAGAAATGAAAACCTGGAAATTAGAGTTCAATGTCACTCTGGAAATCATTCACACAGTGAAGAAAAATACAAAAGGATTCTCAAACTAGTGTACATCAAAACTATTTGAAGGAAGTGGCGCTGTAGCTCAAGTGGTAGAGCGCTCGCCTTGAGCTGAAGAGCTGAGGGACATCGCTCAGGCCCAGAGTTCAAGCCCCACGACCGACAAAAAAAAAAAAAAAAAAAAAAACTATTTGAAGAGCTTCTCATATACTCTACCCTGTCTCATTCCCACAGAGAATCCCATCGGGTAGACTTACAAAATTGGCCCCAAATTGGTATTTCAACAATCACCCTCACGGGGCACTGATAAAACAGTCCATCACACTAGGACGAGGGAACAAAGAACTACATCATCTTTCAACCTTGGCTCTCCACTTCCACCTGACACGATCTCTTTTTAAAATGTAGCTGTTTGCTCTCAGGTGTTGTCAAGATGTAGGCAGAACCTTACACATTAGAATCACCCTCAAGAGGTGTTTCCTGGGGCCACGCCCCAGTTCCACATAAACAGGCAGGGCAGCTGCAGTCTTAAAAAATCACCTCTAGGGAGCAGCGATGACTCCATAAAACTGTTATTTACAGAAAAATACCTTCGATGGCTTCAACCTTTCTATATGCCAAAATAACTCGAAAAAGTACAATCCCGTTCTTTGGCTGACAAAGAGATCATCCAAGTACAGCGATGAAAAATACCTGCCGCAGCGTGCAGGGCTCCGGTCGAGCGAAGAATCCGCCCTTCCTCCGCAAAGCTTTTAAAAGCCCGCGCAGCACAATGGAGCGGGGCCCCGCGCGAAAGCCAAGCATGCAAAACAATAGCACCGCGCCAGGGAGGCCATCGGCCTTCCCACCAGCACCGACTGCCAGGGCTCTCCTGCGGGTGTGCGAGCGGCTGCGGGGCCTGGCCGAAGAAAACCCACCATTTCCCGGCCCGCCCCGCCCGGACCCCGCGCGCGCCCCGCCCCGGGAAGGCGAGCCGCAGACCTTCCCGGCGCCCAGCGGACCCCGAGCCCCGTCCAGCCAGCACCTCGCCTCCCCGCCCGGCCTAGCCCGCCCCGCCCCTTGCCCCCGCAGGCAGCCAACCCTCCCCAGCCTGCAACCCGCCCCGCCCGACCGCCGCCCTTCCCCGGGCCCGCACCTCCCCGCAGCCCCCTCCCATCCCCCCAACTCCGCACCCGCCCCGCTGGGCCTCGAACCCTCCCCTCGCCCGCACCTGCACCGACCTGCATTCCTCCTCCGGGCCGCACCTTCCCCCCGACCCGCACCCTCCTCCTGGCCCGCACCCCCCGCCTTCCCCGCCCAGGCCTCACCCCACCCCTGACCCGAACCCCCAACTCCCCCAGGCCGCACCCCGCCCCGCCCAGCCTCGACCCTTCCCCGCGCCCGCACCCCTCCCGCCCGCACCTCCCCCCAGGCCCGGCCGCGCACCGCCCCGAGCCCGCTCCGCGCCGGGCCCGCCCCGCCCGGCCTCCACACCGACTCGCCCCAGACCCTCCGGGCCGGCCCGCCTCAGGCCCCCTCCTCACGTCACCTCACCCCGGCCACTCCCCGGCGACCCGCGAAGCCCCGCTGGTTACCTCCACTCTGGCCGCAGACGACGTCCTCAGTCCTCAGCTCGGCGAGACCCGCCCGCTGGACCACCGGCAAGGTCAGAGGACGCGGAAAGAAGAGGCTGCGGCTCGGAGCGCGTCGCCCTCTCCACGACCGGCGGCCATCTTCCCCCGGCTCGGGAACTGACAGGTCACGTGGGCGGGGCGGGGCGTCGGCGGCCACGCCCCCGGGGCGGGGCCGAGGCGCGGCCGGCGCGGCTGGCGCAGCCGGGCCGCCCGCGGCACTGCCGCTGACCTCGGATGAGTGTATTTTCGCGAGTGCTCCGGGCAATCTTACTTAGGCGTCTGGGTCACCCTTTATATTACCGTGTGACCCAACCTTCCACTGCAGTTAAGCTTATTCAGAGAAATAAACCACAATTATACGCGGAAGAACTGGCACCGCCTCCCGGAGCTGGACACCGAGGGTGACCGGCCCCTCCTGGAAAAGCCCCCTGGCGTGGGCTTTGTGGCTGTGGTTCCCCGCTTCCACCCGTCAGACTGCACCCCTTACACTCGGTGACAGTTGCAGAGCTCTGGACAATCACCAGTGTGACTGGTCCTCTGCGGGGTCTCAGCCGGCCGGGGGCGAGGGGGGGTGTCGTTCCTGACACAGGCCTGGGGGGCTCAGCCGGCCGGGGGGCTTCCTGACACAGGCCTGGGGGGCTCAGCCGGCCGGGGGGCTTCCTGACACAAGCCTGGGGGGCTCAGCCGGCCGGGGGGCTTCCTGACACAGGCCTGGGGGGCTCAGCCGGCCGGGCAGGGGCTTCCTGACACAGGCCTGGGGGGCTCAGCCGGCCGGGGGGCTTCCTGACACAGGCCTGGGGGCTCAGCCGGCCGGGGGGGGCTTCCTGACACAGGCCTGGGGGGCTCAGCCGGCCGGGGGGCTTCCTGACACAGGCCTGGGGGGCTTCCTGACACAGGCCTGGGGGGCTTCCTGACACAGGCCTGGGGGGCTTTCTGACACAGGCCTGGGGGGCTCAGCCGGCGGGGGGGGCTTCCTGACACAGGCCTGGGGGCTCAGCCGGCCGGGGGGCTTCCTGACACAGGCCTGGGGGCTCAGCCGGCCGGGGGCGAGGGGGGGTGTCGTTCCTGACACAGGCCTGGGGGGCTCAGCTGGCCGGGGGGGCTTCCTGACACAGGCACGAGGGTCCTCTTTGTCCCTCCAAGTCACATCCACGGAGCACACTCCTCCGTGGTTTTTCTCCCGAGTTGGCTGATGCGCTTCTGCTGTGGCCAAGAACTGTTGTAGACATCAAAACTGCAGCTGGTTGAGGATAAGGCCCGGGGAAGGGGATTTCACAACAGCTCCCAGCTGATCTAATGAAAGTCCATTTTCAGACTGTCCAAATCAGCGGTTTCAAATCTGGAACAACTACTCAGAAGATTACATTTTTGAGGACCCAGAAGGGACAGGTGTCCTTTTACAAAGGTGATAGCAACACAGGAAGTGGAGCTGTGGCCCTGGAACGGGGAGCTGCGCCCAAACCTCTCAAGCTATCTGAATTATTTGAAACACAGCAAACATCTGAACCATCTGGCCAGGTTTCCCAGCAGGTTTGAGACACAGGGACCATGTGGACTGTGTATGTAGTTCGTCATTGAAAAAGAAAAGACAACCGTAGCAGCCATGTTCGTGTGGGCTTGAGGGCTGGGCCTCTAAGGCCCCTGACCATCCCACCCCCACCTTGTAACCCACCTCCCACAGGTGCCAGAGCCCCTACCCCCAGTCACTGTAACTGCTTACCACTTTGTTGGTAAAACCACTCCTCTCTCTACAAGCCTGGACACTGGCTTTAGGTATGTGCAGGCTCATGCCCAGGCCAAGTTCTGCCCCCGAGGAGTGACTCATGTCCTCCAGGTCCTGTGGAATAATATGGGGAGAATTTCTCTATGAAGAATTTGGCCAAGCCCACCTCAGCGTCAGCCATGGTCCCAGGCTGCCTAGACCTCCTGTTCCTTCTGCCACCAAATACAGATCTCCATGTGAAGTTTTTGTCTTGTGTGTGTGTATGTGTGCATGCACGCGTGCATGCGTGTTGTTTTGGGCAGTACTGGAATTTAAACTCAAAATCTTAAGCTTGCTAGGCAGCTGCTCTACCACGTAAGCCATACCTAAGCCCCAATTGGCTTTTAGTAATATTTCTCAAAGAAGCCCTGATACTAATCTGAGCAGAAGGGATTAGAATCAAGCCTCATTTTAGTCCACATTTTAATGTCAGATGGCTGGGGCATCAGACACCGGGATGCAAGGTGGGATGGGTAAGGAGAGGGAGGGAATATATTTGTCAACCAGCTCCTGCTCCAAGGCAGATCTAAACCAGAGAAGGAACACACTCTCAGCTCATGTTTTTTTACATCATTGAGACCAGCATTTCAGTACTAAAATGAGAAACTTTAATGACTTAAAAATGACGAGGCAGCTGGGCACCAGTGGCTCATACCTGTAATCCTAACTACTTAGGAGGCTGAGATCTGAGGATCACAATTCAAAGCTAGCCCAGGCAGGAAAGGCTGTGAAATTCTTATCCCCAATACACCACCAGAAAAATGGAAGTGCCACTGTAGCTCAAGTGGTAGAGGGCTTGCCTTGAGCTGAAGAGCTCAGGGACAGTGCCCAGGCCCAGATTTCAAGCCCCATGACCGACTTAAAAAAAAAAAAAGATTGGGTAACATTTTGTGATCTAAAACTGACTAGAAAGAAATGATGAAAATTATGAGAGGGGTGAGCAGCAAGAGGATATGGGGAATTTGCAGTCATTGGGGAAAATGGAGTTGCTGTACAATTCTTCCACACTACATTCTCCTGCCTCAAATAATTGTTATACTAAGACACTTCTAGTTATTTGTTGTAGTTCAGGGAGTTTTGTTGTTGTTTGGGGTTCTTTTTTTATTTTTTATTTTTATTTTTTGGGTCCGGCTGTGGGGCCTGAACTCTGGGCCTGGGCACTGTCCCTCAGTTCTTCAGCTTAAGGCTAGCACTCTACCACTTGAGCCACAGCGTCACTCCCGGCTTTTTTTTTATGCTTACGTGGTGCTGAGGAATCGAACCCAGGGCCTCATGAGTGCAACTGAGCCACCTTCCCAGCCCCCTGAAATCAATTTCAATTCTGTCATGAGATCTGGAGTTGAGGTGACATACACAAACATAGGTGACATACAAACAGTGTGCTTATTTTTAGTTTATACATGAAATGTTTAATTTAAGTAATATCTTTGAAATTGAATTTTTTTCAATTAAAGTTACTGGGCTACATGTGGTAGAACATAGCTGTAATCCTAGCTACTCAAGAGGCTGAGAAGCCAGGCGCCAAAGGCTCACACCTGTCATCCTAACTATTCAGGAGGCTGAGATCTGCAGATGGTGCTTCAAAGCCAGCCCGGGCAGGAAAATCTGTGAGAGACTTATCTCAAATTGACCACCAGAAAATCAGAAGTGGCGCTGTGGCTCAAGTGGTAGACTGCTCACCTTGAGCAAGAAGAAGCTCAGGGACAGTGCCTAGGCCCTGAGTTCAAGCCCTAAGTCTGGCAAAAACAACAACAGCAACAACAAAAACCCAAGGAATGAAAGGAAGGAAGGATCTGGGTGCTGGTGGCTCACACCCATTATCTTAAATACTCAAGAGGCTGAGATCTGAGGATCAACATTTGAAGCCAGCCTTGGCAGAAAAATGCAACAGAATCTTTTTTTTTTTTGGGGGGGGGGTTGGTCGTGGGGCCTGAACTCTGCGCCTGGGCACTGGGCACTGTCCCTCAGCTCTTCAGCTCTCAAGGCTAGCGCTCTACCATTTGAGCCACAGTGCCACTTCCAGCTTTTTTTTTCTGCTTCTATGGTGCTGAGGAATCAAACCCAGGGCCTCATGCATGCAAGGCAAGCGCTCTACCACTGAGCCACCTTCCCAGCCCCATTTGGGGTTCTTTTTGTGTAGGTGTGGAGGGAAGTACTGGGATTTGAATTCGGGGCCTGGGCTCTATCCTTTAACTTTTTCACTGAAGGCTGGTGCTCTACCTCTTGAGCCACAGATACACTTCCAGCTTTTTTTTGGTAGTTAATTGGAATAAGAGTCTCATGAACTTTGCTGCTTAAGCTAGCTTTGAACCATGAGCCTCAGATCTCAGCCTCCACAGCAGCTAGGATTGTAGGTGTGAGCTGCTGGTGCCCAGCACATATCTGCTTTGAGAACAAATGTTTTGTGACTGATGCAAGTGCTGCGGGCTGCTTGCACTCTCATGGCCTCTAACACTTTCTGCCTTTGCAGCAAAGGGTAACTAAAATGAGTTCTCACCAGTTTTGTTTCCAAATCGTGTCTTCCCATGTTCTTGGGTATCCCTGTGGTTTACATGGCTTGCCTCTCTAGCAAATGCAGCATAAAGGTTTTGCTGTAATGGCACAGCTCAAATAAGCCCAGGTTCTCTACTTGCAGTGTGTTTTTTTTTTTCTTTTTTCTTTTGTTGGTCGTGGGGCCTGAACTCTGGGCCTGGGCACTGTCCCTCAGCTCTTCAGCTCTAAGGCTAGCACTCTACCACTTGAGCCACAGTGCTACTTCTGGCTTTTTCTGCTTATGTGGTACTGAGGAATTGAACCCAGGGCCTCATGCATGCAAGGCAAGCACTCTACCACTGAGCCGCCTTTCCAGCCCTTGCGGTGTGGTTTTCTGTAGGCCGGGAAAATGGGAATGTTCTCTGCATTCCTCACTACTCTCCCCTCAGCACTGCAATTCAGTCTCCTCATCTTTTTCCACAGCATCAGCACACTGGGATGATGACCTCAGCACTCCAACTCGCTTCACATGGCTTATATTTCATTGACTACCTGCCCACTTTTCCATAGATGTCCCAAGAAGTTTCACACACATTGCTTAAAAAATTATGCTTCTTGGGGCTGGGAAGGTGGCTCAGCAGTAGAGTGCTTGCCTAGCATGCACGAAGCCCTGGGTTTGATTCCTCAGGGTCACATACACAGAAAAAGCTGGAAGTGGTGCTTGTGGCTCAAATGGTAGAACGCTAGCCTTAGCACAAGAGGCTCAGTGCCCAGGCCCTGAGTTCAAACCTCAGGACTGGCAAAACAAAAACAAATTTGTTCTTCTTGGATCATAAAAAGAATGTGTTTATTGTATTTTGGAAAGTACACAAAAATTTGAAGGGAAAGCTCCCCTTCAATTTCACCGCATGGAATTCTCTGACTTCTTAGGGATGTGAAACACACATCTATTAGGCAAACTCATTACTTGAGATACTCATTGCTGGAGAGGAGAGGGGCAACATGATGCTCTGTGGCATTACATACTCCTACATAAAAATACATAGAAGGCAGGTTCCTTAACACGAGGATGGTGCCAAAAATAAAGTTATGCACCAGGGGACAGAGTGAAGAACAGACAAGATGCAAGGGAGGAGGGAACAATGTAAACCCTGTGTTCCTGGTCAGGAGGACTTAGAATTGGAGAGAATTCTGATTCAGTACAGATGAAATCCACAAGCAAGGCACTTGTTCACAGCGCCAGCTCAATGTGTGGGCACAGCTGTTTCAGACTCTGAAAGCTCTTCTCATCACCAAATTCTTCCTAGCAGAAACTGAAGGTGCAGAGTCCAGTGCTTCACAGTCCAATCCACTTGGGGAAGTAGATAATGATGTTCTAGAGAGATGTTATCAGAATAAGGTGGGCTAGGAGACAGAGTTGAGAGCTTAGAAGGGTGAACAGTCTTCTGGGGACCAGTTGGGAGTTGAACAATGAATGACCCTAGAGAAAGCAGAGAGATCAAGCAGGGGTCAGGAAAATGATGTGGACTAAGAGGAAGAGAATGGACATTGCCTGGTCAGAAACTACTGGAAATCAATACCCAGCCACTTTAAAGGTTTTTTTTTTTTTTTTTTTTTTTTTTATCAATGTCTTTTTGTTTGTTTTTTTGGGGGGTCAGTCATGGGGCTTGAACTCTGGGCCTGGGCACTGTCCCTGAACTCTTCAGCTCAAGACCAGTGTTCTACCACTTGAGCCACAGTGCCACTTTTAGTTTTCTGGTGGTTCATTGGAGATACAAGTCTCACAAACTTTCCTGCCTGGGCTGGCTTTGAACTGTGATCCTCAGATCTCAGCCTCCTGAGTAGCTAGGATTACAGGCATGAGCCACTGGCACCCAGCAACATTTTTTATATATACCCTATTTTTAATTTTTAGGACAGAATTAAGTCATTAGGTCCAGTGCCTTTGCTTCTTAAGACCTATGACCCCTGCCCATTTCCAGAATCTTAGTATCTTATTCAAGCTAAGTGGGCACCTAGAACCTCTATTAATCTCTGAAGCAAAAATGTATTGACAAGTGAACTTTCCCTCCTCCCTTTAACACACACACAGAGCTAATACTGCATTTGATCCATTCAGGGATTTTTAACATCTAATAATGCATTAGGTCCACTCATTGGTTTTAACACCTTCAATTATCTGAGGGTTTTTTTTTTATTAGTTTATACCATAAACATGTGTAAGTCCTATATACCACTTGGTATGTTCTGAAATTCCACCAGCCCCATATTTTCATCTAAGATTTAGTTTCATTTTATCATATCTTAATGGATCCAACAATTTTTCCTTGGTAAAGGTTCATTACTTTTTCAGTGTGAGCTGTGTACTGTGGCATATGCCTCCTAATAGCAGAAGGGAACAGGACCCCAAGTTCAAGACAGTCTGCGTTATACAGTGAGATCTTATCCTAAAAGGAATGAGGTCAGCACATTACTCAGCAGCACTAAATTCCATTTATCTTTCCCTCCACCCCTCTTTCTTTCCTTTCCTTGCCCTATCCCTCCCTTCCTCTCACTCTCATCCCCCACCCTCTTTCTCTCTTTCCTTGTCCTGGGCCTTGAACCCAGGGCCTAAGTGCTGCCCCTAAGTTCTTTTTGCTCAAGTCTAGTACTCTACTATTTGAGCTACAGCACCATTTCTGGCTTTTTCTGTGATTAATTGGAGATGAGTCTCACAGCCTTTCTTACCCAGGCTGGATTCCAACTGCAATCCTCAGATCTGTCTCTGAATAGCTAGGATTACAGGCATGAGACACAGGCGCCTGACTGGATTCCTTTTTTTTTTTTTTTTGTTGGTTGTGGGGCCTGAACTATGGGCCTGGGCACTGCCCCTCAGCTCTTCAGCTTAACTAGTACTCTACCACTTGAGCCACAGCACCACTTCTGGCTTTTTCTGCTTATGTGGTGTGGAGGAATCGAACCCAGGGCCTCATGCATGCAAGACAAGCAGTCTACCATTGAGCCACCTGCCCAGCCCATAGATTCTTTTTTTTTAATTTTTTGGTGGGTCATGGGGCTTGAACTCTGGGCTTAGGCACTGTCCCTATGCTCTTCAGCTCAAACTGAGTGCTCTACCACTTGAGCCACAGTGCCACTTCTGGTGGTTTATTGAAGAGTCTCACAGACTTTCCTGCCCAGGCTGGCTTTGAACCGGGATACTCAGATCTCAGCCTCCTGAATAGCTAGGATTACAGATATGAGCCACCGGTACCCGGCTGATTCCTTTTTTTATGTTTCTGATTTTACTTTATAATTTTTCCTGAAACTTTTGGTAAAACTAATGTTTAGCCTAAAGAGCTGCTTTTCCATTTGCTTCTTAGGCAGTATTTTCTCTATTCCCAAATTTCCCACTAAGTGATTCTATATTGACTTTACCTTGACTTATGCATTTGGGCATCTTCGAGCCTATGTATCATGGTATAGTCTTTATCTAGTCACAATATTTTCTAGAATATATCTAAGATTCTCCTCCTTAGCCTTTTTGAATTTTCACTATTTAATCTTGGGGTTTATCATTCACTTTTTGTGTATACCTTATAGTTCTTGATACTACTTGATAAAGTTCTCTGACATTCTCTCCCTCTTCCGCATATGTTTACTCACAGCAGACATTTTAACCATCTCTCTTTCCTCTCTTCCCTGGATTTCCTCTGTACCCCTCTGCATGCTACACTGATACATGCTTTGCAAATGAAAAAATTAATTATAGCTAGAGGAAGCTTAGAACACTTATTGGTCAAGGTAAGATGTGAACTGGGGCTGAAGGTCTGGCTCAATGGTAGAGAGTAAAATTCTGTTACTGGCCATAAAAAAAAAAAAAATGTTTCTAACTGGTCCTTCCTTACAACATTGGCTAGAAACTCCCGCCAGCAGTGGCATTTTTATTTAAGCAGGATTGTGAGGAATGGTTTATTTAAAAAAGCAGCTTAATAGTTGTATAATAAGGGTTTAGATAAAGCTTTGGTAGTCTCCAAAACAGAATGCCCCTGTAGACTTACTAGGAGAGAAACTGTTCATAAGTAAACCATGGGAGAACTATAGGATATTTAATACTATACTGGAAGAGGAAGATCTCGGTTGTGAGATCAGCTTGGTCACTCATTCTACTCATCCAAGTTAATGAGTCCTGTTATATTCCAAACACCTCAAGTGACTGTGCTCACCATTCAGCAAATATTTATGGAATGCTTATAACGTGTTGAGTACAATTCTGAGCATTGGATGTACAGCAGCACTGGATGTACAGATAAAATCCTGGCCACCTGTCTTTATTCTAATAAGAGAGATGGGCAATGCATAACATCAGCAGTAGAGTGGCAGGTGTCAGGAGTACTATGAGGCACAGCATATAAAGAGTTGAGGTGTGCAGAAGCAGGAGCCAAGGGGAAGTGAGGGAAAAGACCATTGTTGGGAAGAAGAGTGGTGAAGCACAAGAAACCACGAGGACAAAGTCCCCCAAAGTGGGGACATGTTCTCTATGTTCAGTGGTCAGTAAGTGTCAGGTAGCCAGAGCAGCAGGAGCAGGTGAGACAAGGAGATGAGAGGGCCATCGGATGACACTGGACTTCAATGTAGGTTAAAACCCAAGGGTTTTAACAGAAAGACACAGATCCCACCAAAGATCACCACAAACTGCCGATAGAACCCACTGCCAGGCGCGTGTGACTGCAGGAATCAAGTGCCCTGCTTCTTCCATGCCAGTCAGTTCCATGAGTAAACTGACTCAGAAAATCAGATGATCATCATACAGCTGTTCCTCATATTGAGTGTGTCCTGAATTGTTCTATGATCTACTTTCTGGGTAAGAGTTAATAGGATTTCAATTAATTGCTGGTGTCCTCATAGTCCTCCAGAAAATACCTTTAGGTAAAAACATTGCTCCAGTGAAAAGTAAGAGATGCATAGTTACCAATCCTCATTGCCTCCAAGACCACAAATGAGATAGGATAACTTATTTGCTGTGTTGTGTTGGACTAGGTCCACTAAACACATATTCTTTCATCTGGATAAGGCTGCCATCCATTCTTTTCTTCTTGCTGTTGTCCATACACATAAACACAAGTGAAACAGTAATGAAGTATGTTAAACTCAAAATGAAGTTCCAGAATTTAGTACTATATATATTTATCTTTATCCACCAAATGAGAAATATACCAAAAATATTAAAACTTGTTGTCAGTAGTAGGATGATGGATGATTGTTGTATTTACTTGAATGTATTTTACTGCTTATATGAAGCCTAATATAGAGGAGGGGAGGGGACAATTAACTAATAAGCACACAAAACTGGTAAGTAATTCCTAATGAGTTTAGACAGGTCACCAATATTGCCTACAGGACTTTGGATGTTAGTATTTTTTCATATTGTGCTGAAGATTCTTCTAAATTTACCAAATTCCACAAAACTTTGTTGCTTTGTGTGAATTGGGAATCCATCTGTATCAACAAGCATAGGTTCTTTCTCTTTAGCAGACACATCATAGTGCCAAAAATGATAAATTTTACAATCACTCCTTTTTCCAAATTGGGAGAAAAATTGTCAAATAGTAAGCATATTGTTGGCAGAACTATAGATTAAATATGCATAATTCCTGTTATTTCTGTGGGGTTTTTTATTTTTTTGGTCTGTCGTGGGATCTGAACTCTGGGTCTAGGCGCTGTCCCTCAGCTCATCAACTCAAGACTAACGCTCTACCACTTAAGCCACAGCGCCACTCCCAGCTTTTCTGCTTCTATGGTGCTGAGGAATGGAACCCAGGGGCTCATGCATGCAAGGCAAGCACTCTACCACTGAGCCACCTGCCCAGCCCCATTCCTGTTCTATATACTTGAATATATTTTTTTACTGTTATTCTTATTTTGTTGTGGAAAACATTTTATAGAATTCTTGGCAGAGCTTTTCTTTCTCCAACTCCCTTTCTCATCCCAGTAAGATTCTACAAGAGGCCAGGAGGCAAGGCCCAAAGGAACCACCCCAGACCTTCCCATGCCCCCTCCTCCTCACCTCTTCATTTCATTTGCACTTCCCCAGGGATCTAACAAAGTTCTGACGGTGTCTATGGCCCAGCAATTACTAAATAGCTCCCTCAAAGGCAAGATGTTTAATTCTCTTATTACCCAGCACAAGAATAGGAATGCTACACAAATTGCTTTTGGTTACCACTACTTTTCAGCAAGGCCCAGAATCTCAAAAAGGTGTAATTAAATCTGGTGGATATTCTAAGGTCTTCCATATGGAAAGTGTCTGGACTTATTTCTTTGTTTAGCCCAGTGCCTCTGCACAATAGCAATGAACATAAGGTACTTCTTCCACAGTTTGTTAACAATCAAGAAGTGCCCAAGAATGCTCAAGTTCCCCTAAGTTATCATGATAGAGAAATCTCTTACTAAATGGGGCTCCTGGTATTACTACTCAAAAGCAAAAACCAGATCCAGACATGAGAGATGGAAAAAAGTCAACAGTATGGACCAGGAGTCGGTCCTTTCTTCTTCACTGCCTCCCAAAAAAGTGTTTAAGCAGTTGAGGAGTCAGTGACCCTTAACAATACTGTCACCAAACTGAAGACTACCATTCTCATGAGGGGGCTGGCATTCTGATGGAATTCTCTGAAAATAGCAAACATACACACATGGTTTTTTAAACTACCATTTAATCAATTTTAAAGACACACAAGTTAGAAAAAAAACCCACATGTAGTTAAAAACACCTTTAAAACCCAGCAATAAGCCACCAGTGAGCTGAGGACACAGATCAGAAACAAGTGGTTATGACTTTATCACATCACAGCTTAAATGACACAGTTGTGGTTTCAAGTGACCACACCACAAGAACTGACCTGTGAATCTGTTGAAAAATAACACCTCTTTAAAAATATATTTTGGAATAAAAACAAAAAGCATAGAATACCACATGATATTTTCAACTTGGGAAGGCAAGTGTAAATACTATTAAGTTCTGGCTGCTGGAGTTGGGCCTCCCCCCACGTCTGGGACACAAAGGTTCGACTACTACTGGGCAGAAGTCAGAAAACCGCTTTAAATGGAAGTCAGGAATGGAAGCGCACATTTCATCTACTGCCAGAAAACTGTTCACCTCGGCCAGTTTCACTTACTTCATTCTTGCTACCTTATGTCAGGCCCCTTCTGACCTGGGGCAGCAGTGACATAAAGGGGACAGAAGATGAACAAGACTGCATGGAACATAGTTGTGTTCAACATCTGAGTCTGTGTGTGCATGTGAGAAAAAGTCAGCAGCAAATGTACTTCATTGGCAAACTGTGTAGACAAAACCAAAGATGCTTAAAGGTTGAGAACTGCCCACACATGTCCTTTCCCAAGAAAGAACAGAACAATATTGACAAATCAATCTCTCCAAGAGGTTAGCACAAACTAGACTGGGTAGGAAATACTGACTTAAGACTCCAGCAAACAGCAGCCACTTTTCTATTTCAAATATAGTATTAAAAAATTGGTCATCTGGTAAAGTTTTGTTTTTCACTGTCTTTCCTTTTTTTCACAGTAGCAAAATGTAACAAAACATGGCTAGAGATGACTATGTTTCACTGGGTAGAGATGACTACATATCACTTCAGACAAGGGTTTTACAAGGTTCTTTACCTACTATTTATAGAATATATAGGCTAGTTTGGGGTTGGGTCTTTTTTTCTGCTTTATAAAAGTTGTATTAAATGAAGAATTATAATCAGTTTTACAGGCAAGACAAATTAGTTGGCATAAAAATGTGTCTTTAGGTTCTGTTTCACAGTTTTCCTAACAATGACTTATGAAGCTCAGTTCTTTACTGGGGTTTGCATTATGCTAAAAATCTATTAAAATAAATATTATTTTAAAACATACAAAACATTATTAAGCAGCCTGCCAGTTAAAATCTCACTGGCTGCTTCCTCTGTGCAGCAAGAGCCTCAAAGAGTAGCTTTATCTCTGATTACGAGAGCATTCATTCCTACAAAATATCCACATGGGAGATTTCATTTTAAGCTTTCTTCTCCAAAGAGTTACTATTACAACTATATTGGGCTACATGTGGTTTTGCAGAACACCGTAAAGCCCTCTACATTTTGGCTCATCAAACTCAAATGTCAGTGTGGATTTCATTGTAAATGTACATATTTTCTTGAACATTAGAAACCCACACCGATATAAACCCACTTTTACAAGGGCAGTAGAAAGCAGAAATTTAGCATCCGAGTTGTGTATAAATCATCAGCTGTCCACTAGATGCCTCTGGGTTGGGTGTATTAAGTCCTCATGAGCAACTGAGGTTATATTCACAGTGTTAGCCAGAACGCTGCACCTATGTTAAATTGGGTGTATTCAGTTTCAGCCAGGAGAGGCTATTGATGCCTGAATAAAACCCTCAGAACACTACTGGTTTATGTCTAAAACTTTGGACACTGAATAGACATTATTTTAAAACAATTCTTCTCTCAAATAATTTTTTCTGTCAATTATACTGTAGAAATCCTAAAATCAATTAACTAATAATTATGAAAGACTGATAAGGAAACAAGAGTAAGTATACATGTCCAGATTTCTTCACCAATATACAAATTAAATATTTACAAGGTATGAATTTAAATAGGAAAGATTCTTGTCCTAAAAGTTTTAATCTAATCCTGAAATAAAAGTAGAACTTGTACACAATTATTTTGCTGGCAAAATTTTAAAGTAATTTTTGTCTGCAGTTTAAAATAGTATAACTAATTTTTTGAATGAAATAACATTTGAGATGTTATGTAGTTGCAAACCCTTCTAGTAAAGTCAGTAAATTATATAAAATATTTAATAGTATATATATATCTTCTTCAGTTCAACATACAAGCAGAAACCAAAAAAGCAGAGAGAGCAGAGGGAAATGTTTTTTGTTTGCTTGTTTTCTAGTAGGGACTATTTCACTATGAAAGAGCCATTTTAAGGGCTATATTAAGCAGAAATGATCTGTTCCCACAGTTTCTGGGTTAATGGATTAAGAGGCTTTTCTCTTGTTGTTATGACAACCCTTTTATAACATGAGCTACCTTAATAAAACTAGAGTTACTGGACTGTGACTCCTCTCTGCAGTCTGACCCTTGACTCCTGCAGACCTCACTCTTCCCCACCCAGGGCTGGGCCAGGGGAAGATCCAATATCCCTCTCCTCAACTGTTGCTTACAGGGAGTCACTGCCTTCTTTCAGAAACTCCTTTTTACTGCAAAATTTCCTCAAAAATGGTCTGTGTGGAAATCTTGTATGTCACGCACAAGGTAATTTCATAACAAAAACATTTTTAATGACGTGGTGTGGCTGATAATAGCCATAGTAGTTAGATATTTTTGAAACCAAATAAATCTCCCCTGTTACTCTAGGTATTTATTCACTTTTGTCCAAGACCGGGACTCAAACTCGATATCTAGGGCTTTCGTTCATTGGCTGTTGCTCATTGGCCACACCTCCAACTCCTCCTCTGGACATTTAAAAACCTAAAGGACCCCCAATCACCCCGAGTTCCAACATCATGTTTACTTTAAACAAGAATCCCCAATCATCTTGAGTTCCAACATCATGTTTACTTCAAAAAGAAAAACCAGTCACTAGCTATTTGCAAAGTGATGACCCTGGGGCATATCACATTAAAGTAACTATTATTGTTTTAAGAAAATGAAAATGAGGGAAAAGTTACATTTGTTCATCTTTCCCTGAGCAATATAAACAAAAATGTACATGATGTTGATTGATCATGTCTGGAGTGACTTTACAGTACATGAAAAATGGAAAAATATGACAGATATACACACTGAATCTTATTCTGGTTGTTTAATAAAAAGCAAGCACATATTGAATGAATCCTTTTATACTTAACAGTAGGAGAGACATACTCATTTTTAAATTCTTCTACTGTTAAGAAATACAGTAGTATTTGCCACACTGCAAGGTATATTCATTTTCTAAAACATAACATCTTAAGTTTGGTACTGGTGGCTCACGCCAGTAATCCTGGCAACTCAGGAGGCTGAAATCTGAGGATTGAGATTTGAAGCCAGCCCGGGCAGAAAAATCCTCTGAACTATCTGCAAAAGGCAGGAATTGGAGGTGTGGCTCAAGTGACGTGTCAGCTATGAGTAAAAAAAAAAACACCCAAAAGTAAACAGCTGAGTTCAAGCCCCAGGATCAACACACACAAGAAAGAAACTCTTTCTTGAGAAAAATTGTGTGGATAATTAAAGTTATTTCTTGAGCTTTCCTTTTGAATTTTGTATTTGAGATTATTTCTCCAAACCAGAAAACAGCTATACAAAAAGTTTCATAAAAGCAATGAGTAGATTCAGGGGGGATGAGAGTAAGTGATGTATCATCTTCTAAGTAGCTAGAAGATGTACCCAATGTGTCTTGCTCTGTGGATGGGTCTCAACTGCATATTCACTGGGCAAGAAGGAAGCTAATAGTGACTTAGGCTGAGAAATAAAATATATTCAGGCAATAAAATGAATGGTGATTATTTTTGCAAGTGGCTGGATAAACTAAACCAATAAAATATCCAAAGGCTTTTATTGAGCTTGCTGGGTTTCACTTATGACATGCCTGAGGCTGTCCTTTCAACACTGGGTTTGTTCTCTTTCTTTAATAGTGATCAGATTCCCTGCAGCATTCAGTAAACTGAGGACACATTTTGGGGCCTCTCTGTTCTACAAGCACTCTTTTCTATCCTCTTAGGTTGTATAGCTACCTGAACTCTAGTGCATGGTAACAACACTAAGAAAATCTAGAGTTCAGCTATTTATTTTTTCCTGGGAGAGATGGGAAGGGGTTACCTCTTCTGACGGGAACAGTTTCTGTCTGCAAAGAATGAAAATAGGTGAGGCTATTTCTCAAAGTCCTGAAACAATGTACTGTCATTCTTGCAGACAAGACTTCAGAACACCCAAAGCATAGTGATTTTGCCTTCTTTAGTTGAGACAGTTTAAATCACATTGTTGTTTCCTCCTTAACTTTGCCTGCAAACATATTACTCATCAACGAGAGAGAGACTCAGGATAGACACTTTTCATTTCATTTGAAAAGTTAAGGCAGAAAGAAAACAAATTCCACAAAAGATTGATTAAACAACAGTGAAGTTACAGGCCCTGCTCCTCCCCTCCCACAGAGCATGACCTGGTCCGTGTGGCTGAGGTCAGTGCCTGCAGCGGCACCTGCCCGCACAACACTCCTCTTGGAGTTAACGCAGACACCTAATAACTCAAGGCAAGTTATTCATGGTGAAATAGCCCATTTTCCTTTTATAGACTCTAAAACTCATTTAACAAGTGTTAACAGAAAAATTTTAATGTGAGAGTTAGAGTTATTCTAAAAAAACAAACAAACATCATTTAGACTCAGTGACTAAATTTTCATTTCCTTAAGACTTCCCCAAATAGGAAATTAAAGTGTAAGGACAAGAAATTGATTAGGCAGATAGTAACCTTAATTACTAGAGATTCCTTTCAAACCTTCAAGTCATCTATCACTGTTACTCTCATAATTCCTCTAATTCTAAGTAATTTATGCCCAATAAATTTCATCTACAAGTCCCATGTAGTTATCAGTTATTTAACTGAATTGGGACACAGGAGGGAACACCTTTGCCTCTAGTTCCAGCCACACGATGTTTTCTTCACTAGCACCTTCTGGCCTCATCTCCCTTACTTATTTTTAAGGAAATCAGCTTAAAATATTATACTGCCAACCTTTAATTATGCTGAAGGAACTCCTCTTGGAAGGGCTCTCTGACACAGGTAATTAAGCTGTCCAGCAGAACAAGCTGCCTATAATTTGGCATCCATTACTGTTCCGTATTATAGTCACTTGAGATACTTTAAGAAAACCCTTCAAATACTGAGATGTTTATTGCATTTTAAAGTAGCCACTATCTTAAATATCTGTTTAAAATTCCTCCTAAATTCCATTATAGCATACAACATCAAAATTGAGATAGTCTTCTCACAATATTACACTTGAAAATACCATGTAGAAACAATTATTTCGGGAAATAGAAGGTTTAAGGCAAGACATTCATTTTGAAAAGTGAATCTTTCAATCATCCAGATTGACACAATTATTTTCCACCTCTTCAGTGCCTTGGGATACGCAACGTACATTCAGCAACAGGGCACACATATGACCTTAAGGACATATGCTGAGGTCAGAGTGCCCCATTGAAATATGGGAATATTTTTATATAAGGCGTGACCCACAGGGACATGGCATGGGTGGGGTTATTTCATTCCATATCCAATCTGGTATACAGGAACCTCCTTATCGATCACAGTCCCTTTTTCCTCAGGTAACCTCTTTTCAAACAAATACAAACCCCCTGGAAAGGTGCTAAGATTGGTTTCTGTCCACATCTGGAAAACAGTCACCAGGGCGTCCTCCCGTCACTGCTTGAGTGACGGATGTCTAGAGGCTATATCTTGGTCTTGATTACAAATGTTGTTTGCAGTGGAAAAACTGTTTTGTCCCAAAGAATTTTCTCTTTCATCAAATTTTTTGGATCGTGAGAGCTGAGCTTTTTCATGTGTATTCTCTCCTCTGTGAGTTTTTTTCACCGGCAACAACAATAATACTAAGATGCCACAAATGTGAAGACAGTAACACCAGGAGCTGAAAAAGAAGAACAGTTTATTAAATTGTAATCACACTACCATTACTCTCTTAGGATGTGTTTATTATTCTAGTTTTCCCCTCAGAAGATGAACTCTACAGTGTACGCTGAAAAAAATTATAAAACATTATAGAAACCACACTGCTTATAGGTATCAAATTAAATCACTGTTTTGTAATGGTCATAAAGCTAAACCAGACATACCCAAAAAAGTGCTTATTAAAGCACAAGGACAAACTGCAAATCATCTCCCCAAGTGCCCTGATCAAGGGCTGAATCAGCCCAGGGAACAGCAGCAGAGGGGACCTACAGCCTCCCCTGAGGTCCACAGCAGACTGAAATGACAAGGCCAGGGGTGCAGAAGCAACGCTGTTCGATGGTGACTTCCACAAGTAAGGAACACATCATTAGAAATCATTTTAGAAACATCATCCCCCAAGTTAAGAACTAACCAAATATGACCCAAATAGCTCCAATAGTTGGAAGTTCAAGTGCTTTTTAAAAGAGGTATCTAGATTAAAAAAAAATCTAAACAGCTCGTGTGTGTGTGTGTGTGTGTGTGTGTGTGTGTGTGTGTGTGTGTGTGTGTGTGTGTGTGTGTGTGTGTGTGTGTGTGTGTGTGTGTGTGTGTGTGTGTGTGTGTGTGTGTGTGTGTATGCGCGCGCGCGCTCAGGCCCTTACGCTCCTGCTTTTTTTGCTGTTAGTTGGAGAAAAAGAATCTTGAAGATTCATCTACCTAGGCTTACTCCAATGTCAATTCTCAAATAGGCATGAGCCACCAGTGACCTGCCCAAATGCTTTTTAAAGTAAGTAATTTTGTTAAAATGAGAATTTCACCAGTGGTGTCATGTGTTCTTGTATGATTATTGTCATATTTGAGTCCACAATTTTTTACTATATACTGTGCTAAGTCACTCTTACATCTTATGCTAACAAAGAACTCACGAACAGGGGCTGGGAAGATGGCTCAGTGATAGAGCGCTTGCCTTGCATGCATGAGGCCCTGGGTTCGATTCCTCAGCACCACATAAGCAGAAAAAAAAAGCCGGAAGTGGTGCTATGACTCAAGTGGTAGAGCGCTAGCCTTGGGCTGAAGAACTGAGGGACAGCGCCCAGGCCCAGAGTTCAGGCCCCACGACCGGAACCCCCCCCCCAAAAAAAAAACAACTTACGAACAGACAACTTTTTATCTCTAAGGTACCAAATTTGGGGGGTGGGAATTTGGTGGAATGGGGAAAGGAGATAGATAGCTAGATAGCTAGATAGACAGACAGACAAGACAGAGACAGAGACAGAGACAGAGACAGATGAAATTCAAAGTCCCTTACTAGACAGGGGTTAGAACCATGAGAACTTTTCTTCAATCCTTACTTGAGGTAATTAACGATTACATGTCTTCTTCTCCAGTGTGGCCACTCACCCAGTAACCTCTGCCAGGGCAAGTCCCACTCTGGGCTGAGTGGGATGAGTCAACCCATGAAGAAACTCGTGACTGCTTAGCTGAGGATGAAATAGGAACTGGTAATCCACAAGGCTATGCTACGAGTACCATCTAATAGAAGAACTTCCTTTTAAAAATAGCTACTCCACCTGACACCTTTTAAGAAAGAGTAACACTTACCTGTAAAACATAAACGATGGTTTTATAGAAAGAAGGACAAATGGCACAACTGTGTAACTTATTGCTATTTGTGTTACTACCCATGTTATGACATCATAAAATAATTTAAGTTGGGGTGGTTCGATGAAATAATGTCTACAGTTATTTCTCATCTGAAACAAAGAAATAAAAAACATCTGTAACATCTTTAAGTTAACATTATTTATTAAATGATCCTGGTCTCAGGGTGTTGACTACAACACTCTCACCTCTGGTGGGACTCTAACTGCATCTGCTGCAGGAAGCTGGTTCCCTGTATGCCTCTGTGACCACATAAAATAATACTGATCAAAATGAACTCCAGAAAACGGAAACAAAAGGTTTTTCTTTCCTTTGTTGTAGTTTTTGTTTTCTTTTATTTTTGTCTTGCTCATTCACCTGTCTTTGGGAGGGTAAGAGGGGCAGAGAAATGGAGG
This sequence comes from Dipodomys merriami, assembly GCF_024711535.1. Lineage (NCBI taxonomy): Eukaryota > Metazoa > Chordata > Mammalia > Rodentia > Heteromyidae > Dipodomys > Dipodomys merriami. The sequence continues at coordinate 318,112 of NW_027202383.1, forward strand.
GACAGAGCTAGGTAGTGGAGTGTTTGCCTAGCATACATGAAGCCCTGGGTTTGATCCCTCAGTGCCACACACACAGAAAAATCCAGAAGTGGTGCTTTGGGTCAAGTGGTAGAATGCTAGTCTTGAGCAACAGGGACTGTGCCCAGGCCAAGTTCAAGCCCCAGTACTGGCCAAAAACAAAACAAAAACAAAAATGAAATGGAAGGAAGAAGGGTGAACAAATGCAGCAGTACTCACTAGACACTATGCTGAAAATGAACTATACAACTTGCAGGAGGGGTTGGGAGGGAAAACTGGGAAAGAACAAGGCTAGGGGTGACACTGTCCCAAAAGAAATGTACTTATTACTTGAATTATGTAAATGTAATATAACAATAAAAGAAGAAAGCTGGTTCCCACAAAACCAACACAGGTGTGGCAGGGAAGAAAAGGCTGTGTAGGGGCAAGATGTGGTATATGGAAACAGGCTCTTTGACACTTTTCTGTTATTTAAAATTGTATTAAAATGAGAAGTTTCCCAAAAGAGCAGTGTGGCAATGTGTTACCTGGTAAATTACATCACACACACACACACACACACACACACACACACACACACACACACTCTCTCTCTCTCTCTCTCTCTCTCTCTCTTACTTCCCAAAAGAGCAGTGTGGCAATGTGTTACCTGGTAAATTACATAACTCTCTCTCTCTCTCTCTCTCTCTCGTTTATTTATTTGACATTCTCTACCACTATGGAGCAGACATCCTCACCTCCAGCTCAACTTCTACATCTGTGACAGACCAAAAGGACTATATACAGAAGTTTTCTTTCCTGTTTTTTGTGTTAGACTTGATCCCAGTCCTTCATTCATAATAGATCAGCGCTCTACCAATGAGCTATATCCCCAGACAAAAGAAGCTGTTTTCTAATATCCATAATTTTATAATTTTTTAGAAAAGCTTTTGAAGTAGTCATAATATTTCAGTTTTGGAATGTGCAGATTTAACTAAACATGGTTTTGTTTTCCACTGCATTCCTCCTTTTTTAAAGTTAACTTTTTATTGTTATTATAAAGGAGTTACAGTTGCGTAAGTCAGGTAAAGAATACACTTATTTAGTTTTTGCTGGTCCTGGGGCTTGAACTCTAGGCTCCAAGGCTGTCCTTGGGCTCTCTTCTTTTTCTTTGCAATAAGGCTGTTTCTATTTTAAGTTAGCTTGGTGGCCTTTATGATGTTCTGGAAACCTAAAGGTATGTTATTTTGTGCAAATATCTGTATCTGAATTCTTTTATCTAAGACCAGAGATTAGTATCTTTTATTTATTCAATAAATGTGACATACAGGTAATATATTAAGACATATAGTTGGTGGAAGCTTTAATCAATTCAACAATAACCTAAAACAGAGTGCAAACAATGGAAGGATCTTATTTTTTATCCAATGGTTATTTGATTGGAGAATTGAGTCCATTAGTATTTAGGGTTATTCTAAAGAGATGTGTCATGCTTCCTGCCATTTTCCTGATTTCCTGTACTTTGTTTTTTCCTTTTCCTGTGATTACTAAATTGATCTAGTGATTTTTGTCTGATGTGTTTTCTTGATCTTGATTGTTTTCTCCCTTCAGAATTCTTTGTAATGCTGGTTTAGTGATCATGAATTCCTCTAATGTTTGTTTGTCATGGAAGGTTTTGCTTTTACCATCAAATGTAAATGATAGTTTCACTGGGTGGATGAGTTTGGATGGGAATTTTTCATCTTGTTTGGATTATACCATTCAGGCTGTCTTTGTTTTGAGGGTCTGTGTAGACAAGTGGCGTTAAGCCACCCGAGATTCAGCAGTAACAGGGCTGTGATGCCCTTAGATGCCTTGGGCTGCATGCACGCTTCACTGACTCACTCTACCACTTTAGCCACAGCTCTACTTTCAGTTTTTTTCTGTGATTAATGGCAGGTAAATGTCTTATGGACTTTCCTGCGCAGGCTGGCTTTGAACTGTGATCCTCTGAGCTCTGCCTCCTGAGTAGCCAGAATTACAGATGTGAGTCACCAGTGCCTGGCTAGTGTATTTCTTTTTAGACAATGGCACTCCTCCTTTACTCTCTCCCAGTTTTTCCTGCATCCTTCTTTCTTGTGTAATGTGCCATGTAAGGCTGCATGGATTTATTTCTCTGAGGTGGGTTCATTTATACAATGGTTTTCCATCTAGAGACCATCATTCTTAGTGGCCAGAACCAAATCCTGGCACATGTGAATTCTTCCACAATTCTTTTCTAGGCCACTTACTCCTGTCCATTCTGTCCAAAGATAAATCCATTTCCTCCAGAAAGGTTTTCAGCATTCCATGCCACATTTATAAATCTTACCTGGCTATTTATGTAGCTCAGTGGTAGAAAGTTTGTCTAGCAATTGCAAGGCCCTTGGTATAAACCTACAATCCTCAGCACCAAAACAGACCCCTCTTCCCCCCACACCAAGCAGACCTTGCCTGACTTCCAAAGGGGATTTAGCTTGTTACCAGTGTGGTGTTCAAGTTCTTTTTATTATTTATTACCTTCGTCCCTCCTTCTTTTCCCCATTTCATGCACAGTGCTACTCACTCCCCATGCACACATGCGTTCTCCGCTCCATTTAGATTTACTTGTCATTCCCCAGATGGACCATGTGCTCAGCGAGCTTTTCTCTCGTCACTCATGTCTTGTTCTTCCTAATTTACTCAGCACTGCAAAAATTTCCACTTTTCAAAGCTCAGATCTAAACACTTTCATAATGAAGATACCTCTGCTGAACTAAGCAAGAAAGACTTGTCTTTATCCTAAGTCTATCATGGAGTCTATCACGCATCTGTGAGGCATGTGTGGGTATGCACATACACACAGAGAATACACATAAACATATGTGCATGTGCACATACTTATACCCCTAAGTAGACTATGAACTACTGAAAAGTATAGCCCTTAGTTAATATTTAAAAAAAAAAAAACTCAGGGCCTTGCACTTACTAGGCTGGCACTCTATAATATAGGCCATGCTTCCAGCCCTACTTTTTGCTGGTTACTTTAGAGAGAAAGTCTAGCAAACTTTTTTGTCCAGGGTGGCCTTGAACCACAATCCTCCGAATCTCAGTTTCATGAATAATTAGCATCGTTAACACTTCTTGGTATTTCCTTTATATATTCCCCAAGTACCTTAAATTGAATACAGTCAAACACTGGTAAACATCTGTTGGTTTGTTAAATGAAAGCATATTAGCTAAAATTACTACAAAAAGCTTGCTTAAATACTTTCAAACAAGCTGGACAGGAGTGGCTCACACCTGTAATCCTAAGCTACTCAGGAGGCTGAGACCTGAGGACTGCAGTTCGAAGCTAGCCCAGGCAGGAAAGTCCATGAGACTCATATCTCTAATAAACCACTCAGAAATGGCGCTGTGGCTCAAGTAGTAGAGCACTAGCCCTGAGCCAAAGAAGCTCAGGGACAGTGTGCAGGCCCAGAGTTCAAGCCAAGGACTGGCAAAAAAAAACTAAAAAACTTTCAAACACTCATGCCACTTTCCTCTGACTTTCCTTATGCTAAATTATTCTTCTCCTTCCTCTCCCATATTACCAAGCTCTTTCAGTTGTTTTCCAACACACTGCCCAGTTTCCAATCAAGCAACTATTCTAAAGAACAGTGCCATGTTTCTAACATGATGCCTCTCCAAGCATGGTCCATCCCTTCTGCTAAGATTGTGATACTCACACTTTACATATCTTCTAGGAAATTGTTTAAAATAAATCTACCACTCTGATCACCTTTATTTAACTGCTTTATCTCTTCAGAATGTTCAGTAAAGATAAGTAACATTTTGAGAGTGCCTACTATGTGGTAGGCACAGGAAGGAAGACACATCTCCTCAGACACATAGGCATGGAGCCTGGAATGTGGTAAGCACACAGTTATATATCTATCTTTTGAGTGGGCAGATCAGGGCTGACCACAGCCAAGGAGATACTGTCTACCTTATACAAAAGACTTACTGAATTATAAAAGTAAATTCTTGATACTTACAGCTCGCGCTGCTAATGTCATTAATACCCCTGTTAGAAAGGTGAGGTAATATCCTGGGTATACCCCATGCCAAATGGCAGACAGAATGAATGTCTGGATGGTTGGACTGAAGGATGCACGTTCATAACACACCCTAGAAACAAAACACACAGAGAGCCAAGAGCAGTGAGCAGATCTGAGTTCACAAACCCAGCAACAATCCTTGCATTACCTGGCAGGATTAGGGTAGCCAGGAAAGCAACACCGTTTATCTTGAGCACTAACTTGGTCTGCAACCTCAGGGAAATTGTAGTTATTTTGTGTCAAATTTAGAAGCATAAATTTAATTCTTACTGGTATATATAACCACTTTCAATGCACAAAGAACTTTGAGCTAATAGCATGACTGTTTTTGGCAATGGGAGTCCTTAGTCTAATAGTCCTATAACACAGTGCAAAATGCAGGTGAAAACAATTTTCGAAGGGAAAGCCTTTGGAAGACTGGCTAGGATCATGAAGTGATGAGAGGGCGATCTGGAACATCTCAAGGAATAAAGACACTCAGTTGTCATTTTACAAAGGACACCACAAAGCAGTCTGCTCTGAGCACTGCCTGTACAGGGGCAGGATCTGTGGAGTAAATTCAAGATGGATCACGCCAAGGGTATCTGCACCCTCCCTTCCTGCCTTCTGTCTCCTAACAAAGTCCTGGCTCAAGTTCCAGCTACTTCTGAGAAGCTTGTCTTGTATTCACTGTTCCTACCCTTGCTCATAATCCTCACTATAGAGAACCCCATGTGTCTCACCACAAACTTGTCTTTCCAACGATATTTTCACCATTTTCTGTGACTGCTGTGTCGAACTGAGCCTTTTCATCTTGTGTCCTGTGTATCCCGTGCCTAACTCAGAAAGCCCAAAACTGGAACACTTCCAGAAATCCAGGGCCATATGCAGAGTGACTGTGTACAGGCTTTTATTTTTCCCCACGTAAATCTCCAGTGGATGAGTACAGGCCACAAAGGACAGTGGGGATCCCCCATAAGGCCAAGCAAAAGGCAGGTGGAGGGCAGTGGGTTGGGGATACTCTTCACATAGCACCAACTGTTCTGATAAAGTCTAGCACACTTCCTTTGGTGGACGCTAATGTTCTTTCTGGATAACACCAAAGCTACCATGTCACTCAACACACTGTAAACGTAACAAAATCTGAACTCAGTGAAGGTCAACCTTATACACGAAATGCCAAGTAAAGAGTGTTCCTGTGGAACATACCTTTTGAGCCAAAGTGCTGTCTGGATATTCCAATTATCAAGGAACATCTTAAAACTTGTTGACATCTGAAAAACAAAGAAACCCTTTTGTTTGGCCAGCAATAGAAGCTTTAAATATTAGTAGTAATACTTTACTGTGTAAAACACACACTCACACACTCTCACACTCACACAGCCCTGAAGCACAGCCCTCACTGGCCTTGCTCACTGCATCCTTGGTGGCTGAGGCACATGGTCCATGATGAGGACGTTTTGAATATTATTGATTATTTGATATTATTGTAATTAAAAATCTTTCCATACCACTCTTGGGACAGCACATCATAAATGATCACTGGCAACTAACTTGTTAGTGATGCACGAACCTCTATTTGCTGAATTCTCAAATTGGAAACTAGATCCCAACGAGCCACTCCATTTCTGTCATAGCCTCGGAAACCAAAACCTGCGGCATTATTAATCGCATCAGCTGTAACAAAGCAAAAAAGAGAAACTTTATAACTTTATTTCCCAAGATAATGTATGTTGTCATATACTAAGTCTTTAATTCATTTTTTGGTCCACAGGGCTTGAATTCAAGGCCTCCAAACTGTCCCTGAGCTTTTCTGCTCAAGGCTATTGTTCTACCACTTTGGGTCACAGCTCTACTTCAGATTTTCTGGTAGTTAATCGGGGACTAACTACCAGTCTTTTGCACCATGGAAAGTCTCACGGACTTTCCTGCCCAGGCTAGCTTTGAACTGCAATGCTCTGATCTTAGCCTCCTGAGTAGCTAGAATTATAGGCAAGAGCCATTTGCACCCAGCTTATAACTTTTATTTTTAAATAGTTAAAGTAGATTTATTCTAATTTTTAAGAAAGACCAACAACATTATCACATATAATGAAATACACAAAGACTTTTGGTTAGCTAGTAAAACATCAGACATTAGGCATGAATGAACACCGGTAGTGTCTAAAAGTTCAGAAGACCACTGGCTCCCCAGAGGTATAGACTGTGTAGGAAACAACTTAAGAGTGCTTCAATGGAATGCAGCAGAGAGTGCTCAGCCACCCAGGGAGGAATTACTCGAGGAAGCTTTGCCTTGGGCTTACCATGTTGCTATCATTCATGTAGTTGGCCTTTTTATAAATAAGAGTATATAAAACAGGTTTTAACAATATTTTTCTTCTGTTTATCAGAACCAACTCTACAATTCTGTTTACAAAATTTGTTTTCCAATGTTTTGCATCACAATGTTCACCTTGTCACCTTTGCCTTATATACCTGCTTGACAAGCTTCAAATGAAGTTTCTGCCTCAAATAAGCAACGGGAAATGCTCAGCTTTCTATTGTGTGGTCTATAACGAGAGAACGAACAACTGAAATCCATCAAAACCCTGCTAAATAATATGCTTGCATATTAAATATAGTCAGTATGCAACATTTAAGTTTTATCCTTAAATGGTTCCTAATTACTGTCTTAGTACCCTTAAACAGAATTTAGGAAAACTATACCTGTGGACAAAAACAAGCAAGATTTACCACTCAAGTTGAATGAGATCAGCAGCCTTTGGTCAAGTATTTATACAACGTTAATTAATATAGTAACATTTATGTTTACTAGGATTAAAAATAAAACCAGTATTATTTAATGAACCAGGCACTTTGCTTCTTGTGGGTTCACCTCCTTCAAGCTCTCTGGAATCTTCTTGAGTCAGCTGACTGAGGGAGGGCCCAGGCTGCTGAGTGGAAGCAGAAGGAGTATATGCCTGCTCATGACTCTGCTCACACTCTGTTGGAAAAGACATGGGTCTACTAACAAGAGCAGAATTTAAATCAAGTGCATAATGCCTTTTAAAAAACCCAGTCATAAGCCGGGCACTGGTAACTCATGCCTGTAATCCTAGCTACTCTGGAGGTTGAGTTTTGAAGATAGTGGTTCGAAACCAGCCCAGGCAGGAAAGTTTATGAAACTCTTATCTCCAATTTTCAACCAGAAAACCTGAAATGGAGCTGGGGCTCAAAGTGGTAGAGCATTAGACATGAGAAGTAAAGCTCAGGTACAGTGCCCAGGCCCTGAGTTCAAGAATCATGACTGACAAAAAGTCTTCTTTTTTAAATCCAGTTATAGAGCTGGGTGCCTGGGAGGCTGAGATCTAAGGATTGTGGTTCAAAGCTATCAATGGTAGCAAAGCCCATGAGACTCATCTCTAATAACTACAAAAAAAACAAAGTAGAGCCAAAGTAGAGCTGTGGCTCAAGTGGTAGAGTGCTAGCATTGAGCAAAAAGGCTCGGGGACAGCGCCAGCCTGATTTCAAGCCCCAGGAATGGCACCATAAGAAAGTAAGTAGATAGATAGATAGATAGATAGATAGATAGATAGATAGATAGATAGATAGATAGATAGATAGATAGATAAGATAAGATAGATAGAAAAATGGTTTAATAACACATACAGCACAGCCCTACAAATTGCTACTGAATAGTCATACCTCCCTCCTGACACTATCTCTTGCTCCTCCTTTCCTTCATTTTGGCCTCCAGCCCCCCCAAAAAAAATTAGCCACAGGATCTAGAACACACTGCTCATTTAAAATTATCATCAAAACTCAAAAGCAAAAACAAGGAAAGAATAACTTTGGAGCTCCTGGAATCCTGATGACACATTCTCAGACGTTCACAGATCAAGCTACAATCTGAGAACCAAATGGGCAGTGTTTAAACAAAGCAATGGAGAGAGGAGTTAATGGATGTGTGACCTGGTGAAGTGAGACTGGGTGAAATGAGGCTCAGATTCTGCTTTTCTATTGACCCAGCATTCCAACAATGGACTTGGATCTTAACTATTATTACTAGGTCCACTATAGTACAGAAACAATAAAAGTATATAATGAACTGAATAGGCTTAGGTAAAGAATTCTTAAAATTCTTTACAATTTGAAAGTAGCTCACTTTCAAAATGTTTTATTTCCTTAAGGTGAAAACAGGGGAACTGATTTTTTTTTTCCTAGATGGCTCCAAACTTCAATGCTCAGATCTTAGCCTATTGAATACTTAGGATTATAGGCATGATTAACCAGTACCCCAATTCTTAAAGAAGTATTAGTTTCAGGTCTATGAAGGTGAATATTCTGTCACACCCTGCAATTACAGCACTCAGGAAGTGTGGGCAAGAAGTTTGTTAATTCTAGGCTAGCCTGTCCACCTGGCTAGACCCTATTCTCAATAACAGCAAAAAAAAATATCGACACCAGTTAAAATTATATTTTTATTGGCAAATAAATTATCAAGCTAGAGTAATTTTTAATGATGCTACTCTGTATGATGTAAGAGTGAAAACAGATTCTGGTCCCAAACTATACTTCACTGAAGTAAAAGCCAACAGTAAAATGCTAGACCTTGGGCCTTGTCATGAGTTGTGCTTTGCTGAAATGTTTCTTTGCACATTCATTTAAATCAAATATGAGCAAGGAAAACAAGACAGAATCTGAAGAATAAGGATGCTTCTAAGGGAAGCAGGCACATGTAAAGGAGGATTCAATTCTCCCATGAAGTGACATTTTACTTTAGTCCGTCCCTCAAGATGCAGCTAGATTTACTACTCAAAGACTGGTCAACTGGTCAACTGAAGCCTCATGAAGCTTATTTAGCAGTCAGCAAAGGGGTTGGGAGTGACCTGTCTCCTTCCTGGTTCCTTCCTTCTTTCATATCTGTGGCAAAAACCATTGACTTCCAATCTCATTTGTTCATGGATGTAAACTATTTCCATACACTGAAATTCAATCATGAAAGCTCAACAGAATGTCTGTTTCCCCCTAATCCTCCTCCTACTAGGTATCACTGGCAACCCCCTCTACAGTGAATGGATAAGACACTGTGCCACGCTGACTCCAGTAGAGTCTGCTTAGCATGGGAAACCATCTATCAGACCATGATAGGGGCTTCAGAGACCTATCTCTGAGTTTTGGGACTTCACCGAAGTCTACCTCAGAGAATAGGGCTTTACAGAAACCTATCTTCAAGTTTTGGGACTTCACCAAAGTCTACCTCGGAGAATAGGGCTTCTAAGAGGCCTACTCCTGGGAAAAGGCTGGCAAACCCCTGGGAAAAGATGTGTTTCTGCCTTTCTTCACTGTATAAGAGTGCCTATTAATCTTTTACTGCTTCTACTGCTCTTTGTACTTATTCATTGTCAACGTTCCCTTATTCAAAGCTCTTTCTTAAGAGTGTTGACGACTCCAATATCTGATGAGTGTCTTAAAAATATGACTAACTCACCAGAGTTAAGTGCTACCCTGAAACCCCTCTTATGGAGGCTAGGAGATAAGTTATAAGTAAATATAAAAGTATTGGGGGTTTCACAAAGTCACTTCAGCAGAAGGAATTATTTGTAAGGGATTTACAAGAAGCAGTAGGCTCAGCTAGAACAGAAAAAATGTATGGCAATTGCTGAGATAATTTTTTAGGAGAGAGAATTTCCTGCTATTTACTAAGAGAATTGCTAGGTCTCCTTAAAGTTTACTATTAAAGAAGAGACAGGAAAAGATCTTATGGGAAAGTTAAGGCCTCTATAAAAATAGGTAATGGTTAATTGGTGACAAACATCGAAACCCAAACCCATTGTATTCCTTAGAGATAAGCCGAAGACAAATGCCTATCAGGCGACCAGCTGGTGACCACCCAAGAAAGAAGCCATGCAGCAAGATTGTGTAACCTTTTGCCCTTTCTCATGGAGACTTCTGTTATAAAAGTTTGCTATCCTCTGCATTAAATTGCACTCAGCACTCAGCATCCACTCCTAATGTGTGTGAGTTGTCTGTTTGCCATCTCCCATCCTATTCCAGGTTCCTCCCTTAGGTGTCCTCCGTCGTCCCGACAGAACCCGGTCCGCGGCAACACTGATCATAGTTTATACTATGGTTAAAAGTTAAGGCCGGGCGCCGGTGTCTCACGCCTGTCATCCTAGCTATTCAGAAGGCTGAGATCTGAGGATCACGGTTCAAAGCCAGCCCGGGCAGGAAAGACTGTAAGACTTTTATCTCCAATAAACCACCAGAAAACCGGAAGTGGCACTATAGCTCAAGTGGTAGAGCACTGGCCTTGAACTGAAAAGCTGAGGGACAGTGCCCAGGTCCAAAGTTCAAGCCCTATGACCGACAAAAAAAAAAAAAGTTTATCATATAGTAATTTGATAATATAGTAATAAACAAGTTATCATATGGTAATTTTAATACAATTAAACTATTGGGGGGGGGGGGAGTCCGGTCGTGGGGCCTGAACTCTGGGCCTGGGCGCTATCCCTCAGCTCTTCAGCTTAAGGCTAGTGCTCTCTACCACTTGAGCCACAGCGCCACTTCCGGCTTTTTTCTTTTTGCTTATGTGGTGCTGAGGAATCGAACCTAGGGCCTCATGCATTCAAGGCAAGCACTCTACCACTGAGCCACCTTCCCAGCCCCAATTAAACTAAATTTTAAGTGTCATGAGGGTAGGATATGTGTTACATATATTAGTGGCTATTCTTCCTACAATAGAATCTAGCATTCAATAAATACATTGTCATTTCAATGATTCCTTGATTTTTATCTTACAATAAAATGGACCTTGATCTAGTTTTTTGGTTGTTCTTTGTTGTTGTTGTTGTTTTTTGGGTCCGGTAGTGGGGCCTGAACTCTGGGCCTGGGCGCTGTCCCTCAGCTCTTCAGCTCAAGGCTAGTGCTCTACCACTTGAGCCACAGCGCCACTTCCGGCTTTTTTTTTCTTTTTGCTTATGTGGTGCTGAGGAATGGAACCCAGGGCCTCATGCGTGCAAGGGAAGCACTCTACCACTGAGCCACCTTCCCAGCCCCTTTTTGGTTGTTCTTACACATAAACTTTTAGGTCTACATGAGTAACACTAATTTTTCTAATTGGTGTTTAACTCTGTATCCTCAAGGGGGCACTCTCAAGCTTGGTGGGTGGCATGCCAATAGCACCAACTACTGGCTAGTGGAAAGGTAGAGGCTAAGGGACTGGCTGAGCCCAGAATTTGAGGCCAACCTGGGTAACACATGGAGACCACACCACTGGAAAAAAAAAAAAAAAATTACATATGATCTCCTACAACTCAACACAAACAGCGTAAGTCTACTTACATTACTTACCTAAAGTCCATGCGAAATAGTACTTAGGTCTGGCAGCCAAAAGAGAGACATACAGATAGATAACTTTGGTTGGCCATGAAGCTGTGGCTTGAAAATGCTCATCAATGTTGTACTCCACGGGTAACAAGTTGGAGATGGTCAAGTGAAATAATAAAGAAAGTCCACAGACTATGAGCTTCTGAATGACTGCCGGCTAAAAAAGTCAAGACACAAGTCGTGAGCTTCATCTGCACTCCCTTTAGTACTCTGCACAGGTTGCTCTTACTGACTATAAGACCAAAAATGGACAGCTACCTTGCACCAGCAGTTCAGATCCTCCACAACCCCATGGCAGAAACATTATCAAGCTATCTACAACTTACTCAGACTGTGTATGGAGAACTTTCAGAGAATAAAATATCTAAAGCAAACACAAGCAAGGGATAAATGTACACAGAAACGTATACACACAAAAATTTTGGTAGTGGATTTCATGATTTTCAAATGAAAATCGAGTTTAATGTACGTTATGTAACATACATTCATATTCTGTTCTTTTTCTGTGTTTTTAAATGCTAGACATTTCATGGACATTGTTTTTGCAATAAACAATACATGTCCCTTTAACTCTAAAAGGTCTTGAGTTCAGCTTTCAAGAAGGATCAAACTAAGGGTTGGAGGTATGGTTCAAGTGGTAGAGAGCTTGCCTAGCAAGAGCAAGATCTAGTAATTCAACCCCAGTGCCCTCCCCACCAAAACCTAACAAGAACACTGAAAAGCCACATGCCTTAGAAGACTAAAGTTTGCATGAAGGATTGATGGAAAGAAGAGATCATTCATTGCAACACTACAATATTGTGGTGAGAGTAAGTTACCAGCTCATGGTGCTTTATATTTTCACACTCGTGGTATATTTGTGTTTAGAAGAGATCATATAGGGTCATGGATGGAAAGATAGGAAGTGCATCCATTCAGATGTAGCAAAGAACAAAATACTGGATTTAGAGTGTCCTGTACCCTAAAGGACACATAGTCAATTTAACTAAATTAAATTTATAAAGGAACATCCATATATTAATACTTTATCTAACAGTGAGAGTCAGATCCATCTGTCCCTTGGTATCTACTAGGACTAGTTCTAGGCCTCCTTTCAAATACCTAGCAGATGTTCAAGTCCCTTCTACAAAATGGTGTAGTAGTTGCATATAAGCTAATAAGCACATCCTCAAACACTTTAAATAATCCCTAGCTTAGCTGTAATATCTAATATAATGTAAGAACTATGTCAATAGCTGTTATATTTTATTGTTTAAAGGATAATGACAACAAAAAGCCTGGACATATTCAGCACAGATACAATTCTTAAAGTCCCTTTGGTCTGTGGCTGGTTGAATCTGTGGATGCAGAATCTTGGAAGCAGAGGGCTGACTACAGGATCTTCAACTTTCTGTTATAACAGTAAGACCTCTGAAGGGCTGAGTCCAGAAGAGAGAGGCTCAAGTGGTAGGGAACCTGCTTAGCAAACTCAAGTCCCTAAGTTCAAATCATAGTACTGTTCCCCCTCGCCCCCCGGCAAAAGTTTATTTTTTCAGTCTGCACATACAAAAAAACTGTCAATGGAAGAGAGATACACTGACTTCAAGCTTGAACTACAACCTAATTTGACATGGTAACTTCTCCAGGAACACTTAACTGATAATGGAAAGCATGAAAAAAACACCCCAATACAAGACACAATGAACTGTACAGTACAAAAGGTGAATCAACAGCTTTTGCAAATGGACACACTCTTCTTCATTCACTCTTCACTGCCCATACAACTGGAAAATGGCAGGTGTGCCAAAGAAAGGAGGTGAAACTTTGTCTAGTCCTCATTCAGGAGAAACACACAGCCCTGGTCTCCACCTTCACAGACTTCCTGCCTTGCTTCCTATTTCTCCTGGGCATCTAGACTGCAGCAGACCAACTGCAGCAGGAGCAGCCTCTGGGGAAGCCTCTTCAGTCTGCCTTATGAAGCAGCATCTCGAAGGAAGAACAAATGTGCTGTGTTCAGTTGTGAAGTGATTGAGCAGGGTCTCCAGAGCCGCACTGCCTGGGTCTGAGTTCCCATTCTTCTCCTGCCACCCTGAGGAAATCTGCTCAAACCACAGAGCCTCTAAGTCATTGTCCTCCTGACAAATGGTGAGGGCAGCACCTGCCTCTCCGCTGCAGGCAGGACTTTGAAATGACCTGGCATGAGGGAAGGGCTAGCCTCGAGCAAGCTATCAGCACTGCAGCTGACTGTAGAAATGTGGACAAGATGACATGTGAAGGAGGCCTTCAGAGGAGTAAAATTTCAGCCAGAAACAACTGAGAAGAAGAGAGGGCAAGTAGGGAAGAAAAGAGACCTAGTCTCCACAGGTGCAGGTTAGGAAAAAGCCAGGACAAGCGGCCTGGCCAAGTCCACGAGGAGGGCTGGGTGTGAGACAGCTCATCACGCACAGCATTCGTCTCATGGAGAAATCTAGCACAAGGTTCTTCTACGTAACCTATTCTTAAGTCTTTAATCATGATTGCATTTCTACTAGGCATTGCTACTAGGTTCAGGGTGCAGTCATTTATCTTGAAAAAGAGTTACAAAGAGACAGGGCAATTCAAAACATGACAACATTCCTATGTTTAAATAAATGAGTGAATACTTGAGTTAAACCTAGGGTCTTACATTTGGAGAGGGCTCTGTTCTTTCATGCTGCACCTCTTCTCTTCCATTTTCACCTGACTGTGGCATGTGGAGTGACTTGCCTTCAATGAAAGCAATGTAGTCTTTGTAAGAGCACAGCGGGCCTGCCAGGATGCCCATGAAGTTGCAGTTGTAACTTACATACTCCAGAAGGCTGGGCATACGCCTGCAATGGAAAGACATGCAACTTGTGTGACATGTGACAGCAGGTTCCAGAAACTTTCATGAGAAAATGCCATGTACTGCACTGCCTTCATATTTCTAAAAGAAAACAAGCCATACTTTTCATTGGTATACATACATAAGATTCACAAAGACAGGGACATAGTAATGCTCAACAACAGTTTTCAGTAAGAGAATACAAAGACCTTTATAAAGAGCCAAGCACAGTGGCTCACAATTATATTCCAGCTATTTAGGGGGTGTAGACAGGAAGAGTGTGGTTTGAGGCCATCTGGGGCAGAAAGACTCTCTCAAAGAACAAGCTGGGCATGGCAGTTTATGCTTGTAATTCCAGCTCCAGTGTGGGCAGAGATAGGAGGATCATGTCTTAAGGCCAGCCCTAGGCCAAAGATCAAGATCCTAGCTAAAAAACAAGTAAAGCAAAAAAGGACTGAAGACACAGCTCAAGTGGTAGTGTATTTATTTAGCAAGTGTGAGACCCTTAGTTCAAACCCCATAGCTGCCAAAATAGAAAATGTTAAGACCTGTATAAGCAACTACAGTTTCTACTAAGATTTTATGATGGAAGATGTCTAACATAGCTGTGACACGCCATGGAGAACCCTCTATTACGAATCATTTCCCAGTTATTTGATCATACATGTGTGTACCAACCACATGTCTGGCCAGGTCCAGGGCCTGCAGACACAATAAAACAGAAACTCTGCATTTATCCATCTCACATTTCAGTTACAAAGAACAATCAATGAACCACACAGATATATTTACAACATAAATATTTTCAGAGATGTTAAGTGCTATAAGGAAAAGGTGTTTTTATTATATTAACAGGTTGGAGAAGGCCCCCAGTGAGACAGGGTAGGCCAGTGGGACATGAGAAGTTGTATGATGTCAGTGGTGAGGATACTGGGCAGAGGCTGAGCCTGACTGGCACCAAAGCAGCAACAAGACTGGATCGGACTGATCTTGGACAGACACAGGCAAAAGAGAGCTGAAGTGAGATAATGTGGGGCCTCAGAAACCATGGAAGGAATGGTAGATTTTGTTCTTCATGAGTTTAAAAGCCACAGTAAAGTCTAAAGGCATGTGTGCTGCAGAGGCCTCACTTGAGCCCACATGTGGACAGAGCAGCAGCGTCCCCAGCAGGGCTGACTGGCTTGGGGTAGGAGGGACAGCAGCTGCACAGATGCTGGCAGCAGAGCCATGAGGTTGCTCACAGATCAGAGGTAGGGTCTGAGATGGAAAGAAGAAAGGATGGCTCAGAACGTTTGTGATCCTGCTACCTTGAAGACTGGCCCCATGGCACACAGCCCCCTAATGTTGACTAAGCATTTCTGGTCAATAACCACAAGTGACAAAAGAACCTGAGATGGTAAGCAGGCTTCTTGAACATGCTTCTTCCTCTCTAAATACAATGCTAACTCCCTAAAAACACACTAGGTATGGATAAAAGCCAAACGAACATCCTTTTTTGGGGGGGGGGGGGGAGGGAGGAGGGTCAGGTCGTGGGGCCTGAACTCTGGGCCTGCGCACTGTCCCTCAGCTCTTCTGCTCAAGGCTAGCACTCTACCACTTGAGCCAGAGCACCACTTCCAGCGTTTTTCTTTTTGCTTATGTGGTGCTGAGGAATCGAACCCAGGACCTCAGGCATGCAAGGCAAGCACTCTACCACTGAGCCACCTTCCCAGCCCTAAACAGACATCCTTATATACTAGGTATCACCTTCATGTAAAGATAACAGGAAAACAACACTGTGTACCCCCCCCCCCCTTTCTGGAACTAGCTGGGGAAATACTCTGCTAACACTCCTTTTCTAACTTTTCCAGAAGTGTTTTTCCTATACTTAAGGGTCTTAAATCCTAATTATTTTCCTTTGGATATCAAATTGAGGAGGGAAAGTGTTTTTGGCAGATTTTCTTATTTAGTTCCTTCTATGTAAATAACCCCGAGCAGGAAGCTTTCTCTGTGCGCTGGATATCAAGACAAGCACCTTGCAATCACAGAACTCCTTGCACTCTAGCAAAGAGCTTCATTTCCAACACCACAGACCCCACACAATGTCAGCTTGTCACAGCACAGCTCCATCTTACCAAGTCAAACCATGTATCACAATTTGCAAGGACAGGAGATAGCTTTGTTAGTATTAAGTAGTTGAAGAGAGTTTTCAATTCCATAAATTAGGTAATAAGCACAAAGCATTAGTATAAACCTCTTCCATCATTCTCCCCCATTTTCCCCTTCCCATACTTACCCAAGTTATGTAAGTCAGTTTTTATATAATGTACATTGAATACAATGACTGTATTCACTATTCTTCCCTCTATTTGTGTATGCCCCTGGAGAAAACCTTTTTTGGGTGTGTGCTAGTCCTGGGGCTTGAACTCAGGGCCTGGGTGCTACCCCTGAGCTTTTTGCTTGAAACTAGCACTTTGCTTGAGTTCTACCATTTGAGTCTCAGCTCCATTCTGCCTTTTTGCTAGTTAACTGGAGGTCAGAGTCTCATGGACTTTCCTGCCCAAGCTGGTTTTGAACTGCAATCCTCATATCTCAGCCTTCTGAATAGCTAGGACTACAGGTGTGAGCAACTGGCACCTAGCTGAAATAATTCTTATCTAAGAAATCTGGTGACATAATTTTCTGCTCAACTGTCATACCAAGCAACTCGTTGAAAGCACTTTGGTCAATAGCTATAGTATTGGCCTGTAAAAATGAGACCTTAAGTCTACTGTAATATTCTTTTTTTGTAATATTCTATTTATCATCTAAAATGAAATATTTCATTCATTCTATCAATATGTCTTAGGATTTCTCAAATGTCAAATTACTGACATTTGGGCCAATAATTCTTCGTGGCAGGGGCCTCTCTGGCACACTGCAGGACTTGTGGAGGATTCATGAGCCTCTAGCACTAGCTGTCAGTAGCAGCATCTCTCCCCTGTTTTGACCACTGAAAATGTCTCCATACAGTGTATATGTCTCATGTATGAAGACACTCCCAGTGTTGAACCACTATTTAGTTGAAGGGAACATGAAAATAAACCAAAGTTTCTGTTCCCAATGACTTTCTATTTGGGAGTTAAGTGTAAGTACAACCAATATATTATGTAACATCCAATGGTAAGATTATTATTATTATTATTATTATTATTATTATTATTATAAAGAATAACAAGGCAGGGCAAAGGAATAGAAATTGACTGTAGAGAGGGAGTATTTTTCTGATAGAGCTGTCTGTTAAGAGTGGGTTGTTAATCATAGGGACAAACACTAAAATCTCAGCACTAGGGAGGCAAAGATCCAGGTTAACCTGGGATAAAGAGTAAGACACTGTCTCAAAAAGGAAAACAAAAATAGGATGAGTGAAGAAGAGTCTAGAACTCTGAGCTCTTGGTGGATATTACATGCAATTATCCAAGATTTGAAATTTTAAATTACGTGGAAAGGCATAGTTTTTGTTTATTTTAATCAAGGAACTAGAATACATATAATCCAAGGCACATTCAAAGGATTTCTGGCTGCTAAAGTAGGTTATAGAAGGCAGGAGGGAAAAACAAGGAGAATGATCATGAAAGCAGTGAGTAAATGAGGGTCTGGACAGAGACTAGAGTGGGACTAGAGAGATGTGGTCAGATTAGAACTGCTGGAAAGAAAGACCAGCTAGATTTACTAGAAACTGGATTTGCAGTGAGAAGGTGATGAATAGTATAATTATTAACCCAGGAAGTGATATTGCAGAGAAATATATTAGATGGGTAGGGAGGAAGATGGAAGCAGAAATCAAGAGATCTGTTTTGGACATACCTGTCACTATCAACACAAAAAAAAATGAAATGATTAGGGCTATATGAGGCTGGAGCTAAGGAGCAATCTAGGTAGGAACATAAATTTAGGCAATGTCAAACATGTGAACACAGCATTTGAAGCCACTGGATTTGTATGGGCAACACATGAGAACATTGAAAAGTCCAGGTCTGAGCTCGGGTTCAACAATAGTCAGTGAGGAGGTGAGGCAAAGGAGACAGAGTAAGAATGGGTGGTGGGTGGGGTAAGAAGGGAACCAAGAGATTCCAGCATCCTGGAGGGCAAATGATGACTTCCTCATTGTTGAATGATCAACTGGCTAACACTGGAGGGCTGAAATCTGCTGAGCTTAAGGGAAACTTGAGAGTGGAAACAACCATCTGCCTACAGGGAAGAAGGGAGAAGGAGAGAAAAGGCAGTGGAGAGAGAAGTGGGGCTGTTACACAGAAAGGAGTGGAGTAACAGAAGGGAGTGGCTAGATGAGAACACATAGTAAAGCAGTATTTTTCTTTATTTTGGAGAAAGTGATCCAGCAGCAGCAGAGGGAAGGAAAAAAAGAAATCACATTCAGTGAAGTAAAAAGTTGTCCTTATATTGGACTATGGACTATTGGACTATGAGTATTAACTCAGTACTAGGAAAAAAAGTATTTGCAATGATTGAGGCAGTTTGGGAGACTTTGTGGTTACAGAATGAAGCAGTTATTCTTATTCTCTCCGAAAACTAAAATGTGCTACCATTATGAAAGGAGGATACACAGTCTGGTAAGATAGAGAACTAAGAAAATAATATTAAAGAAAATACTTTTTTTAAGGTGTGTGCCTATACTGGGGCTTGAACTCAGGGCCTGTCCCTTAGCATTCTCATTCAAGGTTGTCATTATAGCACTTGAGCCACAGCTTCTCTTCCAGCTTTTTAGGGACTAATTGGCAATAATTCTCACAGACTTTCCTGCCTGGTCTAGCTTCAAACCGCAGAGTAGTTAGGATTACAGGCATGAGCCGACAATCCTCAGCAGAAATGTAATTTTTAAATTGGGGATACAAATTCAAAATGATTTGAGTCATCAAGACTGTCTTTGCATCAGGTTTCTTCTACAGTTCAAGTAAGTAACAAATTAATTGAATTAGGTCTGGGAATTTGCCAAGTGGGATAAGGGAAACTGAGCTGAGTGACTGACTATAAGTGATGGGGGCTGTATGGACCAAGGGCTCCGAAGGAAGAGAGAACCCAGGTCAAATTAACTTTTCATCAGTTAAGTATATTCGAATGGATGGTTACTTATATGTATGAAGACACGCTAAAGAGAATATGTAAACACAATATTCTTAAAGATGGGAAAAATAGAAGAATATCCCCAGGATAAGCTACCTGGGATCAAAGGTGAACACAACATAGGTAGTCACAATGTCACTTGCATTTTTCTAGCAGCTGTGTATTTTAATTTCTAATTCTATTGACAAGACTTTGTCAAGAAATTAAGCCATTTCTTAGGTGACTCTTTAGAGTACCTATAGCCAATGAAACAGAAACCTATCCCAGATAAAATTCCTCGAATAATCATAATCATTATCTGAGTAGTTTTTCATTATTTCAAAAATATCATGTCTATGTACTATCAGACATAGATAAGTTAACGTGACACGTCCTCGCCCAATCCCTGCTATCACATTATTGGTCTAGAAATGGAGGCTGCTATTACTAATAATTACTACTTGGTAGACATACTACTTTCCTATTTTTAAGGAACTCAGTGCCTTGTAGCAAAAAATCTAGCAGAAAGCCTTGTGGTCCACAGAAGGTGCACACTGTTCCAGCATACAGGCAAGGTATGAGCGAGCCTTAAAAGGGATGCCTAGCCCAGCACAGCATGATCCGGGGCAGGGAGGTGTGTGGAGCAGAGGAGGTTTGGTTTCCATAAACTACATTTCTCTGGAAGGACCAAGAAGCCTCATCCACAAGAGTAATATGTGCTTAAACCATAGCAAGACATGATGCAAAGACACATACCTTACAGCTAAACCCTTCTGTGTTGGAGTCAGTTCTTCATCTTTTCGAATCATTCCTGAGAAACAGAAAACAAGTGCTCTTATCAGGTATGATTTCTCACAAGAATGACATCTTTTCCATTCACATTTTCATCATATTCCTCTTTGAAATTCATGCTATATTTCCAATTCTGATCTAATGACCATCTCTTCTTTCTTAGGACAAAACAGACTCAATCATGCAAAGGACCATCATGTAATGTGACATGTCCAAGTCTATGTACAGTAAATATCTCATTACAGGAAAAACAAAGCCATGAATCTCATTTATCTCTAAAGGAAATTATTTTATAGAAAATTTTCCAAAGGGTTGGAGGTGTGGCTCAGCTGGTGGTACACTAGCCAATGAATAAAGGCATCAGGTACTGAGTTCGAGTCCCAATCTCAGACCAAAAAAGAAAAGAAAACTCACAGAAATGGAATGACAAAGAGTGAACAAATGAAGCAGTGGTACTTACTGAATACTGTGTTGAAAATGAACTATACAACATGCAGACAGAAATGGGAGTGAAAAACTGGGAGAGAGTGAGGGAAGGGATTAACACTGTCCAAGAAGAAATGTATTCACCTTTAAAATAAAAATAAAAACTATTTAATAAAACTTTCCAAATGCTAGTACTTTAAAAATTATCCTTACTTGTAAAAATTATGACCTGCCAAAAAGGGGCATTTAAAAGTTTCAATTAATGGATGATTTAAATAACTAACTCAATGAAGCACTGGTGACTCGCATCTGTAACTGTCGCTACTCAGAAGAATAAAATTGAGGATCACAGTTCAACAGTCTGGGCAGGAAAGTCCCCATGAAACTCTTATCTCCAATTAATGACTCAAAAATCAGAAGTGGGGTTGTTGCTCAAAGAGGTAGAGCATTAGCCTTGAGCAAAAGAGCTCAATAATGCCCAGGCCCTGAGTTCAAGCCCCATAACCAAAAAAAAAAAAAAAAGGTAAATAACTCAGTTATTTACTCAAGGTAAAGCAAAAGCAAGGAACAATCTCTCTCTCTTCCATGACTCCAGTGAATGAAAACTACCTTCAAATATATCATCTTTGTCCATGTATTTGCCTTTTCCTCCCATACAAGACATATTACTATGATCACACTTACTACACCCATATGCTTTTTAAAAAGTAAACCCTAAATTCATCTTAGAGACTAAAGAGAGACTAAATTTAAAGCAAATAACACAATTAGAAAATATTTATAGCAAATAAAATGTAAATATTCCTCCCTAATAATAATGAAAGCAATTAAGAAGCACCGAGAAGAAACAGAAAACATAAACAAGTCATAAAATACAAGTATTAATTGATACATAAAATATTAATTTCATGATGAATAATGAAAAAAGACTAATTAGTAAAACAATTTCTAGAAGGCTGATGCAAAAAGACTGAGTTTGAGGCCAGACTAGGCTACCTAGGGAGTAGATCAGCCTCAGCTGCTCACTGTCTCCATCCTTCCCTGCAAAAGAACCCCAATAAATAGAGAAATGCAGACTAAGAGGATGGTATTTTTCACTTATAGTACACAGAATTTTTAAAGGTTCTTATTCATATAGCATGGTCTCAGTATTAGATAACATATATACATTTTTATATACAATACACACATTACCAAAAGAGAAGAAGAAAATTATTATTGCCTTAAGATAACACCCAGGAATAGTACTAGCATTTTGAGGAGAAAGAAATTCCTACTACTTCTGTAACTTATATTCTAGTAGGAAGAAAGAATATATAATAATGAGCTACTAAGAGGAATTTATATGATTTTTCTATAAACCAGTACAGCAAAGACTTGAGAAAATCTTTCTGTCTCCTAACCTTAGTAATCTAAACTAAGGAAATAATAATATAGAGGTCTGACTTGAAACTTATGATAAGGGTATGACAAGCATATACACAATAACAAAAAATTTAATTGCCTATACATACAACAACTAGGGAAAAGGAAAATAATTATGTATCTACTTTTGACAATTATGTAAATAGATAGCCAGATCTTGGAAGAAGATGAAGGAAGAAGTCGAACTTTAGTAAGTATGGCTCTGAGGAGAACTGGAAACACAGAGGACTTGTCACTTTTTTTTTTTTTTTTTTGTATTTACTTGTACTATCCAAAGTCTCTTCAATGAGCAAGGTCTACTTCTCTGTAGTCAGAAGAGGAAAGACAGGTAAAAAAAATACTGAAGAGAAGGGAAAGGAAGCACATGATCAGGAGGGAATCCACAGAGAGGAATGCTATACTCCAGACAACTCTACGACAGACACTGCTATCTACTCTGCCCACAAAACAAAGGGCTTTCTTTGGAAATGATGACCATAGGTAACTTAAAAAAATCAATACATTATGTGTGTGTTGTATGTCTATGTGTGTATGTCTCTCTCGGTGTGCATATCTATGTCTGAGTCTGTGTCTCTTCCTTTTGTCAGGAAAGAGCCTTGTTAATAGCCAAATCCATGTTGTCAAACTTTGGTATATATACATTTTGTTGGGCATTAATTCAGCATTTCTAAGTGTTTGGTTTAAGGTAGACTACTTACGTCAGTATAGTCTGACATTTGGGCCGGAGAGGTTATGATGATGTTAGAACTGAAAACTAGCCAAGGACAATTAGACATACAGCTTAAGAGACAGACTGTCATAAAACAATTTGGTGTGGAAAGTGTACAAGTACAACAAGCAGTCTTCCTTCTCAGTTCAAAATCTGGGTACTTATAAACAGAATGACTTACAACAGATTAAGGTCAAGATACCATTTTTTAAAAGCTAGAACACTAAACAAGACAGTATATACAGTTTAGCATATGATGGATGAGAAATGACTTTTCCTATTTCCACATGAGGTATCAGCATCCAGCAAGGCTGAGGTACTTCTACTGGAAAGTGCTATCAGTGAGGCTGCTGGTGAGACAAGTCAGATTTCATAATCAACAAACACACCCAGGCTGCTATAGTGACCTCTCAAAGATCTTGCATATACAGTTTAAAATTAAAAAGGTAGAAAGAAAGACTCAATCTGTGAGAGGGATGAAGTGTCTCAAATATTGCCTAGAATTTTCCTACTACAGAAGGACACCTGCTCCTGATGCTGTGGAATGAATGCTGCTGCTGGCCTGGTAGCTTAGAGATAATAGCTACAGCAGAGGCCCAGATCCAATGGGCTCTGCAGCGTTGCTGCACCTGACAAGGTGGGCATCAGAAGGTCCCACAGTCTCAACACAGATACAGTTCCTTGTACCCAGACTGTCTATGCCAAAGTGTGATTATTCGGAACCCCTGCTTTCCTTCTGTGAGCCTAGAAATGTGACCAGCCTCCAGGTGACAGCCCTGAGTGCTGAGTCTCGAATGACTTCCCTGGCAGTTAGTCCTTCACAAGTGCTGTCACACTAGTTGCTGAAGGAATCAGAGCATTTTCTGTGCTGCACTAGGAGAGGACTCTTGGAAACATGTGCTTGGTTCTTCTGTACTTCACTAGAGGCATTTCTATCTTACTAATTTTGCTTGGAACTTTTATGTTAATTAATCTTACTAATGAATAGTACTGCATGCGGAATCCTGTAAATTACCAAACCAGGGATGGGCTTATGGTCCCCCTAACAGATAAGGAACCATTCCTCCATTCCAGCCTGCAGTATGAAGTAGAAGGTGGTATGGGGTATGGCCAGCAGGATGTCTGATACCAGGATGGGGGAGGAAACATCTTTTTTTTTTTTTTTGTCGGCCGTGGGGCTTGAACTCTGGGCCTGGGCGCTGTCCCTCAGCTCTTCAGCTCAAAGCGAGCGCTCTACCACTTGAGCTACAGCGCCACTTCCGGTTTTCTGGTGGTTTATTGGAGATAGGAGTCTCACGGTCTCTCCTGCCCGGGCTGGCTTTGAACCGCGATCCTCAGATCTCAGCCTCCTGAGTAGCTAGGATTACAGGCGTGAGCCACCAGCGCCCGGCGGGAGGAAACATCTTGAAAAACTAAAGTATTCAGAACAATTCAGACATTATACAGCTAATATATATCTGAAGTGCTCTATTGTCATCAGATGCTTCTAGACTAATACGCAAAATTGTATCCCTGAGCCATGACTTCCCTATATTCTCCCAGCTTGAGCCATCATCAGCATGACACAGAAGTCTTAGCACCTAAATACAACTGTATATTTTCACTGGCAGCATCTGACAGAATGAGAAAGTATGAGCCATATAATTATACCATACTTGGTGGAGTTCTTCATTTTTCAGGATGTAAGAACTATGAGACATGATATGCCAATTGTAATCCATAAAAAGACCCTACAAAGTGGATCAAATGGTGGGCTTACTTGGGGCAGCACCCTGGAGCCTAAGTCTACCTGCACAGTCCCTGCCCATGCCACATCTCTAGGGAGAATTTGTCTTCTGTGCAGGTGCTCTAGTTTTTGAAGGGCAGAAACACAATTGCTGTTGAACATGCACATTTGACTAAACAACCATCAAAGGTATTTAAAAGAAATCAATTTCCTGCTCCAAAATTATTTTGGTTGTCAGTAGTGAAAATGGAAGTTGTTTACTTTTTCCCCAGAAGTCAAGGCTGGTCTTCTGAATATGGGTGAGGAAATCTGACCAGGAAGTAGGCACAGGATGGGGCACGTGGGTCTACACAGACAACCCTAGCAGATATTCTTTCCATTTTTGAAGAAACAAGAGCATGAATCTCAAGACTCAGAATCCTGGTGGTTGGCATTTCCTAATTGTTAGAATAAGGGGTCTACTCACTAAAGATAGTTATACATATTTATACTAAAAAGATCTTTGTAAATGCAAATATGTGCATGTGTGAATATACAGGGGAGGGGGAAGATGAATACAAATTTACAGCAGATGAGATAGGAATTAATGAAATTTGATTTAGGACAAAAGTCTATTACATTTTTTCATCGTGTTCTAGTCATGGGGCTTGAGCTCAAGGTCTATGCACTGCCCTCTAGCACTGTATCACTTGGGCCACTTCTGGCTTTTTTGGTGCTTAATTCAGGATAAGAGTCTCATGGATTTTTCTGCCTAGGCTAGCTTCAAAGAGCAATCTTCCACACTCAGTCTCTTGAGTAGCTAGCATTATAGGTAGGTATAAGCTACCACAAATGTGGGTCATATGATCAGATCACACTATCTTTTGTCATTGGATTAAATTAAAAATCAAGATAAATGGAGCTGCGACTAATGAGGGAAAACAATGGAAGTGGTGAAACTGATCAAAATGCATTACACTCATAAATTTATATGTTGAATTAAAATCCCATTTTTGAACTAAAGATAATAATTATTTTTCAAAAAAGATAGAAGACTGAGGGGAAACAAGCACACTTTATTATTTTTTTATTGTGAAAATACTGTACAGAGGGGTTACAATTACATGGGCAAGATAATGAGTACATTTCTTATCAAGCATTGTAGCCTCCTCCTTTGTTTCTCCTTCCCATCCCTTCCCATCTTCCCCCCCCCAATCCTCCCTGCCCCCCCCACCAAAGTTGTGAAGTTCGTTTTCAACATAACGACTTGTACATCTCATCGTTGCAATGGGTCCACCTGTATCCCTATTTAAACGATTTGTTTTTTCCCTTCCCCTCCACAAATTATACCGACATCAAATACAATGAAAGCAGGGGTTATACTGTGTGTGTGTGGGGGGGGGAACATACAAAGTAACAAAGAAATAATCTTATAAATGACAAGCACACTTTAATAACCTAAGCAAAGCTAAACGTTTTCCTTACCTTGCTCCATCCCTTTTCTTGTTCTACAGAGAATTGTTATGATACTATTTCAAGCAAAAGATTTTTTGAGTAGGATTAATTTGAGCAATGAAAAATTAGTTTCAGAATTCTTACCATCATGAATTTCATAAGCCAAACTAGTGATCTTCTGGGTAATGATCATCATTGGGCTGTGACAAGACAAAAATTAAATATTTTAAGTGAAAAAAGTTAAAAAAATACTGTTACATATGAAAAAAAAGTCTTTGTTCAGCTTATATGCCAACAAAATCAATAAACTCCTAAAAGAAGACCATCCAGAGGTTTCAGAGACAGGTAACCGGAGGCTTTGTCATCAGACATGCCCAGGACCCAACTGATGAGCACTTCTTCTGAGATACCACTGCCTTTTGCCACAAGGATGAACAGTAAAATGCCTGGGAAAAGGGGAACAGGTAGGAAATAGAAGACACTGGGTGAGAAGTGTAAGTGTGGGGAGCCAGGCAGGATAGGGAAACAGGGAGAAAGGGAAGGGGGAGAGTGCTGCCTCCCTATCCTGAAAACTGGGCATGCCAGGTCAGCCACCTACAGCCCAGGAGCCCTGGCATATTTTCAAGAAAAGAAAACTTATAAAGAATGTGTCAAGGGGAAAAAAAAAAAGGCAGCATTTTCTCCCCCCGCCCCTTTTTTTTTGTGGTCGGTTGTAGGACTTGAACTCTGGGCTTGGGCTCTGTCCCTGCACTCTTCAGCTCAAGGCGAGCGCTCTACCACTTGAGCCACAGTGCCACTTCCAGGTTTCTGGTGGTTTATTGGAAATAAGAGTCTCATGGACTTTTCTGCCCAGGCTGGCTTTGAATTGCGATCCTCAGATCTCAGCCTCCTGAGTAGCTAGGATACAGGTGTGAGCCACTGGCGCCCAGCTTTCTTCCTATTTTTTAAATTACTCTAACTGAATGGGTAACTTGGAAGAAAAGAAATCGACTATATAAAGCCCTAGGATGCATTTCATTTTATCCTTTGTCGCCTCAGTTTACAGATGGATGAAAGAACAACCAACAGGTTAATTCTTAAAATGGCAAGAGAAGTGGGGAGTCATGTTTTTCCTAAAGGCAGAATGTGCACTTTGCGTGCTCGGAGCAGGTCACATGGGTGCATCCTTCCACACCCTAACTGTGCAGCCTGTTCACGAAGGGCAGATCTATTGAGGTCTCCCACCAATCACACTGTCCAACATTGCCTTTGGCAAAACAGTGGTCTCACCAGGACTCAAGGAAGACATGGATTCTCAGTGTCAGCTTAGGGCTACCAGAGCTTGTTTTCAACATCTCACCACTGGGAAGCAGATGTGCAAGTTTGCTTCTCACATGCCCCGAAACAGGCAAGGTCACAGGAGGCTGCTCTTAAAATTTCCAGAGATTTCTCTTGGTTCCCTTAAAGCTGATTCTTCTATTTACACTACTCACTCCAAGGAAATCACTTCTCAGACAACTTAGTCCCCCAAGTCTGCCAGGAACACCTGGTTGCCTGGTGTTTCTGCCTCCATACCCTGAAGGATTATAAAAATGCCCTACATCCTTCACTTCCCTGGTATGGGATCAGGGAGGGCCATGTTTCTCCCCCTGCCTAATACTTTATAGTTTAGCTTATCAGTGAATTATAACATCTCCTGTAGTTCTAACTTGAATTGCCATGCACATCTCATTAAAACTGATACAATAGTTATTAAACTTACCACAATGACATATTAAGCTGTTAGTCATACTAAGTGAAGACTTTTAGAAATGCAGATATGTGCTTGTTTTCAGTGTCTTTACTGTGCCCCTCACATCCATGCAACTTTTTCTTTGGGCTCAAAGGACACAAAACTTGTCAGGACAGTGCAGTGGGCTGAGAGGAAGAAAGGCACGGTGCTGATTCCAAGAGAGCCCCACCACAAAAGGAGCCTGAGCTGGGGAGGTGGCCGGGAGCAGACACCAGGCTCCAGACTCTGCAGGTGCTGCTTTGCTTCACTCTGCCTGTTCTTCCTGGATCTAATCTGCAGAGCACCACACCTTCTTCAGGCCTCAACCTAAGTGCTGCATTGTCCAGGAGGCCTACTGGAGCAGCTCTGCGGTCCCGTGTCCACGCACAGGCTCGCTCTTCATTTTGTTCTCACTCCTTTGTGTCTGCTGAGGTAAGATACCTCCTGAGGACCTAGCATCCAGCCAGTATCACCCTCTTTACAAAGTCCCAGGGCGAGTAACTGAGCTGCCTGTTCCTGACGGAACCTGCAGGTGTCTAGTCAAAATCTGCTACTCTGTCCATTCTCATCAAACAGTAATCACCATACTGTACTGCAACCAACTGTTTGCTTTTTGGTCACCCCAAAATGCCTCAAGCTCCTCAGTAGCAGGAACACTGCCTCTGAGCCTTCAGAACCTGGCACAGGGTCTGCACTCCAAGTACTGCTTGGTTTACAAATATATGTTATCCTTTTGTCATTTCCTTTCCAGTTAGGGATGGTCATTAACCTATACATTCACTTGGTTCCAATGAGTCTGGCTGCAGTGTGTTTTAACAGGACATCTCACTTCAGAGTGATTCACACCATTACCGACACTTCAACTCTGCTGACCTTGTAATGAATGGCACTCCTGTATCCAATTCCCTCCTAAGTCTCCAGGAAGGCTGACCTCACCTGCCAGCACCGAGACCATCTCCTGTCCCCCAGGGGGAGGCAAGGAGTTGAGTGGGCAGGGCCGGGAGTGGGGAGCAGGCTTCAGAACCTCCACTGAGGGAGGCAGTACCTCAGGTGACACTTCCTCTTCCTTTCACAGGACATCACTCTACTCACTGGTATCTTAGCCATGAGATGGCTAAGAATGCAGAAAGTATAGAGAACAGCTAATGCTCATCAGAAGGGAAGACTTTTTAATAAAAACGCTAGACTTTCTGCCTAGAAAGGGACAAAAGCAACAGGGAAACAGAACACCAGCAGCTCAGCATAGTGTCCTCAGTGCATAGTGGCGATCAGACAACAGAGGTCAGGGGACAGAACAGACAGCCGGCCCAAACACAAACCCTGGCTCTACCATGTAACCTGGTGGAAGAGTAAGGAGTTACTTTCCATTTTTCAAAGCAGTTCTACCTATAACATGGAGGTAACAGTGAGACTACGTGAAGCCAACAAAATCGCACTGTGACAAATACCTTATGCATCGTGGGCGACATAGCAGGTGCTGCTAAGAGCAGTCCCCTCTCACCTCTACACCTTCCCCTCGTAAAAGCTGGAGCTGCTCAGAAGCACATGGCACTGAGAGACACAATAGTTAAAAGGGAAGCACTCTTTCTGAAGACACTCTCTGCCATTGCTTTACTTTTGTGAGTAGTTACCCACACTCAACCATAGTCAAAACATTAAATGGAAAATTCCACAAATAAATTCCTAAGTTTACACTGTGTGCTACGGTTGAGTAGCATGATAAAATCTTATGCAGATCCATTCTGCCCCACCTGGGTCACAAATCATTGCTTTGTCCAGCAATTCCCATACATCATGCACTGTATCCACTGGCCTTCAAAAGGCACCTGCTATTAGATCAACTGTCACAGTACCATGCTGCTCATGCTTGAATGACCTTTATTTCATTTGATAATGGCCCTGAGTGCAAGAGTAGTGATGCTGGCATTTCCTAGATATGCCAAAGAGAAATCTTAAGTTGTTTAAGTGAATATGCAAGTTTTCTGTAGCTATTTACATATTCAAAAAAACCCACACAACATAAATAGTGTTTGAACTGTGGTGGTTTCAGGCATTCCTTGTGGCTCTTGAATTAGATCTGCCCTGGATAAAGGGGTACTGTAACTACATAAATAAGTGTTAGATGAAACAAATAAGATTTCTGAATAAATGTGTAGAGAAGAGGGAAAATACACACTGAATTTGCTGAGGAAGGACTCTAAACAAATCATGTACTCTGAGCCTTTAAGATTCAGGGCTTGAACACACTAAGATAGTTGCAAGGGTGCTCTGAAGAAAGAATAGGGTGAATCAAAGTGCTGAAGAAGAAAGTCCAGAGAAGACAGGCTAAGAAGTGGGATAGACACACAGTTGAGGACTCGGTGGGCCACAGTGAGGAGGGCACTGCGTGTTTCTGATAGACGTCGGGTACATTGCTCAGTGAGCATACAGAAATTCAGAAGAAAAGGCAAGGGTGAGGTGGGGAACAGACAAAGCACATCATAAACAGATCCAGGCTGTTTACACTGGTAACTGGAACCACACTAGCAGCAGCTACATAGCATGTTTCCTGGAGCTAGATGCAGGTACCTCAAAGAGTTGGGAGACATTCCCTGCAGGATGAACTAGGAGGAATGAAACTTGAAGTTTGTGGGTGGCTGAATAAATTGAACATCTCTATTTTACTACATGATTACTGGGCAAGAATGTGAGAGGAAGACTATGAAGAGCAACAAAGGCCTTCATGACTCACTGGACAGATGTTCTAACTCTGGACTTCAAATGACAATTGTATCTTTGTTTTTAGACCAACAGTTTATGCTTAAAGAACCATTACCTACGCAGGCACCTTGCAACCTGCACTGCCCATGATTATCTCAGCTGAAGGGACACACATGACTACTGGCACCTTCTAAAGCTATCTACTTAGCTCTAAGATACAGTCTTGATTTGAATGGAAAACTATTTCACATGGATTTCTTTTTGGTTGACATCACATATCCCAGTTAAGAACTCATTATGTTTCTGACAGAACTACTCTTGCCTACCATTACAACCTAGTTTTACACATGTGACACAAGGATTTACATTTCTTTGCTCTATCTACTGCCCCATTACATTTCTCAAAGAATTGAGTCAGGGTTTCACCAATGAGTTATAATCCTACCATTGTTTTTCTATAAAAATCTGCTTCTAAATCTCCAGCTTCCTTGTCTATTTCTTCAAAGGTTCCATATTTTAGAAAACCTTAGTATAGTAGTAACATTTTCATATATTTGTGTTGAATTCACTATTCTCAAGCATATTCTAAAAAACCTATTCTAGAATAGATAGGTTAACTTGAATGGAATTGCAACTTTAAAAGACCAAATTCTACTATCTAAGTAACCATTTGCTTCTCAAGTTACTACTGTTCCATCTCCTATAGTGAGGTTTTACAGTTTAGTTCCTGTCATAGTTTTTTACTTTTGAAATTCAAGTCCTTTATCTTATACTAACTTATATGCTTATATGAAGTAAAGTTACTGGTTTTAAACATCTCCTGCATCTCTTTTCTGAAGTAAATGTGGAATCTAACAATTTTATTTTATTTTGTGTTAATACTGGGGCTTTGAACTCAGACCTTTGATACTGTCTCTGAGCTTTTTTGTTCAAAGCTGGTGCTTTAGTACTTGAGCCACAGTATTACTACTGGCTTTTTGGTAGCAACTGAAGTAAGTCTCATGGACTTTCTTTCCCAAGCTGGCTTTGAATCTAGATCCTCAGATCTCGACCGCCTGAGTAGCTAGGATTATAGGCATGCACCAATGGCACCACGCTTTGGGTTTTTTTTTAACCTTCTTGAAAATAGAAAAACTGCTATTAAGGAGAATCCCTTTTATTTAATCAATATCTTAAACATATCCTGAACCTAACAAAATATATTTGAACGAACACACACACACACACACACACACACACACACACACACACACACACACACACACACACACACACACACACACACACACACACACACACACACACACACCTTTTCCATACCTTGTGAAAGTCAATCAGTCCCATACAAAACAGACTTCATGCTGGCTCATTAACGAAAGGCTGGGCTTCATTTCCTGTGCTTTCCAGCCTTAGTGCATGGGACAGCTAAGCACCAAGGATGAATTATTTCATTGAATAGCTGCAATACTAACCTACTTAAGGATCCTAAGGACCTTTTCTGCTCATGTTTGAGAATATATTTAAGGGTCCCCATGCCTGAGGGCTTCATCAAGGGAGCATATGCCCACGAGTGACTCTTGCTTTTCTGGGTCCATTTCATTTTTTAAATTACATTCAAATGGTTATACAAAGGAGTTTCAACTTGAAATACCCATTTATGTGTACACTGCATCACTCCCTTGACCACTGTCCTCCGGCCATCTATCCCATCTCAAGTTTCCTACTTCCATTTTCATGTATGTACACTGAGTATTCCTTTCCTCTCTCCATTCATCCCTCCCCATATCCTTGCCATTTTCACTTCCTAGCATTCATTTTGTTAAGCTATCTGTTAATTGTTCAAAGGGGTTACATTATGGAAACCATCCCTGAGTATACATGCTGCAGTCAGTTTCACCAAGTGCACACACACATACCCCTCTATGTACGTTTATGTATGTTTTCTTTTAGGTATAACTTGGCCATATGAGAGAAAACATATGCCCCTTGTTTCTCAAAGCCTGACTTAATTAATTCAATAGGAATTTTTTCAGTTCTACCCAAATATTATTCCTAATAGATGAATAAAAATGTCATTTTATACAGATAGCACATTTTTCCCCTCAGTTGTAGGGTATCTGGGCTGTTTCCACACCTGGGCTATTATGAATAGTATTGCAATAAACACAGGTGTACTAGGGTCTTTATTCTATTCTGACTTGAGAATATTTGGATAAATGCTCACAAAGGGTACTGTTGGGTCATAGGGTTGTTCTGTTTCTCATGTTTTTGAAGACTATCCACATTGACTCCCATAGTGGTTGTACTAATTTATATTCCCACCTGTGTTCATTTTAAAAAGAGTGAGCAAGAGGTAACAAGTCTGACAAGAAATATACTTATTTACCATACTTATGTAACTGTAACCCCCTTGACAATAAAAAAGACAAATAAAATAAAATAAATAAAAATAAACAGTGCGCGCTTTAACTTCATTTTGCCTGGGGCACCTTCTTCAGCTAATTCATCCCTGTGTCTAACCTCTACCAGTTCATTTATATTGGTCAAATACTTCCTTCTAAAGGATAAAGATTATACATTAAGCTGGGAGTATTAGAAATAGGTTTCTTAACTTTAAAATGCCACACTATTTTCCTTTTACATAATTAAATGTTTAAAATTACGTTTAAGCCAGGCACTGGTAGCTCAAGCCTGTAATCCTAGCTACTCAGAAAGCTGAGATTTGAGGATCACGGTTCAAAGCCAGCCTGGGCAGGAAAGGCTATGAAACTCTTACCTCTAATTAACCCATAGAAAACCATACGTGGTGCTGTGGCTCAAGTGGTAGAGCACTCACCTTGTGCTGAAGAGCTTAGGGACAGTGCCCAGGCCGAGTTCAAGCCCCATGACCAACAACAAGAGCAACAAGACTACATTTAAATACTTAAGAGAAATCTTAAATTTTGTGTGTGTGTGGAGGGGATGGGGTAGGGCTTGAACTCAGAACCTGTATTCTCACTTGGCTTTTTGATCAAAGCTGCTGTTCTACCACTTGAGCCATGGCTCTACTTCTGGCTTTTGGTGGTTAACTGGAGCTAAGCAGCTCACGGACTTTCCTGCTTGGGCTGGTTTTGAATTGTGATCCTCAGATCTCAGCCTCCTCAGTAGCTAGAATTACAGGTGCGGTTCTATAACTGGATTTTTTTTTTCTTTTTGTCGGTTGTGAGGCTTGAACTCTGGGCTTGGGTGCTGTCCTTGTGCTCTTCAACTCAAGGTGAGTGCTCTACCACTTGAGCCACAGCACCACTTCCGGTTTTCTAGTGGTTTATTGGCGATAAGAGTCTCATGGACTTTCCTGCCTGGCTGGGTTTGAACCATGATTCTCAGATCTCAGCCTCCTGAGTAGCTAGGATCACAGGCGTGAGCCACCAGTGCCTGGCTTAAACGGCTATAACTCCATTTTTTAAAAGGCATTATGCTCTTGATTTAAACTCTGCTCTAGTTTTTGCCCAGTGTAATGGTCTTTTCCAACAGAATGTGAGCAGAGTCATGAGCAGGCATATGCTCCCTCTGCTTCCACTCAGCAGCCCGGGCCCTCCCTCGGTCAGCTGACTCAAGAAGATTCTAGAGAGCTTGAAGGAGGTGAACCCACAAGAAGCAAGGTTCCTTAGTCATTAAATATTGAGTTGCTGAAATTATAAGGCTATTTTAGCATCAGTTAGCCAATGCCTAACTAATACAGAATGATGTTACCTAAAGAACTAGAGAATGAGAATGATGTTACCTAAAGAACTAGAGAATGACAGGAGTTTGGGATAGCAGATAAATGACATTAAAAGATGATGACAAAGATCCAACTGAACGAGACTCACAAACTTGTGTTCGTACCAACCTTCACAGTTGTGTAATCAATTCAATTTCATTATGCTACATTTTGCGTTTTTATATCTGGTAGTTTAAAAGAACGAAACACACTTTTTTCAAGAAAGAGTATTTTTTATCTTCAAGTAGTTGTGCAAAAAGGCTTCAATTCAATGTGCCAATTTATGAGTACATCTTTTTTATGCTTTCTTTTTCTTTTTCTTGTGAAAATACTGTACAGAGGGGTTACATCTTGATCGGTGTCACCACTTCTATCTTCCTCCCACCCCATCTATCTCAACCCTACCTGTCCCCTAAGTTACCTGACAATGAAATAGCATGCTAAACCCCAACATATAAACTAAAGAAAGATGTGGATAAAGTTAAGACTAGAGGGACTCACAGCCACACGGCTCCTCCACCACCTGCCTGTATCGAGTACAGAACTCTCAGGTCCAAAGTTTACTTTCAAATCTCATGACTGCAATATCACAAACTCCTAGTTGCTAATAGTGTTTCCGTTATCAACAGTTACAAACTGACTTCAGAATGTTCTTTTGGTTTGTATTTTATATTAACTGCTTACACATCTCATGTATTATACACAGCTTTTGAAAATTATGAATTTATATCTTGGGAAATACCTCTTGCGAACCACAGCTCAGGTTTTCCTATTTGTGTTGTCTGTTTTTTCCCCAATGTGTTTTTAATCATCCTTTTTTAATTGAATTACTGTTACTGATTCAGTAAGTAGTGCCCCTATGGGCTGAGCACTGAGGAAAACCAATGGAACACTACCAATATGGTTGCTATTCCCAGGACAGTTAGGTTTCCCAGTGAGTGTGACACTTTTAAACTTCCACAACTAGTTTCCAACATCATTACACTACAACAACACATGACCTGGCTGCCTCCTCAAATTCACTAAGGATTTTTGCAGTGACCCAGTATGCATTGATTCTGCCCAGTAGTTCTTCAGGAACATGTACTGTTGTATGCTGAGTTGTCAGAATCTGTTTCCATCCCTGCATTCCAGGTGTGTGTCTCAAATTCATTCAAACTGTGATAATTTGATTAACTAGGTTTTCTAGTATACTATATTCCTTTTGTTTTGGCTTGGTTTTATACATTTGTTGTTGGTTTTGGATGCAACTTCCTTTCATCCAAGCCTACTTTTTAAATCTCTGTAATAAAATTCATTTTTATCTCACTAGGGAGAAAAAGATATTCCATTTTCTAAAATTTTTGTTCTTATATGAGCTATTTTTTCTCATGTAACTTTAGTCCATTTTATGGTTGAACATGTTTTAAAGAGGTATTATTTTGTTCAGTTTTTTTTTCCTACTGAAAAATGTAATTTATCCCCAAATTAGATGGACTACTCATTCTGAGGCTGCCCAGAATGCTCAAGACTGACATAAAGGTAAGTCTTCTGCAGCCTGTTCAATGGGGAAAGCTAACAGGCTTGATATGATGAACAAAAAAGGAATAAAAGCCCCAACTGCCCACCTGGCTCCAAGGTGTTAACACATTCTCTTACAAAGATGGGAGCAAGTTAGTTCATATGTGCCTTGCCACAGTTATCCATTTAGCTTTGTTACAGAATGAGATTTAGCAATGCTAAGACAGGATATGAGGGAAGGGAAAAAGGAGGAAAGGAAGGAGAGAAAGGGGGAAGGAA
Source organism: Dipodomys merriami (assembly GCF_024711535.1). Taxonomy (NCBI): domain Eukaryota; kingdom Metazoa; phylum Chordata; class Mammalia; order Rodentia; family Heteromyidae; genus Dipodomys; species Dipodomys merriami. The sequence continues at coordinate 353,936 of NW_027202383.1, forward strand.
AAGAAGAAAGAAAAGAGAGAGGAAGGGAGGGAAGAAGCATCAATAGCAAGAATGAAGGTTTGAGGAGGACTGCCTTTTCATACAAATGCTTGTAGAAATTTCTACCAGTATTAGAAAAAATGTTTTTGATACCAGAATGTCAGATAAAAATTTTCATTGCTATATACTTAGAAATAAGACAAATTATGAGCACAAGTTTTTTTTTGTGACTTTTGTAGTATTATAAATGACCTATCATAAGAAAAATGCTAACTTCACAAAGCAATTTTCAGCTAGAATGCTTAATGCCTTTTCACTGGAAATACTAAATAAAACTATATTTTGCCTTTTAACCATCTGTTTGAATAGATAACACAGTCATTTAATCAAAGTTTTAATCTTACCCTGAAAAGTCAGCAGAATACTGTCCATAATCAAAGATATAGACTCTAGTAATTTGGCACACGGTGAGATATCCTAAAGCAAACACAAAACAGCATCTGAAAAGCAAATGAAAACTGGGTTAGTGAAACTAAGAGATTCATTTGGTAAGTCATTCATTTTCAAGTTATTTAATAACTAAATGATATGGCTTAGTAATTAAATATTCCTTGATTTACTCTACAAATAACTTGATTTAATAAATACCACCTCATTTACTTAATTATTGCCTTTATTCAATTTTTAAAAAAGACATCCATACATCAAATTGCACATTTTTAAGTCCTGATTACATGCATAACAATGTGATTTTTGGTACCTGGGTTTTTTTTTTTTTTTGGTATCAATTCTTGCTTACCAGAAAACCAAATTTACCATGAAAATACCTGGCTCAGCTATATGCTAACAATCCCGTAGCTTTGATATGAGCAATCCTTTGAAAACGTATTTTGAACTTTGAAATGCAGGCTGTCATGCATTCCCTTGTGACACACACTTGCATCAGGTAGTACTTACACATCACAGACGTATTTTAGTGTCTTCCAGAAACAATGTTTGAAATAGTATAAATAATAATGAAAACATAATATGGAAAAAATAATTTATATTTCAGTAAGACAATAGGAACCTAGAAACATACTATAAGATTTGGAACATTATATGAGATAAAAGCTGCAGTGCAAACTACTGGGTAGAGGTAGCTGGCTGGGGAAAGGATAATCCCTAGGGAGAGGTAGATCCCTGGGGAGAGGTATATCTCTGGGGAGAGGTTGATTGCTGGAAAAGTGGATTGCTGGGGACAGGTGCATTACTGAGGACAGGTGATTACTGGCGAGGTAGATTACTGGGGAGAGGGGGATTACTGGGGAGGTGGATTGCTGGGGACAGGTGGATTACTGGGGAGAGGTTCATTACTGGGGAGAGGTGCATTACTGGCCAACTTGGGTAGAAAGGAAGGTAGTTGTAGTATACCTTGATCTATGCTACAATGATTTTAAATGAATAGAAGATAAAATATAAAATCATACCAAATAGAACTATATTAAAATGTTCTCAAATTGGAGGACTTTCTATACATAAAACATCAAGGGGAAAACAATATATTTGTTTAAACTAAAATCGTAAGCTTGTCATGTAGGCAGCTCAGGTGGTTTTATGAAAACGTTCTTAAAAACTTTGAACAAAGGGTAAGGGAGGAAAGCTTCCTGATTCAAATGGTAAACCAAGTGAATATTTAAACAGTATACATGTGCAGATGTATTCAGAAAATGTAGGCAAACCAGAAGGAATCATTTCTAAATATCATGGGGAAGTCTGTATTTCCTAAGATGTTCACAACAGTATTCCCATGGTATAGGCTCTTCTGCACACTGACCTACTTCCCAAACAAGAAGAGCCTACTTCTACACACCCTTTGAATCCAGGCTGGCCTTCTAACTGTGCCAGTCATCAGGTTATTCCAAAGCAACAATTTGTTAATGTTAGGGGTGGCCTGGAAGTTGCTACTTCTTGCTTTCTGGAAGCTGATTGTCATGAAAGAAGTGTGACCTGAGACCACTGTATGGGGAAACTCTGAAGAACAAAGAGATTGTGTGTAGAGAGACAAAGACAGAGACAGTGCTGTGTGAGTAGTGCATACCAAGAAGCATCAGTCCTTCCATATGTTAGTGAAGAAACTGACATCTAAAGACCCACCAGAACCCTTTCTGAGCTCCTGAGCCACAAAATCATAAGCAAGATAACAACGCAGTATATCAGCCACTGTATTCTGATGTTGTGACATAACAGAACCCAAGCTGGTAACTCTATGTGAGGTGCTACTGTAACAAGCATTTTGGGTGCCAAAAACAGACTGCAGATTCAGGCACCATTTAACAGCAAACATACATAAGACCCCCAAGTAAGGGCTGGGAAGGTAGCTCAGTGGTAGAGTGCATGCCTTGCATGCATGAGGCCCTGGGTTCAATTCCTCAGCACCACATAAAAAGCGGGAAGTGGCGCTGTGGCTCAAATAATAGAGCACTAGCCTTGAGCTGAAGAGCTGAGGGACAGCACCCAGGCCCAGAGTTCAGGCCCCACAACTGGCAAAAAAAAAAAAAAAAAAGACCCCCAAGTAAAACTGCATGGCTGAGCCCAGGATACACACAGACCCTGACAATCAACTATTCTCTCAGGAAATCTGAGTATTAGGTCTGCCCAGGAAAAATGATCCCTTCCCTGTTTTCTGTTCATGTACATAGACCCCTTCCTGCTTTGTTCTCTCTGTGCAAAACTCCACATGGCCCTCCCTAGAAGTCCCCACCCAGCCCCTGTAATAGCCAGGTAACTGGGCTCTGGTCCCTGTGGGTCAGGGGGAGGTCCCCCAGGCTGGGAGCTCACTTCCTCATCTGCTCCGGTCACAACTCCTTCTCTCCCCTATATATTCTCTCCCTCTGCCATTAGTTCCTACTGAGTAAGGCCCTGTGGTTTGGCCCTCCCAATAAAATCTTTTCTGCCCGAACCCTGTGGTGATCTCCTTTTGTCAGCCCTTACATTGAGGTGATTTTCTTTGCTGCAACAGACTGGAATAATTCCTAATAAAAGTGAAGCACACTGAAACTGTTATTTATTTTAAAATAAGATATCCAAATCATTTTTAAATCAAGTTAAATAAAATCAAATTGCGCTGTCCCTGAGCTCTTCAGCTCAAGGTGAGCACTCTGGTTTTCGAATGGTTTATTGGAGATAAGAGTCTCACAGATCTCAGCCTCCTGAGTAGCTAGGATAACAGGGGTGAGCCACCGGCACCCGGCAGAAAAAGGATACTTAACATTAAACAATGCCTTCTCAGCCTTCAGGAATCAGTAAAGTAAGCAGATAAAAAGTGTTGAATGGAAAAGAGGTTTGCAACTAGAAACTCAAATAACATTAAAACCCACTCTCTTAAAGTTGATCCCTAACACTAGCATCATATGCCCAATCAAAATCCAACAATACTGTTGGTGGAGTCTAAGTACACAATTTTTTAACACCTAGAAAGTGAAATAAATATGATGAAGAAGACTTTCTCCATTCTGACAGATAGAAAACTATGTCAGGGGGACTTCAAAAATAGATCAAAAGATTAACCATATAGGAGGCAGTTCAAAATGGGAGGTTTATTATAACACTGACATATTATGTCAGTGAGAAGATGAATGAGGTTAAATGAGGTTAAAATCAGCTCTCACTTCAGACATAATTTTCCAGGTAACATCAGACATACATGTAAAAAATATCTAGTATTTAGTCAGTTTGGCACCAGTAGCTCACACTTGTAATCCTAGCTGCTAACTCAAGAGGCTGAGATTTGAGGATCACAGTTTGAAGCCAACCTGGGAAAGAAAGTTCATGAGATTCTTATCTCCAATTAAGCCCCCAAAAGCTGGAAGTAGAGTTCTGGTTCAAGTGGTAGAGTGCTACACTTACACAAAAGAAGCTCAAGGACAGCATCCAGGCCCCGAGTTCAAGCCCCAGAACCAGCAAGAAAAAAAAAAATCTAGTCAGATATCAAAAATGATACCATGAAGAATACAAGGAGAAACGATCTCCTCAAAATCCTGGAGTTGAGATAACCTCATAAGCACAAAAAAGTTACAAGTGCCTTCAAGATGAAGTCTGACAAATACTTATGACATAAACAGATACTTCAATATGACAAATGACAAAACAAAAACTTATATCAGAATTTACTACATATACTAAAAAAGAAAAATAATCCCAAACAGAAAATTACCCAATCAATAAGAATTATTGAATTCAAGTGAATTATGAATTCAAGTGGAAAGCAGATGAGAAAAATCAATGAACAAATTATGGAAAAAATTGTAACAGCCAATTCATTTAGAAAAATGAGATCTGGGCAAGGAATAACCAAGAGTGATAGGAGAAAGCAGATCAGAACGACAATATTTGTGTGTATACAACAGAAAAAGTTTAAAAGTAGACGATACCCATACTAGCCAGGGAACACAGATTGTCTCAAACATGGTGGGTAAAGCTGAAATTTTCAAAAGACTATATTGAGTGGGTGATTTTGCAATACACATTGGAATTTGCACATACTCTTTGAACTGCCCATTTTACTTTCTTTCATTTACTACTAATATGAAAAAGCCGTGGAATATAAAGACTAGTCTGGTTATGATAGAAATACTATACAATATTGTGTTGCTGAACTACAAAGCATTTCTTCCCAACTTTTTCCCAATTCATTCATGGCCTTCAGTTAGTATAGTAGCTTTCAAATGTACCACACTACAGAGAAAACACATCAAGATACAGACATAGGCAATGACTTTCTGAAGAACTACAACTACTCAGAAAATAGTAGCAAGAACTGACAAACAGGATTACATCAAATTTAAAAAGCTGCTGCACAGCAAAGGTAAAATTACTAGAATGAAGGGACAGCTTACAGAATGGGGGAAAAAAACCATAGCCAGCTATACATAGAACTGAGGACTGATATCCAAAACCTATAGTAAAACACTCAAAAGAGAATAAATAATCCAATCAGTAAGTGAACACATGAATAGAACAGACGTTTCTCAAAAGAAGTACAAATGGCCAATGAATTCATGAAACAAATGTTCAATATCTTTAACATCACAAAAGTGTAAATAAAAATTATAGTGTGGTATCATCCCAGTTGGAATGGTTATAGTAAGTGCTGGGAAAGATGGGTAAAGAAATGAGTATGTAACAAATGTACATGGAATCTAACTCCTTGTACAATGTTGGTAGGAATGGAAATTAGTCCACCCACTATGGAAATCAGTACAATGGTTCTTGAATGAACTATAAATAAAACTAATATGTGAATCCAGCTATACCACTCCTAGGTATGTATTAAAAATATAATTTGTCCTTCAATAGATATTTAAATTTTTAGTGGAGCACTGTTCACAACTGCCAAGTTATAAAATCAGCTAAGTGACCACCAACAGATGAGTAGATAAAGAAAATGTGATTTACAATAAACAGTGGAGTTTTACTTAGCTATAATGAATTAAATTATGTCACTTTCAGGAAAATGAAATTGAAGCTCACCATGTTAAGTAAAAAAAGCCAGACTCAGATAAATATCACACTTTTTTTTCTCATAGTTGGTATCTAGATTTTTTAAAAAGACAATACTAGGGGACTCTGTCTCTAATCCTAGCTACTATGGAGGCTTAGGTCTGATGATCACAGATCAAAGCCAGCCCAGGCATACAAATCCTCAACACTTGGCTCTAAGTAACTAGCAAAAATAGTCTGAAGGTATGGTTCATGTGGTAGAGCACTAGCCATTAGCTAAAAAAAAAAAATCTAGTAAAAGTGATGTGCATACACAAACACATTAGAAAAGGACTATTTGGGAAGAAAGGATTGGTGGAATGAGGGGTGATCAAAGTACATTATAGGCACATTTGAACATAAACAATGAAACAAATCCATTACAGTAAAGAAAAATATCAATATAAAAACATTAATATTAAAGAAAAATCCATTGTAAAAAACAATAAATCTTGTCATGGTAGAAGTCCTTACATGATTGAAATTGACAAACTAAAAATCTGACCATTTAACCAAGATTCTGAACGAGAGCCTGTAGACCAAATCTCACCCACTGTCTATTTTTGTCAATAAATTCTTCCTTGTCTAAATGATGCCCATTTGTGTGTGTGTAGTCTATGGATGCTTTTGCCTTACAGCTGCAGTAACAGTGAGGCCCTGGAGGCAGAAAATACATTCCATTGGCCCTGTATAGAAAAAGTTCCCTGACCTTAATTTAGAACTAAAGTGATGATAAAAACAGTAATAACGCACACGAAACTTTAAAGTGACACAACTGTAGCCATTATATTATAAATAGCAACAAGAAAACCAACAATCATTTCATTAACATAAACAAAAATATCAACCAGCTTTCATATTGAAACTGCATTAATTCCCCAATGACATTACTGAGTCAGACAGTACCTAAGCACTTGTAGTTGATTTCATCACATCACAGTTGAGATGCAACCAAAGTAGCTACAAAAATTTGGCAAAAGTCAAAAATTTTGTTGAAATCAACTGTGTACATGGAATTTACAATAGAGAAGTACATATTTTATTCATTTTAAAGTTAGGTACTACAAATCTACTAAGTTTACAAGTTTTATAATAAACATATATACCACTGACTCTCAGTTTTCTTGGGGGATTGATTACAGAATCCCCAGATACTCAAATCCATGTGTTCAAGTCCCTTATAGAAACTAGCACAGTATTTGTACATAACCCACTCATTCTCCTGTATACTGTAAATCAGTTCCACATTGCTTTTAATAACCTAACAATGCAAATGTTATGCAAATAATCATTATACTATATTACTTAGGGAACAATGACAAAGAAAGACAACATTTGTTCAGTACAGATGTAATGATTTTCAAGTACTTCCTATTCAGTTGGCTGGATCTACAGGTATTGAACTCACTGATAAGGAAGGCTGGCTGCTTATTTACATGGACATTTTCCCCAGAAAGTAGTTCGTTGTTAAACATTTACTGCCAAGCTGAAAAACCTCTATGGGTTCCTAAAATGTGGCTGAACCAAAATGTTCTGTAACTAGGAAATATACCCCAGATTTTCAAGACTAAGTATGAAAACAAAACAAAAAATACACTTTTTAAGTGATATTTTAGTTATACTACATAAATTATTAAAAATAACAATTGTTGGACTAGAAATGTGGCTCAAGTGGTAGAGCACCAGCTATGAGCAACAAATCCAAGTTCAAGCCCTTGTACCAACATATGCATGTGCACGCTTATATATTCACAAAAAAAAACACAAACAGAAATAAAAGAACAAGTGGTGAAATTACATCTGTCACATATTACTATTGCATGATGCTAGCTTTTCCTGAACAAAAGCAGTGAGTAGGGTGTGGAGCAAGACAGTGTGGCTTTCCACACTTCTGTCATGCTTTCATTTGGTCTTGCACATGGGTCTGATGGTTGCTGCAGTCATCATCCCCACATACGATGTAAGAAACAGGCTGAGGATGGCATAGCAGACAAGGAACATGTGTGTGTGTGTGTGTGTGTGTGTGTGTGTGTGTGTGTGTGTGTGTGTGTGTGTGTGTGTGTGTGTGTGTGTGTGTACGTGCGCGCGTGCATGAGCGTGTGTGTTGCTGGTGGTGTTGTTCTTACTGGGGACTGAGCTGCAGGACCTTACTACTTGAGCCAGGCTACAAACCATGTTGTTTTTTGTTGTTGTGAGTTTTCTTTTACTAACCTTGCCAGACTGTTCTTGAACTCATGATCCTTCTGCCTCTACTTCTTAAACAGCTAGGATTCCAGCTATTCACCATCATGCCTGGCAGGAACCTGCTTCTTTACTGACATTGTTGAACTCTAACACTAGCTCTGGACAACTGTAACACCAGAAAAAGTTGCAGGTGGTAAGTTTCTTTTCTATCGCCAACCAAAAGCCCTAGGTCTATAGGGAGGCATGTGAGGGAAAGCCTGTGATTTTTACATCAATAGAGTTTTTTATTTTGAAAATTTTAGATTTTTACATATGGTGAATTTTACATCACTAGTGCAAGTAGACATGAGACAAATATTTGTACAACACAATACTATGTTCAGTGCTAAGGTCAATGTGTAAGTCTCATTGAATGCCCTCAAATACAATAATGTACATGCAAATAAAACCCAGACAGACCTGAACTAGACTTGACTAACTGCCCTATCACTCTGTGTGCTCTCTCACACAGCAGGCAGCTGCCCGTGGACGCTCATTAGTGTGACGCCAGCGAGGAGCTGCCAGCCTCCTTGTACCTGACTGGCTTATGAGTCACATGACAGAACTGGGGAATAAAGCACAACACAGAGTGCTTGGGAAGCTTAGTGTGCTGCTGCCATGGGTGTAAGGGCCACAACCATGTGTAGCTCCAGAACAGAACATTTTTTTCTTATTCATTAAAAAACAAACGTTGAATCACTGCCTCCTTTCCAAAAGTGAAACTATATTGCAAATATCTATTCATTTAGGTATCAGAGTAGAAATTGCTCAGGGACTACTGGAATTAATGAACTAGAGAAGCTGACAAAACTGAAAAAATTATTCTCAAACAAGGAAAACATCCTTGAAAGGTTCAAAATTGTGTTAAGAAATAAAAAGCAAAACCTAACAAATGAATACTTGTTCTAATGTGCTGTACTCAAACTGTTAGTTTTCTGAAATTCTCAAGCTTAGATGTAAGTAACAACTCCATCATGTAACATGTGTGATCTTTAGAAAGTTACTCCCACCAGGTGCTGGTGGCTCACTCCTGTAATCCTAGCTACTCAGGAGGTGACAATCTGAGGGCTGAGATTCGAAGTCAGCCCAGGCAAGTCTATGAGACTCTTATCTCCAATTAATGACGTAAAACTTGGAAGTAGAGCTGTGGCTTAAAATAATAGAGTGTTAGCCTTGAGCAAAAAAACCCTCAGAAACAGCACCTAGGTTCTGAGTTCAAGCCCCATGACTGAAAAAAAAAAAGTTAGCTGGGCACAAGTGGCTCACACCTATAATCCTAGCTACTCAGGAGGCTGAGATCTGAGTATCACAGTTCAAAGCCAGCCTGGGCAGGAAAGTCTGTGAGACTCTTATTTCCATTTAACCATGGGAAAACCCAAAGTGGTGTTATGTCTCAAGCGGTAGAGCACTAGCCTTAAGCTGAAGAGATGAGGGACAGCGCCCAGGCCCAGAGTTCAAGCCCCACAACCAACCAAAAAAAAAAAAAAAAAAAGAAGTTACTCTCCATCTAAAGTCAGGTACACTTGCACAAAAGGTCTGAATATCTGAATACTAACTTAACTTTCTCCTTAATTGCCCCTTTCATCTATGCTTTCCAAGATTTTTGCTTATGTACTTTTGTTTCAAGTGTCTTTGTATATTCTTTGAAAGGGAAAATAGAGGAATTATATTATCTGATTTTAAGATTAAGGGTGGTAATGTCGTAAGATCAGAAAAATAGAAGCTTCTGCCTCACACTTCTGGGGGTTTCTACCTATGATCAACAGGCCTCACTGCTTCTGGCGTGTGGAGGAAAGCATCGGGACATAGTGGAAAACATATCTAGTAACTTGGAGGGGAGAAGGAGGGCTGGGTCCCCACGGCCCCTTTCACTAGGCCTCCACCTCCCAACACTGCTACTTAGGGAACCACGTCTTTAATACATGGCCTTTGGGACACATTTCAGATGCAAACCATAATAGCACCATGTATCTGTTCCTTTATTTCTGGGCTCTTTAGTTTAAAGAGGGACGACTTGGGAAGTATGCTAATATATACATATATAAATATATAATTATGGGAATATCACAGTGAAACTCATTGTTTTATGCAATTAGTATATGAAAGAAAAATCTACAAAACAAAACCTGTGTGGTACATCAACTGGTATTCCTACCCTGCAAGAGAGAACATTAAAGTTCTGAAGAAACTATCATGATTTGTGGTGTGCCTAAGATACACATATATTTACAATGTATGTGTGTGATTTTATACCTATATTACTACTACTATTATTATTATCATTATTATTATGTGATACTGAAGTTTAAGCTCAGGGCCTCAAACTCGCTTGGTTTAGAGCTCCATCACTTAAACCACACCTCTAGCCCAGTTTTTTTTTTTGTTTTGTTTTGTTTTTTGGAGATGGAGTTTCACAGATTTTTCTTCCTAGGCTGGCTTTGGACTGTAATCTTGCAGATAGATATTAACCTCCTGAGTAGCCAGAATTATAGTGTGAACCACTAGCACCTGGTTCAACTGAAATACTTTTATCCTATGCTTTTACAATTCTTCTTGTATATATTTATACAAGAAAAGGAAACATATCCACAAAAAAGACTCCTACAAGAATGCTGAAGAAGGTACGGCACAGGGTTCCACATGGCTAGACCTGTGTCCAGGGATATGAGGAAAATTAAAATGTCTTCAAACTTAAAAAAAAATGTTCTAGAAGTTTTATTCCTAAATGCCAAAACTGAAATAAACTAAATGTTCATTAATAGGATACATAAATTGTAGTATATTCACACAACAGTAGACTGTCCAACAACACAAGGAACAAATTTGATAAATACAATATGGATGCATTTTAAAAATACAATGCTAAAGGCACGGGGAGACTGGATACTCTATGATACAGTTGTATGAAATTCCAAACAGACAGAACTGTGACAGAAGAGAGCTGCTGGCTGCAGAGGACAGGTAGGTCAGCCACAAAGGTACACAAAGGGTCTTTCTGGCATCAGAAAAATGTCCTATTATCTAGATGTGGGCAGCAATTACATCGTTTTACATTTTTTTAACTCATGGGCTAGGTAACTTTATTTTGTTTTAGGTCAGCTATACTTAAGTAAAGATAACTAAAAAACAATCAACTATTTCGTATTTATTAAATTTTACAGAATCCCTTTGCAGAGTCTTTATTTGGGGATTCTGTAATTCCATTCACTTCTGGGAGGATTTTAACAGTCCTATGATTTTAAACACCTGATCATTAATGATAGCTCTCAGATCTGTCTTTCTAGCTTGGACATGTTTCCTAAACCAGTCATTTTACATTTCACCTTGGCATCTCAAACTTGCCAATGAGCAAAACAATAACTTGAACCTACCAAAACTTTTCCCCTCTCTCCTCGTAGTTTCTTCTACCTTAAACTGCTGTGCCTGAAATACTAACATCATTTTAAATCTATCTTAATGATCATCCAATCTCCACACCCAATTTCCAAATTAATCTTCATCTCTCATATCACATGCTACTCATACCAATATTCAAATCTATGTACCAAAAAATTCCCTAAATTGAGTAATCCCCCTGGAAGCAAATCCCCACTAGGAGCACTGTAGCAGGGACCTCCCTTTTACCCTGGTCTGCTGTTCACTACATACACACGTTACTCAAACTTGCTACCCACCACACACTCAGTGAAATCCAAGTTTAAGAATGCCCTAGAATAAATCTTTTCTTTTATCTTTATAGATAATTGGTATACATTTATGTAGACTTCAATTTTTATAACAATTAATAAATTCAGATTTACTAGAGAAACTCAGTACTCTGAGAAGCTTTACAACACACACAGCACCCCACCCGTCACTCAAGCAGACCACTGAAATTTCAGCAGTTTTCAGGAAGTACTGAAAAGCCATCTCAAGTTGTTTATGATTTCCAATCTGTGCTAGATTTGCTTCATTCTATTTTTAAGATAACTTTGGTTTCGTTTTATTGCTTCTTTTTTTATTTTTTTACTGTCAAGGTGATGTACGGAGGGGTTACAGTTACATAAGTAAGATCGTGAGTACATTTCTTTTTTTTTTTTTTGGGGGGGGGGTTGGTTGTGGGGCTTGAACTCTGGGCTTGGGCTCTGTCCCTGCGCTCTTCAGCTCAAGGCAAGTGCTCTACTGCTTGAGCCACAGCACCACTTCTGGCTTTCTAGTGGTTTATTGGAGATAAGAGTCTCACGGACTTTCCTGCCCGGGCTGGTTTTGAACCATGAGCCTCAGATCTCAGCCTCCTGAGTAGCTAGGATTACAGGCATGAGCCACCAGTGCCAGGCTAGTGAGTACATTTCTTGTTGTACTTGTTACCCCTCCTTCATGCTTCTTGCTGAACTATCCTGGGTCTCATCTGTTTCCTCCCTTTTCGTCCTTCTGTCTCTTTAGAACTGCTCAGTGGACACAGTAAACAGAAAAGAAAAGTTAAAATTGCTAGTGCCTTATAAAAACTTTAAGAGAAGGTTAAGTTTTATTCAACTTATTATGGTGAAACCTTACTCCTAACCTCTTGGCACACAAGCTTTATTGTAGTTAGCTAATTTTATACTCGGTAGTCTAATCTCTAAGTAAGTAACTCCAAATCTACATCTTAAGGGCAGTCCTCTCAAAATCCAGTCTAAAATTTCTATGCAGTTACACATTTCTATTTCTAGAAAATATTTAAAACTAAGTAAGTAAAACTATAGTTCATCCAATCTAGTTAGTCCTACTATATCTGTCTGTTTTGAGAAAAGGTCTTGCTCAAGCTGGTCTCAAACTTCATGGATCCACTGATTTTTTTTTTTTTGGGGTGGTCCGGTCATCAGGCCTGAACTCTGGGCCTGGGCACTGTCCCTCAGCTCTTCAGCTCAAGGCTAGCACTCTACCACTTGAGCCACAGCGCCACTTCCAGCTTTTTTCTTTTTGTTTATGTGGTGCTGAGGAATCGAACCCAGGGACTCAGGCATACAAGGCAAGTGCTCTACCACTGAGCCACCTTCCCAGCCCGATCCACTGATTGTCTAAGTTCAATCTTCCTTGTAAGCTTGGATACAGGCACATGCTACCACATGCTAGCTCCTTCCTCCCTCCCTCCATCTCTCCATTCTTTCCTTTCCTTCTTCTATTTCTTTTCCTTTTTTCTTTTCTTGTTTGTACCAAGGCTTCGTTTCAGGGAATTATACTCTCACTTGACTGGCTTGCTCACAGTCCTGCCACACTTCCAGTCCAGTATTTTGCTAGTTACTTGGAGTTGTAGTCTAGTAGATCTTTCTCCTGGTCTTGTGTTCAAACTGCAATTCTATGGGTCCTAGTAGCTAGGATTACAGGTATTAGCCATTTCTCCTGGGCTGAGTTCAAACTGCAATTCTATAGGTCTCAGTCTCCTGAGTAGCTAGGGTTGCAAGCATAAGCCAATAGCAATAACCATAAATACAGAATAGCAATAAATATAAGCTTCAAACTATGTAAATCAAAAAGCAGTAAATATTGTGGCAGTGGCAGTAAGGGGCAGAAAGGTATTATGGGAATATACTGGATTTAACCCCAAAAGTGGCACTGGATTGAAAAGTACTCAATAAATAAGTAACAGAATCTTTAAAACAGAATAATTATGCGACATATATGACAATAATTTGCTAAAATGGTAAATATGTACTATGCAAAATGTTTTACTCTAAAAATATGAACCATGTTACTAAAAATGTAATTAGTAGACATAAAAAGAATTTATTGACGTAGGAATGAATGAAATAAAAGAAACAAATTGAACATTCTGTTTCTGAGTATATCTCGAAATAGAATCTTTAGTAAAACCATCAAAGACTAAAAAGATGATTGCTTAAAATTATTTATTTCTTATTAAAAGCATTTGTGATTAATGAAGTTTGCCAGGTTCACTAATGATTCTGTGCAATATATCTGAGGGATTATTCTTTGATACTGTCTGAATGTGTCCTAAGCCTGCCTGCATGCATGCCGCTATTCGGAATCACCACCCCTAAAAAAGCTATCCTCTTCTGTATTTTTATGACAATCTCATATGCACAATTTTTACAATTCAAAGAGCACAACTTGGCACATCATGAAAACATGGTCAGCACCCACAAGTGGCCCATTCCCAAGTAGATCCATAAGACTGTCTCTATTAATAACCAACAAAAAAGCTATGCTGGAGGCATGGCCAGGTGGCAGAGAGTGCAGAAACAAGTGCAGGAAGATGGGACAGATTACCACAGGATCCTGTGTTTCCCACAGATTTGGTGAAAAACAGCAAGACACAATACAGGAAGAGGCTGCTGGGATTAAAAGCCTGAGTCTGGAATGCCCCTGTGTAGGGAAAGCTCAGGAGAGGAAAATTCCTAGAACAAAGTGACAGTAGATGGGGTGATGGTTGCACATCTACTGTAGCTCCATGAGCACTACCTGCAGCCCTTTTTACCTCCCAGATGGACACACAGACACACAATTTGTTCACAAACCATCTGTTCTTTGTATCTGCACAATAAAGAATAGCATGATGAACTGTGACCTATCTTTACCACTATAGGAGAAAATTTTTATTAAAGCATTTTTAAAATTACCTGCCTCTCTGCAGAACCTTCTTATATGATCATGTAAGCCAAGAGATAGACACATTAAACTTAGGTCTACCTGAAACAAATATAGTCCTATGGTAAAGACATATGAAGAAGCTGTACTTCAAGTCAGAAGTAATATATTTTTAGTAAGGAATACTTAAATTACTAAAAACTGAATGGAAAAGAACAGGAAAGCCTTTGCCTGCCATGGATTTTACCTCTAATAAGACACAAATAACTCGACTATAATTGAGAGTATGAGTACAAACCTAGGATTCATATTGAACCTTAGGCTCAGGAGGATACAAACTGGCTATTTTTAGAGAATGTGACAAAAATACTCTAACACAAGGTGGATAAACTCCAGCCCTAATACTAGCCATGGCCTTCTTCTTTTTAGTTTCTCCTCAATGTCACTGGGTCATAATTATACCCACTCCTCTGGGATCTGCCTTCTCTGTTCAATGCCAGAGCTGAAATCAAGCTCCAAACACTTACTACCTAGTTCTTTGTACAAAATGCATCAGCTATTGCATTAATATAGAGCATGATAGTTACTAGTCTTTATGCCTCATTCGTTTTAAATACTAGGTTCAAACTTAACCTACTAAATAAACTTGTATATATATATTTTTTTTTAGCAGAAAGGATTTTGGTTGCTTGGAGGAAGAAGGGAAGCAGTGTGGAAAAGAAACCTTTAATCAGATCCCTTAGGCTTTGTTAAACAAAGAAAGTATAGTATACATTTTAAATAACAGCTTTTTATTCTGAAGTACTGGAGATAGAAAAAATAAGAAACTAAAGGAAAAATTTCTATTACCTAAAAATCACTAGTTACCTTCTCAGGAAAAAAACTACAAACTTCCTCTTCTGCGCGTGTGCGCGCGCGCGTGTGTGTGTGTGTGTGTTGTGTGTGTGCGCTCGCTCACGCACAGTGAAGTATCACAGACACTGATGTTTTGGTCAAAACCAGAGTGCATGCAAAAATGGTCCCATGATATAGAGCTGAAAAACTCCTATATTCTTGAGACACTGCAGCCATAATAATGTCTAGTATGAGACTTCCTCGGTATTTGTGGTGCTTGCAGTGGTGCTTGTGTAAACAACCCTGCTGAGCTGCTAGTCACAGAAAGTCTAGCAACAGAATTATGTGTAGTACACAGTCCTACATAATGATAGTAAGGGATGAAGTTACCAACTTATACATGTTCAACACTATGCAGTTCAGCACTTCAAAGTGTACTCCTTCTTCTGTACACAAAAGCCTCTAAGCCTGCCAGTGACACTGGCAGTAGCACCATAGCTCTCCTGTTTTCAGTGCCACATCAAGTGACTGGCCTGTGAAGTACACGCTGCTTACAGAAACAATGCATTGCTCAGGAAGTATCCCAGCCATTAAAATACAGTCAGCATTCAGGAGGCTGAGTTATTAAATAGACTGAGTCTTTCACTATGAAGCACATATAGTCAGCTCCCTTCATCCAATGAAGATACAAAGACTACTAGTGCATGCCTAAAACCCTAGAAAGTAATATATATACACACATCATATTCTATATACATAAAATATTTTTCTATACATAAAAACACAACGCTTTTCTGTCTTAATTTTTTCAAGTTGAGGTATAATAGAAAAGCTAGTATAATTTTTCTCTCCTCCTCACACTTCCATAAAGATTTGTTCTCATCATATATCTTGGCAACCTCAGCACACAATTATTTTTCTTTCCTTATTAAGTAAAACCATTTTTACCTTTTCCTTAAAGTACACTATGGTTTCTCTTTGACATATCCAAACTGCCAGCATCATTCATTCTTATACTCTGGGCCATTACTTCAATTTGAGCTCAAGCCCCGCAATGCCACAACAGCCACTCTCTGACAACCAGAGCAGCCCTTAGGTGAGTGTCATGGGTAGCAAGGTGTAGACACTCTGGAGAAAGCCAATTCCACCATAGTGTGGAGACAGCATGGAACCAGACTGCACCATAGGATTCAGAATGGAGCACGAGTTCAGACAAGCAATGATTTTCGGAATTTGCCATTCAATATTTTTTAGATCAGAGCAAGTAACTAAGACCTCTAAAGGTGAAACTACAGATATAGGGGGACTGCTGCCTTAATTCTTTGGTTTTTTTTTGTGTGTGGGGGACTAGTCCTAGGCCTTGAACTCAGGGCATGAGTGCTGTCCCTGAGCTCTTTTGCTCAAGACTGTCATTCTACTATTTGAGCCACAGCTCCACTCCCAGCTTTTTGCTGGCTAACTGGAGATAAAGAGTCTCACAGCGGATGTGAGGGTGATCTGGCTGCGACATCTGTCACCCACTGATGGCCAGGGTTGATTGGGCTGATCTGGCTGGTGAGGCAGGTGTCCCCTTCTTCCCTCACCGCTCCATGTACATCCCTCCCGAAGCTGCGCGGTCGGCTCAGTCCAAGAGGACGACCATCCCCCATAGAGGAGGACCGGTGTTCAGTCAAGGGTATAAGAGTAGCTGCGCTCCCCTGCTAGAACCTCCAAACAAGCTCTCAAGAGTCTCACAGGTTGGCTTTGAACAGTCCTCAGATTTCAGCCTTCTGAATAGGATTACAGGATTACACCAGCACCTGGCCTCTGAATGTATTTATAATAGCTGTTTTCATATTTTTAGTAAATCCAATGTCCACGCAATCTAAAAAGTTTAATGGACAATAGACAGCTTTTTCTCAACCTATTTCTCACATATTTACACACATATATATGTGTATGTGCATATACACCTCTATCTCCATCTTTATCTATATCTATAGCTGACTATGTTGGATTATCTAGTGTAGGTATTCTGTATTCTGACTCTGTGCTGGGTTTTGTTTCTTAACTTGAAGGTAATCTGCTGCATATCACACCCAGAGTACATGGCAGCTGAGGTCTGCTCAGTGCTTTGAAGTCTTTTACTTTTGAGCCTTCCTCTGGAGGTTGCCCTATGTCTGCAAGTAAAGAGCTGTGTTTGAATACTTCAAGCCAGTAAGGGGCCTGCCTCCGGGCAGGATCTGCATGGTAGGCGCTCATCCAGAGTTCCAGCCTTTTCAAGTCAGCTCAGCTCTTACTCTCCCCCACTGGAGCCTCTCAGACTCCTGCAGTCACAAGTGTTGTGTGGAGATGGCAGTCTTAAGGCTCTCTCTGTGAAACATAGGAACCAAGGCTCAGCCAGTGTACATTTTCTGCCATCTACTCCAAGTCCAGCCAATCACCTCTGACAATGAAGACACCACATGCATGGCCTGACCTGCCCCAAAATGGTTTGGATGAGTTGATCCAGCTTTAGAGATATTTTCTGGAAAATAAAATGTAACAACTATTCTAACCAGTATCTTAAAAAAAAGAAAAAAAAACCTGTCAAGTAGAACTGTTTTTATAGCATAGCATGGATATACCACTTCTGGGGGAGATAAGCCAAGTCCCACCAAAGATCCTGCAGGTCAGAAACTTACACAAGGGGTATGAAGACTGCCAGATGCCAGTAGGGAGAGGAAACCAAGGTCTACAGGTGGAAACCCATCTCTGAGTTTGCTACACTAGTAGAAAAAACTCAAGCCCACTTACTTTGCCACTGTAAGACTGCCCAGCCATCTTCACTTGCTTTGCAGTTGTAAGAATGTCCAGCCATCTCCAGAGATTCAGAGGCTCTTTGGTTCCCAGTCACTCTAGAGTGCTGCTGTCTTCTGAAGGGTAACTAAAGTCTCTCCAGGATCACACGATACTTTGTTTTTATTCAGGAAGCATAGTATGATGCTTTGGTATGCTTATACATTTGGTTTATAATCACATCAAAATTATTGCTAACTATAGCAATATTTATCACCTCATATATTTATTATTTCTTTGTGGTAAGAACATTTCCAAATCTTCTTTTCCCACTCTTTTGAAATACTCAACATACCCCTATTGAGCAACAGAACACCAGAATTTACTTCTCCTGTGTAACTTGTACAATCTCTCCCCCCCCCATCCTCAGCTTTTGCTACCCACTCTTCTATTCTCTGTGTCTGAGATGAGCTTCCCACAAATTGTAGGATACTTCAATCTTTCTTATAAATGAATAGTATTGCATTGCTTATATATCCCACACTTTCTGTAACCACTCATCTGTTGATTAACATGTTGATTTCACATCTGGCTATCATGAATAGTGCTGCAGTAATCTAACATATATTGGATAGAGGTGTGTGTGTGTGTGTGTGTGTGTGTGTGTGTGTGTGTGTGTGTGTGTGTGTGTGTGTGTGTGTGTGTGTGTGTGTGTGTGTGTGTGTGTGTGTGTGTGTGTGTGTGTGTGTGTGTAGTAATCTAACATATATTGGATAGAGGTGTGTGTGTGTGTGTATGTGTGTGTGTGTGTGTGTGTGTGTGTACATTTGCATGCTATGACTGAAGCTTAAATTCAAGGACTTGCACTCTCACTTGGCTTTTTTGCTTAAGGCTGGAACTCTACCACTTGAGCCATACTTGTTACTTTCAGCTTTTTTTCTGTATAATCTGAGGTAAGAGTCTTATGGTCTTTTCTTTTTTTTTTTCTTTTTGGATCCGGTCATGGGGCCTGAACTCTGGGCCTGGGCGCTGTCCCTCAGCTCTTCAGCTCAAGGTTAGCGCTCTACCACTTGAGCCACAGCGCCACTTCCGGCTTTTTTCTTTTTGCTTATGTGGTGCTGAGGAATGGAACCCAGGGTCTCATGCATGCAAGGCAAGCACTTTACCACTGAGCCACCTTCCCAGACCCTCTTATGGTCTTTTCTGTCTGGAATGGTTTCAGACCTCAGCCTACTAAGTAGCTATGATTACAGAAATGAGCAACCAGAGGCTGGCTGATAGTTGACAGATTGATGTTTATTTCCTTTGGATATATACTTAGTAATGGGACTCTGGGTCATATGACAGTTCTATTTTTATTTTTTTAAGATCCTCAAAAGCAAAAACAGACAATGGGATTTCATGAAAGTGAAAAAAAAAACCTCCTGCATAAGAAAATAATCAACAGAGTGAAAAATCCACCTTCTGAATGGGAAAATATATCTACAAAACTGCTGATGAACAGGTATCAGTATTTTTCCCTGAATAGATGGACTGATTCTGGTATTTACTGACACACTTGAATCTTTCCTGGAGATCTGCATATCATCTTACAGTCCCTTAACAAAAACTGCTATCCCTAGGAAGTCAAAGGCTTGCTGGGTTATTCTGACCAGGTGTTTCCTTATAAGAACAAAGGGATTTTAGGACTTACACAAGTAATAAAAGCCAAAAAGGATTTTGTTCTTTTACAAACCCCTAACCATTAGAAAAAAGAAAGGAGCTTAGCTATATTCACTATACAAGACACAATATGACACTAACACTTGAAGTCAATAGATTCTTTTCTCAAGCCCCTTTGTCTCCAGATGAAGAAATGAAACAAGCTACCTAGCTGTTGTTCAGTGCTTTGCTTTGTTTTTGAAATGGAACATTTCTTCATTCCCACACCTAGATGAGTAATGTAATAAAGTCATTGAATTGTTTACAAAGAAATTTTTCAAAGTTGATTCCAGTTCACAAATAAAATTAGCTGTTGGCCTTAAATAAGATTATTTGTCCTTCAGATGATAAAACAGTAATATACAATAATAATATATCATAGTTTACATCAAGACTCAAGACCTTTGGCTATCATCTAAAAATATCATTTGAATAGCAGCCTCTAGTATCTCAACATACAGGTACAAAAGTTAAAGCTTTTAGCATCACCAAAAACTACACTTGCCTGCCAGGCGCTAGTGGCTCACACCTGTAATCCTAGCTACTCAGGAGACAGATTTGAGGAGTTTGAAGCTACCTCGGGTAAGAACATCTGTGAGACTCCTAGCTCCAATTAACCACCAGAAAACTGCAAGTGTGCTATAGCTCAAGTGTTAAGAGCAAAAGAGCTCAAGGACAGAACCCAGGCCTTGAGTTCAAGCCCCAGAACTGACAAGAACAAAAGCTATATTCAACTGAGCACGAGGCCCTCATGCCTGAAATTCTTAGCTACTAGGGAGGCTGAGATTTAGAGGATCAAAGTTTGAGGCTACCCTGGGCAGAAAAGTACAAAATGACCAACCAAAGATAGGGCTGGGGCATGGCTCAAGTGGTAGAGTACCAGTCCTACAAGCAAGGCAAGTAAGCAAGACATTGAGTTAAACCTCAGTATTGCCAAAACAAACTACATCCAACTGGGATGTGTCTGAAGTTGTAGAGTATACACCTAACATTCATGAGGTCCTGGGTAATTTGAGATGAGGATCAGGAAGAAGACCACATTACATCTGACAATTACCACAAGAGACATTTATCCACAAAGACACATTACAGGCTATTTGCATTGCTACTTCTCTGGGGGAAAAATACTTCCTTTATCAAAAAAAGAAAAAGAAATGTACGCACACCTGACATATAACTGTAACTCTTTGTATATCACCTCTATAATAACAACAAAAAATTAAAATAAAAACATTAAATCCTAAAGGCAAGGGCAACCAGAAAGACTGCATGAGTTTCAGTCCTTTGCAGCCCACATTTTATTTGGTTCATATTGCAAATGATCGAGGAGGTGGGAAGAAGAAAAAGACACCACATGCTGAGCTAGGGAGAGCCTCTCAGAAACCAGAGCACGGAAGAATTATGTACTAGGAAAATGATGAGCATGGGAGTAGAGTCCTTCTTCCCCTGGGCTTCAAACATGTATTTTAATCATTTACCACTGTAATAAGGACGAGGTCCTAGGGAGGTAACATGGTACAGGACTCATGCAAGCCCAGGAGGCAGACTCTGCTACACAGGTGGCACACCACTCTGCCTCACACATATTTTTCCATTTTAACAACAGTGAAATTAAGAACGCCATACAACTGATGGTGTTTGATCATTTTTCGTGATACAGCTAAAAAAAATCAAGGTTATCTTGTATTTAATGAGATAGTGTCTTCTTTCATTTTCACTAGCATCCTAGGAGGTATTACTACCACTCCCAACTAACAAATTGGGAAACTGAGGCTAGAAAAGAAGCTAGGCAATAGGAACGCAGTGATCAACCTAATGATGTAAGGCTGAGAAGGTAGTGTGGAAATAGGAGCCAGCTGACCCTGAGAGCAAGTGCAGATCGTTCAGCATAGAATGGGAACATACCCAGCTTTGTAAGCAGCAAAGATCCACTCCACTGGGAAGGGAGAAAGGACTTCAAACAGGGTCACAGATGGACAGGGCTAGGAAAGACAGCATGAACTCACGTGGGGGCACAAAGAAACCAAGTGTAAAACAGTAGCAATGTGTATGCAACTACAAATGGCTCATTATGACCACAAGGCTGAGGAGCCATGCTAGAAACAGAGTGGAAAGGCAGGCTGGGGCCCTCAACAGAAGCCAGACCAGAGTTTAAAGCCCGAGAGAGGCAAGATCACACAGACACCAAAAAGAACACCTGGGCAGCAGGGCACAGGACAAAACAGAGGCCAGAGTACCAGCTTGTAATGTGAGGGCCAGTGCAAAACAATGAACAAATGAGCCGCAGAGAAATAATGCACCTAAGGTATCAGGAGAGAAACTACAGCAGCAAAAGACCAACCCTCTTACCAAAGGGTTACTATATCCTAGGTACTATATTAAATGCTGTACAAATGTTGAGTCAACCTTAGGAAGGTGAAGCACAGACAGTTCTTAGTCGTTAAATTTCCCCACTATGTCACTTTATCTCTTTCCATAAATACTCTCTATGTAAATATTGTTAGCTGGACATAGTGGAGACTGCCTGTAATTACAGCATTTAGGAGGCAGAGACATGCACATCACAGGTTTCAGGATAGCCTGGAATACCCAGAGAGACCATGTCTCAAAAAATAAAACAAAAAGGACTGTTTATTAAGTTAATAATAACAAAAGTCACTATTTTTCCCAGAAGTTAATTTATCTAAAAGTGTTTTAAAGTAATATTTTTAGTCAACTAACATTAAAGTACTACATAAGTGTGGGTAGCTCATGCCTGTAATCCTAGCTACTCAGGAAACAAAGATCTGAGGATGGCAGTTCAAAGCCAACATGGGCAGGAAAGTCCATGATACTCTTATCTCCAAAAAACTACTCACAAAAGTTGAAGTGGCACTGTGGCTCAAGTGGTAGAGAGCTAGCACTGAGCAAAAGGAGCTCAGGGAACAGGGCCCAGGCTGTATGGTACTTATTCAATGACACACTCGTGTAATTTTAACAGTTCATGCTTAAAAATAATATGGTACAATGGTTAAAAAAAAAAAAGAATGAGCTCAGGTGAAATCAGATCCACCTAGTTCAAACCCTAGAGCCTCTACTCTAGGGAAATGAATGTATTAGTGAAATGAATGTATCAGCCCCATCCTGTGGGCTGTGGCTTAGGCAGAGTGACAGTCACTGGGCTTAGCTCAATGACTGGTACAAAGTAACTACTGAAACATGAGTTATTAAGAGAATACAGTAATATCAAAAGTCACTTTAAGAGTTCAGAATTATAGTTTTCTACTGAAATCCAGCAATCCCATATCACTTTGGAATATGGTCCATAAAGAAAAAAAAATCTTGTCTACTTTCCCTCCTGCTACTTTTTAATCACTCATGAAGTCACAGAACTCCCTAGAGAAATTAATATCTTCCCCATGGAGTTTCTGCTGAGCAACTAACTACTACTCATCAGCTTCACAGGACAATTCCTCAAATGGCTTGCAGCTTCTGATGACCAGGCAGCAATTCCAAAACTATGTTTCACTCCTAGTAGAGGCAATGTATTTGCTTTTCAATCTAGGAAGCCACGGTGTAGGAGGCAGGTTAGAACCGGCAAAAAATATGAAAGTGGATCCTGGTACTATCTCCCCTTCCAGATATGGTAGAATGAGACTTAGGTCACATCAGCTAAAGCTGCCTCTTCGTTCTCTAATTCCATTCCACTTTGCCTTCACCTCTTTTCTGCTGCTCTATGGTGAGCTCAGGAAGCAGAAAGTAAGAAGAAAGGCAGAGAGCACTCCCACAAAACCACACAAACAGCCCCAGACAGCGTGGGATCTAGGAACATTGCCTGAATGAACAAACTGCCTGGAAATCTCTTTACTACCAGGACTAAAATCCAGCCAAAAACAAACAAACAAACAACCACCACCAGATTTTCAAAACAAGGTTCAAAAGTAAAAGCCACAAATATTCACCTAGTAGCATGCAAGAGAGCCGACAATCCCACTTACTGAACTCACTGGATGAAAGGTGAGTCAACTATTCTGCCAAGAATTCAGATTCTGAACCAAAGTAAGCTCAGTTCATGGAGCTAAAGTCTACAGGTTCAATGTTTATAGGCTCTGACATAACATCACCAAGAACAGTGATCCTTGAAAGCATCTCATAGAGTTTAAATACCTCTCCTTGGTGTCCAAATCCTTTATACCAATAAAAGTTTCCCTTGACTCCCACCACATAATGTATATAAGCTACTCAGCTTAGAGACTGAAATAATACAACCAAGCCCCACAAGGTCAAAGTCCCAAAGCTATATGAATTCAATTCATATGTGTCTCATTCCAAATCAGGGTAAGGCTACCTGATGGAGGTCACAGGTTGAATATGGTATTTTCTTGGGTTCTACTCTGCCATCAATTTTATAATCAATAAACAGACTTCTGAGGAAAATATCTCATTAATACTTGCCAGTGTTTTAAAATAATGGCATTTTTGCATAATGTTTCAAACTGCTTCATCCTACCAGTCAGTGGCTGACACACAGCTGGATTTCCTCTTAGTCAGCTGCCCCTCCTTCTCAGCCCTCAGTGATCACACTGTGGTGGCAGTCTGGCTTAAGCTCCATGAGGTGACAGAGTCAGTCTCTTTCAGTCATCACAGAATCCCAGCATCACTGCTAGCTGCTGTCTGGATGACCATGCTAACATGCCCAGCTCACTGTTTCTGAGGGCAGGGATGGCTGGCATCACCATTACTGCTGAGATCTGAACCTGTGGCGCACAATGAGGCTGGTCCAAATTAGGGGAGATGGGTGCTGAACTACATGACGGGAGGTTTAATATCCTCTTACAAAATACACCATGCACAATGTGGCAACACAAGAGACATGTGCAATTTTACTGTGAACTCTTACAGAGTTATGTTCTTTTCTTGAGGTCATGAATTGTTCTTTGAAAACCTCCAGTTATAAAGAAAATATTTCAGCTTAACGTCTCAAGGCTAGTGGGCTTTCCCATTCTTTGTTTTAACCATTCCACATTTCTATTTATATGAATAATAGCAGTTCTCTTGTACTATTTTAAAAATGTGAGATTATTTATTCCCACAGAAAAGTTAAAAAACAAAAAAATGAAATACAAGAAGGCTGTTTGGTTCCCACACCCATGCACAAAGGAATTATTTAGCACATTAGAATACCAAAACCCAGACTCATGGTGCCCTTTCTCTGGGGAAAATGCTGTTCTAAAGCTAACCGGTGTGCCTGAAGCATATGCTTCTTCCCTCCCTCTTCTTCAATAAGGTGGAAAGGGGTACCCCATGATCCTATCTTCATTCCTGAGAACAGAGACGGAGGGGCAGGGGACCCCATCCTCATCCTTGAGAGCAGAGACAGAGGGGCAGGGACCCCGTCCTCATCCTTGAGAGCAGAGGCAGAGGGGCAGGGGACCCCTCCTCATATCTGAGAACAGAGGCAGAGGGGCAGGGGGACCCCATCCTAATGCCTGAGAACAAAGACAGAGGGGCAGGGGACCCCGTGCTCATCCCTGAGAACAGAGGCAGAGGGGCAGGGGGACCCCATTCTAATGTCTGAGAACAGAGGCAGAGGGGCAGGGGGACCCCATCCTCATGTCTGAGAACAGAGGCAGAGGGGCAGGGGGACCCCATCCTAATGCCTGAGAACAGAGGCAGAGGGGCAGGGGACCCCATCCTAATTTCTGAGAACAGAGGCAGAGGGGCAGGGGACCTCATCCTAATGTCTGAGATCAGAGACAGAGGGGCAGGGGGACCCCATCCTCATGTCTGAGAACAGAGGCAGAGGGGCAGGGGAACCCCATCCTAATGTCTGAGAACAGAGGCAGAGGGGCAGGGGACCCCATCCTAATGCCTGAGAACAGAGGCAGAGGGGCAGGGGAACACCATCCTCATCCCTGAGAACAGAGGCAGAGGGGCAGGGGACCCCATCCTATTTTCTGAGAACAGAGGTAGAGGGACAGGGGAAACCCAGCCTCATCCCTGAGAACAGAGACAGAGGGGCAGGGGGACCCCATCCTAATGTCACACAGAGATAGAAGTGGGGGGGACCAATCCTTAGCCCTGAGAAAGAGATACAAGTGTGGAGGGGGTGGAACTCATCATTATCCCTGAAACAGAAATGGAAGAGTGGGGGCTGGGGGGACGACCTGTCCTCTTCTCTGAGAACAGGGATGGCAGTGTAGCACTAGGCATCCCATTAAACGAGACACTGCTCAGGAGTGGGAGGTAAAAACTGTGGCCAAACAGCAGGAGCTCTAGGACACCTGACACAGTCAAGCACTTTGCCCCTTCTTTCCTTCAGTGATGAATACTGAGAACACAACTCCTAGTACTGTATCATACCCAGAAAACAAATTAAGCAAGTTATGACTGCTACGGCGTAATTTGAAGGCTCAAGCAACATGTATCTCAAAGATCAGCAAGAGAGAAAGAAGTGGAGAGGAAGAACACTCTAGACTGAAGGCAGAGAGGGGAAAGCCTGTCGAAGGAGGAGACAGAATGCTCTCCAGCTGGGCCATGAGAACGAGGAAGAGAGGTTGGCAGAGGACGAAGAAAGCAGACTTCACCCTACACTGACTATTTGGTCAAATACTTACTGAGTACCCTCCACGTGCCAGGCACTCTGCTGTCCCCTTGAGATGGAAAAGTAAGCCAGGAGAAGGGCACAGTGTTACATACGGGTACCCCGGTGACTTGGGAGGTAGAGGGAGGAGGACTGCAGGCACAGGTTGGGGGGGGGGGTCGGGGGGAGAGTTGGAGGGGGAGATTTTAGGGGGAAATACACTTGATGGCTAGTCTCATCATACATTAATGAAAGCATTCCAACACATAGGGATTATTCTCATAACCAGATCATAGTTTTATGACACATTCATTCTAAATCATATATACTAGGTAAATGCTAGATATAAAAAAGAATGTAAAGTCAGGCGTGTAATACATAACTATAATCCCAGCACTCAGGAGAATGAGGTAGGATCATAAGTTTAAGGCTAGACTGAGCCAGCCATTAGAAAGACTGCTTCAAAAGAACAAAGAACCAAGGAGGGGAAGGCGCCGGGTCTCCTCTCCTGCCCTCACGCGGCCATCCTCCTCACCATCCTTCCATTCCCGCTATCTAGCAAGCTGACTGTACCATGCACGGTATCCATGCTACCTCTTCAGCTAGCTAGGGCCTTTGACTCAAATTCACACACCATATTGTCCAGGAAGGTCTTGCTGCTAGGTGGGTTACTCCTACAAACTCGCCACTCACCAGAGCTCCTGGCACATGACATTAAAACAGACTTCAGGGCTGGGAAGGTGGCTTGGTGGTAGAGTGCTTGCCTAGCATACATGAAGGCATGCGTTCAATTCCTCAGTACCACATACACAGAAAAGGTCAGACGTGGTGCTGTGGTTCAAGTGGTAGAGCTCTAGCTTTGAGCAAAAGAAGCCCAGGGGCAGTGCCCAGACCCTGAGTTCAGGCCCTAGGACCGGGGAAGGGGAGACATCATACACTTTCCACCAGCCCAAGTCCTTGAGGAAAGAAGCTGCAGGACAGGGTCCAGAACAAAGTGGAAGTTTGGTCAAAAAAATAAAATTAATATAAGCATGAGTCAAGAAACCAATAAACAGTCCTTATAGGACTCCTTTCTGCCACAAAACCAGGAAGTGACCTTGCATTAGATTGAGGCTGACAAGTGCAGTTCAGAAAATCAACCTCAACTCTTCTCTTCACCTTGATGGAGTGCACCTGTCCCCCACTATGCCTTATGCAAAACCTGCTTGTCTGAAGCCTGAGCAAATCTGGTTGTCAGACAAACCCCATGGTCAGTCCCTCTCCCCAGCATCAGATGTCCTGTGAGTGACTAAAGTCAAAGAAACTGACAGGATGGCATCAGATGGAACTGACCCCAGGGCACAGCAGAGGGGAAAGTGTCTAGTGACAGATGGATAAACGGGAGGCTCCCTTCAGGTCCTGAGCTGACACAAGCAAGCGCCACTTCAGAGAGAGAACCAGGACAAACACATTTTGGGCCCAGCACTTCATGGGCCCCAGAAGGCCTGCAGCTGCTGTCCAGAATGCATGACACATGGCGGGGGTAGAAGGAGGGAGGGAGGGAGGGAGGGAGGGAGGGAGTATATGAATGACAGTCAATGAATATAAACTGAATATAAACTTGGAGACAGTTCTAAAACAGATGTTGTCAAAACCTGAAGGAGAGCAACTT
The DNA here is from genome assembly GCF_024711535.1 of Dipodomys merriami. Classification (NCBI taxonomy): domain Eukaryota; kingdom Metazoa; phylum Chordata; class Mammalia; order Rodentia; family Heteromyidae; genus Dipodomys; species Dipodomys merriami. The sequence goes on from NW_027202383.1 coordinate 381,727, forward strand.
ACTTTTTCTCATCCTACCTCTCCAGAAAGATTCTCATGTCTGCTGATATCTATTATTTCTTTATTTCACACAAGATAAAGGACAAACTACCTGTGATAAATTATGTGGATGAGTTTAAGGCAAATGAAACAAAGCTACTGAAAGAGATGCTGATTGAAGTCACCATCATCTGGCGGCAGGGCCTGGCTGGAACTGTCCATTCATAAAGCCAGGCACCAGTCCTCTGAAGTGGTAAGGCCTTCAGCAGATGCCAAGCCAGCAATCTCTCCCTTCCCCAGATTCTGTGGGGAGGCAGAAAGCAATAAGGTGATACTACTATCCAGAGAAACAAAGCAGAGAAAAGGGAGAAAGTCAGTACTGAGAACAAGGAAGTTGGAGCTGGGAAGGTGGCTCATTGGTAGAGTGCTTGCCTTGCATGCATGAGACCCTGGGTTCGATTCCTCAGTACCACATGAGCAGAAAAAGCCAGAAGTGGCACTGTGGCTCAAGCGGTAGAGCACTAGTCTTGAGCTGAAGAGCTGAGGGACAGTGCCCAGGCTCAGAATTCGGGCCCCACAACCAACAGATTGTATGGATGTAAGGGGAAAATTCACTCATAAATATCACACATTGTGGGGTTGCAACAATTCCACTGTGGCTTGTCAAGTGTTGCCATGCAAAGAAAATGTACAATCAGCCAGTACTATCTCCTACAGAATCTGAATCAATGGTCCTCTAGGCATCTATTTAATCATCTCCAAGATCATGCACAATATTTCACACACCACATTATCAAACATTCTCACCATAACTAATGGTGTTCTTCCTTGAGACAAACATATGCACTTTCACATTTCAACTAATGGCAGCAAATTCTACCTCAGTAGTCCAAAGACAGAGCAAACCTGCTCAACACTCAAGTGTTGAAAGGGAGTGATCACAGTTCCCCTTTGATATGGAAGCTTCCTTCCTTTCAGAGTCAAGATTCTTTCTGACCCTTTATTCTTTTAATACTGAAAACGGTGGTTGGTTATGAACACCCATGTATTTGCTTAAATGAGAAAATATACAAAATCCTTAAACCAACTTTAAAAACTTTTAATTTGAAGATTGATCTTCCTTATTGAATTAACCTTTATAAAGTTTATCTTACGGGGCTGGAAATGCGGCTTAGTGGTAGAGTGCCTGCCTAGCATGCATGAAGCCCTGGGTTCGATTCCTCAGTATCACATAAACAGAAAAAGCCAGAAGTGGAGCTGTGGCTCAAGTGGCAGAGTGCTAGCCTTGAGCCAAAGAAGCTCAGGGACAGTGCCCAGGCCCTGAGAGTTCAAGCCACAGGACTGGGGAAAAAAAAGTTTACCTTATTTTTAGCAGCTTTATATAAGGCATAAATTTACATGTTGTAGAATTCACCTAGTTTAAGTTCACAATCCAGTGATCTTAGTTCATTGCCAGTATCAGGCTCCAGGTTTAGAATCCTTCCATTATTCCCCCAAATTCCCTCATTCCTATGTGCAGTCAGTCCTCATTCCTATCTCCAGCCCAGCACCCAGCAATCTCTGGTCTACTATCACTCACTTTCCTTTTATAGAAATTTCATATAAATGGGACCACACACACTGCAGTATTTTGTGTCTGGCTTCTTTCATTTCACATGTAGTTTATGAGATTCATTCATGTTGTAACATATTCCTAGTTCAGTAATACTCCATACCGAGGATGTGCCCAAGTTTATAGAAGCTCATAGCCACAGGTTGTTACACTCTGTGGTAGTATAAATAGCACTGGTATGGAATGGACTTTCATCACTTCTGGAACACTGTTACTAGACTACAGGTCAGGATGTGTTTAATTATTTAAGACTAACCATACCCAGCTTCCCCTGGGGTGCCCCATTCACATTTCCTCCTGTAGTCCTAGCTACTCAGGAGGCTAAGATCCGAGGATCACAGTTCAAAGACAGCCTAGGCAGATTATCTACAATAACCACAAAAAGCTGGATGTGGAGCTATGGTTCAAGTGGTTCAGGGACAGTGCCTGAGTCCCAGGTTCAAGCCCCAAGACTGGCACAAAAATAATTATAATAATGTCTATCTCTTTACCTCAATAATAATATCTCTATCCCAAAATAATTATAATCATCATATTATTTGGCTTCTAATTATAAGTTACCACTATTATCATTCAGTTCTCTAGTTATACTAACCACTGAATGTGGATAACACTGTCCAGTAGGCTAGGGACACTGATGGAACAAAAGTGAGAAAGAAGGAAGTCAGAAGCACAAGCTCGCTCCATTCTCCCGAGTGAGCACATCTAATGCTATCACCTATGGGCATCACAGTCCAGCTTCTTCAGTCAACACAGACTCTCAACAGTGATTCTCCAGGCAACTTCCAGCTCTGCAACTTTGGACAAAGGCTGTATCAATGGGTCCTCCTTGTTCTGAAGCTTCTAGCTTCTTAGACTAAGAAGATACGAGGATTCCCTGTTTCTCCAGCATGCAGACAGTCACTGAAGGACTATCCTGCCTCCAACAGTATAAGCCACTCTATTAATCCTTCTTATGACCCACATGTGCCTCTGTTCCTCTAGGGAAGCCCAACTAACAAGAAAGCACATCACCACAGAGGAGGTGGCCAATAATATCAAAAGACAGAAGACACAAATAAAGACACAAAAGTGAGAAAGGAGGAAGTCAGAAGCACAAGCTCGCTCCATTCTCCCGAGTGAGCACATCTAATGCTATCACCTATGCACATCACAGTCCAGCTTCTAGTAATGGATCTGATTCCTTATGTAAAACTCTTATAGCCATGTGTTTCAGAATTCAGAAATAATGTTTTATCAAGTATCACATGTCAGTAATATTTAGAATGCTGTACAGTCTGTCCTTGAGTTTCAAGCAAGTATCTTTTTTTATAACCCTGCTCCCAAATTTACATGTCCAGACCAGAGCTACCTATTTCCTACCACCTGTCTAACTAGGTATCAGCTTCTATTATGCAACTCACAGCTACCTTAAAGTCAACATTCATTTACTCAGAAAATTACTGTGTTAGGGACTGAATACCCACCTAAAATGCTCTATTTGCTCAACAAATTTCTTACCTCAGGAAACAGGGCTGTGTCTCCTTCACTGTTCAAGTGGAGAACCTGGTATATCCTCGACACTTTCCTGTGCTGCCTATCTAAACCTCTCTCCAGTATATTCACTTCAGTCCATATCTCCACTGATATTATCTATGGACTAAGCCTGGAGTTATTAATTAGAAGCAATCCTGCGCTCAAGTGACATCTAAAACCATCTAGAAACACTTCTGGTTGTCACAATTCAGGGGAGCTGTAGATGCTAGAACATCCAATGGGTAGAAACCAGGAACGCTACTAAATATCCCATAATATCCAATCAGTCCTGAACATCAAAGAATATCCATCCTAAAATGTCAGCAGTACTGTGATTGAAAAGCTTAAGTAAGCAGAGGAATGATGTATACCAATAGTGTTTATATTAATGGCAGTTCCTTGAGAAACTATTATAACCCATAACTATCTTCGAGTGTAATAAGTAATGCTCTATTAAAATGCAATGCACATGTACATGTGAACAAGCTGAACACTCACTTGTGCATGCTCTCCACTCCTATCACAATCATGATGCAGTAGGAAATCCCACTTTGTACAAGAAAATGTAAGGCATACCTAGAAAAGGCAAGAAGAGTATGGTAAGAAGAAGTCACAAATATCAGGTTCCAATAATATAAGATAAAAAGTATTTAGTATTAGCCAAAACATTCCTATATTCAAAAGCAGGGAACACCTGGAGAAGGCGTCTCATACCACAGGCCCTAAGAGCTAGACAAATAAAACCAACCCCAAGCTGTGCCCAGGGAATCCACATCACCTAGCAACACAAAAGCAGTGTGGGATTATGTGGTTCAAGGATTACAGCTTTCTTCATAACTCAAGAAACAATTACTTAGAAAAAAAGTAAGAAACATGGATTTCAGAAAAGCTCTGACAGAATACCTGCTATTTCTCCAAACTTTTCCTATATGTGCTTTATAATCTGCTTTTATATTCTGAGCATTACTCATAAAACAACAAAAAGAACTAAATATTACAATTTTCTAAGAAATATTCAAATCTATCCTCAAACTATAACATAAATCTAGTTATTTCTTAACTTTCTGTATTGTAGATCCATAACAACATTCTAACTTATGACAGTACTTTCTAATATTTTGGTATAGAAATCAAACATTAAATACTTCACAAAATTTAGGCAAAGTACAATTTGAATCTCAGGGACTAAAATCAATCTGAATTATCACTGCAATTATAATTGGGGGTGGGGGGAGATATATGCTCTCAATTTTCTTTCTAACTTTGATGGCACAGTTTATGATAACAATTTCAAATCATTATACACAGTTTATTAATAAGGGTCTTAACCTATAGTTAAAATAACTTTTTAACTTACTCATTATGGAATAACCAGCACCTCCAGGTTTAACAAACCCCAGTTGTTTAAATTTGACATTATAAATAAGCTGTATTTTTATACTCCAGACATATCATAAATAAGGAGTAATACACTCCAAAGCAGATTCACAGGAGAAATCTGCTTCACTATTAGACAGAGAAGTTTGTCTGTACTACACACACACACACACACACACACACACACACACACACAGAGAGAAAGAGAGAGAGAGAGAGAGAGAGAGAGAGAGAGAGAGAGAGAGAGAGAGAGAGAGAGAGAGAAAACCACACTTAACTACAGTGCTGCTATTATCAGAGGGCTAGGAGGACGCAGAAAACCTTATACACGCACAAACGGAAACAGAAAGATGCTTTTAAAACAAATTCCTCCCGATTAAAATACTTTTGAAAATTACCTCCTCTTCACTGCTCTAACACTAACAATTCACTAACACATGTGAACATGGAAAGGGGGACTGATAGATATTTCTTTAAGGACTCTGAAAATGGGTTAGAACTCATAAAAGTTACTTATCTTACAAAATGAAAATATGATTGAGTGCTGGGGAATTTTTCCTTCAGGATGAATAAAATGCCACTATAAGCAAAGGACTATAAGCCAAGGACCAGGACCACTCTGCTTTTTTTTTTTTTTTTTGGTCGGCCGTGGGGCTTGAACTCTGGGCCTGGGCGCTGTCCCTCAGCTCTTCAGCTCAAGGCGAGCGCTCTACCACTTGAGCTACAGCACCACTTCCCAGGACCACTCTGAAGCTGCAGTTTGCTTCTCCAGCAAGCAGCACTGCCTCGGAGGGCGTGCCTGGCCATCTTCCGGAGGCAGGGCAACATTCAGGCAGCTGGCTGTCAGATAAGCCTCTGCCCCTGTGATAATGCAAGTTTATCAGTACTGACCTGCTCTGCAGTCAGCTCTGTTTTGTTGACCTCCACAACAAGCATCAAGTTACTTTTCTATTCAGTTACAGCACTGAGCTTTCAACTTTCTTGTACTAAGCTACTCAGCCTGTCCTAATTAGAAATATGGACAGCATAAATACATAATAGCCATTGAAACTGTTTCAGGGTTATGAGAAAACTCATGAAAAATGTTCACTGGGCTGTTTGTCACAGAAAGCACCCAACTATTAAGTACTATTAAAGTAAATCTTAAACAGGCTTTTAAGATACATTCTATCTAACCCACACTGTTTCACAGTTGCTAAGGTCACATCCTGAGTGACATAAAAACTCCAGCTGTTTCTGGCCAATGTATCACTGGCCAGTTCTTCAAGGGGTGGGATATGGTAAAATGTATATCACAATCTTCCAAACTGCTTAAGACTTAAAAAATAAAAATGCTTGTCCCAAAAGGTCATTTTTTTAGATAATACATTTTATTTATGCTGTATTTTAAGTCACACTACAGATAGATATAAAATGTATTTCTAGCAAAATAATGCACAAGTTTTTAAAAGTTCAAAAGCTCCTACTGATTGTTCAACCAATCTCTAATGAATATTTGCATTTTTCTGTTTTGTTTTTGGCAGGGCTGGGGGTCAAACCCAAGGTCTACTACATGTCAGTCAAGCACTGTACTGCTGAGCTACACCCCTTACTAGTGAATGAGTGTTTTCTGAAAAATTACTCGACTGGACAGTACATGGAACAGTCTCTATCCTCAGAGAGCCTGCAGTTTAGAAAGAGATGCACTAGCAGTAGCTTCTTCAATACTATATGAAAAACACTGAGCTTCCGTGTAGTGGTTTATGTGAGTGATCACAGCTGCATGGGAGGTGGAGGTCAGGAGTATCCAGGTTTGAGGGCAGCTCCAGCAAAAAGTTGGTAAGACCCCATCTCAGTCAGTAAGTTGGGTAGGGTGGATGTACCTGTGAGGTAGTTACTACTCAAGAGGCTGTAGGTAAGAGGATCATGATCTGAATCCAGTCCCAGGCAAACACTCAAAACTGTCCCTGAAAAATGACTCAAGCAAAAAAGAGCTGTCTTTGGCTCAAGTGCTACAGCACTTGCCAAGCAAGTATAAAGGCCCCTGATTTCAAGTTCTAATACTTCCAAAAAGAAAAAAAGAAAGATTGGATAAACACAAAAATATCCAATCTGAAGACAGGTGCCAGTGACACACACCTGCAATCATAAATACTCACAAGGCTCAGGTCTGGAGGACAGTGGTTCAAGGCCAGCTAGGACAGAGTAGTCAACTAGACTCCATTTCTAAAATAACTAGCGAAAGCCCAGGTTGGAGGTGTGGAACAAAGGTAGATTGCAGGCTGAGCAAGCAAGCTCAGCAGACACAAGGCTTTTACTTCAGATTCCACTTCAACCTGGATCACCAACCAGAGGATGGCAATGGCTTAAGCATCTCTGACCCACAAATCCACCCCAGATGTTTTGGATTTTGGAGAATTCTTGATTGCAGGTTTATGAAAAAGAAATACAGAACCAGTAAGATCTATGCAAATACTCCAAAGTTTGAAACATTCCAAAATCTGAAACACTTTTGGTCCCAAAACTGTAACAGACAGCTGGGCCTGAATAACAGTCCCTGCTGAGGATGACTAGTTTCTACGCCATGCTTTCTGTAGTGTGAGGGCTTCTAGTCCTCACAATAATTCTGGTTCCATGTTACAGATGAGGAAGGTAAATTCCAGAGGTTAAATTATAATTCAAAGTCACATAGCTGTCAGAGCAAGGGACCTGGACCCAATCCACCTCTTTCTGACTTCTAAGTCTATGTTTTATTTCATTACCCTATGTTCTTATCAAAGGCATTTCAGTGAGTAATATAAATTTAAATTGGTTTTCAGTTCAAAGTAACTGGTATCTGGGCACTGGTGGCTCATGTCTATAATCCTAACTACTCGGGAGGTTGAGATCTAAGGATCCTGGTTTGAAGCCACCCCAGGCAAAAAAGGCCGTAAGTCTCTTAACTCCAATTACCCACCTGAAAAAAAATTGGATATGGAACTGTGGCTCAAAGTGGTAGAACAACAGCCTTAAACAAAAAAGCTGAGGGGAGGCACCCATGGGCAACAACAACAAAAAAAGTAACTTGTATTGCCAGTTACTAGTAGCTCTTTCTGTAATCTTAGCTACTCAGGAAGCTGAGATCTGAGGATCATGGTTCAAAGCCAGCCCAGCAGGAAAGTCCATGAGACTCTTATCTCCAATTAATTACCAAAAAGCCAGATTTGGAACTATAGCTCAAGGGGTAGAACATTAGCCTTGAGGACAAAAGCCAAGGGACAGCACCCAGACCCAGAGTTCAAGCCCTAGGACCAGCAAAAAGAAAAAAAAAATGCTACTACACAACTTGAAATATTTAAGACTACTCAACATTACTGTTGGATGCCACATTACAGGCATCTAAGAAGGTTTTATGAGAAAGAACTGCTCACTAAAGGATAACTAGTAAAGAAAACCATCCTCACCTCTGAGGGGCTCTCTCCTTTTCCACAGTCCACAAAGTGAAGTAGGACTGCTAGCCAATCTGAACACAAGCCTTCTCCACCCCTTAGAAAAACATGCTACAAACACATGCTCAATAGCAAAGTTGTTTATTAGAGAATGTGTAGACTGAGACAGATATGCTTTAAAATGAAGCCAGAAAAAGGACAAAATAAGAATGATATAGTAACAGTTATTGTTGAAGCTGGATAACAGGCTATGAAGGTTCATCATATCATTCTCTGTACTTTTGTGTTTGAAAAAAATATCTACTACCCCAGACATGTTTTAATAGAAAGCTAAAAAAAAAACAACTCACTAATGACATAAACTTGATGTGGTCAAGAATATGACAAAGACTACACTCAGGTTTGTCAAACCTCACCACCACACACTCCTACCAGTGGCAATCTATACCTGACAAGAATGCTGGTAACAATGCAGTAGACACATAATAAATTATCCTCAACTGATTATTTATTTGGCGTAAATTAATTATACTGGAGGGGATTTCATTGTTGTATCGCCACACATGCTTACATCATATTCTAATCAATCTCACCCCTTCTATCACTCTGACTCTTCTCCTGTCCCCAATATTTCATTTTCATCGATGCAAATAGTCAGTTTCCACAGTATTCACCCTCCTTTATCCTCCCCACTAGACCAACCCCCTCTTGCTGGTCCCCACCTATCTACAGAATCTATCTTAATTGATTTTTCATGACTATCCAGGAAACATTTTCAATTTCCAGAGGCAAAAAGTAGATTAAAAACCACTAATGCTACCCAGTCCTCATAAGAACTAAAACTATTAACCTAGGACCCACACAGAGATTCTATTACTCTATAACAGAAACTACCAAAGCACAGACCAAGCAAGTGCATTTAACTCTCTCATGTCAAACATCAGCCCACAGGACAGGCCAAAGAGTCCTCACAAACACTGCAGCACACGGACAAAGGAAAACTCAGAAGTCACAAAGAGCCCTTCCACTGAATTTATGTTCATTTGCCAAGAGTGTGCTCCTTCCTGTCCGGCCTCCTTCTATCAGACACCACCACAGCTACCTAACAGGAAGGTCAGTATTTCTTTTTCTTTTCTTTTCTTTTCTTTTTTTTTTTTTTTTTTTTTTGGTTGGTTGTGGGGCCTGAACTCTGGGCCTGGGTGCTGTCCCTCAGCACTTCACCTCAAGGCTAGCGCTCTACCACTTGAGCCACAGAGCCACTTCCAGACTTTTCTGCTTATGTGGTACTGAGGAATCGAACCCAGGGCCTCATGCATACAAGGCAAGCACTCTACCACTGAGACACCTTCCCAACCCCAGAAGGTCAGTATTTTTATCCTGTCAGCCTGATGAGGAAGAGGCTGAGGGAATGACATGCAATCTCATGGGAAGATCACAAGTAAAAGTGTTCCTCTTAACTAATTTTTCTCAAAAACAAATTTTCTTTTTGCAAAGAAATGGTAGAATATAAAAACTGAGTTTACCACATTCTTAAAAGCCAATTGCAGACCAAAACACTTTAATTATTAGTTGCTTATTTTAATACTAAAGAACAATTCAAGAAAGTACAATTATATGATTGATACTAAAATAACCAGGGAATAGAACAAAAAGATATTTAAAATTTTTTTTTCTCAGGGGCTGGGAAGGTGGCTCAGTGGTAGAGCGCTTGCCTTGCATGCATAAGGCCCTGGGTTCGATTCCTCAGCACCACATAAGCAAAAAGAAAAAAAAAGCCGGAAGTGGCGCTGTGGCTCAAGTGGTAGAGTGCTAGCCTTGAGCTGAAGAGCTGAGGGACAGCGCCCAGGCCCCGAGTTCAGGCCCCACGACCGGACCCAAAAAAAAAAAATTTTTTTTTCCTCAAAAGAAAGCCAATTGCAGCTGGGTGCTGGTGGCTCACACTATCCCATCCTAGCTACTCAGGAGGCTGAGATCTGAGGATCACAGTCAGAAGCCAGACTGGGCAGAAAAGTCTATGAGTCTCTAATCTCCAATTAACCATTAAAAAAGCTAGAAGAGGAGCTGTGGTTAACATGGTAGAGTACTAACCTTGGGTGAAAAATCTAAGACACAGTGTCTAGGCCCTGAATTGAAGCCCCAGTATTAGCACATGCACACACATGCATAAATGCCTGCGTGCGCGCACACGCGTGCGCGCATATACACACACACACACACACACACACACACAGAGCCAATTGTATAAAAAAAACTAATAATCTGGCAAACATGCAACCAATGTCTGTTTTTGTTATTGGTTAACAAAAACACTTAAAATGGGGTTTGTCATGCTAGAAAAAATGCAGAATAGATGAAAAGAATTATGCATGACAGATTAAAACATATTTACATATCCTTTTTAACTGCCCTCTTCATAAATTATAAATAGTAAATTCCTCTCCAAGAACAAACTAAAGACAGAGCTCATTCCTCTTCTCTTGTTCTTGTATTTAAAAATTAAAGTTAGCCATGAGAGACTACCTTATAAGAATAAAACCCTATATTTGTTTTTTCTACACTCTCAGTTCTCAAATCTATCCCAGTAAGTCTTCATTTAAACATGATCAAATAATTACTTACCATCCAAAGCAAAAAAATGCAAGATAAAGGCCCAAAAGGGTAGCAACTATGTGTCTTATAAAAGAACTAGTTTTGCTTGCATGTAGATAAGTTCGAAACCAAATGGCTGCTAACAAGGCAAAGAGTTGGCACACTACAAAGTTGACCTGTAAAGAAAAATTAAAATTTTGTATTAGCAACACACTTAAACTTTTCATTTGCTGTTACATTTAAATTATAAGGACAAAAACACCATGATTACATAAAATCAAGATCTCTAGTATCCCAAAAACAAAGCAACAATAAGCAGCCTTCCCATGGATGAACCTCAAGTTCAAAGTGCTAGACCACTCAAACTACCTCCTGACAGGGCTCAGGTGTGTCCACATGGGGGAAGTGGAGAGAAGCACCTGGACAAAGAACCTGGACAACAGTGGATAACAGAGATGGAAAGCACAGGACACCCTAAGCTTTTAAGGAATAGAGGAACCTATCTGAATGACTCAAGAGCCCTTAGAGCAGTGGAAAAGAAGAGCTCCAAGTGTCTCACAATGCTCTAGTACAGGGTGGAGCTACCCCAGATCTCCCAAAGCTAAGGAAGGTCCCAGGGCCACAGATCTGTGGAGCGCATGGTGTGATCTAACATCACCGCTGTGAACCATGGGCTCCAGAGTTGTAGAGGGATGGTAAGGATGAATGACTACAAAGGAGGCTTCCCTCAGAAAGCAGGGGTGGGTGGGGAGAGAGACCCAGTCGACCAGGGTCATCAGCTGACGCCCTCACCAAGTTACAGGCAGTCTCCACTGGCAGAGTGCACACAACCTGTGGCTGCTCCTTCTCCACAGACATGGCTGACAGCAAGGCTGTCTGTGGAGGCTGAAAGAAAATCTCCATCTCTCTTCTGTGAGGCATAGTCTCACCGAAAGAAGAAAAATGTGTCTGAAAATCTATAAATAAAAGGTACCTTTTCCTAAAGGCACAAACAAGTAGGTTCTTGTCTTGCAGTACAAGGAAAAAAACAGTTGGCCATTGTAGTGTGTTGTCTAAGAGACCACTGTTCTCCGAACCACACTCAGCACAAGCAAAATGACTTTTCGAATACTTTGAGCACTTGTTCTCTCCCCAACGGTTCCCAAGAGATTCTTTTAATTAAGCCAGAAGTAAATAGATCAGGGAAATTTGTATTCTTGACACTAATAGCTATTCACACCTGCATAGTTTCATTTAGTTTAAAAACTTTCAAATGTCTCAATCTGTAAAGCAAAATATGGGAACTCTTGAAAATTTAGTCCCAGAAGTAACCCAGGTTTGGTTCAGAATTGAACAGAAAAGACAAATACACACATAAGAAATTTAATCAACATGAAAAGTTTTCTTTTTAAAAGTTTTCACCAAAATGTTTTAGGAACAGCAGAAGGAAGGAGCCTGAGGGTGATGTTACAGAGTGACATCTTTAACTGCTGACACACTAACTGGGTTCCTGTTCCTGTCCTAGCAAGACTCCAGTACCATCTGACTAGCTTCTCTTTCCCTTCCCCTCTTCATCCTCCGTGCCTCCCATGGCTGTAGATTTATATAATGAAAAGTACAGTGTGATTATTATAGACATAACCTTGGACTAATGTCAGAGAATTTTATTTCTGTAATCACTCATTCTCAATATTGTTGTCTTTCAGGTCAAGAAAATGAAATCAGGCCTCACTCCAGACATGGTATCAAAATCCCTGACACTGAAGTTTGTATTAAAAGAGTGTAGTACAGGTTCTTGTAAAGCTCAAGTCATTGGAACTAGGTTGCTGGAAATTAAGGGGACAGGCATTCTAAGAGGGAGGACTCAGGTGTGAAGACACAGATGAGAACAGCATGGTAGGTGAGGTCAGAGGGGGGAGGTTCACCAGGAGCTTCCTATGTTGTGCAGTTATTTTATAGTGATAAAAAAAAAAAAAAGCACTGGTATTTGTCAAACAGGAAAATGTTGTGACCACCCTCTCTCTGCAAAAGAAGGAGCAGGAGTAGCATGTGTAGAACAGGAAGCCCGGGGCTGCTGGGAGGAGAGTGGAACAAACCAATCCAAACAGCCACCATGGCTGAGGGAACGGAAAAAGCAGACGACTACGGACGGAGGGCTGCACTGTGAACCATGTAAGGGAAACAAAAACAGTTTAAGGAAAAGTAAATTCTGTCTCAGGTATGCCTGGTGTGGGAGTCTGCAGAAGGCCACGTGTGCACGCTCCAAATGTGGCTCAGAAAAACAGGACTGGAGTTGCAAATCTGGGAATCAGGGACACAGCTTTAAGAAAACCACAGAAAATCAAGACCTGTGATGCTCACACCCACCATCAAGTCAAGTGTCAGGGAGTGAGCAGACCTGGTGGGGAGGTTGGCAGGTGTCTGCTGTTCAAGAATCAATGGTCACTGACAGATGTTATAAGGCACTGAATCAAGCTGCACCTAATATAGTAATTCCAGCCTTATTGGTAACCAATAAGAGTAGTTGAAAACTCCCCAGAGCCAGATTTTATAGACAAGATAACATTCTTGGTATTTAGGGGACCTGACTAAAACCATACAGAGTAAGAATAGCCCACATTTCTCCTTCACTAACTGCCAGGCTAACTGTGGAGACAGGATGGTATTCAGAAAACACAGTGAGTCTCAGTCACAACTAGGAGCTCCAGCTCCAGAAGCTCAGGAAGGACAGTCCCTCCCCTGCCAGAGGGAAGCCCCAAAGGCATCCCTGGAACAGAAGTGGCCTTAGAACTGACCAATAAAGGACAAGAAATGGACAGACAACACAGTGGGAACTCTGGGAAGAAGCAGCAGCACAAGAGAAAGAAAGAAAGAAAGAAAGAAAGAAAGAAAGAAAGAAAGAAAGAAAGAAAGAAAGAAAGAAAGAAAGAAAGAAAGAAAGAAAGAAAGAAAGAAAGAAAGAAAGAAAGAGAAAGAAAGAAAGAAGAAAGAAAGAAAGAAAGAAAGAAAGAAAGAAAGAAAGAAAGAAAGAAAGAAAGAAAGAAAGAAAGAAAGAAAGGAAGGAAGGAAGGAAGGAAGGAAGGAAGGAAGGAAGGAAGGAAGGAAGGAAGGAAGGAAGGAAAAGAAAGAAAGAAAGAAAGAAAGGAAAGAAAGAAAGAAAGGAAAGAAAGAATCAAACAAACAAAAAAACAAACAGGGATGGAGGAAAGGCGGCAGGGAGGAGGAAGAAAAAGAAGAGGAAGCAGCAGTAGCTGGATGCTGGTGGCTCACACCTGTAATCCTAGCTACTCAGGAGGCTGAGATCTGAGGATCATGATTCAAAGCCACCCCAGGCAGTAAAGTCCATGAGACTCTTATCTCCAAATAACGGTGAGAAAACTAGAAGTGGCATGGTGGCTCAAAGTGGTAGAGCACTCACCTTGAGCAAAAGAAGCTCAGGGACTTTGTCCAGGCACTAAGTTCAAGCCACACAACCAACCAAAAAGAACAAAAAGGACTTGTAGACACCCTGATGAAGAAGTCCAGACTGTCTGTTACTTTGCTAGAAAAGACTAGACGACACACATCCAGACATTCAAATAGCTCTTGAGAAAGGTCCAGAATATAAAGCTTTTCCAAATGGAAGCCACATAGTACTTATTCTCTCATGGATAGGGTAGGCTGCAGAAGCACAGAAGCCTGGAGAACAAGCACACAGGTGACTTGTGTCTCCGAAGATGTAACAGGAGATGCTGTCCTGAACATGAACACAGATACCAGTCATGACTACCCGTCATGTGCGGGGTACTTCACACCAACTGTCTCAGTCCTTAGGACAGGAGGCTGCTCCCCCATTTTACTCAACCAACCTAGGCACTAAGACCAAGGTCACATATAGCAAGGGGTGGTAACCAGACTAGAACCCAAACCTTATGGAACCAGCCTCTACTTCCACAGCCCACCTCAGATCAAACGCAAATGCTAAAGGCAAGGTTCTAAAAGAGATTCTGTTACCTGCCAGACACTTCCATCCTATTTCAGAAAAATATCACCATATGCTGCTTCATAGAGCTAATAAAGGCCATCTAAAATATCTTATGTGGAATTAGTGGATATTTGGCTTGCTGCAGGCCAACTTTCTTCTTTGTGGAAATGTGTTTAGACAAAACTATCTTCTTGAAAACACAGTTAGCCCTCCTTATCTGTAGATTCCACACTGAGAGATGCAACCAACAGAAAGATGAATATGTCGAGACTGTTTTCTTATCACTATTCCCTAAACAATATAGCATAACAATGATATGCATATTATTTACATTGTATTATGTATTTAAGTAATTCAAAAGAGGATTTTTAAATGTACAAGAAGGTAACTACGTTATCTGCATGTATTGTTACTTTATATGTAGGACTTAGGCATTCACGGATCTTGGCATCTGAGAAGGGTCCTGGAACCCATTCCCTGCTCCTGGATCCCAGGGGGTGACTGAATCTTACTAAAGTTACCTGGATGTAAGGTGATGTGCCTTCAAATAAATTACCTTTAGTAATTTGGAAGTGGGTTTAGAGAGCAGGAAGAACATAGAAAGACTGACCAAAGATGAAAAAGTTTAGCTACTGCTGAGAGCTGGTGGCTCATGCTTGTAAACCTAGCTTCTCAGGGAGCTGAGATTTAAGGATCATGATTCAAAGTCAGCTTTGGCAGACAAATCTATGAAATTCTTTTCTTCAAGTAACAGAGAAAATGGAGACATGGCTCAAGTGATTAGAGTGTCAGCCTTGAGTAAAAAAGCCAATCAGGGGCTGGGAAGGTGGCTCAGTGCTACAGTGCTTGTCTAGCATGCATGAGGCCCTGGGTTTGATTCCTTAGCACCATGTAAGCAGAAAAGGCCAGAAGTGGTGCTGTGGCTCAAGTGGTAGAGCACTAGCCTTAAGCTAAAGAGCTGAGGGACAGCGCCCAGGCCCAGAATTCAGGGCCCACGACCAACATAAAAAATTTTTTTAATAATTTTAAAAATTAAAAAAAAAGCCAAGCAGGAGGCCTTAGGTCCAAGCCCCAGTATATTAGCATATGCCTGCGCGCACACACACTCTCACTCATGCTCGAATGCACACACAAATACAATCTTAGCTATTTTGAGATTTACTTATAATCTACCTCATGCTATTCAAAAGAAGACTTTTCATCAGCTGCACATTTTTTGAAAACTTATAAAAGCTAAAACGCAGACAATCATAAAGAAAAGTGGTAAAATTTAAAACTATATAGGGCAAAATGAAAGAGAACGGCAAAAGAACAGTGAAAAGTGGGGGAAATATTTTCAAGACATGATATGAAAGTCACTTAATAAAGAACTTTTACATATCTATGGGAAAACTATGACCTACCCCAAAAGAAAACTGGGCTAAAAGGCACAACAATTTACACATATCTACGTCCAATAAAATCTGAACAATATTCTCTCTCAACCATAAGACGGATAAGCTAATCCTGTCAATAAGAAGCTACTTTTCCCTCTCAGTGGCTGTGCCTTGTGAGAAGTAATGTGTGTTACTTCTGGGCCAGAGCCCTCAGCTGCTAGAATGAGCATCTTCAGGTGTACCTTTTGCCTGCAATGTTCCAGATGTGAGGCGAAACAGTGGCCTCATGAGATTAAACAGTGATTAAGAAAGATCTGGGGGTGGCTTACTGCAGTAAAGCCTATCTTATCCTGACTTGATACAACTAATAATACATATGCATATACATACATGGATAAATATAGCCTAGATAAAAATGTAAGATTGCATGATCTTATGTCCTATAAATAATAATTTAAGAACAGATTTCCTATACAAAACTTAAAATGATGCAACAAAATTTGATAAAAATATTGTGACAATGTAGAAGAAATATATACCCATGAGCTACAAAATGAAAGGTTAGTATTAAAAATGTACTCAAACCTGGCGTGTTGGGGCACACCTGTAATTCCAGCTACTTTGGAGCCTGGGGCAGGAGACTCAAGAGTTTAAGTCTAGACTACATAAGTGAAAGATCCTTTCTATACATATACGAACATATACTAAGAACTTCTAAAACCAATAGAAAAGGGAAAAACATCACGTAAGAAACTAATGTACAAGTCACAAAAGGAACTCCAGTTAAATGATTTTAATGCAGTAAGAAGAATGGTATGGATCTGTATATTATGGTCATTTGGAAAATCAAGATTTATGATTAAAGTAACAAGCATAATCTATAAGACAGAAGGAAAGCCAATGTGTGTATACATACATTCATTTAAAGTGTATTTGATCTGATTATGATGAGCCTGCTACGCAGTGACTACATGCTTGACACTGATACAGTCTCCATTCTATCTAAGAACATACACCAATACGTCTGTCAGCACTCAGCAATCACCTGGTATGTGGCAGGCACAGTGCTATGTGACGGGCTTTCAAGAGAGCTGGGTGATCCACAAAGGCACCATTACTCCAGAGCCCATACTACCCAGCACAGGCTCCTGCTTCCATATGCTCCAGCCCAGAAAATCTAGACATCAACCCATTAGACCTGGCCCCTTTAGGAAGGAAGGAATTGGAGAAAAGACATGGACTTGAACTGTTCCAGTATTTCCAACCCTGTGTATACAATGAAGCCTCCCGTGAGAATCCTTCCTTTCCAGCAGTCTGCCCTGCCAACCCCACAAATGCTAGCCTGAGCGTCTTCACTTTCACCTCTGGCATATTTTACACGGCATTGCTGTGAATATTCAACTTGTTTAAAATGGCTGAAAGTTGACTGAAAGCTGCTGCAATTCTTTCTAACACAGGTGGTAACTGTAATTCTGCCTTATTTACTAACCTGTGCACAGCATTGTTGCGTGAATAGCTGGAGAGCCCTTCCAGGTCCGGTACCTGTTCGGACAGTGCTCTCTGCTCTGGCAGGCAGCTTAGCTTGTACTGCCTCTCTCCCACTCAGCAGCAGGACCCCACTGCTCTGTGGTAGCAACTAGTACTGTCAGGCTTGTAATTTTACCAAGACAATGAGTGAAAAATAATGTTATCTCACGATTTTTAGTTTATTTCCCTGATAACTAGCCAGGCATTTTTCATGTGTCTCCTGGACTAAATTTTCCTCATTAACTTTTTTAAGGAACCCATTATTTGATAGATTGTTTGTAGGCACTGCTGTAGTGAATCCTGTAGTGAATCCTTGGCCATCTTTGTGCATAGTTTCTTCTAGGAGAGATTTTCTTTTGGGGGTTTGTACTCTCTGGCTTTTGCTTCTGACACCATATATACAACTGTAGTCTACAGACATGTATCTGTGTAACTCCTGGGCTACTAAAAAAAACAAAACAAGAGAGGAAATAATGTAAGTAAGAGTATATCGCTGAGTGAGAGAAATCAGAAAAATCTTAAATGTCCACTTTTGGCAGTAAACGTGTATCTCAATCTATTTCTTATGTAAGTCAAATTATCAGTGCTCCCAATGCTATCTTTGTCTACTTCTCATTTCTGAGACCTACCACTCACCCTCACTGTCCTGTCCCTTCCTCTGGAACCTCCTTGCTGATCACCTCGCCTCTACTCAGCCCCCAAACCAAGACAGGTGCTCCTCACTGTGGTCCCACAGTGCCTGCACCTCTTTCCTCCACAGCATCTGGTGTCCTATCTGTCACCTGCCCTCTGTTATGACCTGCTCAAGGACAGACACGATTCCTGACCAAACTCCATGTGTGAAACACAGTATCTAGTACTGGAGGAACTAGCCTGGTTTGCAGTGTCTGTACTGATACAAACCTTCTCATCACCTTCTCAGAGGCTAACTGCTGGAAACCTGAAGAGCACCTGGTCCATTCTAGGTCAGTCCAATTTAGCTAAGGTTATATGCACCAACTTCATATCGTTTGTTTGCACACTGGTATGTATACTACTAAGAAAAGCTTGCATTTCTGTACTGTAATCTAACATTTTCTTCATGCTACAATGGCAAAATTATTTTATTAACATCACAATTGGATCCTACATTAACTGTATGTGGAAAACAGAACATTGCTTAAGAATTCATTACTTGCTCTGACATTGGAAACATATTCAGAGCCATGAAAAAGAATCCATAAAAAGCTCTAAGGAACTACAAAGGGAAAGGAAAAAGTCTCAACAAAAAAGCTTATCTTAATTAAATATTTTCTTTGGTAAGCAGGGTAAGAAAAGAGTCCAATTCTTCTTTCAAATGTGTTCCTTCAGAGAGTGGGAAAACGAACTTTCTATGTTGTCTCAACACTAATGGGATTTCAATGGTTAAAGTAAGGTCTTACATCATGTTTCACTGATCCTGGTATCAAAACAATAAACTGTTCTTTTTCCTCAGAAAACTGAGCTTTAAATCTTGCAACAAGTTCTAAATATGAAGCACCATTCCTACTCATAAATTATTGCTCTCAAATTAAGAACCCATTGCCTTCAGCATTCACTCATAGTTTAAGACTTCTTCTTAAGCAATACTTTCACTTCAAGTTAGAAATAAATGTTACAAATAATGTCAGTAGCATTCAGAGATGACCTCTTCATTGACTAAACACTATACTTTAAACAGTGTGTCTGAATTCAGTGTCAGAATAGCTTCCAAACTTCTAGTTTGGAATTGCTAATTGAAGTAGTCTATTAGGAAACATAGGAATAAAACTTGACAGGTTTTCTGTGTACCAAGTGTCAGAGCCAATGCCACTTAAGACTATGTCTATACAATATAGACTCAAGATAGACTCACAAAGTATCACATTCATCAACTTCAAACACTTGTAATTTTCAAATGATTTTGGAAAACCTGAAGTAACAACAAAAAAAAAAAACAATATTCCATGACTCAATATTCAGACTCAAATAAATATTACTATAGTGATACAGCTCTTATTGGCAATGTAAGTGGCTTTAACTCTTTGGGTGTTCCCTAAAGCTCTTCAGAGGATCTGGACCAGCTCAGAACAACTGCAAGCAACAGAGAAAGAAAAACCATCAAGTAGCACAATGGCTTTAGAAACCCACTGCTCTTAGGTATTAGTATCATTAACAACTTACCAATCTTTACCTGGTAACAAGATAGAATATCAAAATCCCATGTACAGAAGCAACAAGAAATATAAAGTACTGAAAATCTGGAAAATACATATACAGCTGGGTGCCAGTAGCTCCTGGCTATAATCTTAGCTACATAGGAAGCTGAGATCTGAGGATCAGTTTGAAGCCAGCCTAGGCAGGAAAGTCCATAAGACTCTTCCTCTTATCAACAATTAACCACCAAAAGCCAGAATAGGAGCTGTGGCTCAAGTGGTAGAGCACTAGCATTCAACAGAAAACCTCAGGGACAGTCCCCAGGCCCCCCGAGTTCAAGTCTCATGGCTGGGAAATACAAAAACACATAGTAAAATTTTAAATTATACAGGAAGAAAGTCACATGAACAAGTGAACAGGTGACTTGAGCCTGTAATCCTAGCTCCTTGAGAGGATGAGATCAGGAGACAGCAGCCCAGCCCACTGAAAACAGTTCACAACAACTCCATCTTAACCAGTGGCTGGGCATGGTGGTATGCACCTCAGCCCCAGCACAGGAGAGGGATCACAGCTCAGGCCTAAAGCAAGACCATCAATAACCAAAACAAAAAGGTGTTGGTGGAATGGCTCAAGCAGTGCAATTCCTTTCTAGCAAGATCAGGGCGTTGAGCTCAATTCCCAGTAT
This sequence comes from Dipodomys merriami, assembly GCF_024711535.1. Classification (NCBI taxonomy): domain Eukaryota; kingdom Metazoa; phylum Chordata; class Mammalia; order Rodentia; family Heteromyidae; genus Dipodomys; species Dipodomys merriami. The sequence goes on from NW_027202383.1 coordinate 401,890, forward strand.
TGTCAAACAGCAAAACAAACAACAACAAAAAAAACCCATGAATATCAAGAAGCTGTGGTAAGATCTGATATTCAAGGCCAGTGTGGGCAGCATAGCAAGATCCTGTCTTTAAATTAAATTTCAAAAAAGAATTGGGATGTAGAGGATTGGCAAAGAAGCTACCGAATTAAGAGAGGCCATACTTCAAGCGGAATTAACTGACATCTACCGAGTATTTCACCCTAAAACAACACAGTACACATTCTTCTCAGCAGCTCACGGAACTTTCTCCAAAATAGACCATATCATAGTTCATGCAAGGAACTTAAGCAAATACAAAGGGATCGACATAATCCCCTGTATCCTATCTGACCACAGTGGAATCAAGCTAGCTAGCTCTCAATAACAAAGCATACCGCAGAAATTTCTCTAATACATGGAAATTGAACAGCACACTCCTTAACAATGCCTGGGTAACAGAAGAGATCAGAGAAGAAATAAAGCATTTCCTACAACTCAATGAAAATGAAAACACCTCACAAAGAAACTTGTGGGACACAGCAAAAGCAGTCCTGAGGGGCAAATTTATTGCCCTCAGTGCCCACATCAAGAGATTGGAGACAGACCAAGTAAATAATCTCATGTTGCAATTAAAACAGCTAGAAAAACAAGAAAAAATGGGACCTAAAGCTACTAGATGAAGCCAGATAACCAAATTAAGAACAGAGATTAACCAATTAGAAAATCAGAAAACCATAACCAAAATAAACCAAACAAAAAGCTGGTTCTTTGAAAAAATAAACAAAATTGATGGCCCGTTGGCTAGATTAATTAAAAAAAGAAGAGAGGAAACCCATATTAATAGGATTAGGGATGCCACGGGAAACATCACAACAAGTACCCAAGATATCCAAACAATTCTAACAGACTACTTTCAAAAGCTATACTCTCTAAAGGAAGAAAATTGGGCAGAAATGGATGCATTTTTAGAGAAATACAAGTTGCCCAAACTGAGCAAAGAAGAAGTTAACCAATTAAATAAGCCAATATCCTATAATGAGATACAGGAAGCTATCAAAAGTCTTCAACAAAAAAAAGCCCAGGACCAGATGGATTCACAGCAGAATTCTATAAGACCTTTAAACAAGAACTAATACCCATACTCCTCAAGCTCTTCAGAGAAACAGAGAAGGAGGGAGCTATCCCAAACTCATTCTACGAAGCCAATATCACACTCATCCCCAAACCAGGCAAAGACCCAACCAAAAAGGAGAATTACAGGCCAATTTCCTTGATGAACACAGATGCAAAGATCCTTAACAAGATTCTAGCTAACAGAATCCAGAAACACATAAAAAAAGTAATACACTATGACCAGGTAGGCTTCATCCCAGAGACACAGGGATGGTTTAACGTACGTAAGTCAATAAATGTAATCCAACATATCAACAGAGCCAAGGTCAAGAATCACATGATTATCGCCACAGTTGCAGAAAAGGCCTTTGATAAAATTCAACATTCATTCATGCTAAAAGCTCTGGAGAAAAGAGGAATAGAAGGAACATTTCTAAAAACAATAAAAGCCATTTATGACAGACCAATAGCCAATATTATACTTAATGGGGAAAAGCTACAACCAATTCTCCTAAAATCAGGAACAAGGCAAGGATGCCCACTGTCTCCACTCCTCTTCAATATAGTCCTAGAACCCTTAGCCAGGGCAATAAGGCAAGAAAAAGACATTAAAGGGATCCACATAGGGAAAGAAGAAGTTAAACTATCCCTTTTTGCAGACGACATGATATTATACCTCCACGATCCCAAAAACTCCATCCCCAAACTCTTAGAAATCATAAATCACTTCGGCAAAATAGCAGGATACAAAATAAACCCACAAAAATCAGTTGCCTTCCTATACACTGATAATGTACAGGAAGAGAGGGAAATAAAGGGAGCAACCCCATTCACAATAACCTCCCCAAAAATAAAATATTTAGGAATTAACCTAACCAAAGATGTAAAAGAACTATTTAATGAGAACTATAAAAAGTTAAAGAAAGAAATTGCAGAAGACACTAGGAAATGGAAAGACCTCCCATGCTCCTGGATAGGCTGACTTAATATAGTAAAGATGGTAATACTTCTAAAACTAATATACAAATTCAACACAATTCCTATTAAAATCCCAATGACGTACATCACTGAAATACAGAAAACAGTCCAAAAATTCATATGGAACAACAAAAGACCTAGAATAGCCAAAACAATTCTAGGGGATAAAGACAATATGGGAGGGCTATCCATGCTGAACTTCAAACTCTACTACAGAGCTATAATAACAAAGACAGCATGGTACTGGCACAAAAACAGACCCGAAGACCAATGGAACAGAATAGAAGATCCAGAAATAAATCCACAGGCCTACAGCCAGCTGATATTCGACAAAGGAGCCAAAGACATACAATGGAAGAAACACAGCCTCTTCAACCGCTGGTGCTGGGAAAACTGGGCAGCCACATGCAGAAAACTAAAAGTGGACCCCAGCCTATCACCATGCACCAACATCAACTCAAAATGGATTAAAGACCTTAACATTAAACCTGAATCACTGAAAATACTGCAGGACAGAGTAGGAGAGACACTTGAACTAATAGGCACAGGAAGGAACTTCCTGAACAGAGTCCCAGGGTCACAACTTGGAGAGAGACTCGACAAATGGGACTACCTTAAAATAAAAAGCTTCTGCACAGATAAAGCTATCGCAACCAAGCTAGAAAGACAACCAACTAATTGGGAAAAAATATTTACCAGCAATATATCAGACAAGGGGTTAACATCCTGTATATACAGGGAACTCAAGAAACTAATCCCTCCCAAACCTAACAAACCAATTACTAAATGGGCAAGGCAACTAAAGAGGGACTTCTCAAATGAAGAAATAAAAATGGCAAAGAAACACATGAGGAAATGTTCATCATCCCTGGTGGTGAAGGAAATGCAAATAAAGACAACCCTGAGATACCACCTTACCCCAGTCAGAATGTCCCACATCCACAAATCAGCCAACGACAAATGCTGGAGGGGATGTGGAGAACGAGGAACCCTATTACACTGCTGGTGGGAATGTACACTTACACAACCACTTTGGAAAGCAGTCTGGAGGGTCCTTAGAAAGCTAAAGATTGACCTCCCTTACGACCCAGTCATACCACTTCTTGGCATCTACCCTGAACAACAGGAACCAATATACAAGGACACGTGCACCTCCATGTTTATTGCAGCACTGTTCACAATAGCTAGGATATGGAAACAACCTAAATGCCCCACCACAGATGAATGGATCCAAAAATTGTGCTATCTATACACAATGGAATATTATGCAGCCATTAGAAATGACAAAATAATGGCATTTGCAGGGAAATGGATAGAGCTAGAAGGAATCATGTTGAGCCAAGAAAGAAGAGACAAACGGTACATGGTCTCCCTGATAAGTGGATGCTAAATCCAAAATGTTAGGTGATATGACAAAACTAACAGGACTTAAGAAACAAAGAACTCCCACTCATCTGGTTGAACCACTACTAAATATCCCCATGCTGCTGATCACATATATGGTATATAACATGTGAGCACCGTTATATATTACAGACTGTGATAGACAATTTGCTCCAGGAAAGTTAGAATGAACTTGTGACTTTAAATGAGCATCATTATTCCACAATACTGTGAATTTCTGGAAATTATGTAATCACTTAATCACAATCAAAAAAAAAAAAAAAGAACCTGGGGGAAGGGAGGGAGGGAGGGAATGGTAGGGGGAAAACAATGGAGGGGTAACAATGTTCAAGAGGAAGTGTACTCATTACCTCACTCATGTAACTGTAACCCTCTGTATAGTATCTTTACAATAAAAAATAAATAAATAAGTAAAAATTAAAAAAAAAGAATTGGGATGTAACTCAGTGGTAGGCCCTGGGTTCAATCTCTAGACACACACACACACACACACACACACACACACACACACACACACACACACACACACACACACACACACACACACACACACACACACACACACACACACACCTGTTCAACAAAAATATCAATAGCCTTTTCCTTACTTGATTTTAAAATTAATAAAGATACTGAGCACAGTGACTCATGCTTGTAATCCCAGTTACTCAAGTGGTAGAGATTGAGAGGATCATGGTTCAAGGCCAGCATAGGCAAAACTAGCAAGAACCCAACTCAACAAACAAACCTTGTACACATATAACCCCACCTATAAAACAAAACAGGTAGTTAGGATCATGGTCCAAACCTTGCCCAGGCCAAGAATATGAGACTCAACATGAAAACTAAAACAAGAAGTGTTGCAGACATAGCCCAAGTGGTGGAGCATCTGCTTAACAAGGATAAGGTCCAAAGTTCAAACTTCAGTACCATAAAAAAATTAATATAGAGCCGGGTGCCAGTGGCTCACACCTGTAATCCTATCTACTCAGGAGGCTGAGTTCTGAGGATCGGGTTTCAAAGCCAGCTGGGGCAGGAAAGTCTGTAAGACTCTTATCTCCAATAAACCATTCGAAAACCGGAAGTGGCGATGTGGCTCAAGTGGTAAGTGCTCACCTTGATCTGAAGAGCACAGGGACAGCGCCCAAGCCCAGAGTTCAAGCCCCACAACTGACGGAAGAAAAGAAAACCTCAGGAAGAATGTGCAGCAGGCTAACTCACTTCTCAAGGTGTTTCACTCTGTTTATATTGTCCACCACCATCATTTATTATGTGTTTGGTCTCAAATTTATTAATGCAACCAGTATCAGTATTAAGATAGTAATTATTTCATTTCTTTTTTGGGGGGGGTTGGGGGTGGGCCGGTCGTGGGACCTTAACTCTGGGCCTGGGCGCTGTCCCTCAGCTCTTCAGCTCAAGGCTAGCGTTCTACCAACAGTGCCACTTCTGGCTTTTTTTCCTTTTGCTTATGTGGTGCTGAGGAATCGAACCCAGGGCCTCTCATGCATGCAAGGCAAGTGCTCTTCCACTGAGCCACCTTCCTAGCCCTAATTATTTCATTTCTATAACACTAGATCTTCAATGTTAGTTTGATCTCACTGAATTTTATGTAATGTGAAATCACATCTTAAAGAATACAAGCAGGAGGGGGTAACAATGTTCAACAAAAAATGTACTTATTACCTTATTTATGTAACTGTAATCCCTCTGTACATCACATTTACAATAAAATTAAATTAAATCAAAAAAAAGAATATAGCCTTTCCAAGCACTTCTAGGATAATGCCATAGGTCCTATGGCATTTTAATAAAACTTTTTCAAGCAGAAAATAAATAAACACTTCTGCTAGAAAAATCATGACATTTAATTCAATAACTATGATCTAATGTTCAAACCTACAACATACAGAACATACTTTTTCTTGAACTACCAGAGTATATTATATCAGTAATCTATAGATTATATACTCTGCACAAAGTTCAAACTGGACACACCCAAACTGATCAGAATTCTCTGTTCCACCTGTACACCGACCAAGCTCATCATCCCATGAAACCGGATTTTCTTCCTAACTCCCATATTTTAACAGGGATACTTGCACTCAGCAACTCAAGTGAGAAATCTGGGAACTTTTGTACATACTTCTAAGGCTTGCAAAAGAATCTGGGAACTTTTGTACATACTTTTAAGGCTTGCAGGCACCAGTGGTTCACATCTATAATCCCAGCTACTTAGGAGGCTATGATCTGAAGACTGCAGTTTGAAGCCAGCCTGGGCAGGAAAGTCCATGAGACTCTTACTTCCAATAAACTATTCAAAAAAAAACAACAACAACAATAAAACAACAACAAAACCCATCAGAAGTGGAGCTGAGGTTCCAGTGGTGCAACACCAGCCTAGAGCAATAAAGAACACGGACAGAGCCCAGGCACTGACCTCAAACCCTGGGACCAGCATCAAAAAAAATTATCTGCTATACAGAATTTAGCAAAGCACTGTCATGTATGTCTATGACTCTGACTTCCTCTTTAGACTGAACTTGCCTAGGAGCACGTTTTAGTCATGTAGACATTCATTCCTACCCCTGAGTAAAGTACCAGATTCCACTTGTGCTATTCATTCACTGAAAACAAAGGGAGGGAACAATGTCTCAAGAGACTGCTTTAAGTCAAGCAGAGTCAACTATTAAGAATACAAGCTAATGCCTGCAATCCTAGCAGTTCAGGAGGCTGAGATCTGAAAATCGAGGTTTGAAGCCAGCCTGGGCAGAAAAGTCCGTACAACTCTTATCTCCAACTAACCACCAAAACAAAACAAAAAAACAAGAAGTGGTGGCCCAAGTGGTAGAGCACAAGCCTTGAACAAAAAAACTAAGGGACATTGCTTAGGCTGTAAGTTCAAGCCCCAGCATGAAAAACACAAATACACAATAGAACATATTTCATATTTCCAACTTTCTTTCTTTTTTTTTTTTTTTTTTGGTCGGTCATGGGGCTTGAACTCTGGGCTTGGGCACTGTCCCTCAGCTCTTCAGCTCAAGGCGAGCACTCTACTGCTTGAGCCACAGCGCCACTTCCGGTTTTCGAGTGGCTTTGGTTTGGAGGTAAGAGTCTCACAGACTTTCCTTGCCCGGGCTGGCTTTGAACCCTGATCCTCAGATCTCAGCCTCCTGAGTAGCTAGGATTATAGGCGTGAGCCCCTGGCACCTGGCTTTACTGAAATAAATACAATATAAATCAAAATAAAATACAGTCCATACACATATAACCTAATACTACAGACAATGCAAGAAAAAAGTACAGACACAATCCATTTTCCTGAACCACATGTAATAAATAATGTGTTTTTTGTGCACAGTATCTCATACAAACTCCATCCATTGTATCACAGCAGGCCAACAACCACCAATCTAAAGTAGCAGCTCACTACCACTAACGAAACAGAAATATAAATCCTCGGTCCAGCATTGACCAAGTTACTGCTTCCTTTATGACCTACTTATGCCATAGTTCTATAATATGAAAGTGGGCACAACCCTATGATATAATACAAAAGTGGGTATTCCTGTCCATAATGTAATACAAAGCCCTATCTATGACAGAATATAAAAGTGGTGTAGCCCTATCTATAACATAATAGAAAGTGGGTATAACTCTTATCACCGACGTGATATGAGAGTGGGTGGGATCCTGTCTACAATGCACTACAAGGGTGGTGGGTGTGGCCCTGTCTGACTTATATGAGAGTATGTGTGGCCATGTGTACGACATAATACAAAAGTGGGTATGGCCCTGTCTATGACATAATAGGCCAGTGGGTGTGACCCTGTCTTTGATGTAATATAAGCATGGGGGTGGCCCTGCCTAAGACAGGGTTATGAGAAGTGATGAGCATCAAGTCAGTAAGTAGTACAGGTAAAAAAGTAGTTCTCTAGGGCTGGGAAGGTGGCTCAGTGGTAGAGTGCTTGCCTTGCATGCCTGAGGCCCTGGGTTCGATTCCTCAGCACCACATAAGCAAAAAGAAAAAAGCCTGAAGTGGCGCTGTGGCTCAAGTGGTAGAGCACTAGCCTTGAGCTGAAGAGCTGAGGGACAGTGCCCAGGCCCAGAGTTCAGGCCCCATGACTGGACCCAAAAAAAAAAAAAGTTCTCTAACCTGTATTTTAACTTTCTGCTAAGTATAACACTGCTTTAAAATCAGTTATTTTATTTTAAAGACAACATAGGAGGATAAACTTATGGTCTCAGAATTAAAAACTTCGAGCCGGGCACTGGTAGCTACTCAGGAGGCTGAGATCTAAGCATCTAGGTTCAAAGCCAGCCTGGACAGGAAAGTCCGTGAGAGTCTTATCTCCAATAGACCACTAGAAAACCAGAAGTGGCACTGTGGCTCAAGCGGTAGAGCTCCTGCTTTGAGCTGAAGAGCCCAAGGATAGTGCCCAAGCCCAGAGTTCAAGCCCCATGACAAAAAAAAAATTAAAAACTTTGTAAACTAGGAAGAAAAACTTAAAAATCATGAACGAAAGGTTTTCAATTTCAATCACATTAAACAAGAACTTCATGCAATGGAATCTTATTCAGCCTTTAAAAGGAAGGCTATTCTGACACATTTGACAACATGAACTTTTATATATCATGCTAAATATATATAGTTAGTCAGAAAAGACAAACACTATAGGTTTCTGCTTATATTAGGTATCTACAATAGCTGACTTCATAGAAACAAAAAGTCAAAGAGTATTTTCTGCCCAGGTGCCCAGTGGCTCAAGTCTGTAATCCTAGCTACTCAGGAGGCTGAGATCTGAGGATTGCATTTTGAGGCTAGCCTGGACAGAAAAGTCTGTGAGACTCTTATCTCCAATAAACTATGTAGAAAAAGCCAGAAGTGGCACTGTGGCTCAAGTGGTAGAGCGTTAGCCTTGAGCACAAAGAGGCTCAAGTAACAGCACCCAGCCTTGAGTTCAAGCCCCAGAACCAGCAAAAAAAAAAAAAAAAAAAAAAGATTTCCCTGGAGTGAGTCATTTAAAGGTTACACAGTTTCATTCTGCAAGAAGAAAAAGTTCCAGAAATCTGTTGTACAGCAATACGAATACTTACTACTACTAAACTACATGTTGAAAACTAGCTAGAATGGCATATTTTATGCTTTTTAGAACAACACACATACAACTGAGGTTAACACTGAAGAAAGGCAAGGTAATAATAAGCCCAATATTCCAGAAGCCAATCCTCTAGAATGAGATCTAAAAGAAGAACATAGGAGCCTGAAATTTTCTTGAATTTCAAGTGTGGGAGTAGCTTACATTATCCTCAAAAAGTGTATGTGGTTGTATTTATTCTCCTGAAAATCTGATTTTGAAATCAACTCCTCAGAAAATGGAGAATGTACTAGTACAAGGAAGTTCTAAAAATAAAGAACTATGGGGGAGGGAGGGAAAAGCAAGAAAACAAAAAATTCTAATAATACAACCTAAAATTCTATTTTCTAAACAACAAGTCAACTTCTACATGGCAATTTTAAGTTGTCAATGATTATGGTCAAATGCTATGCAACTCTGAAGGACTGCCAAATACTTTTTTAGTTCCCATTACGGAGTCAAACAATAAGTAAATAAATAATAAATCTTATCATCTCTCTATCTTCATTATCAAAATGAAAGGGGTCAAGACAAGAGAGCCAACTATTCCCAGAGGTTGGAGGATGCAGGAAGAGGTAGACAGGGCCGCTCCCAGCAGCCCAGGAGACAGCCGGCAGCCACGTCAAGGCGCTCTTGCTCAGCAGCCTCCCACTCTCCACTGGCTTCCCTTGAGGGAGGAGCAGGTGTGATGCGCTGGTACGCTGGCTGTCCCTGAAATTCAGAATATGTGCTCACAGCTCTGGGGGTGGAGAGGGGATTAAATTTTCCTATTTCTTTTCTCAACAGCTTAAATTCTAAATTCCTCCATGGCTACAGTATTACACAGGAAAGCAGGCCATTGATGGGACTCCTGGTCAGTCAGGGAGACAGGCCACTGATGAGACTCCAGGTCAGACAGGGAGACAGGCCACTGATGGGACTCCTGGTCAGTCAGAGAGACAGGCCACTAATGGGACTGGAGGTCAGACAGGGAGACAGGCCACTCATGAGACTCCAGGTCAGACAGGGAGACAGGCCACTGATGGGACTCTTGGTCAGACAGGGAGACAGGCCACTGATGAGACTGCTGGTCAGACAGGCAGACAGGCCACTGATTAGACTTGTATGTAGTCCAGTATTTCCACCCACAAAAAAAAGATGCCTGGCAGAGGAGATAAAAAGTAAAAGGTTAGTGTCTACCTATAGTAGCATCTGTTGCTGAAGCATGTTTAAGATTAGTATGTATTTAGACTGAGTATTTTACTAGAGCTTGAACTCAGGGCCTGGGCACTGTCCCTGAGCCTCTTTGTGCTAAAGGCTAGCGCTCTACCACTTGAGCCACACTGCCACTTCAGGCTTTTTCTGAATAGTTTACTGGAGATAAGAGTCTCAAGGACTTTCTTGCTAGAGCTAGCTTCAAAATGCAATCCTCAGATCTCAGCCTCCAGAGTACCTACGATTATAGACATGAGCCACCAGCACCTGCCTCACTCTTGATAATAAGGATCTATCAATGGGGCGGGGAAGGTGGCTCAGTGGTACAGTGCTTGCTTTGCATACATGAGGCCCATTCCTCAGCACCACATAAGCAGAAAAAAAAAAGCCAGAAGTGGCACTGTGGCTCAAGTGGTAGAGTGCTAGCCTTGAGCTGAAGAGCTGAGGGACAGTGCCCAGGCCCAGAGTTCAGGCCCACGACCGGACTCAAAAAAAAAAAAAAAAAAAAAAAAGGATCTATCAATATAGGAATTCTTACATTAAACACTAGTTTCTTCCACAGTAAAATATCTATCAGCGGGAATACTCCTGATATGGTTATTTTGTTTGAAGCTGTTCTTTAAACAGAAACTATTTTAACTGCTATTATTAAAACCTTTAACTATCTATGTGTATTAATCCGCTTGCTGTTCTTGCTATTTATTTTTGTTGTTGCTGTTGTTGGTCATGGGGCTTGAACTCTGGGCTTGGGGCTGTCCCTGTGCTCTTCAGCTCAAGGCGAGCGCTCCACTGCCTGAGCTACAATGCCACTTCTGGTTTTCTAGTGGTTTATTGAAGAGGCTCTCTCTCACAGACTTTCCTACCTGGGCTGGCTTTGAACTGCCATGCTCAGATCTCAGCCTCCTGAGTAGCTAGGATTACAGGCGTGAGCCACTGGTGCACGGCTGCTATTTACTTTTTCATATCCTTGCTTGGTCTAAAAAGAACTTAAGGAAAATTCTTCATTTCTGACTCTAAAATCTACCTTATTTCCACAATGACATTCATTTCCAACAATTATCACTAATAAGCCAAATTAGCTAAGGAACATACAATCTAGTTCAATGAGGAAACAAGAAAATAATATCACAATCCAGTATGCTGGAAGTAGTGATATATACACAGAAAAAATACTACTGGCTAACAGTTCCCTAGTACCAACTTGCTTGTAGACCTCTTCCCAAGGCAGCTTGCTCAGAGGCCCTCACCACAGTAAGCACTGGTCGGGGAGCACCCTCTGTTCTCTGGGCCCAGATTTTACTTACTTCCAAGATCCAGATCACCGTTCCCCGCCCCATCCCACCCCTCACCCTGCTGCCCCATCTGAGAACTGACTTAAATCTACCGTGCCTTTTTTGGACCCAGCGGCCTGAAAAAGTGTTCATTTCAGTATATGCCAATTTTTCCGGGGAAGCCTGCAGATGCCCTGCTCAGCCTGTTTGGGCAAGTCACAGCCATTGAGGAGTAAAGTCTTAGGAGCTGGGCTGTAGCAGACATCTAGGTCACACTCTCTGGCCCAGCTGGATTCCCTATCTATCCAACTTAGCACTCTCACACCTAAGTCCAAATCAGGCAAGAGAGTTTCACTAAAACCCTGAAACTCCTACACCACGACTATCTGCACTCTGTGAGAGAACACAGGCTCCTACATCTTAGAGCAGTTAAGTGGCTTCCTTGTAACTAAGCTATATCCTCAGCACTGGAACCCACTGTTCCTTCAGGAAAAAAAAGGGACCCCAGAGCATAATCCCGTCATCTCCAGTTGAAACTCCAAAGAGAAAATAGACCCTAATGCTAAAATAAGTTATTGGGCTGATAATCCTGATAATCAAGAATATTCAGTTAGCCCAGTCCTGGTGGCTCATGTCTGTAATCCTAGCTACTCAAGGGGCTGAGATCTGAACATTGTGGTTTGAAGCCAGACCAGGCAGGAAAGTACATGAGACTCTTATCTCCAATAAACTACTTAGAAAAAGTGTGAAGTAGCTCTGTGGCTCAAGTGACTGTGCTATCCTTGAGACAAAGAAACTCAGGAATATTGCCCAAGACCCAGGACTAGCACCAAAAACAAGTAAGAATATTCAGTTAGATTTATGAAATGTGACCTAACATAAACCACATCACCTCGTTCATAGCCCATAAACAACATAATCTCATAGATAAATACTGACCAAGCACCTGCAGTGTAACACAGCAGGCACACCAGTAAAAAGAAAACACAACACAAAGCCCTGCTCTCACAGAGGCTGGCTGCTTTTTACTAACAGCACAGACAATTACTAACAGCACAGACAGTAAGTATTTGAATGCATTACTATCAAAATAGCTAGAACAGTATCCGGTCAATTTTTTTAAAGTGTGGCTAGAGGAGTAGAGTGTAGGAGGCTCTCTGTTGAGATGGGCACTCTGAGGTACTATGCTGAGGAAGCTGCACTACAGGAGGAAGTCTTCCAAGTGTCTGAGCAGCAGGAATAGCAGGTGAAAAGGCCCTGGGGTGGGAACACGCTTGACCTTGTTAAGGAACTGTGTGAGAGGGCCAGGGCTGATGAAATAGAAGACAAAGGAACAGGAGGAGACAAGGCTAGAGGACTTCCCTGGAGGGCTCCAAGCAAGGGAACGACAGGATGTAAGTCACACAAAATGTCTGCCTTCACTTCTTTACAATGGGTTCATTTCTACTTTCTTCTCCAAAACAGTTGAGAAATCAGGGAAGAGCAGGGCTCTTAGCAAGGAGGACTTGCTAAGAAAAGACAAAGGCCAAATGGAGTGTGTGTACACTGACCACAGCACCTGGTCACGAATGGCTCAAGGCAAGTCAGCAGCAGGCAGCAGAGACGAGACTGCGGTGAGCACCTAACTCCCTGTGCAGCAGCGCCGCTCCACCAGGGCCAAGGAGCCTTTACACGAAGTCTCTGTCAATGCTAAAGGAACTGCAAAGAGAAACCAGCCCAGAGCACAAGTCAGAGCCTACAAACACCATAAGCAGCACTGACATTCTTTAGTGCTTTCTAAGTAAAAATTGACTTAATCCCATACTTCTAACCATGAACAATATCTCACCATTATACACTTAGATTCAATACAAGCACTGCCAAACGCCTGCAGAGGTAGGCCTCACCTCAGAGAGAGAGGCAGCAAATTAAATTACTCTCTAAACAAAAGTTTCCAAAAATTATATATGCAGTATGAGCCCAATCTTGTCTAAATATACACATTCTTTTAAAAAATTAAAGGTTGATTTTTACAATTTTTATATCCATCTATTTTCATATTTTATGCAATTAAGCAATATAGGGCTGGGAATATGGCTTAGTCATAGAGTGCTTTCCTAGTATGCATGAAGCCCTGGGTTCAATTGCTCACTACCACATAAATAGAAAAAGCCAAAAGTGGCACTGCAGCTCAAGCAACAGAGTACTAGCCTTGAACAAAAAAGGCTCAGGGACAGTGCCCCAGCCTAGGCCCTGAGTTCAAGCCCCAGGACTTGCAACAACAACAAAAAAAGCAATACATTCCTTTTTGTGTATGTGCCAGTGTGAACAAGGGCTTGCATGCTGGCCCTGAGCTTTTTTGCTCTAGGTTGGTGCTCTACCACTTGAGCCACACCTCCACTTCTGGTTTCTTTTGGTGGTTAATTGGAAATAAGAGTCTCACAGACTTTCTTGCTCAGGCTGGCTTCAAACTCCAAGCCTCAGATTTCAGATAAGAATACAGGTGTGAGGGAAGGTGGCTCAGTGGTAGAGCGCTTGCCTTGCATGCATGAGGCCCTGGGTTCGATTCCTCAGCACCACATAAGCAAAAAGAAAAAAAACCGGAAGTGGTACTGTGGCTCAAGTGGTAGAGCACTAGCCTTGAGGTGAAGAGCTGAGGGACAGCACCCAAGCCCAGAGTTCAGGCCCCACGACCAGACCCAAAAAAAAAAAAGAATACATGTGTGAGCCACTAGCAGCATCTGGATAAGATTCTTAATTGGCTAAAATATACAAAGTAAATTTAGTTATCTACTGTACTACATCAATGAAAACAAATGGAAGTATACATAAGTCAATACTTATAAAGGAGAATCCCACCTTATCCCAGTAAAAAAACATATCTAATTTCACCTCACTGATTAACTTACAGATAAAAGATATCTGCTATTTGCTATGCTTTGGGTCTTGGTGTCACAAGGCCAGATGGATGCCTGGAAACTCCCAAAATTCTTTAGTGTTCACATCAGCTGTAAAGCAGTAACATAAAAATAGATCCCAACCCAGGCTCAGTAAATCAGAACCCTCCCCCCACCACACACACGTATATATTCCAGACTGACCTCAAGATTTCCTGTCTCAGCCTCCCAAGTGCTAGAATTCACATATGATATGATACCACTAGGTCTGGTTATTTAGCATTTCTTTATGGTGAAAACATTGAATGTTACAGTCCACTATCTCCACCTACAATCATCTTACTGTGTAATAGCAAACCAGAGTTTCTAACTCCTATATATAATTTAGCACATGTGTCAACCTCTGTTACTAGTCTCACTCATTCTCCTCTTTCTCCATCTCTCTTTCCTTCCTCCTCTCCTTCTCCCTCCATCCCACCTCTCTTGCTGGCCTCTAGTAACTACCATCAACTTTTAATTTCTATGAGATCAAAGTTTTTACACTCCACATCTGAGTGGTATCTCACAGTATATATCCTTCTGTGTGTGGATTATTTCAACTAAATACTGATTCCATCCCTTGTTGCAAATAGCAGGTTTTCATTCTTTTTATACCTAAACAGTATTTCCTTGGGTATAGTACCGTATTTTCTTTACCCATTTATCAGTTGATAGGCAATTTGGATGTTTCCTTTTTTTAATTTTTGAGGCTATTGTGAATAATGCTGCAATAAACATATACTGAGCTCATGAAATGTTACTACACAGCAATAAGATTGCTGGATCACATAGTAGTTCTATCTAATTGTTTTGAGGACTATAAATGTTCAACATCACCAATCATCAGGGAAACATAAATCAAACCACAATGAGATTATCACCTCACTCCAGTAGTAATATCCACTATCAAAACAACATAAGAAAACAAGTGCTGGTGAGGACATAGAGAAAAGAGGACCTCTGCACAGGAGCAGTGGGAATGTAAATGAGTACAGCCATGTGAACACAACAATCTGTTTAATGAATCGGCCAGACTAATAAAATGTGTTGAAAAACACATTGGGGGGAGGTGTTCGGGTGGGGGGTGAAGGGGAAACAAAGGAGGAGGCAACAATGCTTGATAAGAAATGTATTCATTACCTTGCCATGTAATTGTAACCCCTCTGTACGGTACTTTCACACACACACACACACACACACACACACACACACACACACACACACACACACACTAAAAAAAAAAAAACCACACACACACACATGGGTCTCTGTATAACCAGGTAGAGCAGAGCTACCTACCAACTTGTGCTGTTTACATAAAAACTGTTAGGCACTGTGGCTTAGGCCTATAATCCTAGCTACTCAGGAGGCTGAGTGCGGTCTGCAGTTCAAAGACAGCTGGGCATGGGACTCTTATCTCCAATTAACAACCAGTTAAACAACCAATTAAAAAGCCAGAAGTGGAGGTATGGCTCAAGTATTTGAGTGTTAGCCTTGAGCACCAAAGCTCAGGGACAGTACTGGGGCTCTGAGTTCAACCCCCAGGAATGGCACACACACACAAAAAAGTCATAGAATATGCTCATTATTTTCTAGAGATTCTTGCTTTCAGTAAATACAAAAAGGAAATCAATCCAAGACCAGCTTTCTGGAACTATTCTAGTATTCTTTTTTCCTTCTTGCAATAGTTCTAACATTCTTTAACCTTTAATATTCCAAATAGGACTTTTTTAACTTACTCAAACATTTCCAACTCAATCCCATATTCCTTTAAAAGCAAATTATAGATTTTACAATTTTATGTAGTAAAACTCTGAGTCTATGCCAAAACCTTCTAGGGACTTCATATTTCTCCATTCATTTATGTTTCCCATACTTTATAAAGACACATAGTCTTCAGAAAGTAATTCCTTTAATTAATTTGTCTCAAAAATCTTACACAATTCAATAATATTCTAGATTCTTTTCTTCAAGTTTCATTAGTACATCAGAATCACTATTCCCATCTAATGGAAAGGCTGGAGCTCAATACTTTGATACCAAGTTATTATGTGGCTTTAGTAGATTTTCCAAAACAAAAGGTAAAGATGTAACCAGCCTGAAAGCAAGAAATATAGAGGGACTACAATTACAGCACCCAGGATTATAATTTTCTACTAAGGAGCACTTAACTATCTCCAAAAAAAGAAGAAAATACTGACTAACTGCATTCCCTAAGTACTAAGAGTACCTCCAAATACTGACTAAGTGACTAAGAGTACCTGCTCACTCTGTCCTCTCCAAAGAAACCAAGAACTGAGTTAGGGTACCTCTTCAAGTGTTAAAGGTACTTCCCACACTGTCCTCTCCAAAGAAAGCAAGTGCTCACTAAGGGTACCTCCTCTCCAAGTACTGGCTAAGAGTACTTCCCCAAGTGCTAAGGGTTCCTCTCCATACTGTCCTCTCTCTTCATCCTCTTGTCTCTACTCAGACACCAAAAGTCTCCGTCACTTCTATTCTTAGGAAGCAGCTAACGTGAACAGCTGTGTCCATTCTAGTATTAAAACAGTGCAGCAGGGGCTGGGAAGGTGGCTCAGTGGTAGAGCGCTTGCCTTGCATGCATGAGCCCTGGGTTCGATTCCTGAGCACAACATAAGCAGAAAAAAAATACTAAGCTTGATTAAAGAAACATCTCTTTAAAAAAAGAAAAAAAAAAAAAAAAAAACACAGTGCAACAGACTGAGGATTACGCTTCAACTCTAAAGCCAGAACAGTTATCACACGATAAAACATTCCCACCAAAAACCAATATACAATCAAGTAAAACTGAAAATACTGACAGGATTTATAAGACAATCAAGGTCTTTCCAAAGTATTAATTTATTCCATACCAGCTAGACCTATTCTTCAATATCATATCCATAAGCTAAACCAATTAATAAGAATGGCTGAGCCAGGCACTGGTGGCTCACACCTGTAATCCTAGCTACTGAGGAGCAAGA
Source organism: Dipodomys merriami (assembly GCF_024711535.1). Classification (NCBI taxonomy): domain Eukaryota; kingdom Metazoa; phylum Chordata; class Mammalia; order Rodentia; family Heteromyidae; genus Dipodomys; species Dipodomys merriami. The sequence continues at coordinate 418,881 of NW_027202383.1, forward strand.
GATCTGAGACTCACCGTTCAAAGCCAGCCTGGGTAGGAAAGTCTGCAAGACTTTTATCAATTAACCATCACAAAACCAGAAGAGGCTCTGTGGCTCAAAGTAGAGCACTAGCCTTGAGAAGAAAAGTTCAGGGACCACACCCACACCCTGAGTTCGAGCCCCATGATCATAAAAAAAAAAAATAATGACTGCATAGAAAAAAAAATAGTAGTATAATAGTCCAGCCTTCTGCTTTAAATTTTCAAGATAATGTCCAAGATGTGACCTTCTCCAAATAAAAAGAACAGAGATACAAATTAACTGCAAGCTTTTTTGGCCAATTAAAGATATGACCAAATGATGAAATATAAGGAACTCCTTTGCATAGATTCATTTTCTGTGACCTTTCGTGTCCGGCTGATTATAATCGTTTAAGTTCCCAAACCCCTGAACAGAACAGTACCATTCATATTAGACAGACCACCATAAGCAGTAACAAGACACTGATACCTAATTCCTGGTGGCCAATAAGCTAAAGATAAGTTGTTAGGGATCCAAAAGAGAAAACGAGATTTCAGCCACAATTATTTAAAATTCTATCCTTTCATTTACAAAAAAAATTCCAGTTTTCCAGCTTCCTCAGGCAACACCAAGCTAACATTCTTCTATAACAATCATTAGCAAAGTGAGTATGGGCTCTCCAGATGGTCCTGGTGTACTCCACAGAAAAGGAATGCACCTCTACTCACACTCACTTTTGATTCTCACCAGATGGCCTCTCGGCATCTGAACTGCTTCATCAACCTGGTCAAATGAGTAACACCCTAAAATAAACAAGGATAATATATTCCTAATCTTTGTTAAGCTTCTGTTGATCTTTACATTTATCTTGAAATTTAATACTGTTAGGTTAGATACATTCTGTTTAATCACTACTTGTTGAAGACCCAGTAAACACATGGTTTTGAAACAGTTTTACAAAAGGTGGAGGCCCTCTCCCCAGACAGTTTCAACAGGATAAATGTCACCTGATGTCTTTTAGGTAAATATTTATGCCTCTAATTTAGTTTCAAAAAGGAATTAGAATTTTGTTTGCATAGGCAAGGAACAATTTTGACATACATGTAACTGAACAATGTCAATACACCTTAAATTATGCATCAGCTATATCTCTTAATGTTTCACAAATGCATAGTATAACAAAGAAAACTTCCAAAAATTTAAAAAAAAAAAACTTCTTTGGGGTGGTAGATACCTATCTGTCTAATGCTTAGACAAGAGCAAGACAAGCTGATCAGGAGCCTGCTGGCTTCCTGGCTCCCCAAGACACCAACTCAACTGCTCTTTTGAGCCAATCTGGGAGGATCTGCTGGCTGCCCAGGCTCTGACAGGGATAGTGAGAACACCTACTTGAGGTAGAAAGGGGCAGGACAATAAAAATGGCAGTCCTTTGTTCTGTAAAGGAACAAGGAACTGGATAATCTGAAGGCTTCTTTTATCTAAATCAGTTGATTGAAATGCTGATAAAGCTATCTTTCCACCGGAGGTGCCTTTAGCTAAGAATACCTTAGTTATCTTAATTTCTTCACAGATAATCAGTCATTTACACCCCACCCTTTTCAAAATTCCTCACTGTTTCACAGACAACAGCTGTTAGCAACACCTGAGAAGATATGATGTCCTCTTCCTAACAAAGATCTGTGTGCTGTTCTTCAGTAAAGCCTGACCACCAAGACAGGGTAGCTTCAGCACAGAGCAGCTCCTAGCGCCTGAATCAGGACTCCCAGATCCCAGCTCTCTAGCTACTGTCCGTCCCAGGAGGAAAAGCAGGGTTGACTAGAAAAGACCCTGGACCCAGCTATGGACCCTAGCAGTCAGGACTCCCAGGTTTGGATCCACAAGCAAATAAAACTTACAAAACTCAGCAACCAGCCAGCCTATGCCCACCAACATACTAGTGCCACTCCTCTAGATATACTCCAAGTCAGGCACTAAGCATAAGAGATACAACACCAGTTTGGTGAGAGGACTTGTAAACATAAAAACAATCACACTCTACAGGTGTAACCAGAAGAGCAGTTTAAAGTGGATGACAAGCATGGGGCCACTGCCCAGAGGCCTGACCTACAGGGCAGTCAAGTCCCTGGGGCACTCAAGAAGTACCCGTGTGCACTGCTCCTAGAGTGGATTTCCTAGGGAGGAAACCCACATTTGACCAGGAGCCCATAAGAATGTTGCCAATCACTCCCAAGAAAGGGAGAACTGGTTGTCAGGCTGGTGAGGGTCCAAAACTGAGGAGAGAGGCAGGCAGTGTACAGCTGTCTTTTGCTCTCGGTCTGTTCCCAGCATGACCTCGTGACAGAATGCTGCAGAGGATGTAGAACGCAGCTCTTTGAAAGCCTTCCAAGTTATCTGCACACCTGGAATGTGCAGGGCCCACAGCACAAGTATTATATATACTTAAGAGTACATGTATGTCTAGACACAGATCAGAGGCCCAAAATAGGAGGCCAGTGACTGGCAAGGGGACACCTCTGTCTGAGCTTCCTCAGACAGCACAGGATTTAGCTCCATGTTACAGAAGACTGACCAGCCCTAAAAGGAGGAGGATTTCAGAGAAAATTGCTTAATCAGAGGGAGAGAGTTGGTAGGGAAATGTATTGAGAAAAGTTTACATAATTGAGCATGTAAGTTGTGAGATTGGAACAAATTCCAGCTCATCACTCCCATGTACCTGGCTTTGGGGAAAGTCTTAACCGCCTGGAGCCTTGCACTTGTGTTCATCAGGTAAACAAAAGAGTAATATCACAGCAAGTGTATCATTTGCAGGAGTACTTAAATGCCCCTCTGCTCTCCATTTCATTCCTCAAAGCAGCACCCTGTCCCCTGAAGGAGATCCCTGCGGCAGACACAAGAATGGGAAGAGAGCCACAGAGGGTCCCAACAAGCCCCAGGCTTGCTCACTGAAAGCTGGCAGAGTTCCTCAAGTAAAAGTGATAGTTCCCTCCCCATTGCCACGCAGCCTGGATCTGCAGTTGCCTTCTTGACGTTCCTTCCTTCAGATCGAGGGTATGGCATGGAAACTGTCCCTTGCTGCTTTTTCCCAAACCTGCCCTCAAGTCAGGGAGACAAAGAACTCTCAAGGCAGAAAGGAGGCAGAAAACCCACTTTTAACTTCAACTTCAAAACTAGATTTTAATCTTACTTTGATCCCTGTGTGGGCCTATAACTAAACCCAAGCTTTCTATTTCCCCTTCTATAAAAAGAAAAATCCAAAGACTGAAAATGCAATTTATATGAACAGATGTTGTCAAAGGAAAAAACAAAATACAAATGCTTCATAATTTATACAGGAGGAACTATGTGTCAAACATCTGATAGGAGCCGACTTCGCACAGATGTCATTGTTTTAATCTTCACAATGACCCTCAGGGGCACATTACTTATTAGCACAGATGAGGAAACTAAGATTTAAAGAAAATGCAGAGCCCAAGGCTGACACAGCATGGCTCCAAGCCTAATCATGTCTCTCTGTTACACCACTACGATACCGTCTGATCACGAGTGAAGGCAAATGGGGCACAGGAGGAGCTGCAGCAATGGCACTTTCAGAGCAGGTGGGATCCTGCTCAATTCCTTTCAACTAAATTCTTTACAAAATAAGAAATGTCTCCAAAATCATTAGTTCACCTTCTTCCTCTAACTTTTTTTTGAACTTTTTTAATGACTTTAATAATCCTTGGAAGTTCTGAGAAACTTACAGCCAACACTGCCAAGGTGCTTTGCCCCACTCCTTTTGTGGTGAGTTAGGTAGCTGTGATTATAAGCAGGTCCCAGGCTGTAAGTGCTCCTACAGCTGAGAGACCTGATCTTCCCTGTATTAAGTTCCCCCAAAGCCCTGGCTTGTTTAGAGAGGCCCTCTGTTTTGAGAACTGCAGGTGTCTGTTTTTCTTGCTGTAAATATTACATCTTTTCTATCTCCTGGCTGTGCTTGTGGGCTTTTCATCACTGTGGCACGTGTGGCTGCACGACTGGCCCTGCACCCAGGGGTAGTGCTGTGTGCCTTTGTTCTCCCTCCTTATCAGAAGACAACTCAGAACATTCCAGCCAGGAGGAAGTCATTATCTCACCATCAATGGTGAGATCAATGAACTTCACCATCTGATCCAAACTGTGGAGTCCACTGGTCTTGCTGCTACTCAGAACCACACTTCTTGCACAACCATGGCCAGCCTGCCTCCTGCCTGCCTCCTCCCTTGCACAGCACCTAGGGGCCAAGTCTTATGCTCTAGGATGGAGTTACTACAAAGGCCACTATGGAGACTCCAGCCCTCCTTTCTCTTGCCTGGCTGAAGCCCCTGGAAGCAGTCTTTACTGAGCCTCCTTGACATACAGAGCAGCCCTGCCCCTTTCCATCTGCAGCGGCACACACTCCTTATCCCAGCCCTTCTTCACCTTTGCTATAGCCAACCAGCTTCCAGGCAGTCTCCTGCTGACAGTGTAAGATGTTCCCTTCCACCTTCCCAAGGTGTGGCCTGCATCTCAGCCCTATGCAAACAATCGGCAGTGTGTAAAACTCAGCATTCACCACCCTCCCACCCACGTGTGGTGTCAATGAGCCTATGCCACCCTTTCCTCTGGATGGAGAGCAACTGAAGGGCTTCCAGAACGTTCTTACCAAGACCCTGGTCCCCATGATCTTCCTCTAACTTTTAACTAACATTCTCTCCAAATTAGTCCAGAAAAAACTGGAGTAGCTTACCAGTTAAATAGGAAATCAGAATTTTAAATCTAAGCCCAATATATATTTCACATAGGAAGAAACATTTATTGAAGTGACATTTCCAAATCTGTTAATGGATAGGGTGATTCCAGCCACACATCCCTTCCTGATTGGAAGGAATCTTGCACAAACTGTTTGAACAGAGTTGTCTCCAAGGAGATTGATGTTCATTATAGTTATAAAAGCAGTCAAGGGACAAAAGAGCTGAGTATTTGCATCCTAAGACTTAAGGGCCCTCTCCAGCCTGAGGATATATAAGGCCCTCGGCATGTTTTCCCTTTTAAGTGGAAGCTAGAATTAGCTTGTACACTTACAAGTTAATACAATGGGTAGTATCCAAGTGTATACAAAAGGATTAAATGAAGTGTGGTAGATTCAACGGGGAACTCAAATAGTCTAATTCCTTAGAAAGGCAAAAATCAAAGTTCAACAAAACCAGGAAGTGGGTACTTGAAAAGGGTGGGGTGGGATCAAGGGGAGGACTGGACAAATGAAGAGAAGATGGGAAAATGCAGTCAAGAACTCCACATCTATTCTATAAAATGAAGAAGAGTAAGGGAAGGGGTATGTAAAGGAGGGAAGGATGAGAAGGTTGAAAGAACTGACTCTGATCAAGATGCATTGTATCCAAAAACAACTTTGTTAAATGGCAACCCCTTTGTACAACTACTTGAAGATAATAAAAAATTTTTAAATGACTGGCACATAATGGGGCAGAAACACATGCTGCTTGTTAGCTGCCAGCCATATCTGCCTGTACTGATAATTTCATATGGCCCTGAAATGTTATTATAAATATCCAAATGGCCATTAGAAGAAAACAAGTTACCCACCCCTGAAACCTGTAATTAAACTAAACATTCAAATCCAGACTCCAACATCAAAATATTCTTTTTTTTTTTTTTTTTGTTCCGGTCGTGGGGCCTGAACTCTGGGCCTGGGCGCTGTCCCTCAGCTCTTCAGCTCAAGGCTAGCGCTCTACCACTTGAGCCACAGCGCCACTTCCGGCTTTTTTCTTTTTGCTTATGTGGTGCTGAGGAATCGAACCCAGGGCCTCGTGCATGCAAGGCAAGTACTCTACCACTGAGCCACCTTCCCAGCCCCATCATCAAAATATTCTTGGTTTTACTGTACTTATCACCAATTTCCACTAAAATGTGTTTATTCTTTAAAAAGTGCTACACTTCATTCCTTCATCTGTAAGATGGAATTCAGCGTTGAGGCATTAGTAACTTACAACAGTCCTTCCAACTTAATCACTATTCTCTTCACTCTTCTCCAAACCTTTCAATTATTTCCTTCTTCCCTCTCTCCCTGCCCCGAAGAGTTGGGAATATTATATCTAAACCAATGACCCCAGTCTTAAAATAGAGCTGTTCAACAACTCATCCCTAATCAGCCCTCTGTCTAGTATGCCATCCTCATATCACATCACCGTAGTAATCTACTCTTGTTTCATACCAGTAATTACATCATCATACAAACTAAAGGAAGAAAATAGAAAGAGAAGGGGAAGTGCAGCCAGCTAGGCAAATCAAAAGTAACAGATACAATGATGAGTGAGAGAGAGAGAGAGAGAGAGAGAGAGAGAGAGAGAGAGAGAGAGAGTGTGTGTGTGTGTGTGTGTGTGTGTGTGTGTGTGTGTGTGTGTGTGTGTGTGTGTGTGTGTGTGTGTGTGTGTGTGTGTGTGTGTGTGTGTGTGTGTGTGTGTGTGTGTGTGTGTGTGTGTGCCAGTCCTGGGACTTGAACTCAGATCCTGGGTACTATGCCTAAGCTTTTCTGCTCAAGGCTAGTGCTTGAACCACAGTTTCACTTCCTTGAGCCACAGCTCTACTTCCAGCTTTTCTGTGGTTAATTGGAGATGAGAGCCTCTCAACTGTCCTATCTGAACTGGCTTCCAACCAAGATCCTCAGATCTCAGCCTCCTGAAATACAGGCATGAGCCACCAGCACTCAACTAATAATGTTAATTTTTTTTAAAGAAGGCTAATCTGCAACATTATTCCTTGTTTCATCCTGGTACTTGCTTTGGAGTCTTCAAAGTCCACCAATATCAGCAACTAATCCAGAATATAATTTTGCCTACATATATCCTACTTTGATCCTTTTGGGATGGGGATTACAGCTCTTACTTAGTCACACCCTACAAATAAAATTTTCAGAAAGCAAGGCCTAGAAAAAGGAATCACCGAAGGCTAGATACTTATCTTAAAACATCAGGTGATCTCACTTGATACTAAATTTTCTACGTTTACTTAAATTGCAAGCCTACTGAAAAATACTATGGCTACCTCAAGGTCACTCTGGAATCTTCATTAAGATTTAATAATCCTGGAGTCCAAGATAAGATCTTTGCTTCCTTTCCTTCCCTCAGCCTTACTGCTCAACCCTTCTTCCTTTCCTTTCCCTGCTACCTAGCCATGCAAGGTGCTCACCACTGTTCCACACAAGCCAGTGATTTCTAGCACTATTCACTGTACACTATATACGCCACTTGATCCTATGACACAAAAGTTCTTCCTCAAATGACTACTTTTATAATTTCCTAAATTTCAAAGCATTGTTAATTAGCATATGTCAAATTAACTACTAACAAATTATCATTTTCCCTCTCATTTCCTTGTCTTTTTCCTCTTGAATCACACTATTTGTGTACAATCAATTCTTAAGTTTCCACTCAACTTGGACTCAGTTACTTACATTTATAAAATTTTTCTGTTTAGCTCCATTTTAAAATGGCTAACTATTCATCTAGTTTTTTGGATATAAAATTTTTCTGTTTAGCTCCATTTTAAAATGGCTAACTATTCATCTAGTTTTTTGTTATTCCAAGTTTCATTAATAAAAAGGGTCAAGTCTGTTATTTTTTTTTTTTTGGTTGGTCCTGGGCACTGTCCCTGAGCTTTTCAGCTCAAGGCAAGCACTCTACCACTTGAGCCACAGCGCCACTTACAGTTTTCTAGTGGTTTATTGAAGATAAGAGTCTCCCCGACTTTCTTGCCTGGACTGGCTTTGAACCGCAATCCTCAGATCTCAGCCTCCAGAGGAGCTAGGATTACAGGCGTGAGCCACCAGCACCCGGCTAAGTCTTTGATGTTTTAAAGAAATAATTTAGCACCAAAAAAAAAAAAATTAAGGCTCATGTGGTAGTAATCCAGTAACACTTAAGACTTGCTTACAGCAGAAAAACAACCCAAAATATTGGTCAAATGGCCATACAAATTCAAGTCTAAACAGATTTGAGGAGTTGCAAGAGAATGAAGCTTGTCCGAGACATCAAATGAAGACCATTTTTAGCTGGAAGATTTTTAAAAAAAGAAGTGTCACTTTCCCTTGACTCTCTTGCGCTTTTCAGTATAGGAAAGAAGTTTCTCTGGACAACTGAGGTATACCAATGAGTTCATTCATATTAAGCCCCTTTTTGGGGGGTCGGTCATGGGGCCTGCACACGGCCTGGGCGCTGTCCCTCAGCTCTTCGGCCCAAGGCGTGGGCGCTCTACCACTTGAGCCCAGCGCCACTTGCATATTAAATCGCTTTTAAAAGTGTAAGCATTACATAAAATTAGAAGCGTTCACAGTTAAAGACATCATGGTAGAGAAAAGTGGGTGAAGTAACGATGCCCGCCTCCCTCACAGCCAGGAAGGGTTTGTCTAAGCCGCTGCCTGCTTTGCGCGTGTCGGCGAGGAGGCGTTGGCCGGGTCGGTCCCATGCGCGGGGCACAGGCGCGGCCTCTCTGGTGTAACACGCTTCAGCTAGCGCACCAGCGCGGGTGCGGAGAAGCCCAAGCCGCGTGGTCGGATCAGTTCAGTACCAGACGGGGAGGACGACGGGGTGACTGCCCGAGGCACCTGGCAGTGACGTTTCATTAACTCCTAACCGCGGTTCAAGATTCGGGAGCATCAGTTATTTCCGGACTAGCCGAAAGCTGTGGCCGGGATGAATAGGGAACGGAACCCACGCTGGGAGCTTTCTTAGTGACACTCCTTCGACGTGCCTCTCGGGACAAGCCGGCTAGCACGGGGTCCCGGGGTCCCGGGGTCCCGAGCCGTCCGGGCGACACCCCCAGGCGGCGCGAGCCCCTCCCGGCAGAGCCGCGCCGGGGACCGTCCTTCCCGCAACCTCGACGCGGTTCCCTGCGGGGCCGGGGCGAGGGGCCCTCCCGCCCACGGCGGCCCCCGCCTCTCACGCAGGGCCAAATCCGAGCAAACTTTCTCCTCCGGGTGAAAATGGCGCAGCCCTTCGCATCGCAAGGCTCCAGGGTAACCCCGCGGCCCTTTACACGTTTAAATGCCAGCCGCGCCCGGACGGCGAGGACGGCGCTCGGGGGACCCGGCGAGGCGCGGCGACGCGGGCGAGGGGGCTCGCCGCCGGCCACCGCGGCGCCGTGAGCCCGCTCCGACTTTCCTGCCTGGCCTCCCGCCCCCCGTCCTCCCCGCGCACGGCTCGCCTCTCGTGGAAGCCACGCTCGAACTGTCCCCGAGCGGAGCCCCATCCACCCCGCAGTCCGGGGCACTGGGCACCCAGCCCACCCTCAGTCCGCCCGGGCACCGGGGGCGGCAGGGGGGGGGGGGTCAGCGCCCGGGTCCACTCCGCGCCCGCGGCGGCTCCCAGCGCCCGGCGGCGAGGGGCAGCGACCGCACGCACACGCGCACGTCGGTGCGGGGAGCTCGTCCCGGCTGGCGGCCGCCCGCGCCCACCCCCCCTCCCCACCCCGCCCGGGGCCGCGATGGGGGGGGACGCGGGGTGGAAGCTGAGCGAGCACGCCCGGCACGGAGGCCGCCAGCCGCGCGAGGGACAATGACAGCCCGCCGCCCCCCTCCCGGCCCGGCGGGCGGCGGGCAGAGCGGCCCCGGCCCCAGCCCCCACCCTCCGCTCCCGCCCCGGCCGGGGCACGGCCGCCGGCAGCGGCGGCCTGGGCGCGCAGCCCCGGTACCTGGTCGATGGGCAGCTGCACGGCGTTGCTGAGGGGCTGCAGCAGGGTGGAGCCGGTGGTGCTGGTGGTGGCCATGGCCAGGCCTCGGCGCTGCGCCCGCCCGCTCGCCGCTCGCGCCGTGCCGGGCGACGCGGAGGATGGGGATGCAGCGGCGCGCCCGCCCCTGGGCCGCTGGCGGTCGGAGAGCGGCGCGGGGAGGGCCGGGGAGGGGCCGGGGGCGGCGCCCGGCTCGCCCCTCCCCGCCGCCACCCCCCCTCCGCCCCCGTCCGCAGGCCCGCGCCCGCCGCCTCCGCCCGCAGCCGCGCGGTCCCTGCCGCCGTCGCCGCCGCCGCGCCGCCGCCCCCGCGCATCCCCCGCTCCCCCCAACTTCCAGCAGCTTCCACCGCCCCCTCCCCACCTCGCGCGCTCGCGCGCCAGACAGCCCCGCGGCCCAATCGCGGCGCGGCGCCCCGACGCCCTCAGCCAATCAGAGGACGCCTGCCGCGCCGCGCCCCTCCTCCGTGCCGAGGACCCGAGTGAGGGGCCGAGGTGCGGGTGGGGCCGTCGCCCGCGGGCGGCCTGGGCCGCGTTCGCGGCCCCGGGGTGCGCGTGTGGGGGCGGCTACTTCCCAGGCACCGCTTTCATTCTTCTCTCAGAGGGTGGGCGGCGCCCCATCCCTCACGGGGAGGGTCCGGGGACCACAAAGGCGCGTGGGGTGGGAGCCAGACAAAGGGGCTGTGAGGGCTGCGGCGGGGCCAGCGCCCGGGAAGTTGGGGACAAAGCGGGGAGCTGGCGAGCGCAGGGCGGCAGACCGGGGAAGTGACCTGGCCGACAAGTCCCTTTGTCTCCGGGCCTGCTGTGTGGGAAGCCCGAACTTGGGAAGGGTTCCAAGGGGCCGCCCCTCCCCTGCTGCCCCACCTGGGCCCCCGGGAGCCCGTAGGCCCGGCTGGTTCGACGACGCGCGACAACGCGGCCTGCCGGGAGCCACGAGGGAAACAGGTCGTTCCACTGGGTCGAAGTGGCAGTCCCGGTGTCCAGCTGTCTGTCCCGCCTCTGCCGAGAGCATCTCTTCACCCCTTGCACGGTTCCCACACTGGAGTCCCGCTGCGGCCACGCGCCTCCCATCCGGGACCTGCGTCCAGAACCTCTGTGCCCCAAACTTAAGAAAAGTAAGTCACCGTCCGCTGGAAGACGCCCCGAGGAGAAATGCCAGCGGGAGACCGCGGAAGGATCACACCTAGCTACTCGGAAGGCTGGGATCTGAGGATCAAGGTTCGAAGCCAGCCCGGGCGGGGACGCCCCCCCTGAGAGTCTTGTCTCCATTTGCCCACTCAAAAACGAAGTGGCGCTGTGGCTCAAGTGGTAGAGCACGGAGAGGCTCAGGGACAGCACCTCTGAGTTCAAGCCCCACAACTGACCAAAGGGGGGGGAGGGAATTGAAGGATTTGAGATTTGGGGTAGAAATTGAATAATCATTTCTTCCTCCCAATAACCAGGAGAGCTAGTTGCTCTAACCACCCACAGTCTAGCGTTAGGAAATTGAGTAACAGAAAAATTACATAAGGTGACTAAGAGCTAAATAGCCCAAGATTGGAATCCAAGTAGTTACCTACCTCAGATCTCCTCTCTAACACGAGGCCTTCTTCCTCAACATACAGGCAGTCCAAAAATTCCCATCGGCTGCTTAGAAACACCATCTGAGGCCCACTAGAGCCTTAGATGTTAAAACTCGAAAAGGAACTTGGGCTTCAGTAAATCTGTCTGCAGTCTTCATTTGTCTCTAAAAAGAGGGTAGTTAAACTAGTCAGTACATTCTGATTAGTACAACCCTGTCTATACCTGAAATTGCTCAGCTTTCTTCTAGTTGGGTAGTTTTTCAACTTACTAATAGAAGAAAGTAGAAAAATTCAAAGGATAAAAAAGCCAGGACTTTCATTCTCCCTGGGGCAGTGTACCGGTAAGGTACAATTGGAATACCAACTTGCTCAATAAGATACTTACTAAAATACCCCCTAATTCAGGACCTCTTTACTAATATAAGTTTGGGGAGAAACATGATGGTTCCCCCTCCCCCCCTTTTTCTCTACTTTGGGGAAGTGGAAAGGAAGTGTACAGGTGGCTGAGCAAACAAACTGAAGGAAAAAATTTAAATACCATTTTTAAAAACTTAAAGGTGGGTGGTAGAAACATATTGCAACCTAAAGTAGGCAGCATAAAGCTATAATACCAGAGCTAGAACAAATAATGTCTACATGAAGGAATTTCCTTGCTGATTATTTATTTCAGTAGAGCTGGTCAGAACACAACCTCCACTGGGAGGGGAACTTCATAACGAGAGACCTAACCCAGGAGTTCCAGCACACCGGGTCTGGCCGTTTGCCTTAAAGAAACACAACTAATGGTGAGAATGCAAGAAATGATTTTAAGCAAAATGATCTCTTTGGGAAGATACAAATTAAGCATTTCAACCCATCTTTAGCCAATTGACAAAGGCTTCAAGTTTAAAAACAGGAAGAATTAGGGAAGGAGAGAGAAATGTGCATAATTAAGCAGCTTTCTTCAAATTGATTGTGATCTCAGTTCTGGGCTGTAAAAGTCCTTATTGCTAGAGGAAATCCATTTCTTCTGAAATGAGGGTTTCTGCTTGGAAGTGATCTCATCATTGGATGATCTGTCTGCAAGACTCTGCTATTCCTTTATGGTGACTGCAGGTTTGGGAGAATGCCTGGAGACTTTCAGGCACTTTTTTGGGGGGGGTCTAACAGTCCATCATAAGATACCCCCATTATTACTATTTGTGTCTTCATCCTTGAAGGGGGATGAGATGGGGCAATAAGCAGCACCCATTTTTAGACAGACACTCCTTGGATGATTAACATACAGAATAAAGTAGAAATCTGGCCCAAAGTAAAGGATCAAATACAAAAGGAAAGCTGAGAATGCCAGCTTTTTATCCTGCTTTTAGTTACCTTCTGGGTCCAAGTGAGGAGTCAGTACTTTTTAGCCAAGACAGTTTCTGAGTACCTGTTACATAACTCCATAAAATGATTTAATATGTAGAATGGCCAGGTCTTTAGCCTTGGGGAAATTTTAGTTGCATCACAGTAAAGGCAATAGGTAAAATATGCAGAATAATTAATAGTAGCTTAGATTTTTGGTGTCAGACATACCTTAGGCTTTCCCACTATTTATTAACTGTAAGGTCTTGGGTCAGTTTCTAAACCTTTGTCAGCCTGGATTTCCTTATTTGTAAAACATGCATGATAACTGTGGATTAGAAAAGCTCACCACCGCTTTGTACACTGTCAAATGTATACTATAACTACATATATATATATACATAGATATGTATATATATTGTATCTGTATATCAAACCAAGATATGTAGAGAGAGAGAGAAATTTGCTGTAGTGAATTGGCTTGATATTATGAAGGCTGAAGCATCTCAGGATCTGCTGCTATCAGTATGCTGGAGAACAAGGAAAGCAAGCAGCAGAGCTCCAGACAAGCCCAGAGGTACAAAAAAAAACCCAGCAAAACCAACAGTATAATTCAGTCCAAATTTGAAACCCAATAACACAGTTGTCCAAGAACTTTATAAAATAGATGTCCAAACACAAGCAGAGAAATCCAGTTCTCGCCCTTTTTGTTCAATGCTGGCTTTCAAGAGAGGGCCTTCAAGCAATTAATTGATCCCCACCCAATTGAAAAAGGGCAGTTTAGTCTGTTCACATGCTAATCATCTCTAGAAACACCTTGATAGACACACACAGAAATAATGCTTTACTAGCTATCCAGGCCTCCTTTAGCCCAGTCAAGTTGACACATTAAATTAGTGGTCCAGAAAATTTGATGCAGTACTGAAGTTAAAAACTTGTTTCCCAGGCTGGGAAGGTGACTCAGTGGTAGAGCACTTGCCTTGCATGCATGATGCCCTGAGTTCAATTCCACAGCACCACATAAGCAGAAAAAGCTGGAAGTGGCTCAGAGTTCAGGCCCAGAGTTCAGGCCCACGACCGGACCCCCCAAAAAAAACAAGAAAAAAACAAAACTTGTTTCCCTTGCAAAAATATTACATCTGGGCTGGGAAGGTGGCTCAGCGGTAGAGTGCTTGCCTTGCATGCAGGAGGCCCTGGGTTCGAGTCCTCATCACCACATAAGCAGAAAAAGCTGGAAGTGGCGCTGTGGCTCAAGTGGTAGAGCACTAGCTTTGAGCTGAAGAGCTGAGGGACAGTGCCCAGATTCAGAGCTCAGACCCCATGAACAACAACAACAAAAAATTACATCTGGGTTTAATGGTTTCACAGTGTATATGTATATGTCTCATATCTCAAAACATCATACTTGTAAGCTACACCTTAATTTAAACATACTGCATCTTTATGTTTCCAGTGAAGAAACCAAGAGCCATATGTTAGGTTAACAATTCAGTGATGCAAGTATAAATTAGATACAGACCTCCTGACCAGTATCTACTAAGACCAGAAGCCCTTAAGTGGGGGTGAAAAAAACTAATTATATGTAATTCCTCACTGTCTTGCCTTAAATAATATTCATCCTGTAAAAGCAATTTATATGTGCTTAATTCTTAGAAAACATGCATTGAGTACTTATTATGTTCAAGGAACTGTGTGTGATGCTGTAAATAAGGGATGCCTATAACCAAAAGAAGCAGCAGTCATTTTACACAAAGTATTTCAAAAAAGTACCAAGTAAAATCACTTTCATGAGAACAAAGGATCTTAGTCAAAGTCAAAAGACCTGAACTTTAATTCTGACTTTTATACCAAGTAGAAGTTTCCCTATGCCTTTACTTTCCCCTTGTTAATTATAGATAATAGTAACTGTCTTACTTCACCATGCATGAAATTAATCATAGACTAAATTGTATTTTAAGATACTAGTAATATCAGTATTAGAAATAATAAGTAGTAAAGATATTTTAATATAGCACCCACATTGTTAACAGGAATTACTGACTTCAACAAAGTATTAAGAGTGTCCAGCATTGTTCAAAGATGACAAGGTAGCAGGGTAGCAGTGTTCTCACTTGGCTTTCTTGCCCTTGCCTCCAAAACTGGCTATGATGATTAAAGATTGCTACAATGAAATGTTCCCCTTTCAAATTATTTTTAACTTTAAATAAACCACTCAGAAGAAATAATCTGCTAAGCTGCTTTTTGTTCTGTAAAAATGGTATGTGTCATGAAAGTAGAGTTCTTGGGCACTTATTTTGCGTATTTTGTTTCCTTTATACTGTGGAATAATTTAGGTGATATAGGCATTAAAATATACCAACAGTGGGCTGGGAAGGTGGCTCAGTGGTAGAGTGCTTGCCTTGCATGCATGAGGCCCTGGGTTCGATTCCCAAGCACCACATAAGCAAAAAGAAAAAAGCCGGAAGTGGCGCTATGGCTCAAGTGGTAGAGCACTAGCTTTGAGCTGAAGAGCTGAGGGACAGTGCCCAGGCCCAGAGTTCAGGCCCCATGACCGGACCCCAAAAAAAAAAAAAAAAAAAAAATATACCAACAGTCAGAACAGGTAATTGACTGGCATCTTTTAGCACCAACCTAAGACCAAACACTGGAACTGAGAAAGTCACCCTTTAAGGCCTAGTAGGCCATGGGAAGGGATAGTGAGGACAACAACAAGAGAAGGGGTAGCAATGTTTGACAAGTCATGTACTCATTGCCTTACTCATGTAACTGTAACCCCTCTGTACAGCATCTTTGCAATAAAATAAAAAGATCTACTAGGCTTCAATCAAGAATTCACTAGAGACTGAACAAGAGATGTCAGATGCAAAGGAAAGTTCTGGCTCCACTATTTTCTGTCTGTGCCACTGACAAGACTAGAATAAATAAGTCACTTTGATTTCATTGCCTACGTATTAAGAGGTTTTTTAAAATAATTATTTCAGTGATTCCCTCTTCTTCTAAAATTATATGATTCACAAAAATTTCTCGGACTTTCCCTGTCTCACTGAGCCTAACATTCTATCTAGGTTTATTTAGCTTAATAGATTCAAACACAACTAATGATTGTTCACCAATTTGGGAAGCAGCATTGCTTTCTAGGCACTCCACAGGTTTCAGAATCATCTGTAATTTTCATATCACGACTCACTTCTTCTCAGTGATCTATTTTAAATCTTTTATCCTGGGTAAATCTTCCACTTTCTTGCAGGTATACTTAGACAAGCTTATAATCTTTTGGCAAATGAATTGAGCTGCAACTAGAGTTTGGGGCTCTAGGCCCAAACTTCTGTCAGATCCAGCCACTAGCCTTATAGGCCAATAAGAAGATGGTTATAGCTTAGGGCAGAGAAAAGAAATATCTTATGTGGCACAGGCAGCTAGCTACAGGAAGATAGCACTTTAACCCATCTTCAGCCATCTTTGTGGTACATGAAAGGCTCCATCATATCCATCCCAGGAGACCACGGGGAGGCAGGCAGGCATAGGAGAGAGATTATTACAAGGTTTATTAGAGGAACCATATTTCCTCTAGAAAGGGAGCACCTGGCGGCCTCCACTATCTAGTTAGGTAGCAGCAGGGTCTGGGGCTAGGAAGTGAGGTAGATGGGAGCTCAGGTGGGTCTGGGTGGAGAGAGGGAAAGGCCAGCTGCAGGGTGAGAACTCCAGGGCTGGGGGGAGCTCAAGTCTGGGTGGAGTTGAGGACCGAAGGTGGGCATAATGCTTACAGTACAAACATGGGAGTTTTAGGAATAAACGAAGAACTAAGGGTGGGGGAGAAGTATGCATAATTATTAGAGGTTCTGGTCACAATTCTGTTTGAGTAGATTATTATCTCAGTCTCTGTTTGGGGAGGAGTTCCAGAGAAGTTTTTCCTCTGTCCTGATAAGCATCCATGTTTCCTTCCTTTGGGGCAGTTTTCTGTATCCCTCCTTAGAAAAATAGTATCTATAATTCCTGTCCTTCCTAGATCACAAGGAAAAGATGCAGACAGGGATGCCAAGCTTTTCTCCTGCTTTTGTTAATTCATTGGCTCAAGTAAGGAGTCAGTTCTTTTCAGCAAAAGTAACATAAGCACTGTTAGAAAAATCTCAAAATAGCACCCTCTTTGTGCTGATTTCTTATCACTATGCAATCAATCTTTATTTAACCTTTGAGCTCTAGGTGTAGAAACCCCAAGTTCAAAATTGTCTTAAGTTTACACATTTATATGATAGTATTTGTGTTCAGATTATGAAGTATCTTGACTGTAAATCACTAGAACCACAGTAGTTTTTGTAATAGCCTTCTATTTCATGGGCAGTACATTGGGTAAGAAGGCCTCTTTCTCAGTTCTAGTTGACAGTCCAGGTGATTTCTGCTTAACTACAAGTGTGCATTTTTTCTTATGACATTTTTTGTAATTTTGTATTATAAAGGTGATGTACAGAGGGGTTAGAGTTACATAAGTCAGGTAATGAGTACATTTCTTTTTGGATAATATCACCTTCTTATCTACAGTTGTAAGAAGAGTTCCTTACCTGAAATATGTTGACATCATTAGCTATTAAGGAGGGATTCTGCTCACCCTCATCTGTTATCAGCTCTGAAATACTCCATGTTATTATCCTCAGAAGTCTGTCATTTTCAGCAGATTTCCCTATCTTTAAATGAACCTGACTACTCCTACTTCCTTCATTACTTTGCTTATTTTAGTTGTGAATTTGGTCCACAATTTACAACACTAACATCAGAGTCCTAGCCAGTAAAGAATTAGTAATGAGAACCAATCCTACCAATAAAGTCTATGGTTACCACATCTAACCCAATTCTCTTGCCAAAAGACTTGCTCACCTGAACAAGTAGGACTGCAAGCTAAACGTGAAGTACCTGCTAAGGAATGTCCTTACAATCAGATAAGCCCGAGTTTCGATTTCAGCAAATTATCTTTTAATTTATTTTCCATGAGAATGCAGATAGTTACTGCCCTCAATTTGAGTTTTTGTGTGTAAATTCTGCTGTAGGTCTAAAATATTGTATGTCATAGACCGTTGTTAGGGGCTGGGAAGGTGGGTCAGTGGTAGAGTGCTTGCCTTGCATGCCTCAGGCCCTAGGTTCGATTCCTCAGCACCACATAAGCAAAAAGAAAAAAGCCAGAAGTGGCGCTGTGGCTCAAGTGGTAGAGCGCTAGCCTTGAGCTGAAGAGCTGAGGGACAGCGCCCAGGCCCAGAGTTCAGGCCCCACGACTGGACCAAAAAAAAAAAAAAAAAAAAGACCGTTGTTATTAAAACCACAAAACATTCATTAAAAGGAAATCATGAAAGAGATACCAAACGTTTCCAGGAAATCTTAATAATTATATTAGTAAACTTTAACAGGTTCAAAGATATGTATAAGTAATAAGTATAGAAGTGAAGATACAGATCAAGTGGAAATACCACCAAAAGACAACTTTTTTTTAGATTCTTCATTTGAAATATTGTCTTTAAAGTTTTTGAGGCATTGGAGGGTAGAGCCATAGGCAGCAAACAGGTAAAGAAGTCAGGCCCTGGAACTAGATTGCCTAATTTTGAAGGTCACTTATTCCATACATATTTGACTTTGGATAAATTGCTTAATCTCCTCAATTCTCAGTGCCCTCGCCTGTGAAATAGGAATAATAATACTTTGTAGTGCCATTCAAGTATCTTTATAAACTTAAAGCACTTCGTGGTTGCCACATTGTAAGCTGTCATTAAGACTTGTTCTAACCCCATGACCATTAATATTGTAGGAGCTGCAGATCTTGTGGTAGACCTTCATAGACTGGTGGAAGTACAGATGAACAACACATTGTTGCTTCAGTCAGCTTGTCCCCCTGACATTTAAAGGAAAAATAAAGCACACCTGGCTAACACTAGGACTGGGAAGAGTATATTAAATGATGTAACAAAACCTTGATCTACTTCACCTGAAAACATTAATGTGCATTTACAGAAATTAAGAGGATAACAACCAATTTTTAAACTTTTTCTTCTCCTTAAACTTATTGTGGTAAGTTTGTTTTGGTTTTATCTGTATCTATTGAGTCTTACAACATACATAGTAGGAAAAGGATATTAAAAAGACAAACACTAATTTATATAAGGATTTCATGGGTAAGAGCTAAGAAAGCAAATGAATAATTCATAATTTGGAGTATTGTTTTGAAACACATTTAAAATGATTACTCTGATGGATGATTTTGAAAATTCCAGGCGCCACTAGACACCATCATCCTTCAGTACAGTGTTTTTCTGAATGCCATTTCTAAATCCACAAGTACTTATCTTTTTTTGGTTCATGTCCAGCTGCTAGCCAATGAAACGATCCTACATTATTCTAGGACAGGAGCCAGCAGCCTGGTCTTATTGCATAAAGCTACTCTATTTCTCCTGATGTAAAATGCGTTCAGCTACTGGTCCTTAGATACTTTTCTAAGAGAGCACTTAAAGTTGTTCCCTTTGGAGTTCTTGAGTGTCATCAAGAAATAAATTAAAAGATGAATAAAACCAACACAAGTCTGTCTGATGTAACACAACAAGGTAGTATGTCTCTTTTCTGGTTTCTACTACCATCTTTATCAGAATCACCAAGGGTGCCTGTTTAAAACCCAGATTCCTAGTTGATACCCAAAGCAAAAAGTATCAAAATTTCTAGGCAGGGGCCTAGCGTCTGCATTTTACTGTAGTAGTTATGGGCCATTCCTAAGCACTTACTGATGTTTAAGAACCAATGTCCTAGCCTTTAGTAGCTCTTATTTTGTTAAGAACCTTATTATAATTAAATACAAAAAATGATTCACAGGTGCTCATTCTTATGCCAAGACGAGGTATTTAATTAGATTTTATAAAGTGCTTTTCCAATTTACATATAAGAAATCTGTAACCCTTTCCCTGTTAGAAATGTGAATTCATATTAGTAGTAATTACTGTGGCAACAAACATTTCTCTAGACCACTTTAGTATTTAGATAGAATAAGCATCAAATGCTCAGAGTTAATTCTTATTGATGATGTGTGTATAATAAAAATGAAGATATAAATATTCCATTGTGTTTCTGAGTAACTGGTTTCTTACCTATATGTTAACATTGAGATTCTGTGTTTGACAACTGGCATGAGCTAGATCCACCATTCATGTGGATTAGTAGGAATTTGGAAAGTAAAAAAGAACTCCTGTAGCATAGTTTTCAGTGTAAGTGGCTCATCTAGAATAAGACACATATGTAGTATGCATATCTAAAGTCATTGCCAAAGAATTATGTGTCTGAGGTCTTCTTCTATGAAGAAAAAGATACTAGACAAAAACTAATAGATCAGGAAGAAGTGACAAAAATCAGACCTTCTCTCACTTGATTCAGGCCCCCAGTCCTATTTGCTTTTGTTACTCTTTAAACAGGGCCTTGGGATTGACTGGACATCCTTGAACTGTAATCCTTCTATGTATGCTTTTCCATAGCTGAGATGACTAACAAGCCACATTCAGCTGTTTTTATTGGTAGAGATAGAGCCTCTGAAAGTTTTTGCCTAAGGTGGCCTCAAAACCACAATCCTCCCATTCTCTGTCTCTCAAGTAGCTGAGATTACATATATGAGCCACATGTCTGCATCATTCTGTTTTTAGGAGAATGATACATGAATAATCTTTTTAAAAAAACAAATAGTAGGCCGGGCACTGGTGGCTCACGCCTGTAATCCTAGCTACTCAGGAGGCTGAGATCTGAGGATCGTGGTTCAAAGCCAGCCCGGGCAGGAGAGACTGTGAGACACCTATCTCCAATAAACCAGAAAACCTGAAGTGGTGCTGTAGCTCAAGTGGTAGAGCGCTCGCCTTGAGCTGAAGAGCTGAGGGACAAGCGCCCAGGCCCAGAGTTCAAGCCCCATACCGCCAAAAAACAAAAACAAAAACAAAAATAAATAGTATACTAAGAAAAAGAGAATTCTCTGTTGTACCTCTCCTAACTCCTGATTTCTGCTTCCCGTGGTTAACATTCACCTCATAACTATTGCTGTTAGTGTTGGTTCACTTTCCCATTGCTGTAAAAAATACCTGAGACTGGATAATTAGTAAAGAAAAGAGGCTTATTTAGCTCTCAGATCTGGAAGTCAGAGAGCATGAATAGTAGCTTCTCTCAGGTCCTCAAAGCCGATAGGATCAGTGTATTCAGAAGAGGTCACGTGGTGAAACGGGAAATTAGAGGTCCTGAGGCTCGAATTGAGGGTCTGGATGCTGTCCCTGACCTTTTTTGCTCAAGGCCAACAACACTACCCCTTGAGCCATGGCCCCACTCTAGCCTTCTACTGGTTAATTGGAGATAAGAGTCTCCCAGACTTGCCTGCCTGGGCTAGCTTCAAACCCCAATTCTCAGATTTCAGCCTCCTGAGTAGCTAGGAGTACAGGCGTGAGACACTGGTGCTTGATTTGTTCTTTAGCTTTTTCGCTCAAGGCTGGCATTCTACCACTTCTTGCTTTTTGCTGGCTAATTGGAGATCAGAGTCTCATGGACTTTTCTGCCCCGGCTCTTTTTATAACTGCCTACTCTTGTGGGAACTAACCAGTGCTCCACAGGAGCTGCGTGCGTTCCTGGTGAGGGCATCCACAATGACCTAATTACCTCCCACTAAGCTTCAGCGCTGCTCCCGTCACGGAGGATACATACCAGAGCCACGCCATAGCTGCTAGTTTTCACCTAAATACTGTTTATTCCAAGAGATGTGCAGACTGTAAGGCTTTCTCATTTAAAAATTACACATTGATGACATTACTACAGGTGATAAAGAATACAACTTCTCAGTTCCTCTCTGTCCTCCCAATAACATTTATGAAGAAATGACAAAAATCAGGCACACTTGGGGCGAACCAAAGATCTGTTTCCATTATTTGCTTGCATTTCCATTCTTCTACAACCTTGTATCTTTTCTGGAGTTAATAATGGCCTTTTCTTTATTCAGTTTTCTATGTAAGTATCACTAATACTAATTCAAATTCTTTGCTAAACCCCACCAGAAAGTCCTGCAGATCCTGCTGGCCATACATGTAGGGTAATTGCCCATTCTGTGTTCCTAAATGTCCTTCCCACTATGTCCTCCTACTCCATTCTGTACTGGCTGCTCTCAGCCCTGAAGCAAGCTGTCAGCCGAGGATTACTGTTCTCTGTAGTGAAGGGATTCTTTCACCTCTCTTCTATATTGGAACACTTGGATGTGATACCTAGCCAGGGACTACACCCAACCCCACCCCAGGACTTTTCTAGCGGTAATCCCACAGCCACTGCCAGCTGCTGTGTGGTACTTATGATCCTAGGACCAAACAATGTACATGCTTTACCAACTGCAGTGGAAATTGCTTTGGGGGTTGGAAACTAAAGAAAACACCAACCAAGAAAACATGCTTACTCTTTGAAAGTATAACACACAAATATCCACAGATTTCATAAACAGCATATCTGTAGAATTAAAATTTCATGGGTGGGGCAATTAAAAAAATATCTTCAGAAAGGGCCACAGAGGAGCAACAATAAAAAGAAAGTGAGGGAAAGCTCAGGCATGCTAAGATGGTAGGACCTGTACCCCAGAAACTCAGTACCCCTGTATGGTTGCTGCTTGGTTTATCTCTCTACCTTCCAGTGTATGTGAGGGGAGTTTGCTTAATGCTCTCCTAGTGCCTAGGAAATGGAGGCTACCAGAGATCCTGGGAGGCAGCAATTACTTCCAGAGTCCACAGCACACACTGCAGAATAAGGGGGCCTGGGTACCGAGAGTGCTAGTCCATAGCATCAGCCAAAGCTGGACCTAAGATTCTAAATTGATACCTTTCTTTACTTAGAATTTTGAAAGCATTGCTCCATTTCTTGTAGATTACAATGGTGCTGTTAAGAAATATCACCTTAGCATTGGGCAATAGCCAGCCCAGTGGTAGAAACTTGCCAGTATGCCTGAAGCTCAGAGTTCCATCCCTAGCTTTGAGTTGAAAAAAAAAGTTACTGTAATACCTTATCCTTTAAATGTGATTTTTTTAACTTATTTTTCCCTTTCTAGGATTTTTTGAATATTTTTTGCTTCACTTTTGTGTTGTAGGGTAGGTCTTTCCTATTTGTAGGGACTATTGTGTAGGCCCTTTCAATCTAGAAATATACAGCATTCAATTCAGGGAAATTGTCTTGTTACTTGATAATTTTCCCCTGTCATTTTCTGTGTTCTCTTTATAAGATTCTTAATGGTATAACATTGGACTTCCTAGATAGTTCCTATTTAATTTTTATCTCTATTTTCTAGAACTACTAAATAACTTTCTCAAGATTATCTGCTAGATTTCTCTTGATTTACTATTTATTCTTCCAATATTGTTACTTAATCATTTGCAAAAAATACATGTGTGTACATTTCCCTCAATGAAAAGTCTTGTAAATAATGAAAGTAACAAGCCAGGCATAGGTGGCTCACATTTGTAATCTTAGTCAGGAGATAAAGAAGCCACACTAGGCCTACAAACCTGAAAAACCCTCATCTTCAATTAATCAGCCAAAAGCCAGAGTAAAGGTGTGGTTCAAATGGTAGAGTGCCAGCCTTGAGCATAAAAGCTAAGTAAGAGTTCTAGACTCCATGCCCTAGTACACACATACACACACAATAAAAGTAATTAAATGAACTATGTTTTATTAAAAATGTTCATGTTATGAAGAAGAGAATTTTGTAATAGAACAGCAAACTCGTGAGCCTTCAGAACATACCTGTATGAATACACAAAGACTACACCCATCAGCTCACTGTGTGCCATTATTTACATCATTACTAAACTACTTACGAAATATAAGTGAGAACATTAGGAAATATGAACACCCCTTATGCTTATGATTTTCACAATACTGTACCAATCTCAGAACAGCATCTTTACTGACTCCAAATGTTAGATGTTTCCAAGGGGGAAACCATTTTTATAGACTGTTCAGTAGGTTTTGTTGACGTAGTGAATTTTACCATAATTATAAGGGAGAATCTATCACAACATATTAAAATAGTGTGCAACAAATAACTTGAAATGAATATCACTATGAGTAATGTCTACCTATATTAAACTATCCCTTTGAACTATGTTTTAATGAATGAATGTCCGTTAAATAATTTTATATATCATAAGACATAATACCATATTAAAGAATACGGAGTATTTATCAGAAATTTCCAAATATCTGTCTCCAAATTAAAAGTTGCAAACATATTAAGAATTGTACTTTAAGCTGGGTATGGTGGTGACTGCCAGAAATTCCAAGTCCTTGATAGGCTGAGGTGGGTGGGCCACTTGAGTGGGATTCAAATGAGCCATATGTGGATAACAAAGTAGAATTCTGAACATATTTTCACCCATGAAGTTTTGATATTCATATGAATATTTGCACAATATAGGTGACCCTGTCACACACACACACACACACACAATTTAATTACAGCTCATTTTAAAAAGAAAAACAAAAGTACATGGTCTATAGTTTAAAATACTTTATTTTACATATGAGCAAATTTAATATTTTGTTTGTTTGTTTTTAATCACAATTTTTTTTTAGTTTGTCGGTCGTGG
This sequence comes from Dipodomys merriami, assembly GCF_024711535.1. NCBI lineage: Eukaryota > Metazoa > Chordata > Mammalia > Rodentia > Heteromyidae > Dipodomys > Dipodomys merriami. The sequence continues at coordinate 443,104 of NW_027202383.1, forward strand.
GGCCTGAACTCTGGGCCTGGACGCTGTCCCTCAGCTCTTCAGTTCAAGGCTAGCACTCTACCACTTGATCCACAGTGCCACTTCTGGCTTTTTCTGTTTATGTGGTGCTGAGGAATCGAACACAGGGCCTCATGCATGCTAGGCAAGCACTCTTACCACTGAGCCACCTTCCCAGCCCAGCAAATTAAATATTTTGAATTTATAGTTTTGTTAAGACTTTCTTACAAATGTATATAACTTTTAATAGATGATTTAGACAGATTTGTGGTAGTATTTCCAATCTTAGTTTTTTTCTTATTGATATATGAACACACTAGTCTTCTTTCTTGTGTGTGTGTGTGTGTGTGTGTGTGTGTGTGTGTGTTGGTCCTCAGTCTTGAACTCAGGACCTGAGCACCGTCCCTAAGCTTCTTTTGCTCAAGGATAGTGCTTTACTACTTGAGCAATAGCACCACATCTGGCTCTTTCTGAGGAGTTTATTGGCTGGTTTCAAACTGCAATCCTGAGATCTTAGCCTCATGAACAGCTAGGATTAACAGGTGTGAGCCACCAGTGCCTGGCCTGAACACAATATTCTAAATAAAGATATTTGTCAAGGTTTGGGGTATAAATATTTTGTCAAGCTAACAATGTAGTAAAGAAAAATTGACATTCTTTTAAATGTATACAATTTCATAAGCCTCTGGACTTCCAAGCTGAACTACTTCTTGTATTTCTAGAGAAGATGGATGCTTTATTTAGAAAGTGGGAGGGTGAGTTACAAATGAACCACCACAATGAAGATACATGAGTTTAAAACAAGTCAGTTCTACTTTTGAAGTGGCAGGTAGTGGGGTATAATACAAACATGAACACACAGTAATATTTTTCCTCTTTGATGATATTTCTGTAGACAGTGAAATAAATCTTTCATATTGGGAAATGGTCTCATTCCATGGTCTGGGTAATATATTTGATCCAAGTATTTTCTCGTAAGGCTGTGTTGAGCCAAGTGAGTCATATGTGGATAACAAAGTAGAATTCTGAACATATTTTCACCCATGAAGTATTTGTACAATACACAGTTCTCATCAACCTTAAAAAGAAATTGACTTTAATCACTGACAACTGAAAGATATTTGGGGAACATCACTTGTGCTTTTAAAATTTCCACAGGTGTCAAAATCAAGATGAAATCAGTTTACCAACATAATTACATCGCTTGCTGTGGTGTTTAAGGATATTTTTAAATTCATATAAATTTCACAAAGTTAAGCTTTATCTAATTATTGGTCATCCATCATTCACTAATTCTGTTCTACATCTAACTTTGCACATACCACTCTCACTGTATGGTAATACTTGTTATAGGAGTTTTGATCATTGGGGAGCATGCCCATAAATAGAATTTAAGGTATAGTTTGTTACTATATCATTAGATCAAGTGTTTTCAAAATAAACTCATATTTGAAAGTCTTTTAAAAAATGACATTATATAGGTAAGAAATAAAGGTGAAATTTAAAAGATAACGTATTCAACAAATAGATGAAGTCCTTTTATGTTTATTATTTTAAGTTTTTAGTAACAAATTTTGCATTTGAACAGGATTCTTATGACCTCAGTCTGAAAACTCATCATTTTGACTGCTCTCTCATTACAGTTCATCAAAATATCAGCCCAAGAAGGAAGAAGGAAAATTCCCAACACTCTGCAGAACTTCATTTAAAATCATCAATAGTCCCAGAGTTCAAGCCCCACGGCCGACCAAAAAAAAAAAATCATCAGTAGTAAAAGTAAGATAAGAAACAAAGAATGATTAAGGACACTGCTATAGATCCCAGTCATGACTCCCAAATATTTCACAACTGTCTTTCACTACCCAAGGGAAGCTAGTCAAAACTGAGCGAATTGATATAAAACCAACTTAAAGCAGGGTGCCCATGGTTCACGCCTGTAATCCTAGCTAGTCAGGAGGCTGAGATCTGAGGATCACGGTTCAAAGCCAGCCCAGGCAGGAAAGTCCATGAGAGTCTTAGTTCCAATTAACTACCAGAAAACTGGAAGTGGCGCCAGGGCTCAAGAGGTAGAGCGCTCACCTTGAGCTGAAGAGCTGAGGGACAGCTCCCAAGCCCTGAGTTCAAGCCCCACAACTGACAAAAAAAAAACCTAACAACAACATCAACAACTTAACTGCCTGAAAAGACTACTCAAGGATGGGGCCTGGGGAATCAACTTTCTCGTGCCTCATCAAAGTCATCATTAATGACATTCACGGCAAAGAAAGAATATAACCAAATTTGTACAAAATGTCACTTCTTAGAGTTTTGGACCCCCCAAATCACTGATGGAGTATGTGTGAGAGAGACAGAGTCTTAGAGCTTGAACCGGGCCTGGGTTCTGTCCCTGAGCATTTTTGCTCTAGGCTAGCAAGTTCCTAAGTCTTGTAATATTCACAGTCCTTTAAATCCAATGAAAAATATCTTTGTAACAGAATATGTTTGTATTAAATGCTGACTTTGCACACCTGGATACGTGTTCTGTTTCTCTTGGTTTTATTTTTATTTTTCATCTTTTTATTTTGGAGGTTGTCAAATGAAGGCAAAGATAGAATAATTGAATACTTCTATCCCAACCACTCCCTTTCAACCACTTCCAGTTTTGGAGAAAAGAGTTTTACGTACTCCCCCACCTCCTTCTCTCCCCAGCTGGCTTTAAATTGAGATCCTCAGTTCTCAGGCTCTGAGGAGCTAAGCTTACAGGTGTGAGCCATCAGTACCCACCCTTGATTTTCTTTTAACTGTATGGACTTGATATACAACCCAGATTAGCATTGAACTTAAGGTCCTTCTGCCTCTACCTCCCAAGAACTGAGATTACAAGCATGAACTCCCATGCTTAGCCTGAGTTGTTTGTAATAATGCCACCAATATGATATTGAGCCATACATACATGCATACATATGTTCATATCCTTAACACCAAGATTTTTTTTTCATGCAGTGCTGAGATCCTCATGCTACACAAGTGCTCTGCTGGTATGCTACATCTCCAGCTCCTAACTTCAAGATATTTTTACATGCTGAGTCTAGAATAGAAAACTACCTCAAGAACTTGATCCAAGTCTTCATGTATAGAGCTTTCCAGACCTCGATATGCAATGTTATCTACCCTCTACCAACGTTCTAAAGAGGGTAAGTACACATGACTTATCATGTAGCTAAGATTTTCACACCCCAGACAACTAAATAGCAACACAAGATTCACACATGTCTAGTTCCTAAACCTTGTAGTATTTACAGTCCTTTAAATCCTATAAAAATCTTACCTTGCAACAGAATATGTGTGTATTAGTGGTGACTCTGCACATCTTGATACATGTTCTATTTCTCTTGGTTTTATTTTTAATTTTCACCTTTTTACTTTGGAGGTTGTCAAGCAAAGGCAAAGAGAATAATTAAATACTTCTATCCCAATCACTCTGTTTCAAAAATTTTCAATATCAATTAAATCTTCCAGCTGTATGTTCCAAAACTTGTGCACAGATAACTTTAAAGCAACTCTCAGATATTATATTATTTAACCCTTGAGCATTCCTGTTTATATCTCTAAAGGATACACAACTAAAATCATTCCAAATATAACTTTAATATTACCTGATATCTGCCAATATTCTAATTCTCCTGCTTCTCCTATACAAAGTGTTTTTATATTAGAATCAAGAGATAGTCAAAGTCTATATATAGAATTTGATGAGTACATATTATATGCCTTTGGCAGTGTAGTACTCCCCCTTTTCTGACTCTTTATTCTTTGTTGTTTTGGAGGCAGCTGGGTAATCGAGTTTGGATTTGGCCTCTCCGTGGCATCATTTGACGTGTTCCTCTATCTTCTGTATTTCTTTTAGATTGGTAGTTGGGTCTAGAGTCTCAATCAGATTCAGGATTTGACTTTTGATGCAAAAATCTTACATAAATGGTAATGTGTATTTCTTGTTGCTTCACATCAGAAGACAAGATATGTGAATGTCTGTTTTAGTGATGTTTAGACTGGTTTTTTTTTTGTTTTTTGTTTTTTGGGGGTTTTTTTGGCTTTAGAATGGCCTGAACCTATATAGCCTTTGAATTGTTTTGAATGTCTTTAATGTTTTTAATTGCTTTGTTTTTAATTGTTTTTAATGTTTTTCATTGACATCAGATCTGTAGTTCCTTTCAAATTCCCTAACTAAAAACTAAATTTTGCCCACAAATATATGTCATGTGCTGATAGCATTTCAGTGTCAGACCATATAGATAGATAGATGGCAGTGGTCCCCATGAGATTACTGTAGTGGAACTGGAAAAGGAATTCACAGTTGAAGAAGAGGCCAGAGAAAAGGAAATTACAGAAGAAAAAGAAGACCACCAAGAAAATTTACCGAGAACAATGAAAACAGAAGCTCTGGCAAACCTCAACATGCACCTCTGAAAGCTAGAAAAGGACCCTGACACCAGAACCTTGTCAGCAATAGAGAGGAATGTTCATAGTTTATTCTCTGCTTATGAGCAAGTCCATGGTAGGAAAACAAGCAAGCAAAACGCCACTGACTCATTTCTGAAAAGACTGACACTTCCTTGGGAAGAGCAGTAGGCAGGTGCTCTGGGAGGGATTCCAGAAGGTGTGTTCTCAAGAGATGAGTCCCTGCAGTAGGGTGGCGAGTGGAGGTGAAAGGTGCTGCTTTTGGTGATCTTTATCTTACTGAGGTCACACTAGTCTGTGTGTGTGCTGTGGCTTAGTTCTTAACAGAAAAGTTTAAAAGAATAAAAACCAACCTTTGAAATTTCAAAACAGGGAAATCCTTACAGATTCAGAATCTAAATAGAGTATTTTGTATCACCATACATGTTATGTTTGGATGATGAAGTATTAAAATTATTTTAAAAGATTCAAGCTCTAACAAAGTAAAACTAAGGTTACAGTAAGTTAGTGCTAATTTATTATTGAAGATTTAAAAAAAAAACAGTGTTTATAAAGTTTCCAACTCATGGAAGGGTCCCTGCATCTTTCATCTTTTATCTTGTATTTCTACAGCATGCTTGTACTGCTGAGGTAGACAAATACCTGCTATATTGTGGTACAGCTGCCTGTATTATGCAGTGTAGTGATATGTACAAGTATGTGGGAACAGTGAACTGTCATCTTCTGTGGCTTAGTTACAGAGATTCTTCTCGAATGCCTCTTTGCTGTGAAGCCAATGGCTACATATCACATAGCACAGGAGAAAGAATAGACTCCACTTCATGCTTAGCTGATGAGTCTCCAATAAGTCACTCTGGGAAAGTCTCCTCACCTGGAAAACAAGGACAATGCTAAGTGATTTCTGTTTTCTAACAGAAGTTTTGTGGTTATAATTAGAGTAGATTATCATAGGAGCAATGCTGGCTCCGGAAACAACACTGGGCCTCTGCTCATGTGTACACAGGTTCCTCCCACTTCGCTGTCTAAACAGCTTCAAGCATAAGAAACCGGAATGAAAATTTTTGGTTTTTCCTGTTGACCCATGAAGAAAATTTTGGAACTGTAACTGCTGAGGTTGCAGTAATCATCCTGTAGTTCAGAGCAGTAGAATCAGTACTGCTCATGACCAGGCCAGTGAGAAGCAGCTCCACAGGCTGACTGAGCCTGCTGTTTCATTTTGTTAGATGATATTTAGCATGCAAATCAGTGAGGTCTTTACAGATTCTTTTTACGATAGGATAGAACACTTGTGTGAAGAAAACTGCTAGCTAATTCTGTGTTTTTGTGTGATTCTAACTGCAGCATTGTTATCAACTGTGGATTCCTCAGCTTTTTGTTTGCAAGTCACTTCCCTTCAAATCCTCTTGTTGTTTTTTTTTTTTTGACAGTTCAAGCCCTGGAGTTTGAACTCAGGGCCTTGACAAAGTCACTGAGTTTCTTTTTACTCAAGGCTAGCAGTCTACCACTTAAGCTACAGCACTGCTTATGGCTTTTTCTGTTTATGTGGTACTGAGCAGTTGAACCCAGGGCTTCATGCATGCTAGCAAGCACTCTACCTCTAAGCCACCTTCCCAGACCCAGATCCTGTTATTATATGTTCTCTATAGCCTTGAAATATGAACAGAATAATGCATTTATTTACTTCATATATATATATGGCATAATATCAATATGTTTATAATCTCTACCAAGAAAGTAACAATAACTTAATATGCACACAGGTAATAAAATGTAAGTCATGGCTTTTAGTTAAAAAGAAAATGAAATGTGTTGAAAAAGCCATAGGAAAAATAGCTACACTCCTCTCACCTAAAAGCACAAAAACTACCCATGTGTGTCCCGTAAGATTTGTCTTCATTAAATGAATTAAGTTCTCCCCATCTTTTCTGAGTTAGATCATCCTTCAACGTGAACAAAAAGAGTCCCTGAGAGAGCTGGCACTGTAACATTTTTGTCTCATTTTACAAATCTGGACACCCTGAAAGCACCTGAATTTTTAAATACTCTTTAGTTAAGACCTGCCTGTCTTTATCATCTAGAAGACCGACTATTTCCTACTCAATTCTGACCATCATAAGCAGAAGATGATTATTGAAACAGAGCAGTGAAGCTCTGAGGGGAAAAGCTGGATTCATTTGTGAACTAAGTTGGAGTTAAAACATGGGCTGGAGAAGGCTCTGTTGCTTCATTATATAAATTATTCCTTTGAAATGTGTACAATTAACATAAATGAAAGGAAGAAAAGCAGCATTAAGTTGAACTTGATCTTCTCTGCATGGGGAAAGTGCCTTCAGCAAGCATGGAAGCATTTTCTTCTAAAGTTTGCTTAGGAGGAAGAATAATTCAAACAATGCCCCTGGGTTTGGCTTTGTTTGTGGATAATGGCGGAATGCAGAAGTACCAGAAGGGTTTGAACAACTAATTGGGCTGTGAAAGCTTGTGTTTTGGATGGCAGAGGCATCATTTATAGAAATGCTTGGTCTTGTGGATATTTGTCACCTAGGGTGACTTTAAATGTGAGATAAACCTGCTGACTGGCTGAAGAAGAAAGTCTGAGGTCAAGTCTTTACTGTTGAACTGAGCCTTTGTTGAACCCAAAGTTTTAGAATGATAAGTATATGAGACGTCTTCATTTTTTTTCAGAGAAAAAAATTGTATTGCATTTATATTTATCCTTTTCCAAAATGGATTTTGATGCAGAATTGTCATAAACTACTACCATAACAACAAAAATTAAATGTTCAAGTATTAGTGAGGGAAGATCAGAACAGTTCTGAACTAGAAATCTCAGGCTGAGAGAATCTGCTACACATAGCCAGCCATGAATTTCTTGGGGGAGACAAAGAGGGAAATACAACTAGTTACATATTTTTTCACTGTCTTAGAAAACAACACGTTCCAGTTCATCATGAGGTAAACTTTCTCTGGCTCTGGTATCTGAGAGCAAATTGTCCAGTGAGGAGCTGGAATGAGCAGCACACTAGACAATGAGCTCTCAGAAACCTTACAAAGAAAGCACAAAAGTTCTACTCAGCTCTTTCTTATGTAGCCTTTTGATACAAGCTGAGGCACACTATGAAGTTGTGTTTCTGTGATGAAGGTACCACAGGGACATAAGCTGAGTCCTAGTTTTACTTGAGGTTTGACTTGAGAAACAGAGGAAGCAATTGTGGAAGCTTGAGGTCAAGGCCTTTAGCAGACATCAGTTGTTTCAACTGGACCTTTGACCTGAGCAGTGTTCTGATGATGTGTAATGTGAATCTCTAAGAAGTAGCTGAAGGACAGACAGCCACTATTGAAGACTGAAAGGGAGACTCAAAGGTTTCAGTAACAGCTTTGAAAGTCACAGAGTGCCCATTTGAGGACACAGGGAGCTGTATTGTGTTTGAACCATAAACTTTACCTCCAGAGTTTCAATTGTTAATGCCATATCCGAGTATCTGGCACACAGTTCAACCTTTTTAAGAGTTGAACCCTAGAATTTTCTTCATCACATTTTAACAAGCTATTTGGACTGGATTGTAGCTGGCATAGTGAGAAAAAGGAGCTGTGTGACTAAGATGAAATAGTTGGATAAAGCAAAGGCATATGTCTTTGGTTTATTATCTTTCTTCTAAATTGGTGAAATGGCTGGTAGCAACAGCATGACCCCCGAGGAGAATGCTGGACCAGTGCCAAGTGCCTGCTTTATCACAGCTCCACTGGAATGTCTCCCTGACACCTCAGCCTCCACACTCCAAAACCACACTCAGCATCTTCCTCTTCAAATAGAGTGATAGATGGGGTGCAGCTTAGTATAGAACACATGCTTAGGACTGTGAGGCCTAGCTTCAATGCCCAGCACAAAAACAAAACACAAAAATAGTGGTAGGCAATTCTCTAGTTTCTCCTTTGCACTCTTGAAGGATTTTTTTTGGGGGGGGGTCGGTCATGGGGCTTGAACTCGGCCTGGGCGCTGTCCCTCAGCTCTTCAGCTCAAGGCAAGCTCTCTACCGCTTGAGCCAGAGCACCACTTCCGGTTTTCTAGTAGTTTATTGGAGATAAGAGTCTCACGGACTTTCCTTGCCCAGGCTGGCTTTGAACTGTGATCCTCAGATCTCAGCCTCCTGAGTAGCTAGGATTACAGGAGTGAGCCACTGGCGCCCGGCGTTGAAGGAAATTTTTATACTAATTCAACCTTTTCACAACACCTGCCAAATTCTCCAACCAATTTACCATTTTATTTGTCAACTATTTGATCATAAATATCCTCACAAATCTTTCTCCTTTATCAACTTAGCCCAGGTCTAATCAGAACCATTGTCAGTCTGTTCTTAAACATAAAAAGAAGACAAAGCACCATTTCACAAGGATGGCAGGGACCTACTATGTCCAGGACCAGCTTTTAGAAGCTTCATATTTTCTTAGTTCTTCCTTAGATAAAGCAAACCCTCTCTAAAGCTTCTAGGTAGAAATGTAAGCAATTCTACTTCATAGATGACCACCGGCCTTGTTTGAATGACCTGGAAGTTGTTTTGTAGATAGTCTGTTGGGCAAAGCCCTCTCAAGGGAAGTCTGGCTCTATGTGGTATTTTTTAAAAATCAGAGGTGCTATATTAAACTAGAAGTTGGTATTTGATAATCATATTCCTTCCTAACAGTTTTCTAGGCCTTTCCTGCTTTAGAGAGTTAAACTGGGATTTCAGTCTAGTGATAGTTTGAGCAATGGAAGACAGAATAGCAGCAACTTGTAAGAATGTGTTTATTGGGGATATTTGTTTCTATAGACCCTCAAGAGTCACTAGTGAATGAAATACAGTCTTTACCCTTAGAAAGCTTCATTTCAGCTGGGCACTAGTGGTTCATGCCTGTAATTCTAGCTATTCAGGAGGCTGGGATCTCAAGATTGTGGTTCAAAGCCAGCCGGGGCAGGAGCATTTGTGAGATTCTTATCTCCAATTAACCACCAGAAAACTGCAAGTTTCGCTGTGGCTCAAGTGATAGAGCACTGGCTTTGAGCTGAAGAGCTGAGAGACAGCGCCCAGGCCCAGAGTTCAAGCCCCACGACCGACCAAAAAAAAAAAAAAAAAAAGCTTCAAGGAGAAAAACTGAAAATAGATATTTGAAAAGGAACACTTAAAATAATAAAGCCAAACAAGAAAGAAATTACAGGGATTCATATCCATGGATGTGGTTATAAGTCTGATGGAGAGAGGGGGGGAGGGAGGGAGAGCTTATAGTGCTATGGATTGCTATGATGTAAACACTTCTACTATGGCCAACTTCAGTTAATAACAAGATGTCACTGGGTATAGACTTAGGAAGCTATATACAAACACAGTCCTCAGGAACTAGTGTGAGCCATCTCTAGCAAACCCCTGGCTCCAAATCAGCTTTGCTATGATTTAGATTTTCAGACAACTCAATGGAGAGAGCTGGATTTAAAGAAAATGAAACTAGTAGGGAAAAAAACCCAAAGACTAAAATATACAGAAGTTTTACACATCAAAAAATGTGTAAAGCAGAAAAATCTCTTAGCTTTATTCTTTCAACATATGATATAATAAGAAATAATAAAATCCAAGAAATGGCAAAAGATTCCAACAGGAAAAGAGAAAACTGTAAAAGGCTCTACCACATTGTGATTTAAAATTTTAAACTGAGAAAAACTTCTCAAATGTCTCATTTCTGTTCTGAAACTCTTCAGGATCTTTCCTTCCCTCCCTCCCTCTCTCCCTCCTTCTTTCCTTCCTTCCTTCCTTCCTTCCTTCCTTCCTTCCTTCCTTCCTACCTTCCCTCCCTCCCTCCCTCCCTCCCTCCCTTCTTCCTTCCTTCTTTCTTTCCTTCCTTCCTTCCTTCTTTCCTTCCTTCCTAGTGTTGGATAGAATCTTGGTCCTTAAGAAAGCTAGGCAAGCCTGCCACTAGTGGCTCAAGCTTATAATCCTAGCTACTCAGGAGGCTGAGATCTGAGGATTGCGGTTCAAAGCCAGCCTGGGCAGGAAAGTCCATGAGACTTTACTCCAATAAACCACCAGAAAGCTGGAAGTGGCACTGTGGCTCAAGTGGTAGAGTGCTCACCTTGAGCTGAAAGGCTCAGGGACAGCACCCAGGCCCAGAGTTCAAGCCCACGACCAAAGGAAAAAAAAAAAGGAAAGAAAGCTAGGCAAACTGAGCTATGTTCTTAACCTCAGACTTACACATATCTAAATTTTACAATTAACAATCACAAAATTTTAGAAATGCTTTCTCGTCGATTGACAATAATTATCATCTATTGAGTCCTTAATATGTAGCAGATATTTTAATGAATCATCTGTATAAGTCTGCAAAGTAGCTAATATGCAATTTAGAGATGAAAAATAGAGACTCAAAGAAATCAAATGATTTGCCTGAAGTTTTCTGTTAGTAAACTGTCAAACTTGGCTTCAAATCTATGAAGTCTGAATAAAAAAAAACCATTTTTTTCATATTGAATGCCTATGGCTTATGAACAGGTTCAAAATAAATTTAATTTTTGCTATGTATGTCTATCTTTATGTATGAACTATTATTTGAGCTTAGCTTATCTTGCTCAACCTGATGATTTCTAGTTCAGTCCACTTTCCTACAAATGACATAATTTCATTCTTCTTCAACCCAAAACTTTGACATTACAAAGAAAACCACTTGAAGATATAGGCACAGGCAATAGACTTTCTGAACATGATTCTATTTGCTCAAGAAATAAGAGTAATAATTGACAAATGGGTTGGATTTACATCATTCCATCCCCAATTATGTAATGGCAGTATAAAGGTTTATGTTAGAAAATGTATCACTCTAAACACCTGAGAGCAAATCAGAGTATTCACTGGAAGTTTAATTTGTATATCAGACACAGTGAGAAATCAGTAACCACTATTAATAAAACAATATGCCAGTTACTGTTGGCTCACACCTGTAATCCTAGCTACTCAGGAGGCTGAGATCTGAGGATCTCGGTTCAAAGCCAGCCCAGGCAGGAAAGTCCATGATACTCTTATCTCCAATAAGCCATTCAGAAAACAGGAATTGGCACTGTGGTTCAAGTGGTAGAGTGCTCACCTTGAGCTGAAGAGTTGAGGGACAGTTGCAAGGCCTAGAGTTCAAGCCCCATGACCTACCAAAAAAAAAAACTGCAAATAAAGAGTGACTACTGTTTATACAATGTACAGCTGGTCTCACATATAAATGTTTTACAATATAGTCTTCCAACAGCAACAATACAGAACTGTTCTATGTGAGCAGAATACTATCTATCTATACCTATCGATTTATATCTATTAGTAGCTATTTCTCTATCTACCTAGACTCCAATCATACCAATCTCTCCAGATGGAAAATTACCACTCTGCTAGGCAATGTCACTGGAAAATCTAATATCTCAAAGGCATCTCTACTTTGCCAAACTCAAATCATACACATCTGTGGAGTTTTCCACCCTTGTGGTAATGTTCCTGAGTCTTGGAAAGTGCCAGCTCACAAGCAGAGGTGATGGGCTCTCTCATTCTCAGGAGCTTCAGGATACAATATACACTTGATAGTTAACAAGTGAAAGCTCCCCTGACAATTTGGACTTATACCATGAAAAAGGAAGGAGAAATTCCAAGATGCAGTTCAGAATTGATCCTTAAAATCTGATTGAATAATAATTTTTAAAAATAAAATATGGTTAAGAGAAGATGTTTCACTTCTTATGAGTAAGGGCAGATTCTCGGAGTACCTTCTAGAGGATACTTTGATTTTCATCTTGCAAGATAAACTTTCTCACATGGACTTTTAGTAGGTCATTTCATAATTGGAGATGGAATGATCTAGGTTAAATGTCAGATGAACTTGTTGTTCTTGTTACATTAGATGATAGTTATTTTCTTTTCTATTTGTGAGTAAGTCAGAAATAGCTGCTTTTATAACCCCCCTCCTCATTTGTATCTTTTTGGAGATTCCATTTTTCACCAGACCAGGTACATTATGAAAGTTATTCCCATCTTCTTCCATATCCACATTGTGTGACATCATCCATCTCGATTCTCAGCAGCCTGACTACCTAATGTGGAAAATAGTCATCTCATGGCTCAAGTTATTTGAATGGCCTTCCTGTTCAAAATGTAGTTTTTAAATTATGCAGTCCTCTGAAAGCATACTATTACCTGTGGACACTTTCCCCATAAAGCATATGGGATCCCATGTTCTTCAAAACTTAGGAAGGGATACCAGGTATCTTTTCTGATGGGAGCCAAGCTGCCCAAGTCACTTTGACTACATGTTTAGAACTCAAAAACACTTCTGAGCTATAAACAGGCGATCAAATTACAGATCTCCCAATAAGTTGAAGTTATTTCAGCAAAGTGTGAAAATGTTGTGTTAGATAAATACATGAGGATAACCAACAGTTTAAATAAATGATCCAAGTGTTGTAATCATGGCATAAGTTGACAATTTTATGCTGTCTCTTGGGACACTGAGAACTGGAACCTTTATATCAAGAGAAATAATCTTACAACTTGTATAGAAATCTGGCATTTGAATTGATCCTGTGTGCCAGAAAGCAATAAAGCTAACCTACTCATTAAAATGTTCTTTGTGGAATCACACAGCATCATTCCCCTTGCCAATTCATGTGTTTGCCAAGTTTTATTGATTTCTTGGGACAGTCATTTTGAACTCTAGCTTTTGAGGGTTTCCTGTCCATAATACTACTCAACTCTCCAAGAACTTCTTCATTCCATCGGGATTTAGGAGTTTGAGATCAAAAAGACCCAGACAGATCATCTGTATGTTGTTTTTCTTTTTCTGTGACAGAGAATGCTGTCCAGAATAACTGCAAACCCGATGGTATTTTTACCTGCAGTAAAGAGTAGTTTATGATTCAAGGAAGACTCATAAAATGTGCTAGACTGCTCTCCCAGAAGGATAAAATCCTGTTTTATTCTTTACACTGCTTGTATGACTTCTTCTTTATGCTAATAAGGGGGAAGAAAACTTTGCTCAGCCCTTTGCAAGAGGTCCTGCCTATGTCTGCACAAAGATAGATGAACAGGAGAAAAGCACGGTAAATTAACATAATCCGCGTTTTAAGTGGCAGCAGAGCCTTTGGAAATGAAACCCAAAGGCCCAGGGAAAACTGTCTATTTCTATGTGCAGGCTTGATGAAGAATAACAGCCCTGAAGAAATGTAGTCATTTATGTAAAGTAAAGAACAGGGTAACAGCAAGGCCTGTCTGCAAAGTCTTCTCGCCCACACTATACAGTGTGCCTTCCTCCCCGGTCTGGGCAGGACCTCTTTAGAATGGAGGTTTTATGATCCTCTCTCAGACAAGGAGGGTCAGAGAACTCCTTCACAGAAAGACTTCACAGCTCCTCCACAGAAAGACTGAGGGAGGAGGCAGTCATATTTTTAGGCTTTATAGCTAGTTTCAGGAAAAGACATTTGTGTTTCTATGACTTGTCTTGCAGAAGATAATTTCCAGTTTCTATGGCTCACTTCTGTGTAAAGTGAGAGATGAGAGATAGGAAGCTGAGAGACCCTGGTTCTGAGGTGACTTCTAAGACCTTCAATGCATTCCAAGTGCTCTGCACACCACAACTCCATACTATGGGGATAGGTTTCTGAGCCCTCAAACTAACATAGCCTGGAAAATAAACACCAGGAAGCATATGACTTTTTCTTTGGGTCTAAATATGACACCAAAGTACAAGCAACATTTTTAATAGTTAAATTGTATACATCAAAATTTAAATTTTTGTGTTTCAAAGGATACAATCAAGAAAGTTAAAAGGCAAGTTAGAAAAAGGGAAATATTTTTGAATAATATATCTGATAAGGCACACATAACCAGAATACAACTCATAACAATAAAGTTAATTTTAAAAACTGGCAAATAATTTAAACAACAAAGAAGAAGTAAAAATGGCCAATAGACACATGAAAAAATGCTCAACATCTCTGGCCATAAAAGAAATGCAAGTCAGCCCAGCACCAGTGGCTCATGCCTGTAATCATAGCTACTCAGGAGGCTGAGATCTGAGGATCACAGTTCAAAGCCAGCCCAGGCAAGAAAGTCCATGAGACTCTTATCTCCATTTAACCACCAGAAAACTGGAAGTGGTGCTGTGTCTCAAGTGACAGAGCACTAGCTATGAGCTGAAATGCTGAGGAACAGCTCCCAGGCCCAGAATTCAAGCCCCTCAACTGACAAAAAAATATATGTAAATCAAAACAACACTGAGACCTCACCTTTCCCCAATTACAATGGTTATTGTCAAGAACACAAACAGCAACAAATGACGGCATGGATATGGACAAAAAGAGCTCTCTCACACTGTTGGTGGGAGTGTAAGTTTGTTCCACCACTCATATGAGGCTCCTCAAAAATCTAAACATAGAGCTGTCCCTGTGACCCAGAAATCCCACTCCTGGGCATTTACTCCAAGAACACAAAGTTCAGTAAAGCCATCAGCACAACCATGTTCATTGCAACACTATTCACCATAGCCAAGATATGTAATCAGCCCACATGTCCCTCAATGGCCAAGTGGAGCAAGAAAATGTGGTATATATACACTATACTCATCTATTAGAGAGAATGATATTGTACCATTTGTAAGGAAATGGAAAGACTTGGAAAAAATTATATTAAGTGAAGTAAGTTAGACCCAGAGAAACAAAGGTTGCAATGTTTCCCTACTTTATGGTAGCTAGAATGTGCCTATACATCTATAAGTAAACACTGAATGGTATTCAAGTGGTTACAAATGAGTTAACTGAAATATAATAGACCCTATGGAGAGCTCAAATAATATATTCTTAATAATATACGCTCAAAGCATATATCTATGGAACTATCACAACAAAACCCCCTTGTACTATTAGTATATGCTAATAAATCCATAGAGAAGTTAAGTACAATGGCTCACACCTGTAATCCTAGCTACTAGGGAGGCTGAGATTGGGAGGACCACAGCTGGAGGTCAGTCTAGACAAGAAGTCAGGAAGACCCATTTCAATCATTCGTGAGACCCCTATCTCAACCAACAAAAAAAACTAGGTACAGAAGTGCACACCTGTCATCTTGGCTACACCGAAAGCAAAAATTGGAGAATCATGCTCTAAGTTGTCCACGGCACAAAGTGAGACAGTATTTGAAAACTTATTAACAAAGGGCTGGGTTTGTGGCTCAAAGTGGTAGAGTGACTGCATGGCAAGTATGAAGTCCTGAGTTCAAACCCCAGTACTATATGTACAAAGGATATCTCTCATACCCATTTCACATCCACTAAGATGACTAATATAAAAAGTCAGTATTGACAAGGATGTAGAAAAATCAGAGCTGTCATCCATTGCTTTTCAAACCCTTGCTGTTGTCTTATTGTTTTAATTTTCAGTGCCCTCAACCAAAGTCTTTTCTATTCACTCTTCTCAAGTTACCAAGTTTGAGCATATTCAGGATCCTGATGTAGGATCTTTACAAATTGTTCATTTCAATTTTACATAATGCTATTTGAAAGTGGCTGCATAAACACAGAGCACATTAGCATTATCAGCACTAACCTGAAACCTAGAGGCGTGGCCTAAGTAGTGGTCCCGACTACTCAGTCCCGACTACTCAGGTGCTCTCAGTGTGGAGGAGACGCCAGAAGACCTCGGGCCACCACACAGGCTCCGGACTGCTGGACTCCAGCTGTGAGCACTGAGTTTCTGGCCCCACTCTATCATTATTTATCCCTGCTTCCTCTCTGGATTTATTTTCTCAACTGTAAAATGAAGAGAATAGCACAGATTTCATCTGCCTAATGATTATTGTGAAGATCAAATGAGACATATGAACAGCCATAAACAATAGGAAATATGGGATACCCATGATAGCCATACAATGGACTACTGAGCATCTATAATAAAGAATAAGGAAGGCATCAATAAACAAATATCATTTTTAGAGTATTCCATTAAGCAAGAAAAAAGAGCAAAAAGTATACATATATTGCTATATTTTGTATACTGATATAGAATTATACATATATAGAAATTATATATTAATTTGCCTTCTAAGGAGATTAGGTGCTATAGGTATACATGGGAATTGAATGAGAGAAAGGAATGCTACATCTCTGGGTATCTTATTGTATGACATGGATTTTTAGAACTATAGTAATGTTCATATACTGCAAAGTAAAATCAAATTATGCTAAATAAATGAGATGGGAAGGAAACAGAGATCCTAGAATGTAATAAACCAAAGAAAAATGAGTAAATTATATTTAAAATAGCATTGCCCTACTGATGGAGAGGAAAATTAATCCAAGTAGCTTAAAAATAATATTTATAGAGTTATAATTCATGTGCCACAAAATTCATCCTAAAGTAACATTTTTGTGTTTTGTGTTTGCATTTTGTCTACAGAGACAAAAATCAATTGGGCACTTATTGGATAGGGTTTGTTTTCACAGTATGGAGATTAGCAGTTCTGGCATTGAACAAGTTAGTGTGCATATTGATGATTTGAGAAGGAACCTAAGAACATGGAATATAACAGGCTACATAGAGCCCTGAGGTACTGGATTAGAATCAGCAGTATTAGCATGAATTATTGGTCTTTGTATATGTAGATACAGGTATGGTTGTATGTATGAATGTGTGTGTTCTCTAGATTTCTCTGCTGGACCTAGAAATGATGACAGCCAAAAGCAATAAACACACATAGTAAAGACACTGGAACCTGTATACTATTTTTCATGATGAAAAACCAGGATTTTTGAAAAATGGCTGATTACAAGGCCAGGGCAAGGAAATCAATGGACAATTTGTTACTCCATGAAATAAAGAAGTATTTATTGGGTATAGTAGTATATACCTGTAATCCATACACTTAGGAAGTTGACATAGGAGAATCACAAATTCAAGATCAACTTGGGCTATATAGCAACACATGAGAAGGAACAGAAGATAGAGAAGATGGGAGGAAGGACAAGGAGGAGACAGAGGAAGAAGAAGGAAGGAAGGTGGGAGAGCAAGCAAGAACAAGGAAAAGAAAGAAGAGGAGGAGGAAGAAGAAGAAATCCTAACTTTAAAAATGATAGGGAACTTTGCCAGGCACTGGTGCCTCACACCTACTATAATCCTAGCTGCTCAGGAGGCTGAGATCTGAGGGTCACGATTCAAAGCCCACCCAGGCAATTCAAAGTCAGACAGGGCAGAAAAGTCCCCATGACACTCTTATCTCCAATGAACCACCAGAAAACCAGAGTGGCGCTGCGGCTCAAGTGGTAGAGCACTTGCCTTGAGCTGAAGAGCTGAGGAACAGTGCCCAGGACCAGAGTTCAAGCCCCACAACTGACAAAAAAAAAAAGGTAGGGACCTGATAAATGGACCCAGCAAACAGCCTAAGGGTATCTCTGACCAAAGACTAGGAAAGCAGCATCAAGATCTGCATGATAACCGGGGAGTCAAACCAGAACCCAATAAATATAGCAAGAATGGCAGATTTAAATTGTGGACTTGCAGCAATCAGCAACTGTCAGCAGTAGCTTTAAACATGCTCAAACCAGTACGAGGCAAACATGTACTAGGCAACTCATGTATAATCATTTGAGTTCTGTGAAGTGGCTCCAACTATCATTATCTCCATTTTACAGTTTAGAAAACTGGTTTAGTTATGTTTTCTTGGTGGAGCTGGGATCAAACCCAGGGCATTTATTTTGGCCCATGTCAACACTAACCCACTGTAATCCAGTCAGTGGAAATCTTTATTTCTCCCTGGAAATGGCCACTGATATCATGGCAAGCTTGGCCACATCATCTGGGTCCATTAGGACCCAGGGTCTTTGTGTGACTAGATGACATATCCAGAGACGGAGAGGAAAACATCTCCACCAGACAGACCACTGCTTTTGTTCAAGGCAAGCACTAGAGCATATCAGAATTTCTGTCATCTAAGCTTGCAAATTATCATACTTATTAACTTGTTTTTAGTATACCAGCAACCTCAAAAATAGAAAAGTTTCTGGGCTCTATCTCTCTTTGTTTGGATAAACCTGACTTCTTGCTTTAAAGAATAGTTTCTTGGGGACTACATAAAATCACATAATAATCAACAAAAACTGCAATCCAAGCTACTCAACAGGAGGAGGCAGGAGGATCATAAAGTCAAGGCCAGCCTGGGCAAACGTAGTGAGATCCCATTTCAAAACCATACCAACAGGAGGGCTGGGGGCATAGCTCAAATGCTAGAATACCTGCCCAGCCATATGAGACCCTGGGCTTGGTCCCAGATACTGGGGCGGGGGGGGGGGGGAAGGGGAAGGAGGAAGCTGAACAAAATAAATATCTTAAACTATTAATTTCCCAACCAATTTTAGAATCCTGAAATAATATCAATAAGAATAAGTTGACTGAAGAACTACAGCTAATAGAGATTCTAACTATGAACAGTGAAGATACCCAGCTGCCATGGAATCCCAGTGATGACTTCTTATGCCGTTTTTTCTGGTTTTGAAGTCATCATTCTTTTACTTATTGCTTTTCATTCTACTTTATTAACCTGGATTTAAGATGATATGTTTACATAGAGCTTACTTCTTGAAGTGGCATTAACATATCATCAGTATCTAGTTGAACATCAGAACAAATATTAAGTTTTGTTTGCAAAATGTTCCTTGTTCTTCATGGCCAGTTTGTATTATTCTGTTAGAATTAAAATCTATGTGGACCAGGCACTAGTAGCTCATGCCTATAATCCTAGCTACCTAAGAAACTGAGATCTAAGGACTACATTTCAAAGTCAACTAGGAAGAAAAGTCCCCACAAGACTCTTATCTCCAACTAACAACTCAAAAACTGGAAGTGGAGCTGTGGCTCATAGTGGTGGAGTGCTAGCCTTAAGCAAAAGAGCTCAGAGACAGTGTCCAGGCCCTGAGTTCAAGCCCGACAACCAACAACAACAACAAAAAATCTATGTGGTTAGGTGCCTTCCAGATGCATGATCACATATCAAAATGCCTAGGACTTGCAAAATACACACACACCCAGGGTTAGAGGGTGAAGTCAGACAAATCCTTAGCCTTTTGGACTTCTGTAATTTAAATTATATTTCCAACTCTTCCCAACTTTGCTGAAATGAAATTAACCAAGCTAGATATGTTTCTATTATCTCCTCTAAGCTTGGATATATAAACATAATATCAACTAATTATACAATAGTTATTGCTCTCATCTCTTTCTTATTAGGGAGGTAGTCATTTATTTAGTGAGAAGTTAAGTTAGAGACCTTAATGATGACACGTTTTGAATGCCTATAACATGCAAGGTATAAATAAACATGGCTTCAGGAGAAGAATGTAAGCATTGCATTTTATTCCCTTGCTAGAAGACTCATTTCCTATTTGGGTATAAGTTTTGGAAGTGGTCTGACATTAGTAGTGAATCAAATTGTGTCTGCTCCTCCTTCACATCATAAACAAGCAAAACCCCTACAAATCTTAGGGATGTATTTATCTATGTAAAAAAACTAGTAATGAGTCATACGGCTCTATGATAAATGCCAAATAAAGGGTGCAGATAGAAAGTCCAAAGAAGGGCAAACTCCATTGTATAAGAAGGCTTAGAGGTGGGTGAGCTTTGAGGGAAAGCTACAGGTTCAGGAGAGCAAGTGCAACCATGATATTGAAATGAGCCAAAGTGTGATGGCAAGAAGCTGAAAATCCCCATAAAAATACAGCCTTAAAAATACAGAGAAAGCTTTTTGATTAATTAAGATGCAATAAGAAACAAGATTCACAATATGGATGGTGGCCAGGTTGTATAGCTCTCTGAATATAGTTCATAGGAGTTTAAACTTCATTTTACAAAAAATAAACTTGGATCTTAGAATTCATTTGGCCATATATAATACCCTCCAACTGGCTTAAAAGAGAAAAGGAATTATTTTTTAGAAAATTTGAAACATCTTGTACATGGTAATTACCTTATAAACCATTGAATTTAAGTTTTAAAATAATTCTCCTCTAAAATAGGAAAATAAAGAGAAAAACAATAGATATAATAAGTAGAGAAAGAGGGTGGTTTAAGAATCTTTATTAGAGTTGAGCGCTGGTGGCTCACACCTATAATCCTAGCTGAGAGGCTGAGATCTGAGGATTGTGCTTCAAAGCCAGCCTGGGCAGGAAAGTCCATGAAACTCATCTCCAATTAATCACCAGAAAACCGGAAGTGGCTCAAAGTAGTAGAGCTCTAGCCTTGAGCAAAAGAGCTCAGGGACAGAGAAAAGGCCCTGAGTTCAAGCCCCACCACTGACCCCAAACAAAACAAAACCTCTATTAGATGACCTCTAGTTCACCTAAAGAAAAGTCAAAGCCCTTCTAGTTCAGTGGTCTTTTGTGCTCCCTTCTCATTCACCTAAGAAATCCCTTAGTCTTTCTCATAGGCATGTTTATGACAGACAAAACTGGGTACGACCGGCTCTGCTCTGGCTGCAGCTGTAGCCACGGGTGAGAGCTTCTGGTCAAACAAGCATTTCCATGGGAGGAGCTTTTTCCTCTCCTCTCTGCAGTGTTCTGCAGCCTGAACATCACATACCTTCCTCATATCTCACTCTGCATAAAGTAGGACCCAGTCAGGCCATGACACTGCTTCTGAAAGCCAGGGAGCAAGCTATCCGCTGCGTGGTGGCAGTCGTAATGGTGAATTGTCCTTAACTGTATGTCTTAATCTTACTTCTATTTTGAGAGTGAGTTCAAAGGGATACTTTACTCAGCCTGATAATATTAGAATCAGCAGCTGTAAAAGCATGGAGTGTTTAAAAAAGCTGTAAGTGTAGGTCAAACAAAACCCACATTATTTCATTTGCTCGCTCAAAGAAGAAACAACAACAGTTCCAAGGAACATTGAGATCAGAGAGGGAAATGTGAATGCACAAAGTTTCTCATCTTATTTTTTTCCTTTAAAAACAACAACTGTGAGGTTGTGAAACTTTATAGGCAGGAACATTTAATGGAGATTAAACTACATTAACTTATTATTCCAAATTAATTTACGTTGTTCCAATTTTATTTCCAATCTTTTCCTATATGTCTGTAAACTACATTGCTATACATAAGGTGTTTCTAATATATTGTGTTCTATATATTTTATTTTACATAGCACTCCATGTATTGACATTAGGACACTTTTCATTTTTTGTTTTTTGTTCATTTTGTGCCAGTCCTGGAGCTTAAACTCAGAGCCTGAGCTCTGTCCCTGAGCTTTTGTGCTCAAGATTAGCGCTCTACTATGTGAGATACAACTCTACTTCCAGCTTTTTTGGTGGTTAATTGGATCTAAGAGTCGCATGGACTTTCTGCCTGGGCTGGCTTCAAGCCTTGATCCTCAGATCTCAGTTCCTGATTAGCTAGGATTACAGGTGTGAGCCACTGGCGCCCAGTCAGGATGCTTTTCTTTTTAATATCCCTATAGCATTCTAGGAAGATATATACTTGTGAGTTGGAGAGTAGGTTAGAAGAATTAGTGCGTTTAGTTTTTTTTTTTTTTTTGGTCCGGTCGTGGGGCCTGAACTCTGGGCCTGGGCGCTGTCCCTCAGCTCTTCAGCTCAAGGCCAACGCTCTACCACTTGAGCCACAGTGCCACTTCCAGCTTTTTTCTTTATGTGGTGCTGAGGAATTGAACCCAGGGCCTCAGGCATGCAAGGCAAGCGCTCTACCACTGAGCCACCTTCCCAGCCCAGTGCGTTTAGTTTTTATTGATGTTTGGTGGTGGTGGTAGTGGGGGTGGTGTATGTGTGTGCGTGCATGCATCATGCGTGCCAGTCCTGGGGCTTGAACTCTGAGCCTTTGAGCTTTTTTTTTTTTTTTTCCTCAAGGCTAGTGCTTTACCACACTTGAGCCACAGCTCCACTTCTACCTATTTTGGGTGGCTAATTGGAGATAAGAGTCTTAGAGACTTTCCTGTCTGGATTGGCTTTGAATATGATTTCCAGATCTCAGCCTCTTGAGTAGCTAGGATTACAGGTGTGAGCCACCAGCACCCGTCATGAGTTAGCTTTAATAACACAAGCCTATTCTCAAGCTACAAATAGATAGTGTGCTTAGCTGTAAATTCAGCCCTTTTTGTATTGGTTATTTTTTTTAGAACGTCTCTCTTTATGCCCAGGCTGGCCTTGAATGGCAATCCTATTTGTGCTTCCCTTGACACTAAGATGATGGGCGTGAGCCACTGTGCTCAGACATTTTGCTTCCTCTGTAGCTTGAGATGACAAGTGTGTGTGCCTTTGTGCCCAGGTCTTGGTTTAGAAGGGGTATGGTGAATTCTTTTTTTGGCCAGGTTGACCTCAAACCTTGATCTCCCAATCTCTGCCTACCCGGCAAGTAGGATGAGCCACAAAGCACAGCATGCACTTCTGTTGTTTTTGCGATTATGCATAACTTTTATATACTTACTGACCTATGAATTTATCCTTTATAGTATAAAGTCATTTAGAATTTTTTTCCTACATGTATAGCAAAGACCTTTAGTCCTTTAATTGCCCAATAAAACTCTGCATTCACTTAGTCATTGTTTCTCTGTTTTTCGAATGTAAAATCATACTCTCTTCCAAGTTAGTTAAATTTATCAAAATGTATTGCTTTCTTTGCTTACCTTTCCTCTTATAGTTCATGTCATCACTCAGGGCTTGTGTTTCAACCAGGTTGTTTTCTATACCTCATGTAGTCTGACAAATGCCTTTAGTGTATGCTTACCTTTGAATAGTCAGACAACTTAGTTAATCCTAAATTAGCATGTTGAAAATGTCACTATTTTGCCTTCTAGTTTCTATTACTGTCCAAGAAGTTTGATGTTGGTTTTCTCCTTTCCGCACAGACCTGTCTTCATTTCTCTGTTAACATCTAAAATTTCTCCTTGATCTTGAATGTTCTACACTTTTATTCCCATGTGTTGAGCAATGAGTTTATTTTTACATGAAAAATATTCAGAATGTACTTTTAGTCTAAGAATATGGATATTTCTTCATTAATACTTTTCTGCTACTATTGTTTTTTTTCTCCTCTGCTCACTCTGAAATTCTTCTGGAACTCATATTAAATGTATACTTGAGCTTCTCAATATATGCTCCACAGTTTTTAATTGTTGTAGTCTACTTTTATATTTTTAACTCCTAGTAAACTCCTCAGTGGTAACCATCAAGTCACTAAATCTCTTTTTGACAGTGTCTCTGTAGAGTTTATTCTGAATATTTAATGTAAATTTTTTATTTTGAAGTTTTCCAAATTGCATTTTAAAATATGAATCTGAGCCAGGCACTGGTAGCTTACTATGCCTGTAATCCTAACTACTTCAGAGGCTGAAACCTGAGGATCATGGTTCAAAGCCAGCGTAGGCAGAAGAATTCCAATGAAACTCTTATCTCCAATAAACTACTCAAAAAAAAAAACAAACAGAAGTGGTGATGTAGCTTAAGTAGCACTAGCCTTGAGCACAAAGAGGCTTAGGGACAGTACCCAGGCCCTGAGTACAAGCCACAGAACCAGAAAAAAAGTGAACCTCTCTTCAGCTTGCTCTGTGTGTGTGTGTGTGTGTGTGTGTGTGTGTGTGTGTGTGTGTGTGTGTGTGTGTGTGTGTGTGTGTGTGTGTGTGTGTGTGTGTGTGTGTGTGTGTGTGTTGCTACTTAGGGTTTGAATTCAGGACTTCATTCTCATTTAACTTGCTTTCTCACTGCTGATGTTTTGCCACTTGAGCCGCATCTTTAGCTCATCAAGTGCGAGGCCCTGAGCTCAAACTCAAATATGTGGGAGAGAGAGAAGGAGAATGTGAAGAGTGAGGCTTTGAAATCAGATTGGCTCGCTTTGGAATCCTGGCACTTAGTAGTTTTGTGATCACTTGTTTAAGTTCTCTGTGCCAGTTTTGACATCTGTTAAATGAAAAGAATGCTTGCTCACATAAAGTCATTGTAATTAGAGTACAGCCAAGTCTTAGGTATAACACAGACAGTGAATGGACATTATTACCTAAGATACTATTGGGATGTTTCTTGGCTTCTTAGAAACAGCAGCAGCAGCCTTATGGTGGCTGCATTTTCCTGGTCTTCTTACTGAGCAATGGGTCTCAGCAACATCGTCCTTCTCTTGACAGTGTGAGCCTAAAAGTATGAGGAATACCTATTATGCTGTTTTAGGATTTTGCTTAGACACACTGCACCCCAACTCTAGCTGGAAATGCTTTGGAGGTCTTGGGGAGTCAGGGATTCACATTCCACTGTGTTCACACAGGGAGCTCCAGGCCATCTGCCAAATGTCTGCTCCTTTCTAACAAGAGTATTGACTTAGATACAGGAACTCTGCATTACAATCCTGAAAGGTCCAGCATTATTTTTTCCACCTAGCCTCCATCCCTTTGGAACAAAGCCCTGCTTCCCTCTCTCTTTTAAAAAGACACTTCATTACCAGCAGATAAAACATCTCTTGCATCCAGAACATATTTAATAGTTTTAACAATTGCACTTTCTGGTTTCTCTGGTAGCAGTGTTATTGCCCGATTGGATCTTATTTGGTTCTCTATTGTGGTACATCTTATTACCATCCTCTTGCGTTCGTAGAATTTAGCTGTGATTAAGGTTTTTCTTTGTTGTTACCATGCCATTCCCCTGCATCTCTTCAGCAATGGCTCTGCCCTTGACAGAGGTCACTGGTGTCTGAAGGTTTTCCAAGACACTCACCGTGCTGCCACTGACCCTCTTGCCTGTTTCATGGCTTGCTTTCTTGTATTTTCTGTCTTATAGAAGCAACTGGAATCAGTTCATCCAAGACTCCTTTAAACAACTCACAGTTAAGTACCTTATTATGTGTCATTACTTTGAGTATTTTTATTCATATGTTCTTTAATATGTTCAGCATGGTAAGAAAGTGACTTTTCTCTTCCTGGCGAATGCTCTATCACTTGCTGTAGTTGAAAGAATATATTTATAAATAAAATACCTCCTGATCATGTTATGATATGGCTGATCTTGATTTTTTGTTCTTATATCTATTTTTATTTCTTGTGGTGCTGGGGCTAGAGCCTAGAACTTTACTCCTGCTAGGGAAGTGCTCTGCCACTAAACCACATTCCCAGACTCTAGTTAGCTCTATGTAAAACAAAAACATATCTGATATCCTTCACCAGAAAGCAACACACTAATTTTATTACAAATCTATCTAATTTCATCGCTGACTTGGCAAAACATCCTAAACATTTACTCGCTCCGTTTCCTAGTGACATTAGAAAATACAATTTAACTAAGGTTATTAAGTTAGACACAATATTAGATGGAGACAGGAATTATTGCCATTACTTGGAATTCTGGGCCACCTTTTACTCCTCCCCCATCATTTGTTGGTGGAGAACTGGTATTGACAATCTACAAATAAGGGCCTAAACACTCCTCTGAACCATGGTAAATAGCCAAGGAGTGAAAGGGTCTCTCTTTGAACCCCATGTAGAATGATGAGATGCATTTTCTCAGGGATCCCAGGATCCTCAGGTGTCATGATGCCACAGGACTGAGAGCTAGTTCCATCCAGTGGTAGCTGCTTGAGAAAGATAACTACAAACAAAATCTCTCCAGACGTTCTAATGGCTTACACCTATAGTCCCAGCTACTCAAGAGGCTGAGATCTGAGATCAGAGTTCAAAGCTAACCCAGGCAAGAAAGTATGAAAATCTTACCTCCAATTAACCACCAGAAAACCAGAAGTGGAGCTGTGGCTCCAAGTGATAGAGCTAGCATTGAGCAGAAAAGCTCAGAGTCAGCACCCAACCCCTAAGCTCAAATCCATGACTGAAAAAAACAACAACACAATCTCCCAACCTGGAAATCCTCTCCACAAACAAGATAAAACACTAAAAAACATTGCTAAGATACGTAGGCAAAGCCACATATACCCACCGCACATGTTTTTAAGATAGACAACAGCTAGTTCTCCAGGCAAAGGACTTGGTAGCATCATTTGTCACAAATAGATCATCCTATCCCTCCTTGGAAATTGGGCTGACTATTAGCTTCTTGGTTTTATCCATTAGAAAAATGAACCTCTCAAAGCTGCAAGACAGCAGCTAGTTTTGCAAATTAGAGCCAGGATCTCAACAAAATTAGTTTCCCCTGCTCCCATAGGAGTTGAGAGATAAGGGCACAAGCTCTTTTGATGTTTTCTTTTCAAAATGATGGCTCTCAATGTTTGTATTTTACAATGATCTTGAGAAAGATATTTCTGGGTCAAAAAGCTGGAAGAAAAAGACAGCTGCCAGGGGCTGGGAAGTTGGCTCAGTGGTAGAGTGCTTGCCTTGCATGCATGAGGCCCTGGGTTCGATTCCTCAGCACCACATAAGCAAAAAGAAAAAACCTGGAAGTGGCGCTGTGACTCAAGTGGTAGAGTGCTAGCCTTGAGCTGAAGAGCTGAAGGACAGTGCCTAGGCCCAGAGTTCAGGCCCCATGACCGGACCCAAAAAAAAAAAAAAAAAAGACAGCTGCCAAAAGGCTCAGCAACTCTTCTAAGGGATACACGTTTGAGGAGATGAGAATACGAATGTACTTGCAATTGAGAATTACCTAAGGCAAGCAATCTGAAAAGGAGTCTTATTTTAACTTGCGTTTGTTCTCACGAAGCCAAGTAATGATACATCCTTGTACTGGCTTTCCCTCCTTCTCAGCTGCTCGCCACCCTTTTTTTTTCCTGCTCTGCTCTGTTGCAGTCTCTTAACAAAATACTGTTTAGTGTGAAGCCCTAGGCAAGGTAGTCTACAAAAAAGCACCCTGTAACAAAACATCACAATCAAAATTAGAGCCAAGCTGGGTACTGATGCATATGCCTGTAATTTGAACTACTCAAGAGGCCTAGATCTGCCGGGCGCTGGTGGCTCACGCCTGTAATCCTAGCTACTCAGGAGGCTGAGATCTGAGGATCACGGTTCAAAGCCAGCCCGGGCAGGAGAGACCGTGAGACTCCTATCTCCAATAAAACCACCAGAAAACCGGAAGTGGCTTGTAGCTCAAGTGGTAGAGTGCTCGCCTTGAGCTGAAGAGCTAAGGGACAACGCCCAGACCCAGAGTTCAAGCCTCACGACCGACAAAAAAAAAAAAAAAAAAGAGGCCTAGATCTGAGGAGTACAGTTCAAGCCCAGCCCAGAAAAGTCTGTGAGACTCTTGCAATTAACCACCCAAAAGCCAGAAGTGGAGCTGATACACTGGAGCACACGCACACACACACACACACACACACACACACACACATATGTGTGCACACACACGTGTGCATACACACACACACACTTACAGGCAAAGAAATTGGGCAAAATGATTGCTGCAAATGAGATACAAAAGCTATGAAAAGACCTACTATAATTAAAGTTGCAAGCTAATAAGAAATGTAGTAAACCTCAAAAGAAAAACGTACATTACATCATATAGCTTTTCTCCATCAGTCATTAACCATTTTAACAAGTAAGATTATATTTAACAGAGTCTGAAGTGTGTTGGAAATTAAGTGCACCATTATTCTATAGGCGGTCACAAAAGAGAAAAACACCACCTATGACACCATGGGCCAGAGCTCATTTCATTCACTCCATCTGGATTTTCCACTTCATTCATTTCAAATCTTCAGCTTCAGTATTTCTATAAAGTTCTTTTTTTAAAAAAAGAATTAGTTCTCTTTCTGACTTTTTGTTTTGTCTACGCATTATTATTGTTATTATTTTGGGTTGGTCATGGGGCTTGAAATCCGGGCTTGGGCGCTGTCCCTGCGCTCTTCAGCTCAAGGTGAGCACTCTAGCGCTTGAGCCACAGTGCCACTTCTGGTTTTCTAGTGGTTTATTGGAGATAAGAGTCTCACGGAGTTTCCTGCTCCAGCTAGCTTTGACCCATGATCCTCAGATCTCAGCCTCCTGAGTAGCTAGGATTACAGGTGTGAGCCACCGGAGCCAGGCTATAAGCATTTTTAAAAATTTATTGTCTAAACTCCAATATACTAGGCAAGGGATATAGCTCAGTAGCATGTACAAGGTACTAGATTTAATCGCAGCACCAAAAAACAAAAAAAAAAACAGCATACTGAAAATTAGCAAAGTAGCAATATAGATAGCAAAAGAAAGCACAACAAATAAACTAAAAAAAAATTTATTGTCTATCTTGTAGCTTGCCCAGCCTCCTTAAAACAGGTGTTGTTCATCCTTGTCGGTCAATTTGTAAATCTCCAGTTTTTTGGATTTGGTTACTGGAACCTAACCATGTTCCTTTGATGGTGTCATGTTTCCTTGATTTTTTATTATAAATGAGATGTTCAGAGGGGTTATAGTTACAGTGAGGTAATGAATACATTTCTTTCTTCTTCTTTTTTTTTTTTTTTGCCAGTCCTGAGGCTTGAACTCAGGCCCTGCACACTGTCCCTGAGCTTCTTTTGCTCAAGACTAGCACTCTACCACTTGAGCCACAACACCACTTCAGGCTTTTTCTGTTTATGTGGTACTGAGGAATCAAACCCAGGGTTTCATGCATGCTAGGCAAGCACTCTACCAGTCTACCACTAAGCCACATTCTCAGCCCTGAGTATATTTCTTTTTGTACAATGTCACATCCTTTTCCTTGATTAAATTTTTTTTCTTTAAATCCTGCACTGCTGGCTTTATTCACCTCCCCTAGACTTTACTAACTAGATTTACCCATCAGCCTGGCTAGACTTCCTCTATTGCTGTCTGTGTCTGCTCCATATCACTTGCTCTCAAGCATTCACACCAAGGTTGCAAAGACATCTAAGGTCAATCACCACAGAACAGATCACAGATTAAAGTGGTGAGAGCTCCCAGTGTTCAGTTCTTCCAGCAGATGTGTGAGTGTCTCCACCCATGACCCTGTTTCTTCCTGCCCCTCCTACTCTCAGAGCACCCATTTCTCCCACAAATGCACACACAAAGCCATTGCCTTCTCAAACTTTGAGTCTTTCTCTTTCCTGGAAAACAGCTAATTCCCTTTAGAGTATGGGCCTTCCAGACACAGTCAGCGATAGTTCATTGTCAGGATGTCTTACTCAGTCCTGGACCATTTTTTATACTTTCAGGCAGGGAAAACAAACAAGACGTTCTTTCTCTGAGAGAAAGGAGAACTCAAGCTTCCAAGAGACTGGTAGGAATTTTTTTCTTTAATTTCTTCCAGACAGATCTATTACAGCAAAATCCAGTTGTAGGTAAATATCAATATTCCCCATTCTATGCAGCACATGTGTTAGGAGCTGAATTATATTCCTCATCACCAATGCTGAAATCCTAACCCCCAATAACCTAGGATATGACCTTATTTGGACAAGAGGGTCTTTTCAGAGGTGATCCTGTTAAAATGTCTTTAGGGTGACCTCATCCAAGACCACTGGGAACTTCAGTGGAACTAACCCTAACAACACTTGGATCTTGGACTTCCAGCTTCCAGAACTGGGAGAAAACACATTTCTGTTTCTTGAGCCACCTTGTCTATAGTTATTGTTTATGGCAGCCTTGTGCATTTTCTGAGCTCAATGCCAACACTGTAGCAGGAAGTTTATAAGCAGTTGCTGATTTATAGTTTTTATGCCACTCTTGGAGCGTGAACTCATGGCTTCACACTCTTACTCAGCTTTCTTGCTCACAGCTTGTGGTCTACCACCTGAACCATGTCCCCAGTCTGACTTTTTGCTGGATAATTGGTGGTGGAGTCTCATGGACATTTCTGCCAATATTATTTTCAAACTTCAATCCACTAGGTCTCAGCCTGTAATCCTGAGTAGCTAAAATTATAGGCATGAGCCATGGTTACTGGCTTGATTTGCAATTATTGGTTAATAAAAAAAGGATAGAGCTCAATCAACAAGGTCCAGGAGGGTAAGCTTCTGTGTTTTAACTTCATGTTGGGATCTCACCATCCGTGTAGCCTGACACCTATCATGTAGCCCCTTGGGAATTCAGATTCCTTGTCCATATATTGCAAAGGTTTGTCCCAGTCACCTTTAAGCCCTGTTTCCAAGTGATAAAATTGTTAGAACCCCCCACCAAGGACCCGTCCAGTTTTGGCACTGATGCTTTGTACAATTTGACCTTGAGCACAATGGCACCCACTAAAAAGGTCAGATAAACTTGGGAACTTATATGTTTACATTCTGCTTTTTTTTGGGGGGGGTTCCGGTTGTGGGGCCTGAACTCTGGGCCTGGGCACTGTCTCTCAGCTCTTCAGCTCAAGGCTAACGCTCTACCACTTGAGCCACAGTGCCACTTCCAGCTTTTTTTTCTTTTTGCTTATGTGGTGCTGAGGAATCAAACCCAGGGCCTCAGGCATGCAAGGCAAGTGCTCTACAACTGAGCCACCTTCCCAGCCCCTACATCCTACTTTTGAAAAGACATTGAACCTCTTAGTTTTCTAAAGAAGTGTACAAGAAAGCAAACTGTTGATTTAACCAAGCATTTCCTAGACTTTGGAAACCCAGAACTGCATGGTTTTCCTGATTTGTAAATATCCTGAGATGCTAACACTCCAGTGATCTTGTCTGGCTGATGATTTTCTAGCATTGTCTTAGTCCCTTTCCTATAATAATACAATACCGTAGTCTGATTTTGTTTTCTTTCTAATAAACTATAAAAGTAAGAGTTTTGATTTGACTAATAGTTCTGTTCCAAAATCAAGGGGGCCATATCTGGCAATGGCCTTCTTTCTGGCAGAGTCTTCAGGTAACACAGGGCAAGAAAGGAAGTGTGTGTGTGTGTGTGTGTGTGTGTGTGTGTGTGTGTGTGTGTGTGTGTGTGTGTGTGTGTGTGTGTGCGCGCGCGCGCGCGCACGCGTGTATTTGGTCATGGGGCTTAAAATCTGGGTTTGGGCTCTGTCTCTTAACTCTTCAGCTCAAATCTAGCGCTCTACCACTTGAGCCACAGCACCACTTCCAGTTTTCTGGTGGTTAATCAGAGATGAGTCTCACAGACTTTCCTGCCAAGGCTAGGTTTGAACCATGATCCTCAGATCTCATCCTCCAGAGGAGCTAGGATTACAGGCACAAGCCACCACCAGTGCCTGGCTCTGTGTGTGTGTGTGTGTGTGTGTGTGTGTGTGTGTGTGTGTGTGTGTGTGTGTGTGTGTGTGTGTGTGTGTGTGTGTGTGTGTGTGTGTGTGTGTGTGTGTGTGTGTATTCTTATAAACCAGTATTCCCTCATGGGGACTAAAACCTTATCAAAGCCCAGTCCCTCCCAAAGGCCAATCCCATGTCTGAACTCCATCATCAGATGGTCTTCACCCTCCTCATACATCTCAGGAGGAATCAACTCCACCATAAATTCCCAGGGGAACAAGCCATATTTAATCAGCAGAAGGTGAAAACTCCAAGGAAGATTTTATTCAGACTATAACAGAAATGGTCAAGACTATTAACAATAGGAGAGATGAGGCACAATTCTGATAACAGATAGGATTGGTGAGAAGTATAGAAAATGAAAGAGGGGAGTAGGTACAAAGTGACAGGAGACAGACATTGGGGTGTTGAATTGTTTTGTTGGGGTTTTTTTTGAGCCAGAAGTCTTGCTATAGAGCTCAAGGTCAGCCTGGACCTCACATTCCTCCTGACTCAGTCTCCCCAGTGCTGCGTGGGGAGGTAGGAGGACCTCTACCCTGTACACCTCCCTGCTGAAGTGGAAGGAATCTACTTCCAGGGTGATCACATATCAAGAATTCAGTGATTCTCCCTAAACAGCCTTAGCAAAATTCTTGCTAAAACTGGGCCAAGTGGACCAAAAGTAGGCCTAGTCAAAAAGAGAGCAAAGGGGAACCTGACTACAATTTGGACAAGAAGAGATTCTTTGTGTCCTCAAGTCTGCCTGTGACAGTCATCACAAGAAGCTGAAATGAAATCTTTTCTCATTCAGTCTCTTCCAAGTCCTCTAGAAATAACCTCAGAGCAGTTTCCACTTCCAAGAGGGAAAACAAAAGGAATCCAACAACAAGACTGCAGCTGTGTTCAGTTGAGGTTGATTGCCAACTCCCCAGGAAACGGTGCCCTCCGTCAGCCGCTTCAGAGGTACGTCCTGACCATTGCACTGCCTGACCAGCCTGGCCGTAGACCTGGCCATGCCAGGCACTTGTCGCTCTCCAGACATCCTTGGGCAATGTTAGACAACCCAGAAGAGTTAGAAGCTAGGGGAGCCCCAAGTTCACTGCTAAGTGCAGCAGCTATTTGGATCCAGAGGGTCACCATATCCACTTCCTTTTCTGTCTGTCACCTCCTTTTATTCACAGCGCCCGTGGGGGCATTTCTATGGAAAGGTGGTAGCAATCTGTCTCACTGGAACATGGATTTGTTGTGAGGTGAGAATCTGCATTCACAGAAAATGTGGCAAAAACAGTGGTGGTGTGTTTCCCCCCTTCCTCCCTGCAAACTTCACTGTTTCTCAGAAAACTATTTATGACAAAGGTTTAAAACCCTATTGGAATGGGATCAGGTTATATAAACAGGTCCCTTGTACCTCTCTTTATCCATGAGGCTAAAACTGTACTGTATTTAAGAAAAATAAATAATGACCACAGTGGAGTGAACATGAAAAGCCAGTTAATCCCGTGGTCCCCATTCCCGATGACCAGAGTCAGTGAGAAGTTTGCAGAACATCACTGGCCAGGGTCCCGCCCCCGGGATCCCACCAGTGTTGATATAGGGGGAGGAACAGTAGAAGTACTTAAAGCTTCTGAAAGAAAACATATATTTAAGGTTCCCTCCAGAATCTAATCTCCAGCCAGGATTGAGATGGGTAATCTATTTTTTAATGTCCTCGCTTTGTAGCTAAGGGAACTGAGACCCAGAGAAGGGGTAGTTTGTGAAAAGTCAGGCAGCTAGTTAGTGGCAACGACAAAGCAAAAACAGTGTGCATTTTATGAGGTCTCAATAATCTCAGTTGCTGATAGTCTTAGAATATAGAGAACAATGCCTGAAAATGTTAACATGTTTATCTAAAACTCCCTCATGATTTGGCTTACCTGAGCTGGGTACCAGTGGCTCACACCTATAATCAGCTATTCAGGAGGCTGAGATTTGAGGACTGTGGCTTGAAGCTTTGATGATCAGCCTCTTAGAATAAACAAAGAACTGAATGTTGATTGTTTATTGATATTATTTTCCCATAAGAACTAACAGAGGGCTGGGGGTTTAGCTCAGCGGAAGGGCGCCCACCTGGCGAGCACAAGGCCTTGGGTTCGGTCCTCAGCCCTGGAGAAAAAAAAAAGAACTGACAGCATCTTTATTTACCATTAATTACTAATTAATATAGAGGTACAAGGGACATTTGCCTTTCAAACAATTGATCCTAGGAGGCACTCATCTATCAGAACCTTCCAGAATCTCATGGATTTCCCCAGGGCCTCCCTTGAGCCTTTCTTGTTCCAATCTTCCTTTTTCCAAGCAGCATCCTTGGGCTCTTACCTTTGCTCATCACCTTCTCCAACCTCACTTTATCAACTTCATGAAAACATTGTATCTTTTGGAAATTTTACAATATCACTTCACCAGAACAGTTTGCGTATTTCCAGGTACCCCCGGGTCGCACTTTGTGAAATACTAATGTACATGTGACTAGCATAGCCAGAGATAGATGCGCACATCAAGTGGGAGTGACATTTGAATGGGACTGATTTTTGCAAGTTCGCCAGTTCTTTAGGTCTTTCATGAGTATTTCCTAATATAGCAAATCCTCATATAGTCTGAAGCAAACTGTGAGGACTTGCATAATGGCTGCTCAGACAATGGGGATGTACTACACTGGGTCATATGTTGCCCTCATGGACTAATATGGAAATGAACATCTGCCGTCTCTATAGACAGAAACAATGGGCTCAGCATACCATCTGCAGCCTCTCTTCTTTGCCTAGAATGCCTCTCTCACCTACTTGTAGTAACAGCTCCTATCCATGAAGACAATGATTGGCAGGTGACGGTGCTGGACCAATCATTACACTCCATCCTTTGAGACTGGGAATGAGCTTCTTCTCTCATGAGCAAAGACTCTATTTCTACGTGAATGGTTTCTCAGCTAGCGGGGAGTCCAGCAGTTGTCTACAGAGATCCAGTTCATGCCTAGTTGCCTGGAGACCTGAGCTGACAATCACAGCTTCAAGGTTCCCGCCCTTTACCCTTACTCGTGATATCCATTATCTGGGATCAAATACAGTCTGAAAATATTAAATGGGAAATTCCAGAAATCAACAATCCCTAAGTTTTAAATAACTATTATTACAGTGTGTTGTTGTAATTGTTCTATATTATTTATAGACATTGTTGTTAATATCTTACTGTTCTCTTCTATGTTTAATTTATAAGTTAAACTGTAGTAAAATATACATGAATAAGAAAAACATGTGCATAGGGTTCCTTACTGTCTTTGGCATCAGGCATCCACTAGGATCTTGAAACAGCTCCCTGCAGATAAGGAGGGACAGCTGTATCTCCTCTGCCATAAGGACATAGCGTTTGTGGATGCTGTCTGAACCAGATTATCTGCTGCTTGGCAGCCACGGCAGTGGAGCTATTTTGATGGCTCTCTTTGTTCTGTGCTTTTATCAAAATGAGTTGAGCTGTGGCCTTCCCAAGAAAAAGGAGATGGAAACGTGTTTTTGAGATAGAAAGCAGTCTTAAATATTCCAGCTCTTTTTTCATGTTAAAGGAACAGAGCAAATATATTTTGGTCCTAGTCCTTTGGTGTAGAATGATTGGACCCTTTTAGCTATAATTGGTCTGCTGCTTAGAAAGGAATTGAAAGGAAGCTGGTTTATAATGAGGTGCAGAAATGGCCCTAAGATAAGCCTCAAGTCTGGACCTGGGTAGCAATATGATATATACAGAGCACTAACTTCTGATCATTCCTATGTTGTGCTAAGCCTTTTGTGTGTGCTGAGATCATTTGCATCGATTATTTGCATCTGATGAGGAGGTGGGCTTGTCCACAGTGCCTCCAATGGGGGGCAGACTTGGTGTGGGGGGAAGAGGATTTAAACGGTGACTGGGTGAGAATGACCCTAGTGTCCCTAGTGAAGTCCTCAGGCTGAGAATGAAGCCCATGGCTGGAAAGCCCACACCTTGTGTCTGTGTAGTCTTCTGACCTATAATCTCCATGTAATTTTTAACCCTTTACCATTTAACTAATTTTAGGACCTCTTCTAACCATCATCCATCCCTCAACCTCGAGATCTCCTTGTTACAAAGATGTCTTAAGGTTTTGTCTAGAATTAGAAAAGGACTTCCTGGGTTCATATCATTGGATCTGGAGTCAGGGACCCTTCAAGGGTTGCTTTCTTCTGGGCTCCTTATGCAGCCCAGTAAACATCTGAGATTATGACAGAGGCACAGAAATGACTTTCTTCGCTCTTTCCCTTTCAGAAGGGAAGATATGCACTGAACAGCACTGGGCCAAGTCTGTTGAGCACAACAGCACTGCAAGATGAGATGCCCCCATCAGCCAAGTGCGTGGAGCCAGCAAGTTCAGGCATGGCCAGGAACAGATGTAGAGATGCAGTCAGTTCATCCCAGCATACCTTTCCAAAGTAATTTCTCAATATGAAGCCTTTCCAAACCCTCTAAGTCCAATTTTCCACTTTGACATGTTAAATATCATCGCAGGTAATACTGAAAATTGTTCCACAGATAGTTTCGTGGGTCATATGCCAATGTAATTTCTTCTGAATTGAACAAAATTGCTCTCATGGCCTTGACAGGCCTATATTTCATCTGTGGGAAAAAGAAATAAATTATTCCTCTCAACTTGGGTTGTAGGGAACTTGTACTATTGGCAATGTGACCCTAGTTATCTGGATTCCTAAAAACAGCAATTCATTCTCCCGCCATATTTCAGAAATTAACTCTGTGGAGCAGCTTCCCTGTGCATGGAGCCTCAAAGCCCTGACAGTAATTCAAAGGCTATCCCTCTGGAAGCTGCATGAGACCTGACAGCCCACCTTTTAGACTCTAAAGGCCTGCAACACTGTCGTTGCATCCATAAACTGTAAAATAGGAAAATCCCTCTTCAGGGAGGGTATGTGCCTTCATTGGCTAAACATAATAATAATTCATTTACTATTACTAAGCAATGAAAAGGGCTTAAAAATAAAAACCTCCAAGCTGGGTGTCAGTGGCTCAGGCCTGTAATCCTGGCTACTCAGGAGGCTGAGATCTGAGCATTGAGATTCAAAGCCAGCCCAGGCAGGAAAGTCTGTGAGACTCTTATCTTCAATAAACCGCTAGAAAACCAAAAGTGGTGCAGTGGCTTAAGTGGTAGAGTGCTTGCCTTCAGCTGAAGAGCACGGGGATGGTACAGGGACAGAGCCCAAGCCCACAGTTCAAGCCCCATGCCCGACCAAAAATAAATTTAAAAAATAAAATAAAATAAATAATATAAAAATGTCCAATCTTCATAAGGACTCTCATGCTGAGAGACTATTGCTCCAGGGGCCCCTGGGGGTCTGAGAAGCATAGGAAGATAGATGGTGTTTATGCAGTACCAAATTCCTGCTGGACCTGAGTGCTCATTTATCCTGAGGCCAGCAAGCTGCACAGACAGATGAGCCCTGGGCTCACTTGAAGCTGTACCTGCTGAATGTGCATTCTTCGAAGCGCCAAACACAGTCACAAAAAAGTACTATGAGCATTCAGAGGAATCACAAGAAGGTTTTTCAGAATTAGAAGGTCGTACATTTTCAAATTTAGAAACTCACTAGTTGAGCTAGAAAGAGATTGCTCATCATGGCCTGGATCACAGGCTGGCTCATGAAGTGAAAGAAAGGCTTCTTTTAATCAGAGGAAAAATAGAAAAAGTTAGGGCTGGGAAGGTGGCTCAGTGGTAGAGTGCTTGCCTTGCATGCATGAGGCCCTGGGTTCGATTCCTCAGCACCACATAAGCAGAAAAAGCCGGAAGTAGTGCCATGGCTCACGTGGTAGAGCACTAGCCTTGAGCTGTGAGGGACAGTGCCCAGGCCCAGAGATCAGGCCCCATGACCTATCAAAAAAAAAAAAAAAAAAAAAAGAAAAGAAAAGAAAGAAAGAAAGAAAGAAGAAACTGTAATGGAAGAGGTAAGATGTTTGGAAGAGACCATCTGGAGGCTGCCAGGAAAGCATAGGAGTTCTAGATGGTGAAAAGAAAAGATGAACAGTAATAATCAAATGACCCAAAAATACTGCATCCAACATCCAAGGGAAGCTAGGAGGAGGACACAGAATCACAGGGAAACAGGAAAACATGCAACAGAGAGGCCTATCAGCTGCACTGAACATTGATGAAAATGAACTAAGCAACTCAAAGATAGCTATGGGAAAGAAGGAATGAGAGGGAAAGAGGGAACAGCTTACACTAAGCAAAAGG
Organism: Dipodomys merriami; assembly: GCF_024711535.1. NCBI lineage: Eukaryota > Metazoa > Chordata > Mammalia > Rodentia > Heteromyidae > Dipodomys > Dipodomys merriami. The sequence continues at coordinate 480,929 of NW_027202383.1, forward strand.
AAAGAAATGTAAATATCACCTGATGTGGAAGAAATAGTTTTATTGTCAAAGCTCATAGAATTCACAAACTTTATAGACCATGATAATGACAATTTGCCTTGTGAAGGTTAAAATGTGTTTGTGACTTTAACTAAGTATTACTATTCCACAATACTGTGAAATATGCAATATTTATATAGTTACCTAATCTCACTAAAAAATTATTTTAAAAATATTGTATCCAAAGATGGAGTCAGTCTCTCCAATCAGGCAAGACTGAAGAAAAAAATATATTTGAGCATTTCCTCATCAAAATTCCTATATCCTAAAATGAGGAATCTGTCCCCAAACAGTTTAAACTCAGGAATGGCTAGAGACTTGAGTTTAGATTCAAACAATCACAAGCTGAGCCCCGAAGAAGTTGCCACTTCTCTTAGTGCCTGTCCTTTGCCTGTGGAGTAGGAGCCTGGAAGGGAATTTTTAAATATGAAAAAGGTGAAAGTGTGTGTTTTCATGCCCAAAGGACTGCCACTCTGTGAGGAAAAGGTCTTGGTTACTGGGCATATCTGAAGGACCCCAGCAGGTGGCAGTTTGGACACCTAAACATCACGTCAGCTATTCTTCTAATGTCCTTCCCAGGAGGGACAGGCCATCGGGCAGAGGGGATGTGATCAGCACCTGACCCAGTGTCAGGTACCACTATGTACATTTAGTGATCAAGAGGCTAGTTCAGAGGGAGCTATATGGAGGACTACTCCCCACATGTGGTCAGCCACGTCCCATAAATCAGGCCTGAATTGCTTGGGGCTCTGTGTGCTTCAGGTATTTTTCTGGAAGTTTCCCAAATCCTCCTTTATCTGGAACTGCCTAAGATCTTCAGAGCCATCTGGGAAAGGAGCTTCAAGCCTGGCCCAGGGACAGAGAGAGTTCTTTCCTCCTTTCTTCACTTGAAGTTGGCTCTCCAACCCTCTAGCCTGCTTGTGAGGTTGATCAGTAGCCCTGTGAAGCTCCAAGACTGACACCCTACAGGGTCCAGGACCCAGGACAGTAGCCTAGCAAACAGATTGTGCCAACAGTCCATATGGTGATTTTTTTTTCATAAGATCTTGAGATCAGAAAGGTGCTGATATATTTATGTTTATTTGGGTTGGCTTTTACTCATACTGCACATGAAACAAGTTCAGGACACTAGTTAATCCATGGCTTGAATTTGACAACATCTGGTACCAGTGGGTACACAGATGTGCAATTCCATCTTCTGCGACCATCTACATTCTGACTTCATTAAATCTACAGGCCTCCAGTTTCTAACATCAAGACTAGCAAGGCAGAATGGGTAAGATGGACTATACCTGTAATCCCAATTACTCAGGAGACAGAGATTAGAAAGATCAATGTCCAAGACCAGCTCAGGAAAAGAAGTTAGGCTCCATCTCAACAAACAAGCTAGTCACGCCTGCCTTCCCAACTATGTAAGATATGTTAATAGGAGGACTGTGGTCCAAGCTAGTCTGAGCAGAATTATAAGTCCTTCTTCAAAAAGTAAGTAAAAGCCCAAAACAATGAGGATTTGGCTCAAGTGGTAGAATGCCTTAACAAGTATGAGGCACTGAGTTCAAACCCCTTTAAGACAAAAAGAAAAGAAAAGAGGAGGGGTTGGGAAGGTGGCTCAGTGGTAGAGCGCTTGCCTTGCATGCCTGAGGCCCTGGGTTCGATTCCTCAGCCCTACATAAGCAAAAAGAAAAAAAGCCGGAAGTGGCGCTGTGGCTCAAGTGGTAGAGCGCTAGCCTTGAGCTGAAGAGCTGAGGGACAGCGCCCAGGCCCAGAGTTCAGGCCCCCAAAAAATAAAAAAATAAAGAAAAGAGAAAGGAAGGAAGGAAGGGAGGGAGGGAGGGAAGAAGGAAGGGAGGGAGGGAAAAAAGGAAGGAAGGAAGGACAGATTATTGCAGTGATTGCATGTAACTACTGTCCCTCCCAGGTGAGCAACCCCACCTCTTTTCAGGCTCTCTGCTGTATAAGGAAGTCCTCTGACTACACCAATCTGTCCCAAGGCTCTATGATACCTTGGCTACACAATGTCAACAGCCCTTCAGATGAATGGATGCCCTTTTGCCTCCAACCTCAGGATGCTGAGAGTGCCTTTCTTGCCTCTGATCATGTGAGGACAGCCTGTTGTTCAGGTTGGCATTAAGCCATGCCAGGCAAACAGGCTTATCCTTCTGGTGACTTACCTGGCTCCCAGTGGTGGTGCCTTTGGAAGGTTCGGTGATGAATGTCTGCAATGAGAGCCATCACAGTCCAGGAATCAGCAGTTGTGGCTTCTAAGGCAACCAAGAGAAGAAAGGTCTGGAAAGAGTATTGTTCTGCAAGATATCCTCAAATTTCAAATGGTAAATTAGAGATGACTGGAAAAGAGCTTCCCATGCAAGTCTGGGTTCGACTTGCATTCTTCATCATCATCATAAATGAAGCATAAGAACAACCTGTGGGAGCCCTCAGAAGCCAATCTCCATGAAGGCCCAAGTGAAAAATGCTGGGTTTGAGTAATGCTGGAACAAAGGACATCAGGGAATTCACAGGCATTTGATCTATACTTCAATGCTAACAGAGCCCAAAGAGCCAAAGGTCTGTGAGCAATATCAGTGCTATGACTGGAAATTGGAATTAGGCAGCCACACTACATCTGACAATAGAGGACATGAAGAGATGGCAGCTGGGCCCAAGCATAGAGAGATAGAGTCTGGATGCTTCGCAGATTCTTCTTGCAATAAACGACGATTTAAAAAGGGGAGGGGGGATGGGCAGGTACCAGTGGCTCACGCCTATAATCCTAGCTACTCAGGAGGCTGAGATCTGAGGATCACAGTTCAAAGCCAGCTCCGACAGGAAAGTCCATGAGACTCTTATCTCCAATAAACCATCAGAAAACAGGAAATGGCACTATGGCTCAAGTGTAGAGCGTTCACCTCGAGCTGAAGAGCTGAGGGACAGCACCCAGGCCTAGAGTTCAAGCCCCACGATCAATCAATCAATCAATCAATCAATAAATGGTAAAGAAAAGAAAAACCACTTTTTTTCCAGCCAGTAATTCTTTAATTTTTTTTAAATAAATCACTATATATATTCTTTTGATTTTGCAATACAACTTGAATGAAATCATGGAGAAGAGCAGGGCTCTGTGTCAATTTTTGTCATCCAAGTGGGTCCAGTTCCCAAGCAGGGAATTTGAAATACCTGTGGGACACCCCATGTTCAGCGAATGAAAACTGCCAATTGTTAACTGTACATCAGATAGTGAGATCAGATTCTTGTGTAAAATGGTGTTTTATTCGTATATAACCTATTCAATCTCCAGGTTACTGATAATACTCGCTCTACAGCAGCCTGCATCATTAGTATTTGCCATGTGTTTGGATAATTTGGTATATAAAATTTCCTCAAGTTTACTTGGATTTTTTATTCCCTTGCTAACAAGGGAAGAGATACATTTACAGGCATTTGTTTACTCTTATTATAGGGATAAATAGAAAAATGGAAAGAAAGACAACAAATAAGTAACAATAATGTCACTAAACTAACTGCATAGATTCTAGCAGTAGGTAGAATTTCCCATCAGTAGACTGTGCACACATGTCAACCTCATTGCTTCTTGAACGATCATACATTTATCTGTGTGCCAATCTGGGGTGGTCCTCATTTCTACCTTTCTGTCATGTCACAGCTGAGGTCGGTATGGTACTCAAGGGCCTGTCGTTCCTTTATGCTTTTTGTAAGACCAACGTCATCCATCTCTCCCTCCTAGGCTGAAAAATTATAACTAAGAGAGAGCTGGTAAAGTCACATAGAATGGCTCCTGATCTGTCTTGCTGATTTCTTATGGTCTCCAGTGTGCCTTAACTGATGACAAAATTAAGCTGCCCCAGAAGTTCTAATGAACAGCTAGTTAAACGTCCCCACCAACACCAATGCGTATTAGTGCTCAGTAGCATTCATGTATTTTCCCGTGGGGAGTTCAGGAGGATGTGAGGTGCTCCCCAGGGCCTTTTCAGTGTGGTCCATAAAACAGGAGACAGCAAGAGAGGCCCGGAAACTCCTGATGTGGTCTGTGCTGGGTCTTTATTGTCTCTCTGAAACCAGAGGTAATTAACTCTTGCTGATTGGCTTCATTAAGAGTTAAGAGCCAATGATTCTTTTGGATGCACATTTGAAAGTATGTTCACCATGATAAAAATCTGCCAGACCCATGTTCTGTTGGTGGGTTAATTATTAAGACACAGGGCTCTACTTTTAGTGGCTTAGTATTTGAGTCCCTTTCCAACCATCCCTTTGGGCAGTTGGTATGTCTTTCATTGTTTTTTTTTTTTTTACACTTAATGAGGTCTTGGTTATAATCTGTTTGGAAGGAGCCATGCTAAACAATACTGCTCTGTGAACTCAGTAATTTGAGAGGTGATTAGTGGCCAGGAGCCCTGGCGGGCTAGCTTTCCGTCTTCCTATGGGATGCTGTAGGCAGCCAGCAGTCCTGATCAGTTTTCCATCTTGGCATTTGGAATGTGGGAGGCTTACTTCCGTTTTTAGTGGGAGTACGGGGGTATGCTACAATATATGAGATTCAGACATATACTCAAAGGAATCGTGAACCGGGGTGAGAGGTGGTACATGCTTAATCTTTTGTAATATAGCGTATTAAGAATAAAGTTGAGGGCTGGGAAGGTGGCCCAGTGGTAGAGTGCTTGCCTTGCAAGCATGAGGCCTCAGGTTCAATTCCTCAGGACCACATAAACAGAAAAAGCCAGAAGTGGCACTGTGGCTCAAGTGGTAGAGCATTCACCTTGGGCTGAAGAACTGAGGGAGAACATCCAATCCCAGAGTTCAAGCTCCATGACTACCACCACCACCACCAACAACAAAAAAGAATAAAGATGATCTAAATGTCTCACAGAAATACCAATTAAATTGTACATACCTTTAAATTCCAGCTAACAAGCCCCAGGGCCGGCAAAAAAAAAATTAAGTTTAGAGAGATGATTGATTGTCCAACATTTTGAAGCTACAAAGTGGCAAGGTCATTTTTTTTTTAAGTATAACATGCCTACAGAAGGCTGTGTATACCTTAAATGTAAAGTTCACTCATACTCAGAAGCTAGATCTAAAATACACTGAGACATGATAAGTTATACAGGACTCTGGGTATTCACACAGTGAGACCAAAGGAGGATAATCTTAGGAGTGGGACACAATGGCGCAAGGCAAAATAATATATATCAAAATGAACTCCTCTAGAAATTTGATTTTTTTTCTTTGTTGTTGTTTTTCTTTTCTTTTCTTTTTGTCTTGTTTGTTTGTTTATCTGTCTTTGGGAGGGTAAGGAGAGAGCACAGAAATGGAGGGACAAAGGGTGAGCAAATGCAGCAGTGGTACTCACTAGACACTATGTTAAAAATGAACCATACAACTTGTGGATGGGGACAGCAGGAAGTAACTGGGAGAGAGGGAGAAAAAGGATAACATTGTCCAAGAAGAAATGTGCTCTTTACCTAATGTATGAAATGGTAATCCCTCTGTGCATTACCTTTATAATAACAATAACTTTTTTGTTGGTCATTAGGTTTAAACTTGGGTCTGGATGCTGTTCCTGAGCTCTTTTGCTCAAGGTTAGTGTTCTACAACTTTGAGCCACATCTCCACTCCCAATTTTCTGGTGGTTAATTGGAGATAAGAGTGGCACTTTTTTTCCTGGGCTGGTTTTGAACTATGTTCCTCAGATCTCAGCCTTCTGAGAAACTAGGAACTACAGGCATGAGACACCAGTGCATGGCTAACAATAACATTGTTAAAAAGAACTCGGGGGGAGCTATAAAATTCAACAAATTACCACGAAGCACATGTTCATGTAACCACCAGCAATTATGCGTGAAGCCCCCAGCTGCTATTCACTCCTTCCCTGAGTGTGACCTTCCCCACGTGTATCATCATAGCTCAGATCCGTCTGTCTGTCATGAGCTTTCCTGTGGAGAGGGTGCCACAGATGATGGCCTTTTGTGTCTGTCTGGTTTCTTTTGCTCACAGGACTGGCTCTTTCCTGTGGTGTGGTGGTGACCAAATATCATCATTTTTCATCCGTCATCTTCCATTGAGAAGTCATTCCTGTGCCTACTGCTCTGCTGTGGCCCCTTTGTCATAAATCAAGTGTCACTATTAGTGTGAGTCTTCAGGACTTTGGGTGTCAGTGCCACACTTTTCTCTCAAAGTGCAAGCCTTGAGAGAAAAGAAAGAGATTCCACTAATTCTGGGCTCCTTCAAAGTTCCTTGGTTATTCTAGTCTCTTTGCATCATCGTACAACTCTTATTAACGTTCATAAAATTTCTGCTGGGAGCTTTATTGAGGTTGTATCTATTGTGATACATTAGGCTGAGAAGTCAACCTTTTTAACTCATTGAATTTCAGTCCGTGAATATCTCCCCATTTATTTATGTCATTTTTCCCCTACTGGCCTTCAGGGCCTCCTACTTGCTTTTTCTCACAGCAGTTGTTCTACCACTTGGCTCTGGCCCTGCTTTTTGCTGGTTATTTTGGAGATGAAGTCATGGTTTTATATGCCAAGGTTGGATTTGAATCTTGATCCTCTGGACCTCAGCCTCCTGAGTAAGATTACAGGTCAGAGCCATCCACACCCAGTTTATTTCCTTTTTTTTTTTTTGAGTCTGGTCGTGGGCCTGAACTCTGGGCCTGGGCGCTGTCCCTCAGCTCTTCAGCTCAAGGCTAGCGCTCTACCACTTGAGCCACAGCGCCACTTCCGGCTTTTTTCTTTTTGCTTATGTGGTGCTGAGGAATCGAACCCAGGGCCTCAGGCATGCAAGGCAAGCACTCTACCACTGAGCCACCTTCCCAGTCCCTTCTTTCCTATTTTTTTAAACAATGTTTTAAATTGAATTGAAACTAATTTGAAATGGCTACACAAAAATATTAAAAAATAAATTAATAAATATGTTTTATGATTTATAGCATAGGAGTTTTAAGCATGTTTCTGTTAAATTTTATACTGTTTATTTGTATAGGTTGTCTATGTTTGCAGCAACATGACTAAATTCACTAATCAAGTCTAATAGTTATCTATAGATTCTCTTGAGTTATTAGTTTTATTTCTGCCTTTGTGATGGTTAAAACTTTTATGTTTTCTTTCCTTCTTTATATATATATATGTATATACATATATATACATATATATATGTATATACATATATATATATATATAAAATGCTGACTAGCAAGGGTCTATTCTAACAAGAATCATTGTTCTTAAGAAAAATTTACAAGCTTCATCTTTTTATGTTTGCTGTGATTTTTAAAAATAGACATTTTTATCATATTAAGGAAGTTTCTTTCTAGTACCTTTGTGCTAAAGTAAGAACTTTTTATGAATACATGTTGAATTTTATCAAATGTTGTTTCTACCTTTATTGAGAGAATTATGTACTTTCACCCCTTTATTCCATCAGTATAGTTTAATTTTAAAAAAACTGAACAATTTTTCACTGATAAACCAGCTTGCTTAGCTTTCTTGGAATAGATACAATTTGATTGATTTGGTTGCTATGTATTCTTTTTTTGTGGTATATTCTTTTTGCTACATAATGATGGTTTGGGAGTGTGTGTGTGTGTGTGTGTGTGTATGTGTGTGTGTGTGTGTGTGTGTGTGTGTGTGTGTACCTTTCCAAACATTCCTTGGGTAGCTAGTATGTCTTTCATTATTCTTTCTTAAAGCTACTTGATGAGGTATTGGTTATAATCCAATTTGAGGGAGGCATGCTGAACAATACTGCTCTGTAAGCCCAGGAATTTGATAGGCGATTAGTGGCCGGGAGCCCTGGCCGCCAGCTCTCTTTCCTCCTCTGGGGTGCTGGGGGCAGCCAGCAGTCCTGATCAGTTTTCCATCTTAGCAATTGGAATATTGAGGGTATTGGGGCCTAAACTCAGGGCCTCACTGAGCCAATCAAAGCTCTAGACCAGCCCCAACCCCTTGTTGTTGCTATTTTCAGCGGTAAAGTTTCACTTTACTACTGGGTGATGGCCCTCCTAGTTCACTTGGGATGACAGGCTTGAGCCCTTCTGCCAGCCATCCTGCTCGCCCCAGCTTGAGATGACAGGCACACGCTGCTGTACCCAACCGCTGACAGAGGTGGAGTCTAGTGAACTTTTGTCCCAGGCTGGCCTTCAATCTCTGGTCCACCAATACTTAATTTTGGATTTTTGTATTAACTCCCTGGGTGAAATGGATCTATAATTTTCTTTGATCACGGCATCCTTATCACTTGTTGCAATAAGGGCTTTACTGGCTTCATTAGGAATTACGCCTTTTGTTAAATTTTCTGGAAGACTTATATAAAATTGATAATTCTTGTTTAAATATTTGGTAGCATTCCCTTGAGATGTCATCCGTGTCTGGAACATTAAGGGAAGGTTTAAAATTATATATAGAGTTACTTTGATTTTATATTCATTCTGTGTCTGCCTGGGCAAATTGTGTTTTTCTAGGAATTTATTCATTTCCTTGAAACTATCAAATTTGTTGGTAAAAGTTGTTAGTAATGTTCTCTCATTTTAAAATGTTTTTGGAATCCTTCTAGCAATCTCTGTTTTTCTTCCCAATATTGTTGTGTGATTTCTAATATTCTTGAGTCATTTGTCAGGGACTTATTAACCTAATAGGCTTTTCTAAAAAAAATTTATTTTGTTTATGCTCTGTTGGAAGTTTTAAATTTTCTGAGTTTCTATTTAGAAATTTTTGCTTTCTTAGGAAATCTAATCTATAATTTTTTTCTGTTTCCTTGAAAAGATAAGTTGTTGTACTATGAATTTCTATCTAGAATAATTACATTATTATTCTCTTGAAAATAGGCTCTAATTCCCATTGCATTTATCTTTGATTTGTAGCTTATTTAAAAATATATTTTCAGGGGCTAGGAAGGTGGCTCAGTGGTAGAGCGGTTGCCTTGCATGCATGAGGCCCTGGGTTCGATTCCTCAGCACCACATAAGAAAAAAGCCGGAAGTGGCACTGTGGCTCAAATGGTAGAGGGCTAGCCTTGAGCTGAAGAGCTGAGGGACACTTCCCAGGCCCAGAGTTCAGGCCCCATGACTGGATTCCAAATAATAATAATAATATATTTTCAAATTTCCAAATGCATTTTCCTTGTTGGTACATGTACTTGAACTCAAGGCCTTAACTCTTACTCCACATTTTTGCTCAAGGATGGCACTCAACCATTTGAAATACATCTTAACTTCTAATTTTTACTAGTTAGAGATAAGAGTTTTTCAGATTTGTCTGCCTTGCCTAGGCTGGCCTTGAACCATTATCCTTAGACCTTAGCCTCCTGAATAACTACAATTACAAGTATGAGCTTGCTTTGGAATTTTCTAATTATCATCGTTGTAGATTTCTAACTTAATTTGAAAAACATAATCCAAGTAGTTTACATTTGTGTCACTTTTTAAAAGACTTGCATAATGACTTTGCATGTGGTCGGAACTTATAAGAAGGTCTGTGCACACTTGAAGTCAAGGAATGGATATTATTCAGCCACTGTTGTCTGGATCTAGTTCTATTAATTGTGAGTTTACCTTTTGTTCCACTATTTGTTGAAAGTAGTGGATTCATTTTCCTACTCAGTTGTGTGTTTGTCTCCTTCTCTTTAGAGTCTGTTGATTTTAATTCATCCAATTTAAAGCTACACTGTTAAGGTACATAAAAGTTTTTGAATTGCTCATCTTCTTGGTGAGCTGAACATTTTGTAATTATCATCTCTCCCTCCTTACCTCTAACATTGCTTCTTGACTGAGTGTCTATGTTTTTAAGATTAGCTCAACAGACTTAGCTGCTTATGATGATTGTGTTTGTTCTGTTCATGGGGAACTACTTTTTCCAAACTTACTTTCCACCTTTGAAATATTTATATTTAAAATTCATCTCCCATAAGCAGCATAAAGTTGAGTTCCTAGAAATCTATTGGGTCAACTTTCTGTATATATTTATATAATTATATTTATGTTTAATGCAATTATTGTTGTATTTGTAATTAAATCTGCCATCTAACTCTTTGCTTTTTATTTGACCTATATTGTTTACATTTTGTTCCTCTTTTCTTTTCTTTGATAGCTTTTTCTCACTGATTAAATATTATTCTGGTTTTCCTACCCATTTAGTTTATTGGGTAGGGGCAAATTTAGATTTTGTGAGGCTTTAAAATAGAGACAATTCTAGCTGAAGACAAATTTTATTAAGAAAAATAATAAAAACTGTACACATAGTATTAGGAATGAAGATAAACATATATAAAATGAGATAATTTACAACAAATTTCAAACTTAACAAAACTGACCAATATCCCAAACATCATAAAAAGCACTAAAAATAGAGAAAAAGAGCATCAGAAAAAGAGCATGTTTTTATTTCACTACCAAACATAATCCTATGACATTATGACATTTCTCCTGTCTCCTTTCTCTTTTCTTTTTCTTTTTGGGGCTACTGGGGATTGAACTCGTGTGAGCTATGCACACCTTGGTTCTTTCTGAGGTGGAGTCTCACATTATTCTGGGCTGTGGTCTTCCTACCCGTGCTTTGCTGTGTGGCTGAGCTCCCAGGCCCGCGCCCCACACCCTGCCATCAGCTGAGATGGAATTTCACAGACTTCCTTTTCCCCAGTAAGACATCGATCCCCTGACCTCTGCCCCCAAAGTAATTAGGATTACAGGCTTCAGCCACCACACTTGGCTCTGGTTTATTTGTTTATAACAGTGTGTCTCTATGGAACTCAGACTGGCCTTGAACTTGTGACTTTCTGGCTCAGGCTCCAGATTACTGGAGATGCAGGCATGAACCACCACACTCAGCTATTTTCCCTAATTTCTTGTGCTGCAAATGCTTCTTCAAGAGTTCTTTCATATGACAATAATCTTCTAAGGTCTTTTATTATAGAAAGAATAGAAAACCAATTAAGCCTTTTCTCCAACATGGCTTGTGGTATTCTTTGTGAGGTACCATTCTCCATTGTTCATCATTAGAATATACAAAACATGTAACTTAGCATACAGATGTACTAACAAGACTTCTGACAGTTCTTCAAAAAAGAAAAGAAATTGATGTGTTTATAATTGAATATACTACATGATCAAACGTATTTCTAAAAGAACACAACTTCTGTTTTGATTAAGTGTCAACAATTCTCTGCTTATGAATTTGCACTTCTGATATTTGGAAACCCTTTTTCAAAGACAGACCTTCTGTAGTGTCTATCTCAAACCCTATTTCTCCACAGCTCTGCACACATTTCCAGTTCTAGGCACAGGTGACACAGTCTTATCGCACAGCACCTGGTTCTTGTTCTACTACAGTGTGAACGTGGTTTGAGCGTATCCTCCAGAGTTGCATGTGTTAGAAGCAGAGTCCTCAGTGGCCGTGTGACCTCAGTGGGGCCTGGTGAGAGGTCCTTAGGTCATTGGGAGGAAGCAGTCCTTGGAAGGGATTAAGGTAGTTCTTAAAGGACACTGAATATGCTCTTGAAAATAGGACATTTTTTGTTTTGTTTTGTTTTGTTTTGGTCCGGTCGTGGGGCCTGAACTCGTGGCCTAGGCACTGTCCCTCAGCTCTTCAGCTCAAGGCTAGCGCTCAACCACTTGAGTCACAGCGCCACTTCTGGGTTTTTTCTTTTTTGCTTATGTGGTGCTGAGGAATCGAACCCAGGGCTTCAGGCATGCAAGGCAAGTGCTCTACCACTGAGCCAACTTCCCAGCCCTTATTTATTTTTTTTAAAGAGCAAACTTAGCTATTTCTATCTACCTTTTGTCTGTGCCTCCTCCACTGGGACATCATCCACCATGAATCCCTTTCCAGAGCTTAGACTTCCCACCTCCACATCAATGACATCCAGGAGCCAAATAATAATCTCTTTCCTCAGTTATTTTGTTACAGTAACAGAAAACATACCAATATACATACCTTTGGGTCATGATGCCACATAGGGTAGAAGATGAGGAAGATTTCTAAGAGACATTCTCACATTGAAAGAGGGTCATTATCTAAAAGACACATCAAGGTTACCAAAAATTTTCAAATTCATCCTAACAACCCAAATGAGACATGATTTCAACTGAATGCAATCTCAACTCAGATACCTCTGTGGCCAAGTCCCCAAAGGTGCATAGTCTTTATAATTTCAGCAAACAGAACTCATACACATGTTGTTGGGTTTATGAACTAGTTATTATATGTTTGGAGTGATGTTTTAAATAGTGCTACTTTTCAATTCCAAATGGGTTTTATATATTGATTTTATGTCTGGTTACTTTGTAAAGCTCACTTATAGATTATGTGGGAGTTTTTTTGTTTTTTTGTTTTGTTTTGTTTTTGGGGGGGGTCCAGTCGTGGGGCCTGAACTCTGGGCCTGGGCGCTTTTCCTTAGCTCTTCAGCTCAAGGCTAATGCTCTACCACTTGAGGCACAGCGCCACTTCCGGCTTTTTTCTTTTTGCTTATGTGGTGCTGAGGAATTGAACCCAGGGCCTCATGCATGCAAGGCAAGTGCTCTACCACTGAGCCACCTTCCCAGCCCCTATATAGGAGTTTTTTACAAAGCTAATCATGTCATCTGTGTATAAGAACAGTTTCATGTCTTCTTTTCCAGTCTGCTTGTTTCTCATCTTTGCCTTGTGGCTCTGCTAATAGCTCCAGTGTGATGTTGAGTAGAAGAGGTGAGAACCAGCCACCCTGCCTTTTTCTTGATTTTAGGGGGAAAGAGCTGAATCTTTACAATTAAATGTGCCTTTAGCAGACAATCCTGTGATCACCAACCTCCTCTTGGTATGTCTGGCTTTCAAGCCCTTCTTCCACCTGGATGCCTTGAAGGTGGCTTTCAGACTGGGTTCAGATTAAGGTTTACCAAATGTATACTGAGCATTGAGACGTACACAAGCGTCTTCCATCATCAGTCCCATTCTAAGCTGCACACTGCCAGCATGGAGGCAGCTGCCTGGACAGTGCTGGCTTCCTGGATCCCTGCCATCGGGCTGGGGTGGGGTGGGAGGGCTCTGGTTGTTGATGTGGAGCTACATACAGTACCAGCACATGGTTATCTATTGGGCCGGAGATACACACACACACACACACACACACACACACACACACACACATACACCACACACTTCAGTCATTCTCTGTGATGCTCAAGTCCTCCTTTGTGGAGTTGGAGGCTGGCTAAGGGCACCCAGCCCAGACTCTTGGGTTCTTGGAAGATTCCTTAACCTCCCACACTCACTCTACACATGGCTCATCTCATGGACCCCCTGCCTTCTAAGGAGGAGAAATGGCTCACGTTGAGCTCTGAATCTTCCACTGTGATTGGGAAAATGAGCTGTAGCCTGTCTAGCAGCTACAAGACTCAAAGGTATCGGTGGTCTAAAAGCTTCAGCAAGTGGGCACATGTAGGAACGGTAGAGAAGATGCAGGCAGGGGCCTTTTGTGCGTCCAGAGACAGAGGTGACATCTGTTCTTCCCTTGTTTCTCAAACTGTTCACCTGTGCTCCTTGTAAGCAAGTAGAGGTGCATCTTCCTGATCGGTTTGTGTCACTCATAGGTCTGGGGTAACCAGTAAATCAAGTGGCCACTCAGTAATTAAATCATAACTTTTATTAAAACCGGCAGATGAAGGAAAAGGATGTAGACTCACACAAACTCTAGAACCACGATGGCAAACTTCATGGGAACATGACTGCGTTGGGAACCTGGGTGCTCTTCCGAATGAGCACCTGCTCTGCTCAGAGGGGAGGGGGCTCAGCGGAAGAGCCTGGATTGGTGCGCTCTCAGCGGTGAAGGCTGGTAAGAGTGGGGAGAGCTCGCAGTGACCGGGCCCGCGGTGATTGATGAGGGACTGTGGGGGGGCCATGGTGGCCAGGGCCCACGATAGCAAGGACACAGAGTGAGCAGGGCTCTGCGGTGCGCACAGCTCCGCCAAGGGCGTCCTGCTGATGGGAGGCGGTAGGCGATGGGTGTGGCTCTCCAGCCCCATGACTGAGGCTTCTGCCATTACTATTCTTGTCGTTCGTGCCATTGGGACTCATTGGCTCCTGTGGCCCTCACTGCGTCTCCTGGCGGTCTGGGCTTGTCCCAGTGTCCCTGCACTCCCGACACATGTCCTCTGCCACCGCCGCCCTTTCCCAGCAGGGCAGCCGTGGGAAGAATGGGAGCCTACTCGCTATTCTGGGGAGGCAGCCACGGCGAGCAGAATCCTCAGCTGAACCTGCCTGGCTGCGCGGCCGGCTGGAGGGCGCCTGGCAGAAACAGCCCCGGAAGGGAAATAAGCACAGGTCTCCGAAAGGCCGCGCTGGAAGGGGGCTGGGGACACGCAGTGACCTCTGCCGCCCACCCTGTGTGAGAAGCCCCGGGCGCAGGAAAGAGGAGGAAGCGCTGTGCAGAGCTTCCTGGCTGGCCCTGGAGGAAGTGGGGACGCGAAGGGGGCATCAGGGCTCCCATCCAGCTCCCCCAGAGCCATTGCCAGCGCGTGCTCAGTGCTGTCCCCGTGGGGATAAATGGCTCTGTGGGAGGACAGAAGATGAAGCGCTCAGGCCTCAGGGTCAGATCCCGAGTGGGGGCCGGGAGGGGTTGCACCCGGGTGGCAGGCGGCCCAGACACGGGGCTGGGCTCACATGGCCTGGAAGTCCAGGCGTGTGAAAACGACTTAATGGTATTAAAATCACCAAGTTAACAGGAGCCTGGAGGCACTGACTGGGGTCCGGGACCAGGAGGCCTTCCCTTAGACCAAAGGACTGGTGCTCAGCCCACGTGGTTCTCAGCGCTGTCCTCTGCCAGGTCTCACTTCTCACACTTCTGCCCAGGGAGGGCCCATGGGAAGGGAGTGGCCAGACTAGCCGGCCTGGCCAGCTCCCCGCATGTCCCAGCTCCTCCCAGTTAGTGTTATCAGTCAGAATCAGAGGACACAGACACCAACCAGCCCTTCAGTAGCTGCTAAAGAAACTTGCAAAAGACCTAGTGGCTCAGCCCTGAGAAAACATGCTGGAGTGGCTGCACTTGTCCAGAAAGTTCCAGAACAGTAACAGCAAGGACAGGCATACAGAAATAACCACCTGCTGCCTTCTTGAGGGAAAGCCCCCTTCCAAGAGGCCGCTCTTGCGGATGAGAGCCTTCATGCCAGGCGCAGGGAGGGTAGACCTGGCAGGAAGCCAGAGGGACCGCAGCGGGGCCCCGGAGGCCTCAGTGTCGTGGAGGTCTAAGGCCGGATAGGGTGGCGGTAACCAGCTGGACGCTGCCTGGAACAGGTGCTGGCCAGGGCAAGCCCCTGGCAGGGAGGCAGAGGCTGAGCGCCAAGGACCAAACTCCATCTCCACACACTTTATCCAGACCAAGAGGCACAGAGGAGCCTTTTCCTTTACCTCCAAAGCAGAGGGAGTTCTTTCTGAAATTCCATTTCAGAAACTGCTCAAGATGCAGGCATTCCATGTGTGGGTAAGTCAGAGGCAATGGCCTGGCAGATGTGGTGGGCCCTGGAGTGGAAGGGAGGCAGGAGACCCCAGAAGCCTCTTCTCCAGCCCCTCTGGCTTGTCCTACAGCAAGATTTCAGTCTCCCTGGTAACCCCTGGAACTGGGCCTGGGCCAAGGGGCCAGGGCTTGTGGACTGGGGATGCGGGAGGAGATGCAGGGCTGTGGAGAAGCGTTTAATGGAAATGGGACTCTTACTATTGATATTACATTATCCTGTCTTCCTCTGCTGTTTCCTTCTATCCCTACCTAGTGTGGTGGAGGGGGGGGGCACTCAAGCATGTGTACATGAACAAAAAGAGAGAGAGGAGAAAGAGAGAGACCATCCATGCTGAAACTTACCAACTGACATCTGAGAATCCGGCCAATCCCACAATCTGGGTTCCAGTCAGCCCCATCAGCCAAGCTGTGAGAGCCTGGGCCAGTCCCAAACACTGGGCCTCTCTCTGACCCTGTGGGCCTTCTCTGGGGTCTCTCTTACCTCATTGTTGAAAAGGGTTCCAACCCTGTAGATTTTACACAAGAACCAAGGAGAAGGATGTGTGTGAAAGGAAGCTATGCATAGTTTGGTGGGAAGCTCACATTGGGGTTCGAACTCAGCGCCTCATGTTCTCACTTGGTTTTTTTTCACTCAGGGCTGGAACTTTACCATTTAAGGCACACCTATTGCCCTATGGTTACTTTTTTTCTAGTTTAGTTTATTGTTGTTTTAGAGGTGATATACAGTGGGGTTACCTTTACATATGTCAAGTACTACGTACAATTCCTTTCATACAGTGTCATCTGTTCCTCATTCTCTCCCATTCCCTCCCTCCCTTCTCTACCTCTGAGTCGCACAGTTCACTGTCATCACTGTCCAGTGCACTCCCTGCTGCTCTTTTTCACCCTTTCTTCTCAGATTGTGTGCCCTCCCCCACCTTCCCACAGATGTGCATGTTAGTGCACCTATGGTTACTTTTTAATTACTATCATTCATTCAGTTCATTCACCCAATAAACATTCCTTGTACCAGGCAATAAGAAATAAGCAGAGAGGGAAAAAAAATAGATAGATAACCTTTTTTTTTTTTTTTTTTTTTGGTCTGGTCGTGGGGCTTGAACTCTGGGCCTGGGCGCTGTCCCTCAGCTCTTTAGCTCAAGGCTAGCACTCCACCACTTGAGCCACAGCACCCACTTCCGGTTCTTCCTGTTTATGTGGTGCTGAGGAATTGAACCCAGGGTCTCATGCATGGGAGACAAGCACTCTACCACTGAGCCACCTTCTCAGCCCTAAAGTCACTTCCTTTTTTTTTTCTGGTGGTACTAGGATTTGAACTCAGGGCCTGGTGCTTGCTCAGCTTGCACTCTACCACCTGAGCCATGCCGGGCTGGCATACCTAGATAACCTTTTGTTCACAGGAAGCTGACAAATTGCAGGAAAGGCAGATATGGATGATAAATGCGCCAATAAACAGATTGTGTTTGAAGTCATAAAGTGCAGCGAGTGGGACTAGAGTAGTTACAAAGGCTAAGTCACAAACAATGAATCATCTAAATATGATATTCCCTCACAGGCCATTGTGGCATTTTGTACAAGTTGATGGCACTGTTTGGGAAGTGCCTTTGAGTTAGGAGCTGGGAAGCCGAGCTGGAAGACTCGTCAGGTCACTGGGAGCTTGTCCCTGGGGTGGAGGGTATCTTATTTCTTTTCTTTTCTTTTTCTTTTTTGCCTGTCCTGGGGCTTGAACTCAGGGCCTGAGCACTGTCCCTGAGCTGCTTTTGCTCAAGACTAGCACTCTACCACTTGAGCCACAACCCTACTTCTGGCTTTTTCTTTTTTATGTGGTACTGAGCAATCAAACCTAGGGCTTCATGCATGCTAGGCAAGCACATTACCACTGAGCCACATTCTCAGCCCATGAGTATCTTCTTTCTATCCCGTTTCCTGTCTGTCTTTCCCTCTCTGCTTTCTGGCTCTCATAAAGGGAGCCGCTTTCCTTCACCACATCTTTCTTCCATGTTTCTGCCTTGCTGTGGAGCCAGTTGAGCATGAACTGTAACCTCTAAAAACATGGGCCAAAATAACTCTTCTCTTTCTTAAGTTATTAACATCAGATATTTTGTCAAAGTGATGATAAAGCTAACCAGCACAGGCCAGACCTGCCTGGAGGTGACAAGAGGATCTGCAGCTGAGAAATCTGCAGAGAACAAGGCATTAAGAACAAGAACGGAGTCTGGGAATCCACCCGAATAGAAATTCGGCTGTGGCATCAGGCAGAGGCCTGCAGGTCATTCTCAGAAAAGGCAAAGACGAAGGGGCTTAGAGTCAAGACAGGAAGTCCTTTAGAGAAAAAGAGTCTGTTTTTAAAGAAAGAGAGCATCAGGGTAAAAGAAGGACCAGTTGCAAGATTTCTCTCGAGAGAAATCCCGCTCTGTCCGGGAAAGCAGACCTACTGACCACAACCACAACCACAGTGTAGTTACAGCCACCAGCAGCCACTGCACGCAGCCACCAGCACTTTTCCCATCATGCCAAGCCCAGGCTTTGGCCTCAGTCCAAGCCACGACTCTTAACTCTGGCCCCCATTGGTACTTCATGCTAATCAAGGTAAGAACTCTCACACCGTCACCTTGTAGAAACATGTGCCAGCCAGGCCTTCTCTGGCCATCCTAGGGGACTGAGTAGAGAACCACAATGGCCTAGGCCTCCATCTCTGCCTCTCATTGGACACTCAGTGGGGTTCAGAGTCTGGAATAGCAACGATCTCCAAATGGAAGCTCAGTGATCCCTCAGTGGGGGTGGGGGGAAACCAGATTTGGAAGAGATTTGGAAACAAGATGCCCTTGGCCATAGAAATGACACACTTGGGCCGGGCGCTGGTGGCTCACGCCTGTAATCCTAGCTACTCAGGAGGCTGAGATCTGAGGATCGCGGTTCAAAGCCAGCCCGGGCAGGAGAGACCGTGAGACTCCTATCTCCAATAAACCACCAGAAAACCGAAAGTGGCGCTGTAGCTCAAGTGGTAGTGCGCTTGCCTTGAGCTGAAGAGCTGAGGGACAGCGCCCAGGCCCAGAGTTCAAGCCCCACGACCGACAAAAAAAAAAAAAAAAAAAAAAAGAAATGACACACTTGGGAGCTGGGCTCCCAATGAAGATGATTCCATCTTCACTGCGCCCACCATGGTACCTTTTTCTAAGGGAATTCTAAAGGGTAGATAGGCACATACCCCTAAAGTGGTTTAATTTTAGCCCTATTGTCATAGAAAACTAACTTAGTGTGACCCTTGACATTTGTAAGGCAGTTCTTAGACACAAAGTACAAACCTTGTTCCGGCCCATAGCAGCACAATGAGGCTTATGTGATTTGTGCCCGTTTTAAAGAAGAAGACTGGGGTTTGAGAAGAGGGCGGCCTGAGGGCCCACAGCAGCAAGCAGCCGCTGTGAGGCCCCACGAGACCCTCTCTGTCAAGCACGCTTTGAAACCAAACTAGCCTATTTAAGAAAAAGGATCTTATTTTTCTGTATTACTTGCTCCCGCTCTTCTAGGATAGTTACAACACCCATTAGAGTTGCCATTCCCTGTTTTCTAGAAAGTTCCAGGAGCGGGGTAATGGAGGTAACAACGGTAGTGCTAAAGCTTTAGGACGGGAACATCACTGTCCTCTTCTCAGACGAATATCAGCGTGTATCAGTGGGCAGTTCCACCGTACAGTGACCTGGGCCAAGCATCCGCACAACTCTCCCATAACCCTCCCTAGCTATTCTCACTGCTACTCAAGGATATGATTCAGCAGTTAAGGACAGAGATGGGCAAAGTTCTAATCCACCGGCCAAATCGTGTCATTCATGTCTTTGAAATCCTGACTTGGCTTCTGTTTTTGTGCTGACAGCTTACTTGGGGTTTGGGGGCCTCCCTGAGGCTCACCATCTGATGATCCTGTCACGTGCCTCTTTCCTTTAGATCTTGACTCTTTAAGCATTACTCTTCCAGCCCAGGACTCTGGGAGAAGACGGAACGGCCTTGCCATTAGCCATTCTTCACCTCCCATGCTTTCTGTCCCACACTTGTCTGTGTTCCCTCAAGGATTTGTTTCCTGTTGAGCTTTTAGGTGCCATTTGTATATAATAAAATGCATAGATCTTCTGTGTTTGGTTTAAACAAGACATAGAACATTTCTCTCAGCCTAGAAATGGTCTGGACTCCAAATAAAAAACCATAATAGCCAGGTGCCTAGTGCAGATTGAGAACCGCGGTGCTGCCCTAGGAGGCTGGCCTGAAACAGAACAGTGAGGAAACCCAGCAGACCTGAGCGATTTCAGGCTGGGAACATTTGCCAGGCCAGGAGGTGGGAGGTGACAGACGGCTGGCACAGGCCACTCACTGGCCCACACACTCATCTGGGGAACCTCATCTCAGATGGAGCCAGGCCCATGAGGGGAAGGAAGGGTAAGAGTCAAACCCGCAGTGTCGAGCCAGGGTCCCTGCAGCCAAGATGGGAGGTCCAAGGCAGGAGGCTTTGAAATGGAACCAGAGGGGATCCTGGTGCGAAGCAAGCAGCGCTGTTCTCCGAGTGTGAGTTCAGCAGAAATGGAGAACACCTGCTTCCACGGGGGCACCAGGTGGGGCGGGACCTGAGGGGGACACGCCGTTCCTTCTGCAGATGAACAGAACACCAGAAAGCTGAGGGAGACTGCTGTAGGCCACTTGGTGACTTGGGAGATTTGGTTGGTGGTTTAAGAAATTGTTTTGTTTGGGCTCTTTTCTTCCTTACAAAATTAGAACAGCTGATTGGTAGAATCATCAGGTCTCAAGAGAATTAGAACCAAGACCAAGATTTCAGCAAATGTGAACTCACTGGAGCAAGGCGGAGAAATGGACCTAGGAAGCAGGTCCACTAATTTAGACACGAGGGAGACAAGTTTTCTTTTCTTTTTTTGGGGGGGGGGTCCGGTCGTGGGGCCTGAACTCTGGGCCTGGGCGCTGTCCCTCAGCTCTTCAGCTCAAGGCTAGCGCTCTACCACTTGAGCCACAGCGCCACTTCCGGCTTTTTTCTTTTTGCTTATGTGGTGCTGAGGAATCGAACCCAGGGCCTCATGCATGCAAGGCAAGCGCTCTACCACTGAGCCACCTTCCCAGCCCCGAGACAAGTTTTCTTAGAGAACATAGCAGCTTCCCCTTCTCTAGGGTCAGGAGGCTCACTCAGACTCCCTGCTGCCTCTGTCTCCCTAGACTGAAAGGCCAGGACAGGGTCTCCTCGTGTCTGACATGGAGCCATCAAGAAGGAAGGAAGAAAGAAAGGAAGGAAGGAAAAGAAAGACGTACGAGTCACTAGAGCCTGGCTGCACAAATTACAAGACCCCCCTTGCCTCCACAGCAGCTCATGCAGCACTTCACAAATGGAAATTTTCTAAAATATTGTAATTTCAGCGCTGTACTTTCCTGGGGTGATCTTAAGCCATCACTTGAGTTTGTGGGTGTGTGGTACAACAGAAAGAACTGAGAAGCAATTCTGCTAACAAGCTGGAGGATAATGATTAAGCACCAACACCCCGTGACATAGTTTGCAAAGTTTTCAAAGCATTTTTGTTGCAATGACTGCGTCTTCACCTTTAGAGGACACCAGGTCAAGGGATATGGGGGAAAAGGTCATCCACTAGAAAACACACGTACACACACACACACACACACACCTATACAAACCAACATCAGAAATTTATTTAGAAGTAAAACCACGTGGTTTGTGTGATGTCATCAGGCCCAGCATGCCATCCCTGCACCAGATAAGGGAGTGGTATAAATTCTCCACCAACAACCAAAAGGGGGGGTAGGAAAAAAATGAGAGGTAGAGCAGTTCAGCTACACACTTAGGCCAATGGCTCTTTACAAAGCAGTGAGCTGGAAATGGAATCTCCCATGGCACAAGAGACATGCACCAGAGCAGCAACCCGCCTGGCTCCACTCCATGATGGCTGAGTGGTTTGGTGGCCTCTTGGCAGGTGTCCCTGTAGGGTAGAGAGGGAGGCGGGCTCAGGGCAAGGTGGCAAATGAAGCCCATTACATTTATTGCCTGGG
Organism: Dipodomys merriami; assembly: GCF_024711535.1. NCBI lineage: Eukaryota > Metazoa > Chordata > Mammalia > Rodentia > Heteromyidae > Dipodomys > Dipodomys merriami. The sequence continues at coordinate 502,510 of NW_027202383.1, forward strand.
CCTTCCCTTCCTACAGCTGGGACATGCTTCTCTCTCTTTTGCAGGGTGGGGAGGATTAATTCATCCTTGCAGAAACTTTCATGGACCTTGTTAGAAAGTGCTGGGCCAGCTCTGGTTATTCCATTTCCTCCTATCTCTGGGCCCCAGCTCCACCCTGAAGATTGCTTCGTTTGCTGTGGTCAGGATCAGTCTCCTGGCACATCCCGTTTGTGTGGTTTTCTATTTGATCTTCCCATGCTGCCAGGATTCCAAAACCCTGTGTTGAGATGGTATCTCGTTTGGGAAGGCAGTGCCACTAGACTCGGCAAAGGCAGCTTCCTGGTTAGTACAACTTGGCAAGTTCCACAGAGGCCTCCCACCTCCGGAGCCGACCCCCATGTCGCTTCCCAGGAGCCTAGGAAAGTTTCACAACGAAAAATGTATTCCTTTGGGGCTTGGATGCTGTTTTGAGAAGCTTAAGATGTTGTTGTGGGAAGAGAACAAGACCAGTAGATAGGACCAAGGTTCTTGGTCTGCTGCTGGCTCTGGCCTCATGGCCTGGGATAAACCCCGTCTCTCTCTTTCAATTTCCCCCTATCTAATATGGCAGCGCTAATACCTGTCTTGCAGGGCTGCTGTGGGTGAGGATCAGAGGAGATAATGGATGTGAAAGCCACGAGTCGCAGGAATGTAAGAAGCATTATTATTACTAAAATGCTAGTGAGCCCAGGCTGGAGAATCCCAAGAGGGATTAGCTCAGGGCTCACCAGGCAGGCAGGAAGTGAGGAGAAACCTCCAGAAAAAAGGGAGGAAAGGACCCCTGACTGCCGGCACAACTTCCGAAGTTTTGGTGTAAGGAGGGGCTGCAGATCTCTCTCCCTGTGTCCCCAGATTCCTGGAGGCTCTGTGCGAAGCGTGCTACCCAACCCCTGGGAGGTGTCAGTTGAAGACTGAAGGTTGGTTGGGCACACATTTGATAAGGAACAGATAAGAGAAACAACCACACATGTATGTCTACACAGATGCATCACTCAGGTAGCTGAGTCTTGGCACAAGGGGCCCATGTACGTCAGACCCAGTAATTGCTTTCTTTGTCAGAGTTTCCTGGATAATTTCCTCCTCTTTGTTCGCCTGGCAGAGCTGGGCCTCGCATCTGGGAGCCTGCTCGCCAGATACGATTGGGTCCTTAGAGAGAGAGGGCAGACACCGAGTAAAGCTACTTTCCATAAACATGTTGGCACACGTATTAATTATTACAAGGGGGAAATGGGCTCGTGTGTTTCTTCCAGGAGACAGCATGACGAGATAGGGAGAGATAGGAAGGGAAAGAGGAGAGAGGAGAGCCTGCTAGGATTCAAGTTTTGTTCAGGGCATTTTTGTATTAAAAAGAAAAACAAAAAAACCCCCTCATTTATTGTTGCTGCTCTGCGGGAGGCAGAATCTAGGAATGGAAAGAGCTCAGGTTTAGAAGCTAGACCTTGGTGATCGGGTGGTAAGCGCCTTGCTTTCTCCGCAGACTCTGAAGCTCTTCTGAAGACTCCTCAGAGAAATGCAAGTCGTGATGTGATGACCTCCCTCTGTGTGGTGAGCTTTCCCGGCTGATAACCCAGAGCTCCTGAAACATGACAGGCCTGCGACCCGTGGCAGCTCTGTGTCACCCTGACAGACAAGAACACTCAAGAGCAGGAAGCTCAGCACACGTGGCCAGGACCACCTCTCTGGCCACAGCAGGCCGGGTCTGCTTGCCTCGCCAGGCAGCCTGCAGTTCCTATCGATGGCAGAATCCTGCATGGCCAGCCGTTAGTGGGTCTCTGGACTTCTCTGAGTGGTAGTGAGAAGGAACAAAGCCAGGGCGGCAGCTCAGTTAGTAGACACTGCGGACTCAAGGATAAAATGTGGACCAGTCTCTGCCTCCTCCCTCACCTGTTTCCCATGCTAGGTTCCGGGGTCACAGGCAGGCATCTCCCTCGACCTTCAGCACAATGAAGATGTACTTGGTCCTGCTTCCCACAGCCTCTACCTTTCTTGTGAGAGGCAAAGCCCTTATTTACCGAGCCAACTTTAAGAATCTAGAGTTTCCCTGCCCCTGTTCAAGTCTCCAAGCCACACACTAGGCACCCCACCACAATCCAGCCCGTCTGTCCTAATACATGGACCCCTAGCATCTAACCTCACCCCTACTCAGGCTCCTGGTAAGAGAACTTCCAGTGTTCAGCAGCTGAGTCGAAAGTTCCTTGCAGCCTCTGTACACTGCTCACCCTGTGGCCGGGTGCCTGACCTTGCGCTAGTGATCTGTCCTCTCTAGACAGAAGCCTGCGCCTCTGGGCAAAGCATCAGCTCCTGACCTGTGACATGGCTCAACCCCCAGAGGCCTAGCCTGGCCTCCTGGGACAAGTCACACTCCTCCAAATAGCTGCTGCCCTGCGGCTTTCACCCCACCAGCTCCAACCTGCAGTCACAAGCTTGCGGCCCAACTCCTGACTCCACTCCCTCCAGGACTCCACCATCTCCCTCACAGACGACATGTGACATCCCCGATCTGGGTAAACAAGAATTCTGTTCTATCCAGGCAGCAGTGATTAACGGAAGGATCTGCAGTGTACAATGCGCTGAGCTTGTGGCTTCGCAACATCGCCCGATGAGGAGGTGATCACCAAGCATCGAGGTGGCCGTCAGAACAGAGGGGGTCTTGTACTGGTGGAGGAGAGACTCTCAGGCAATCTGTGGGTGCACTGGGGCCCTGAAGGGCAGGGTGAGCAGGAAACAGAGTGGGACACAGTGAGACGCCATTCAGCACCCGCTGGCAGCCTGGGAGCAACACAACTAAAAGGCCAAATGCTAGAGAAGATGCAGATGCATGTGTTCCCTTTGCCTGGTGTGTGTGTGGTGTGGGGGGGTGTTAATCATCTAGCACACCCTGTGGAAAACCCACACAGCTTCAGAGGACATTCACCTACCCACCCACTGGCCCAGAATGCCACTGGTAGGTATAGGGGAGCACCGCCATGCCCCCTGATGGCAGCGGAGACTGTTAAAATGTAACATCCATGTCGGACATGAGGGGCGCAGGGGAGATGCTCACAGGACTCAGGGCAGTGGCTACGGTGGTGAGAGGAAGGAAGGAGACGGGAGAGCTGGACCACGCCGTGGGACAGGAGCCACTGCTAAGGCATCAGTTTTCGGGCTGGGTAATGATGTCACCAATGTTTGCTCTTCCTATTTAATTTTTAAATTTAATATTTTATTTTATTGGAAGATCTTGTTATGTTGCCTAGAATTACCAAGAATGGTTTCAAATTCCCATGGTCTCCTATGTAGCTGGGACTGTAGGTACATACCACTAAACCGAATGATTGATTGATCCGTTTGATGGTACTCAGGGCCTGGCATGTGCTACACAAACTCTCTACCATATGAGTCATACCCCCAGCCCTTATTCCATTAGTTTGAATTTTGGTATATAATATAAGCAGGCAGGCAACTTGGTATATATGTAAAGCTGTGAATGTAATAGCAAAAATAATTTTTTAAATCAGGGCTGGGAATGTGGTTTAGTGGTAGAGTGTTTGCCTAGCATGCATGAAACCCTGGGTTCGATTCCTCTGTACCACAGAAAGAGCCGGAAATGGTGCTGTGGCTCAAGTGGTAGAGTGCTAGCCTTGAGCAAAAGAAGCTTAGGGAAGTGCCCAGGCCCTGAGTTCAAGCCCCAGGACTAGCAAAAAAAAAAAAATCATGAACCAAAGGCTATGATTTTTCTAGTATTGTGTATCAGAGATTTATCATCATCATCATCATCATCATCATTTTACAACATAGCCCAGGGCTCTCCTCAACCTCACAATCCTCCTGCCTCTACTACTCTAGGGAATACGTGTGTGTGCTCCCACACCATCACACTAGAATGTTTTTAAGAGGCAAGGGCATGGCATGAGCAAAAGGAAGAGTCTGGTTTGTATGGGGGGATGAGGAGCAGGCTCACTGTGCACAGGTGGCCTGGGAGGGGCCTGAACAAACCACTGGGAGCCCAGCCCCTGCCCCAGCCTTCTCGCCCCACAGCATTCCCCCAGCAGGACGTGAGTAGGAGGGCAGGGTAGTAGCCCCTGCCCCAGCCTTCCCCCCCCCCCCACAGCATTCCCCCAGCATGGTGCGAGCAGGAAGGAGGGCAGGGTAGTAGCTGTGGTCCAGCTACATCACACAGGGTGCAGGGGAGTTTGCTTCCACTATAGAAATTGCCCTTCTCTAATTGGCACCTCAGAACTGGCTTAGGTTTTACTACGATATAGATAGTCCAGGTCTGGGACAGATCCTACCAGGCCTTAGATGCCACTCAGGGCTTTAGAATATTCTTTAAATGCAAAGAAGTAGACCTTGGATTCATAGTGGCTGGGCATTGGTCTATCCTCCTGACCACGAGCATCCTTCCTGATGGTCTCCAGCCCTGCTCTGGGCCTGCAGAGATGGTGGTCTGCTCCCTCTCCAGGCCACACTCCCAGGAGTACCCAGCTCCAGACCTGCCCACAGCCTCTGGCATACTCAGCAGCCTGAGTCACCTGGAGATTCAGGGCCCTCCCTTCCTTTCCCTCCCTCCCTCTCCCTCCCCAGGAGCCAAGACCAGCTGTCCCTCTTCTGTAGCAAAGGCAGGCCTTTATAGGCACATGGCAGGCCTGGGAGATCACAAATCTACATTTCCTTCGCTCAAACTTCTAATGCAGCCCTGCCTGGAAGGGTTAATCCCTGCCCTTCCTGCCCAGGGAGAAAACCATGGCAGAAACCCTGCATAGGGTCAAAGGATTGCCGTGGCATGTGCTGAGGCCTATCGCCAGGTCAAGCCTGGGGAGCTAACAAGACAGAGCTCCCTTTGACCTGATGTTGGGCCAGGAGAGCAAGTGCAGCTACATCAAGGATTGGCGCCTCCAAAAGTCCTGGGGCAAAGAGAAACAGAGTCCCAGGAGGGATACGGGGAGTAAACTGTCAGCACACAGACACCTTGCCGTCAGGAGCAAGGATGCTCTAGTCATGGCCCAGAAAAGACCCAGGACTGAGGCCAAGGGGATGTAGAACATCCCAGGGTACCATGACTGTCCAGTGCACACATCCCCTCACCCCAAAGTCACACTCCACTCTCAGGACATAACCATAACCACAGGTTATCACAGGAGCAACAGGAAGGAAGGATGGAAGACTAGAGACCATCTTCCTGCGCCTGAAGGAATGGAGACTTCAGTAGACATTTAGTGTAGTTCAAGAAAAATGAAGGAACTTAGTGCCATGGCCCCGTGAGAGAATTCTAGGGGCTGGATAGCCTGAGCATAAAATGCTTCGTACTCTTCATAGACTACTAGATTGAGAATTTATTCCAATTATTTCGAGTATTGCCTGGCAGGGGTATAAGGACTGTATATGTGTGATAATATATTATTCTTATCTTTGTGATTATTCTTTCTCGTACACAAGAGCTGAAGTGCAGAGATTTGCACCAGCTGCCCTTCGGCCTCCCTTTTCTGGGTCTTTTCCCATCCGTAGAGCTGCAGAAGGGATTCACACAGCTGCGAGGCCGCTGCCCACTCGGGTTTCAGTTCCCAGCATGACTGCAGGATGTCTTTTCACAGTCAGTTCCCTGCCCATCCACACCCTGAGCCACCTCCCCCTCACCTTTTTATCAGCACACTGTCTCCCTTCCCTTCTGCTCAGCTGCAAACACCTGAGTGAGTCTCCGCTTCCTGGTGCCCTGCAGACATGCCTCTGGTCAGCTGTCCACACCCTCCCAGGACCTGGCTTTGCCACATTCTCTCTGTCTTCAATCTCGTCTCTTTCCTTACTTGTCCTTTAACATGCTCAGGTCTTGAGGAACCTCAAACCTTCAATAGTTATTCCATCCTCAATTCCCCTTTTTTTCAACCTTCTTTCAAAAGTCTGCACTGGACCTTTCTCTTGTCAATTTCTCTTATTACTCAATCACTTGTCTGGCTCTCACTCACATGCCCGCTCCCACCCCTGAAGCAATGCTGAGCTTTCTGGAGAACTTTCCATTGCCCAACATACACACCATTGTTGTCTGCCCTCATCGGCTGTCTCCAGCAGCAACTCTCAGGATCGCTCACACCTCAGGGGTCCCCTGGCTTCCATGTCCCTTGCTTTTCTTCAGCCTCTTGGACTGTCACTTCATGACTCTTCCTTTTATTTGCCCCCTAGATATTGAAGGTTAATTTTTGGTTCACTCTTCTTGCCCTCAACAGATGGTCCTTAAAATTCAACTGTTCATTGATTCCAAGTCCAAGTATTTGCTGAGAACTTCCCAAGACTGTATCTACAAATGAGTCATGTCTTCAGCATTGAATTTCCTCTGGTTTATTGCTTGTTTGTTGGTTGGTTTGGTTGGTTCGTTGGTTATCTTTTGTTGCTGAGGATGGAACCCAGAGCCTTGTGCATGCTAGGCCAGTGTCGGGCACTGAGCCATACTCCCAGCCTTTTTAGATTTTCTTTTATAAGTCACCACCTAGGTGACTCATAGACATGTGAAACTTGGGGCTGGGAAGGTGGCGCAGTGGTAGATTGCTTGCCTCACATGCATGAGGCCCTGGGTTCGATTCCTCAGCACCACATAAGCAGAAAAAGCCAGAAATGGCACTGTGGCTCAAGTGGTAGAGCACTAGCCTTGAGCTGAAGAGCTGAGGGACAGTGCCCAGGCCCAGAGTTCAGGCCCCGTGACCAAAAAAAGAATTTATCCCAGCCACCAAGTTTCCACGTTCTCCTCTATTTCCTTACTCAGAATATTACGGGTAGGTGAAGGCTGGACTTGCTTTAGTGATACAGTAGAGTTTAGACCTCTACTCAGTGCTCCAGGTTCCATCAGAGAAAACGTTCAGAGCTGAAACCAAGAAGGCAGTTAAGATACAGTTTTATTATGAGGCAAAAAAGCACACTCAAGGAGTGACCGTAGGCTTCTCAAGAGAGATGCGCTGCCCAGAATTCTGGACAGCATCTTAGGGAAAACATTAATGGTGGGGAAAATTATTCATGAGTAAAAGCCTGAGGGGGAGGGAAGGAGGGAAGAATGCAGGGAATTCCAAGAATGGGTTAGGATTTTTCCCAGAATGTGGTTTGCTCACCTTTTTCTGGCCTTGTATAGGGTTTTTAGATGTATTGTGGCATCAGAGGCATGAAAGGAGTAGGGCATTTTGCAAGGCTAATGACACAGAGATGTAATTATCATGAAGCAAAGGGCAGTTAGTGGACCCAGTCAACAAAGTTGCTTGATGATCTTCTTCCTTTACTGTTTGAGTAGTCACATGACCACAGCTGTGTGGTTGGGCCAGCCTCTACCCACCAGACAGGTTGCCTGTCCCTTCCCTAGGCCTAACTAGCCTTCCTCAAGAAGGCTTTACAATCTGAGATTTACTCTTGATTTCTTCCTCCCTTGTCACTGAGTCACCAAATCCTCTTCTCATCATTCCTAACATCACCCTCATTCAGGCCTTGATGTCACTACATAATGAAATGCTGAATCAAGAAAGAGAAAGAACTTCACTGGGGTCCTTAGGAATTGTAATTTAAGAAACACAGACTCAGAGCGTTCCAAGTCATATTCCTAAGAAGGCAGGGACAGTGGGCGCGTGCATGGGAAGGAATGCTGGGAAAGAAGCCAATAAAGAAAGGAATGTACAACATGGGATATGCCCATGGAAAACAGCCTACAGGTAAAAGGAGCCCTGGCCAAACAGTAGATGTGACCCAAGTTCCCAGTCCAGACAGGGTTGGAGATATAAATCAACCCTTCTTTCTTCCAACTCCATTTTGAAAAGCCCTACTGATGTTATTTTCATAGTAATTTTCCTTTTATATTCACAATCTAGGTCCATTTTTCTCAATAGACCTAGCTAGGGACCAGACATTATTCACAATCTAGGTCCATTTTCCTCAATAGACCTGGCTAGGGACCAGACATTATTCATTCCTGTTGACTGGGGTAATCATGACTTCTCATGGCTACGACTTGCTGGGCAAAGCAAAGAATGGCCTGTGAGGTCCCGTTCAGCCCCAACTTTGTCTATCTGTTGACATTCGAAATGCTAACATGAATTTCAAAGGGAGCAAGAGAGAAAGGAAGTAGGTGGAAGAGTGGAATATAAGCCAGAACGCACCTTCTAATCCTCAGTAGGGCTGAAGTAAACAGAATTCCTCCTTTAGAAGTGGTCAGAGGGCAGGCCAGTTCCTGTCCAGATATAAAAAGAGTGAACTGCAAACTAACTTCACCTACTGATTTCCCCATACAGCTTTAAGAAATAGAGTTTTACCATTAAAAGGAAAACAACAGGATGGGCAAAAATGTATCACCAATCCAACTGCAAAAATCTGTGTTGTCAAAATGATGTAAACTGGTAGAACTGCACCATGTCTATTAGGTCTAGATGCCCTCTGGCAAGTAAGCCAAAGATTTTCCTGTGGTTTGCTTAGTGCATTGTGACACACTCTAAGAGCCATTGTCAGGCTCAGGGAGACACAGGATGGCATGCAAAGAGCCTCGCTTCAGTGAGTCCACTTATCTCACTTGCTGGATGAGCCTGCCTCTCTCTTCATATGTAAAACACATGTAATTATAACGACTTTGCAGGGTTCTCATGAGGATAAATTAGAGGGCCGATCATTATCAAGAGTATTCAAGAGATGGGATCATTATTATTATCAGAGGGAAAGATGCAGACTTCATTGGCAATTAGAGATATGGAAATTATGACAATATAAAGGAGCCATGACATATTAAAGTAGCAAAAAGATATTTGAGTTCAAAGGAAAGAGGTGAATAAGAATATTTGCAACAGTTTTGCCTATAAATTCTAAACACTGGAAAGAGCCCAGGTGTCCCTCCATGGATAAAAACAGTGGCTCATTTATGCAATAAAGTACTTCCTGGCAATAAAAAAGAAGTACCCACTGATTCATGCAATAATGTGGATGAATCGCAAAAATCATCATGCCGAGTTCAAGGAGCTTCAACACAAAAGACTTTGCACTGGATGATTGCATTTGGACAAAATTATTTATCACAGAAAAATAGTCTATGGTAGAAAAACACAATACTGGGACTCCCTCTAGACGAGGGCATGATGGGTTTTCTGGAGGGATGAGGGTATTTTATATTGCTATGGAGTTTTGAATTAATATTTATCTGATTCAGACAACATACACTAAAGATGTGTGTACTTTGTCATGTAAAATTTGCCACAAAGGCTAAGGGAAAGCTGAATGGTGAAGCACTTGGGGATAAGTACACAGTACAAGTGTCTGCAATTTAATTTGAGATACATAAAGAGCAAGATGCATTGTTAGATGGTAGCCAGATTGGCATGTGATAAAAAACAATAACAACAACTGAAGTGTACCATTCAGGATATTGGTCAGCTGATCCCTTCCACTGGCACTGCCCTGGTCCCATCTCCTCCCACAGGATCCAGCACTGACACTTTTGAGCACCAAGCTTCCAGCACCTGCACCCTTGAAGGATATAATCAAACCATATCCAAACGACAGCTGGTAGAATGTAGGCAGTGAGTGTTCACTAGGAAATTATTGCAAATTTTAACCTTTCTGAAAAGTTTCGTAATGTACTAGGAAAAGATAAAAGAATAAACACTTGTAGACATTAGTCAAATAGTGAATTCATTATTCTATAGGGAAGCCCTATAAATATAAAACTGATCTTTTTCTAGAACATTCTAGCCATATGTGTATACATCGACTAAGTGATTCTAATTTGGATAAGACGTTCCAAAAAATAATTCTATGGGGGATCTATTTATTTATTCACTTCAATGTTTCGTTCATTGTTATTTATCTTTGTTAGGTCTGCCCAGGAGAACAGGCCCGCCCCTTCCTCTTCACCTGCCTGAAGCCTGTCATCTCTGGACTGTCAATCACCTGACTCACAGAGTCAGCACAGGATCCCAGGCTCTGAGGTCACTTCCGCACTCGCTAAGGTCATTTCCTGAACTGCTCTGGTCACGTCTTCCCAGGGCAGTGAGCGGTTCCCCAGGCTCTGAGGTCACTTCCGCATCCGCTGTGGCCCGCCTCCCGCCTTCCCTCCGCCAGCCGGCTCACCACACATGCCCTGTTCTTCTTCTTGAGCACCTTCCCGGCCGCGCATGCGCACGCCTCCGTCCTGTGCTCCTGTGCGGCGCCAGCCTGCTCTCCCCGCCCTTAATAAGCTTTTCCTTACCCGTGGTGCTGAAGACGGGCAGGGAGCAGAGTCGGGAGTGGCTGGACCCCGCCTCCCTCTTCTCTTTCTGGGTCATTCTGCCTCCTCGGTTGGAAGCCGGAGGACCCCACCTCAGACTTCGCGCCTTTGCCACTGGTGAGTGCTTCCCCGGCCTGACCCTCAGCTCTTCAGCTCTGCCGCTGGAGCCACAGCGCCACTTCCGGTGCTCTGGCGGGTGATTGGAGCTAAGGGTCTCCCAGACTCTCCTGCCCGGGCTGGCTTTGAACCGCGATCCTCAGATCTCAGCCTCCTGAGTAGCCAGGAGGACAGGCGGGAGCCACTGTGGGCCTTTGTGGTGGACAGTTCCCTTTATTTTATAAAGTGGCCGTCTTTATCTTTTCTGACTAGTCTACTTTGAAACTTACTTTGTGGAATATAAACATCTCTACTCCTGACTGCTTTGGGGGTCTATTTGTTTATAAGACTGTTTTCCAGCCTCTTATCCTAAGCCAGGGTTTATTTTTAATCAGATAGATGTGTCTCTTGTAAACAACAGATGATTGGTTTTGATTCAACTTACCATTCTATGTCTTTTCTTAATTATTTTAAATTGTTATTATAAAGGTGGAGTTATAGAGGAGTTACTGTTTATGCTGTCTTTTGATTGAAGAGTTGAGCCCATTGATATGGCTAGAATTGAGAAGTATAAAGCAGTACCAAGGGTACATCATTGCAATCCCTCCTTGATTTTATGGTTTCTCAACAGAAACTTTATGAGTTTTTTTCTCTTGGCCTTCTGCTGCCGTTCTGAGGTATGAGTGGTCTGTCTCATGTTCCTTTCAGCTTTTAGTATTCCTTGATTTTTTTTTTTTTGCTTGAGTTTTAACTATAATGTGTTGATGAGAGCTTCTGTGCTGTTCTGCTCTGTTGAGTGTCCTAAAATCCTCTTATGTCAGGGTGGGCTTGTCTTCATCAAGATTTTGGGAAGATACATGTTATTGCTCTTATTCCTATATTGAATATATTTTCTATGCTTTAATTATCCTCTTTCCTTCTTCTAAAATACCCATAAGACATAAATTTGGTCTTTTAATTGTGTTCTAAAGTTCTTTCGAACTCTTCCATATTTCTTTTTTATCTTTTTCTGTGTGTATTTTCTTCTACCCTATCTAGTACACTTACTCTATCATCAGGGCCAGAAATTCTGTGTTCCATATTACATACTCTTCCAGAGAGGCTTTCCGCTTTATTTTTTTTAGCTCTTGGCCTTCAGTTTGATTGTTTTTGAGGATTTCCATCTCTTTATTGAGATCTTTTTTTTCCTATCTTTTGACTTTCTTTTTTATTGTTTATCTTTGCCTTTGATCTCATTTAGTTGTTCTGCCTACTTTTTCCGAGAATTCATTTAGCTTTTCATTTGTGTTCATTTGTAATTTACTTAGCTTTGTGTCTGTTCTCATTGAATTCTTTTCTTTGTATATTCTTTATGTTCATGTAGTCACCTGTAAAGTTCCTCTTTGATTTCATTGAACATTCTTTTTTTTTATTTATTGTGAACATACTGTACAGAGGGGTTACAATTACATGGGCAAGATAATGAGTACATTTCTTATCAAGCATTGCAGCCTCCTCCTTTGTTTACCCTTCACATCCCTTCCCAGCCTCTCCCTGCCCCCCTTCATTGAACATTCTTATCAATCAACCTTTGAGCTCAGTGTATGGGATTTCTTCTACTTTGCTATTGCTCTGATCTTTTGCAGTATGATTGCTGTTTTGGTAGATAATGTGTTTTCTTGCTTACTTATATGTGGAGGATTTTACTCTTTTTTGAAGACTTTGTGGTTTGGGGCTTTTAGATGTCTGAAATCTTCCCAATAGTTTATTCTCTGTATTCTCATTGTGTTAGGTAAGTTTGTATTAGGTAAGTTGATGAGCCATTTCATACCACTGGTGTAGGAATATTTACGTATAGCAGGATACCATCAATAGCTTTGTCCACACAAGCTACTGGGGCGTCTAAGATAAGAAGTCTTTAGCTGCTGTTTGCTGGGAGGTGAAACTTGCCCTTGCTGTTTTACTTCCAGGCCTTAAGGGGCCTGCCCAGTTGGCTACTGCCCCTCAGGGATGTGACTGTGGTCGTCTGTCACCAGTGGTTATCCTCTGAACCTGCCTACTTGGACCCATGTGGGTAATGTCCTCAGGTGCCCTTGGAATGAGGTTGGTTATAATAATGTTCAGCAATGCTCCACACTCAGACACCCTAAGTGCATTCTGGGACCCTGTGCATTATAATAATGTTCAGCAATGCTCCACACTCAGACACCCTAAGTGCATTCTGGGACCCTGTGCGTGGGGTGTATAGTGGGAATATTCGTCAGCCCTTTTCCCTGCTTGATTGGAGATGGCAAGTGAGTCACTCGCCAACCATGATGTCGACACTGGCCTCTTTTCTGGTTTCATCTCATGTAGCATCTGTTCTATTTTGTGGAGCAGTGCAGCTGTTCTGTTGTTTAGTGCTTCTTGTGCCTTCAGGAAATGGCTGCCACAGTCCTCCACTCCAAGCTGCTGTTTCTCCTTGAGTTCACCAACTGAGTCTCATAGTTTCTGCTTCATACCTCAGGTTCATGGGATATGTAACCTTCCAGGAGATATCACACACACACACACACACACACACATGTGCATGCATGTACATATGCACCTGTATACATGCATACACATATACATCGGCGCACATACTAAACACATATACATACATATGTACACATACACACACAGAGGATCTAGGTCTTCTCTCTCATCTCATACTTTTCATTCATATCTCTTAAATCTCTTCCGTAAAATATACCACATTTTTTTTTTTCTGGGAGGTACTGGGGATTAAACTGAAGGTTTCACACTTGCTAATTAAGCATTCTACTACTTGTACCAGCTGCCAGCCCCTTAATTATTATTGTTTCTTTATTTTTTTTATAAGAGCACAGATTTCCTCTATTTAATTTTCATTAGTTAAATTCTGGAGGGGTTCAGCATCACATGGATTCTGTGTCCAATGGCCTTAGCAGCAAGGTTGCTTCGGAATTTGTCACAAACCATGCCACTGTTTCCATAGGCACACGTTACCTTTCCCCAGATTACTTTGGTTTTGTTAGGCTTGCCGCCAGGAGTCACTGTTGTTTTTTTGCTTTATATACATAAGCACATCTCTTGCCCAAGTAGAAATTGGTATCACCTCGGGCATAAACGCCTTCAATTTTAAGGAGAGCCGTGTGCTCCCTTTGGTTCCCGAGACCCCACTTATAGCCAGTGAAAATGGCCTTGCACCACAGCCTTCCAGACATTTTGCCTTTTAGAAGTCCTGTTCCCAGCTGGCCTCCACAGGCTCCAAGATGGCGGAGAGAGGAAAGCCTGTTTACAACCTTCAGCTGGGTATGGCGGTGCAGACCTGTAATCTCAGCTTAGTCAAGAGGATCATAAAACTTAAGTGACATAAGGAGACTTTCTCTCAAAATAATAACAATAATGATTATTATAACAACAATAACAATTTGTCTTCTATTTTATGTAGGTGCTTCAAGACCTTTTTATTATCTTTGGCATTACTAGGGTTTGTACTGAAGGCTTACTACAGGTCACTTTACCACCACACCATACCTGCAGCCCATTAACACTTTTTAATTTTTTTCCCTATATTTTAAAAATATTTACAGGGCTGGGAATGTGGCTTAGTGGTAGAGTGCTTGCCTAGCATGCATGAAGCTCTAGGTTCAATTCCTCAGTACCACATAAACAGAAAAAACCAGAACTGGCACTGTTGTTCAAGTGGTAGCGTGCTAGAAGCTCAGGGACAGTGTCCAGGCTCTGAGTCCAAGACCCCTGGCAAAAAATAAAAATACTTACAGATAAAATTGTTTATCATGTACAGTATGATGTTTTGACATATATGATGTAGAATAATTAAATTTAGCAACTGAGCAAATGTAACTTCACTTTATTTTGTTTTTTGGGTTTTTTTTGGGGTCCGGTCGTGGGGCCTGAACTCTGGGCCTGGGCGCTGTCCCTCAGCTCTTCAGCTCAAGGCTAGTGCTCTACCACTTGAGCCACAGTGCCACTTCCGACATTTTTCTTTCTTATGTGGTGCTGAGGAATCGAACCCAGGGCCTCAGGCATGCAAGGCAAGTGCTCTACCACTGAGCCACCTTCCCAGCACCACTTTATTTTGTTATAAAGACACAAAATGGCACTCACTTGGCACTTTTCAAGAATACAATTTCCTCACTAACCATAGTTTTCCATGTCACCTGGTTGGGGTTCCTTGCTCTATTCAGGAATTGTGGTAGCCTTGGTTATCTTCAGCAAGTAGAGCTGCAGTTAACATCAGGTGGTTCCCTTTAGTGTTATAGCTCTTGTTTGGCCATGAGTGCCAGAACCCACCGCCCTACAGCAACAAGCCTCAACAGCTCCAGGGCCTCAGGTGCCAGCTCTTCAGCTACAGGCAAACTGATGTCTGAGATTTCCCTTAAAAAAAAAAAATGAGGTGAGCACTAGTGACGCACACCTGTAATCCTATCTACTCAGGAGGCTGAGATCTAAGGTTATCAGTTTGAAGCCAGCCTGGGCTGGAAAGTCTGCAAGATTCTTATCTCCAGTTAACCATCAAAAGCCAAAGTGGAGCTGTAGTTCAAATGGTAGAGAGCTAACCTGGAGTAAAAAAACTCAGGCCAGGTGCCAGTGGCTTACGCCTCTAATCCTAGCTACTCGGGAGGCTGAGATCTGAGAATTGAGGTTCAGTGCTATCCCAGGCAGGAAAGTCTGTGAGACTCTTAGCTCCAATTAAATCATAGACAAAGCCACAAGTGACACTATGGCTCAAGTGGTAAAGCCTTAACCTTGAGCAAAAGCAGCTCAGGGTAGTACCCAGGCCCAGAGTTCAAGGCCCAGGACTGGCACAAAAAATAAAAATAAAAATAAAATATATTCATCAGGGCACCCGTGGTAGCTCAAGCCTATAATCCTAGTTACTCAAGAGGCCGAGAGCCTCAGATCTTGGCTCAAACCCAACCCAGGCAGGAAAGTCCATAAGACTCTTACCTCCAAATAGCCAAAAAAAAAAAAAAAAAAAAAAAAAAGCTGAGAGTTGAGCTATAGCTCAAGCAGTGGAGTGGTATCCTGAAACAAAAAGCTCCGAGACAGTTTCCAGGCCCTAAGGTCAAGACCTAGGACTGGCACAAAAATTAAAAGTGTATTGAAGAAGAATAGAGGGAAGATAATATGTGCGTGAGACACAACGCTGATTACTGTTGAAGATGGATAATAAGCACACAGGTTTCAGTACCCTGTTCTGTCCTGTGTGTCTGGAACTTCTCCTGTTCTGTCCTGTGTGTCCGGAACTTCTTTAATATAAATCAAAACCAAATGCAGTGATGTCATCATCTATTCACTGCTCAATAAGGAGAGAGGCTTTTTCAACACCCAGCCTTCAGCCAGGTCCGGATCCAGATGCATCTGGTCTTCCCAGCTTCCAGCCATGATGGTTCCCGAAGACTTGTAACAGCCCCGATTCTCATCCTTAGGAAGCTGTTATCCTCATCCTCACCCGCCAAGACCTGCAAGATCAGTCTGAACATCCTGTCCTGGACCCAGCCGCATCCCTACACTCCCAAGAACACAGGCTGGAGAACGAGCCTCTCCAGATGACCAGGAAACATTCCTAGACAAGGACCGGGCTGGGGAGGGGTCTTAAAACCTGCCGATTACATCATTTTACCAGTGGCAGGACACTAAATCAGAGGTGTGAGGCTGTCCTGAGTTCCCGCTCAACCCACCTTTGCAGACCCTCGAAGCAACTCTTCCCCAGGCTCAGATCTATCTAGGGCATGTTTGCGTCTTGTCCCATCTTTTGAGTATTTTCCCTGCTTTTACCAGGAAATGGACCAATAAGCACCAGTGACAAAAATAAGAATTTTTAAGCCAGAACGTATCTCAACTCTGCAAAGCTTCCTGAGATTAAGTTAAAATCCAGTCTCTTGGAAATCCCTGTGTGCGTGGGTCAAGAGGATGACCTGTGGGAAGGAGGCGTCCTGGTCTCTGCCTTTGGCCCATCATAGGCCTGATGGGCCTGACCAGACCGAAACAGGACACCCAGCATCCTTCACCACCACAGCTTCCACCTGCCGGCCTTCCATGAGATGTGCAGGCAGTGTGGTTCTCGTCCCGTATGTTCCTCAGTCTTCCAAAGTAAAAGTCGTGACCCTCATTGGACAGCTCAAGAGAGCTAGGCTCGGGGCAGGTCTCTTAGCATCAAGATGGAGTAGCTGAGGTTCGAAGTGTTGATTTACAAACAAAATGGAGTGGGTCAGAGCCTGGCATAGCCTAACAGCTTCTGTCCCACTCATCCTAGCCTAACAATAGCAGGCCCAGCCTGGGAGATTCCACCCCCACCCCCACCCCGCCATCAGCTCTGGTTTCAAGCCATCAGCAAGTCTTCACTGCTGCTACATGAATGCTGCCCAGCGGAATTTCACTCAAGATACAGAAGGGAGCTGAGCCTCCACCCTCAAGGAGCCTGGCGTCAGCAAGCAGGGCCGTTCACAGATGAAGACACTGGGGCTGAGAGAAGCCACACCACCTGCCCCAGCTCTGCTAGCAGACAGTCGCTGCAACACTGGAACTCAAGGCTGCAGGGTCCCCAGACCGCTGCTCCACGTCCTCTTCCTCTCACTAAAGTTCGCCCTTTAAGACACCTGAGGCCAGGGTTGGGGATGCAGCGTCACCCAGCAACAAGGACAGCGCACAGCTTCACCCGCAGGGCCCAGTGCAAAGGAAAAAGCAGAGCGCTAGTGTGGGGAAGAATCGGCTCACCCCCTGGGTCACCCACCCCCGATGGCGGCCCGGCTGCTTGCCCCTAGCCTGCAAAGGCTCAGCGCTGAGCAGGTGACCGCAGTGTCTGGCTCCAGTTAGAAGTATCTCCTCTGAGCCAGCCTGCCCTGACTCCCACATCCAGCCACCTGCCCCGTGGACGCACAGCTCTGTGACTGGCTGACCCAGCACCTTTCAGCAATTCTAACTTTGCAGATTTGCAATCTCTTGGCTGACACTGCAGCCGCTTTCTTTGCTGAGAAGCCTGATCTCGCTGACCCAGTGCCAACTTTGGCACCACGCAAATCCATTAACACCCCAGCCTGGTAACTACTTGAGGCTAAGTGCTCTTTGGCTTTATTTTCCAGAGGTGCCTCTGTACTCCCACTGCTGATCCAGCCTGCCCGTGGTTGTCTTGCAGAAAACAGCCCAGCCCTCTGAGCATGAGCTCTGCTTTCCCTCTATCTGTCACACAGTCTTACTGTTTCGGAATTAACAGGTACATAGCAACGTCAGGGAAGCCAGAGGTTGCTATAATTTTATATATCAGAAAGGCAGTTTGGGGGGCTGGGAATGTGACTCAGTGGTAGAGTGCTTGCCTAGCATGCATGAAGCCCTGGGTTCAATTCCTCAGTACCACAAAAACAAAAAGCCGGAAGTGGCTCCATGGCTTAAGTGGTAGAGTGCTAGTCTTGAGCAAAAGAAGCTCAAGGACAGTGCCAAGGCCCCAAGTTCAAGCCCCATGACTGGCAAAAAAAAAAAAAAAAAAAGACAATTTTGTATTAGTGAGCTATCTGTGACTCTCCACCCTCTGAACACTCAAGGAAGCAGCTGTGAGACCTGAGCAGGTCGTGGTCCCAGTCTCATGGTTTGAGTAGTGTTCCTAGAGCAGTGTGTATCCAGAGCTTCCTCATACCGGAGTGTCTGTGTCTAACTGATGTTACTGTTTCATAGCCCACAGCTGCCTGCAGGCTCCCAGCGGCCTGTCTTGGGGACTGAGTCCTGATTGGGAACCTGAGTGCTAAAGCAGTCAGGACTGAGATGAGTCTGTCACGGCCCCTTTGGCCATGGCTGGTTTTGGTCTGTTCAGTTTTCTGGCTGCTGTGGGATATTCCCAGCCCCAAGCGCTGCCAGTCCCCGCCCAGCCTCACCCCTCACACCACAGCTTTCAGACTGGAATGGGTTCCTAATAAAAGGAGGACTAGGCGCCAGGCTCCCTGTCTGGAATTCATGTTTTGCATGTGTATGTGAGGTTTGGTCACCCTGTCAACATTCCCACCCCCCTCCCCCCACTACCACTACCCTCACTCCTCTCAAGTTTGTAGGCTATAACCTGAGTTCTTGACTGCATTATCCCTCTCTTCTTCTGCTCAAATATTTCTTAACATTCATATCACATTTTTGTTTTTGCCAGTACCAGAACTTAAATAGGAGTAACACATCTAACCCAGTGGTAATAACACTTTAATTAGGTCACTGCAGTCTTCTACCAGAACACTGAGAATAAAGAAAGAGGTGATTACAACTTTCAACCAGCCAGGCACTGGAGGCTCACACTTGTAATCCTGGCTACTCAAGAGTCTGAGATCTGAGGATCATGATTTGAAGCTAATGTGGGCCAGAAAGTTGAGACTCTTATCTCCCATTAATCAAGAAAAGACTAGAAATGGCACTGTGGCTCAAGTGGTAGTGTGCTAGCCTTCAGCAAAAGGAGCCCCGGGACAATGTCCAGGCCTAGAGTTCAAGCCCCAGGACTGGCCAAAAACAAAAACAAAAAACTCAAGCAATTACTAGGACTCAGATAAAACCCAATGCAGAGACAAAAAATGTGGGTGGAAAAACAAGGCAACATGACTCCTCAAAAAGTCAAAAACTCCACAGCAGCAAATACTAACAATAGCAAGGTGAATGTGAATGACATGTTAAAGCAAGAATTTTAGGAAATGATTACAAGAATGATCAGTAAAATTAAAGAAAACAGGAATAAATGCCTAAAGAGAGAACACAGAGTTAAATGAAATGAAGAAGACAATGCAGGACATAAAAGAAGAACTCGGTAAAGATACAGAAGTTCTGAAGAAACTTGGAAATGAAAAGCTAAATAAGTCTAATAAAAATTCAATTGAAACCAGGTGGCGCACACCTATAATCCTAACTACCTAGGAGGCTGAGATCTGAGAATCGTGGTTAGAAGCCAGCCCCAGCAGGAAAATCCATGAGATTCTTGATCTCCAGTTAACTACCAGAAAACCAGAAGTGGTGCTGTGGCTCAGAGTGATAGAGAGCTAGCCTTGAGTGGAAAAAGCTCAGGGACAGGGTCCAGGCTCTGAGTAAAAACCCCACGATTGACAACAACAACAAATTCAGTTGCAAGTCTCTACAGGGCCCTGGAACCCCGCAGATGGGAGCGAGTCCCCAGGGACCGCCTCCTCTCTGCAGCCCCGCCTTCCTTCTCTCTGCTTCCTGGCCACCAGGACACAACAGCTTTGCTCTGCCGTGATGTACAGTGCGGGACCAAGGCACCTTAAACTGAAATTTCTAAGCACAAGCCAAAGGAAACCTTTCCTCCTTCAAGCTGGTTTCCTAGGATATTTTGCTGCAGCAACAAAGAGCTAGCGACACAAGGTCCAAATAAAATAAGGTCCAACTATAAAAGGCCTCATAGTGATCCAAGAGTAAACACACACACACACACACACACACACACACACACACACACACACACACACACACACACACACACACACACACAATGAGAAATGGAATGCCTCCCTCATCAAAGAATGGTTTTCAAGTTTTTTGTGGGTTTGGTAACAAGCAGACGGTAAGAGACAAAATGTGAGTCAATCTCTATAATCTATAAAGTTGTAGAAGAAAGCACTTCATGGCTAAACTGAAGAATATCCACCAAGTCATGATACTGTTTGTGCTGATGTGTTCAGAATCTGCGCTCTTGGAGAGGAAGGAAAAACGCTGCTTTTCTTGAGTATGAAAGCAAGAAATAATGCATCACCTGGGGTGGGCGGGGGGCCCAGAAACATTCTTTATTTTTGTCAATCGTGGGGCTTAAACTCTGGGCCTGGGTGCTGTCCCTGCGCTCTACCGCTTGAGCCACAGCGCCACTTCCAGTTTTTTTAGTGGTTTATTGGAGGTAAGAGTTTCATGGACTGGCCAGGTGCTGGTGGCTCACGCTTGTAATCCTAGCTACTCAGGAGGCTGAGATCTGAGGATCACGGTTCAAAGCCAGCCCGGGCAGGAGAGACCGTGAGACTCCTATCTCCAATAAAACACCAGAAAACCGGAAGTGGCACTGTGGCTCAAGTGGTAGAGCGCTCGCCTTGAGCTGCAGAGCTGAGGGACAGCGCCCAGGCCCAGAGTTCAAGCCCCATGGCCGACAAAAAAAAAAAAAAAAAGTTTCATGGACTTTCCTACCCGGGCTGGCTTTGAACCGTGATCCTCAGATCTCAGCCTCCTGAGTAGCTAGAATGCCAGGCCTGAGCCACTGGCGCCAGGCCTGAAACAGTCTCTAAAGAGGGGATTCCAGTACCGTTGAAAAGCACATGAGAGGAGGGAGGAGAGAACCATCACGGCCAAGCCAGTAAGTGCCGGAGTGGGGCCGGGCTCCAGGCCCCAGCGTGCTCACGGCCTCTTCGAGGAGCATGTGGCCTGGTCCGGCTGCTCACACTCCTCACACGCAGTGCTGTGCACACTCAGCTGTGTCCGGCCTCGTGCACACTCAGCTCTGCTGCAGAGGAGGGCTGTGGGGGAGGGGTGACTGCTGCTGGGGAGGGCTTAGGGGAGGGCTGGGGGGGAGAGCTGTGGGGGAGGACTGTGGGGAGGGGGGACTGTGGGGAGGGGGGACTGTGGGGAGGGGGGACTGTTGGGGAGGGGGGACTGTGGGGAGGGGGGACTGTTGGGGAGGAAGGCTGTGGGGGAGGGAGGACTGTGGGGAGAGGGGACTGTTGGGGAGGGGGGACTGTGGGGAGGGAGGACTGTGGGGAGGGAGGACTGTTGGGGAGGAAGGCTGTGGGGGAGGGAGGACTGTGGGGAGGGGGGACTGTTGGGGAGGGGGGACTGTTGTTGGGGAGGGGGGACTGTTGGGGAGGGGGGAAGGCTGTGGGGGAGGGGGGACTGCTGGGAGGGAGGACTGTGGGGAGGGGCTGGGGCCTGGGTGAGAGGAGCTTCCGCCCTCCTGATCCTCAAGAGCAGAGCGCGCTCCTGAGTGTCAAGTGCACATACATCTGCACACACACGTGCAGCCTGTATTGACTGCACGTCTGCATTGCACACATTAGTTATACAGTATTTGAGTTTTTGTTTTGTAAAACACGGTATCACTGTGCCACCCAGGCTGCCTCTGACTCTGTGATCTTGCCTCAACCGCAACGCTGGGATTACAGGTGTGCACTACCATGCCTGCCTAATAAATCATTGGGGTGTGTGTGTGTGTGTGTGTGTGTGTGTGTGTGTGTGTGTGTGTGTGTGTGTGTGTGTGTGTTGAGTGTACATCGATGTACTGGCACGTATGCATGTGTGCATATGTATATGTATGTATATATGTGATTATGTGCATGCATATTGATATACTCGTGTGTGTATATATGAATATGCTGATGGGTGTGTAGTTGCTATTATGCATGTGTGTATATATATGTGATTATGTGATGCATATTGATACATTCATGTGTGTGAATGTGCTGGTGGTATGTGTATTTGCTGGTATGCATGTGTGTATGTATATATGGGATTATGTACATCCATATTGATATACTTGTGTGTGTATGTGCTGGTGTGTGTGTGTATGTATGGCTATAGGTGATTATGTGCATGCATATTGATGCATTCCCTGGTGTGCATGTACATGTTTACAGTATACAGCAGAACGCTTTTTGGTGAACCCACCCCCTGCAGCTCCGTCCCCACAGTCCCACCTTGTCCTGCACTCTGCTCCTCTCAGAGCTGATTTGTCTGGCGCAGGTTCAACCCAGCAGCACCACCTGCTGGCCCTGCTGTCTCTGGGCGACCGTGATTGGCCACCAGTGCAGAGGAACAATGTGCATACCTCCCCACCATCCCATCGTGGGACAAGTTGAAACTACTGCTGGTTGAGTAGCACTTCTGGAATATTCCTGCCAAAGATAGGGCCCTGAATAGAATCACAGGGTGGCAAAGGATGTCCTCAAGTGGGGGAGGTCTACAGACGGTTGATGCTCATCCAAAATGTCAAGGTCATAAAGGTCGAGCAAAGACTAAGGCTGCAGGACCTGAGGAGACACAACAGCTCCATGCCACGTGCCTTCCACGTGGGGTCCGCTCGCGTGCAGAGCCCGGCCGGCCGCAGGTGAGAGGTGAGCGGCAGCGATGCACCTGAGGACTTCCTGACCTGAGGCCGTTGAGGAGACAGGAGGAAGCCTTCGGGGCAGGAAGTACACTGAGGTACGGGTGGCAGGGGTGGGGTGGAGGGGGTAGTGTGGTTCCTGGGAAGAATAGAGCTCTTGTTGAAGGGCGGGTCCTTCAGATGTCACAATGGCGGGCGGCCTGTATCTCACTCATCAGCAGGCTGTCATCGAGACCAAAGATACAATTTAAAAATGTTTGGAGGTGTGGCTCTGTGAGTTGAGCAGGAGCTAATGAGCAAAAGCAGCAGGTACTGAGTTCAAGTGTTGGTCTCAGAACTAAAAACAAAGGAAAAACAGAAATCTGAGACTGTAATGGTGCCCTCGGCCCAAAGGATTTCACAGAGCTGCCGTGCATTCCGTCCGCTGGCAGCCAGAGGACGTCTCCATAAAGGCCAGAAAGCAAGTCTTAACAAAATTTCCTAAATCGTAATAGGCTGTCATGGAATTAAAAATAGAAACCAATAGTAAGGCAAATGCAGAAACTTCATACACATGGAGGTCGAAAAATACACTTTTGAACAATCGGCGAGTCAGGGAAGATGTTAGGAAAGCAGCGGCCTCCTAGAAGCTTCTGCACACAGCAGGGGTGGGGCTGGAGCTATGAGTGCCTTTTTTAAGAAGTCGGAAAGGGTTTGGTAGAGCGCTAGCCAGTGAGCGAGAGCAATAGGTACCAAGTTCGAGTCCCAGTCTCAGACCTAGAGAGAGAGAGAGAGAGCACTCCAACAAGTAATGATGCAGCTCAAGCTCAGCTACACAAGAGCTGGTCAAATCTCAAATCAGTAAAGAAATGATCAAAATTAGTGCAGAAATGACCTAAATGGAGACTAAAAGAACAACACAACCAAATAAGTGAAACAGGTGGTTCTTTGAAAAGATAAATAAGATTTAAAAACCCATCCCCAAACTAATCAAAAAAGAAGAGTCAATAAAACTAAATATAAAAAAGGGAATCACATGACAAATACCAATGAAATTCAAAGAATCATTATGCATATTTTAGCCTTTCATTATGGAATGTTTTGAAAACATAAACTGAAGAATCTAGAAGAAATGGGTGCTTCTAAATATCCTTGACCTGGGGCTGGGAAGGTGGCTCAGTGGTAGAGTGCTTGCCTTGCATGCATGAGGCCCTGGGTTTGATTCTTCAGCACCACATAAGCAGAAAAAAGCCGGAAGCAGCCCTGTGGCTCAATTGGTAGAGTGCTAGCCTTGAGCTGAAGAGCTGAGGGACAGCGCCCAGGCCCAGAGTTCAGACCCCCATGACTGGACCAAAAAATAAATAAATAAAATTTTATATATATATATATATATATATATATATATATCCTAGGCCTACCAAAATTGAGCTAGGAGGATATAAAAAACCACCGGTAATGAGCAGTGACATTGAAAGGAGCTGGCCAACTAGACTGGACTGCAACTCTGCAGGGATCTTAGCGTGGCTCACATTAGCTGTGTGGCTCCTGGCAAGAATGGAACCTCTCTGAGCCTCAGCTTTCTACAGTGCAGAAGCAGGACGGTGATGTCTACCTTGTCGGGTTGCAGTCAGGATGAGAAAGGGTTATACAGACTCTGTTCCATGCGCGTCCATCATCTACCTTTGATAGTCTGCCCCAAAACCTCTTGGGAACCCCTTATCAACAGAGTTTTACAACCATTCTGGAATATTCTAATCAAACCACTTACAGTTGCCCACATGGGTTATAGTCCTGCTTACTATCACATTATTGTCATAGTCACACATCCAGGATATCCTTAGATTCCTACTCAGCCTTCAAACCCAGTTGAGCTGCCTCCTTCGGGTATCTGTATGTGTTTATGTATATATACATAATTTTACTCCGTGTACTTATGTGTTTATTTAGCAATATTGGGGCTTGAAGTCAAGACCTCATGATTGATAGGCAAATGCTCTACAATTTGAGCTACACCTCTAACCCTTGAATGTCTCATTTCTGAAGCGTTCCCTGGCACATACCCCCACAAACGTGCTGATATTTCCTTCTGAGTCTGATCATTTGTTACTAGATCACGAAGATGCATAGTTACCTCTCACTTAGAGAATCTATGATGCATCTCACCTCTCACCTAACTATGCTTTTAAGACATCCATGCAGGGCACTGCTTATTATTCCTGATTGCTTTACGTATGAAAAAGCTGAGTCTCCAAGGTAAGTAAACGCTGTGACAGTCATGCCTGAAATCTAGCACTCAGGAGGCTGAGGAAGGAGGATTGTAAGTGTGAGGCTAGCCTTGATTACATCTCAAAACCTGGTCTCAACTCCCGTCCCCCCCCCCCAAATAAAAAAAGCTTGCTCTAGGCCTGACAGCTGAGAAGGGGCAGAGCTAGAACTCAAACCTTGGGCTTCCCCGTTCAGAGCCACGAGAACCTCACTGTGGCCTTGGCTCTGTCCCCGAGGCCAGGAGCCTCGGGTATGGACAGAGCACCTGCCTTGAGAGGTGCTGGGGACCGGATGGAGTGACCGAGGAGGGCGCGCGCGTCCTTCCCCACTTGACCACCAGAGGGCGCAGCCGCACCGCTCCAGCGCCGCCTCTGCAGGGAAGGGCCGCCGAGACGCACTGGGTGTGTCTCATGCTGATTCCTAACTCAACCTTCAGAGCTCCTGGACCAGAGGATTCCTGCGCAAGGCTAAGCAAAACTATGTGTCGCATGGGCTTGATTCTAGGGAGCCAGGGCACGCCCCTCCCCCCTCGTTCATGTCGCAGGTCACCCCCAAGGCCTCAGGCTCACAGAGGGCCTGTTGGCTCTGGCTGGGAAAGTTGCCGAAGGTGGCTCAGTGGTAGGGGGCTTGCCTTGCACGCATGAGGCCCTGGGTTCCATTCCTCAACACCACATAAGCAGGGGAAAAAAGCTGGAAATGGTGCTGTGGCTCAAGTGGTAGAGCGCTGGCCTTGAGCTGAAGAGCTGAGGGACAGCGCCCAGGCCCAGAGTTCAGGCCCCACGACCAGCAAGGAAAACCCCAAAAAACAAAATAAAACCCGAAAGTCTAATTTAACCAGAAGCCATGCGCCACCTCGGCCCCTGTGCCGTCGTGCACTCTCGCCGGTAGGCAGAGGACAAGCCTAGCACGGGCGAGGATGGCATGGGCGTTGATAAGTATATTTCCATTTTCTCAGCCCAAACTAACGGGAGGCCAGCAGAGCCCCACTATCGCCCTTCATTTGCTGTCGCTGCTGCTGATTTTCAAGGTGGAGTCTCACCTCGTGCCCAGGCCTGTGCTTGGCCCACCGTTTGCCTGCATTAGGCTTCCTGTCATGCCACCAGGCCCTGGCTTCCCCCGTTGAGATGGAGCCTTCCAGACTTTTCTACCTGTGCTTGCTGGGAATCTCCCGTCCATCTCAGCCACCTGCATAACTAGGATGACAGGCGCACACCACAGGGCCGGGACACGAGTTGAGAAGAAGTCTCCTGAACATTTCTGCCTGGGCTGGCCTTAAACTATGTTCCTCCTATTCTTAGACTCCCAAGGAACCAGGACTACGAGCTTGAGCTGCTGACGATTTCCCACTTCCCATCTCCCCAGAGGCAGACATTTTAACACATAAATTATGAATCTCTTGCAAAGTAAGTGCGTGTTACCTTCCGTTGGTACTGCTTTCTATACACATGGTTGCCCAACTCGCGATGGTTTCAACTTGGGTTTTGGCTTTTGATCTTACCATGGTGCAGCAGCAGTACATAGTCAGTAGAGAGCCTCCTTGGAATTTGCGGTTGGCTAGGATGAAATGTGTGTTCAGCTGATGACGCTTTAAACACGCGGGAGCTGCCAGGCTCCAGCGGCGTCATTGGCGGGAGCCCGCCTGCGTGCCCGCCTGCTCCTGCCCGCCTGCGTGTGTCCTCCTGTGTGCCCACCAGCGCGTGCCCGCCTGCTCCTGCCCGCCTGCGTGCCCGCCTGCTCCTGCCCACCTGCTCCTGCCCGCCTGCGTGTGTCTGCCTGTGTGCCCACCAGCGCGTGCCCGCCTGCTCCTGCCCACCTGCTCCTGCCCGCCTGCGTGTGTCTGCCTGTGTGCCCACCAGCGCGTGCCCGCCTGCTCCTGCCCACCTGCGTGCCCGCCTGCTCCTGCCCACCTGCTCCTGCCCGCCTGCGTGTGTCTGCCTGTGTGCCCACCAGCGCGTGCCCGCCTGCTCCTGCCCACCTGCGTGCCCGCCTGTTCCTGCCCTCTGTCCGCGCTGCTTTCTCGCGCACGGCTCTCTGTCCATCGCTAAGCCGGGCTACTTGCCACGGGGCTCTCCACGCCCGTCCCCAGGGCTCCGTTCGTCTTTCTCATTCCTCGCGCTCGGTTCCTCAGCCTGGGTCTCCCCGTTGGCTTTCATTCAGGTTGCTGATTCTTCCGCAGTTCTCTGCTTCTCATGAGCCCTGATCAGCTGCAACGGCTCTGTTTTTATTTTTAATTTTCCTGCCGGGCGCCAGTGGCCCATGCCTCTAATCCCGGCTACTCAGGAGGTTGAGATCTGAAGATCACGGATCAAAGCCAGTCCAGACAGAAAAAGTTTGTGAGACTCTTATCTCCAATGAACCATCAGAAAACCTGAAGTGACTCTGTGGCTCAAGAGCTGAAGAGCTCAGGGACAGCGCCCAGGCCCAGAGTTCAAGCTCCAGGACACACACACACACACACACACACACACACTCTCTTATGTCTGTATTCATATTCTCTATGTAATTCGACGCTGTTCTCGTGTTTTCTTTTCATTCTCTCCATGTTTTCCTTCAGTTTCTTGATCCCCAATAGTAGATTTAAAGCACTCATCTTCCAGTGCCGTGTCTGAACCTCCAGGTCCTCGGCCTCCTCAGGGTCATTTTTACTGGCCGCTCCCTGGGCGTGGCCGGTGCACCCTGATTCTTGTGTCTCTCATGGTTTCTTCTGCCGTTGACAATAGGACCCTTCAAGTCCTGTGGTTTCCTTTTCAGTGCTGGGGATCAAACCCAAGGCCTTGCCGAGCCTGGCAAGCCGCTGCGCCTCTTCAGCACTCCGGTAAAGCAGATGGATGCCTTCTTAGAATGCTTTGGTTAAACACACAAACAAAAACTCATAGGATTCTAGCAGAAACAAAGTCTAGGGGTTGGAGGCATGGTTCAATTGGTACAGCACTAGCCTATGAGTAAAAGCAGCAGGTACCGGGTTCAAGTCCCAGTGTTAGACCTAAATAAAAAAAGAAAAGAAACGAAGTCTATGTATAGGTGGTTACCAGCTTTTAAAATTTTGTGACATAATAATATGCCTGTCATCCTAACTACTCAGGAGACTGAGATCCGAGGAGCACAGTTCAAAGCCAGCCCTGGCAGGAAAGTCCGTGAGACTATCTTCAGTTAACCACCAGAAAACTGGAAGTGGCGCCGTGGCTCAAGTGGTAGAGCGCTCTCCTTGAGCTGAAGAGCTGAGGACAGCGCCCAGGCCCAGAGTTCAAGCCCCACAACCGACAAAAAAAGAGAGAGAAAGAGTTGTCTCTGTGGCTCAAGTGCTCAAGTTCTAGTCCAAGCAAGCAAGCTGAATGAGCACAAGGTCCTGTTCAAACACAAGTGCTGTGCCCCCAAATGAGCGTACTAACCCCAAGTAAATTAATTAGTCCAGGCATGGCGTGCACACGCAGGGAGGCTGAGGCAGAGGAAGCATGAGTTTCAGTGCCTTTTAGAAAAAAATCATTTTAAATAGCACCATGTATTGACAAATTAACAGTTATCATGATTTCTGATGAGTAAACGTTATTTTGAGATATCTTGAACAGCTATAATGAAATAGAAAAACATCTATATGATTTTTTTTCACAACAAAATTTAGCATTCTAGCCAGCTGTCGGTGGCTCATGCCTGTAATCCCAGCTTACTCAGGAGACTGAGATCCGAGAATCTCAGTTCATCAGTGAGGAAAGGAAAGTAGCCCATGAGACTCTTCTCTCCAATTAAGAAAGGAGTTAGAGGGGCTGGGAAGGTGGCTCAGTGGTGGAGTGCTTGCCTTGCATGCATGAGGCCCTGGGTTTGATTCCTCAGGACCACATAAGCAGAAAAAGCCGGAAGTGCCACTGTGGCTCAAGTGGTAGAGTGCTAGCCTTGAGCTGAAGAGCTGAGGGACAGCGCCCAGGCCCACAGTTCAGGCCCCACTACCAACAAAAAAAAAAAAGAAAGAAAGGAGTTAGGGCTATGATTCAAGTGGTAGAGCACCAGCCTTGAGAGAAAAAGCTAAGGGACAGCATCCAGGCAATGAGTTCAAGCTCCAGTACTGGTACAAAAATAACTAAATAGGAGAGTACTTACTGTCAATGCTAAAATGCCTCTGCGTTCTATGAACCCTGCGCAAGGTGTATTTCACCAGTGGAGAACCTGAACAGGTGAAGAGTCCCAGGCTGTCTGGTAGAGTCTACGGAGGACCAAGCCCCTGCCCGCTGGAGAGCCGGATGCTGCATCACAACATCGCCGGCTGGGTTTGCACTTGTGGTGGCCAAGAAAGTCTGCATATTTCTGGCTCCCGGGAAAATGAGGAGAAGGCTATCTTTAAACCACGCACGAGCTGTGCAGAGCGGGCCTTCCTTCAGGAATCGAGAGCTTGACTTCGTTTCTATCCGCAGCCCCCTTCTCTGAGTTGCAGGAAATAAAACCTTGCCAATTCCGAAATTCCTCGGTTGACTCGGGATAAAATTAGACGGTCTCTGTTTATCTGCTCAAACCATTCCCCTCGAGTACAGCGGCCTCTGTCCCTGCACACTTCAAGCATCCGGGCAGGAGGGGAGGGCAGCTTCCTTCCCGGTGGCATGCGTGGGATGTGTCAACATTCACACGCGTGTGCCGTGGAGGGCATCCCACACCGTGCCATGTGCCTGCCGGACACAAATGCCAGTGCCAGGCCCCTAGTGGGCAGCCAACAGGGAGGGTCCCCTTGTACAGATGAGGACACAGGTCCAGAGGTGTCACAGAGACTGAAGAGTGCGCATCCAGAGCCTTCTTCACACTGCCTCTGAGGTCCGGAACACCTGCCCTCTTCCCCCGCGTGGAGCCTCAGTGGCACCGATTTTTTTTTTTTTTTTTTTTTTGCCAGTCCTGGGACCTGAGCTCTGGGCCTGGGCGCTGTCCCTCAGCTCTTCAGCTCAAGGCTAGCGCTCTACCACTTGAGCCACAGCGCCACTTCTGGCTTTTTCTGCTTATGTGGTGCTGAGGAATCGAACCCAGGGCCTCATGCATGCAAGGCAAGCGCTCTGCCACTGAGCCACCTTCCCAGCCCAAGGTGGCACCGATTTTAACATCCAGACTGGGCCTGTCCCCGGCACAGGACAGCACGTGATGGCCGCTGTGCCCAAGTCAGAACCACAGGCCTGACCCACACCACCTCTCCAAAAGCGGGCTCGGCACCCGGCCCCTCCGCCCTCACGTCCTGAGCTCTTCTAGAAGTTTCTCCCAGATCCCTACCCCAACCTGGGGCTCAGCCTGAGGAGGGCAGAGCCAGACCTGTCCCTGCACCCCCTTCCCCACTCCCCGCCCCTCCCCTCAGCACACCCCGCCTGCCTTCAGCCCAGGGCCTGGTCCCCCCAGCTCTGACTGGGGGTTGTGTTTGCTTGGAGTGGAGAACTCGCGTGGGGCCGGACAGAGCAAGCACAGGCCAGGATTCGGGCTGCGCTCTCGGGACCCACAGTGGAGAGGCCGTGAGGGCCGAGGGAAGCCGTATGGGAAGCAGGCCCAAGGCCAGAGCATTGAAAGAGCGGGCTCTGAGGTTTCAGAGGGGAAACTGAGGCCCAGTTGGGCTGAGTGCCGAGTAACAGAAACCTGACTGTCCTGGGCGTCAGCCCCACAGGCCGGAGTCACGGCTCCTACCTGCTTTTGCTTAAGGCTCAAACAACCATTTCTCTGTGGCCCGTGGCTCAGCTACATTTTGACATTTGAAGGTGTACGTAGGGCAGGGTGAGGAGGGGATCTTGGGGAGCAGGGTGGAGCCTGGGAGCCGCGCCCCTCTGCTCTATCTAGGGAAAAGACTACCCACCCCCACCCCAAGGCTCGCTGACACAGAACGTTAACAGCGAAGGGATGCCTTTGCCCCCCAAACTCCCCACATCGTGGGAGATCCAGTGAGGCATGAGCTTCCCGGAGCCAGGGCAGGGACGCAGCTCAGCCTCTGTGACTCTTCCTTAGGCTGCTTATGAAGATTTTTTTTTTTTTTGTCAGTCGTGGGGCTTGAACTCTGGGCCTGGGCGCTGTCCCCCAGCCACCAATGCCTGGCTACCAGGGACCTTTCACGCCACGTATGCTTTCAGCTGTGTCCAGAAAAAGCTGGAAGTGGCGCTGTGGCTCAAGTGGTAGAGCGCTCGCCTTGAGCTGAAGAGCTGAGGGACAGCACCCAGGCCCAGAGTTCAAACCCCACAACCATCCAAAAAGAAAAAAAAAAAGGAAAGAGAAAAAAAAAACTCTTTGAGCTTGTGGAGGTGTTCTCCCCAGCAATTCATGGGGATAACACAAATGTCACTTCTAGTAGTAACAATACTATAAATCATCTTTGAAGTGGGGAGCCAGTGGCTCACATCCGTAATCCCAGCTACTCAAGGGGCTGTGACTCAAGCAGTAGAGCACTAGCCTTGAGCGTAACAAGGCTGAAAGACAGCACCCAGGCCCTGAGTTCAAGCCCCAGGACTAGTAGATCCTAGTAAAGAATAGAAGTATCTTTGGCATCTGGATAAAGGTGAAACAGCATGGAAACATCAAAAAAAGCTCAGTGCCGTTCAACAATTAAGATGCCATTGATGAGGACCTGGCTCCCTATGTCTACTTATAAAGCACTGCCAACAGGGCAGCCTAGACCACAGGAAGTGATCACCTGTACTACAGGAAGTGATCCCCATGTTACAGGAAGTGATCCCCTGTACTACAGGAAGTGATCGCCCCACGGGAGTGTGTAGAGGGTCCCTCCAGAGGCTCTGAGAGAATCCACCCTGGGCTCTCTGCCTGGCCCAGCGCATCTTCCTTCTATGCCCGTTCCTGTGTTCAGATTTCCCATTTTCTTGAGATGAGTGAAGAAAATGCCCTTGCTTGCAACAGCTTTTAAACTAAACTGAAATTGAAAAAGAAGAAAACCAAATCTCCCGTTTTTGTTATACCGGTCACCCTGGCTGAGGGCCTGCTCTAGTGACCTCATTTCACGTTATTTTAAAAAATACATACATACATATATATTACTTTATTTTTAAATATATTTTAATGTATATATACATTGCTTTAAGTGCGAGACCAGCACTTGAACCCGGTACCTGACAGTGGCTCAGTGGCTAGCACTCTTCCAACTGAGCCATGCCTCCAACCCCTATTTCTAAATGACGGTGACGTACAGAGGGGTTGCAGTTAGCGTAAGTCAGGTAAAGAGTGCACTTCTTTTTGGACAGTGTCACCCCTTCCCTCGTTCTCTCCCAGTTTTTGCCTCCTGTCCCCACCCACACGTTGTGTGGTTCATTTTCAATATAGTGTCTAGTGAGTGCCACCGCCCCCACTTTGTCCCTCTGTTTCTGTGCTCTCTCCTTACCTTCCCAAAGACAGATAAACCAACAAACAAGACAAAAAGAAAAGAAAATGAAAATGGCTACGAAGAAAACCTCTTGTTTCCATTTCCTGGCGTTCATTTCAGTGAATCTTATTCCGAATGACCAGATGCACATGGCGCTGCACCTCTGTGTTCCTCTCCGGAGAATGTTCTCCTTTAGGGATCTCATTTGACTTCCATGGCCTCAGTTATGACCTTGAATCTTAACCTTGAGTCTACTGGGGGCTTAGGACTCCAACACAGCTTTCCTGGGGGACCCAATGAAACCCCTAACAGATGTGAAATGACTTCCAGGCCCTACTGGACTAGAAATGACAGCCTAGATCCCAGCACTGTCCCAGCCGGCCCCCGACAAGTCTCTTCCTTTAACAAGAAAATGCTTTGAAGAGTCATTGAAGAAGCATCATAGTTCTGACCCAAAGCTAATTAAAAACTGTCACGGGCAACTAGGACCTCAGACTCTTTTTGTTTTGGTCAGTCGTGGGGCTTGAACTTGTGGCCTGGGGCTGTCCCTGAGCTCTTCAGATCAAGGCTGGCACTCCGCCACTTGAGCCAGAGCACCACTTCTGGTTTTCTGGTGGCTCATTGGAGATAAGAGTCTCACGGACTTTCCTGCCCAGGCTGGCTTTGAACGGTGATCCTCAGATCTCAGCCTCCTGAGTAGCTAGGATGACAGGCGTGAGCCACGGGTGCCCGGCCCTCAGTCTCTTAAGTGAGCTCCCGTGCAGACTGGAGACCTGGGCATGACAGACTTGCCTGCGGCTCGGCTCGAGCGCAGCCGGGCTCTGCACGCCGGGCCAGAGCTGCGTTTAGCTGTCAGCCCCGCTGCTTATGAGCTGTGCGGTGCTTCCTCTGAGCGTGTTATCTCACTACAAAATGAGGATGCAAATGTCTGGCCAAAAATGCTGGTTAGTCTTTATCTCTAGTTCCCCCTTTTTCCTAATGAACAGAACTCAGTGTTTTAGACAGTCATATTACCACCCGAAAGACAAGAGTGAGTACAGTCCCCAGCCTTTCAAAAAGAATGGAAAGCTCGCTGTTACCATCTCTTTCTTCTTCCTGTTGCTGAAGTAAGAAGATAGTAACTGGAGCTAAGGATGCGATCACTGGAGCAATGGCAGCCATTTTATACCTGAGGGGAAGCCTTGGGAAAGGAAGTCACATATTGAGGAAGTAGAAAGATAAGGACCCAGGCTCTCGCTGATGCCCAGGCGCTGCTTACCTCTAGATTTCCTTTGGATGAGAGAGAAACTTAGACAAACGAATCTTATTTTAAGGCTGGGGAGGGGGTCATCTGCATCTAACATAGACCCAGTATATCATGAAGCCCAAACATAAGGCCTCCAGTGCCGGGTCCGGTGTGTTCACAGTGGCGCCGGGCGCAGGGGGCCGCTCAGTCTCCCACAGGGCCAGGGGAGGAAACCAAGAATTGATTCTTCAACATTGCATTTTAACTTTAAATGTGGATAAATGGAGTAGCTGCCTCTGGGTAGACTTAGTAATTCACCCTTATTAAGGCTTTCATTTAAAATAAAGTTGTTGTTTCCAGATAACTCCAC
Source organism: Dipodomys merriami (assembly GCF_024711535.1). Taxonomy (NCBI): domain Eukaryota; kingdom Metazoa; phylum Chordata; class Mammalia; order Rodentia; family Heteromyidae; genus Dipodomys; species Dipodomys merriami. Next base: position 536,031 of record NW_027202383.1, read on the forward strand.
TTACAGCCTCATATTCCACTGGTTGCACATGTATACTAAAACATGCAATTAAAGTAATGAGTACTTGGGATAAACAGGTCGGGAACAAACAGCTTCCCCTCCGTGACGGGAGCAGAGTCCTGCGGCTGGGGCAGGCGTGTGCAGGGGACAGGAGGTTTGTTGTTTTGTTTTTGCTTTTCTGTGCTGGGCCTGGGGCCTGGGCGCTGTCCCTTAACTTTTTTTACTCCACACCTGTGCTCTACCCCTTGAGCCACAGCTCCACTTCTGGCATTTTGGTGCTCACTGTAGATACAAGTCTCATGAGAATCTCATGGACTTTCCTGCCCAGGCTGCCTTTGAACCTCCATCTTCAGATCTCAGTGTCCCGAGTAGCTAGGATGACAGGTGTGAACCACGGGTGCCCAGCGGATGTCGGCCAGTGGGAAGCGATGATCTGCCCGCAAGTTGCTGTTGTTACAGGCGCTGCACACGAGTCGCCTGAACATCACAGCTAGCTCCGTCGTCCATGTTACAGAAAGGGAAACAGAGGCTCCAGGACCCGGAGTATTGTGCCCCAAACCACACACAGCATGTGGCAGGGTGGAGCAGGGACCCCACAGCTCATTTCTTGGGCTCCAAACCGTGGGCTTCCCTACTATAGTTCTGCTTTGCAGAAATAAAACTTTCGGGCTGGGAAGGTGGCTCAGTGGTAGAGCACTTGCCTTGCATGCCTGAGGCCCTGGGTTTGATTCCTCAGCACCACATAAGCAAAAAACGCTGGAAGTGGCGCTGTGGCTCAAGTGGTAGAGCGCTCGCCTTGAGCTGAAGAGCTGAGGGGCAGCGCCCAGGCCCAGAGTTCAGGCCCTAGGAACCACAAAAAGAAGAAGGAGGAGGAGGAGGAGGAGGCGGCAGCAGCAGCAGCAGTTTGGGAGTTTTCTTGGGCCTGCTCAATCGGAATGAGTAAGTGAATGAATGAATGAATGAATGAATGAGTATTCAGCGCTCTGTCTTAGGATGGCCACACTCCATTTCCCACGGGGGCTCCTGAGAGGTGGGTGGAGGTTGGGCAGCGCTGAGTCCGGGGCTGGTTTTATGGCTCTTTGAGAGTATTTGTGGCTGGCACTTAGAAGACCCACATTGAACCAGCTTTGTTTGCCCCTGACCGTCGGGCCAGCCAGCGAGCACGGGCTGAGGCCCTCCGGCCTCCGGCTGGCCGCGCTGCTTCCCAGGACTCAGACCCCAGAGGCCCGGGCCTGCCCCAGGGCCTTTACAGTCTGGTGGAGACAGACAAGGGACCAGGAAACCACAGAGCCCAGGGGTGCGGGGGAGGGGGGGGGGGAGGGGGGAAGGATGGAAGCCCCCACCCGGGGTGGGGTGCAGAGCCTCGAGAGGAGGGGGCTTCGGCCCGGAAGAGGCCTCGGGTGGGGGTGGAGGCCGGGCCCGGCGCTGGCACCCCGAGCTTCAGGACGCCCTGAGGCCGGTCCGGAGCGTCGCCCTGGCCGGGGAGACACTTCTAGCTGCCGTCCATCGTCCTAAACCAGCGGCCGTGAAGATCTGACTCCAGCATGTCCTTGCTTCCCCGGCCCCGCCCCGCCCCGGCCCGGCCCCGGCCCGGCCCGGCCCCCGCCCAGGCCCCGGCCCGGCCCCATCCAGGCCCTGCCCAGGCCCGGCCCCGCCCCGCCCCGCCCTGCCCAGGCCCCGCCCAGGCCCCATCCAGGCCCCGCCCCTGCCCGGCCCCGCCCCGCCCAGGCCCCGCCCCGGCCCGGCCCCGCCCCCGCCCAGGCCCCGCCCCAGCCCCATCCAGGCCCCGCCCAGGGCCCACCCAGGCCCCGCCCCGGCCCCATCCAGGCCCCGCCCCGGCCCCGCCCCGCCCCGCCCTGCCCAGGCCCCGCCCCAGGCCCGGCCCCACCCCGCCCCGCCCTGCCCAGGCCCCGCCCCGGCCCCATCCAGGCCCCGGCCCCGCCCCGCCCTGCCCAGGCCCCGCCCCAGCCCCATCCAGGCCCCGCCCCGCCCTGCCCAGGCCCCGCCCCAGCCCCATCCAGGCCCCGCCCAGGGCCCACCCAGGCCCCGCCCCGGCCCGGCCCGGCCCGCCCCACCCCGGCCCTCGCGCTCCCTGCAGCCCAGCCTGTCGCTGTGCGGCACGGCACAGCCTGAGGGGAATGGGATGGGGATGGGCGCGGAGGCTCACCGGAAGCCTCGCGTGACAGGCCGGACGTGTTCACTAGCAGCACACAGGGAAGCCGGCCCGCGCTGGCGCGTTCACGCGTGACTCCGCTTCCCCGGTCACAGCCACCCCGAGCTCCGCCATGCGGAGGCACACACCGCGGCCAGCGGCCTACGCCTGGCGGCGCAGCTTAGGGGTAGCGCTCGCTGAGCATGCGCGAAGCCCTGGGGAAAAGCCGGAAGTGGCGCTGTGGCTCAGGTGGTGAAGCTCCAGCCTTGAGCGAAAAAGAAGCTCGGGCCAGCGCCCAGGCCCCGAGTTCAAGCCCCAGCCCTGGAAAACAACAATTGTTATTAAATAACTCAGGTTCCATCGCGCACTTGGCGCTGTGAGCCCGCGGCGTGGCCGGCAGGAGCACTGGGCTGGGAGTCCGCTCCAGACAGGCGGTTGGGCTGTGAGGGGGCCGGCTGGGCATCGTGTCCCCTCCTGCTCTCGTCCCCTCTGCCCTGGACGCCTGGCACAGAGCTGCCAACACGTGGGTCCGCGCGAGCCCCAGTGTTCACACCGCCACGCGCTCCACGCAGGCTCCCAGCGCTCAGGAAGATCCGGGCACCCCACGGGGCCCGCCACGTCCCCGCGCCAGGGGACGCTGCGCCGCCTTTGTTCCCGCGGATGACGCAGAGAGAGTGAAACCGACGTGTGTTGCTGGGGAACAGACTGGGAGAATGCCGCTCCTTCTTCCAGAGCCACAGACCCACGCACGCTCACCGGTGGGCGGTGGGAAGGGGGCCGGCCTGCCCCGCACAGCGCATCCTCCCGGGCTGCGACTCCAACCGTGCTCCGTGTCCCCGCGGTCTGCCATTCCTCTGGGGAATCCCTGAGGCCAGCGGCGTGACAGGGTAACCAGCAGAAGGCAAGGGGCCACCTCTGCAGCCAAGAGCAGACGCACAGAGAGAGTGAGCGTCCTGCCACGGCCACCCTGGCGGTCAGTGGCATAGGTTTGCCACACACCAGGCAGCCCGGGCTTCCATGGGGTGGGAAGAGCCCTTTGCATGGTGTCACAAACCAGGGTAGAATCCAAGCTCCACCCTGTGTGCCTTGGGACCAGGCACTTAACCTCTCTGAGCCTGGATATCCTGCCCGACTGAGGACAGGAAAAGCCTCTTGGGCGTGTTATCAGAGGATTGGCCACGTGTTATCAGAGGAAGGGCCTCCCACGCGAGCATTTCGTGTTCACTGAGGGCTCCGCACAGCTCTCTCAGGCATCAAAAAACAACTTGAGCCAGGCACCGGTGCCTCACGCCTGTAATCCTGGCTACTCAGGAGACTGAGATCTGAGGATCATGTCCAAAGCAGCCCAAACAGGAAAGTCCATGAGATTCTTGTCTCTAATTAACCACCAGAAAACTGGCACTATGGCTCAGTTGGTAGAGTGCTCACCTTGAGCTGAAGAGCTCAGGGACAGTGCCCAGGCCCAGAGTTCAAGGCCCACAACCAACCAAAAAAAAAAAAAGCAATTTGAGTGCCAGTGGCTCACGCCTGTCATCCTAGCTACCCAGGAGGCTGAGATCTGAAGACTGTGGTTCAAAACCAGCCCAGGCAGGAAAGTCAATGAGACTTTATCCCCAGTAAATTACCAGAAAAGCCAGAGTGGCATTGTGACTCAAGGGTAGAACACTAGCCTTGAGCAAAAAGGTTTAGGGACAGCGCCCAGGCACTGAGCTCAAGCCTTGGGATTGGCACATTCATGCAAACACACACACACACACACACACACACACACACAGCCCTTTGAAGGCACAGCATTAGGTAGAGCAGAAATAAAGTAGGCGAGGGTCCTGAAGGCCTGTCATTGTGAACATGGTCAGAGTGGGTGTTGGTAGTGCTCTGCACACGGGCTCCAAACAGACACACACACATATACACACTATATACACACTAACCCGTGGTCCCCATCTGCTGTTAGCTACAAAGCCCTTTCCCGGGTACCTGCAGTGCCTCATCCTGGCCTCATAATTCCCCTGGCTTCCTCACCGAGGGCCGGGCTTTGGGTTTCCAGGAAACGTGGCTGGTTGGCATCAACCCTGGGCACTTCTCTTTTGTCTCTTGCAATGGGGGAACTCTGGTGTTGTGGTGATGGGCGTGGCTGGGCAGGTGGGTGTGTCTGGGCAGGTGGGAGTGGGCTGGCTAGTGGGCGTGGCTGGGCAGGTGGGCGTGGCTGGGCAGGTGGGCGTGGCTCTGCCCCTGGGGGCGGAGGCTGAGGGGAGGGCAGGGCCGTCCTCTCCTCCCACTGCCGCCCTCATCTCCCTGGGCGAAGCCGGCACTGGGGACAGCGGGCAAGAGCTGGAACGCTTCATCTGTCACAGGAGGACATGGCCTCCCCGGAGACAGATGCAGTGATTAGCAATCCTTGACCCGATTTGAGGCCACCTCCGTGGCTGGGCCACCCCTGGCCTCCTGACCTTCCCGGAGCCTTGGGTCTTGAACCAACCCTCACCCCCACGAAATCATTTCTTCCCAGAGTAAGCAAGCCCCAAAGGTCCTGCTTTTTTTTTTTTTTTTCTCTGTAGGTGGTAGGGCTTGAACTCTGAGCTGGGTGCTGTCCCTCAGCTCTTCAGCTCAAGACGAGCGCTCTACCGCTTGAGCCACAGCGCCACGCCAGCTTTTTCTGCTTATGTGAAGCTGAGGAATCAAACCCAGGGCCTCATGCATGCAAGGCAAGAGCAAGGTCCCTGCTTTGAGCCCCAGCGACCCCAGGGCCCTTCCAGGCTTGTTTCTCCCGTGTGTGGCTTTGGGTCAGTAATCTGCACGCAGGAAAGAAGAGGTCCAGCCCAGAACTTTAACAGCAGAGAATAAGGAAAATGCCCCTCTAGCATCAGCGGAGGCCTGTCACAGTCCCCTCTCTGGAACATCTGGGCGTGTGGTGGTGAGCAGGTGTGTGTGTGTGTGTGTGTGTGTGTGTGTGTGTGTGTGTGTGTGTGTGTGTGTGTGTGTGTGTGTGTGCGTGTGTGTGTGTGTGTGTGTGTGTGGCCTACCAGGTGAGGCCCATTTGGGATCTTGTGCCGTTTCACTCAGCTCAGGATGGCAGCTGTTTCTAGCTTTCTTCTGATGTACTGACCTTCCTGCTTCCACAGAGACCCTGAAGGGGAGGGGTCCTCCCGGCCATGCCCCGTTCCGGCATCTCTGGGCGTATTAACCTGTTCCTTCCTGGGCTGGGTGACCCCCAGGTGGCCAAGTGTTGGGAGGACTATGAAGTACTTCCCCAAGGGCCAGTACCAGGACGTTTCTGGCATGTTCTGGCATGTTCCTCCCGTGATAGTAGAAGACAGCTGGCTTGCTTCCTTCTGATTCAGGAGTTGTACATGGGGTTGCCTTTCAACATGTCTGTTTATAAGTACAACTCATCTTGGTGGATATTTTTTCCTTTTTATGATAAAGAAGGTGTGATGTGGAGCTGGCTCGCTTCGAAGACTATGCCACGTGTTTCTAGAATCTTCAGGACTGGAGCTACTGCCTCATGTCCAAGGCAAAAGCGGGGTCTCCAAGTGGCCTGGAGTCTGACCTAGAAGAGGTGGCCACAAGGCCTAGGGAGACAGGCAGAGCGTAATCTGAGATCCCAGCTCTGGCCCGTGGGCTTTGGGGACACTGGAAGTAACTTGAGCTCATAAAGCCACAGTTTCCTCATCTGTAAAAGGGGGGCAAAATGGGAAGTGCTACTTCCTTTCCCTTCTATCATCCAAGTGACCTCAAAATGTATTTTAGGGAACTGATGGTGATAAAATGTGCCTACAGCCAGGCATATAATTCTAGCCTCTCAGGAGACTCACACCTGAGGTTCATGGTTTAGAGCCAGGCTGGGCCAGAAAGTCCACGAGACTCTCATCTCCAATAAACTATTCAGTCCCCCCCCAAAAAAAACACAAAAAGCAAGAAGTAGCACTGTGGCTAAAGTGGTAGAATGCTAAACTTGAGCAAAAGAAACTCAAGGATGATGCCCAGGCCTTGAGTTCAAGCCCCAGGATTGGCAAAAGAGAAAGGGGGGGCAGGGAAAGGAAGGAAGGAAGGAAAGAAGGAAGGAAGGAAGGAAGGAAGGAAGGAAGGAAGGAAGGAAAAAGAGAGCAACAGAGGACTAAAAAGAGAAAAAGAAAGGATAGAAATAAAATAACCAGCCAGGCACTGGTGGCTCATATCTGTAATCCTAGCTACTCAGGATGCTAAGATATGAGGATCGTGTTTTAAGCCAGCCCAGGCAGGAAAGTCCGTGAGACTCTTACCTCCAATTAACTAGTCAAAAACCGGAAGTGGTGCTGTGGCTCAAGCAGTAGAGTGCTTGCCTTGAGCTGAAGAGCTCAGGGACAGCACCCAGGCCCAGAGTTCAAGCCCCATGACAAAAGAGAGATAGAGACAGAGACAGAGAGAGAGACCGAGAGACAGAGAGAGAAACAGAGAAAAGAAAATCAGCCCTTGCAGTTAGTGGTGTGGCTCAGTTGGTAGAGTGCCAGCCAATGAGCAAAAATGGCATGTATGGAGTTCAAGTCCTAGTCTCAGACCAAAAAAAGAAAGAAAAGAAATAGAGCACAGCCCTGAGCAAAAAAAGCCACGAGACAGCACAAGACCCAGAGTTCAAGCCCTACTACCAGCACACACACACACACACACACACACACACACACACACACACACACACACACAGAGCAATCCTGTGTACAAAGTATTTCTGAAAGCACAATAAACTTGAATTGCGGGTAACAAACCCTCAAATCCCTCAAACCACATTAAGGCAGCCCTGAGCACAAGCCACCCCCATATGAGAGACATTCACCACAGAAACGCCAGGGCCAGGGGTCAGTTCCCATGAGAGCCCTGGAACTCAGCTGGAGATGTGGAGATGCGGCTCCTGGAGCAGATCCTGCTGGAGGGTGGGAGAACCACCTTTCATTTTGCCTCTTGCCGGTCCCCATGAAGGATGCCACACCTGTGGTAAGAATGGTGTGCAATCAAACACCCCAGAATGATGAAAAACCAGCGCACCCCTCCCCCCTCTCTCCCCCTCCCCTTGCTGAGCTGCCAAAGAATGCATGTCTCATTTTATTGCCTGGAAAGATAAAAATCAAACATGGCTTTTGATCCTGGGCATTGCTCTGGTCATTTGTGTCCCTCCTCTCTTGTGTGTGCCTGTGTGTCGTGGGACACCTGTCTGACCCTTAAATTGCTGATCATGGGTCAGTGCCAAGAGAGGCTGGCCTCATTAGACCCTACTGGGCTCCAGTCCCCACCGCCTTCCGATGTTCACGTCCTTGAGAGACTTAGAGCCCGAGAGCAGCTCAGTTTCCCCTCCGGAGGGCTCTGTGAGGGAGGCCCTGTCCTTCATGTCCAGATCTCATCGCATCCACTTCAATGCCACCTTTTCCAGGAAGCCATGGCACAGCCTGGCAGCCAGACATATTCTCTCCTGGCTCTTTCCTCCCACAATCCACCTGGATAGCCCTCCCCACCCCCACCCCCCCACCCCCGCCCCATGGCCACTTCCACAAGACTGCACATCGTGGCCTTTCTGTGTGTTTCCTCTCCTGTCTGGAGAGGGAAGACCAGAATGGACTCTCAGTTCTGTCGTGTTTGAGCACACGGCATGTCAAGCTGTGCAATGGGCCATAAAGGCTGTGTGAGGAAGTGACACGTGTGGCGTGGATGTCACAGTGCCCGCCGCGGGCAGGGCACCCTTCAATGCCACGAGTGGGGGAAGGGAAGACTGGTGGGTGAATCTCTTTTCAAGGCTTTGCACACGGGAACAAAACCAGCTTGCGATCTCAGGAGAGGTGTTTGGTGCTTGTACGTTTCTAGAACCCCAACTCCTACCCGGGGTGAGGCAAGCGGAAATGCCTCTGTCAGCAAGCCCATTGCTTCCTGGGTCAGTGAATCCTGACGGAACGCTGCTGGAGTTTGTTTACAATTAGAAATTCAGTCCAGATTCTCCTGTCCTCACCACAGAAACCCCTCTTCTGTTCCGTGAGACCTGCTCGGCATAATGCTGCTTCTAGTGCATAGCGGGCCGGGGGCGGCTCGGATCTCACCACTGCCCCCCGACTCCACCAAGCCTGGGAAGTCTGCAGCCAGATGCCGACGAGGGTGGAGATGGGTGGGGACCCCAAAGCCATACACCACGCAGTCTACCTGGCCTCCCCGCACCTCTGCATAGAAGCCCACCGTGGTTAGGCTTCCTGCACAGGCCCGTGCCCTGGCTCAGGTTTCACAGCCCAGAGGCTGCACATCGAGCCAGATGAGAAGGATGCTAAAAATCTCCTAGCTACTCAGGAGGCTGAGATCTGAGGACAGTGGTTCAAAGCCAGCCTGGGCAGGAAAGTCTGCTAGAGTCCTGTCTCCAATTAGCCACCAAAAAAGCCAAAAGTAGAGCTGTGGCTCAAGTAGTAGAGTGCTGTCCTTGAGCAAAAAAGGCTTACAGTGCTCAGGCCCTGCACTGAAGCCCTGGGACCCGTCCTTCCACCTTTTCTCCAAGAGCCTGTTTGCTGAGATGCATTTCATTTGAGTAGAAGACGCATTCAGGGACCACTGATTTCCTTGTGAGACCCCTGGGTCTTAGCTGGAACAAGACCCTCAAGGCGAGAGACAAAGGCATAAAATAAAGATAGCCGGGTGCTGGTGGCTCACGCCTATAATCCCAGCTACTCAGGAGGCTGAGATCTGAGAATTGTGGTTCAAAGCCAGCCTAGGAAGGAAAGTCTTTGAAACTCTTATCTCCAATAAACCACCAGGAAATCAGAAGTGGCGCTGTGGCTCAAGTGGTAGAATGCTCGCCTTGAGCTGAAGAGCTGAGGGACAGCGCCCAGGCCCAGAGTTCAAGCCCCATGACTGACAGAAAAATAAAAATAAAATAAAATAGAGGAGCCATGGAAGTCTAGAACTGGGACTTGTCTGTATTATTTTTGCCTCTGATATAACTTCATCAGTCACAGAAAAATGTTTAAAGCAAGTGCTTGTTCTTAGGGATAGAAAGGTGAACCCAGATTCTCTTTTCAAACTCACGTATAGTGATGTAGCCAAGACATAACACAGCAGCAGTGTGGGTGTGTGTTTGGGGGGGGGGATAGATGGCTTTCTGTCACTGTAACAAAATACCTGAGCAAATCAACTCAAAAGGAAGAAAGGTTTGCTTTGCTTTGGACCGTGTTTTCATTCTGTGGCCGCACCTGGCATCACAGCACGCCAAGTGTCTTGAACACATGACCTGAGGAGGGCCTTCCAGGCCCAGACTGCAGCAGGACAGTTGCTGTGAGGGCAAAGTCAGTCTATCTGGGAAGAGGTGAGCAGGGTGCGTGTGGATTTTAAATATTGACTTTTGGGTAGTAAGGGGTGAAGGACGGACGGGCGTCCAGATGGACGACAGGGCTTGTGCTAAGACTCAAGGAAACTATAAATGGTTCATGCCATTCTCTGACTTGCAGCCGGGGGTACTTTTCATTCGTTTATATCAGTTTTTTTGGGGGGGAGGGAGGTTCATTGTTACATCTTCTACATCGTATTCCTATCTACCTCACTCCTTCTATCAAGTGCTATTTGGGGACCCCTTTCCAACAGGTTTTCTTTTCATGTTTGTAACTGATGTATTTTGACAGTATTCACTCAGCTTTATCCTCCCAGCCAGCCCAACTCCCTCTCGTGCAGCCAGAGATATTTGGAAAATTCAGATCTGCCCACAGTGGCTCTGTGGCTCTAGACTTTCCTCAGTGAAGTCAGAGATCTGATCATGAGTAGCTAGGATGACAGGCATGAGCCACCAGCACCCAGCAAAATCCACGTTTTCTACTGCCCCTCTCCCTTCTCCCCTCCCCCCTCCCGTTAGTCCTTCTGAGCAAGGAGTCTTGGGGAAGGGCGGGGCAGGTCCTTGGCCTTGCTGGGACTCATTCAGGAAGAGCGAGGACAGAGTGCAGGTCCAGCTTGCTAGTCAGGGGTCTCTGAAGCCCACTCACAAGGACACCAGGCCCCGCTGCCATCCTCGCAGCTTTCCATCTGGTTGAGCGTGGAGAGCAGAGGCTGCCCTGAGTGCTCTCTGCTTCCAAGAGCTCGGGCAGGGCACAAAGGAGCCATTGACCGGCTGCCAATGCAGCCATCAAATCCCCTGGTCATTGATCGCCCTGCTGAACATCTCAGATAATGGCTTGGAGGGCCCCAGTGTGCCCAACCGGCCGCTTCCCCAGGCCCGGCCCTGCCAAGGGCCTTCTTGCCACACTTGGGGTGCTTCCCAGTGAGGGTTCAGGGCAGGACTCCAGTGGAGGCCGGGAGGCCTGGCCCTGAGTTCTTAAGCTGTGAGCCTTATGGAAAATCTGAACCAGGCCCGAGTGCACTGCCCGGCTCAGGTCTTGGCCGTGGCTTGTGGCTCGCCGGCCTCTGACGGCGCTGCCTGCTGCCATCGGTGAGGTCAGTGCTGGCTGGGAAGCTCCCACTGAGAGGGAGAGGCCAGGCGAGGCTGAGGCTGGGCGGACGCGGGGGTAGACGTCACCACGGCGCAGCCTTGTTTATAAAACGCCAACGGAAAAGGGGGGCAATGGGCCACAACCCTAGAAACACCCTGAGGTCTGGGGGCTGATGTCCCACCCCCACCCCAGACTGCCCCAAATTAAAAGGTATCAGAAAAACCTTTGCAGCATGTGTGCCTTGTGCATGCATGTGCTCGCACGCGCGTGCGCGCGCGCACACACACACACACACACACACACATCCTTCTTGGACATGAGGAATTCCACAGAACTGAGAAAACAAAGTCCCTCTTTAAGGCCCGGGGAGGTTTTTTGTGTGACTAAGAGTCATTACTTCAGCTTAGAAGCAAAAAAATAGCTGCAACTCAGAACCTATGAGATAATCCCCCATTCTCTTTCAGATCCCTTGGAGACATTTTTGTGCTGGAGCCATCATTTTCCAGAAGCTCATGAGGGTGAACCTTCTAGAAGGCTCACTCACTTATAAACTCACCTCAAGGACTGATCCTGGGCATGCAGGTCAAGAGATACCCCTTCCCCCAGGCTTTGATCTTTGGGGTTCTCTTGAAATGCCACAGAAAGATTTGAAGATGTATTTGGTTTAAAAGCTCCTGAAGCATTACTTAAAAATGTAAGAAGCGCAGGGCATCAGGTTCACATCTGTGATCCTTACTACTTCTGAGGCAGAGATCTGAGGATCACCATTCGAAGCCAGCCTGGACAGAAACGTCTATGAGACTCTTACCTCCAATTAAGCAGCAAAAAGCCAGAAGTAGAGTTCGAGTGGTAAGAGTGTCAGCCTTGAATGAAAAAGACAAGAGCATGAGCTCCTGAGTTCAAGCACCAGCACCAAAAAAAGAAAAAGAAAATGAAAAAGCAGATGCCCAGATAGGCCTCTTTCCTGAAGGCTGGTTCTGCAGGTCTGTAGTGGAGCCTTCTGGAGTCTGAATTTTTAAAGGGTCCCTGGAAACCTTTATGATCATGCATATATCGGCCATGCTTTTGAGCCCTCATGGGTGTGGCCCCAAGGAGATGCTGCATAGTCCTGGGTGTGCAGGGGAGGGTGGAGGCCTGTGTGGGGACAGGAACAGGTTGGGGACCCAGGGAAAGCCAGCAGCGCCCCCAGCAGGCTTGGGGGAGGGGAGTTCTAAATAAGGCTTGCTGCTGGGCTGGTGAGTCACTAGCACTGGGCAGGATGGCTCCAGGCCACGGTGAGGGAACCAAATGGACGGGATGGTCTGGAGAGTTAGAGGGAAATCTGTTTCAGGGCCGGTTTAGCAGCGCTTCACAGCCAAGTCCCGGCAGGCCCGTGGGGTGGAGATTGCAGTAGAGAATGGGCTCCGCTCTGCAGGGTCAAAGCTGCCTTTCTCACTGGGCTTTTGGGGCTCAAGGCCGGGCACTCGGCAGACGCCATGCCATTGGTATTGCTGCGTCTCCAGAGGTGCCCCCAGCGCCTGGCCAGAGCTCTGTGGTTCAGGAGTGTGGGCTGTCTGCATGGACCAGATGGGCTGTGTCTCCTCTAGGGGCTGCTAGCGATGATGATGTCTGATGTCTGAATGCACCGTCCAGTGAGACGCAGAGCCACAGCCACATTCCGTTCTAATGCTCTCCTACCGAATCACCCAGTACGGCGTCCAGTGGGAGTGCTTCCTGAAGAGGGGCCGAGGACACCGGCAGACTCACAGGGAGCAGAGCACTGGCAGTGAGGGAAGAATTGGGCCAGGCACCTACAGGCCTAGCACACAAGCGCAGAGCTGGGCTGGGGCAGGCAGGAAGCCCCCCGGCCTGGGTCTCTGATTGGCAGCCCCCAGAACAGAGGCAGCCGGTTGGAGAGGAGCGGTGGAAGCCATTCTGCCTGTCATCTGTTACAAAGGTCCCAGGAAGCTGATGCAGGCACAGGGAGGGGCCATATCCCCGTCTCCCCCCCCCCCCCCCCCACCGTGTGGATCCGTGCAGACCTCTTGGTCAGCCACACTGGGGTATGAGGAAAGCTGTCCTGACCAGGAGCCGTGGCCCATGTGGCCAGGCATGCCCACCCCTCATGGCTGTCCCGAGCCATGTAGACTCCATGATGAAGTTTTCAGCGGACCTTGCTTTCTAAAGGAGCTACACAGATGTCCAGTTCCTTGGGCAGCAGGTGAGACTCATCTGTCCACATCACCAGCGCTTGTCACAACTGCCCCCTTCCTTCTCCGTGCTAATCACGTTGTAGGGATTTTTGGTTTTTGTGTTGATGCTGGGAATCAAACACAAGGCCTCATGGATGCTAAACATGTCCTCTTTCCTTGTCCTGTGCCCCCAACCCCACACACAATGTAGCTTCGATTTGCATTCTAACTAATAGCACTGGGTTTCTTGCTATTTCTATGGTGATCTGTGAATCTTCTTTGAAGAATGTCTATTTGGATCTGTTACTCCTTTGAAAAGTTTGGTTATAGCCGGGTGCTGGTGGCTCACACCTGTAATCCTAGCTACTCAGGAGGCTGAGATCTGAGGATCTTGGTTCAAAGCCAGCCGGGGAAGGAAAATCCATGAGACTCTTACCTTCAATAAACTACTCAGAAAAAGCTGGAAGTGGCCCTCTGGCTCAGGTAGTAGAATGCTCACCTTGAGCACAGAGAGGCTCAGGAGCAGAGCCCAGAACCTCAGTCCAAGCCCCGGTACGTTTAAAAAATAATAATAATATAATGACTGCACTTGCTTACCCTTCCTCTCTCCATTCCTGGTATTTGGTGTTTTTGTTTGTTTTTGTTTTTGTTTTTTTGCCAGTCCTGGGGTTTGAACTCAGGGCCTGGGCACTGTCCCTGAGCTTCTTTTGCTCAAGGCTAGTGCTCTACCATTTGAGACACAGCACCATTTCCAGCCTTTTCTGTTTATGTGGTACTGAGAAATTGAACCCAGGGCTTCATGAATGCAAGGCATTCTACCACTGAGCCACATTCCCAGTCCCTGGTATTTGTTTTGATAAACAGTACAGTAGTTGTTCAAAGGAGTTATGCCTTTGGATCCCCCCCCCACATACCTCCCTTAGTCACCTTGTTTGTGTATAAGTTTGTTGAGCCCTGTATATGTTACCATGCATAGTTGTATTTTAGATCTGCTTCCACATGTAAGAGAAAATATGTACTGTTTGTCTCTCTGCACCTGGCTTACTTAATATAATTTGTTCTAGGTCCATCTATTTCTCTGCAAATTCATATTATTCTTTCTGATGGATGAATAAAATTCCATTGTGTATATACACCACAGTTTCTTGATCCAGTCATCTAGTATAGAGCATCTGGGCTATTTCCATTGCTTGACTATTGTGAATAGTGCAGCAATGAACATGGAAGTGTCTGTATTGTATTCTGACTGTAATATTCTGAGTAGATGCCCAAGAGGGGTATGGTTGGATCGTAGGGTAGTTCTATGTTTAGTTTTTTGAGAAATCTCCAAACCACCAATCAGAATGGCTATAGATTTACATCCCCAACATCCCCACAACGATGCAATAGGGTTTCTTTTCCCCACATCCCCACCAGCATTCGTTATTGTTCAAATTCTTGATGTTCACCCATCTTACTGGGATGAGATGGAATCTCAAAGTTGTTTTGATTTACATTTCCTTTATGGCCAGAGATGTTGTGCATTCCCTCCTGTATCTATCAGCCATTCTTACTTCTGAGAAATCTCTCTTTAGCTCATTTGTCCATTAATGATTGATTGGCTTATTAGGTTTTTGGGGGGCGAGGAGGAGTGATTTTGAGCTCCTGGTATATTCTGGAAATTAGGTCCTTGTTGGATGTTTAGCTAGCTGGTAAAGATTTCTCCCAGTCTGTTGGCTATGTTTGCTTTTCAGAAACTTTTTATTCTGAGCCAGGTGCTAGTGGCTCACGCCTGTCATCCTAGCTACTCAGGAGGCTGAGATCTGAAGATCATAGCTTGAAGCCAGCCCAGGCAGGAAAGCCCATGAGACTTTATCTCCAATCAACCACCAAAACCTTTTTTTTCTTTTTACCAGATACTTTATTTACCAAACAATATTGTCTTATATATAGGTTTCTGCTAGGGGCAAGAGGCATGCTAGGGGTTTTAAGCAGGGCCTCCCCTATGCTAAATATGCATTCTACCTCTCAGCTACAACCCCAGCCCTTTTCTTTTTTCTCTCTTGGAAATTATTATAAAAGGAATGTACATACTTCATTTTCTTTTCCTTCTTTCTTCCCCTTCTTTCTTCTTTCCCTTCCCTCCTTTCTTTGGTGCCAGTCTTGGAAGCTTGAATTAGGGGCCTAAGCACTGTCGCTGAGCTTTTTTGCTCAAGGCCAAAGCCACAGCTCCATTTTCAGCGTTTTGGTGGTTAACTCCGTGAGTCTCATGGAATGTTCCCAGTCTGGCTTCAAACTTCGATGCTCAGATCTTAGCTTCTTGAGTATCTTGGTTTACAGGTGTGAGCTACTAGCACCCAGTTCTTCACTTTCTTGATGTAAGCATTGAAGCTCTAAAACTTTTACTTTTGATAAGGTCCAATTTGTCTATTACTAATTAGGGCTTTACCTAGCTTGCCCCCACACTCACCTCTGAGATCATTTCTCTGGAAGCAGCAAAATGGTCTTTTGTCTTCTGCTTGTAAGAAAAGCACACTCAAGCAGATTAGCAGGCTCCATGCAATTTGCCCTGCCTAACTCTTTTTTTTTTTTGTCAGTCGTGGGGCTTGAACTCTGGGCCTGGGCGCTGTCCCTCAGCTCTTCAGCTCAAGGCTAGCGCTCTACCACTTGAGCTACAGCGCCACTTCCAGTTTTCTGGTGGTTTATTGGAGATAGGAGTCTCACGGTCTCTCCTGCCCGGGCTGGCTTTGAACCGCGATCCTCAGATCTCAGCCTCCTGAGTAGCTAGGATTACAGGCGTGAGCCACCAGCGCCCGGCACCCTGCCTAACTCTTGACTATCAACTGAAGTCATCTCTCCCATGTCACAGTGTTCTAGTGTCTCTGGCCTTTCTCATAACGACTCCCAGACTCCTACTTCAGGGCCTTTGCACCTGCTGTCCCTTTTTAAGTCTCTTCTGACTTTTGCTCAGCAGCTCCTTCTCTTTATTCTAGACTCAGTTCAAATGTCTCTTTCTCCAAGAAGTCTTCCTTATTGTCTGGTCTCCTCACCCCACCCAAGAAGCTCTTTATTACATCCCCAATTCAATTTATTTCAATAGGCCTTGCATGACATCATTTACTATATTATATAACCTCTCCCCCCACAGCATCTAATTTCTCTGACATCAATGACTCTTGGCTTATTGACCAACACATCTTGGTTTTGGGGGACAGTGTTTGGAATATAGTAGGGATTTAGTAAACGTTAGTTGAGTCAGTGAACAGCAGGGATGATAGATGATTTCTGTGACAGCACAGGACTCAGAAATGAGAGAGACCTGGGGAGAGGTGGGGAAGAACAATGCAAGGGGTGACCAACAAGATGCATTGCACTTATAAACGGATTTGTCACTTGCAATCTTAGCTGAGGCTGAGGTCTGAGGAGAGCGGTTCAAAGCCAGCGCAGGCAGAAAAGTCCCTGTGAGACTCTTATCTTCCACTAACCACTCAAAAACTGGAAGTGGTGCTGTGGCTCAAGCGGTAGAGCCCTAGCCTTGAGCAAAAAGAGCTCAGGAAGAGCGTTCAGGTCCTGAGTTCAAGCCCTATAACTGACAACAAACAAACAAAACCCCCTGCTTTGTCTAATTGAAACCCCTTTATACAACTATTTATGGATAATAATAATAATTTAAAAAAGATAATCAGAGGGCCGGGTCCAGTAGCTCATACCTGCAATCCCAGATGTTTTGTGGGGAGAGAGAGAAGAGCAGTGGGTGATTAGCCCAAGCAAAATGTACAAGACTCTATCTGAACAATAAATAATGCAAACAGGGCTGTCAGGCCCTGCACTCAACCCCCAGTACCAACAATTAAATAAATAAATGATTAAATGAAAAGTACAAAAAAATGGGAGAAACTTTTATAAGCTTACAATGAAAAGGAGCCGTAATGTTTCACGGTTTGGGGAGTCCTGTCAGCATGACAGAGTTGGTAAGCTTTGGCACTCCAGACTCATGCCAGGCTGGGGAGCAGGACACACATGTGGAACATTCTTGGTGTAAGGTACAGAAATACAAAAGTAGTAACTGGGGTTTGAACTCTGGGCCTGGGCGCTGTCCCTCCTCAGCTCTTCAGTTCAAGGCTAGCGCTCTACCACCTGAGCCATAGCACCACTTCTTTTTTTCTGGTGGTTCGTTGGAGATAAGAATCTTGTGGACTTTTCTGCCTGGACTGGCTTTGAACCGTGCGTGATCTTCAGATCTCAGCCTCCTGCGTTGCTAAGATGACAGGCGTGAGCCACCAGCACCCAGCGTAACTGGGGTTTTTTGTCAAGTCACGTGCAGGCTCTGACTCCGTGGGAATGAAGTTGGCATTGCTGCTGCATCCTCAGGTGGAGCTGCCCCGCAGGTGAGGACCTGGGGGCAGGAAGGCCTGGTCTGCATGGGACGCTGCCACTTCCTGCCACGCTGAGACCAGAGATTCTGTAACTCGATCAGCACCGTCCCACGGCTCCAGTCCGTGCACACCCACAGAGCTCCTCCGGATGCCACCTTCACAGCCGAGGTACGGAGGTAGCACATCTCCCTTTTTTCCCCAGGAGCCTAGTCTGATGGTGGGGAGAGATGCAGAAACACATGGTTTAGTGATTATAAAATGGGGGTTTCTGCCAGGTGCCAGTGGCTCACGCCTGTCATCCTAACTACTCAGGGGGCTGAGATCTGAGGCTCATGGTTTGAAGCCAGCTCAGGTAGGAAAGTCTGTGAGATTCTTATCTCCAGTTAACAGCCAAAAATCAGAAGTGGAGGTATGGCTCAAGTGGTAGAGCACCAAGGTCCAGCACCCAGACCAAGGGTTCAAGCCTTGGCATTGACACAAAAATGAATGAATGAATGAATGAATAAGTAAGAAACAGAGTTTGTGTAGCGGGAGCCTCTGGCCTTTGGGAGAAAGCAAGACATCTCACCACGTCCAGGGTGAAGTGAGCGTTACCAGTTCAGTGAAACGAATGCTCCCACGGAAGATGACAGCTGACATGTGGTGGAGGATGGCAACCAGAGGCAGCCGTACCTGAGCTCAGACGGGCACCGTGCTGTAGGGTAGTTTGACACATGCGTGCAGGTGGCAAACTCTCCCTGGATGGGGCCAGAGCCTTTCCCTGCCTGTTGCTCAGCTCCTCTGCCAGGGATAAGAGGTGCGGTCACTCACATTTGCATTCCACAGGATCTTTGCAAATATAATTTTGCAAATATAACACCTTTAATTTTTTTTCTTCAAACATTGGGCAAGGTCAAAACCATCCTTTGTTCCAGGGCACTACAAAACCAGACGGGGTGGAGGCGTCTGGCTTCAGGCCATGGTTGGCTGATTCCTGGGTCAGAGCACAGCTTGGGAGAGGCTGATGACCTGGGAGATGGGGAAGAGGGGAGTGAGGTCAGAAGAGTTCAAATGAGGCCTAGAGGGGCTGAGAGGCTCCCTGGGGGAGGGGAGGATTGCACTCCAGGAAGCCAAGTACTGCAAGCACTTCTTTAAAGCCTGTGTTTTCACTTATTTCTGTAATGTTAGACCTCAGCCTAGTGGACTGCAACCACAGTGCAAAGCCAGCCCAGGGCAGGAAAGTCCACGAGACTCTTACCTTCCAAAAATCTGGAAGTGAGCTGTGGCTCAAGTGGTAGAGCACCAGCCTTGAGCAAAAAAATAAGGTCTGGGAGTCCAAGCCCTGAGTTCAAGCCTGAGGCCTGGCATTTAAAAAAATAAAAAATATAAAGCTTTAGCAAAGTCTGTTTACATACACACTGCTAGTTAATTTTTTTTCATTAAAGCAAACTCCACCCTGTTGGCACTTGTTTGTGTTATTCTAAGTCCTTGAAAACAACAAATAGCATTTTCTTAGTTACTCTAAGACAAATACTATGTGTTTCCATGCACTGCCTTTGCATATAGAATCCAGTTTCTCTAGGTCTCATCCTATCTGTGTTTAATTCCATGATCGTGACTCAGAGCTGGGCTGACAAGGCGTTGCCTCTTGGCAGGGGATACGATACAATTACACTCAAAGTAGGTTGGTAAATATTTAACGGGCTGTTTTCTGGAAAAAAGATACATATGTAAAAAAGTTTTATTTACAATTTTACGAACTTGAAGACGTGTTGCACACAAGTTATAAGTCAGTACAGATACTCTCCATTATAAATTCCACATGGCTAATTGATTCTCGCAGAACGTTTTCATTGATTTTTGCAGAATGCTTCCATTCATAGATAGAGCAACTATAATTTCAACTAGCTAAGACAATGAATAAATGCTTGATTGTTATCTAATGCAGCCAAGAAGTTGCCTGTGTCATTGACAAATGAGCGTAGTTCTGACACCAATGCTGGCCGACATTTGTTTATGCAAACAAGGAAAAGGAAGATGAAAATGTATGCTATAACTTCATTCATTTGCCAGTGATATGATCTTTTCTACATCATAAAAATGTTGGCAAGCAGCTGGATATTGGTAGTTCACGCCTGTAATCCTAGCTACTCC
The DNA here is from genome assembly GCF_024711535.1 of Dipodomys merriami. Taxonomy (NCBI): domain Eukaryota; kingdom Metazoa; phylum Chordata; class Mammalia; order Rodentia; family Heteromyidae; genus Dipodomys; species Dipodomys merriami. The sequence goes on from NW_027202383.1 coordinate 555,259, forward strand.
AGAAGCTGAGATCTGAGGATTGTGGTTCAAAGCCAGCCAGAGAAAGAAAGTATGTGAGACTCTTTATCTTTAATTAGCCACCAAAAAGCCATTAGTGGAGCTGTGGCTTAAGTAGTAGAGCATAAGCCTTGATTTGTCTCTGGTGTAAATATTCTCACAGTGGGTCATTTCAAGCTATGAGAATCCGGACTCTTGAGGAGTCCAGCAGTGGCCACTGTCCCTTAGAATTTATGCCATATGAATGCAGCACACAACCTGCAAAGTCCTGAAAAATTAACAACCAGCTCTCTGCCCACAGCTCACTCATCCATAAGGGTTCCTTGGGTATCAACACTGCACGTCGTCTACAACAACTTGGTTAAAGCAAGCAAGCAAATTAACGAACAGCCCTCTGTGCTGTTCTGTCAAGTTAGCTATGAATACATCCACTTGGCTCTTGTCAAAGCCATTTCTCAAGGTCACCAAGAATGTCTAGGACAAAGATTAGCTTCTCAATAGGAATATAGCTCTCTAGCATTTTCTCTCTGTGTGCCAACAGAAAACATGGTGAGTGGACTCAGGAATGAGCATGAAAGGGCCTGAGAAATGAGGTGGTGGGGGCTGAGTTGTGGCTCAGTGGAAGAGTGCTTGCCCTGCATGTGTGAGGCCCTGGGTTCTATCCCCTCCCAACCCCATAAACAGAAAACAAGGCTCATCTAAGCTTTCTCATTTGGCACATGGGTTAACCCAAGACTGCGGAGGCTAATGGACATACTGAAGAGAAGCAAAGCTGGCAAGTGTTCATGCGTAAAATGGTTTCAGGGTGCTAAAGCTCTCCCCAACTCCCCAGTGTGCCAGAGGGAGGTAACTGTGGCAAATGTACCCCATCTTCTCCCCCACCTGGGGGAAATCTTCCTCTACACATTTCCCACTTTGTATGTGGAACTTCTAGCTATGCTTCTTTGGTCACACCCTTAGGGTGATTTGTGTGTGTGAAATATGTGTATGTATGTGTGCCAGTCCTGAGGCTTGAACTCAGGGCCTGTTCTGGAGTGTCTTTGTTCAAGGCTAGCACTTTCCCTCTTTTTGGCTCCACTTTTGGCTTTTTTAATGCTTAATTGGAGATAAGGGTCTCAAGGATTTTCCTGCCTGGGCTGGCTTTGAACTGTGATTCTCAGATCTCTGCCTGCGGAGTAGCTAGGATTATAGGTGTGAGCCGCTGGGTGATTTTTGGTGGTGTTTCTGTTTTATTGCTTGCATAGTGATAATTAGTTTTTTTTCTTTTTTTTTATTGCTTTTCTGTGAAAACAAACCTCACCTTTTGTTGGTACTTTGTGTTATTCTGAATCCTTGAAAGCATTTTCTTAATTACTCCAAGACAGACACTATTCATAACATGAGCTGCCTTGGCATGTGTACTCCAGTTTCTCCACAGTTCTTTTCAGCACAGATCTGTCCATTCCAAGTGATCAGTCACATGTTAATGGCAAATAAACAAGACAGCTCTCGGGTTAAAGCTGCCAACCCCCGAGCCCATTTCAGAATTAAGAGGACATATTTTACACCTTGATCTGAGTAAAAAGTTATTTCAGGTTCTCGTGAAAGGCTTATCAGTTACGAAATTCCTTTGGAACATGGCTTCTAGCCAATGTGGGGCTGCTGGACATTCATCTTCCTCTCTTCCTCCTCACTGTCTGTCCATTCTCCATTGCTGGGACAAAATGCCTGCAATAAATCACCGTAAAGGAGGGGAGGGTTGCTTTGGCTGGCAGTTTCTGTCACTGGGTCTGTTTTCTCGGGGCCTGTGGTGAGACAGAACATTGTGTTAGTGGCGTGTGGTGAAGGATTGCTGCTCATTTCCAGGAGTGGGATGGGGTGGGCGTGGAGCCAGGTCTGGTTCCTTCAACGAGGGCCCACCTCCCCAAGTTCTACCACCTCCCAAAGCACTTGAATATAGGTGACATTTAAGACCCAAACCATAGAGCTGAGCGCCAGAGGCTCACGCCTATAATCCTACTCAGTAGGCTGAGACCTGAGGATCGTGGTTGAAAGCCAGCCAGGGCAGGGAAGTCCAAGAGACTCATCTCCAATCAAGTACTAAAAAGCTGAAAATGGAGCTGTAGCCCAAAGTAGTAGAGCACCCACCTTGAGCACAAAAGCTCAGAGGCAGCGCCCAGGCCCTGAGTTCAAGCCCTAAAACCAGCACTGGGTGGGTAGTGGTGGGAGGGGGCAGGGAAGTTCCAAATCACAAGGCACCTTCCCTCTCTCTGCTTTGTGGAAGAGTGATCTGTCCTGGGCGGAGTGCTGGGGGCGTGGTCTTCAGTGTGGCAGCCTTGAGCTGGAGGTGCCTGGAAGAGGTGAGGCCTTTGTAGGAGTGCTTAGTGCACTGGAGATACTGACTGCACAGGAGAGGAGGTAGCTTTCCTGGGATCTTCCTTAGTTCTTAAGAGACTGAGATGTAACACAGGGACCCAGATGCCACATCTCTCTTCTGGCTTCCTGTTAGGCAATGGGCTCAGGATAAGGATGAAGGGGTTCCCAGCCTTATGCCATTATCCACATGAGGCTGCATTGGGAGCCAACTGGATGGGCTGCTTGATCCTGGGCTCTCAGTCTTCAGTGCTGTGTGTTCCATACACCTTTCTCTCTCCTTGCCCTTTCCTTTTGCAGTACTGGACATCAAGCCTGGGACCTTATGCATAGTAGGTAACCATGCCATCCCTGCGTTACACCTCTTCTTAAAAGTCAACTTCTCAACCTCAGGTATTTTATTATAGCAATAGAAAACAGACTAATGCACCTCATTTACTTCCTCCTCCACCTCTTCCCCTTTCTTCTCTTCCTGTTCCTTCTATATTAATACAGGACTTTTTTTTTTATTTTTATATTGTGAAAATACCGTACAGAGGAGTTACAATTACATGGGCAAGATAATGAGTGCATTTCTTATCAAGCATTGTTGCCTCCTCTGTTTCCCCTTCCTATCCCTTCCCATACTCCCCCCCCCCCATCCCTCCATCCAATCCTCCCCCTACAGGACTGTATTTTATCTGAAACCTATAGGATCAGAAATGTGTAAATTCAGAATGTATCCAAGCATAGAATATATCTGGACTCATTCCCCAGTGGGTCTCCACATATACTCCACAATCAAGACATTTATATTTTGCAGCAAAACATGAATATTCACATAGAATGGGATAAATAAGCTCACGCACAGCCTCGTGCCAGTTCATTTCAGGTCAATTTTATCACAGAGAGTTATTTTTAAAATCTGGCTTTCAGGGCCTTTAAAATATTCCGTGTAAGGGAAGACAGGAATGTAATGAATAGGTCCTCTTGTTTCCTACATTAAGACGGTTCTGTGTACAATGATTTCTTGACTCATGTTAAACTTTATTTGTTCAAAGCTACTCATTCTTTTGTTCCCCTCCATTTGGCTCTGGTCTTGCTTTAGCTGCAGGAACATATTGCTTTAGCATCCATCAATCTAGACCAATCAGACATCCACCAGTGGACTTGGTCACTACTCATTTGGTCCCATGAAATGCAGCTTTGAAATTTGATGGTGTCTGGTGGCTCATGTCTGTAATCCTAGCTACTCAGGAGGCTCAGATCTGAGGATCGTGGTGCAAAGCCAGCCCAGGCAAGAAAATTCATGAGACTCTTATCTCCAATAAACCACCAGAAAACCGGAAGTGGTGCTGTGGCTCATTGTGGTAGAGTACAATCCTTGAGCAAAAGAACTCAGGGGCAGCGCCCAGGCCCAGAGTTAAAGCCCCACGACCAGCCCCCCCGCAAAAAATGCACAAGAAGCAAGAACACAAGCACAAAAGCAGTTCAGGAAGGGAGCTTAACTTTGTTGGTGTGGGAAGTTCTGATCCAGTTAAGGTTTCATTCTGTGCCAAGGAGAAAACACTATTTTCTCTTTAGTCTCTCCCAGCCTCCTGGAGATCAGCTGTCCAAAAGTCAAGACTTGAAAAGTCACCCAGTTGAGTCTCCAACCCCAAACAACAGCAACAACAAGACTACGGCTGGAGAGCGCGGTGGAAGGGAACAGGGGCTGCCTTGTGTGCGAGAAGGCGTGCGGCGTAATGGAACGCACACAGGCTCACATTATCCTTTGTGTCTATTCTTAAGTAGCTAGAGGACAGCCCCACGGACAGAGAAAAGCACAGTGCTAATAAAACCCATCTAGGGTAGAAGAGGCAGAGATGGGTACTGCCGTCTGCTGCCGGGCCAGAGCTGCCCTCAGCGCGGCTCTCTCCGGAGTCAAACCTCACACAGTGCACAGTGCTCTCAGCAGCGGACCAGAAGCCAGACGGAGCGGACGTGCGGCCTGAGCCCCGCCGCCTCACGGGCCCGTCCCCACGCGGGGCCTGGGCAGGCGGCCTGTCACAGCCCAGCGTCCCCCGCACTGCCAGCGGGGCCCGGGGTGCGTGATGCCGTCCGGTTTTATTTGACCGGTGTCTTCAGAGCTTCTGGAGTTTTCTAGACGCAGCTGCGAGGATTCCTTCGGAGCTGCAAATGGAAACCTGCAGTCGTCGGACTCGGCGGGGCCGGGTGGGGCGGACCCCGGGCGGCGGGCGCGGCGGGTGGCGAGGGCCGGGCTCCCGGACTCCTCCGGGGCCGGCGCCGCCCCACCGGGGACGGGCGAGAGACGGGGGCGCGGCCCAGGCAAGGGCCTCACCCGACGGGCCTGACCGCGACCCCGCGGCCACCACCTTGACCACAGTGCGATAAACGCAGCCCGCCCCGCCCAGCACCGTCCGGCCCGCGCAACCCGGGGAGACCCGGCTGGGCGCCGGCCGAGCGCGGGCACCGCGGGGGTCCCCGCACCCCCCCCCCCGTCCCGGTCCCCAATCTCCGGGGTCCTGCGCGGATCCCCCCGGGGCCGTGCGTGGGTTCCCGTCCCATCCCTCTGGGGGCCGTGCGGGGGTCCCCGCCCCCCAACTTATTCCCCCACCCGGGGCCATGCGTGAGTCCCCGCACCCCCGGTCCCTGTGCCGTCCTCCGGGGTCCTTCGCAGGACTCCCCTCCCCCCGGCGCTGTGCGGGGATCCCCGCACCCCCTCCCCCGTCCCCGTGCGGACACTGCGAGCTCCATCCCGCGCAGGACGGGTCCTTCCCGAGCGGGGAGCCGGCGGCGGGCCGCGCCGTCCGGGGTCCCCAGGCCCGGCCCCGCTCCCCAAGACCTGGGTGGGACTCGGGGTGCCGTGCCCTTGCCGGGGCAGCGTCGGCACGCGAGGTCAGGAGGCTCGGGACGGAGTCCCGCGCCCCGGCTCGCGGCCGCGCGGACGCCGGCAGGCGCCGGGCCTCGGCCGGGCCTGGCGTGAGCAGAGGTGCGGGGGGCGCCCTCGAACCCCGAACCCGGCCGCGCGACCGGCACGCGGAGACAATGCGGCGCGCGGCGGCCGGGAGCGGCGGGGCGGGCCGGGGCGCGCGCCGCCTTCCTTCCTGCAGGCCCGGCTCGGCTTCCCCGCGGATCGGCGGCGGCGAGCGCGCCGATTGGCGGCCCGGCCCGCGCCCCGCCCCGGCCCGCGCCGCCCCGCCCCGCGCCCGGCCGCCGCCCCCCGGCCCGGCCCCGCCCCTCTCCGCGGGAGGCGTCCGGGCCCGCGGCTGGGTGGCGGGCAGTTCCCGCCGGCTCTGCGCGCCGTCCTCGGGGCTCCCTCGGCGGGGACGCGGCGGCGGCGGCGGTAGCGGCGGCCCTCGGCGCGCGGGCGGGCGGACGGCGGGCGGAGCTGCGGGGCTGCGCGCGCCCTGCTCCCGCCGGCGGCCCCGCAGCGGCCGGCCCGCGCCCTGCGGCGGCTCCCGCGCCCCGCGCTCCCCTTTGTCCGCGGGCCGGAGCGGCGGCGGCGGCGGCTCCCCGGTGCCCGCGCGCGCCGCGGCGATGCCGGACCAGATCTCCGTGTCGGAATTCGTGGCCGAGACCCATGAGGACTACAAGGCGCCCACGGCCTCCAGCTTCACCACCCGCACGGCCCAGTGCCGCAACACGGTGGCGGCCATCGAGGAGGTGAGCGGCGGCCTCGGCGGGGCGGCTCCGGCCGCGGGGGCCGCGGGGAGCCCGGCGCCCGGCCCCGCCGCCCGCACCCCGGGGAAACTTTCCCGTCGCCCGGGGCGGCCGCGGCCGGCCGGCCCTGCCGCGAGCGGAGCCCTTTGTTCCCGTGGAGGTGGCTCGGGCCGCGGCTGGACGGCCCCCTGGGGCCTTTCGGGGACCCCGTCCCCGCCCTCGGCACCCCCGCCCGCTCCCGCGGTCCCCCGCCCCCGGCGCGGCCAACGTCGGCCTCAGTGGCGGCGCCGCGGCGAGCCGGGACCCCCGCGCCCCCGGGCCGGGGCGGCGGACCCCGGGCGGACCTCGCCAACTTGCCCCGAAAGTGAGTGGGGGGGGGCTGTGTGCCCCGGTGCCCGCAGCGCCCAGCCGTCGCGGGGACTCCGGCCGCCCTCGAAGGCAGTGCCAGGGGCGGAGGGGGGCGCGGCGGGGATGGGGGCCCTCGGCGGCCGCTCCCCGGGTCCCCGCGTCCCCGCCGCAGAGCCTGCGGGGCCCCGGGCCGGGAGAGCGCGGTCACCGCCGCACGGAGGGCCGGGAGGGCCGGCCCGGGTCCGGGGCCCGCGGCGGCCGGCTGCGGTCGGCCCCAGCCGCACCCCTCGCCCTCGGCACCTGTGAGGCCAAAGGCGCATCGCCCCCGCGCCGGGGGGACCCGCACCCACGCGGCGGCGGCCGGGCTCTGGGCCGCGGTGCCGCGCGCGGTTCCCGCCGTGGCAGGGCGGGTGATTTCGGAGGACGCCGGGCCGGGGCGCGCGGCGGCGGGGAGCGCGGCCGAGCGCCGACGGCGGACATCCCGCCCTGGAACAAAGCCGCGGCGCGGGACCCGCTCCGGAGACGCGCAGTGCGGTTCCTCGGCGGCTGCTTTATTGAACGCAGCCTGCGCTGAGCTGAGTGCGGGACGGCCGCCGCGAGGTTCCCAGGCGCAGCGCAGCCAGCCCTGCCCTGCCCTCCCTTGCCCTCCCCTGCCCTCTCCTGCCTTCCCCTGCCCTCCCTTCCCCTGCCCTCCCCTGCCCTCCCCTGTCTTTCCTTCCCCTGCTCTCTCCTGCCTTCCCTCCCCCTCCCCTCCCCTTCCCTACTCTGCCCTCCCCTCTCCTCCCCTCCCTTCCTCTGTCCCCCTTCCCCTCCCTTCCCCTCCCCTCCCCTCCCTCCCCCTCCCCCTCCCTGTTTTTGGCAGAAGAGAGCTTCCAGTCATCCTTTTGGAGAGTCCCGTGGTCCACGGGGGAGCCCTGCATTCTACTTTTATCAGGAAGGCTTAAAAATGATGCCTTCAGTCAGGGCAGGTGGGGATGGAATTTTCTTTTTGTCTGTCATTTTTTTTTTTTTACAAGTACCAGTTGAAAAGCAATAGGAAAATATTCAGTGTTTTAAAAATGCATAATCTGTAGTGCTTATAGAGATGGTTGCCATAAAAAAAAAAAAAACGATAGCTCAGTATTGCTGAGGGAAGGGAGGCCCTGTGCACAGATGCCTTTAAAAAGCTTGATCATATTTAAAGTTCTGTTGCATTTTCACACTGTAGTTTGTCAGTTAAATATTGTTAACACTGGCAGATGTTGGAGAGCCAGGCAAATAGGAGTTGCTATTAAAGTTGGCATGGTCTCTGATTAATTTTGGTTTTCAGTGGATAAATCCAAAGCTGCTTTTGTATGCTGTGGGGGAGATTACTCTAGAGTTCAGTTACTGAGCAGATTAAAGGGAAACTGGATTTGTTCATTTCGTTAAATTGCAAGCTTGCTTCAAGTTACCTCTCGGTGGAGAGTGGATTCAAGTCTCAAAAGTGGAAAAATTAAAGTCATTGCAGGGTTATCTCACTTTAAGTAAATCCAGTACACATGTTATGATGACAGTATATGAGAAGTTGGGATTATAACTAAATTTGAAAGTTGTTTACTTTCAGAGAGAAGTCAGCATGGATTGCTTTAATTAATGCATCCCTCCCAGAGTATTTAATGTTCAGTTCCAGTACCAAAACATGTTCTGTGCCTGGTATAATTACAAAGGCCCACAATATTTTGGTTTTAAGCAAGCATCTACCTTGTATGTGAGGATGAGACTTGAGAGTAATGGAACATAAAAGCTACACACCTAACAGAAATAAAATAATTTAAAATTTGTAAGCCTGTACTTGAATGAGGTATGCAGTAATTTTAAACAGATTAACCTTGGTGAAACTTGATTTCTAATGGAGGTTATATCTGCCAATAGCCATTTTCCAAATGAAATGTTGCTTTTTTGATTTGCATGCCTGTAGCTAAAATATTAGTAGCTACTTGGTGCTTGCCCTGAACTACAAACCTTACATCTGTTATCTCTAATTCTTTCCCTGATTGGGAGATGAGGAAGTAGATGCTGGGAGAGGTTAAATATGTTTCTCAAGGCTGTGGAGGTAGTAAGTGGAATTTGAACTTGGCTTCATGCTGTTTTCAGAAACTGCTGTTTCCTCTCGACTTTTTTTTTAAATTGTGAAAATACTGTACAGAGGTGTTACAATTACATGGACAAGGTAATGAGTACATTTCTTATCAAGCATTGTAGCCTCCTTCGTTTCCCCTTCCGGGCCCATTCCCCTCCCCCCCCCCCATCCTCTCAACTTTTAACAAGGATATATTCTCTGTGTGACTCCTTTGCCAAGCAGGTTCAGGTTCAGGCTCTGTCTTTACCACTTGCGTGAACTTGGTGGAGATCCCTAACATTTTCTCATTTTCTTAGGTTTACACTGTCTATCTTATTTGTGAGGATTGTGGCAGGGTGCCCAGCACAGGCTGGAGCAGACAACTGGTTTGTCAAATGCTAACTGCTTACCAGATTCTATCATAGTTACGATTTCCATGGGGGAGAAGGCAGGGCACCTGGATGAACAGTTGAAGGAGCGTTCTACACAAGAAGTTCCCATGTCTCCCCGTGCATACCATTTAACCAGTTTGCTGTCTTGGCAGCAAGCAAGAATCATAGCTGTGTTTTAAAATTTTCACTTGGTGATTACTTTCTCTTTGGATGGAGTAATTATTTTTGCATAGTTAGCAAAGTTAGCAAAGAGAAAATAAGTAGTTGTGGCATAAATCTGAAAAGTGAGCTTTTTTTTTTTTTTTTTTTTTTTTGGTCAGTTGTGGGGCTTGAACTCAGGGCCTGGGGTGCTGTCACTGAGCTCTTTGGCTCAAGGCTAATGCTCTACCCCACACCACCAACTTCCACTTTCTGGTGGTTTATTGGAGAGAAGAGTCTCATGGACTTTCTGGTAGTGGCTAGCTTTGACCAGTGATCTTCAGATCTCAGCCTCCTGAGTAGTTAGGATTACAGGTGTAAGCCACCACTGCTTGGCTAAAGTGAGCCTTTTGTTATTATTATTATTGTTGTTGTTGTTGTTATTTTGTCTTCTTTGAACCTCTAGGCACTTCTGAATATTCTAAATATTCTAAAATAGGAAAAAAATTGTACACAGACTTAGAATGTTGGTGATTTTAGTTATGCTCTCTTTAATAGCACCATCCAGTCAGCTTTGCTTATTTGGTATTGATGTAGTTTTAAAAATAAATTTGATGTTGACTCCTAAGTATTAAAATTTAATCTACTTCCTTCCAGAGCCTTAATTCTCTCCTGTGTTATCCTCGGTTACTGTGGCAATCTCTCTGCTATCCTAGCCCAGTGTGCTAGCTGCAGCAGGAAAGCAAACATCTGGGCCAGGCCGATTCCTGTGGGCTTTGTTGTCTGTGGGGTCAGATCCTGCCCAGCAGTTGTAGTGGGAGCCAGGCCTTGTGCATTTTCCACAACCTTGTGGTTCTGAGCCCTAGCTCTTGGTGACTTGTTTGCAAAGCAGCTTCTCCAAATTCCAGACTCACCGATTTTTGGATCTGTGGTCAGGAGGACAGACACCCTTCTTGCCCAATGCATTCATGTTCTTGGAAGTGAGCTTTTAGGGGTCAAACAGGGCCATCTTTTTGTGCTGTTCTGAAGTCTGAATTTAGGACATTTTGAGTCAGGGGAGAACTTGTCTTCTTTAGCTTCTCTCTTAGGGTCAGGTTAAAGTCCCAGGTTCTAGGTCCTGCCCTTCATTCATTCAGCTGAATGGAAACCTGCTTTGCTCTGTTAGTTGGAAGGATTAGAACACCGAGAAGAGCCTGGTGCCAGGAGCCTGGTGCGGTGGCTCAAGCATGTAATCCTAGCTAGTGAGAAGGCTGAGATCTGAGGATCTTGGTTCAAAGCCCTGGTAGGAAAGTCCGTGAGACTCTGAACTAGGAGAAAACCAGAAATGGCACTGTGTCTCCAATGGTAGAGAGCTTGCCTTGTGTTGAAGAGCGGAGGGACAGCACCCAGGCCCAGAGTTCAAGCCCCATGACTGACAAAAAAAAAAAAAAAAAAGAACACCAAGAGGAAATACATTGTCTTAGTGAAAGAACCTACTGTTGTCTAGGGTAGAAACAGACATCTGCAGGCTGAGCCTGCCCTGCCCGCTGTCAGCCTCCCACACTGCTAGCTAGGTGCTGGTGCCCTGCCCTGCCCGCTGTCAGCCCCCCACACTGCTGGCTAGGTGCTGGTGCAGCTACCCAGGCTCTGGCCTGTCACAAATGTTCAGTAGCCACATGTGATGAATGATGACTGTATTAGATGGTGACAGTTCTTTTTATTTTTATTTTTGCTGGTCTTGGGGCTTGAACTCAGGCCCTGGGTGCTATCCCTGAGCCTCTTTGTGCGCAGGACTAGGGCTCTACCACTTGAGTCAAAGCCACTGCCGGCTTTTTGAGTAGTTTATTGGAGATAAGAGTCTCACGGACACTTTTCTGCTGGGGCTGGATTCGAACCATACTCCTGAGCTCTCAGCCTCCTGAGTAGCTAGAATTATAGGTGAGAGCCACCACTGCCCTGTTTGAATGGGGGAAGAGTTAGAACATTTCCATCATTGAAGAAAGTTCCATTGGACTGGGCAGCTGTAGACCTTTGTAATTCCAAGATGGTTTATGAACCCCATCAGCCAGTGCCAAGCCTCAGGCCCCACACTAGACGTGCTGAGTATGACGCTATGTTTGAACCGGCCTGTGCAGTGCACCAGCCCTTGAGGACACTGTCACAGAGCGTGAGCTGGGACTGTACTTCCGAGTTGCCTGGGGCGTTTATAGACTAGAGTTGCTTGGCCCCACTCCCTGCAATTCTGATCTGATTGTTAGGGTGAGGCCTGGAGGCGTCCACATTCTTGGGCTCCTCCCAAATAGGGTTGATAAGGACTGATAAACAGGTGCTTATGTAAAGTGAGGCCAGCTAGTGATCAGAGCTGGTGGTCAGGAAACTGAAGTTCGGACAAAGGCTGCAGGGCCCAGGACACCAGCCTGGAAGATGTGTGGCTGGAGAAATGTGGAACAGGCCTACGATGGGAGCAAGCAGACTCAGAGCTTGTGGGGACAGAAGAAAGACCTGTGTCCCAGGCCAGAGGGAGGGCGCCTGTCAGAGGGCTGGGCAGGCCCGTCACTTAGGGCTTTGCCTGCCTTGAGGGGGTGGGGGGGCAGAGTCTGGGTTCAGTTGTGGTGTGAGGGAAGCTGTTGGAGGGCTTTGAGCTGGGAGTGAGGTAGCTGATTCATATTTTCATTTTCTAGGTGGTGACTCCAGGGAAACTAGATGAGCAGAGCATGGGAGAAAAGAGGGGACCAGTGGGGCTGGCGGGTGGAGGATGGCAGTGTGGCTGGCATGAGAGAGTGGTGGCGGTCTGTTGGCATGTGGTTATGACTGTGCTGGTGGCGTGTGGCCTCTGCCCTGAAGGAAGGGGCCTTGCATGGCCCTGTGCTGCCGCTGCCGCTGTCTGTGCTGCACACCTGTGTGTTGCGCAGCATGGCTGGCGGGGAACTCCTTATTACATCTTGCTGCACACACTGAGCCAGGAGGGACTGAGGCCGGCTTCGGGCACTGGGCAGAAGATGGCTGGCAGTGTCCTCTGTTTCTGAGCAGGTGATAGTAGGTGGCACTCTGGTGAACATGTGGTTTAGCTGATTTCAGAAAGGTCTTTTTTTGGCAGAGGTGGTGGATGAGGATTGAGCTGCCTAGGCTGTCCTCAAACTCACGAACCTCATACCTCAGCCTCCTGAGTTTCAGGGATTACTGGTATGGACCACCATGTTCTGCTCAAAAAAGATGTTTTAGGCTGGGCATTAGTGGCTCACGCCTGTAATCCTAGTTACTCAGGAGGCTGAGATCTGAGGATCACGGTTCAAAGCCAGCCTGCTGGGCAGGAAAGCCCGTGAGACTCTTATCTCCAATAAACCACCAGAAAACTGGAAGTGGCTCTGTAGCTCAAGTGGTAGAGCACTCATCTTGAGCAGGGACAGCGCCCAGGCCCAGAGTTCAAGCCCCATGACTGAACAACAACAAAAAAAGATCTTTTAATGATAAAATACTTAAGGTTTCAAAGGAAACCAATTATGTTGAAGCCAAGTTTCTAAAATTTTCAGAATTTATGCCATGCTAAAATGTGGTTCTTTACTAATATGGAGATTAGTTTAGTAAATACCGCAGTTGTGGAGTACTTTAGAAACAACGCTGTGAGACCTTTCTGGTAACTACAAAGGGACGTCACTGTATCTTTTATTGGAGTCCCAGGAATTGCCAACTCCATCATGGTGTGTCACTCTCTCTCTTAATTGCAGAAAGTGTTGAATTTCATTTAGACACTAATGAAATGCAGGCAGATGTACATCTTTTCTTCCGTCCAAGTTTGTGAACCCTCTTGGGTATAGGCTCAGAATTCCAGGCTTGGTGGTGGTAAGGTTATTTGAGTTGTTTTTTGGAGTGATTGTTCAGCAATGTGGTTAAAACTTCATTCTGTCCTTGTCCTGATTTGGTCCTAATGGTCTTGGGGAGACCATTAGAGCCAGTGATAGTCTTATGAGATGCTACAAGTGTGCTGGGAGCGCTAGGGGCTGGGAAGCTGTTTAGGCCCCCTGTCTGACTTCAGGGTCAGCCTTGGCAGCTTCCCTGGCCTTGTGGGCTAGTCCATACACTTGCTATCACACACTTGTTTTAGAGTTCAGCAGACCTGCAAATTCACTCTCACCCATCCTGTAATGAGGACCAGCATCAGGTGGCCACTGCAGGGCAGCTCTTCTGTTTGCTGTCTTGTTTGTCTAGCCTGTCCTATGCTGTCCTTGATGTAGGCCATGCTCCCGTGTGAAATGAAGGTAGACTTGCAGGCACCTGCTCCCAGGGTAGCCAGGGTCCCTGGAAGGCGCATTGTTTATGGTGAGGTTGTGTATGAGGTCGTAGATGGGAGCTGCTCTGCTGTACCGATGTGTTTGGAACAGCAGAGCATGGTTGACATGGACACCAGTCCGTATTGATCTTTTCCCCCTTTGTCTTTATTGACCTTAAAAAAAATTTTTTTTTTGTTTGGTTCTAGACCTGGGGCTTGAAATCAGGACCTGGACACTGTCCCTGAGTTTCTGTGCTCAAGGCTAGCACTCTAAAACTTTGAGCCACAGCTCTGCTTCCAGCTTTTTTGTAGATAAGTGTCTCATGGACATTTGGGCTGGCTTTGAACCACAATCCCCAGATCTCAGCCTCCTGAGGAGCTAGGATTACAAGTGCAAACCACCAGCACCCAGCATCATTGGGCTTTTATTATGTTCCAGGCCTTCAATATGTTCATTAAAGTCGGTTTATTTACTACAAAAACCTGACAAGGTCTGGAGAAGTTGGGCAACTTTACCAAGTTCCCAGGGATGGGATGTGATGGGGCCACGCCACGGTTCAGATCAAGTGTTTTGACACCAGTCTTGTCTTTCTGCACAGCAGACCCTGTGCCTGGGAAGGCCTTTGTTTTTGGGGCTGGCACCAGCGCTGGCTCTTCTGGTGGTTGATTTTGGTGAGTGGTATCTCCTGCATTTCCTGAGTGGGTGCGTCTTCCCTGCCTCCTCTGTGCGTCCTGGAGAAGACTTTCCTCCTTTTTCTCTGCTCTGTGGGCATGCCCGGCTCTGGGGAAGGGATTAGGCCGCAAGGGCTAGCGTCTTTCACGCACTGGCAGAAGGGCCCTGCAAACAGTTATTAATGATGTCATGTCATCTTTCCACTCGATACCGGAGATGGCTTTGTCAATAAGATCAGCTCGGTGATGAAGTGACGGATCCCCATGTCTTTTAGGATTCTGTCTAGTTTTAGGATCTTGGGGACTCTTTCCCTAGCCTCTTAGAAGAAGTCACAGTTTGGAATTTAATGTTTTTAGTGAAATGACAGTGGCCGATATTTTTCTGGGCTTTAATTTTGTGTTAAGAAATGTATTATGTCTGAGGTTGGTTATCCTCTTAATCCTAGGAGGTAGTAGGCCTTTCTCTGTTTTGAGGTTAAGGAAACTGAGGCTCGCAGGAGTTACATGACGTCAGGTTCCCATCCTAGAGCCAGGAGACACTGTTGGGAGATTAGCTGTACTGCCCTTCGTGACCTTCTGATTGGCCCTTTGATGCCCGTGTCAGTCTCCTGCCAAGGTCTCTGTTTTCTGTGAAGGAGGGCTCTTGGGATGGGTTTGGGTGGGTTTGTGGGTGTCCTGGGTGCTGGTTGGTGATTGTTTGTTGACTAGTCTTCATTGTTACTGAGTTAGAGGTGTGACTTCCTAGCTGCAGGTCATCAGACACTTATCCCCTAGGGCACTTAGCATCCGAGGTGCTTATTAAGTGGTCTTAACTGCAGGTAAGTGAGTTAAAGGATTGATCTGGCTCCCTTAGGGTGGAGGGTTCCGCAGCCCTGGCGGGACTATGTGTAAAGCACTCACAGGCAGTGTTGCTTTGCATCAGCAGATCTGTGCTTGGCGAGGTGGCCCCGGTGGGTGACTCATGGATGTGGCTCTGCGTGTCTAGGCAGACTCAGGCCAGGAGTTAGCACCCTGCTTCAACTTACAGGACTTCCAGAGAGATTTGGAAAGGAAGGGAGACTCTCAAGTCTTTGTTCTATGTTTCTCTGGGTCTCTCATCTGTTACTGACCCCCTGCTGTGCCTGAGCATGTCACCACTGGTCAGCTGTAAAAGCAGAGAAAGGATGACATCTCGAGCCTTTGAGCCTTTCTAAAGGCTTTGCTACTATCTGCAACAGTCATTTCCCAAGACAATATTGGGACTTGAACTCAGTCAGGGCCTCACATTTTCTCTCAGCTTTCTTGTTCATGGCTGGTACTCTACTACTTGAGCCATGCCACTAGTCCAGCTCTATTTGCTAGTTAGTTGAAGATAAGAGTCTCACAGACTTTTCTGCTCAAGGCTGGCTTGAACCATGATTCTCAGATCTCAGCCTTCTGAATAGCTAAGCTGGTGTGAGCCATCAGCATCTGGCCTGCACCATAGTCATTCTTGCTTTACTTTTCCTGACCGTTTGTGGTTTTTCAAGAAGTTAGAGGTCAAAGTGAGCTTTACCTCACCCATCTGCCCCCTTTGCAGCCATTTTCCCCTAAATATTCCTGGAGTCACTATGTCCATTGGTCCTGAGCTGGAATTCTCTTAGGTACATGCTGGCTTAAGTTTGAGACAAACTCCTAGTGTTGTTGTTTTTATTGTTGTTGTTTGTTTTGTGTTTTGTTTTCAGTCTTTGTTTTCAGATCTTGATTTCTTGATTCCCTCTTGAACTGTATTCTTTGGTGAAATTCAGGCTGTGTTACTGCTCATAGTTTTTATGTGTGGACTGGTAAGTGTGACGGTTCTATCAGGGTTCTAACAGCTTTTCCCTAGATTTGGGAGTCAGTGTTCCCATCATTGGAAGATGTGCTGTTGTAGGGAACCAGCGATCTCACATTTGCTCTTTGGAGTTGTCTGTGGAGTGGAGAGACTTCCAGCTAAGGAATTAGGGATCTAGGTTCCAGTTCCGGTTGATTTTCTACCTTAGTGTCTGACCTGGAGCCAGGCACTGCCTGTCCAGCCTCCGGAGCGAAGGTGTGGATTAGATGGCCTCTGGCCGGCCTTCCCGTCTGGAAACTCCACAGTTCTGCTATCTCACACGTCTCTGGAATACATGATAGGAACAGATGTCGGCAAGTATGTCTAATTTATTGTACTGTGGGTACTAAATCATTTCTTCAAGTTGAATTTTGAATTACATTGTTTAAAACAAAGCATTTCTTTGGCTTCTTGAGTAGAATTCAACTCAGTGATTTTTAATATATTCACAGTGGTATAGCAACCACCATTTAATTGTAGAACATTTTCAGCACAAATAAGAAACTCTACACTCATTAGCTATTACTCCCACTCTCTCCTCTCCCCGCCCCTCCCACCGCTGACCTGCCGTGTTTATGGATTTACCCACTGTGGATATTTCACATACTGTGTTTTAAGTTGTGGCCTTTTGTGTCTGGCCTCTTAACATTTGCTGAGGTTGAAGCATGATTCTACTTCATTATTTTTGGTGGTGGGAGGCAGCCCTGGGCTTGAACTTAGGGCCTGGGCACCGTCCCTGAGCTCTTTTGCCCAAGGTTAGCGCTCTACCACGTTAACCATCGCTCCAGTTCTGATTTTTTTTTTTTTTTTTTGCTGCCCAGGCTGTCTTCCAGCCTCCTGAGTAGCTTAGGAATACAAGTGTGAGCCACCGGCACCAGCTTAGCTTTGTTCTTTGTAACTTATTTTTCTTGCTTATTTGCTGGATCAGTTCTTAGTTATCTTTAAGTGATCAATGGTGCACAGATTGGAACTCGGTATTCTTTTTCTGGGTGCTGGATCTGAGCTCAGGGCCTGTGCTCGCGAGGCTCTGCTCTCCCACTTGAGCCAGTCCTCTGTGGCTCAGAGACTTCACGGAAGGACCGACTTCATTACAAAGCAACTACATTTGACGTACACGGCTGCATTTCATTTCCCTTACCTCACTCCCTGTTTGGGTTCTGTGTGGACAGAGACGACGGGAAGGCATGCCTTGCCTGGTCGTGGGCTGCGGCGGGAGTTAGCGGAGGGGTCTCTGCGCAGGGCGGGGAGGGGGGTGGTTTGGAACCACTGGGGAGGTTCATAGTTCAGCAGGAGCTAGGCCTCAGCGCCTCGACATTCAGCTCCTCCCCGCCCGCCGTCAGCCCAGCTGCGTGTCCTCCATGTGAGCATCACCTTCATTTGTTCCCCATGAGCAAACTGCTCATCTTGGCAAAAGGTGTAGATTTGAGATTCCTGGTGTCTTCCCCCCACTGTGAGTTCCTTGTTCTCTCTGTTGGGAATGAGTGAGATGTCTCCCTGCTGTGGTGAGGCTGTCCACACTGTAGGTCTTGATTGTCGTGGGTCATGAGCGTTCTGCGTGGAGCAGTCCCCTGGATCTGCTTGTCCACGGGGAAAGCCTCGGGCAGTGCTGAAGGAAGGTGCTGCCCCTCCCCCCCCCTGTCCTTCATGACCCCGGCTCCGCCTTTCTCTTGTGACTGCATGCTATGCTGCAGGCTGACTTTCTCATCCACTCTCCTTCGTCTCCCCCGTTGAATTTTCTGTTGACTTTGACTCCTTTTTCTGTTTCAGGCCCTCTGCTTCTGTTTCTTTTCTTTTTGTGTGTGTGTGTGCTGGTCCTGGGGCTTGAACTCAAGGCCTAGTACCTGTTCTTTGCACTTTTTTTGCTCAAGGCTAGCACTCTGCCACTTCAGCCACAGCTCCACTTCCAGCTTTTTTGGTATTTAATAAGAGATAAGAGGCTCTGGGCTGGGAAGGTGGCTCAGTGGTAGAATGCTTGTCTTGCATGCATGAGGCCCTGGGTTCGATTCCTGAGCACCACATAAGCAGAAAAAGCCAGAAGTGGCACTGTGGCTCAACTGGTAGAGTGCTAGCCTTGAGCTGAAGAGCTGAGGGACAGTGCCCAGGCCCAGAGTTCAGTCCCCATGACCACCACCACCAACAAAAAAGTCTCATAGATTTTCCTGTCATGACTGGCTTTGAACCAAGACCCTTAGATCTTAGCCCCCTGAGTAGCTAGGATTACAGGCGTGAGCCACTGGTGCTGGCCCTGTTTTCTTTTTAGAAGTTGTTTCTGTGAGGGTACTCGGGAGTGGAGCTGCAGTTTGGGGTTTCAGGCAGACATCTATATCTCTCGAGTCACACATGTAAGCTGATGCTTTGGCAATGTTTCCCACCACTCTGCTTTCTCTCAGGTTTCCAGAACTGGGCTTATTGTATCTCATCAAATGATTTATTATCTTTGGTAACCATGTTGGAAGGAGCTTAGTTTTCAAAGTACATAGTTTTCTTTTTTATGGTCAGAACAAGGTAAAGGAAGTTTGATTGATCCAATGAGAAAGTGGCTTTAGCTGTTGTTACTAATAGGAAATCTCTTAAGGACCCTGTTGTATTGCTCTTTTAATTTATGAGCCTTCTTGGATCTGTGGTGCATCTGTACACTAAGTCAGTAAGGCCTGATCTGTCATGTTCAGGGCTTTGTTTCTGCCTCCAAACCGCCATGAACTGCTGCTGTGTTTTAAGTGTCTAGCTTGACAGTCTGCTAGATTTTGGGTTGAATTAGGGAGTAGCAGTGTCAGCAAATGAGTGTTTCAGAAATGTGCCACTGTTTTCCAAAGGAAAATGTGCTGTGAGCTGAGCCGAGCTGCCCGCCGTGGAGCGTGCCTGCAGGAAGTGAACAAGACCCTGGATGTGGGAGGAAGGTGGCTTCTTTGTAAAGCCCATTTTGTTTCTCTGTAGGCCAGAGGCTGGTCACCCTCAGGCTCCCAGAAATGACCACACGGTGCAGCAGGAGCCGCTGCGCCCCAGCTCTGTAGCTGAGGCCAGTGCAAGGGTGGAAGAGAATTAGATCAGCTCTGAAGGTTAGGACCAGCTCCTACTCCTGGAGTCCCTCAGTCTCACTAAGACACAGCAGGAGGAAATGACTGGAGGGCCCTTTGCCCTGAGGGGCTGGAAAGTGTGTGCTGTGTGATCCACTAAAGAAAGCCATGAAAATAGCTTTTTTTTTTTTTTTTTTTGCCAGTCCTGGGGCTTGAACTCAGGGCCTGGGTGCTGTCCCTGAGCTTCTTCTGCTCAGGGCTAGCACTCTACCATTTGAGCCACAACTCTACTTCCAGCTTTTTCTGTGTATGTGGTACTGAGGAATGGAACCCAGGGCTTCAGACATGCTAGGTAAGCACTCTACCACTGAGCCACATTCCCAGCCCTAGCTTTTGAATTTTGCTGTGTAATTTTGAGCTTGAATTCACTAAGAAAACAACTCCTTCCTGTAGCCTTTGCTCAGCAGAGGTTTTGAGTATGTCTTTGAGGATGGTGTTTGGGCCATGGCAGAATCACTGAGACATCTGTCTCTACAACACATAGTCTTATGTGAAGACAGCCTTGACCTAGGGGTGTGCGCCTGAAGAGAGCGTCCCTGTGAGTGGCTGTGCCAGGGTGGCAGCTCCCCAGCCAGCTCACGGTGTTGTGGCATTTCCAGTCGAAGTGCCCCTGTTTGCAGTCACATGCCCCACCCGCCTGTGTGACTGAGTTTGCCCAGGGTAAGGACCAAGAATAATTCCACAGCCCAATGTGGAGCACACTGCGTGGTTCTCTGACGGTGTCCGTTGACTGCCAAGGGCCAGGCAGGTTTTCAGATATGTGTCTTTGCCCATAAAAGGGTTGCTGTATAGTTGGAAACAAATTCATTTTGGTCAGCAAAATTAAGGTTGTCATGTCATCTTTTGAAACATTTTGGAGAAAAAAGGATTACTGAAATGTCTGCTCTGTAAAGCATTGCAACTGGGCTGGAAATGTGGCTTAGTGGTAGAGTGCTTGCCTCGCATGCATGAAGCCCTGGGTTCGATTCCTCAGTATCACATACACAGAAAAAACCGGAAGTGGCGCTGTGGCTCAAGTGGTAGAGCACTAGCCTTGAGCAAAAGAAGCTCAGGGACAGCGCCCAGGCCCTGAGTTCAAGCCACAGAATGGCCAAAAAAAAAAAAGCATTCCAACTAATAGCTAATTCTTCATTAGAAATTATACCGATCTATCTCTTTTACAAACCTGCCCTAACATCCCCCCAACCCATCAGGACTTCGTTGCTGAAGTAGTTAACTCTCTGACTTGCTTTGTGTGGCCTTTTTTTTTTTTTTTTTGGGGTCCGGTCGTGGGGCCTGAACTCTGGGCCTGGGCGCTGTCCTTCAGCTCTTCAGCTCAAGGCTAGCGCTCTACCACTTGAGTCACAGCGCCACACTTCCGGCTTTTTTCTTTTTGCTTATGCGGTGCTGAGGAATCCAACCCAGGGCCTCAGGCATGCAAGGCAAGTGCTCTACCACTGAGCCACCTTCCCAGCCCCCCCCTTTTTTTATCTATTACCCATTCATCCTCTGTCCATCTATCCATGAGGGGACAGACCTAGAATGTCTGTTCTGAAGCATAAAGCTATAGAACAGGGTGGTGACCACATGGCCCTAGGCACCCCTTCTGTGCTGGAGTGCTGGCTTCCCTTGTGTGTAGAGGAGGAGTCTTCTCCCAGGAGGACTGGGGCGGGTTAGTGTGAGTTGGGATAGGTAAGTCAGAGCAATGCAGATTAGGTTGGGTCACTCACATGAGTTTTTGTTCAGTCAGCACCGAGGTCAGCCTGCAGCCTGATTTTGTATGCAAAAACATATAGTGTTCACTGCTTTTAAGGATTGTGGAGAAAACTCCAAAACAAGAATCCAAAGACTAGGCAACAGAGATGGGGTGTATATGACCCACAAAGCCTATGATAGTTATTTGCTATCTGGACATTTGTGGGGAAGATGAATCCCATCCCTGGGTTAGGATATAGAGTTCAAGTCAATGGAGACCTGTACCAGCTCCAGCCATGTATCTAGTAGTCCATGTGGCACATAGGCTCCTTTAAACACCTTACTGTAGGGACCTGGTACTGTACCTATGGGAACAGTTTTTCTGTCCTTGGAAGTTTATCTTAGGTGAAAACAACTACTTTTGCCTTTGCCTCTTTGGCTCTGATTTTACCTTGTGAGGTTATAAGAGCGTAGGTCAGAGCTGGATTGTGGAGGGCTGAGCTTTCCATTGGGAGTTGATTCAGGAGGTTGCAGGGAACTGTTACAGGCTTTGGGATGGAGTGGTGGTCTGAGCAGAGGAAGCTGGTTTGGCATAAGAGGTGGAGAGGAGGAGACAGCTTCATCAGGAGAAGGGTCAGGGCCCCATACACCAGTGGGAGACATTGGCCACCAGACGGGAGTGGTGATGGGAGTCTGGATTCGTGCATTGAATTAGGGCCTGCATCCTCTTTATTGGAGTTACAGAGGAAGGAACGGGGTGGGGGGAGCAGTAGACAGATTCTACTTCTGGAATATAGCATTATACTCTGCATATGGGAAATAATCAACCTACTAGCCCTTAACATGCTACCATCGCCTGAGTGGGGTTGGCTGGTGGGTGGTTTGTTCAGGCCTTGCTTGCACGCTCATAGGCGGTGGCTTTAGGAGCTCCTGAGCTGCAGAGAAGGAAGAACAGCGGTTTTGCCAAGAAGATGGAGCATGTTTCAGGGATTCACTCCTTGAAGACAGGGATGGTTGTGTGTGTATGTGTGTGTGCGCGTGCATGCGTGCGTGTGTGCACACATGTCCTCATGTATGTGTCTCTGAGCCCACAGTGCGTAAGAGCACTGGAGAGTATTTGGTGTTAGGGAGCTGGACTCATACAGAGCATTAGCTGCATATTGGAAGTGAGCAGTAAAAAAGGCTAATCTTGTCTATACCTTTAAGGAACCTGTTGTTTAAAAAGATCAACTGTTCATCCACTCATTGAACCTGTTTATTTATAGAAAGCCTATTCTATGCACGTGTCCACCGCAGGGAGCTGAGTCCTCCTCCCAGGCTGAGCACCCTGCAGCGGGGTCTACCTGCCACTTTATTTTATTTTTATTTTTTGGGTTCGGTCGTGGGGCCTGAACTCTGGGCCTGGGTGCTGTCCCTGAGCTATTCAGCTCAAGGCTAGTGTTCTACCACTTGAGCCGCGGCGCCACTTGTACTTTTTCTGCTTATGTGGTGCTGAGGAATCGAACCCAGGGCTATGTGCATGCAAGGCAAGCACTCTACCACTGAGCCACCTTCCCAGCCCCCCTGCCACTCCTTTTGAGCTTTTCTTCCCAAATACTGTTGGCCTTTTTCTTGATCAATGTCAGTTTGGCAGTGACTTCAGAAGCCCCTTCCAATCTGGGTTCTGTATAGTGGAAAGCCCAGGCCTGCTGCCTGGCTTTGGAATGCAGCTGGGGTGGTGGGGAGAGGAGTCAGCTGGACAGGACACTGGTTCCTTCTCAGAGCTCCTGCCTGGCTGCCCTGCATGGCTACCCTGAGTCATGTCTCTTCCCTCTTGAGCCCTGTCCCCAGGCCATGTGTGGATGCGTGGCTGGACTAAGAACAGGTCATCAGGGACCTGGGAAAACAACCTGCTGCCTATCTGCTTAAGTGCCAGCAGTCCATTTGCATGTTCTGACCTTGCCCGGAATCACCAGTGCACTCTTTCTGCTCCCCCAGGGCCTCGTAGTGGCTGGAGTTGGAGAGAGTTTGCAGGGCACGTTGGTCAGGAGCCAGCTCTCATGTTGGGGCATCAGCGAGCCCCTTGGGTGCCTGGAGGTGCTCCTGGGCCAGCGGGGACAGGGTGCGGATCAGCCAAGCAGAGATGCTGCCCGGCTGGCAGGGTAAGGGAGCAGCTGCTTGGCCCCCCCTCCCCCCATGGACCTGGGATCTGCTCATCCGCCTCCCAGTGTCCCCTGCTCTGCTGTGCTCTGTTACCAGAGCCTCTGTACCCCCAAGCCCTGTAGTTTCAGGGTGCTTGGCCTCTGGCTGCACCTGTCAGCCCCTGTGTCCTGCAGTGTCCCCCCATGAGTGCTGCTGGCCCTCACTGGATATGATTCAGCGGCAAGCCTCCTGCAGGACATCAGTGCACCATTCACACCGTGGTCCCACTTCCTGTGTTTGTGTTCTCATTTCCTGAAATTAGTTACAAATTCCTGAGAGCAAGAGCTCATTCTTCTTTTCCTTTTTATTTATACATGTCTATTTTCAAAACACTGTTTGGGTAGGACAGGCCCTTGAGCACGTTGTACAGCCAAGGAACCTTCCTTAGTGAGACAGTGGTCCAGTGAACCATCTTTCTTTTCCCCAGAAGCAGCTCAGTATCTGATGGGAGGTACTCAGTAATCTCCTTGGTCTGAAAGTAGCTTTATTATTATTAAGTAGTTGTACAAAAGGGTTGTCATGTTTTTGTTTAAACAAAAAAATATGGGTATATTGTTTGTGTGCATGCACACAGGATACTTGGTGCTTGCAAACTTCTTTGTCTGATCTTTATTTTCAAAAGGATTCCAAGTATTGAGTGTTTCTTCTCGTATGTGACTGTCTTTAAAAATGATTGGAGAAGGGTTGGGAAGGTAGGGCTTAGTGGTTGAATACTAGCCTTGAGCAAAAGAAGCTCAGGGACAGTGCGTAGGCCCTGAGTTCAAGCCCCAGGACTGGCCAAACTAAGAAAAAAGAAAGAAAGACTGTAGATGCTTCCTTTTTTTTTTTTTTTTTTTTTTTTTTTTTTTTGCGTCAGAAGCGCATTTGTAGTCCTGGTAACATTAATACTGGTGGTATAAGCTGTCTAGGGAAAGGTGATGCTTGTTCCCAAAAATCAGATGATAACAAGGTTGGCGAGCGCAGCCAGGCGGCATTATGGATGCAGGGATAATTATACTTTGAATTCAGTGGGGTAAATCTTTTAATGTAAGGTCTTAGGAACTCCTGAATTTTCATGTACGGTGTAATCCTTGGCGTGTGTTTGATAAGGTGGCATTCTTTAGCTAGTAACCCTGGAGAATCTTGAATTATATGCCATGGGAATGGAGCATTCTCTTGAGAGGCTTGAATCCTTCAGCGTATGTGTGCTGCTGTCGTCTGTTGGGGTGGGTTACTGGCGCTAGCTTCCTGCCCACTTGTTTGGTGCTAGCCTCCCAGACAAGAGATGGATTTAGAGTGATAGCTAAGTAGTACCCAGGCTTTGAGCCTATGAGTGTGTTCCCCCCTCATCCCATTCCTCCAGCTGCCGTGTTTTGATACTTGGTCTCTGCTCTGTCAGTGGGCAAGGGGTGGGGGGTCACAGCAGGAGTGAACCCCCTTAGGGAAGGGCTGATAGATGATGTGTGTGCTGGACAGGGTGAAGGGCAGCTTTCTCCTGAGCACACACCACCCGTGAGGTACAATCAGCTGGTTTCTTCCCATCAGCCATCACTTGGGTGAGAAATGGTGGTGCCAGCGGAACACAGAATTTACAGACTTTCAGAGACAAGCAGGGTAAGCATATGACCTCACCTTGATACCTAGTGTGTGCAGATTTATACTGCTTAGCATATATTCTGAAAAAACGAAACGATTACACAGGGCACCTGAACAGTGAATTTTGAGCTTGATCAGAGGTGCGCGGGAGTCTCGTTTGCGCTAGGCCTCTCTCAGGGCTCTGGGCTCCCGCCCCAGAGTGCAAACACCCTTGGCTCCCTTCTGCTGGCTGTGATCTTTGGCCCAGGAGCTTCAATCCAGACTGAAGGGCGCTGAAAGAGCACTTTGGCAGTAAAGTGATGTTTTTCTTTTCTAAAAGTGTGTCCTCCCTCTCCCCTGACCTCACACCCTGGGACAGAGGACCACGTGGGTTCCAAGACAGAAGAGTTGGTTGTGGGGTCGCTGGCTTGTGAGGCTGACTGCTCTGGCCTGCACGTAGAACACTGGAGACTTGTAGAGTCTGTTGGAACAGTGACAGAGCTCCAGAGCTCCTTGTAGGAGAGAAGGACAGGTGCTGGAAGCCAAGGGCAGAGGATGGGGGCAGGACAGGTTGCTTAGAGAAAACCAGGACATGTGGAGTCCGGCAGCTCTGCCTTTCCATGTTCATTGTAGGCTGAGGTGGGGGTAGGGCCTTGGATTGATGGCCGGCCAGTTCAGCAGCGCTGTGCTCATTGGTGTTCATCAGTGTGGCTGAGGAAGAGAGAGAGAGAGAGAGAGAGAGAGAGAGAGAGAGAGAGAGAGAGAGAGAGAGAGAGAGAGAGAGAGAGAGAGAGAGAGAGAGAGAGCGAGAGAGAGAGCGCCCTACTGCACAGGGTAAGGGACTGCTGGTTGAGAATTGTTTGATGATTTCTGCAGAGAGGTTTGCGTTTGTCCCTGTTCTTCATTGAAGGTCTGCTTGTGTTCTGCAGGCACAAGGGCGTTTACTGATGCGAATAGAGCCCTGGATTTCTGAGAGTTCACGGTTTCTGAGTAAACAGACACGTAAACAAACAGTTACAGATGCAGAGGCAGTTGCTATGACAACCAGAAATCATTCATAACAACCCGCAGGACTGAACGGGGCTCCTGGCAGGGACTCAGCCAGTGACAGAGCCCTGAGCAGGCTGTGGTGGGTCAGCTCCGAGCCTGGCTGGCAGGTGTACTGCACGCGGAGAGGTCTGCCAGGAAGCACGGCCTGCGAGGGGAGGGCTATGGAGCCTGCAGCAGGAAAACCTGCTGTGCCTGTCTCCCCCGAGGGCAAGCCAACAGCTCGCTTCACTGCAAACAGCTATGGGGAGAATCGGCCTCCCCGAGGAGTGGCAGCAGGGAGGGAGAGCAGCTTCTGAATGTGGACCTGGGCTCTGCAGAGAAGTGGAATGCTAAATATAGCTGTGCAGCCCCTGAGCGACTCTCGGTGTACGGGAGGAAGGGAAGCTGCTCTCCTCTCCAGGGAAGGCAGTTAGGAAAGCACCTGCATTTCTAATTTTGGGGCTGTGACCAAGGCGCTGCTGTGGGCGGCAGCAGCCAAGCCAGGTGCAGGCACTGTCTGTGCGGCCTGCGCTCGGCCCGGCCCTGGTGCCAGGGGTGCCGCGGGCTTGCTCCAGCACCTGGACTTCGGGCAGCACAACCCCTTACCCTTTCTGCAAGGAGGTGGCTGTGCCTCCCTGGCTGGTTTGCGGTTCCCCTGAGCCACTTCCTTCCTTTTTCTGGGTAAGAGGAATTTCCTCTTCCTGCCAGGGGGATGAAGGGAGAGAAAGGCGGTGGGTGGCTGGGTGGTTCTGGCTGCTGGAAGGGTTTGGTCGTGTGAGTCTCCCTTCTCCAGCCTTGTTAACTCCAGGGAGCAGGGCACCATTCACCCCAGCCCCTCTCTGGGACTTCAGACTCTGCCTTTTTTGGTGGTCAAGAGGGACCTGTTTTAGAACTTAGGCTTTGCTTTGAGTCCCGGGTGTCTGGTGTATTGGTGACCACTCGGGGTTTGTGTTGTGATATGGTACCGTCTTCTTAGAGAAATACTGTGGAGTATTCAACCGACAGTGTCATAAAGCTGCCGCAGTCCTGAGCTCTGCCCAGTCCTGGACACCAGTCCTCTGGTCACACTGTTGCTGGCTCTGTGCTTGTTTGTCAGCTTTCCTAGGGCTGGGAGCCTGCCATACACTGGTCTTTGGGTGTCCCTGTCCCCATGTGCGTTCTGTTGGTCTGTACCCTCATGCCTTCTTTCCTCAGTGGAGAGCTTAGCCCAGCCTCTCCCTTGCCACCACAGAGGATTAGCAGCTCTCTTTGGGCAGTGGCTTCTCACTGGCATGGTTTGCTCCAGTTCTCATCCTACAGATTATTCTATTAATCTTTCTTGACCAGGACCTTTTTCTTAACTCCCACCCTGTCATCTTGTGGGTGGGCATCCTGACCTTTGGGTGACTGGCCAGACTCTGGCCATTAGCCCTGCACAGTCCAGCCTCTACCACTCCCAAGCCCCGTCTGTCCAGAACCATTGTCTTTCTCCTTGGTCACCTGCCTGGCTGCGTTCCATCCCACTGGAACAGTGTGGCTCCCTCCTGACCTGGCCTGTGCCCTTCCCCCACAGCACGTACCACCCCCTCACATGGGACCTTGCCTTCTGTTTATATGTGTTAAAACGTAAATGCTATGTATAAATACATAACACATTATAGAATGCTCTATACATAATGTATAACTCACATAATTATACATAATGTACTATATAATTACATAATGTACATGTTATATATGAATATATGTAACATTTAAATGTATATGCTATTTATATGTATATAATTTTTTTTGATGCTGGTCTTGGGACTTGAATTCAGCTCCTGAGTATGTCCCTGAGCTTTTATGCTCAAGGCTAGTGCTCTATTAGTTGAGCCACAGCTGTGCTTCAGCATGTGTGTGTGTGTTTGTGTCTGTGTGTGTGTGTGTGTGTGTGTGTGTGTGTGTGTGTGAGAGAGAGAGAGAGAGAGAGAGAGAGAGAGAGAGACAGAGAGTGACAGAGAAAGAGAGACAGAGAGAGAGATTGGAGATAAGAATCTTATGGACTTTCTGCCCAGGCTGGCTTTGAACCACCATCTTTAGATCTCAGCCTCCTGAGTAGGTAGGATTATAGGTGTGAGTTTACAAAACTTTTTTTTTTTTTTTTTTATGGTACTAGAGATTGAACCTAGGGCCTTGCACATGTATGTATTTAAGTTTGTTGTATTTATGCCAGTACTAGGGCGTGGACTCTGGGCTCACCCTTGGGTTGGCTTACTTGTTTGGCTGCTGCTCTATCATTTGAGCCATGCCTCTAGTCCAGCTTTTTGCTGGTTATTCTGCTCCAAACCTTGGACCTCCAGATCTCGGTCTCTAGCGTAGCTGGGAATGTATGTGTGAGCCCTCACCACATGACAGTACTTTATTTCTTGCAGTTCTGGGGTTTGCACTCTGGTCCTTGTACTTGCTAGGCAACGTTTGAACTGCTGGGCTTCCAGTCCTCTAGCCCTGTGTTTTTATTTTCCATCTCCCCTCCACTTTGTTAGATCAAGAACTTCATGGAGGCTGAGGTCTTTGATCATATTTAATGATGCATCCCCAGTAGTTTGGATTGTGTGCCTGGCATTTCACATGTGTTTGAGAATTGTTTGTTGAATGCATAGAACTGACAAGCAAATAGAGCTTAGATCGAAAGGAACAGAACAGGATTCCTCAGAGTTGTGTGTGTTATTTTTTTCTTTGAGAACTTATTTTCTGGACTTGAGGAGCTGGTTTGCAGAGGGTGCTGAGGTGAAAGTTGAATTAGTGAATATAGATCTCTCAGAAAGCGCGAATGTTGGGCCCAGTCATCCTGTGAGTAAGGGGTGACCTTGGTCCTCTGGAGGAAGGTGAGACGTGTTTCCAGATGTCGCTTATGCCATCACCAGCTGGGCTCCACGGAGTCTTTGTGTCTCCAAATTGCCGTCCATTAGGAAGGGGGAATGCTGCCAGTCTGTGCCCCTTACTTCTCTTACTCAGTGGGATCAAAGCAGTTCCGCCTTAGAGAGATTCAGAGATACGGCTTTGAAATGGTCTGATTCATCCAGTCATTGTCTGGGAAGGTTGGGAAGTTAACCTTGCCGAGTGGCTTTGGTGATAGTGATCAAGGTCCTGTGGCAGTTTTAATAGAGGCTGGTATTATGTGAGGGCTTTGAAGAGTCTATCAGATCGTGATGGTGTTGAGAAGCCGTGAGTACCACCTGCTCTGTCACTGTTTTCCTGTCTGGTGGGAATTACTGGTTTGTCAATGTTAAGGTTTCTAAAATACAGATTGTAGGGCCACCTTGATGAGAGGTGGTTATATTCTTCGTGCTGTTTTCTTTGTAAGTCCCAGTAGCTCTTTAAAGTTTTATAATTTTTTTTTCCAGAGATAGCCCTTTGTGAATTCTTCAGATTTCCCTCCTTTGTAGCAGCTGTAAGGTGTGTATGGTGGGCTGGGACCCGCGTGCTTTACAGAAGTGGAGCTGTGCTCTGCCTTGTGTTGAAGCCAGCTTCAACTTCACCAGCTGACACCGATGTTGTCCAGGGCAAACACCCTCGCTCACTTGTTTAGCAAGTACTTCCATCACACGGGATGCCAGGCATGAGGTGTTCAACAGGTGCTGAATACATTCACCCTGTGTAGCATCCTCGTTGTAGGTGCTGTAGGTACACCTGAGTTCAGAGAAAAGGGGAAGTCCCATCCTGACTCCTGTCTGGGAGACACTAATAGCCAGATGCCTGGAGACAGGATCTGTGTGAGGATCCTGGAGAGTGCTGGAGCTACCGCTTCTGTCTGGTGGAGGGGTCTGTGCAGGGCCATGTGTGTGGTGAGTGTGACAGTGAGGAGAGGCTGAAAGGGAAGAGATCTCTGCTGCGGTGGTACCAGGACTGGGAGGGGCCCTCCGGAGAAGTACCTGCCCACCTGCTTTGCAGATCCAGAAGCTGAGCCGTCCCCAGTTGCAAAGCCCAGGGTTTGGCTGAGAGCTGAGGTGCAGGAAGGTGGATTTGTCTGGGGCCAAGGTGCTGGACGGCTGGAGTTGGGTAGGTGGAGGTCTGGCATACAGGCTGGTTGGCTGCTGTGGGGCCATTGTCGAGGCTCGGCCAGCAGCCGACTTCCGGCCTCTGAATTCCTGATTAGTCTTCCATATTGTCTTTTTGTTCTCTCTCTTTAGAAATTCTCTCCCACACCTTCCTTCCAGTGGATTTCTAGAAATACCCTATTTTTCATGACTCACTGATTGAACACATCCTGTTTGGGGAAGTGTGGAGAGGAATGCCAGAGCGGGGTGTGTTGACTGCCCGTGATAAGCCATGCCGGCAGGAGACCGCGCTCACGCTCTCTCTGCCTCCTCTGACGCCCCGGACGGCTGTGTGGTTCCAGATGCCACCCCACAACCCTGGCCTGACACGTGCCTGCTGGAATTTCCCTCCTGTGTGTGTCTGGAGTGACTAGTGATGGAACGAATCAAATTGCAGAGGGGGCCTGGAGTGTGCACCTGGCTGGGTGAGGTGGCCTGTCTTCTGGGTGGGTACCAGGGTGGCACTGAGGGCATTGAGGAGCAGGGGCTAGCTGTCCCCAGAGTTGCTAAGAGGCTCACGTATGAGTAGCAGCTGCTCAGTGGGGTGGATGTTGCACCCAGGGCAGGACGCAGGTCCTCTCCTTGGATGGCTCTGATTTTGCCCATGGTCTGCTGTTGGTCACGTTCATGGAGTTCGAGTGTTGCCCATTCTCTTCTGGCTGGGTGCTGATCAACGTGAAGAAAGAAGCAGCCTTTTGTGTGGCTGGAGGCCTTTGGCATGCTTGATGGGCATGGAGGGAGAGGTGAAATAGCAGGAAGGGAGGAGAACAGGTAGAGTCGGGGGCAAGCCCAGGCACCAGGAACTGGAGGTGTATTCTCAGTTGTGGCCTGTGCTGGGAGGTGTGGCCAGCCGCCACAGTTTGGGCCCCATTGAGTGGCAGTAAGATAGGCTGTGATGAGGATATGGAAGAAGCAGTTGGATAGTTGTGTCAGATGCTCTGAACCCAAAGGTGCCACGGGGGTGGTACCAGTGGAACTTACTGGAGGCCGAGGCTAGAAATGCCTTTCTGTGCATGGGGAGGGGTAACAGATGCTCAGCGTGGGCAGTCCTTGCCCGGGGAGGGCGGGGAGACGTGCTTGATGGTCATGGTTGGGGCAGGGAGGAGCTGCTGGAATTGAGTGGGTGGAGGCCAGCGGTGCTGCTGGGCCTCGGCCACCACCCAGTGCTGATAGTGCTGAGGCCTTGCTGATGGGGGGGGGGGGGGGTAGCTGGGGTACTAAGTGCAAGGCACCAGCTCCCTGGTGAAGGGGCGGGGCTTGGTGGGCCTGAGAGTGTTGGGTTGGTGGGGCGGGGCAAGATGATGTGGATCGTTGTTTTTTTTTTTTTTTCCTTTTCAGTTGTGGGGCTTGAACTCAGGGCCTAGGCACTGTCCCTGAGCTCTTTTGCTCAAGGTGAGTTCTCTACCACTTTAAGCCACAGCACCACTTCCAATTTTCTGGTGGTTTATTGGAGATAAGAGTGTCATGGGCTTTCCTTCCCAGGCTGGCTTTGAACCATGATCCTCAGATCTCAGCCTCCTGAGTAGCTAGGATGACAGGCGTGAGCCATCCATGCCCAGTGATATGGATGGACATTTTCAGAAGCTGAAGCACATGTGTAATCAGTGCCATGAGGAAAGAGGTGTCCCCCGAGGTCTCAGAGGTGTGCCACACTGCCCTCAGACTCTTCACATGATGTCTTTGTCTCTGTGAGGTTTTTCTGTCACATAACCTGTGCTGGGACCCTCTTTTGGCAGTGTATTTTGATATCTTGTGTTTACAGATTAATAAAATTAAAACTGCCTTAGTACTTGATGTAAAGAGTCTGAGTAATTATTGTTATTTGTGTGTGTGTGCTGGTCCTGGGGCTTGAATTCGGAGCCTGGGTACTATCCCTGATCTTTTGTGCTAAAGGCTAGCGCTCTTATCACTTGAGCCATAGCTCTACTTCTGGCTTTTCTGGTGATTAGTTGGAGATAAGAGTCTCATGGACTTTCCATCCCCTGGCTGGCTTCAAACCATGACCCTCAGATCTCAGCCTCCGGAGTAGCTAGCTACCAGCACTCAACAGATTAATTTATTTTTATAACTATTGTTTGTATAAAAATTATTCTTTTTACTATTCTTTTATTATTATCTTTAAGTAGTTGTACAAAGGAATTTCCATTTAACAAATCAGTTTATGAATGTATAAAAATTCTTGAGTAATTACTTCATAGGGCTAAGTTCGAGAGCTAAAAGGAATTTAAAGATTGATAGAGCTTAAAAAATTAAAGCAGCTGTATCATTTTATGTACATAGGTATAGGTGTGTATATGTATACATGCATGTTAAAGACACATGGTGTGTTTTACTTTTTCTTTTGTAAAATACCCATCCTGCCTTTAAATGTTTGCAGCTACAGTTTATTGGTAGCACAGTTGCAAATAATAGTAATAACTATTATTCTTCCTCATCCTTGTCTCTGCCCTTTACTGTGTCAGAGCAAAGGTTTATTTTCTTCTGAGGGTATGTGACTACTTCTGGTTTATTTCTTGACTAATATTCTGCCTTAAGCTGATGAGCGTGAGAGCCACGGAGGGCTTCAAGTTAATGAGATTCTTCCGAGCTGGTGTTGAATATGGGCTGGGGTGGAAGACAGGCTGACTAGATCAAGGCCAGCAAGAACATGTGATTAGAGGGGAGGGGAAGAAGGTAGGAACAGTTGGAGGAACAGGGGCAGAATCCAGGAAAACACACTTTTCTGGTTTGAGTGGGTGGAAGGTTTGAAATTAAAAAAAAGAAAAAGCACCCCTGTTTTGTACATGCTTTATGGCTAATGCTACTTTTGGCTGTTTGCTTTCATAATCATCAGTGAGAATGGGAAACTTTGAGCAAGGCCTCGACCCTGAGGTTGGACTAGCACAATTCTCCCTTACAGTGTCTATTTTATTTATTTATTTATTTATTTATTTATTTATTTATTTATTTATTTATTTATTTATTTATTGGGTCCAGTCGTGGGGCCTGAACTCTGGGCCTAGGCGCTGTCCCTGAGCTCTTCAGCTCAAGGCTAGCGCTCTACCACTTGAGTCACAGCGCCACTTCCGGGTTTTTTCTTTTTGCTTATGTGGCGCTGAGGAATCGAACCCAGGGCCTCATGCATGCAAGGCAAGCGCTCTACCACTGAGCCACCTTCCCAGCCCTACAGTGTATATTTTAGATAGGAGCACCCTTGACACCTTTGGCACGATGAGGAGGACTCTGCCTACTTCTTGGTCTCTTGGCTGGTGCCGGAGGCTCTCAGGTTGGACGGGTTGGACCGTGAGCCCCCAAGGAGCACAGAGACTCTTGTGTTTGTCCAGTGCATCAGAAGCTAGCCTTTTATGTTTCTTTTAAATCTTTGATTGGCAGAGAAAGGGCAGTGAGATGCCTCATCTCTCCGTGTATATGTCGATATGGAAGTAGCACGCTGCAGCTGTCCCAGCGTAGAAGTTGTGCTGGGCAGGGCAGCGGTATAAAGAGACGGGCATCAAGGGTCTATCCCGATGCCCGTGTGCAGGGCTCTGTGTGCGGTTCTGTGGGCGGGCATGTCCCGTGGGTGCTGTGGTCAGCGTGAGGAGGAGCCATGGCTCTGCTGGGGTTGGAAGTGGGTTCAGCACTCTTGGTAAAGTGTTTTGGCCATTTGCTTACATCTTTCCCTGGCTCCGTTCGTTGACTGTGTATACATTAGAGATTCAGATGGTATACTGCGTCTGTATTCCATCTTCAAAGAGTCATTTCCTGGTCTTTGGTAGAAACGTGTCTGTTCTCTTGGGTAAATCACTCCCCAAGCTCTTACTGTCTTGCTTCCCCTGGGACCTATCTAGAGTGTTGGGCCACGTGGGGGGGGGGCTTGGCTCCCAAGTCCTCATCTTCTGGAACCTTAGTTTCCTCATCTGTAATCCCAGAGAGCTAGGCTTTATTTGATGGCTCCAGTTCTGGCTCGAGGTTTTGTAAACAAATGTCCTTTACTCGCCCACAGCATTAATGGACCACAACCCTACTCATTCCAAAAAGCATTGTCTTCCAGCCTGTGGGGCCCTGATCACGCCCCCCCCCCCCCCCATTAACGAAATGGCTTTCCGCAGAACCTCTCCTGCCCTACAGTCTCCTCTGAATGGGGAACCCAGAGCCTCTTCCCTGACACATTTTGGGTGCATGTTTTAGTGTGCTATCATCTATTAACGGTAAAATTCACTGCTTCATATTGCTCTCCTACAAGCTTTGAGAAATGTATTCTCATGTAATCCCTGCCACAGTGATGCCACATTTCCCTCACCCCAAATGGGCACTCCTGCAGGTCTGAGCTGGTGGTGGTTCTTAGTGTTCCCGCAGGCGATCGCGCCCTCTCCAGACACCAGGGTTGACTCCTTCCTTCCCAGTCTGTCTGCCTTTCCTCCTTCTCTCCCTGCCTTCCATCCTGGGGGCTGGCAGGGTGTTGGGCCGTGCGGAGAGGGGACATTGCTGCTTCACATCATCTTTCACTGCCAGGCCTCCTCAGATGTGCTGCCCTGGGCACCCGTCAGCCGATCCTCCATTGCTAGTTGCTTGGGGTTTTTTTGGTCATGAATGGGTGTTTAATTTCGTCAGATGCTTTTTCTACACCGGCTGAGATGACCATATGGTTTTCCTCTTTTAGCTTGTTAGTGTGGTGAATTACATTACAGTTCTAAGGCTGAGACGCCCCTGCTGCGGGGGCCTTCTGTGTAGGGTAAGCACAGACTTGGTGTCATCGTGGTGGGACTTGGGGATTGGCTGGTCCGCCCTTCAGACATACAGTATGTTCAGAGCTACCAACAGCAGCTACTCCACGGGAAGAGTCAGGCATGCCTTGTTTATGGCTGTTGACAGTTTACTCTTTTCATTGTATTCTGGGTAAAATTGTGTGTGTGTGTGTGTGTGTGTGTGTGTGTGTGTGTGTGTGTGTGTGTGTGTGTGTGTGTGTGTGTGTGTGTGTGTGTTAATGCTTCTGTAGCTTTTACTGAATGCCAGCCACTGGGTTAACATGACGTAATTGTCATCACAGGCTAAGGGTATAGGTAGCAGTTTCTTTATTTTACAAATGAGGAAGTTCAGGTTCTGTCTTGGAAGACGGGAGAAGTGCATTCCATTTTCCCTGACATTAACTGAGTGCCAGCCATTTTGACTCATCTACATGGCACCAACACTTTTCAGGCCTCTGTTTCATAGGGGTTCCTAAGAGAGGCTAACACTGCGCATGGCTGGGACTGGTGGGAATCGGGCTTCCCGTTGAGTTCTCGTCTGTGTTGTGCTGCTGCTGTTGGAAAAGAATTGAGTCAGGATGGAAAATCTAGACAGTTACCTAGAACACTGTAGACAATAGGTATTATATTGCTCTTCACAGACATTTAAGTCTCAGGATAAGGACAGTGCCCAGATCCTGGCGCTGTTCAAGCCCCAGGACTGGTACAAAAACAAACACAAAACCCCTCACATCCTGAAGTGAAATATTAGGAGCTCACATATTTACCTTCCAAGACAATAGTCTTAATCCAGTTACATCCAAGAAGGTATTTTACTGATATTAAGCCAGACTGTTGAAGAATTTTGGTTGAATTGTGATGCATGTGAAGTGCTAACTCCTTTCAGTGTGAGGTTTTTCTCGTAAGTCATTCTCCTATGGCCACTTTGCATGTTAAGTGCTAGCGGGACTCCAAGTTCCTCACATGTGGCTGGATTTGAGCATGCACACACATGGAGTAAGTTAATGCTCATGCCTCTAAAACAAAAATGTAGTGCAGTTTTCCTATTGCAGATAGGTGTGTTTTAGACATTTACTCAGCTTAAAATCTAAGCACCAAGAAGGCTGAGGACCTGACATGCAGAGACATCTGTGGTTACTGTATGTGCTAGGGTCCACTTTGTTTAGAGGAGTTACAGGGCTTGACACTAAGTGGATTGGGGTTTTCAAACCTGATTACAGGTTGGTAGCCCTGAGCTGTTTCTGTACAAGGCCGTTAGCCTGTCCAGCACCCGTCTCCTCCCAGGAACAAAGGCGAGGAACAGATGATGCTTACTTTGTGTATGGGTTCTGTCTTGGAAATGAGGCTGGAGGTCTGTGTTCTGGGCTGGAATGAAACCTCTGTTTTGGGCCAGACAGTTGTGTGTGTGTGTGTGTGTGTGTGTGTGTGTGTGTGTGTGTGTGTGTGTGTGTGTGTGTGTGTGTGTGTGTGTGTGTGTTTTCTTTGGACTGCGATCTTCCGGAGCAAAACAGATGGAGATCTGGCCTGGGCCATGAGAAGTGCAGACTCAGTCCCTTGCTGCGTCTGTCAGCTGCTCCTCTGCATCTCGCCCGGTGTCAGCACAGTGGTTGTGCTTGGTACCTGCTTCTAGAATAATGTACTAAGCTTTCCTGTATCTTCTGGCTGTCCGTCTCTGGGGTCGTACTCGGGAAACAGGATGTTGCAAACTATGACAAGAGGCCGGCACCCTGGCAGGGTGTGCATCGGGGTGGTGCTGGCCTTTGTGGTGTCTCAGCCTTGCTGGGGCAGACGTTTGGACCGGTGTGGACCTGTTCTCCGAGTCTGTTCCAAAGCTGGGGGCCAGGTAGGTCTCTGTCAGAGCTGGGATCCTTTTGATACACTCACGGAAAGAAATCTTAGCCAGTCACCATTTTACCACCATTTTTGTTTTTTTTTGTTTTGGTGCTCCAGCTTTTCTTCCTGGTGGAAGAAGATTGTTAGCCAGGGAGGTTGGATTCAGTTGTGTGATGATTTCTTATAGGCCAGAGACCTTGGATATAGCCAGAGGCCCATGGCAAACAACAAAAGCATGAAAACAAACAAACAAACACCCAAATAAACAAAAAATCTGGCGGTAAGCTCTCTCTGTGCTTGCTTTATTTTGGACTACTTCAGCGGTGCCTTTAGGAACTATTGGGAGAAGGCATATGGATTAACAGCTTTTTTTGCTTCAATTTCCAAGAATGGGAATGCTTTGCCATGGCGAACTTTGGAGTTTTTGTAGTGTACATTTTGTCCACGGATTTATGACCACTATTGATTTAAGAGCTCAGGTAGGAAGTATAACTAAATGATAGAAGTAACCACTAAGGTGATACTTTATTTAAAAGCATGTGCTTGTTGTATTTCATTCAGATGAATTTAAGTAAAAAACTTTCCAGAGTAAGGTTGGTGGAAGATCAAAGATGTAAAGGTGTTTTGTTGGAAGTTGGGGACTGGAGGGTGCTTGGTTTCCACTTGGAGAAGCTGACGCTTGTTCTGTTG
Source organism: Dipodomys merriami (assembly GCF_024711535.1). NCBI lineage: Eukaryota > Metazoa > Chordata > Mammalia > Rodentia > Heteromyidae > Dipodomys > Dipodomys merriami. The sequence goes on from NW_027202383.1 coordinate 591,774, forward strand.
TGTCTAGTCTACACAGAGGTGGAGTTAGCGTGTAAGCAGGTCACTTTGGTATGAGTCCTTTTATTCCTTTGTTTGTTGCTCATTCACCTATCTATTTGTCAAGCAGTTTGTTTATGACCTGAGTTGTTGAGGCTTCAGAATCTGTGTCTTCCAGGATTCACAGTCTAGTTGTGAAGAGAGCTAGGAGTAACTAGGCAATGGTGTGGTTGGGTGGTCAGTGAATTTTGTCCTTCCCTTAAGTGAGAAGTAAGGTGTGTGTGTGTGTGTGTGTGTGTGTGTGTGTGTGTGTGTGTGTACAAGTAAACACATGAAGCTTTCTTTGGTGGTACAGGTAGAAGAATTACTTTTTTAAATAAAGTTATTATTAAAAGAATTGGAATATATTCAGACCTTTGCATGTAGACTACCTTAATGCACCATTAAGGTTAGGATTACATTTAAATGCTTGCCTTTGGGGAATTAAGTGAATGTTAATGTGCACAGGCCAAGTGGGCACTGTAAAATCCCTGAATGAAACACTTAAGCTTTTTTTTTTTGGTCCTGGGACTTGAACTCTGGGCTGTCCCTGAGCTATTCAGCTCAAGGCTAGTACTCTACCACTTGAGCCACAGCGCCACTTCCAACTTTCAGGTGGTTCATTGGAGATAAGAGTCTTATGGGTATTCCTGGCCGGGCTGGCTTTGAACCACGATCCTCAGATCTCAGCTTTATGAGTAACGAGGATTACAGGTGTGAGCCACCAGTGCCTGGCTAACACTAAGCTTTTATGAGGCTAGTAGAACAGGAAACCTGAGATGAGAAGACATGCCCAGCACCCAGCACCGAGTTTATGACACAGTTAACACACACTGAAGAACTGCATGCTGTCTGTAAATAACAAGCTGCGTTGAGGAACATTCACATTAAGCCATCTAGAAGCCTCGGCAGGCTTGGTATTTGATGTGTGGAAGGACAGTGTCATTCAGAAGGCAATATCTGGTGACTGTCTTGAACACTTTATCAGGGACTCCCTCTCCTCCCCCCTCCTTCCCCCTTCATCCGCACTAAATGGACTTCATGTATTTCTTTAACAACATGAGAACAGGTGATGTGAAGGCAAAACATTTTCACTAGGTCCTTTAGAATCATCATGAAAGTGATGGTTTAGACTTGTTGCTTTGCCTTTTTATTTTCCAGCAACAAAATGGTGCACGTCGCCAGCGTTGATTGAACTCCACCTTCCTATATAAGGCAGAAGCGAGAGCCATGTACGCCTAGGCTTGGATATGAATGTGTTGGGAGCCTGGCCCCTCACTTTGCATACTGAGGAGGACGAGTGTGGTAGGGAGGCGTGGGGCCGGCAGAGGTGGTAATAATACTGCTAATAGTGATTCAGGAGCTGCTCTTGATTGTGCAGACAGAGCTGAGCTCTCCCAGGATGCACTTGTGGGTCCAAGAAAGCCTGCGGGAGGCTTTGTGAAGGAGGATGGTGCTCCGGGCTTGCCTTGAGCCCTGGCTGCTTGTCCGGAGATGCCACTGGGCTGGGGCTCCACTCTAGGAGCCAGTCTACACAACTGGAGGACTTATCTGTGGACTTATCGGTGTTTCCTCAGGCTGTTCACTGATCTGGGTGTGGAGCTTTCTGTGAAAACAAGCCTTAAAGATTAGTCATGTGTTTATTTTCCATTATTTCCCAGAGCACGGACGTTTACCCTCTGTAACCTACACTTGATTTCCTTTTTTTTTTTCATTCTTTCAGTGAGCACCTACTGGGTGCTGGCGCTGCCCTAGTGAACAAAGGGTGCCTCCTGCCTGCCTCTGGGGCAGAATGGGCCTCGGCCACATCTGCCTGGCTTTCTTCCCACCGGCCACCCCCCGCCTGACCTTACTGCACATTTGCCACTTCATCATCGCAGCTGGGATGATGTAACCCTCCGTAGGGACTGACTGTTTCCTCTGCCCTCAGATCCCCAGGGCCCAGAACAGGGCCCAGGACACGGCTTGTTTGTAATAAATGTTCTGCTCGTGGCTGGAGCACAGGTACAAGAAAACTGAGGATTCAGAGGAGTGGTGTGCCAGGACATGAAGCTAGTGCATCCTGGCGTGAGGAAGCGAGCCCGAGCTTCAGTAGAAAGAGATTGGTGTGGTGCTCTTTGCCTCTCATAGCTGCTTGATTTTGGGTAACTACTACCATGAGCTAAAAAAAATGATAGAATTCTGTTAGTCTCTTTAAACTTGCCTATTTAAAACGGCCAAGTTTAACCGGTGTGTGGTTTGACATGACTTTTCATTTTCTGCCTACACACTGAAGCAGTTACACCTATGTGAAGTTTTAAGCGTTCAGCGGTATGTGAAATCTCACCGTGGGTCCGAATGAAAAGAACCAGTAAGTGTCTTCCATCTACTCCAGTACGAGACACCTTTCTCGCTTTTCTGTCCTTCCTGCCCTTGATCCTCATTTGTAGCCAAGTCATTTAGCCCACCCTGGCTTCTCAGTATGGGGAGGCTTGTCCCAGGAAAGTTAATGGCTCCCACACTAGGCTTCCTGCCCGTGTGTGTGAGAAAATTGTCCAGAAATGTTTTTAATTGAGAAGGCTTTTCTGGCTGACAGCAGTCTGGCTTTCGTGAGTTCTGAAGTTCACAGATCTGTTCCTGGGGCACAGCAGCTGGAGATCCTGATGAGGATGACGAGGATGAACTCCCTGCTCCTCAATTAAGGGGACCATCTTGTCCTTCACCGGGGAGGCTGCCATCTTGGAACAGCTCCAAATCACCAGATGCCTGGAGAATCTCAGATGGTTCATGTTCCTCATTTCTGGGAGGTGAATCAGTTTAGCAGTTTGCCTGCCTAATATGATATTGGCCTTGGGATCTTATTACCTCATGTGCTGCTTTTGCCCGTAGCTTAGCTTTTTGATTTGAGTGCTTATATGGATTTTCTGGCAGCTTCTGTTAGAAATCTCAGTGTGCTCTAGTGGAAGGAATATGGATGGGCACTGGTGTTCGTGTTCCAGGGTTCAAGCCCAACCTCTCCTGCTTATTAGCTCACCTGTTTTTGGATTAAAATCCTCTTTGGAGGGCTGGAGGCATGGCATGGCTCAAATGGTAAACATCGGGCTCTGATGAGTTCAAACTCATCAGAACAAACAACAAAAACAAAAACACATAGCACACTTTCTTTGGTCCTCCGATTCCTCATTCTGAGTTTGAATTTGGGGATGGTACTAAGTCATTCATTCCATGACATGTGTTGTGGCGGGAGCACTAAGTGCAGAGTAGGTGTGTTCAGTGTGCACAACAGCTCTTGCTTTTTGCGCTGTTAACAGTTCCTATCTTTGGATCATACAAGCTTATTATAAATTTTTTGTCTTCTTGGGTTTAAAATCTGGTGCTAAGGTTGTGGATCCAGGAAACCATCAGCCTCTGGTCCTTTTCTTTTTTCATTTTTTCTTTTGGTCCAGTCCTGGGGCTTGAACTCTGGGCCTGGGCGCTGTCCCTCAGCTCTTCAAGCTCAAGGCTAGTGCTCTACCACTTGAGCCACAGCACCACTTCTGGCTTTTTTCTTTTTGCTTATGTGGTGCTGAGGAATAGAACCCAGGGCCTCAGGCATGCAAGGCAAGCGTTCTACCACTGAGCCACCTTCCCAGCCCCCCTCTAGTCCTTTTCTATGTACCTCCACCCCTCTATGCCAGGCACTCCCAGCTCTTAGGAATAATTATGCTCCATGTATCCAGAGGTCAGACTTTTAGCAACCACTGCCATCTGGAGCATAACCACGGGCTGGGAGTCAATGGAAGAGGCCTCAGAGCTCCACTGCCCTGAAGTCTCAGCCACACAGTAGGTGGAGAAGGGGGTGCTGATGGGAGAAGGCCCAGCGGACAGCAGTGGGAGGTGGTGAGTGGTACAGGAGGTAAGCACCAGGGAGCAGGCGCTAGCAAACATGGCCTTCTGAGCAAGAATTCCTGGTGAGTACTGGGGCCGCACTCCCTAGTTAACAAACCTGGAAAATGTGAAATTGGTCTCTGTGGGCTTCCCAGCTGAGGCGATCTTTTCCTTTTTCCTTGGATAATCCACGTATGTGGAAATACTCTGGGTTTTGGAGTCCCTGGCGAGGATGTGAGTTTTGGTTGTGAGGTGACCCAGTGGAAGTTGGCCCTTTGGGCCTCAGTTTCTTCATCTACCTGTTTCTGTGTCCCTCCCCAGGGCCGGTGGATGAGACTCAGATGTGCTGACTGGCAGCGGGTGTGCAGGCCTTGCTGGCGCGGGAACCCTTCCTGCTTCTCCTGTCTGTCCTGCCCACCCTATCTGCCAGTCAGCTGCTTGGCAAACGTTCTTAGCCGCCGGACTTGAGGGTTGCACATCTCTATGAGATGCTGGGTTCCTTTTGGTCAGGGACCTTGTCCTTGAGCCCGAGATTGGGCAGCGAGCAGAGAGGCTGGCCCTCACGTGCAAGTCCGTCACAGAGAATTCTCCATGTCCCCGAATGCAGAAGGACATTACTTTTGTTCCGTAGTGTTTTCCTTTGGCCTTGTAATTCCACCTGTGCATCATGTTTGCCCTGTAGGTCGTGGGTCTAGAGGGGATTGGACCAGGGCGTTCTTGTGGACAGATTGCCTTGTGGGATAGGCCCATCCATGCCAGGGCTTGGGGTGCTTGCTTGGCCAAGGCCAAGGCTGGCTAGCCGTGGAGTGGGCTGCCCTCCCTCTCACAGTGCCTTTTTAGTTGAGATTTCTTTCATTACTCAACATCAGCAGTCCAATGCTGGGTTTCCTGCTGCATGCTTTAACTCATGACTACTCCATGAAGCCCTTAAGTGTGGTGTGAACTTAGCGTGAACTTGGTCTTGCAACAAGGTCTGTGGCCTGCCCTTGCCGCCTCTCTGCCTGCTCCATTCTGTCCCCAGTGTCTTTACAATGACTGTGGTGTGTTGACTGTGGCATGGAATGGCTTTACACCTGCACACTGGACCCACACAGATGGGCTTGCCCATCTCTGGTGGAGAGTAATTTGAGGGAATTCATAAGGTGGAGTGTGCTACAAGTACTCCCTTGTACTGTGCGGAGGTGGTTCTACAGCAAGGATCCTGCTGAGTCCTGGGAAGGAAATAGGTTATCTGTCACCTGGACTTCATATCCGTGATTTAGCTGGGTGGGGCGGTGTAGTGCTGGGTGGGGATGGAAAGGTCACCATGACTCCTACATTCTGAGGCCGGTGGGGTGCCCTGGGTGCGGGGAGGGTCCTCTCGAGGGTGCTGCCAAGGATGACCTCAGGCACAAGGGTCGTCCTGCAAGCACTCTGCCGAGCGTCAGGGTTTTGGTTTTGGCTTGTGGTGCCGAGGACTGATGAGAAGGGAGCAGGAATGTCAGGTGGCCACCTCTGACCTCAGCAGGCTCCGGTAGGGTGGACGGACAGGCAGCAGGGTTGGGGTCCAGCTTGGGTTTGCGTTCCTCCCCACCTTAAGTTATTTTCTTGTTGGGAAAATTTGCTTTTTCTCACCCTCTGAAAAAAATGAGGAAAATAATACCTACCAAGGCTGAACTGGGTTGGTAATCATGCAGAGGATCTCCTGGGAACAGCCACAGGCTCCCTCATTTTAGCATCTAACACACAACCTGGCACAAAGTGGGTATTGATTTTTTTTTTTTTTTTGTCCTGGGGCTTGAACTCTGGCACTGGGCGCTGTCTTTCAGTTCTTCAGCTCAAGGCTGGCGCTCTACCACTTGAGCCATGGCGCCACTTCCGGTTTTCTGAGTGGTTTATTGGAAATCAGAGTCTTACAGACTTTCCTACCCTGGCTGGCTTTGAACCTCGATCCTCAGATCTCAGCCTCCTGAGTAGCTAGGATTATAGACATGAGCCACCGGCGCCCGGCGGGTATTGAATATTTTAAGAATAAAGTGCTGTGAGCTATGTGGTGTGCGGCAGTGGTAGCATGGTGATCTCAGTGGTTCAGAGCAGGATTATGGCGCTGTTTCCAGAAGTCCCAGGGCCCTGGCACCACTGCAGGTCCCGTGTATGACTCAGGAATGGGAGAAGGTGCCAGCCTGGGACACTTAGGCAAAAATTAGGATCTGGAACCTTTAGCCACTTGACAAGTCTTGAAGTTACAGGATTTTCTGATCCTCTTGTGGGCGCAGAAAATGGGGGGGGGTGCATGCACATTATTGGCCCCTTGGGGAGTACAGTAGTTGAGGCCACAAACTGTTCACCACTGTAAAAGCAGCGTGCTCAGAAGGGGGTTGGTGAGGGGCTGTGGCTGCTGCCGGAGACTCTTAATCAGCTGCCGTGGGGTAGCAGGGCTGTGGCCTCCCACGGGGTGCAGCCTATCTGCCTTCTAACTCAGAATGCAGCCTGAACTGCTGGAGGGATGGGGTTGTGGAGATGAGGGTCCATGCAGCGCTGGGCTAGAGCCCAAGGCAGGCAGGACACAGGCCTGGGAAACCGAAAAGCACAGGTGTGTGGGGAGGACTTAGGGGGCACAGTCAGGGAGAGGAGAGGTGTTTGGGTGGATCTTGGAGGGTCTGGCGAGTTTGATTGAGTCGGAAGTGAGAATGTACTTGGATGATGGGATGGAGAACTCACTGGTTCTTCAGGGAAGAAGTTGACGGGGGCAGAATTTGGAGGGTGGATACGAAAGGATGGTGAAGAGAATTGGGAAGGAGGGCCGGGCCAGGGCCGCGTCCTCACAGAGTTTGCTTCTGCAGGCAGAGATGGCCTGCGCGTGCCCGCCTGTCCTCGGCCGTGTGGCTGCCTGGGGACCTCTGTCCTCTCACGGGCATTGGCAGCTTGGGGGTTGGGCTGAGTGGGCTGCTGCCTGGCTCCACACACGGAGTGTGGGGAGAGGAGAAGCTGGAAGTAGCAGCCAGTCCCCACTGTCCATTGAGGGAGGAGTCCTCATGTTTAATGAGTGTTAGTGACGTGTGCTTTACACGCTGCTGGCTTGACAAGCCTGGCTGATCTGGGTTTTCCTTCTCTGTCCTGACTGGTGGGGTTGAGTCGTGGTGAGGAGGGGAAGGGTCCAGTGAGAGCCGGCATCTTTCCAGGCGGCCGTGGGTGTGGTGGAGAAGCAGGATACTTGGTTAGTGTGGCAAGTGAAGGCACCCGGTGCTGGGGTGGGGGTGTGGCCAACAGATGCCTCTTCTGGAGGGAGCTCTGGGGAGCAAAGGTCAAACGTGAATTACTAGTGGTAGTGAGTGGGATCAGGGCTGGGCTGGAGGCCAAGATGAGGGTTTAGGAACAGGAAGCATGTGCCAGCATTGCTGTTTGTCTTTTTCTTAAGTTCTCCCCTGCCATACCCACCCAGTAATCACCTGAGGTTCATTGTGGGAGTCATAGATCATAGATCAGGTAGAAGTTAGAGGATCAGCATGCAAAGTACTTTGCCTCTGGGAAACCTGAAGTATGTTCTCCCCGTTTTGAGAAAGCCTTTTGCACGTGCCCTGTAGACACTGACAAGGGCGCTGTGGAGGAGGGCACTGTTGGCACCACACTGGGTAAGCACTGAGTGAGATGAGCAGGTGGTCGCTGCCTGCGTGGGGAAAGCTGCTGGGAAGGTAGTTGAACTGTGCAGCTAGCTAGCGCCAGTGCCATGATTGTTAGTTCAGCCCAGCCCTCGGATGCTCCCTGTGCTGTCCACAGGTGCCACACACAAAAGTTAGGGTTTCATTTTTTGTCTTTTTAATTTTTTTTAACTTAAAGTCAGCTTAGTTGAGGCGTGTTGTGTATACCACAATTAGCTGTTTAAGGTGTGTGCTTTCGTGCGTTTTGTGGAAGGTGTGATCTTGTAACTAATTCATCCCCAGTCAGAACGCAGAGATGGTGGTCTCACCACTTCCCGCCTGCCCCTCTGCAGCTGTGTCCATTGTCTCTGTCCTCTCTGTTGTCCCCCTCTCTCCCCCAAAATCTGGCAGTCACAGTCTGCTCCCCCTGTAAGTTTGCCTGTTTTTAGAATTTCCCACGGATGGAACCACATGGTGTATAGTTTTTGCGTATGGCTAGTGAGGCCTGTGCCTTGTGGGTCATCCGTCAGTGTGTCTGTGTTCTTAGATCACCCTATTATTCTTGAATGCTGTTCTACTGGATGGTTTACCATTTGCTTTAGATTTTGTTTTGTGTGTTGTTTTTTTAAAATTGAACAAGTGACAGACATTTGGATTCTTTTCAGTTTGGGGCAATCATGAATAAAGCTGATATTTGAGGTTAAGTCTTAGATAGTCATCTGAGTAGGCAAATGTTTTATTTTATTTATTTTGAGACAGAGTCTCTCTATGTAGTCCAAACTAACTTCAGCCTCTCCTGAGTTCTGGCATTACATGGGTGTGTTACCGTGCCTCGCAGATGTTGCTCTTGTTTGCTGGTACTGGAATTTGAACTCAGGGCCTTGGCTTGGCTGGCACTGCACTACTTGAATCTTGCCTCTAGCCCAGCTTTTTATTTAGTGTCTTGTGGACTTTTTCTGTCCATGCTGGCTTTGACCCCTGATCCTTTGGATTTCAGCCTCTTGAGTAGCTAGGATTATAGGTACCTCCAATACCTGTCTGTAATTGTGCTAGTTTGTTGTTTTCTTTTCCCCCTACTTCGTAATCTTCTTCCACCTCTTCCCAGGCAGAACTAGGGTTTGAATTTGCTAGGCTGGAACCATACCACTGATCATACTTCCAGCATATGGTTTATTTTATTTATTTACTTTTTAAATTAAGGTAAATACCTAAGCATAGGATTGCTGGGTTATAGGTTTAAGCGTATACAATTCAGTAAGATGCTGCCATATTGTTTTCTACAGCAGTTATACCATTAATTTTTTTATTTTCACTAACAGTATACCAGCGATCTAGTTCATCAGTAGGAGTTATCCATTTTTGCCATTTTGGTGGATGTTAGTGGAATCTAGTTGTGGTCTATTTTATTTTTTATAATTACTTTATTATTATTATAGAGGTGATGTACAGAGGGATTATAATTACATGAGTCAGGTAACGAGTACCTTTTCTTTCATACAGCACCTTCTGTTCCTCCACTCTCTCCCAGTGGTCTCCCGTATACTTCCCTGGTAACAAGTACTATTCAGGCTCTTTTCATGTCTTGGTTGTCATTTGTATTTTCTCTGATGTAGATGTCTAAAGTTATAGCATGTACATTTCTTGAGGTCATAAAATATATCATAGGAATGGAAATCTTGACGTGTTGTGGCATGTCTCACTGGTTGGTAAGGGCTGTCAAGAGAAATGGAATATTTAATAAGATTCTGAAAGGTGTGCTGTGTGAAATACTGTGGCGGTGATCCCGGGACAAATCATTCTTTTTTTTTGGGGGGGGGGGTCCGGTCGTGGGGCCTGAACTCTGGGCCTGGGCGCTGTCCCTCAGCTCTTCAGCTCAAGGCTAGCGCTCTACCACTTGAGCCACAGCGCCACTTCCACCTTTTTTCTTTTTGCTTATGTGGTGCTGAGGAATTGAACCCAGGGCCTCAGGCATGCAAGGCATGCGTTCTACCACTGAGCCACCTTCCCAGCCCCGACAAATCATTCTTACAGGCAACATTTAAAGGACCTGCAGCCTGAAATTTAACATTGTCTCTTGTAGGGTTTTTAAAGAGGCAGCTTCTGCCTTGTCACAACATGAGGGACTTGATGCAAGTGACACTTGTTGGAAGACGTTATGGTGGTCTGTTCATAGCTGTGCATTTGGCAGTTGGTGTCTTTGAGTTTTGAGTCTGACTTCTAGTGTTTTTTTTTTTTTTTTGTAGATTAAGAAAATTGTTAGTACAGGGTGATGCACAGAGGGATTACAGTTACATAAGTCAGGTCATGGGTACATTTCTCTTGGACAGTGTCACCCTTCCCTTGCTCTCCCAGTTTTTCCCTCCCATTCCCACTCACAAGTGAATTTTTAATGTAGTGTCTAGTGAGTACCATTGCTGCATTTGTTCACCTTTGTCTCTCCATTTGTTCTCCCCCCCCTCCCAAAGGCAGACAAGCAAACAAACAAGGCAGAAAACAAAAATAGCAACAAAGGAAAATCCTCTTGTTTCCATAGACTTCTAGTTTCATGACTTTCAGGGACTTTCCTGAGGCAATTCGAGTAGAACTAATGAGCCCCCGAGGTGCCCCACAGGTTCTTAAGGGCTTCTGTGGCATCTCTACAACCTTCTTACAAAATCACAATCATTTCCAACGACTCTTAGAGGTTTTCAAAGACTTGCGCTTGTCATGCATGTACCTCTACCCCCTAAGCATTCTGAACTCCCAAATGAAGCCTTACGTCGTGGTGGGGTGCCAGGCCCTCCGATTTCCTTGTGTACCTGTGGGCATGTGGTGGGTGTGGAGGGACTCAGCAACCGCAGTTCTCCAGGAGCTTATGGACTAGAGTTGTTCCCCTTACATAGTCCTGGAGTCAGGTTGGAGTCAAAACGCCCTGTTTTGATGGTGGCAAATGGGCAGACCTGAGCTTAGGGACTGGCCAGTGCAGAAGTCCAGATGATGTATCTCATCAATGATATACTTACAGACGCTGACATTCACAGGGTGCAGGAGGAAGGCCACTCCAGGCTCATCTGCAAAGAAAGTGAGTGGACCTGGCACCAGGTTAATTGTTTATCTAGACCCAGCAATGGGATGATGAATACCAAAAAAAAAGTACATCAGTGGGGGCCGAGCTGGTGAAGCTCTGTGGAGCGTGTGTGTGCGCACGTGTGTGCATGTGCTGTCTTGGTGCGGGTCAGGCAGGGCATCAGAGCCAGCTGTACCCTGGGAAGTGAAGGTTCCACTCTCCCAGCAGTGTCTGCAGCCAGCAGGCACTCTACCAGGCACTGGCCCCTCGTATGTGACACAGGAAGTGTTGTTCATGGTAGAGAGTTGAAGCTTTTTCTTATCACGTAAGAGCTTTTCAAACTGTTTTTAAAAATAAATGAATGCAGCCATCCACCCGTATGCGTGTAAGCCAGAGTCGCCTCTGCCGTGATAACTCAGTCTGTTGACCAGAGTGCAGGCCGCTGGCGTCCGTTTGGTCAGCTCCAGCTAAATGAAACGCGCTTCCCTGCCTTCCAGCTTGGAGGGCCTCTGGTGCACATTTGAACGGGTTTGGGTTTCTTGGGAGACCTCTGAATCCGTCCCACACGGAGATGCTGGCCAGGGGAGTGACGCTCAGCAGGGCCGTCTCCTGGCCACTTGCCCTGTTCATCCTCAGGCCTTGCTTCCTCAGCAGCGGGCAGCCCCGATCGTGGAAATACAGACCGTCTTCACTTCACGTTTTTCTCTGTTCCCTCCCAGACCCTCGAGGGAATCACACAGCATTATATTTGGGCTGTGCTCTGGGAGCTTGGCCTTTGGAGCTGTAGGTGCGTGTGCTTGTGCCTGCTGATTATGCTAGGAGGTGGCCCGCATCCAGGGCCCTGGGCCTCTCTCCTCGGTGTCCGAGGGACCCTTAGGAAGGAGGAAATCATTCTGGACCAGGCCTACTGCCATGGCTCAGACTCCTCAAGAGAGACTCACTCGCTTTTCCTCTGGCTCTCTTTCTTGGCTTCCATGTTTCTTTGGCTGGAAACAGAAAGAAAGGAAAAGTAATGAGGGGAAGCCCTTCGTTGGGTGACACCAGTGTGGATCCTCCCAGCCCAGCCCAGAGCAGGCTCCTCTGCCTCTCTCCGCACTTCCTGCCTCTCCGGTCCCATCCCTCAGTGATGGCGCCCAGCATGCCCTTACCCTTGGCCCCACACCTGGCCTTTCAGCCATCTGCCCTGTTCTTTCTCCCAGTCTGCCTCTCCTCACCAGGCCCTCATGTTCCTGACCTTGTCGGACTCCTGTGCTGTGGCCTCCATCTCTCCTCTTTACTACGTGCAGCCCCCCGGGAGGTGGATGCTGTTGGAGGGCATAGTGATGTTCAGACCCCCAAAAAAAAATCTTCAGGAAAAAACCAGGCAGGATTTTTGACATCTCCTGAGGGTCATTCAGCCCTGACCCCGCCTTGTGGTGGTTTTCAGGTCCCTGTGCTGCAATTGGGCCATTCAGTGTCTGAGAGTGCAGCATTTTATGTCTGTCCTGAGGCCCAACAGATGATACTAATCTCACACCTTCCGGTCCCTGGAGGGTCCCGCATAGTCCCCAGGTTAAATGGAGCAAGATATGAAAGCCAGGGCTTGAGCTGCAAGTGGCCATGTCCACCTACCCCTCCCTTTACAGGCCTCCCCTGAGGCAGGGAGACCAAGTGTGTGGTAATGTGGACACAACACACATCCACGTCTCTTCCTGTCGCCATGGTCCTTTCAGGAAGCCTATGTCTATAGATGAAAAGAGGATGCAGAATAAGTTGCCGGGGGTGGAAAGACGCCCCAGTGATTCCTATACACCTTTGACCCTCCCTCCACTCCGCTTTCCCCTGTATTACTCACAGGCTACATGGAGATGACTGATTGGGGGCAGGGAGCTGTGGGTGGAGGCCGGCTTGGGACTTGTGTGCAGCAGAGGTAGGAGAAGACACGTGATCGTCCAGCGCTTCCAGAGGCACCCTGACCTCCCTGAGATCATCGCCCCCTTTCCCAGAAACTCTTCTTGCAGCAGACAGAGCTTGGCTTTGTGGGGGGCTTTGACTGGCCTGGATCCTTCTTCTTGTCTCTCCCCCCCTCCTGTTCTGGCTCCTCCTGCTCCCTACCTCCTATTCTGCCCCAGAGCAGTGGAGCCTGGCAGGTGTTTGGAATGCAAGACAGGAACTCAGAAGCTGAAGATGGAGAACTAGCAAGACCGCAGTTAGTTCCTTGAAAAGCCGCCGAGTAGATGGGGCATCCTAGCTCTGGTCCACTCTGCTGGCCCAGTGTGCCCAAGGAGATCTCGTGTGTTCTAGTGTGGTGGACATTACGCTTCGTGTGGAAGTAGCGGCTGCGTATGATTCGGGCTGTGCGCTTATTAGTGTTGGGATCTTTCCTCCCAACACCAGAGACTGCGGCAGCGGAAGTCAGATGGCCGCTTCCTGCAGCTTCCTGGCTCTGGAGGGAAACCGTTGGGGTAGGGGAACATAGTTCTGGCAAATGCTCTCTGCTCTTTCCGGCCTGCTGTAGTTCTCCTAGATGTCAATTAAGTCAAAGCCAAATAAATGACCACAGGCAAATCCCTTAAATTGGGAGTGATTTTCTTTTTTTCAAGCTGGAGAAATGGATGCATTTTGTAAGCTGTTGTAAGTGCTGCGTAGGGTGATGCAGTTCAAGTGCTTGTGAGGGTCGTTCGCTGTGTCCAGTCCTTGGAGTTGGGCCCCAGCTGTCTTCTTAGGCTGCACACCTCCTGCTGTCACTGTCACCCGTAGTGTTTCTCTCAGATGCCGGTGGTGCACCTGAGAGGAACTTGGAGGGATGTTTTGGAGTCTTGGGAGTTGTCAGTCCTGACCGGAAACATTGAGGGAGGACAGAGCCCCCCTCATAGAGGGGGAAGACCCGAAATATGCAAGAGGGGCAAGCTTCCCCAGGGCTTTGTTTTATAAGTAGGATTTCTCAGCTGCAGAGTCTCCAGGCAGGGGGAGGACACCTTTAACCACTCCCTGTAATCTCTGAACTTTAGGTCAGGGTTCACGCTTTTTTTGGGGGTGGGGTGGGGATGCTCAAGACTAGTGCTCTACTACTTGAGCCAGAGCTCCGCTTCTGGCCTTTTGGTGATTGGTTGGCATTAAGAGTGTCACAGGCTTTCTAACCCTGGCTGGCTTCAAACTGCAATCTTCAGATCTCAGCCTCCTGAGTAGCCAAGTGCTTGCTCCCTCCCTTCTCTTCCAACCGTGTGTTAAAGCTGAGCCGGTAAGGGGCAGACAGACTCCTCTTTCCCAGGCTGGCGTTAGCATTCCACTTTGCCACTTCCCCTCTTGCCCTTGTTGGGAGTCAGAGACCTGGGAAACGATTTAAAAACTTTAAGCCTAGATGGAAAAAACTTATTAGTGAAAATGAAAGGCAAGCATGTGCTACAAAGGTATGTCGTTTTGGAATTTTTTCTCTTTCCCCTGATCCTGATCAGATCTGAGACGTCTTTGTGGAGACAGCCCTGTGTAGAGGGTGTTCGGCAGCTACCTGAACTGGCGTAGCGCAGACCCCGCCCCTCAGAAGCAGAGGACATGCACTGTTGCTGTCAGCTACTGAGCTCTGACTGTGTGCTGAACTCTGTTGTTCCCATTTATAGACGAGGAAACTGGAGTCTGTGAGGTGAGTCATGTTTAGAGGCCATGAAGTAGTGAATCTGGTTTATTTAGAACCACTTCTATGTGGTGCTCAGACCAACCTTCTAAAACATGCCCTCCTCCCAATGCATCCAGCTACTGCCTTGCCCTGTTTTTGAATGTATCTATTGCTTTAAGCCTCTGGTTACAGTTACAAGATGTACTTTTTGAAAGTACACATGAACTAAATCTGACAGCCTGTGGACAGCAGGAAGGCATCTGTGGAGGACGCATGCTGGACCGGGGCCTCGGGGCGCGATGCGTGCTGGGCTGCTCCCAAACAGGCCTTACTGTGTCAGGCAGCAGAGCCCTCCTTCCCTCTCATCTCCATGCGGCGTTCGGAAAAAAACTCGGCTATCTCACGTCTCCTTTCCCTTGTTTATGTTACTGAAATGAAGTTCAGATGGCTTGCGCCTGTTTCCTGGGGAAATCAGCCTGGCCTACGATTCCATTGTCTTCTGGGATGGGGATGATGTGGAAGATTGACCTCCTCCCAGCACACAGTCCCTTCTCCGCGCCTGTGCTCTGCCTCCTGCATCCCTGGAGGCCGGTGCTCAGGGCTCCTGTGACTCTGCCACTCTGGGCCCGTGGCCCTTCCTGGTGACTGGTGCATCTGGAATGACGGCCCCTCCTCTGTTGGCAGTCCTTCTCCCTAGATAGTCCACTTCCTTCCTGTATGGCCTCTTGGCTCTTCTGTCAGACTGAGGGGCAGAGCTGGGGGGGAGGGGGAGTGCAGCTGCTCCCTGGCCGTTCCCCTTGCGGTAGGGCAGGGCGTCGAGGCGGCCTGCGGGGAGCGGCTTTTCCTTTTCCTTTTCCACTCCCCACAGCTCCCAGACACTTTCCTTCCCACTTAGTACAAATTAGGATGCAAAGCATCTTGACAGAGCCGGAATTCACTGTCATCTGCTTCCACTTCTCTAAACAGTAATTAAGGCAAAGCCCACGTTATGTCTGGATGTTCCCGTCAGCGCCTGTGGCGATGGTGCACCCCGGTGGCTGGCTCCGGAGCCTGGCGAGCCAGCGGGCTGTCCTTTTACTGGACAGGCCGTGTGGGGTGCTGGGGGCTGCGTGTCTTCTTTCTGCTGGGCACGTGCTCATCCTGGGGGCACTGTCCACTTCCAAAGAGAACCACAGGAAGGCCAACAGCTTGCGTGGTGATTCTCCTAGCTTGGGCGTTGGGGTTCTTTTCCATTTTGTTTCATTTGAAAGTATTGCTGAGAAGAAATTCTGTGCAGAACCAAAGCTGTTGGTGGGAGAGGAGGAAGGTGTGTGGCAGCACCCGGGGCTGGAGGGTGAAGATGAGACCCTGTGCCCTCTTCAGAGAGCCGGGCCTGAGGCTCGTGCCGCGTGCTTGCTGCCCAGCAGTACCGCTGCCTCTTCCCCGGCTCCTTCATTTGCTGATGTGTCCTGACCTGGCACTTTGTGGGTTCGTGTTTCATGAATTCTCAGCTGGGGGCCATCATGGCCAGGAAGCTCGAGGGCCAGCGCTCTGCCCCGCAGATGGGGTTAGCCGTCCGTCCCTCCTCCTCATCCCAGGGAGCTGTTTCCGTTTTTTTTCACTTACTTATCTTTGAACAGATATATGAATATATCTTGCGGTAAGTTTTTCAAATCAGGCCCAACCCGGAGTCTTCCGGCCCTGTCCTCACGCCTCTGCTCAGAAGCCGCTGGAATCGCACTGCCTTGCAGAGGGTTCTCTGTGTGTCCATTTGTGGAAGTGTGCAGCTTTGAGTACTGTTTTTAGTGTCTCGTCTGTTCCTTTGACACAGTTTTATGCTCAGAGCTAAGCAAGTCTCCAGCGCCCTGCCTGACGGGAGGCCGATAGGAAAGTGGGAGGGGAAGGAAACCGTGGGATGCTCAGGGACTTTCCAGTTTCCTTTAAAAATTTCAAGACTGTCTGGGCACTGGTGGCTCACGCCTGTAATCCTAGCTACTCAGGAGGCTGAGATACGAAGATCGTGGTTCAAAATCAGCTCAGACAGGAAAGTCCGTGAGACCCTTCTATGAACTACCAGAAAACCAGAAGTGGCGCTGTGACTCAATTGGTGGTAGAATGCTCGCCTTGAGCTAAAGAGCTGAGGGACAGTGCCCAGGCCCAGAGTTCAAGCTCCGTGACCACCAAAAACAAACAAACAAACAAACAAGCAAATAAAATTTCAAGACCAATGTACTCATGTTAATCATAGTGTCAAAGTAGGGAAACAAAATTCTTGAACATTTCCCAGGACAACATGATTATTTTCTTGTATCTTTATGTACATCTAGTTTATATGTCTGTCCTCCCTTTTATAACAACACATTTTTAAAAAAAATTTCAGCTTTTGCTTTTGATTTGTATGTGTGTGGATTGGTTTATAATGAAACTTGTATTTAATGAGATGGAAGGCTTTCTGTTCTTTTTGAGATAGTGTCTCATTGGGCAGCCTCGGCTGGCTTCGACGTCTCCATCCTCCTGCTTCAGCCTCCTGAGTGCTGGGTTCTAAGATGGAAATGACTCTTACAGGCTGCATTTGCCTCTTTTGCAGAGATACAGTTGCTTGCTTTTTGTTCCCGTGCATGGTACGTGAGGGGCTTGGCCAGCTGTATACGTGGGGCCTGGGCGCGGATGTCACGGTGCAGCCTGGGCTCCTGCCTCATGCTTGGCCAGCAGGTTGGCAGGGTAGGCCCCCGTGGTGGAGGCCACGGCACCCCGAGGGCATGCTTGCTGTGCTCCCACCCCCCGCCGGGGAACACCAGATCCATGTCAGGAAACGCGTGGGAGAAAAACGAAAGGCGTGTCCTCTCTGTTTGCCTGCCTCAGAAGTCACCTACTTAAAGGTCACCTTAGGTGGTTCAGGAAGATGGGTGAGAATGCCTGGAACCATCTGCAGCATTGTTGGGAAGCAGCTGCTGCTCAGGAGAAAAGCCCCGGATGGGAATCATCCAGCCAGGCTCTGCGTTTGCCTGCTCCCAGCTTCTCTCTGATGATCTAGGATGGGACAAGAAGGTCCCTGGGCTCTCCATGCCCTCCCTGTGTATGAACAAACGCACATGAATAAATACCCTGAACATTCACTTTTGTTATGGCAACATTTCCTGGCTCTTTCTCCAAACTTATTTTTAACTCACCCTCCATCCCTCCAGCTTTAAATTAGCTTTTATTCTTGTTTGTGTACCTCATCATATATGAATACACATTTTAGGTCTGTCTGTCTGTGCATGTATTTATTTGTGGTACCGAGAATGGAACCCAGAACCTTATGAATGCTGTGCACATGCTCTACCTCTGAGCTACACCTCAGCCCGTGTATAATTTGAGGAGAGATGCTAAAGTGAGCCCTCTCCACCATTACCTGGTGTCCTGGTCACTTGATTCCCTCCGGACAGAGTCCTCCGTGGTGCCCTCCCGCCGACCGTGCAGCCTCTTTCCTGCTCTCACTACGCGTAGGTCTGCCAGCAATATATGTGCAACCCCAAGCCAACAGCGCAAGCCGATCTTGCCAGCTTTTGAAGTTTTATAGTAAATACTGAATGTATTCTGCTTTTAAAGATTTCATCAAGTTCATTTGTGTTCTGTGTAAGGAAAGGTTTTTCTTTCCATCTCCGTGTTGCTCCATTGTTGGAACACATAGCCATTTATCCATTTTAACCCTGCCCAGTTTTGGTTGTTTTGAGGAGCTGTGAGTGTCCCTGTGCGTAACTTCTGTTCTAGTAGACAATAACATTGTAGGTCGTCCTCGGCCACACCTCTTTACCACAGCTGTGACCTGGTGTGAGTCTGTGTGGGATCCTAATTTTCAGTGACACAGGCCTCACTTTATTCCCCGAAGGAGGCTGGCCCATTATTACTTTGGCTTTCCACTAGGCCCCGCGGGCTGCCATGCAATTCTGTACTTCCCAAAAGGCTTCTGGAAATGTTTGCCGCTGTCATTAACGCTCATACTCTCTGCAGAGTTAAGTGTGGGATGAGACGGAGCTGCCATCTCCTATTTGCATGACTGTGTCCTGGCAGAACTGCCTCGGGGCACAGAGCTGGGTGTGTGTGTGTGTTACGTGTGGGTTCTTGTTTTCTCTACTGTCTTTCAAAACTTTCCTTTCCCCTTAGGTGCACCCTTCAGAAATGGAGCAAGGGCGGATGCGACGGGAAAGGAGGGTCCCGAGAGGTGGAGAGGCCAACTCAAGGCCGGGGTCTCCTGTCTTCCCAGGGCCAGCATGTTGGGGGTCCCAGGAAGGAAGTCAGTGTCTTTCCACCCAGGGTCTGGGGATCAACTGCCCTGCTTTGCCATGGCTCCAAGTCGGGGACCAGGGGACCAGGGCAGGCCAGGCCAGGGCAGGTCGCATGGGTCCTACAGGCCAAATCAGCAAATGTCCTAGTGGACATTATAGTGGCTGTGAACCCATGAGCAAAGATGAGGCTACTACCACAGTCTAGGAAAAGCATGAATTTCCACAAATACCTGTTAATGAAATTTGAAATAGTTACAGTTACGGAGTACAGTTTCTGGGCTATAGGTCTACTAACAGGAACCCTGGAATTCCTTTTTTTTGGGGGGGGGGTAATGTTTCGCTTCACTGGTCTCAAAGTGAGCCTTCCTGCTCAGGCACCTGCACATCAGGTAGACCACTCAGCATCTCATCTGCCTGAGGAAACGCCCGGCTTATGGCCACACGAGTCAGCTGCGGGCTGGCTCTGACCTGTGGCCCCTGAGCCAGGCCAGCTCCTCAGACACGCCATGCACCTCGCCCGGCCACCCAGCCTGCCGCGGTGACCTAGGTTCCTCCGTGCCAGGGTGGAGGCACCTGCGGGGCCCCGTGAGGCCCCGGAGGAAGCAGGCTGACCCAGCCTGGGGCCTGCACGCCGAGGAGGCGGTGACGCTGCGCCTGAGCCCACAGGGCGGCGAGCGCGAGACCCGCGTGCAGAGGAGGCTGACGGAGCCTAAGGGGGTGCCCTGTTCTAGAACCTCTGGGACAGGATGGCCTGTAGCAGGACAGCCGGGAAGGCAGCAAGGCTGCGGGACTGAATTTTCAATGGTTTTTTATTTTCGCTTTGGCTGGAACATCCCTCTGCCGCTGTGGTGGGCATGTGAGGGCGCAGGTGTGGACAGAGGGGAGGGACCCTCGGAGTGGGGGGGCTCACCATCACCTGTGCCGCGTACCATCCCGCCCGCTCCCTGTCCCCTCCCCGCGCACTGTTTCCACTGTGTTCCTTGGGCCTGCTTCAGACACATTCCCGCAGTCTTGTTTCGGTAATAAATTTGCCCCATAAAACTTGTTTTATATAAACTAAAGGTCAGCTTGAGTCAGTCCGTGGGTTAATGAGGATTGGCCAGACACCAGCTGTTGGGCCCACCTGCCTAGGTCCTCATTGTCCATGCAGTGTGGGTGTTTGTAGTTCTTGCACGTGTTCAGGTGCAGAGCTCAGTCTTTTCCTCCCCCCTTCCCCCCCCCCCCCAAGCTTGAGCAGATGCCGAGGGGGAGTGGGAGGTGAATGCTTAATCGGGTCAGAAATCTCAGCCGAATCTCAGCCAAGTTGGCTGACTCCTTTGACTTTCAGAGACTTCTAAAAGCCTTGTTATTTTTGTTGCTTTAGGATTCCAGTGCTGCTTTATAAATAACTAGTGGACACAGGACTTTTGATATTGCCCAGTCTTAATCACTCCCGCTTCTCCTGACCAAGTTTAATCTCCTTTATCTATAAATACGCACCACAGTGAGGGCGTGATTCTCACTGGGCAGGGAATTGCTTTTCCCTCTTGTGGTTTTAATTAAATTTACCTCTGTGGCCTAGCCCACTTTGCTTCAGTCTCTACTTAACAGACAGAAGAGCAGCAGTGTGTGTTTATCCTCTTGTTCTTGGAACACTGGAAGCAGGGCTTACGCTTCAGTAACAGGCCGAATCCCATGTGGCAGTGTGAGGTTTTTGGTTTTTTTTTCTTCTTTTATGGGGACTTGAATTCAGGAATGGTGTTCCACCACTTGAGCCACACCCCCAGCCCTTTTGCTTTAGTTATATTGAGATAGGCTTTTGCATTTCTACCTGTGATGGCCTAGACTGCGATCCTCCTGTTTATGCCTCCCCCCATCACTGGGATAGCAGGTGTACACCGCTCAGCCCAGCTTTTTATTGGTTGAGATGGGATCTCACTAACTTTTTGCCTAGGCTAGCCTTCATCTTCCATTCTCTCAATCTTAGCTTCCTAAGTAGCTGGGATCACAGGCATGAGCCACTTCACTCAGCCAGCAGTGTATTTTACCAGACTTCTGGGCCAAACGTGATTGAATCCTATCCATGCTGAAGGAGGACTTTTTTTTTTTTTTTGGTCAGTCCTGGGGCCTGAGCTCTGGGCCTGGGCTCTGTCCCTCAGCATTTCAGCTCAAGGCCAGCACTCTACTACTTAAGCCACAGCGCCACTTCCGGCTTTTTCTGTTTCTGTGGTGTTGAAGAATTGAACCCAGGGCCTCAAGCATGCAAGGCAAGCACTCTACCACCAAGCCACCTTCCCAGCCGAAGGAGGACATTTGTCAGAGGTCAGCGGGTCAGAGTGCTCCCCCTACCCCACTGCCTCTGAGCAAGAGTGAGCTGGACTTGGACACATGCAGGTGCCCTGTCACCTGTGGAAGGCCAGAGAGCCAGGCTCTGGTGGAGAGGGACAAGCCCATCTCCAGGCTGATTTTCCAGGAGAAAGATTCCCAGCACTGAGCCCCCACTGGCTTTATTTTGTGTGTGTGTGTGGCCAGTTCTGGGACTTGAACTCAGGGCCTAGCACTGTATCTGATCTTTTTTTTTTTTTTTAAATTACTCAAGTGTAGTGCTTGAGCCATAGCTCTGCTTCTGTAGAATTCCCACAGAGCTCTGCCCCTACATACACAAGCCCCCCAGGCCAGCATTCCTCAGTCCTCCCAGAGCCAGACATTTGTCACATCAGAACCCATGTCCACACGTTATTGTTCAGCAGAGTCCATGCTTAGGGTCCCTCGTGGTGTATGTTATGTGGGTTGTTATGTGTTATGTGGGTTTAGACAAATACACAACGGCATGATGAGAATTTCTCTTTGTCCTACAGCAGCTCTGTCAAATGTCTGGTGCCTTGTGATCATTTTCCCACTTAAAATTGTCAGCACCAGTCATGTCTGTCTTCATCTAATAAAATGGCATTGTTGCATTAGAACCAGCACTTACAATGCTGCTGTTGAAAGCTGACTCCGAGTAGTGTGGGAACGCTGGGAGTGCAGACTGCCCTGCCCCGAGGTGGCGTGCGCTGTTTCCTGGGACAGACAGGCCCCCGCAGTGTTTCAGGATGGGACCCACCATGGGTCGTCACTGTTGGCCAGGCCTGCAGCGCCAGACGCTGACGCACTGCTGTTCCCTGGCATATCCCCGGGGCTGGTGGCGCTCTCCCGGTTTACAAGCCTTGTCTCCCATCACAGCTAGGAGTGGACATGTTTTGTTCTTCCATGGCTTAATTCGGTTGCAAGAAAATGTCAGCCCTGTGTCTTTCTTGGAAGCAGAGCTGTGAATTCCAATGCTGAGGAGCCGAGCTATTGAACAAACACTGTTTGGGCCCCTACTCCGCATTCTGTATAAAGTGCTGTGTACTGCTGTTGTTTAACTTGTGGTCTGTAAATATTTGCTGATGATTAAAATCTATCAATATATCAATGTAATTTTTCAACCTTGTGAAGTAGGCATTGTTACTTCTGGTTTCTGGAACAGAACATGTCGTCTAGCACAACTGACAAATATGTATTTGGGTCTCAACAAACTCGGAGCGGGTTCACCTCTACTAGCCCACCTGCATCTGTGTGCGGCAGGTCTAGCCCTGAGACTTGGTTGCCGTCTGGGGACCGCTGGCCAGGGTGTCCTGTGTCTTTTGCATCGTTTCCCCTGTGGGGGATGGACTCGGATACTGGGCAGCACAGACACAGGAAGGACATGCTGGAGCCTTGCTGGAACTCTGAGAGCACAGAGACCTCATGGTAGGATCGGCCTGTCCGCTGCTGCAGGCCGTGTCCCGCAGTTGACGTGGGCAGGGGGCAGGTCACATGCGTCCAGTGGGACACATATCAGAAGAGTTGTTTTCCAGTAATCACCAGCGCTGCTGCTCCGTGCTGTTCAGCAGGCTGGTTCTCCACACCGTGCTGGGATTTGTCCATGGGAAGAGCCCCAGGGGCTTAGGGGTCCAGCGGGGGCCTCCATGGGCTTTCACGGGGCAGCTGTGCGCTGGTAATTGTGGTTTATAGGTAAACCTATTTTTTTTTCTTTTTCCTCCTTTCTTGCGGATCAAACCTGGGGCCTTGCCTTGTGCAAGTGGTCTACCAGTTTTTAATTCCCATATTCTCTGTATTTTAGGCTTTGGATGTGGACCGGATGGTTCTTTACAAAATGAAGAAATCCGTGAAAGCAATAAACATCTCTGGGCTGGGTGAGTATGCACTCCTTCCCAGTGTGTGTGTAAAAGCAAAGCATTTCCTGAAGTCCTGCTCACCGTGCTCCTCCTGAGCACACAACTGCGGGCTCTCCAGTCTGCAGAAGCATGTTTTGTTTGCCTGTCTGATTCAGGGACGAGCCTCTCTCTATCCTCTTTCTTTTCCCTGTCTTGTCTTCACAGCCTGTCTTGTGAGGCTGGCTGATGAGACCCCAAGATCCTTCTGCCTCTGTTGTTTTCATTCAGAAACAAGAAGGTGGCCACCTTGGCAGATTAGAAGTTAGGGGGAATCTCAGAGATGTTGAAACAGATGATGGACTGTAAATGGCTCACGCCTGTAATCTTAGCTACTCAGGAGGCTGAGATCTGAGGATTGCAGTTCAAAGCCAGCCTGGGCAGGAAAGTCTGTGAGATTCTTATCTCCAATTCACTACCAGAAAACCAGAAGTGGCGCTATGACTCAAGTGGTAGAGCGCTCGCCTTGAGCTGAAGAGCTCAGGGACAGTGCCCAGGCACAGAGTTCAAGCCCCATGACCGACAAAAAAAAAAAAAAAAAAAAAGGTGAGCTCCTGGGAGAGTGCCCCGCTAAGTGTAGGGTGAGATTGCAGCGTTTAGTCCCTTTGTGTATACCAGGACGCCTTCATCCTGCAGCATCTCCTTTTAATCAGATGGCAGAACAGGAGATGGCTTAGGTGATGGTGCAGAGCCCAGGAATTCACATCCCATGAAGCCCCACTCACAGTAGCATGAGCACAAGCTCCAGTAGCCGCTCTTGACTGCAGAGCGCTGTGCGGGCCATGGCAGGAGTCTAGTGGATGGTCTCCACTCAGAGGGGACACTGTAGTAAACATTGCCAGGTGTATTTAGTGTCAGATTTCCAAGAGATACACAGGAACTCTGTGGACAGCTACAAAATGCTGTTGACTGACATTAAAGACAGTCTAAATGAGAAATGTATGATGTGCATGGGTTTGAGCACCTGCTTCACCCTGGTCCTAATCAAGCTGATTAAAAGATTTGTATGGAAGGATGGAAGATGGTCTTCTGCTTCTGGTAGATTCCTGTGTTGGGTGAGAGGGACAGGGAGGAATAATGGTAGGTTATTGTTGTTTTTTCTTTTTACATTTACTGTGTACTTTGTGCTTCCCATGCATTATGCTAATCTTGATAACAGACTACTTTTGTTAGACAAAGGAGGGATTTGCGTATAGGAGAGATGAGGGTGTTATCAAGAAATTCAAAGTTCCACGATGCTGGCTCAAGCTTGTTATGAAGCTACCAACTGCCTTCAGCCATCCTGACTTCAAGAAATCCCTAAATAGGATGCTCAGTTTTTTTGCTGACAAACAGTAGACTCCACAAAGTATCTTGGGTGTGTCTGTTGTGGGGCCTGAACTCTGGGCCTGGGCGCTGTCCCTCAGCTCTTCAGCTCCAGACTAACCCTCTACTACTTGAGCCATAGCACCACTTCCAGCCTTTTCTGCTTATGTGGTGCTGAGAAATCGAACCCAGGGCCTCATACATGCAAGACAAGCACTTACCACTAAGCCACCTTCCCAGCCCTGGGAGTATTTTTTTCTTATTTTTTTTTTTTTCAGATAGTCTTTTTGAACTTGTAAGTTGAAAAATACTGTAGACAATACATAAGATTATTTTATAGTCTAATTAGAGTAAAGGTGATTTTTTTTTTAGAGTAAAGGTGATTTTATGCTTACATGTTGACACCAGCAATGGGAAGGAAAGAATCTGCTTCTTGGGCAGCTGTTGTTCTATGACTGCTCTATCTGCCCAGGGACTTTGTGTGACTCCCCAGCCAGCCCGGCATGGCACACACACAGGGAAAGGTGTTGGAGGCCGGCCTTCCCATTGCTACAAACCTCATCTCCTCATCTGCTTCCCTGCAGGAGTTTCTTAAAATACAAACCAGCAGTACTGCCTTCTCTGCATAAGACATGGCAGTGTTCCTTTTTTGCCCACAAGGAAGTTCATAGAGGTGAATTCCATCCCGAGCTGGGAGGTAACGGACCCGAGCTCCTGGGTGCTTTAGAACTATCAGGAAGTGGAGATGAAGCAGAAATACAAAGATTCCTCACCTATAGAACAATCAAATATCTTAGATATGATCTTGACTTTTCCAAAGATGGGTGTTTTTTAAATGGATTGCCTTCCCTGGTAGACTCAGGTTATTAATAATTAATAATATTAATTCCCACGAAGCAATCATTCTTAGGTCCACTTGCGCCTGTGTGTGGGTCTTGGAATGCCTTGAAGTTTCTCCATTGTACCACATTTTGTACCTCCTTCCCTGTACACGCTCCACCTACCTGTCAGTGAGGCCCAGGGAAATTGGGACGTTTGTTCAGAGTCACAAACTTGCAGACAACAGGGCGGGCGGGATGTGCCTGCGACTCTGTGGGCATCTCGTCTGTGTCCTTGCTGAGAGGAGGCTGTGACCTTGCCACAGGAAGCTGGCAGTCCGTCCACCTGAACTTGGAGGGGGGTCTTCTATTTATGTCACCCTGCATCCATCCCTTACACCAGGCCAAACTCGAGTTATTATAAGGGCATGAGTCTGGATTTTTTTTTTTTAAAGCTGGATTACTGAAATCTTTATTTCAGAACAAGTGCTGTCACCTGAGGAAACGCTATACTTTTCCTGTGATGGTGCTGACAGTGGCCACGGCATGTTTGCAGCTCTTCTTTAGAACTGCTTTTCATAGCACATTCTTTTGAATATATTTAGTAGAGGAGTCTAAGGACAGATTAAATTGTTGCAGAAATAAGTCAGCCACTTTGAACAGGGGCACAGGCTGCGGCTGCCATGCTTGGGTGGGTGCTTTTCAGCTAGACTGTGCTCAGGGTCTCCCAGTGTGGAGAGTGCTCAGTGTCCCCAGACAGCTGCTGTTCTGGGAGGAGCACTCACTGCACACATGATGGAAAGACCAGTGAGAATCCTGCCACCTCTGCCACACTTTGCCTTTGTGCCTCTTCCTATCCTATGTCACTTCCGGTCTCATCATCCTTAATTCCTTGAGCCTAACATGGTCCCAGTCTGACCCCTTCATCTGCCCGTGTGTGTGTGTGTGTGTGTGTGTGTGTGTGTGTGTGTGTGTGTGTGTATGCGTGCGTGCGTGCGTGCGTGTGCACATGCGCCAAGCTGGCTGCCCTCCTTGCTAGGGGAGCTAGTGGTGACTCTTATCTTTGTCTTCATAAACCCTACCCGGAGCTATAAACACTCCAGTCACCTGGGTGTGATCTGCCCAGCCTTCTCCTTCCTGCTCTGTCAAGTGGAGACTTGAACATGGTTAGTCTTACAAACATTTAAACTTGTGTTGTTGCTGTAACAAACCACTGTGCTGAGTGACTTAAAATGACACAAATTTACCTATTAGATTTTCTCATGAGAAGCATGAGAAAATATATGAATATATATATATATATATATATGAATAACTAAAATCAGTGTTTTTCCAATAGCTCTAGAGGAAAGTCCATTTCAACTATTCCAGTTTCTACCTGCTACCTGCATTCATTCATTTATTCATTCATTTTCTCTCTCTCTTTCTTTGTCTTTCACTCGTCCTCTTTCTTTCTCTCTCCCTCTCTCTTTCCCTCCCTCCCTGCCTTCCTGCCTCACTTCCTCTTTTCTGCCTGCCTCCTGGGATTTGACTCAGGGACTTACAAGTCCTGCACCACCAGATCCATACTTCGAGGCTTTTTATTTACTTTAATTTTATTTCGGGTAGGGGCTCGTGTTTTCGCCTGGGTTGGCCTCAGGTGGAGATCCTCCTGCCTCCCATGTAGCTAGATGACAGGTAGAACCGCTACATCTGGCTTGTTGATTGAGATAGCCTTGAATCCCAGTCCTCCCGGCTCCAGTACCTGAGTTAGCATGGTACGTAGCTGAGAAAGTTGTTTTCTCACAATTTTGGAGGCTAGAAATCCCCAATTAGGGCACCATAATGGTTAGCTTGTGGGGAAGAAGAGGAAGCAAACTCTTTGGGGGATTCTCATAAGGGCACTAATCATGTCATGAGGGTCCACTCATCAAAACGTAATGATTCCCAGTAGTCCTATCTCATACATCACATTGAGGGTTTGAGCTTTAGTATTTAAGTTCAAGGAGACCATGTTTAGTCCCATAGCACCTTTTGATATAATGGAGCCCCCTCAAATGATCCAGGACAGTCTCCCCATCTCAGGTTCGTTGGTTAGCAACTTTAATTCCACGTGTGATCTCAGTTCCTTTTTGCCTGATAGCCTACTCTCACCAGGTTCCATGAATCAGGACCTAATCACTGTCTTGAGGGATGGACCGTTATTCTACCTACCTCACCTC
Source organism: Dipodomys merriami (assembly GCF_024711535.1). Taxonomy (NCBI): domain Eukaryota; kingdom Metazoa; phylum Chordata; class Mammalia; order Rodentia; family Heteromyidae; genus Dipodomys; species Dipodomys merriami. Next base: position 618,675 of record NW_027202383.1, read on the forward strand.
TGAGCACTGCAGTTTTGAGGTTGAAGCAGATGAAATTAAAGGATCTCTAATAAATAAGTATTTAAGTTGCCTTACATTGTTCTGGTCTTTTGCCTTCTCTCCTTGATTATTGCAAGTCCATGAGGTTAAGGACCAATTTTAGGAGACTGTAGTTTGTGATAAAGAGCTCAGAGGTACTAAAATCCAAGAAACCTGTATTATAAACTAGCAATGCCACTCAAAATCTATGATGTTAGGAGCCTTAGTTTTCTAACAGGTAAATAGATTATTAATACTGTCACAGTAGTAACGAGAATTACCTGAATTTAGATGTACTAATGACAGAGTACCAGATAAATACATTTAGATGAGCATGGCAGGTGTAAATACACCTTCTGTGTATTTGTTGAGTGTTTTGCACAGGGGTAGGCAAGTTTACTTAGATTATTACCATGTATCTGCAAGTACTTAGACTTTCCTCTTAGTATAGAGGAGTAAACTGATCATTTTCAATATAAACTGTGTTATGGCAGACCCTAGAGTCTACTGTTGGCTTTTCCGTGGTTGAGAGTTAAGCTGCTCTAGAGCAGCAGTTTACAAACTGTCCATTCACCTGTGTTCTTACAGCCTGTGAGCTGAGAATGAATTTTACTTTCCTCAGTAACATCAGTATTGCCTCTTAATCTGAAAAGCCTTAGGTAACTACTCTCTGGCTTTCTGGGGGGAAAATTTACTTACCCCGGCTTTTTTACAGCAGTGGTCCTGAAACCTCAGAGAGCAGCAAAATCTCCTGGGGGGGGGGGGATCTTATTAAAACACAGTAGCTGGACACATGGAAGGTTTCTGGTTGGGTGGGTCTGGATAGAGCCTGAGTATTCGCTGATTAAGCATCTGGCAGAGGTGGAGCAAGTCTTTGAGATATCAGCTAGGATGCCTCTCCCACTTCAAGTGCTGCACTGGACCAAAAGGGTTTCTCTATGACCCAGTGTGTGCTCAGCCTGTGTTTCCTACACAGTGGCAGTAATTACATTTGCACTTGGTTGTTGGAGGATGGCAGCCTGCCAGGTGTGTTTTCTGCAGTGTCTTACGAATGGGTTTGTAGAAGCAGTTACTGTAATGATTTGTTGAGAAATTTTCTACAATTTTTTTTTTCACTCAGGGACTGCTGCTATCTCACCTCTTAAAAAAGAATCCCAGCTCGTAGTTACTTTAAAACTCTTCGTAGGCCAAGTTTCCCAAGCTTTGTCTCTACTTAAAGGTATGAGGTGTTTTTTACCCCCATCCTGGGAAGCTGAGGCTGAGATTTTTCTGTTTGTCTTATCTGTGGGTGGAAAAGTTCATCTCCATTTAGGAGGAAGCAACAAGGAAGTCTGATGTTCACTTCTGTAGCTCTCCACTGTGAGGGCTTGGTGGGGGTATTCTTACTGAATCTGATAGCCTCTGTCATCAGTCTGAAGGTCTTAGAGAAGTCGTCATGTACTTGGAATGAAAAGCACAGGAAAATGCTGGTTTTCCCTCAAACCCTAACCATCTTCTACCAATAGAAGAAAATGAGAGTTCACAATTTTCTCTGTATATATTTTTTCCAGTCACTTGCTATGCTAATTAGAACATAGTATTAAAGCAAACTCAAATTTAATATATTTTTTATTTAGTTTTTGACTTGATGGGATTTATATTCAGGATCTTGTGCTTGCTAGGCAGGTGTTCTGCTGCTGACTCACAACTCCAGCACATTTTTAATGCTTGTTTTTTTGAGATAGGGTCTCAGTTCCTGCCTGGGCTGATGCTTGGGGCAGTAATCCACCTTGTAGCTAGTGTGACAGGCCCACACCATCATGCTCAGCTATAGGTTGAGAGGGGTCTTGTGAACTTTGTGCCCAGACTGTGATCCTCTTGATTTTAGCCTTTCAAGTAATAGAATTATAGGTGTGAGTCACCAGTGCTCAGCCAGAGTTATGTTTCAATTATATTTTATTAGCAAATAGAGCAGATCAAAAGAAATATCATAGTTTAGGAAGTGAGATTTTACTATACATTAAGAAACCATGATTGTTCTACTTGTTACATAAGAAAATAAGTCAGTACTTGTTAGTGTTGGGCAAGAATACTGAAGCTGGTATTTTGCTATACTGTTATGGCATTGAAAACAGGAAGCAGGTTTTGGAAAGCAGTCAGTGCACATCAAGAAAATAAAAATCTCTAAATGGAAGAATTTCACACACAAAGATGTTCATTGTGTTGTAGTCTTGCTTATCACAGTGAGAAACTGAATTGGAGTCTAGCTACTTGGCACCACAATTATGGAGCCAAGTGAAGAAAACAACTTGTGAAGAAATTCTCAGGCAGTAGAATTCAGGATACAAAATAGAGGCGGTAACAAATGATGATAAAGAAGGTCTACTGTGTTGATATTCATCAACTTGATGGTAGAATAATGCTGGTGTTGATTTACAGAAACAACCTGGTACCCCTGGAGTACTTGTTATAGACCTTCTTGCACTGTACACTGTAAGTTTAGGTTCTGTCTGTCAATAGGTGAGTTATTAGGGGGACAGCATACTGGTTTGCCCAGGTTGTATAGCAAGCAGGCGGAGATGCTGTGCTCACCTGTCTCCTGACCTTCAAATGCCTCTCCTTACCTGGTGCGGGGGCAGGATGTGACTGAGGACGCACAGTCAGTGATGTGTGTGTGTGGGCCTGCCTCATGATCCTTCTGGAAAAACTCCAGGTGTGATCCAGACCATGACACACGTGTTGAAGGTGAGTCACAGGTGACCTCAGGGATGTCTGACAGTCGTCATTCCATTGTTGAGTTGTCGTAGCAACTTGTTAAGAAGAACCTCAAAGTCTTAGAGCCAGCAGAACCTCACTGTAGGCGGGACCTCCGGAGGATTTGGAGAGTTTGGTTTGGGAGGGGCTGGGAAGCTCAGAGAGCTTTCTCTGCATCTTTGGAAGGTTCCAGGGATGGCCTCTGTCCTGAGGAAGTTAAAAGAGGAAGTTAAAAGATGGGACTTGAAGATTATTGGCAGTGTTTCTAGTTCTGAGGCCCAGAGCATCTTGCTCACTCTCTGTTGGTTAACAACGGTGACTGAATAGAGACAGATGACCTGTGGAATCCCATCAGCGGTGATCAGCCTGTTAATCACAGAAGGACCTCGGGTCGGAAGGAAGTCTGAGCATTCCCTGGTAGGAAATTGAGGCCTATCTGGACCCAGCTTGTTTCACTTGGTACATTGGACCTACACAGGTTTATAAGCAGTACATGCTTCCTCAGGAGTGTATGCATAAACATAGATATCTAGAGAAATCATCCAGGGGTTGGAGGCATGCCTCAGGTGGTAGAGCACCAGCCAATGAGTGAAGCCATAGCCTAGCTCAAGTCCTAATCTCAAAAAAAAAAAAAGATCATCCAGATCAGTCTTCTGATTTTTATTGGTGTTTCTCAGGGATACAAGATCACGGATAGGACCAAGCTGCCCCCAAGTGTCTGCGGCGTTCACAGGTAGATCCGGTCACACACTGATCTTAATGTCACACACTGGCCCATTGTGCAGTGGAGACCTCTGAACCTGTGTCCCCATCTCTGAAACCCTATAGAGATGTAGGCTCCATGGTGTGAGTGAGTGGTAGCTGTTGTAGGAGGTATGGAGAACTGGGCCTCCCAGGGCCACTGGACTGTTCCTGAGGGAACATGGCTTGGGAGGTGGGGAGTGGCAGTGTCTTACTAGGCCAGTCATATATGTACTGGGAATCAGATTTCTAGGTATGATGGGGCTGAAGTTTGAAAGCACCTCACAGTGGCAGAATGTACATTCTGCACCATGGCTGACCACGTTGCTTTGCCAACATGAACTCTTCGTTCGTGAAAGGACATGGAAGCAGTTGGACATTATTCCTAATTGTGGGTAGTCACATTCAGCGACAGTTGTATCCCCTCCCGGCTTTGAATGCCAGCTACCTGGGAAAGGCATTCTGACTGGTGTTGGAGTAGCCAGGATTCAGGCAGCCTGGATGAAGAGGAGTCCAGGGATGAGTCAGGTAGCTGGGAGCTAAGCTTCAGCGCATCTTGCTTTCCAGATCCCGCAGGAGGAAACTGCCAAGAAGTCTTTCTGCTTCTAGCTCTGGAGAGTTTACCCCTTGCTGTTTCTGTCTCCAGCACTTGGTGTGGTAATGGATCATTTTTGGTGTTTGTCTTGTGAAGTGGTTGGTTGGCAGGTTCTGGTCTTTATTCATCTGTATCCCTCCAAGGCCATCTCTCTTAGCTGCAGACGCCATGTCCCTGTAGAGCCTTTCAGCAGCTCTCTATTGCCTGGATGGAGCCCATCATCCAATCGTCAACCCTGTGGCTGCCTCTTCCCAGGCTCTAGCCACACTGAGCCAGGTGAATTGCCTGTGTGTCCTGTTCCTAGCCCTGGTGTCTTTGTGTTGAGTGGACTGGTTTCTGAGTCTCCCTCTCAGATGGAGTCTGGCTCCAGTGCACAGAGGCTCTGTTTTAGGAAGCTTTGTATTCACAGGAGCTTATTGCATAGTAGTTTCCAGCACACCTGGGTTTATTCCTCAGGATAATGGGCACTTGGTAAGTACAGAGTGGAAATAACAGCGAAGGCTGGTGTTTTCTCCATTTGGAGTCTATAATCTGAAGAGGCGGAAAGCACCAACTTTACAGAAATCAAGCCACAGGTCAGTCAGCTCTTCATCCTCTTATTGGCTTCCAGATGTACTCCTATGAACAGTGGGATGTTAGAGAGCTGGCTGGGGTTGTGTTAAATTATTCACATTGACTTGCAGCCATCCCTGAAAGGAGGGATCATTGACCTTAAATAGAACCTGAGACAGAGTGCAGGGATCCCTGGCCAGCCAGCCCTCGCCTTGGCTTTGGGAACTGTTGCTGCCTGTGCTGGCCACAGACAGCACCCCAGAGCTACATCTGCAGGCATTGGTGGTTTCCCAAGGACTCGGGGCCAGCAGGAACTCTTAGGAAAGCCTTGATGGAAGTAGGTTTTTTGTTTTTTCTTTTTTTGGCAGTACTGGGGTTTGAACTTTGAGGCTGATTCTTTACTCGGCAGGTGCTATACCACTGAGCCATGCTTCTAGCCCTCTTTGTGCTGGTTGTTTTTGAGTGAGTCTTATTTTCTGCCCAGCTGCATGCCTGGATGGTGATCCACCTGTGCTAGGCTTCCCGCAGTAGCTGGGATGATAATGCAGTAGTCTCATGGACCTTTCGGCTTGGGGTTGACCTAGAACTGTGAGCCTCCTGATTTCAGCCTTCAGGGAAGCTAGGATGACCAGAGCATATCACCACACTCAGCTATGGTTTCAGATGGGTTTAAGCTATTTGTCCTCTGATGTAGCCAGGATTATAGATGTGAGCTGTCTTTGCCCAATTTGGGGGCCTGTGCTGATTGTGCACCTGCAGCCTCTTTCCTCACCTGTGAAACACCTACCTCCAGAGACATAAAATAATGCCCAGACAGCGTGGCTCTGGATAGTGCACGCCACTACTTACCACACATCGGATACAGCTTTGGGTTCTTGCTTTTTTTTTTTTTAACCACCATTGTTCCTTTAGCATTTTGATGAGTTTTCCTTTGAGCCTCCGCTATGCATTTTCTTTTCTTTTCTTTTCTTTTCTTTTTTTTGGGGGGGGTCCGGTTGTGGGACCTGAACTTTGGGCCTGGGTACTATCCCTCAGCTCTTTAGCTCAAGGCTAGCACTCTACCACTTGAGCCACAGCGCCACTTCCGGCTTTTTTCTTTTTGCTTATGTGGTGCTGAGGAATCGAACCCAGGGCCTCATGCATGCAATGCAAGTGATCTACCACTGAGCCACCTTCCCAGCCCCCCGCTATGCATTTTCTGTTCTACAATGTTGACTAAATATCCAACTTTAAATTCAGCATTCTGTCTTCTATTCCTACATCTGCATTTTAAAAGCAGACTCATCCTGCTGTATAGATACACTGTTCCTTAGCGACCTCCTCTCCTTGGGGCCTTTTCTATTGTCACTACAGATGGTCCTGTACCCACACACTTTGGTAACCTTGACTAAGGATAGATTACTGGAAGTGGCATCATTGAGTGGCCCAATTGTTTTTAGGACTTTTAATACAGGTTACTAGATTGTGAACTGGGAGGGTTTTTCACCGTTCATCTAGCATGCCTCAGGAAATAAAGTCTAAAAATGGCTCTCTCATGGGACAGAACAAGGAAAGAGAGATCCTAGTAAGCAATGAGATGATCTCAGGTTTTAGGACATTGTTCTCCTTCAGATTGGGAGCCACAGGTTAGATCTCAAACCAGGTGATGTGCGGCTCTCACTGTGGCGTGGTCTCTGCAGAGCAGCCTTATGTAAAATGTGGTACACATTTGAATATTCATCATCATCATCGTCACGTGGAGAGTGTTTACAGAGCTGCTGCTGTGGAGCACATCCCTCTTTCCTTGGTGCTCCCTTCACAAGCTGGGTGGGTGGCTGGAAGGTGCTGTCCCAGCAGATGCTCTTTACTCAGCCAGTCTCCAGGTAGCTGTGGTCTGGCCTGGAGCAGAGGGCTGGACCGCCCAGGGGAGGCTGGGGCCTAGTGGCTCTCAGGTTAGGGAACAACCCCCTTCCCCCTGCCCCCCCCCTCTGATTCCTTTTGCTTTCTTGATGGTCATGACACTTGGTATTTGGACTAACAGCTTGTGTGCTTGTCTGGAAAGTTGTAACCTTGTCTTATTCTCCCTCCAGCAAGGATAATGACAAGGTGATGAGCAAACGTGGAAAGCAGTGGCTAGCATAGAGGAAGAGCATTGGGTAGCAAGTTAGAAAACCTATGTTGTGTTGCAGCTCCATTGCAGATAGCTGTGTGACCTCGGTGAAGGCACCAACCCCTCCCTTGGCTTCTCTGTCTGTAAAGAGAGGGCCCTGAGTATTCCTCCTTCAGGATCCTTACAGTGACAGGTGACAGGACCCGGTAGCGGACACGGACTGCTCCAGGGAGGTGGGGACAGGAGGCTTGTGCTGTCTCAGAGCTGAGAGCTCGTGCAGACAGGAGCCCTGAGAGAGGAAGTGTTAACACATGCTGAGCACGAGGGACACTCTGGTGTTCCCCTGATTCCCCCCTGTTCCCACTTGGCCATTCCTACCATCCTTGAAGGCTCAGCCCAAATACCCCAGTGCTGGGCACCCCGTAAGTGGTGAATGCACGCACGACTGCCTGTCTTTTTTTCTGAAGGCTTCCATCTCCATCATAGCCCTGAAGCTACGCTGGAAGTAATGAATGAGACATGTGTGTTGGAAGTGAGGGCAGCTCAGGCGCACTGCGGGGAACCCCCTCTTGGCAGCACGGGCGGTGGCCTGCCTCCTTGCTGTGCTGGGCCTCTTTGATCTGGCCGGTTGCATGTGTGTGTAGCCCGTGAAGGAGGAGTAAAGCTGCCTTTTGTTCCTTTTAGGTCATTCAGTTTTGCTTAAACCATATGCACTGGGCCTTCTTGATAGTGTCTAAAAGAACAGAATCAGGTAAACTAAAAAGCACACAACAAACCTAACTCTTGCCTTTAAACTTAGCCCGGGCAGGTACTTGCTGGCCTCATGGTTGATTTCTGTGGGATTCTCTTAGTTCACCCTTTGGATGTATTGATGGGTTTTGTACAATGAAGAGTAGAAAATAGGGATCTATTGGATAGAACTGGGAAGATGTAGGTTCTCTAGGCTAGCCTCGACAACTCAGATTCTCACCTCCCAGATCTTCTCCTGGCTGAGAGGTTCTTGGCCCTGAATCATGAATGAGAAGTGGATGCAAGATATATTTGAATGGGGGAGGGGTGCAGGGCAGTGAGCTCGCTGGGAACAGCTTTTACAATGATATAAATAAAAAAACAGATAGACCCGGTTTGGAACCTTTCCAGACACTTGATTCCCAGGCTATTTTTTTTTTTAGGTTCCCATTTTAAGTTTGTTTTTGATAAAAAGATAAAAGCAACTCAACTACTTTCTGTTACTAGTAGGAAAATCTCCAGCTTGGGGCGATGTGGAGCAGTGAGTTGGTGGCTGTACTTTTGGAGGATCTCTGTTCTCACAGTGTGCCATCCCGGGCATCTCAGGAAGATGCTCAGGGGCTTCTGGCTTGATGCATCACTTCATTTGCCCGGGAAGGAAACATCTACTGCACCTTCCCTTTCAGCATCATTGGGAAGCCCAGCCGCCGATGGAACAAGCCGGGGAAGACGCAGGGCAGGGAGCTGGCATTCTCGCCTCTCCCACCACGTGGCTCTTCCCAGCACCCAGTGTCTGCTGCAGCCCTCAGCTCTGTGCTGAAGCCACACTGGACTGCCTGTGTCTTGACCACTAACTCTGAGATAGTTAAAAAATAGTATGTGGCTTGCAAGGACCTGCCCTGCACTGTGAGCCACACATTTTAGAGTATAATTAGCAAAGGAGAAGGTATTATTGATCCACCTGAAAGAAAAGGTAAAATCCCCAAACTTCGGTGCTTTTGTTTTGGGCAAGGTTAAACTGTTTTTAGCTTTAAAAACACTCTAGTGGGGCAGGGGGGAAAAGGGTGTGCTGACGGATCACACACATTGGGTTTAAAGCCCAGCCACTGTCCTCAGCTTTGCTTCCCAGGCTAAGTTTTTTGGTCTCTTTGAGTCCCAAACTTCCTGTCATGTCCTGAAATTTAGAAAACACAAATGTCGTGCTCCATGTAAGTAACATGTTGGTTCTGTAGTTGGTTCTATGCCCCGTGCCGTTTCCCTTGTATCTCCTCGTTCATATTGCAGCAGGCCTTTCTTTTTCCCTCGATCCTGGGGTTTGAACTCAGGCCTGGGCACTGTCCCTGAGCTGCTTTTACTCAAGGCTAACACTCTACCACTTGAGCCATAACATCACTTCCAGCCTTTTCTGAGTAGCCTTTTTTGGAGATGAGTCTCACAGACTTTTCTGCCCCGGTTAATTTTCTCCTGTGTTAATTTTCTCCTGTGTTTACAAGATCCCCACTAGACTCTTCAGGCTTCTGTCCCTGTGTGAAGAGTGTTTGGTTCTGAATGTGTGACCTGAGCTTCGTCTGGGAAGGAGCCAATCATCTCTTACTGAGTTTTTAGAGGAGATTGGGGAATGTGGGCTGGGCCTTTTGTGGTCATTGATGGTGGAGGAAGAGGCCTGGGAGGTGTGTGTGTAGGGGGAGGGGCGGGGGAGGGTGTCTGGGAGTATCACCTGGTCTGCTATGGCCTGTCAACCTGGATTGTGCTCTTGCCTCCGAACCTACCTTGCTGCTTTTTAAGACTTCCTAGTGACACGGTGGCTTGTTAGGCTATCAGCATTACTTTTCTTCCTGTAAGTCGACTTTTCCGTGGTATGATTCACAACAGAGAAGGACGGGGGGCAGAGTGCTGGGTACACTAACGAACCCTCCCTTCTCTTCCAGCACACGTGGAGAACGAGGAACAGTATACCCAGGCTCTGGAGAAGTTCGGGGGCAACTGTGTGTGCAGAGATGACCCGGATTTAGGGAGTGCATTCCTGAAGTTCTCCGTGTTCACCAAGGAGCTGACGGCGCTCTTCAAAAACCTGGTTAGTGGCCACGGTGCCCGTGCAGTCTTGGCGTGGAAGCTGGAGGGCGGGTGGCTGGCCGGGGGGGGGAGGTGGGGGGGGCTCCACGGGGCTCAGTTACAGCGCGTGCTCCCCTATCTCCGGCATGCATTGCATCAAGGTCGCACAAAGCGTAACACTAATTTTTACTCTTAACACAACTTCTTAAATTCAACTTGGCATTTTAAAAGTGCACAACTGCCGGGCAGAATGGGTAAATATATTCATCTTCCTACGGGCCTCTGGCTTCAATTCTTACAGTTTCTATCCTGTGTGGAATAGTCTCTGTTTCTGGTAATTATAGCAGACATTCAAACTGGTAATATTTAATAAATATGCTTCAGACCCATCTTACACAGCAAGGTAACCTATAATCAAAGTACAGAAATTTCCATGAATATTTAAAGGCTTCTTACGCTCCCAAGTGTAGGCTACGAAGGGAGGATGGAAAGCATTACCTCGCTTCTTGAGTGAGCGAAAACAGAGCTGGTAGGAAGGCCGGTGGCAGGGCCTGGCGAGCGGCCCTGTGTGTCCTCGCTGTGGGAACCGAATTCTGTCCCGGACAGTGAGAGGGCTGCTTGTGTCTTCTCAGCGGCACGGGCCTGGGGATCACTGGCGCCTCTTCCTGTTTGTCTTCCCCAGCTGCTCCTGAGGGTCTCAGAGGACCCGCAGGAGCTTGTCATGCGCTCTCTGTAGCAAGCATGCTGTTCTCATTTCCCTTCTCAGTGAGCTCGTAGCAAGTGAGATGTGTATGTGGTAGTGGGTTTGTAAGTCTGGCCTTGGAAGGGCAGAGACCAGGACATAGCCCTTGCCTTAACTATCACGGGGCAAAGAGCAAGACCAAGGCGTTTGGTCTCTGTTCCCTCTTCACTTGTAAATATTTCCATTGGAAATGGTAAAAATAAAAAGTTGCCACTCTGGTTATGTTTTTTACTTGGAGACAAGTTTGAAATCCCTGGGACTCTGATCGAGTTCATCGCCCTCTATCCCAGGTCCACACAGGGTGGCAACCTGTGTGCTGAACAGTGGAGTTGTCACCCCCAGATTCTGGTAGACGTGCAGAGGTGGGGCTCACCACCAGGGAGGAAAGAGTGCAGGATTGAGAAATTGCATGATCCTGGGGTAAAGCTGTTAGATGGCAACACGGTGGAGAGCCCTGGGAGAAGTCAGACGTGATCTCCAGCCCTCGGTGAGGTCCCTTCCACACACGTAGAATGGCCAGTCTGCCACTGACTGCTTCCTTGTGAGGTACAAATGAGTGACAGAAACTGGGATAAACAGTGGGGGAAAGAGAGCATGTGAAGAGCAGGAGAAAACAAAGAAGCTCTATTTCATTTCCTGGAAAAATAACAGAGACTTTGTGTCTGCACAGGAGAGGACAAGCTACTGGTTCTTAATGAAAATGGTGGGTGGTAGAGACCGGTAATACAAAGAAATGTAAAGTTAAAATCCAAACACGAGGTCTGGGAAGATGGCTCAGTGATAGAGTGCTTGTCTTGCATGCGTGAGACCCTGGGTTTGATTCCTCAGCACCACATAAACAGAAAAAGGCAGAAGTAGCACTATGGCTCACCTGGTAGAGCGCTAGCTTAAACTGAAGAGCTGAGGGACAGCGCCCAGGCTGAGTTTGGGGCCCATGACCAACCAAAAATAAAAAAAAGCCGAACAGGAAGGGCCAGATGCTGGTGGCTCACACCTGTAATCCTAGCTACTCAGGAGGCTGAGATCTGAGGATCATGGTTTGAAGCCAGTCCAGGCAAGAAAGTCCCTGAGACTCTTTACTTAATCAGCAAAAATCGAAACAATACAAAAAAGACAACAAAACCCAGAAGTGAAACTGTGAGCAAAAAAGCTCAGGGACAAGTGCCCAGCTCCTGAGTTCAAGCCCTATGATGGACACACGCACACTCTCCAACAAGAAGCATCAGAGTAGGAGAAATCTCTTGGAAAACAGATTTTTTTTAAAAAAGAAAGAAGTTATGTGGGAAACATAAAATTGACACCCACGGTCCAACAGCACGAGCAGTCCCACGTGTTCAGTGCTGTAAGGGAATAGACCTACTCCAAGGCAGCTCAGTGGAATAACAGAAGACCTTCAAAACCTCCAGTACACAACGTTCAGAATCAGAGAGGCTGTGGACTACTCAGTAGCAGTACTGGAAATGCTGTAAGAGGTGGAACAATGCTATGAAATCTCAAATACAGCTTTACCTGGACATATGCCCAGCCAGATGAGCTGGAGCATAGATCTAAAGATGATACTAGGTAGAGAAGCAAGCCAGGTGCTGGTGGCTCCTGCCTAATCCTAGCTACTCAGGAGGCTGAAAGCTGAGGATATCAATTTGAAGCCAACCTGGGTAGGAAAGTCTGTGAGACTCTTATCTCCAATTAATCACCAAAACAGCCAGAAGTGAAACTGTGGCTCTAGTGGTAGAGTGCTAGCCTTGAGCACAAAAAACTCAGGACCAGTGTCCAGGCCCAGAGTTCAAGCCCTAGGACCAGGGAAAAAAAATAGAGAAGCAATGTTCAAAAAGTTTACTCGCTAGCCACCAGCCTTTACTCTGAAACTTTTACAAGATGTGCTTTAGCAAAAGGACAAGTGAAGCTGAGAAGGAGGAAGCACAGTCCCACTGCAGGAAGACAGCAGTGAAAGGCACTTGGGGAAGATGGCTGGGTGTCTGGAGGGGTGCTGAGCAGGAGCTGCCGAAGCAGCCTGCCCAGGACAGCAAGGATGCTGGGCCCAGGACAGCAAGGATGCTGGGCCCTGGACAGCAAGGATGCTGGGCCCAGGACAGCAAGGATGCTGGGCACAGGCAGCAGGGGCTGTGCTCGGTCCTTCACCCTCAGGAATGAGCTTCTTTACCTTTGGTCAGCCTGCTCTCTGTACCTGAACTTTCACAGCTGATTTTGTGTGTGGAAGATAGCCTACTTTAGCTTATTTAAGCCTTGTAACAATTCCATAAGGAGAGTCGGTGTTCCCTCACCTTGTAGAGTGGCTAGTGGAGGCCCAGGGTGATGTACAGAGCCCTGGGGAAGCTCAGAGTGCTCGGCTACTTTTGGCGGTGCCTGCTGGTATAGGGCATCCCACATCATGGAGTCTGGAGCAGACTGGCTTGATTTCAGTTTTGTGGTCAGCTGCACAATTAACCCAAAGCAGGTCTTCGGTTTTTGTTTTTTTTTTTCACCTCTTGGATGCGGTGACTAGTATGTTGCTCACCTTCCTGTGGCATAGCTGCTTGCGGTTCTTCAGACATGGCAAGTCCAAGTTGCTGTCAGCTTCTGAGTTCTGGCAGCCTCAGATCAAGGTGGTGAGCCTTGTGGTGTGTTAAGTGGGGCATTAGGGATATTCTGTCCCCCTTGTGTCTGGTGCAGAACAGCCTGTATGACTTCCATTGGAATGTGAGGTGTGTAGCCTGAGTAAGTTTCAGGCTCTTCGCTAGTGGACAGAGTTGGGACTCACATCTAGGCCTTCAAATGCCAAACTTAATGAGTATAGTGATAGACTTTCAGGAGGACTGAGGCAGGGGAGTTTTGAGTTCAAGTTCAGCCTGTCTGGGGGAAAAAAGCAATAATAATAAAATATAAATAAATGTAATGTAAATAAATAAAATATCAATAAAGATAATAAAATAAAAGACCCTCTCCCCTAACTTGTTTGTGTACTGTGACATTGAAAGGAACCAAAGCCTCTTGTCAACTCTCTGGGGAAGGAAAGGAGGGAGCGCAGGCTTGGGCCCCTCATCTTTCAAGGATGAGACAAGTCCATCTGCCTCACAGGATGGACTGAGCGTGTGGGTAAAGTGCTCCCGCGCACCCAGCAATGCTGACAGCTGCTAGGATCTGTGAACTTAGTCACTCCAGGCCGCGGTGGCTCTGAGGCCGTGTGCATTGCTTTCATTTCAGCTTTCACTTCAGGGAGTTAGGATTATTGGTCTTGTTTCCCAGCAAAGATGAAGACAGAGAACACCTTCTTTGAACCTGAACGCACCCATCAGGCCTGATTTTCTAGAAGCTGCTGAGCTGATTGGAGGAGAAGTCTCCTTTTTTGGTATTTTGTATACCATTCTTATTCCAGTTTTTGGTCACATCTGTCCTGTCTCATATTGTCAAAGCCTTTCCCTTACTTTCCCCCAGGCATTTAAAAAACATTCTGTATGGCTAACATTCCAGAAAGAATAATAATTACCACCTGCCTGCTTTTATGCAGTTGAAACACAATCCAAAAAAAAAAAAAAAAAGCTGGCCTCATACAAAGCGAGATTTTCTTCTTTGTGGGTGAGATTCCTGTGAAGCCTGTGAGTATTCTCCACAGTCATGCAGGGCAGGGGCAAAGCCAGGCTGTTCCAGAAGTGGGACCCGTGCGATGTTAACGAGGTTATAAAGCCAGCTCGGTTTCTTAGCTTCTTTGCCCTTCCCAGATGGATGTGAGAATCCCAGCGAGATTGCCCAAATGCTTTTTAGTGTCAGACTTGCAATGGGGGATAGCTGCACAGCTAACTAAGTGTCTCTGTCTCTGACTGCAGAGACCTGGCTTGGAAGAGGGACTCAAGGTCTTCCTGCTCCATGGGGAAGACCAGCATGAGTTGGAGGCAGGGTCTAGCCATGCAGGCTGGAGCTGCTGCCCTGGATGGAGCAATCAGTTTCCTCACACGCTTCCACGAAACAGCCTGTTGCTAAGTCACTTGCCTTGTGCAAGTGACCCAGGTATGAAGACTAGCTGCAGGCTAGCCTGGTCTGTTGGGATGAAAGGCATCTCTGGCTTTGTCGTGTGTGAGGTGCCCAGCAGAGGTGCTTTGTTGTCACAGTCCCAACACCGTTGGGCTTGGGGAAGGTTGGGCTGATCCTCTACCTTAATAAAGCTTACTACCAAAAGACCTTACTACCAAAAGAGCCTTCCTTGCAACTTGTTTTATTGAAAATATTCCATGTTTTAATATGTCTTACTGATCCTTCTTAGTAGAGTAGGGTACTCTTTGTAACTTCACCTTTTGGGAGGAAGTTTTAGTTAAGGGTTTGGACATAAACTATGCTGACCTCCGAAGAAGCTCTTGAGGGCCTGTGATTGGTGGGAGCATCTACCTTCAGGTCAGAGCCAAGGCCCTGTTATTGGTGGGAACATCTGCCTTCAGGTTAGAGCCCAGGGCCTGTGATTGGTGGGAGCATCTGTTTCCAGGTCAGAGCCAAGCTGCTGTTTAATACTCTTGTTTCTTCCCCAGCTAGTTGTTGTTTTTAGTGCTTGTCTCTGCTGGGTGGGAGTTGGGAATTGGTGGGCTTTAAGGAGATGTGAGGGCTAGGCATGTTAAGGGGGGCAGAGTACATGGGTAAATCTTCTGCTGCCTACTTTGAGCTTCTGGAAAGCTTGGTTTTTTAGGCTTTATCTTTATACTTATGGCTCCATGATCAACTGGAAATTCCTCCTCTTCGATGCACAAAGACTTCCAGTGCTGTGAGCTAACTCATGTTCACCCACCCTTAACAAACCATGAGAGCAAGAAGTTAAAGCTGATGTCAGAGACGAACGTTTTGGTTGTATTTGATGCTGTGTCTTTGTGGGGGCAGTACTACCTTGTACTCCTGTGGTCTGTAGGAAAAACGTGTGGCAGAGGTCAGGGTTGCAGAGGCCTTGGGCACAGGGAAGAAAGCTGACAGAGACAAGGCCTGGGCATCTCCTGGTGTTGTGTCCATGCTGATGCTACACAGGCATTAGGCTCTGGTAGCTCGTCTGAATTTTTTCTAGAATATACTGTCTGCTCTGCTGGCTGTGGACACCCCTGGGGGAGCAGCCTTGAAAGCAGGAAGCAGTGGCTCCCCTTGGATTTGGACCCTGGCTCCTTTGGGGTGGAGGTGGGAGTCCCAGGGGCTGTTACGGGTTTGCTGAGTTCCCCCTCACATGGTGTGATTGCAAGGTGTACAAACACACAACAGTCTTCACACCTTCCCCAATGTGTGGGGGCCATGAGGGGTAGAAGAGTCACTAGAGAGGATTAGTGAACTCAGTCAGGGTTTGTTTTTCTTGTCATCATGGTGTGCTTTCTCAGTTGCAGTCTGTCCAAGAGTCAGCTGCTTCTGTATGGAGACCTCTGACTCCTCATCCATTCACCCCTAGTGCTAAGGTCAAACCCAGGGCCTTGTGCATTTTAGACAAGTGCTCTACCACTGAGCTACAGTCTAGTCCTTGCTCCCTCCCATCCCCCCTCAAGACTGTGTAGCTGGGACTAGCCTTGAACTACTAAGTGCTGGGACAATAGTCATGTACCAAAACCCTCAACTCAAACTCTTCTTTTAGAAACTGTGTGCCCCCCCACCCCAAAAAAGAAAGAAACAGCTTATGTGCCAGAACCTAGATCTATATGGGAAGGCTGGAGTAGAGAGTGTGAGGGAGGCGTAGTCAGGAAACACAAGCGAGGGGAGCCGGCAGGGAATCTACAGAGATAAACGCAGAAGTCCTGCCTTTGTTGCGTGCACTCCCTTTTCTGCGAGAATGTCCAGCTGCTTGTGGATCATAGACTAAAATCTAAAACTTAGCAGCTCACCCCCGATACTTGTGCAGTGCAGTTTTGGTCTACAAGGTACTCAGAATTGGTTTGGTTGGCACCCCCTGGGTCCGGGCCCCGCACCCACAGGACATCACTGCAATTGCCTGGGACCGCCTAGAAATGCACACTTGCCTGGATCCCGTGGAGCAGGTCACTGAAGAGTAAGCATGGTAAAGAGCAGGTATGGTAAAGGCCGAGATACCTGGCTCAGGAGAGAGGTTCTCAGAGTGCTGTGACTGACTAGCATGCTTAGAAATGGGCATTTCTAAGAAGTTTTCCAGTGGAATGGGAGCCTAGCAAGCATGAAGCTGTGGATTGAAACACCAGGACTGTTTCTGACACACACCCCGGAAAAGCCCCCTAGTAATGTGAACCTTCTGTCAGAGCTACACCTTGCGAACTGTTGCCTAGAGGTTCTGACTGTCAGGCGCGGCTGACTTTCCCCCGCGCAGAACGGCAGCAGGCCGCCGTCTAGCCAAGCCTAGAGAAGGTCGTTTCTAACCTTGCACATTTGGAAGGTACTCAGATTCTTGGTTGATGGTTGATGGAACATTCACTCCCAGGGGTGTAGGAATCACGGGCTGCAGGCATCCCGGACTCCTCCTTGTTCTGCCGCCTCTCCGGCTGTGCCTTCAGAAGGTCTTCTGAGGTAGGCTGACTCCTGTGTGCAGACTCATCATTTATTCTGGTGGTGGGGGTGGGGGGCAGGAAGCAGAAAGTCACTGTTTTCTCTCCACTTACAACCTGAAAGATCAAAGCAGCGTGACTGCCAGGGAAGTGTGTGAAAACTGGAAACCAGGTCAGTGGTTTCTTCTCCTCTCTCTGGTGTGAAAGTTGCCAGTGTTTTTGGCAGGCGGTTGTTTTTGATCTAAAGCTTGAGTGGGCTTGAGTGTTTCCTTTCTGTTTTAATTAAACAAACGATGAGAGTGCTCTGCCTCCAGACACAGGACAGGGCACATTGGTGTTCACAGGCCCTCTGTGGAGGGTGTCACCAGTGCACCACCTGTGCGTGTCCGCACCTTCATGTGCACGGATGCTAGACTAGTGCACGCCAGAGCAAAAATGAAAATGGCCCAGAAGAAGATTTTTGCCATGAGGTTTTCTGGTTTTTTCAGTCAGGGGACCAGAAGAAGCTGTGATGGAGAAAGCCTCCTGTTGGCAGCACAAGTCAGCCCAGCCTGGCCAGCCCAGTTGGATATGAGCCTCCGCTTAGGAGGGCCAGGGTGCTTTCAGTCACTTCAGTTGTAAGCAGAGGGAAGAACTTTGGCTTCAGAGTTCTCTATTCAACTCCGCTCCTCTAGTTGTGTGGTCTGGGGACAGAGTAGATGATTTAATTCTGTGTCTTAAGGGGGGATGGTAGTTTCCACTTCTCCACATGCTCATGAGAGTTCAGTGAAACTGAGTGGCCGTGTGCTACTCTGGATTATTCAGGCTGTTTTACTTTGTACCTTCTGCTGCTCCAAGTGTTTCTGCCTGGGTGCCCATTCTTTCAGACGCACACCCTGTGCCCGTCAGGACCACTCCGCCACGTAACTTTGGTGTTGGCTGTTTTTTCCTCTAGGAATGTTCTTGCATCAGCCTTACAGTATCCCCTGCCTCACACCCTTCACGCTCGGCTCAAATGTCACCTCATAAAAAGGCTGCCCTTGCCTGTCTAGGAGATCCTGACACACATGCACGCGCGTGCGCGCGCGTGCGCGTGCGCGCACACACACACACACACACACACGCACACACACCTTCATTTGCATATCTATAGTAGCACCCAAACTAGAAACAACTGGAGACAGTCAGGGTACTTGGGTGAAGAAATTGTGGTGTACCTGTACAGCAAGTAGAAAGGAAAGAACCATGAATACAGTCATGCAAAGGAATAGCAAAGTAATTATGCTCAGCTTCCAGAGCTTTGTGAAAAGAGTCAGAAGAGAGAAGTTCATACTGAAGACCATCTCTAAAATTCTGGAAAATGCCAGCCATTCTCTGGTGACAGGAGTTAAGTAGATCAGTGATTATTCAAGACCAGGGCTGAAGGAGTTTTGGCGCGTGCAAGTCCGAATATTCACTGTCTGAATTTTGGCAGTGGTTTCTCGGATATCTATGTGTCATAACTTAAACCACACACATAAAATGTGTTTGGTTATTTTATGAATTAAACTTCAACAAAGCTGTCTTAATTTTTTTTTTTTTTTTGTCGGTCGTGGGGCTTGAACTCTGGGCCTGGGCGCTGTCCCTCAGCTCTTCAGCTCAAGGTGAGCACTCTACCACTTGAGCTACAGCACCACTTCCTGTTTTCTGGTGGTTTATTGGAGATAGGAGTCTCACGGTCTCTCCTGCCCGGGCTGGCTTTGAACCGCAATCCTCAGATCTCAGCCTCCTGAGTAGCTAGGATTACAGGCGTGAGCCACCAGCGCCCGGCTTGTCTTAATTTTTTAAAACCCTTAGATTCATTCACTTTGAGGTGCTGAGCAATGTGAACCTTAATTTTTTTTTAAAGGACAGGAAATATGGCTCAAGTGGTCAAGTAGCCATGTGAGGAAGCTCCAGTATTGGCACACAATTTTCTTTTTCTTAAGGGCTGGAGGTATGGCTCAAGTCACAGAGGGCCTGCCTCACAAGCTCTCGGTAGACCCTTGCAGTGGTATGAAGTGCCTGCTGTATCTCTCCATGTGATAGGGCGATTGCGCTGGGTGGCCATGGCACTTGAATGGTGGCCAGTGCAGCAGAGGAATCTGGGGTTCATTTGGTGCAAAGGCAGAGGCCCATGTAGCTGGTATATGTTCTGATGGATAGCACACTACAATTTGTCACCACTGCCTCAGGCCCTGGTGGAAAAGTGGAGTGAGTTCCCAGCACTCAAAGGCTGTTTCATGAAGTTTCCATCTTCTCACTAATGCTGAAAATTGCTAAGAACACCACTAACTGAGCATGGAGGTGTGGTGTCCCATGCAGCCTTCTGTCCTCTGACCAAGAAGTGTTGCCTATCTATGGTAAGCAGATGGTCTGCCTTTCTTTGAAGCCTTGAATTTTCCCGATTAACTCTTGTGATCAGGCAGCATTAGCTCAAGTTAAAAAGAGGGGCTGGGAAGGTGGCTCAGTGGTAGAGCGCTTGCCTTGCATGCCTGAGGCCCTGGGTTCGATTCCTCAGCACCACATAACCAAAAAGAGAAAAGCTGGAAGTGGTGCTGTGGCTCAGGTGGTAGAGCGCTAGCCTTGAGCTGAAGAGCTGAGGGACAGCGCCCAGGCCCAGGCCAGAGTTCAGGACCCACGACCGGACCAAAAAAAAAAAAAAAAAAAAGAAAGGGAAAACTATTCATCTCAAAATGTCATCCTTTCACCCCCCCTCCAGATTCTTACAAATTAAAATAAGTGATGTGACACAAACGAGTTTCAAATAAGATTCTTTGGCCATGTTTTGCACTATATATTGACAGAAAAAAAAAAAAAAAAGATCTTTGTAGGGAAAGCCAGAGAGTTGAAGGTTTTGGAGGAGAGCTCTGGGGAGATCTGTTCTTTTTTTAGATTCATGGTACTGGAGCTAGATTCTGCCTGATGACTTTTAGCTGTTACTTAAAAATAGAGAGATGCGCCGGGCGCTGGTGGCTCACGCCTGTAATCCTAGCTACTCAGGAGGCTGAGATCTGAGGATCGCGGTTCAAAGCCAGCCCGGGCAGGAGAGACCCTGAGACTCCTATCTCCAATAAACCACCAGAAAATCGGAAGTGGCGCTGTAGCTCAAGTGGTAGAGCGCTCGCCTTGAGCTGAAGAGCTGAGGGACAGCGCCCAGGCCCAGAGTTCAAGCCCCACGACCGACAAAAAAAAAAAAAAAAAAAAAAAATAGAGAGATGCATGGTTCTTGCATAAAAACAGACATGGAACTGAACAGAAAATCCAGAAATAAATCCACACTGGTTCAGCTATCAGATTTTTGACAAAGGATCCCAGATGTACACTGGAGAAAAGATAGCCTCTTCAACAAATGGTACTGTGAGAACTAAATATCCACATGAATAAGAATGAAACTGGACCACCATCTCAATTCAAAGTGGATCAAAGATTTTAGCATAAGCCCTGAAACTTTGAAATTACCACAAGTAAAAATAGGGAAAACAGTAGAACATATTAGCATAGGCAATAACTTTCTGAATAAAACCTCAGTAGCTCAGCAAATGAGATTGACAAATGGGATTTCACTAAACGAAAAAACTTCTGCACAGCAAAGGAAATAGTCACTGGACTAATGAGACAGACTACCGAATGGGAGAAAAATCTTTTCCAGCTGTACATCTGACACAGGATTTATAACAAGAGTATAGAGGGAACTCAAAAACAACTCCCAAAGAATCAACGCAGTTAATAAATGAGCAGATGAGCGGAACAGACAATTCTCAGAAGAACAACAACAAATGACCAATGAGCACTTGATGACATGCTCAATATCCCTGGCCACAGAAGAAATCAAAACAACACTGAGGTTTCATCTCATTCCAGCTGGAATGGCCATCATCAAGAAGATAAACAGCAAATACTGGTGAGGATGCAGGGGAAAAGGAACCCTGTTACACTGTTGATGAGAGTGTAAATCAGCATGGAGGCTTCTCAATAAATTAAAAACAACATAGAATCCAGCAGTACTGCTTGTGGTTTATAGGAGAAGGAGCATAGATACAATAGAGGCAGTGAATACAACAGAGACACTTGTTTATTACAGCACTGTTTACAATAGACAGCCTATGAAAACAGCCCAGATGCCCTATATCTGATGAATAGATCAAGAAAAATATGGTACATGTACACAGTAGACTGCTTCCCAGCTATAAAAAGAATGAAATTATGTTGATTTCAGGGAAACAATTGCAACTAGAGAGTTTCATGTTAAAGCAAAGTAAGCCAAGTTCAGGACAAAGCTTGTATGTTTGTAGCTGCTAGACTTGAAAGATTTAACAAAAATAAATAAAATACACAGAAGTGTGTGTGTATGTATTGTGTTTATAATTGTGGATCTGTTTGAGGTGAATGGGGGAAGAGTGTTAGAGGGTGAGCAGTACAGAAATATATTGCATATGTAGATGAAGATAGCAAAATGGCACTCTGAAAGCTGTTGAATCGAGGGTGTGGGGGAAAAACAGGGTATGGGACAATTGAGAGTAAATGTGAAGTCAGTCTGACTAAAGTCTTAAATACACATTTGTGAAATGTGATTATTCAAAAAAAATCTTTTTGAACTATTAGTATACACTAAAAAAAAAAAAAAAGTACAAGAAAGTAAAAACGGTCCCGTCCTGGATGGGGATTCTAGTGGGAGGGAGGAGAGGAGAGGGAGGGGAGGGAAAGGGAATGGGGCCAGAATACTTTGTGTCCTTGTGTGAAATACGTCATTTGTTTTGGTTTGGGAAGGGTAGGAAAGGAGATGGATGGGTTGAGTCTGGTCAAGGTACATCATATGCATAAATGGAAATGCCAAATGAAATCCCCTTGTACAACTGATTCTAACAAAATTTTTTAAAAAAATAGAGCTGTGACTTGTGAAGAGCAGTGACAACTCTAGAATCCTAGTTTTAGGCTTTCACAGCAGTCAACCCCTTGGGCAAGGTCAGCTGGCAAGGATTTGCTAGATGCCTAGGTTTAAGAGATGCAGCCTCTGCCCCGCCTGGGGTGGGCCTGAAGTTCCAGGGAACAGTGACCAGAGGGGTAGGGGAGACTTTTGAGCCAAGTGGGAGGTGGTAGAAATAGACTAAAGGAGTTTTAAGGCCAAATAAATAAAAATTAGGAAGAACAGTATGAAACCATGGTGGTTTCGGAGGTCATACTGTAGCCCGCTTTGCTCATCGGCTGTGTCATTACATAATGGTTTTGTTCTTGACCTTCAGCATCCACACCTGCTGTCTGTTCTGCTGACCAAATCACTTTGTTTGTACTTGTGAGATTATAGACTCTGACTTGGGCTGGCTTGTCTTGTCAGACATATTCAGGTGAGCTCTGGCAAAGCAAAAATAGGAAAAGGAAGAGGGAGAGAGGAAAAGGGAAGGAAAATTACTTGAACAGATGGCATATTGGTTGGCAGTGATTGATTATTTGTTTTCCAGTGTGCTAGTTGTTTCAGAAGCCCATTTTTTTGTAATGGTCATATCTGGAATAAGTCAGAGTGTAGGACAGTGCTGATTCTTGCTTGGAGCTAAGAGCATTCTGAGAGAGTGCCCAGGTCTTGTCTCTCTATGGATCCATAAAGATTTCATAGCTCATGGAGAGGAGGCTGGAACAGCTGGAGCAAGCCGGGGAATGGTCCTCTCTTCTTTGGTTGTGGGTCATTCTCCTGACCATTACTTGGGGAAAGCAGTTCACCTGAGCTTCTCCCACACAGTGAGAAGGATTGTAGTCTCTCACCCGCCCCGCCACAGGAGCTGCTGTAGGATGCTTGGATCCTCTGCACCCTTTGGCCAGACAGAGGGTGGTCAGGGACCGTTCCTGGGAAGTCTGCCCTGTGGCACATGCCCAGAAGCTGTATGTGGCACAGGGCCCTGGTCAGGAGCACCTGAGACTTTCTCCATTTACCTTTGCAATGATGCCTTTCTTAAATGGGCAGCTTTCCTGAAGTTTATTTTACATATAATGAAAACCACCAGTGACCTCTCACCATTCTTCTATTCTAGGACATTCTCATCTCATCTAGCTTTGGACAACCACTGTTCTACCTTCAGTCTCTGTTGATAACTTTTCCTTTTCCTTTTCCTTTTCCCTTTCCGTTTCCCTTTCCCTTTCCCTTTCCCTTTCCCTTTTCCTTTCCTTTCCTTTCCTTCCCGTCCCGTCCCATCCCGTCCCATCGTAGGGCCTGAACTCTGGGCCTGGGCGCTGTCCCTCAGCTCTTCAGCTCAAGGCTAGTGCTCTACTACTTGAGCTATAGCACCCACTTTTTTTTTTTTTTTTTTTTGGTCCTGGGGATCGAACCCAGGACGTTGCACTTGCTAGGCAAGTGCTTTGCCACTGAGCTACACCCTAGCCCTTAATAACTCTTAGGAAGAAACACTTGTGAGTGTTAACCAAGACTCCCTTGGTTGACCTGGTGCCCCAACTTTTCTTTCCAGCCTTTAGGGTTCAACAGCCTCTCCCCTGCTCTCCCACCTCCCTGCATTGTCTGGGCTGCCCTGCCCCCATCAGTTTTCTCATGTCTTTTGCAGTCTGTCTTACATCCATCCCCTACACAACAAAAATTTCCTGGTGTGTAGGATACAAGTGAGCTTTCTCAGAAAACCCTCTGCTGTTTTACTTATGGCGGGTGGAATCTGCATGTGGTTTACTTAAACAGATAGCTTATTTCCTTCTTTTCATGAAGGGGAAGCCATGAATTCCTGAGGTCCTATCTAACTCTATTACATATTGTGCCCTCCTCTCCCCCGCCTTCAGCTTCTTCCTGCTCCTGCTCTCCTAAGGCTGTGTGTGCCTCCTGTGTTGGCATTGGCTCTGTCCACCGAAGGCCGTGGGTCCAGTCCCGGTGCCCAACCCAGGAACCACTCACTGCTTAAGTGAATGAGGAATGAAAGTGTGTCAGCCAAGTGTGTGGGTATCCACAGATTGTGCACTGTTCCCTGCTTTCATATTTAGCTGCTTTACTATTTTAGCACCGCAGCATTCCCTTCTTCTTCTCTCCCCAATAAATCTCCTGTCAGGATTTAAGCTTGCATTTGAATTAGATAACAAATAGCCTCAATAGATGTATAAACCAAATGGTGATTCATATCCTTGCCATACAGAATCTCGCTTTTCCTACTCATGCATACGTTCCTGTTCCTACTTCTATATTCCTCCCCTTCACGAAAAGCCTGCTGGGGGTCCTTCCTAGAAGTACGATTCTTTAATCATTGATGGTCTTGCTCTCTTCCTCCCACTCATGCGATGGCTGATGGCCCTGCGGCCTCTGCTTCCACTGCACCGTGAGCAGCCCTGAGTGTCTGGGAGTCCACGTGGGCTGTTGATGCTGTTGCTGGCTTGTGTCTTGTCCACTTTGGCCCGGGCTCCCCTGCACATAGCGTTAGATGGAACCCACATGCCTGTGAGGGCCGTGGCATGTGTGAGCATAGATGAGCGAGCAGCATTGTGAGTGACAGTAAGTGGGACAGGCGTCTTCCGCCCCGCCCTGGCTGGCCACATTGTTTAAACCTGAAGCCCCTAGGCCAGTGAGGGGAGCCACTGTTCTCTCTGATGTACACTGCTGAGCTTATGGCCCTTAGTGTGTATGCATGTGCTTAGGCATTGTTTCATTCACCTTCATAGCTAGCGTCTGTAAAACAGACTCCATATCTATGTGATGAATGAATTGGCTAATTTACACCTGCATTTGCTATAGTATGTTTGGTTTCATGAAAAAAATTTTTTGGGGGCTGGCCTGGGGCTCAGTTAGCCCAGGCTGCCTTGAACTTCCATTCTTCCTGCCTCCAACTCCAGAGTGCTAGGATTATAGGCATGTGCTACCATACTCACACCCAGGTCTTTCTGGCTTAAAGGTAAATGTGTATAATTCAGGTTGTATCTGAACTCTTCTTATAGCTGTCTGTCATGTACTGGGTGCTCAGAACAGTATTAACACATACCGATTTACCCCATGTGCTGTGTGAGCATTGTCCTCAGCCTGCACCTGCACTAGACGGGTGGGATATGTAGAGTGTTTCACAGGTAGGCACAGACCTTAGCACACACCTTGTAGGGTCAGTAAGGTGGACGCAGGCAGGACCCGCCACACGCTGGAGAATGGAGAGAATGGGAGTTCTGGGAGGGATGACTTCCTGTGGGGGTATTGGGCTCCTTTGTGGGGAAGTTGATCTTTGAGTTATGCGTCATAGGCCCGGACTGTTTCAGTTGGGGGACAGATTGAGGGTGGACCTCAGGTCAGGAAAGCAGAGTTCAGGAGGCTGACTGTGCGGGTGGAAAATAGCAAAGAAGATGAACTGTGGAAGGTCCTAAATGCAGTAACAGGAAGTTTAGGATTTATTAGAGACAGCCCTGGCTAAGCCTGGCAGCTCGGACAGAGGGACTGGCATGGGCGGAGACAAGCAGCCCTTGACAGGGAGCAGGGGCACCCTCATTTACCAGAGAAGAGGCTCTGGGGTCCCGCTTAGGCCCCTGAAATGGAAGCAGTATGTTGTGGAGAGGCCTGGAAGCTAGAGAAAGCTTGGTGTGGAGTGGCTGCGTGTCCTGGGGGTATGCTAGCCAGAGAGGGGAGGGCAGGGTCCGTGGTAAAGGAAGTGCCAAGAGTGCCACGGGGTGTGGTGGCGGCCTGCCTGCCTGCCACGCAGTTCCCATGGAGACCCAGGTGTGCGTGTCCTAGGGATTAGTGATGGCAGGCCTTCTAGGTGTTGCTGTCCTGCGTCAACCTCCCCTTAAATAGGTTATTTGTAAGTTTCTGTTTTGGGCGATCCTCACAAGTCACAGCAGATGGGTGCACCGTGGAGGACCGCCAGGTCCAGCGGAACAAAGGTTGACTGTAGTGCAAGGCAAGAATTACTCAAACACTCCTGACGCGACAGTCGTTCATCTGGTGGTTGGAAGGGTCGGTTGTTGGGGCAGGCATTTTTATACACCCTAACAGTATTTCTCAAGTGAGTTTGAAAATTTCATGCTCTGAATTGTTGGGAAATCACACCTTGTATTGCCTTAAATTACTGCCTGTTTTATCCTCCTATTGAAGATAATGATTCTAAAAAATGATTCCTTTACTTGATTTTGGGAACAAATGTGGAGGTTCCAAAGTGGCCATTTGCGGCCCTCCCTTGCTCTCTCCTGTAACGTGATCACAGCAGCCCTGCGTTGCTCAGAACTTGCTGGTGCTCATCCGGCTCTTTCCCCTCTGGAGAGCAAGTCTCAGGATCAGAACGTGAGTGTGTGCCTGGACCGTGTCCCAGGCAGAGTGCTGCAGCTTTGGGAGCTTGCCATGAGTGTGTCAGGAGGGCTGGAGTCCATTCAGTTGACTCTGGGGCAGAAATTCAAACCAGTGCCTGTTCTTACATCACGGAGAACCCCCAGACTCCTGTCTCTCCCCTCCCTGGTCGTCTCCTTTTCTTGTGCTGGCTCTTGCCTCACACCTTCACATGTCCACCCACACTCTCAGACACACTCTTGTCCTACCCTCTCTCACACACTCCCTGAGGTATTCACAGTCCTCTCTCTCTCACTCGCACACTCCTCATATGAGGCCCCCCCCCTGCTCTCCCCGCAGGCGGTTGGCACTTGCCTCCACATTGGGCATGGCAGTGTGGGTGGGGTGTGGGGCTGGGGCAGCCGGGAGAGCGGCTTAGGGTCGTTTCCTTTCTTCAAGACTCTTCAAAGCAATTGTTCTTTTTATTTCCAATTACTGTCATTTCACAAACTTCATAGCTTACCGTTATAAAGTTGTTACTGTGAAATATTTACACATATGAGCATTGGTTACTTATATGTTTCACTCATGAAGTAAAATTGTTAGAGCCGGAATTAGGCTGTCTGTGCCGGCCAGGCCTTACCAGAAGGTTCTTAGTTACTAAATGTCCTCCAGCGTGCTTGCAATGACTACTTTAGATTAAAAAGGGAAGTGGATTTTTAAAAATCCTTCTTTGTTTTTATTTTTTAGATTCAAAATATGAACAACATAATCTCCTTCCCTTTGGACAGTTTGCTGAAAGGAGACCTGAAAGGAGTAAAAGGGGTACGGCACTCAGAACCCTGCTCATCGGATGCTCTTATACCACAGGGCTGTGAGGTGGAACGGTAGGGGGTGTGAGGGTGTGGGGGGCCTGAGACCTTCAGCTGGGTCTGCACACGATCTGTGGGTCTGGCCCATCTTGGAGACTTCTGCTGAGACGGCTCAGTCTTGGAGACAAGTCTCATGTTGTCTTTTCAGGTTTAATTTTAGGGTACACCTAGGTTCCAGGTGATGAGGGGGGAGAGAATGGCGGCTGGGTGATACGCATTGCATTGTCGCTCTCCTTTTGTGTAATTTCATATATTTTGTAATAAATAAACAAGAGAGAGAAAGCTATGCCACGCCACCCGCAATCTTTATTCAAAGCCTATGGTGTGTTTTTTATTTTTCATGAGATTCCATGCATCATTTATTACAGAAATTAATGCTCTGTTCAGGACTGGCTTAGGACAAGGAATTTTGTGGCACAGAAGTTAATGATTTGTCCTTAATTGCTGCCTCTTTGTTGACAGGATCTGAAAAAGCCCTTTGATAAAGCTTGGAAGGACTATGAAACAAAAATGTGAGTTTTCATTTTTAAGGTTGTGTGTAGGTAATTGGAGATTTCAATTTTAACTCAAACTTTACTGCTCAAAGGGGTTGTCTGAATAAGCAGTAATCCAGGAAAGAATTTACATAAGGCTGCATGGCTGTGATTGGTTGGGAGGTCAGATGCTAATGTACCTGGTGTCTACAGTCAGAGATGGTGGCTTTGACCCGGGACTTCATGGATAGTGTCAGGTTGGTTTCATGTTCAGGAAAGTTCACTGAAGGAAGTGGAAGCTAGTTTTCCTCAGGAGGTATTCCTTCTTTGTTTTTGAGTGCTTTCCATGTTTCAGTACCACGTAGGACAGCAGTGCAGTTTTCAGACTTCATTTTCCTGGTGATTTTTAAAAACCATCTGCTTTTAGCTGTAGGTTCTTATATCTTTGAAATACCAGCACACATGACTTTAGAAAGATGCAGCTTTCATTGATTGCATCACCTACCAGAACAGAAGACACAAGTGGGCTAGTTGACGCTTCCATGCGGACCACAGATGCTGCCTCAGCTGACTTCACACAGTTTTAACATTTTCCTTCACGGCTTCTCCTTCCAGGGTGGGGAGAGTCTAGCTAGAGTAAACCCTGCCCTTGTGGGACTAAGTATTTAATTATTTTAAATACTGGAGAAATACGAAATATTTTTTAAATGTCCCATGTTTACTTTGTGATCTCTGTGCCTTGGGTAAATGGAGAGTTTTATGAATGGGAATAGAAACTTTAAGAGGAAGCCATCTGGCAAATTAAGATGTGTTATGAGGAAATCACTTTAAACGTAATCCTAAGTGTTATCTGGGCCCTTTTAAAACAAGCTTGTAAGCCAGGCTCTGATGGCTTGTGCCTATAATCCTATCTACTCAGGAGGCTGAGATCTGAGGATCGCAGTTCAAAGCCAGTCCGGGCAGCAACATCTAAGAGACTCTTACTTCCAATTAGCCACCTGGAGTGGTGCTGTGGCTCAAGTGGTAGAGCATTTGCCTTGAGCTGAAGAGCTGAGGGACAGCGCCCAGGTCCAGAGTTTAAGCCTCACAACTGACAAAAACAAAACAACAACAAAAAACAAGCTTGTGTATTCTTATTTGTGAAGACTACCAGCCAGTTATCCCTAGCCTTCAGCATCCTTTATCTGTGGCCACTTGAGTGAAGTCAGCATTCCTGATTCACAGATAGGAAACCAAGACCCAGGGGTGGCTGCTGCTCACCCAGTGAGTGTCTTGGGGTAGGACCAGGAGGTGGGTCTTCTGATTTCCATCTGGCCACTCCCACTGTACGGTCGAGACACCTGTAGATGGGCTGGGGACAGAATTACTCACAAAATCCCAGAATCTGAGGAGCTGTGGTGGCACCCTTTAAACTCGAATCATTGTAGAATGCATAAATAAATAGTTCTTTCCCCACTAACTATTCTCTATCCATTCCAAGAGGCCTTGTGCTATGTACCAATAGGGTTTAAGATGTCTTTAGAATTCCTGGGCATAATCAACTGTCAAGAGTAGTGGTTTGTGATGATACTCTCAGGAACCCCAGGTAGCTTCCCCCCCCCCCCCCCCCCATTGAATGGTTTTTAAAGAAAATGTCACCTTGTGTCTCCAAGTGCCACCTTGAGTCTTTGTGCTAAAAGTGCTGCCTTAAGTCTCCCTACAGGAAATGCCTCTCTGGCCTCCTTCCTGACAGCCCTTTAGATGGAGTACATTCTGTCACCTTTCTTTAATCTCCTTTCTCACAAAAGAAAAAAAAAATTCCCAGCCCTTCAGGGTTGAAGTGATTTTGTAGCTTGTTTTACCCGATGGTTTTTGTCGGGGTGTGCTCTAGCTGGTCAGTTTAACGTAAGCTTACCCTGGATGCTTCCATGATAGCATTCAGCCTGAGGTCAGTCTGCTAAGGGCCATAAGGAAGGAAAAGATGAGTTGGGCAATTCTATAGGGCTGAATACTAGGCAGGGGAGGCTGGAGAGTCTGGATATCATCTCTGGTTCGGAAGATGAAGAGGAAGCCACGGGGATGCTGGGAGAGGAAGGCGGGGAGGGAGGTGTGAGCTTGTGCAGATGGACTCAGCCGTGCTTAGGAAGTCTGTTGAGTGAACAGTGAGGAGGCCAGCTCTGGTGTTTTTACGGCAATGGACAGTTTCCTTTTGCTCACACAGTGAGCATTTGTCTCGGCGGCCTAGGGAATGGGACAGCTTAGAGGCCATCCATGTCAGAGAGCCCTGTCAAGAGGCCTCTTGCTTTGTGCTTGCTTTTCTTCACACACAGAACCAAAATAGAAAAGGAGAAAAAGGAACATGCCAAGCTCCACGGGATGATACGGACTGAAATAAGCGGTGCTGAAATTGCGGAGGAGATGGAAAAGGAGAGGCGGTTCTTCCAGCTGCAGATGTGTGAGGTGAGATGCTGGGAAGGCACGTGCCTCCCCGCGCCCCCCCCCCCCCCCCCAGCCACATAGGACTGCAGTATGGCCTGCGTTAGACTCCTCCCCAGTGATGTCATCTCTGCTCAGACCTGTGGCCTCAGATCAGACACCAGATGGATTACTGAACTCCATTTCTGTACTGACACCTTAGTCTCTTGGTGACAGAATTAGGTCACTCTACCACACCCAGTCTTTTATTGAAAGTAGAGAAAGCATAATGCATAATGTCCTTTTTGGCTTCACATGCTCTCAACGTGCCTCCTCTCACTGGAATCAGCTAAGATACCCAGTCCTTGGGTATGCTTTCATGAGGTACCCAGGTTCTCACTGCACCGCTGGAGTCAGAGACGGAGGGCTTGGCACCTTCATGGCACTTGAGGACAATCCTCTGTGCCCGGGGAACTGCTTTCTCCAGACAGAGTGCTAGTGCCTCAGGGACAGGCAGGCTCAAGGTGCCTGGATGGACACGGGGAGCATTTCCGCAAGATCCTGGAGGCCTTTGATTGGTGAAGCCCCAGCAGGTGCCCATGGGTGCACAGTGAAACAGCTCCTACCCCGCTGGGGTTTACTTCCTCGCCCCCCAGCACAGCCTGAGGCGGTGGGTGGTGTTCGTTACCTTGCGGCAGCAATGCGCTTTGTCAGATACGGCCATGAATCTTCTTTCCATCTTCACCTCTGTAAACTTTTCTGAAATATGTTTCTGACTGAGTTTCTGTAAGTTGGGTTTCTGGGTCAAAGAGTACATGCATTTTATGTTTTGATATATTGCCAAGCATTTTATTAACAATTGTATCATTTTGATAAGTTGCCAGACATTGAATTAACAGTGAATATATCTCAGTAAGGAAGAGGACATGCTTAAGTGAAAGCAGTTGTTGGAGAGCAAAATTAGTAGCCTGTGGTCTCAGAGTTGCTCTGGTCTCCTCACCGGGAGAAACAGGAAACAGAGGCTACACAGAATGATCTCAGGGTCCTTTTTAAGGACCACTCAACAGTTTTGGTAGTGAGAGATTCCCCAGTGTGTATTCTCCAATCCTTTGAGAAAGGACAGCATTTCTCAATGCTAGTTTTATAGGTCCCTGTGGCTTGTCTTTAATGAATTCTCTAACTTCAAAATGGCTTGAATTTATTTTAATTTAAAATTTAGTTGGTTGTAGCCAAGTGCCGGTGGCTCACGCTTGTAATTCTAGCTACTCAGGAGGCTGAGCTCTGAGGATCACCATTCAAAGCCAGCCCAAGCAGGAAAATCCATGAGACCCTTATCTCCATTAAACCACCAGAAAATCAGAAGTGGCACTGTGACTCAAGTGGTAGAGTGCTCACCTTGAGCTGAAGAGCTGAGGGACAGCATCCAGGCCCAGAGTTCAAGCCTCATGAATGACCAAAAACAAACAAACAAAATTTTAGCTGGTCGCTAGTTGCTCATGTCTATAATCCAAGCTACTCAGGAGGCTGAGTGAGATCTGAGGATTGTGGTTCAAAGCCAGCCCAGGCAGAAAAGTCTGTAAGACTCTTAGCTACAATCAAGCTTCAGAAAACTGGAAGAAGTGGTGCTGTGGTTCAAAGTGGTAGAGCGCTAACCTTGAACAAAAGTGCTCAGGGACAGCACCCAGGCCCCAAGTCCAAGCCCCACAACCAACCAACCAACAAAATAAAATAAAAAGGTCACCTGTAGGGGGAAGTTCCTTGAAGATAAAGACCTCAGCTACAGAATTTTAGCAATTAGTGTTGTGAGTAAT
The DNA here is from genome assembly GCF_024711535.1 of Dipodomys merriami. Lineage (NCBI taxonomy): Eukaryota > Metazoa > Chordata > Mammalia > Rodentia > Heteromyidae > Dipodomys > Dipodomys merriami. The sequence goes on from NW_027202383.1 coordinate 650,154, forward strand.
GACCTTCCTAAAGCAAGGGCCCTGGCACAGAATGTGAGCCTTGGAGACACATGATGGTTAGAAATTGCATTCAGCCCAGCTGCCCTGCTCCCTCTGTGTAGCCCCGGTGAGACCTTGTCCGGCAAGGTACTGTAGAGCGTCTGAGAGTTCTTGGCTCTTAAACTTTTGACAGTTAAGATGGCTGTAAAAGAAACATTTAATTATAGCATCAGAAGATATTAAGGCTGGGTGGCGGTGGCTCATGCTTGTAATCCCAGCTACTCAAGAGGCCGAGATCTGAGTATCTCAGTTCAAAGTCAGCCTGGGCAGGAAAGTCTGTGAGACTCTTGTCTCCAATAAGCCACCAGAAAACCTGAAGTGGCGTTATGGCTCAAGTGGTAGAGCACTTGTCTTGAGCTGAAGAGCTGAGGGACAGTGCTCAGGTCCAGAGTTCAAGCCCCAGGATCAAAGAAGAGGAAGAAGAAGGTATTAAGTGTGCTAGGCACTTTGCCCTTTGTAAAAGACATAAAATAAGTGGAGAAATAACCTGTCTTTCTGAAACTTCTGTTAAGCTCATATTCTATTCATTTCTCTGATGATCACTCTTTGTTTCTGGACAGTATCTGCTGAAGGTCAATGAAATCAAGATCAAAAAAGGAGTGGATTTACTCCAAAATCTCATCAAATACTTCCATGCCCAGTGCAAGTAAGTCTCCTCTTCTTCAGAGTGTTTGAATGCTTCTCTGTGAGTCGCGGCTCCTGACAGACAGTAGTACTGTGCAGAGGAGTGCATACCCTTAGAAACCCTTGGGGGAGGAATGGAAGGCCGGACCGAATGTGCGCATGCCAGGGAAGGGAGCCCAGAGGCCACCTGCTGTGAGACTCTGGGTATTTGACAAGTTGGAATAAGTGAATTCATAGGAAGCAGAAGCAGATTAGTGGTTGCCACAGCCTGGGCAAAAGAAGAAATGGGAATGACCACTAATGGGTGTGGGGTTGCCTTTTTGGATCATGTAAACATTCCGGTGTTAGTGCTGATTGTACAACTTGGTGAGTATAGTCAGTGAATATTACACCATACAGTTCGAAATAGCTAATTGTGCGGTTTGAGGATTACATTTCAACTAAAGTGGAAGTATGTGTGATATAAAAAAATTTACAGTGATTGCCAAATTTGTTTGATTTTACCCCATCATCTCAGATATCTTTGTTAGAAGAGAAATGAGGGGTGTTCATACAGGGTATTGAGAAAATTCTCTCATCTATCACTGATCCTGTAGAACCAATGATGATGAAAGCAGAAGACGTAAGAGTAGAGAGAAAGAGAAACTTGTGTGCTGAAGTGCTACTGTACTCAGCTTTCCCCAGCCATCAGCCCCTTGTAGTCTGATTTATCGTTTCTGCTCCCTGACCTGGAAGTCACTGGATAGACACCCCCATGGCTCATTCACACACCTGACCACTGTTCACCACACGTGTTTGTGTCAGACTCCAGGGGAGGTACTAAGATAAAGTGATGCGCAATATAGGCATAGTTCTGCTGGGAGAATAAAGTTGGGGAGTTGAAACAAAGAATAAGTGTTGACAGCTGGGCAAAGTAGTACATACCCGTAAGCCCAATTCTCAGGAGACAGACAGTAGACTTAAGAGTTCAAGGCCAGCCTAGAATGCATAGCAAGACTTTTCTCAAAAACAAAAGAAAAACATTGGGTGTTTCTAAAAATTGTTCTGAAGTATGTAAATCAGAGAGAAAAACTTGATTTAGGGTTAGGTTTTTACTTCTCTTAATTTTCTGTTTTGTTCACTGTTACATTTTCCAAAGACAGACCCAGTGCCTGGCACTGATACTTCTTGAGTTCCCTGCAGGCCTCTTCAAGAGACATGTGCACTATGACCTATGAGCAGGAGCCCAGAGATAAGGAGAGAGAGAGAGAGAGAGAGAGAGAGAGAGAGAGAGAGAGAGAGAGAGAGAGAGAGAGAGAGAGAGAGAGAGAGAGTGTGTGTGTGTGTGAATACTCCAAGCAGAGTCCAGGTCTGAAGGTAAAGGCCAGGGTAGCTTGAGAATGGTGTGAAATGCAACTGGACAGATAAGCCCTAGAGACATGGCCTCAGGTTCTGGAGCAGGTTCAGGGTCTTAGCTCAAATGTGGTGAGGAGGTCTGGAATAGTATTTTTTTTTTTTTTTGGAGAGGGGCAGTTCTTGTTTTAGGACTTGAACCCAGGGCTTGAGTGTTGTCCCTGAGCTTTTGCTCAAGGCTAACTAACATTCTACCAGTTGAGCCACGGCTCCACTGGGAGCTTTTTTGGGTAGTTTAGTGGAGACAAGAGTCTTGCAGACTTTCTTGTCCAGTCTAGCTTTCAACCACCATCCTCAGATCTCAGCCTTCTGAGTAGCTAGGATTACAGAAGTGAGCCCTCGCCCCAGCCTCTGGGATAGTTTTGATTCACTTCCTCAGAGTCCCTATGGTTGCCAGGGCCTGCTTGAGGTTCTGGTGATCCAAGAAGGCAGAAAACCCAAATTCTTCCCTTGTGGACCTCAGGATTACTGGACAGACTTGTAGGAGTCCCACGAGCAGACACTGAACTGAGTCTGTGAAAAAGCACAGGCTGTGGTGTAGCAAGAAGGAACAGATGGAACAAGAGTGGATGTGAGCTATTGCTGAGGTACCTGGCTGGTGCCCAGGGCAGTGTAAAGATGATGGCGCAGCTGGACTGTCAGCCCAGCATGAGTACACATGTGGGTGGCTTGAGAACTCTTTCAGAGGTCAGATTGCAACACACCTGTCCCCTCACCTTCTGAATGGACCTTTCCCCAGGCTGTTGTGTCTTGTTGCACACACATTGTTCCTTTTCCTCGAATGTCCTCATGCTCCTTTGGGTCATTCCCAGCTCTGCTTTCCCCTGGGGCCCAGCTCCTGGAGTGCCATGACAGTCTTGTTTTGCTGACCTGGGCCTCTGCAGTGTCCTCTGCGGTCGCCTGGATGGAGCCCTCCTCCGTGTCTCTGTCCACCGAGGACCTGTTCACTCGTAGGAAGGCTGTGTCATCTGTTTGTTTCCATCTCCAGGGCATGATGTGGACACGTAGCTTGTGTGTCACACCTAGCATGTGTGTGACACACTTAGCATGTGTGTGTTGCAGGGACTTGTGAGGTCACTTTGAACAGAGTGCTGTGGATTTTCACTGCCGCTCTGCTTCTGTGCAGTTGTGCGCTGAGCGGGCTCGTCCTAGGATAAAAGAGGGTGGAGGACTACACGTGGAGAATTTTCAAAGTGCATGCTTTGACAAGGCTCAAACCCTGCATGTGATCGGCACGCAGGCTCCCTCCCCTCTCTGTTCTCCAGGAGCAGTGACCTGATAGGAGGTAATGTAGGAAGTGGGTTGCTTCCTTGCTGACATTTTATTTTTAGGAAGAAGCGATTCTGAGATTTCCTTTTTCTTCTTTATTTTGCCCAAACTATCAGTTGGGTAGCAACAGACCACTTGTGGAAAGTGAATGAGTTGACCTTATATGGGCAAGAGCTCAGTAACCTTTTAAAATACGAATCATCTACTCCTTCCTTCTTGGATGAGAGAGAGAGAGAGTGTGTGTGTGTGTGCGTGTGTGCGTGCGTGTGTGTGTGCGCGTGTGTGCGTGTGTGTGCACATTCACACTCCGTGTTCCCCAGGTCAGTTAGGCAGCTTTCACTTTTTCACGAGTTTCTGTTTATTTTGTATTTTTATTTTTTATTGTTACTACAAAGGTGATGCACAGAGGGTTACAGTGAGGTCAGGTCATGAATACATTTGTTTTTGGACAATGTCACCTTTCCTTGCTCTCTCCCAGTTTTTCCCCTCCCATTCCCACTCATAAGTCGTATAGTCCATTTTCAACCTAGTGTCTAGTGAATAGACTTCCAATTTTAAAACTAATATTTGGGGGATAAAATGTGGGGCCTGAGAGACTTGCCTGTGGGACCCCAGGAACTTGTGGGGTCGCCATGTGACCCATGTTTCGCATCATGTATCTCTAGTCTCAGCCCCAGGAGCCCAGCCTGCTTGATGCGTGCCTGCCCAGCGCACGCTGCCTCCATGGGCTGTCATCCTCGGATGGGAGAGACTGCTGTGTGTCACCCAGGTTCTAGGAGCCCTTTGAGCAACTTAGCTGTATATTGTTTTGCTGTGTGCTTGTGTTTGTGTTCTGCTTTTTGAAGTACTTTGAAGGGTACTTCACTTGTGTTCTGGGCCTGTGCTGCTGGAGAAGGAGGGTTCTGTTCTCTAGAATCTAGGACTAGGACAGCCCTGGTATGGCCTGGTGTAGCATAAGATGGTCAGCTCCTGAGCAGGAGACATGAGTGTGGAATTGGCTTACTCCTTGTGTCCATCCTGAGCACATGCCTGCTGAGACCCAGGCTGGCTTGTCACTCGATGGACTTGGGATGCCACGTTGATGAGTCCTGAGGAGCTTGGTTTCATGCAAGGCTGCTGCAGACCCTCTGCACACCTGGCGTCCCATGGGATATCAGAGCATGGTACGTAAAGGCCTGGGGTGGGGAAGAGGAGGCAGAGGCGGCCTGGTACCACCAGGTCCAGAAGAGACCACTGATTGCAACTAAGTGAATATACTTCAAAGGTTTGAGAATCTGGTCAAGCAGGCTACACAGTGTTTTAATAGAAAATACAATTTGGGCTGGGCGCTGGTGGCTCACGCCTGTAATCCTAGCAACTCAGGAGGCTGAGATCTGAGGATGGTGGTTCAAAGCCAGCCTGGGCAGGGAACTCCATGAGACTCTGATCTCCAATAAACCACTAGAAAACCGGAAGTGGCATTGTGGCTCAAGCAGTACAGCACTTTTCTTGAGCTGAAGAGCACAGGGACAGCGCCCAAGCCCAGAGTTCAAGCCCCATGACTGACAAAAAACAAAAACAAAAACAAAAGTTTGGTTTGGTAATTTTTTTTTATGTGTATGCCAGGACCAGAGTTTGAGCCCAGGACTTTGCTGGTCTTGTTCCCAGTGGGTGTTCTATCATTAAGTCACACCTCTATTCTGACATGTTTTTGGTTAGTTGGATGTGGAATTTCATGGACTTTTCTGTCCTGGCTCAGGCAGGCTTTGAACTTGAGATCTTCCAAGTCTTGGCCTCCTGGGTAGCTAGGACTATAGACATCCACCACTGGTGCCCAGCTGAACTGGTAATACTGATACAAAGCTTGAGGAAATGTTAACGGCTTGCCTTAGGAAAAATCTCTGTGGACTTCCATGCGTCATGGCAACTGGCTACAGTCAGCAAAGCACCCCTTAGGCACCTTTTCTTTGAAGCTCTGCTTTTCTAGGTGTGTGTCTCAAAGGTGCACCTGGATTCCACAGCATACCTCATAAGGAGGGGTACAGACAGAAAGGGGTTGAAAAATCAGACTGAGGAGGTTTTTGAGATAGACAAGTCAGACTACTGAGCCTGTAACAAAGATGGAGCCCACATTGTGTGTGTGTGTGTGTGTGTGTGTGTGTGCGCGTGCGCGCTCGCGTGCATGTGTGCATGCACTTGTGTGCGTGCGCATGCAAGTGCATACACACACATGCACCAGTACTAGGACTAAAACTTGGCCTCCTGCTTTTGTTTGGCTTTTTCTGCTCAAGGCTGGTACTCTGCCACATTTTCAATTTTGCTTTTTTGGAAGTCAACTGGAGATAAGAGTCTTTATGCCTGGGCTGGCTTTGAACCATGATTCACTGACTTCAGCCTCCTAAGTAGCTAGGATTACAGGTGTGAGTCACCAGTTCCCAGCTTGGAGTCCACATCTTAAGCCCACGTACTGTCCTGTGCAACACTGCAAATGTCATTTATGAGACCAGACTTGATTCAGCCCTGGACGCCACCCTGCCCCCTCCCACCGCAGGGAGGGCTGCCAGGACGTGCACCTGTTCCCTTCCCTGGGTGCCTCTATCTGTGCTCATTGTCCTCTATTTCCTATCCTTCCCTCCCTCTCATGTTCTGGTTCTTCCCTCTCCTTTCTGTTCACCAGAATTTAAAGTGCTTAAAGAAATGATGATGTAAGGAATAAATTGAAGAAAGCACAGGAACCAGATGAGTTCATGACTGATGGTGCGGAAAGGCCCGGTGGTTCTGCCCCATCATAGCACACATATACGGCTAGGTCACTGTGACACTGATGCGGTTACTAGGCCAGGAGCATGGTCTATATTCAGAAAAAAATGAAATAAAGAACCGTGCATACATCAGAAGAGCTAGGTGAGAGCATTCTCACAGCCTCGCCTACCCTGGGTGTGTCCTATCAGCTTGCTGCAGGGTTTGTAGCCATACCCTTTTCTGTGTGCTGTCTACGCCCTCCTCCCTGGGATCCCCCTCTTCCCGACAGGCTTGGTATGGGGAAGTCCCACAGAGCCACAGCTTAGTTTGAAAGGAATGTCAGGTCACCTGAACACTTGGATCACCAGAGCTGGGCGGAGTCTCTTCCAAGTCCACTGGGCTGGTGGAAGTCGGTAACTCCCCTTTCTCTCAACCTCCCTTCTTTTCTTTCTTTCCTTCCTATGCCATCCACTGTGGAATATACCCTTCCCACATGTAGGGTTTGTTTATATAATGGGAAAATTTTATGCTAAGTAATAATCACATTAAAAAGTTTGAGCCGGGCGCTGGTGGCTCACGCCTGTAATCCTAGCTACTCAGTAGGCTGAGATCTGAGGATCGTGGTTCAAAGCCAGCCCCGGCAGGAGAGACCGTGAGACTCCTATTTCCAATAAACCACCGGAAAACCGGAAGTGGCGCTGTAGCTCAAGTGGTAGAGCGCTTGCCTTGAGCTGAAGAGCTGAGAGACAGCACCCAGGCCTAGAGTTCAAGCCCCACAACCGACAAAAAAAAAAAAAAAGTTTTGAAGCAAGTGAGGAAATATTCTAAGAGAATATACTAAGGAGATCTCTTTTATACTGGGGCATTTTGCAAGGCCTAGTAATGAGGTAATATTTTTGCTAAGAATGAGTGGGATAGCCTGTGAAGTAGGCACACTGCAGCTAGAGGCCTTTGGAGAACAAAAGTAGCGTATACAGGGGGCCTGAGGCAGGAAAAATGGGGGGGGGGTCACCGCTTCTTTTGGAGCCACATGACCCATGGTGGTAAATGCAGCAGCTCGAGACTGGAGACAGGTGGGGCTAAATCCCAGAGGCACTCAGGCCTCTTACCAGTTTGAACTTCATCCTAAGCCCAGTAGGTAGCTTCTTTCTTTCCACCCAACATATACAGCATGCGTTAGAGACAGCACTGAGCAATAGCAGTTGTTGCTGCAGAAGACGTTTACAACTTCTGTTATATTCCCTCAATCCTTTATCATGTGGCCTCATCACATTGAGTTGTAATCTTAAAAAATATTCATGTTTGGGGCTGGGAAAGAGGCTTAGTGGTAGATTGCTTGCCTAGCAAGCATGAAGCTCTGTGTTCGATTCCTCAGTACCATATAAGCAGAAAAAGCCAGAAGTGGCGCTGTGGCTCAAGTGGTAGAGTGCTAACCTTGAGCAAAAAGCAGCTCAAGGACAGTGCCCAGGCCCTGAGTTCAAGCCCCAGGACTAGCCAAAAAAAAAAAATCATGTTGGCATTTGGCTTTACAGTCTCTAACCATGCTCTCCTACTCTGCATATGGAGCCTGGCCGTTTGTGTACATCAGGACTGCCTTGTTTTTTTTCTGGTATACTGCTGCTTCTCTACTTGGCTGTTATTACCTCTTTAAACATTTTTTAAAATTTTTTTGTTGGTTGTGAGGCTTAAACTCTGGGCCTGGGCACTGTCCTTCAGCTCTTCACCTCAAGTTGAGCGCTCTACCACTTGAGCCACAGTGCCACTTACGGTTTTCTGGTGGTTAATTGGAGATAAGAGTCTCACAGACTTTCCTGTCTGGGCTGGCTTTGAACCTCGATCCTCAGATCTCAGCCTCTTGAGTAGCTAGGATTACAGGTGTGAGCCACCAGTGCCTGCCTTCCTCCCCCCTCTGTCTTTCTGTCTCTATCTCTGTCTCTGTCTCTGTCTCTGTCTCTGTCTCTCTCTCTCTGTCTCTCTCTCTCTCTCCTGCTACTGGACTTTGAACTCTATTACCACTAGCCTGGCTTTTTGCTGGCTGACTGGAGTCTTGAAGACTTTTCTGCCAGGGCTGGTGCTGAACCAAGAGCCTCTAGCTCTTGTCTTCCTGAGTAGCTAGGATCATAGGCTGTGCCACTGGTGTCCAGATGGCTGTTGCCTCTTGAAGAAGGTTCTCTAGGTCTTTGGCTTACATCTCTCCATTTGGATGCTCGGAAGAGTCCCTGATAGAAATTCCAGCTGCCACTGTCAGGAGACTCCCATTTCCATTACCAGCTGGAAATTGGGCCTGATAATATGTGGGTCAAGAAAATAATCCCAAGTCCTTGGGCTTATCAAGGTTCCTTTTCTATATCATTTTTCCAGATTTTGAGTGACAGTTTGCTCTTGGCTTGCCTGATACTTTACATATCCCCCAGGAATTACATAATGACTCCATCACTTTCCTTTGAAGAAGTTTTCCTGCATCTTAAAAAAAAAAATACTCTTCTGTGTGAAGTACAGTCTCTGTTCTCTGTCTCCCCCTCTCCCTGTCCAGTTTTTTCCAGGATGGACTGAAAGCAGTAGAGAGCCTCAAGCCTTCTATTGAAACCCTCTCCACAGACCTTCACACGGTGAGCCGCTCCCTGGCGGTGGCTTCTTCAGTCTATGTGCTTTCACATTTGCATGCTGTGCTGTTGAGAAGGGAAACGCCCTGTAATGGCAGGAGCCACTAGAGGGAAGGAGGGAGGCAGTCATGGCTCCTGGAGAATGCGGCGGCGACTCCACATGGCATTGTGTTCCAGTCTTAACTTTTCTCTGCTTTGCTTGATTTTCAAAGATCAAACAGGCCCAGGATGAAGAACGAAGACAGCTAATACAGCTCCGGGATATTTTGAAATCAGCCTTGCAAGTTGAACAGAAGGAGGTGAGGGGATTTAGAATAGAAGGCTCTCTGTGTCTTGGGGGCTCTGGGCTGAGGAAGGTGAGATGCTTGTCTTCCAGGGACCTGCAGTTCACTCTGGGACCGACAGGAAGCATCCAAATATTGTTTTACAATTGAGTTTTGTGAACTACCTTTTTTAAAACATGTCTGCTTCAGAGGAAGCACCTGCTTCTAGGCAGTGGACCTCATTGGCTGGGTGGGAATCTTTCTCATTCCTGGCACATTGACTGCTTCCATTTGTGCATTTGCCATGCCCCTGTGTTGCCCTGCTGTGACATAAGTGAAACTTGTGTCTTGGAATAGGCACAGAACTGAGTGACTATCTGAGTCTCTCAAAGAGAGACTGTGTTCTGTGTGTGAGGGTTAGGCTAGGGTTGGTAATGCATGCTTGTAATCCAAGCATTTGAGAAGCTGACGCAGGTGGATTTTGATTTGCAGGCCCTTGGACTGCATAACATGACTCTATTTAAATTATAAAAGAGAGAGAGAGATGTCTAGAGTTTGTGCCTATGGTTGCATCTGATAAGCAGACATCTGTCCATGTTTTTCCATTTTTCATGTAGCACATTTTCACGTGCTCATACATCACCAGCAACAATTCATGGGGTTTGGAGCTCATTAAAAAAATTAAAGGTAACTTTTAAGGGTAACTTAAAATAGTATACTCACTATGGAGTGAGTATTATAATGTGATTTTTTTTCTTTATTGCCTTTGAGGTAAGGATCTTAGTATGTTGCGCATGCTGCCCCTGAACTCCTGTGCTCAAGCAATGCTCCTGTCTCCCCGTCCTGATAGCGGGGTGTTATGTGAATTAAACACATCCACCTCTGTCAATAAAGGAATGTGTCTAAATGTATTTACGGCCATTAGATAAGCATCTGGGTAACAATATAAAGTTCTCTGTTGGCAATTTGTTGAAAGTTCTTATACTATAACTGAATATTGTTGTTTCTTTCCCAAATGCACTTACCTTTTGTGACCGAAGTCTAGGAGAGTAAGTAGCCCAGTATTTGGAAAGTCTTGCATGTATTGTTCATGAGTTTGAAAAAGCATATATTTCCTCTTCATGTATCGTGACGGTCAGCGGCCCTTTATCCTCTTTTGTCATAGAAGATTTTACTAAAAAGGGTTTAGAACCCCATTCAGAGTGATTGGCTTGCTTGTCACACAGCCCGTGTCTTGTAGGCTGTGTCTGTGTCTTGCTGCCCAAGATGCCTTTCCCTCAGCTGTCCTGTGAGCAGCTTGAGAAAGACTCCGGCCTCCTCTGTCCGAGGGGTCAGCAAGGGGTACTTGGTCACAAGGGCGAGCTAAGGGAGAGGTCATGAGTAATTCTAGAAAATACGCAAAGCATAGGGTCTTCCTTCCATTCCAGAGAAATCCAGAACCTAATGATTTGAGATTCCCAAACATGGAATAAGAATAAGAACTTGAAAGTTGTGGCCTAATTGAGAGGAGAGAGCTCAGTACCAGGTGTGGGCCTGAGTGTCGAGGAGGTGGTTGAGAGCTCCTTTTGTCAGACAAGGAGGATACAAGCAGGAAGCAGGCCATGAAGGAGGGGAGGAGCAGTCTGGTCTGCAGCCGTCGGAGCAACTTGGTGGTCTGTGGCTGTGCAGAATTAGGAAGTTTGAGAATGCTGGTCCTGTCAGCTGCAGAAAAATGTAGCAGACGTACCAGCACAGACCAGAAGTTCGATGGGTTACTGACCAGAGCTGGGGCGCATGGGGGTTCTTCCCTTTCCTCCCTTGGTGCCCAGTGACTCCTGTCGGGAACACGTTCTCTACGTTCCTGGTTGTGATTGGGTTGTGAACCCATGTGTCATTTTTTGCCTTGCTTTTTGGCAGTGGTGTTCAGTAGACTGGACAGCCGGTGAACTGGTGGAGTGATAAGCAAACGTGAATCAGTTAAGGTTGACATGTTTTAAAGTGATTGTCGGGATTGGGACTCTGTCTTCTTTCCCTCACCTTCCAGCAGGCCTGGAATATTTTGTTTTCTCTCCTTCCTTTTCTCTGGGATTCTCTCTCCTCTGCGACGTAGAAAGCGGATGCTGATGGGTATTTTTTATGCAGTGTGAGGAAAATTCTGTGCAGTGTATGGGAATGGTTCATGAAAGTTCAGTGACGTGTCTGCTTGATGGTGGTCCACAGCCACTGGTGGTGTCTCCATCCGTAAATCCCAGCGTCACTGATGGTGGACGAGGAGAGCAGCCGCGCAGTGTGGTGCTTTCAGTGCTCTGCTTTGTCAGCCCTGGCTGTACTTAGGTTTCGAGCCTGAGCTGTTTAGGATTCTAGTATATCTCCCATCTCCCAAAGTCATATGTTGTTCTTGAGGTTTTCTGCTCTCTGTTGAGGGTGTTATTGTGATGTCCCCAGTTTTCCGACTTAGAGAAAAGTTGAAAAGTTGTATAAATGAACAAGAGTTTCTGTATCCTCATGCTTGATTTTCAGGAAAGATCCCCCTACAAAGTTACAACCGTTCAGAGCTGCTTTTCGTGTTTCTCCATGTCAGCCTTCCTCCTCCCACGTCCACCCATGTGTGTTCTCTGGGTTTTGCTCTGGTGTGTCCGCTGTGGTGCGGGCCAGTCCTTCCATGTGGCGCTGAGAGCCTGGACTTGTGTTGGTGGGGAAGGGTCAGACTCAAGGCTCTGGGTTGCAAAGCCTTAAGTGCTAAAACCTCAGGGCTTTTTCCACTCTGGCCTCATGGCTACTTCTTCTCTTGGCCAGCTCTTCTCCTTTTCAGACATCCTCGTGTGGTGGAGCGTGGCTGGACAGTCTGTGCAAAGGCAGGGGTCCCCCCTCCACGGTCTTTCCCTCACCTCAGCTTTCCGGTCTGGATTTATGAGCAGTGTCATGCTCACCTCGGGCATCGCTGAATCTCCGCCTTCCCTGCCGAGAGCATGGCAGCCCCGCTTGCTCCTGCGCCTGGGGACATAGGACTCGCCATTGGTCCACACATTCTGCTGCTCTTCTTTCCGTGCTCACTCTGCACTAGGCATTGCTCATGCCCACACTCAACAGAGCAATGCCGATGCACCTCCTACCTCTTCAGGAGCCCACAGTCGGGGGTGGGGCAGGGAAAGCAGTGGAGGGGGAGGGGTGAGGAGAGGTCTGCTGCCCTGGCTGGCAACTTGAGCCCAGGTGCTGTGGGAATGACAGCCAGTGATGAGGTCTGAGCAGCTGCTTTTGAGGTGACAGGGATTGCTACAGTTGTAGCAGCTGGGCCATGTGGACCACTTCTGTCCAGGACCAGAGGTTGCGCAGCATCTGTCTAGCGGAGCAGAAGAGCTGGCGTCCATGTCTTCCTCATCTACCAGCACCGTAGTGGCCAAGTCTTGGACCTCGCCACGCTTCGATCTCCTGTGCCTGCATCAGCCCTAGAGCTGGTGCAAGATTTGAGAAAAACTTCCTGTCAGGCTCTCGGCTCCATTGTAATGAACAGTACCAGTTCACCTGCTCAGCAAGCAATGAGCTCTCAGGTGGTGAACAGATTTCTGGGCCAAATTCCCCCATCCTACTTCTCACTCCTCCCGCCCCGCATCCAGCCGGCATCACTGTTGCCCACCGACCTCTCATTTGGGGGTGGAGTGATAATTAATGCTCCTCTCCAGGCCCAGGCACTGCCTGCTTGCCGGACATTTCATGATTCTTTCTGGCACTTGGCATCACCAGTGCGACCTCTCAGTGTACGTCTGATGGACCCACATTCACAACTTGAGTCCAAGAGAGAGGGGATGGGGCACGTGCTGCAGCTTGCTCAGTGCTGTGCCGCCAGGTGGCCCTCAGGTCTGCTTCTCCACGCCTGTTCTTTCAGTGAGTGCCACATGACTTCAACACCTTGTACTAGAGTCTTCAGAAATTGCCCCAAGACAACGGAGAGGGCTCTTGAGACTTGAGAACGCTGCTGCTGGCTCCCGCCATCCGCAGTGCCTTCCACGCTGAGATGAGCCAGACCTCATAGCCCCTCCTCAGCAGAGAAATCTTCCGCCTGAGGAGTGTCCCCCTCTGTAGGTCACCGCTCACGGAATTGTCTGAACGGACTTCATGAGAGGAGGACAGGTGTAAAAGTTTTTAGGACATTGTAGAGTCTCACTTCAGGGCTTGCGTACAACCTGTGAGGTCTGCAGCATAGTCCATGTACCTGGACTTCAGGTATAGAATCATTACTCATCTAGGAGCCTCCTGGCAGGACCTGGGAGCTACCCAAAAGTCAAGACCACAGGTGGTGTCTGGTGTCTGAGAATGTGTCACTGGATGGAGGGTACGTGGATGCTGATAGGATTTTTGTGTTCCCCAGAGAACCACCGACGCTTGTAAAGTCCTGAGACCTGGTTGGTTCTCCCTGGTGTGAAAGCCATGAGCACCCAGCCGTAAGCCTTCACTGATGTCACCTACAAGGTGACTTTTCCTCGAATTAGTAGACATTAGTCGTGAAGTCAAGTCTTTCTGATTTGGTTTTGTTGTTGTTGTTGGTGGTGGTGGTGGTGGTAGTGGTGGTGGTGGTGGTGATGGGATTTGAGCTCAGGGCCTGGGCACTGTTCCTGAGGGTTTTTTTGTTTGTTTGTTTTGTTTTGTTTTTGGCTCAAGGCTAGTGCTCTGCCACTTTGAGCCACAAGGCCACTTCCTGTTTTCTGGTGGTTAATTGGCAATAAGAGTCTCACAGACTAAATTTTCTGGGCTGGCTTCAAATAATAATCCTTAGATTTCAGTCACCTGAATAGCTAGGATTACAGGTCTAAATCATGGGTTTTTGTTGTTGTTTGTTTGTTTAAGACAAGATCTCACTTTGTAGCTCCGGCTGGCCTGGAATTTGAGATCTTCTGCCTCAGTCTCTTGAGTTCTGGGATTACAGGTGTATACCACTATATCCAGTTCAGCTGAGTCTTTTGACAGGCTTATTTTTAGTCTTTCGTAGAGTCAATGAGGTGAGCACGCTTTTGTTACCCCTCTACTACATTATTTCTGGCAGTGGTGAAAGCTGGATTTGCTGCACATCTCTAGTTCTCCGATCTGCCCTCTTGGGAAATGTGGATCCTGGGTGTATCCTATCCCATGAGTGAGAAGCTCACTCTGGGTCCACAGGCCTGCATGCTACAGAACATGCCTGTAGAAAGTGAAGCCGTTTCTCCCATGTGGGATCTGCTTATTTCGGAGTCAGTTGTCAAGCTCGGTATTGGAGAGTTTCTTAACACACTACTGACTCCCCAGTAAAAGGTTTTTTTTTTTTTTTTTTTCCAGAGTTGTTGCATGTGTGTGGCAGAGTTTAGAAAAGTCAGTGATGGGGCTGGGAATGTGGCTCAAGTGATAGAGCACCTGCCTAGTAAGCAGAAGGCCCTGAGTTCAAACCCCAGTACTGCAGGAACAAATAGTGCCACACATTCCTATTTGTGGATCTGGCTTGACATGTGGCAGTGACCATACTCCCAAATCGATCTATCACTGCAGCACAATTGCCATCCAGATCCCACCTGCCTTTTTATAGAAATTGACAAACTGATTATGAAATTCATTCAGAAATGTGAGGGACCAAGAATAGCCTACAGTCTTGAAAAGAGAAAATCAATGCTGGAGGAGGACTCACATGTCCTGATTTCAGGTCTGACAAAGCTGTAATAACCATGGCAATGTGAGTTGACATATGGATACACACAGATCAGAGAAACAGGACGGAGCTCAGAAATAAAGCCTTTGTGGCCAGTGAATTTTCAGCTCCAAGATGGAATGGGGACAAGCGTTCCAACAATGCAGCTAAGATGATGGGATAGCCACAAGCAAAAGCACAGATGGGAAATATCTCATACCATAATCAAAAATGAACTCAAGCTGGGTGTCAGTGGCTTATGTAATCCAAATAATTCAGGAGGCTGAGATCTGAGGATCAGGGTTCAAAGCCAGCTCAGGTAGGAAAATTCTGAGACTCTTATCTTCAGTTAACTACCAAAAATCTGGAAGTGGAGCTGTAGCTCAAGTGGTAGAGCACTAGCCTTGAGCAAAAAGGCTTAGGGATAGAGTCCAGGCCCTGGGTTCAAACCCCAGGAATGGCACCAAAAGCAAAAACAATACACGCACGCACGTATGCACGCGCTTGCGCGCGCGCGCGCGCACACACACACACACACACACTCCCTGATAATGGATTATTGAACTGTTAAGAGTGATTTATAGACATAGACTTCATGACCTTGGATTAGGTGATTGTTTCTTATATTTGATCCCTAAGGTACAAACAACAAAATAAACATTACATAAATTAGGTCTCATCAAATATAAATACTGCTGTGCTTCAAATCTTCTTTCACACCATCATGAATGGAGCACTGAAATCTACGCTTCCATCTTGCCTGCCAAGCTGTCTCCTGTCTTCGGGCTACAGGACCACCCCTGCCTCCTTACATAGTGGCCCCTTGTCTGCCCCTCCATATGCCTGCCTCTCAGACATTTCGCTGTTCTCTTCCATTGCTTGCCCACATCTTTACAACTCTTCCAAACTTTCTTTCTCTTTGGTTTCTCTGTTGGACTCTTTGATTCTTGAGTATTATTCTGGGTTCAGGTCACTGATTTTCATGCATCAGTCCCCTCCTCTCTGGGCATGTGCTCAGAATCCGGGAATAGTCATCTTCTTGGGGGCTGTGCGGAGCCTGGCCCTCCTGTCTCAGGACAGCCGGTGGAGCATGGAGCACCCTGGTCTGACTCCATCTCATACTCTGCACTTGCTTTCAGGAGCTCTGAACCCTGAGTAGATCACCTGCTTTCATTCTGTGTCTGTTTCTTCAGTTAGGAAATAAACTGGGGGTGGGGGCAAAAGGGAGGGCTCTCAGCCTTTCTGGAATTGTCCGTGTCTGGCTTTCTTCTTACTCCCTTCAGATCTGCCAGATTTTCCAGCTGGTCTCGGTAGCCCCTTCTACTCTCCACTTGGCTCATCTGATCATTTGTTAAGCACCAGTTGACCTTCTGTTGGAGGCCAGACATGGGACTCTAGCTTTAGGGATTGGTCCCTGGTCCTTGCTCTAAGTGCTTAGGCTGGAGTTTCCTAGTCAGCTGGACTCCGTCAGTTCTCAGCTGCCTCATGGATGGTTGTCCATGTAGTTGGAGCAGTTTGCTTTAGTATCAGGCCCCAGTTCTTAAGATAAATAGGTAAGGAGTGGATTGCTAGGCTGATACCATTAGGAGCTGGTATTTATATTTAATTCTGACTGTATTTACTGTCTTTCTGGGTCTGGTTTTCCTATTGTCCAAGAAGGAAGCAGGCAGAGAGCCTGAGTAGCTTGTCTGTAGTAAGAGGCAGGAAATGACATCTGCCTCCTGGATGTTGTGTCACTATTCCCCGCCCCCCCCTTCTTCCAGAGGCAGGGATGGAGCCCAGCCCCTTGTGATGCCAGGCAAGCACTAGAGCCGCACAACCCCAACACTGGACATGATGATTTTTGACACTTTGTCTCTATCCTGAAAAATGGCTTTTATGAGCTCCTAGATAATAGATTTCATGCCCCTTTGTGATATAGTGAAAAGGAGGAAATTTTCTAATTTAAAAACACATATAGACATTTTTTGTTTTGTCTATTGAGACTTAGACGATACCTTATAAAGCAATTTTTTGACTATTTTTCAGGACTCACAAATGCGCCAGAGTACAGCTTATAGCTTACATCAGCCTCAGGGAAACAAAGAACACGGAACAGAGCGGAATGGCAGCCTCTACAAGAAAAGTGATGGGTAGGTGAACCTGGTGACACTAGTGCTAGAGTTGAAATGTGTGTATGTTCATTGTCTCCCGTGTCTGAAATGTCTAAACTCTTCTTGTTTTCCTGCTTCCCCTCTAAGGATCCGAAAAGTGTGGCAGAAAAGGAAATGCTCAGTTAAAAATGGTTTTCTGACCATATCCCATGGTACTGTAAGTACTACTCTCTTTTAATCTGTGGTCTTTACGTAGCTAAATGTGTTCTGTGCTGCTGTTAGTGACGTCAGGACAAAGGTGTTGGGCCTGTGTAGTGGTGTTGGGGGTGACTCTTGCAGTTTTTCTGTTAAAGAATGGGTGTGAGCTCCAGCGTGTTTTACTGGGTGGAGTGTGGGCTCCATGAATGGCAGCTTCACAGAGTGGCCTATCAGCCACGTTCCCTGGAATGAGGAGCAATGCTGTGACTTCCAGGAGCCACAGAATAGCAGGCAGCTCCCCTGCCAGCCTGTCCTGGGAGCTGAACTCCCACTTGGGACAAGACTTCTATTTTTCCATTAAACGGAAAATACTTAAGTATTCAGAAATTAGAAATCCAAGAGAAAAGCCATTTCAGTAACTGTTATACAAATCTCTGTGTTCAATCTTAGTCAGTTCTTTTTCCATCATCCTGTTTATAACAGCCCATGCCGAGTGCAGCGCTCATGCCTGAACACAGGCTCAGGTCTCCCATGTTTGGGAGGCAGAGAGTAGGGAGCATTCAAGTGGGCAGAAAGTTCACGCTGTTATCTCAGTAGAAGGTGGGCCTGAGGGCTCATGCCTGTTCTCTCACTGCATGGGAAACATAAATAGTAGGATCGTGATTGAGGCCAGCCCAGACATAAACTCACGACCTTATATGAAAAAATAATCAAACAAAAAGGGCTGGGGGTTTGGCTTTGCTCAAGTGGTAGAGTATCAGCCTATAAACATGAGGTCCTGAGTTCAATTCCCAGTACCACCCCCCCTCCCGCCAAAACCCCCCAGAAACCTGAACCCTGTAGGTTAGCCATATAGAGAAAAACCAATCAGCTGGGTGCAGTGGCACATGGATGTAATCCCAGCTGCTTGGAGGTAGATCAAGAGGATCACAAATTCAAGGACAGCCTGGGCAAAAATACACCATGTAGCCAAGGGCTGGGAGTGTAATCCAAGTGGTAGATCACGGCCTAGCATTTGTGAAGAACCGGATTCAATCAAAGTACCACAAAAACAAAATGAAACAACACAAAGGCAATCCGTAAAATGAGGTACAGAGACCAGGAACTTCATCACAGTCTCAACACAGCTCTTCACAGAAGGTGGT
Organism: Dipodomys merriami; assembly: GCF_024711535.1. Lineage (NCBI taxonomy): Eukaryota > Metazoa > Chordata > Mammalia > Rodentia > Heteromyidae > Dipodomys > Dipodomys merriami. The sequence continues at coordinate 668,130 of NW_027202383.1, forward strand.
ATGCGTGGGGGAGACTGAGGTGGGGAAGCCAGGCAGGCTGGTAGACAGGTGTGGGGCTGACTGGCCCGAGCTGAGCTGAGTGCTGTGTGGTTGGTAAGGCCAGTGTCCTCCGAGTGTTCACACTCCTTTTCCCTTAGTGCAGGCCTTCCCTGTGTGCACACCGGCCGCCTCAGTTGTGGCCCTGGGTGGCGGTGGCGGTGTCTGTGTCTTCTCTGAGCCTTCCTCTTGGTCCCTTCTCCCATTCTACGTGAAAAACCCCGCTGGGCAGAGGCACAGCTTCTTGGGTCCTAGAGAAAGGTCATGGTGGCGGTGGGGTCCTGAGAGACAGCCCCGTTCCAGCCTCGCTTGTGCTGGAGTCTTTGTTTTCACCCATGATCCTTAGGTCTCAGCCTCTTGAGCAGCTAGGGTTACAGGTATGAGTCACTGGCGCCCAGCTGGTCCTGTACCTTTAAGTATTTGCATCTAGCTCTAATGACCTAGATGAGAAAGAGAGTTGATATGATGCCTCTTTTATGTGGTGTGACTGTTAGTGTCTCTTACCTGTTTAGCAGCAGCCCCTCGTGTATGCTAGTTTCCCATCAGAAAAAGGATCAGACTCCCAAAGATGGTCCCAAGAAAGGGGAAGCTAAATGCAGTTCCTGGTTCACCACCAGGAGTCCCACTGCTAGAAACGGGAAGCCCCCAGGGCGCATGTGAGTTAGGAAAACGGAAGCTGGCAGCGTTTGGGAAGTGAAATTGCTATCCTCTGTTTTCAGGCAGAGCGATGAGGATTCCATCCTGGATGGATTCAGTCGGAGCTCACTCTGGTATTCTGCAGTAACCCCGACCAATTGTGTTTCTGGCACGGGGAAAAGCGCTCCTTGGGATGAAGCACTGTCATTAGGCGCCTTCCCTGCCAAGTTACAGCACTGCCACACCATGCAGGGCTGGCTGGGCTGGATTATTTTGGAAGAGGCTCCCATTGGTTCTTCAGCAAACTGATTTTTTTAAAAGTGATGATCGGTCATGCAGGAAGAATGCAAACTTCCTTTTAAAAGCCTGACAAATTGGTAAAAAGGATGACATGATTAAAATAGCTGTATCACTTAGATTCTGTGCCTTCAAGGCAGATATACATTAGGCTATTAGATCTGCCCTTCTTCCTGAATTTTGCACAAAACTGGAGCTTCTCAGTGAAAGGTAGACTGCCTTGTAAATGAGATAAAACTGATGTACAAACTTATGGGTGGGGGCAGGAGGAAAAAACTGGGAGAGCAAGGGAAGGGGTGACATTGTCCAAAAAGAAATGTACTCTTTACCTGACTGATGTAACTGTCACCCCTCTGTGCATCACCTTTATAATAACAGTTTTGAAAACAAAAACAACCCTGTAGTACAGCCAAATGGATTGATGACATCTTGTTTCTAAAGTGGAGCCAGAAGGGGATTTTGTGGATGAAATTTTTTCTCACAAATTCTTCTTTCAGCTTTACTGTGGCTAACTGCTTCCTGTAAATGGGCAAATTTGTTTTTGTTTTTGTTTTTGTTTTTGTTTTTGTTTTTGTTTTTGCTTTATGTTTTTGTGGTACTAGGGTTTGAACTCAGGGCTTTGTACTTGCTAGGCAAGTGCCTTGTTGCTTCAGACAGGGACTCTTCTACTTCAGCCATGCCTTTAGCACTTTTTTTTTCCTGTTACTTGTGGGGCTTGAACTCTGGGCCTGGGCATTGTCTCAGCTCTTCAGCTCAAGGCAAGTGCTCTACCACTTAAGCCACAGTGCCACTTCCGGTTTTCTGGTGGTTAATTGAACATAGGAGTCTCACAGACTTTTCCTGCCCAGGCTGGCTTTGAATCACGATCCTCAGATCTCATCTTCCTGAGTAGCTAGGATGACAGGCGTGAGCCACCAGCACCCTTTAGCACATTTTGCTCTGGTATTTTTTGTTGTTGTTGATGTTTTTGTTTGTTTTTGGTGCCAGTTCTGGAGCCTGGACACTGTCCTTGGGCTTTTTTGCTCAGGCTAATGCTCTACCACTTGAGCCACAGCTCCACTTCAGGCTTTTTGTTGTTAATTAGAGATTGAGATTCTCACATACTTTCCTGCCTGGGCTGGTCTCGAACCACTATCTTCAGATCTCAGCTTCCTGGGTAGCTATGATTACAGATATGAGCCACTGGTACTCACTTGCTCTGCTTACTTTTGAAACAAGATACTGCTTTTGCCCAGCCCAACCCAGGACCGCTATCCTTCTACTTCTGCTTCCTGCAGAGCTAGAATAACAGGATAACAGGTGCACACCGCCAAGCTTGTCCTTTTTGATGGTTTCCATTTGCTGTGAAGTGAGAAAGTGTCTTTGAGGGTAGTTATCTTAGAGAATGAACAACTTCCCTCATGCCACGGGGAGGAGGAAAGGTTAAAAGTTGAAGGTAGTGAGGGAGAATGGCTGTGCTTCTCTGCTGCTCCAATTAAGTGCAGGATAGCCCTTGCCTTCCCTGGGTGTGCTGTCCAGGCCAGGGACTGTGCATGTTGTGATATCATTCAGAGAGAGGCTTCTGCTCGTCACTGTGGAATGCATGGCTCATGTACTGGTTTCTGGACACGCTGATAGTCCTGTTGGTGAAGCTCAAAAACTGATGTTGATTTTACTTGGACCTCTCAAGATTAGGCAGGGTGGAGTCTTCTAATACTGAGTATGATGATCTGTTAGGAATTTAGTCAGTGAATCCAGTCATTGGAGAATCGGGTACACATTGGCTTCTACAGAGGAGGTTAGACACCCCAGCCAAAAACCAGGAGAGCCTGCTAATCCAATGCAGGCAGATCCTTCAACAAACCCAAACTCTGCCTCTGCAAGGATCAGCCCCATCATAAGGGGGGATGAAGACCCCGCCAGCTCTCTAGAGTCAGAGGTGGTAACCTCTGGTCTGTGAGCGCAGGAGCTCACACATGCGTGCCTGGCTGCTGGTGTGAACGGGTCTGGATTAACCCCACATCCGTGTCATGTGTCTTGACGCAACTGGTAGCTGCTGGAAAGAGACACAAGAACTGGTGAAGTTTAAGGCATTTTTTGCTTGACATTTCTTTCAGGCTCTTGGTAGGGTAAGAGAAGCCCATTCAGAGTTGAAGGCTTCTCCAAGATTTTTAAAGCATGTTGTCACTCAAGACGTTTTCCCTAACCATCTGTTCTTTGCTTCTTTGGATTAAATGTAATTTTATTTTTTGAATTAGTAAAATAGACATTTTTGGTACATTTCTGACAAAAGTACACTGTGATCTGTGGTGGGTGGGAGCTGGGGTTGCATATGTAAATGAAGTGTACTTTGTTGAAACTTGAGTGACAGTAATGATTGACATTTATGACTGAATCTGTTACCTGCTATCACTTCTGAAAGTGAGGACAATTATTTCTCTGCCATTTTTGTGCAGAGATCACTTTTTCTATTTAGAAGTGAGGTTTTTACTCAGCTGCACTTAAACTGGAGCTTGGCTTAGTGGTAGAGCACCTGCCTAGCAAGTGCACTTACATAGGCTTTACTTCAAACTCTAGCAATACCAAAAAGAAACAAAGAGAAATGCTGTGTGTGTGTGTGCATGTGTGTGTGCGTGTGTGTGTGTGCGCGTGCGCGTGCGTGCCTGTGTGCATGCGTGCACGTGCGCACCTGTGTGTGTGTGGGTGCATGCATGCCTATGTACCTGCATGCCAATACTGGGGCTTGAATGCAGGGCCTGGGCACTCACTGTCCCTGAGCTTTTTTGTTCAAGACTGGCACTCTCCCACTTGAGCCACAGCTTTACTTCTGGCCTTTTGGTGGTTAATTGGAAATGGGAGTCTCATAGTCTTTCCTACCCAGGTTGATTTCAAGCCATGATCCTCAGCTCTTAGCCTCTTGGGTAGCTGGGATGTATAAGCCAACAATGCCCAGCAAAACAACAACAAGAAGACATTTAAGAGCTCCAGAGGTGAAGCTAGATGCCCAGTTTCCCTAGGAAACTGAGAGCTCTGGAGAATTTTATCTAGGGAGTCCATGGCCACCAGCCGTGAAGCTGCCCCTGCGCGCCCCCTTGTCCCGGGTGGGTTTGTGTAGACCACCACAGGTACTTTGGCAGGGAAAGCAGTGGCCTCTGCCGCTGGAGTCCCGAACCCTGCAGTGTTGCTCTCAGGCTTCTCGGCTGAAAGCCTGCCTTCCAGAAAGAGTCTCCCCATTCTAGTCAAGAGCGAGCTCCTGCGGTGTTCTCAGGAGCAGAGGAGGTGCCCTCGCTGCTCCCCGCTCAGCCCGTGCTTTGTGTGTGTGTTTCAACAGGCTAACCGGCCGCCCGCCAAGCTCAACCTCCTGACCTGCCAAGTGAAGACCAACCCGGAGGAGAAGAAGTGTTTTGACCTCATCTCTCGTAAGGTTCCTTCTGAATGCTGTGTGTGCTATAGAGAAGTTATTTTAAATTCTCGAAGGCACCAGCCCCATGTCAGACACAGCATACTGAAGAACTAATTTTGGAAAGAAACATCCTTTTTTTCCAGTGCCCTGCCGCTTCTGTCTTTCTGTCTGTGGCAGTTGCTTGCCATTGAACTCAGGACCGCCCCACTCCACGGGCTCTGTGAACTGAGAGACTCCACACAAGGAGATTGTGCCGGATGGGACTCAGGCCTGAAACCCCTTTGCCTGGTTTGTTAAGAGGACATTTAGCTGCAGAAGCCTTCCATAATTTATTTGTGCAATGTTAGAAATGCTGTGAACAACATGAGGGGTCTTCAGGGAGCCTGGAAACTTGTTTGGGGAATCATCTTCCCCACCACAGAATTAGTCTTTGCGCTTCTGTTTGCGTTTCTTCTTTGTGGCATACCCAGAGCAGTCACCATGGAACCATCTAGTACAGCAGATGTTTACTAAACAGAAGCACTCACACACTCCAAGTTAAGGGTATGTGCTGTGTTAGAGAAAGCAGACCAGGTGTGGTGTATGCCAGTAATCCCAGCCCGAGGAAGGTGAAGGCAAGAGGCTCACAAGGTCGAGGCTGGCATGAGCCAACCAGCCCATCAAAAAAAGGAAAAAGGAAACAGAATCCTTGTTGTAAAGCCTCGTGTTCTTGGTTGTTGCATGTAACAGGGTTACAGTGGGTTGGGGTCGGACGGGCAAGTCAGGAGGGTGTTCCCCCACCGGCTTTGCTGGTTTCTGCTCCTTAACCTCCCTGGACCTCGGACCATCCATCGCCCAGCCAGCTCACCAAGAGTCGCTCTAAGAATCACTGTCGTTTCAGGAGCTAAAACCACTCCTGGAGGATGGCATGTCGTCTGCTTATTTTTAGGGTTACCAATATTTGTGGGTGTCCCAAATGTCACCACAGTCATCTGTAGAAGTTACACCTCCTCTTTTTTCTCTTAAAGTTTAATTTTTCCCCTTTACTGATTGATTGTGTAGGCAGAGACTTCCTGTATATATGTCACACAGCTTCCCCTACTTTGCATATCTTAGTACAGTGAGTCAGGAGTGTAGCATACAGACGAATAAGGAGAAATCCTAATTGAGGGATCCATATGTGCAGTTATGAAAACACCAGGAACATTGACACCCAGTGCTGCTAACTGAAAATCTCACCTTCCATTAATGCCCGTGCTTGGTGCCAGGATTCCCTCCAGGCCACCACATTGCATTTAGCTGTTATTATCTTGCTTCTCTATGGTCAGCAGTGCTGCAGGCTTTTCTTTTATGACCTTGACACCTTTTGGAGAGTATTGATGAATTTTGGTGTTAAAAGCCCCTCCATTTGCATGTCTCTAGAGTTTCTTGTGATTGAACTGAAGTTATTGTTATTATTTTCTTTTGCAAGAATAACACAGAAATGATGTCACCTCCCACAGCACTGTGTACACAGGCCTAGCAGCCCACAGAACACTTTAACCACTGCCAAGACCAGCTGTACATGACTGGCTTTTTATATTTGGCCATCACTTAATGATACACTCTGGCCTTAGCCAGAGTACTCCTCTGATAAGTCTTTGAAAAGGCTTTCAGCTGGGCACCAGTGGCTCGCACCTGTAATCCTAGCTACTCAGGATGCTGAGATCTGAGGATTGAGGTTCAAAGCCAGCCAAGGCAAGAAAATCCATGGGACTCTTATCTCCAATCAATCACCAGAAAACCGCAAGTGGCGCTGTGGCTCAAGTGGTAGAGCGCTAGCCTTGAGCTGAGGAGCTGAGGGACAGTGCCCAGGCCCAGAGTTCAAGACCCTGACTGACCCCTTCTCCCCCCAAAAAAGCTTCTTTCATTCATGGGGACCAACTCTGTAGTGAATTTTAAAAATTAAAGCCTTTGAGAGGATAGCTATGGTTTCCATTAGCCCACTTCCCTTTCAGCCTGGAGTGGGAGGAATAGGGTAGGTTTCTTCCTTTGCATTATGAAGCCAGAAGTACTGAGGAGGACAGACATTTGAAGGACTTAAGGAGTGCTTGATTGAAATCATTAATTTCCTGGCAGAGAGCTAAGGTGATCTTTGAGATGAGTGATATGCCCTCTGCCCCCGTATTGAGTCTGGCTCACAGTTCTTGACCAATCTCCTCTTGTCATGCAGATGACCGGACGTACCACTTTCAAGCAGAAGATGAACAGGAATGTCAGATGTAAGTTGTAGAGGTAGGGCTTGGGGCATGACCCCACTGCGGTTCTTGGAAGTCACATTCTCCACTCTGTTTAGATGGATGTCTGTGCTGCAGAACAGCAAGGAAGAGGCGCTGAACAACGCGTTCAAAGGAGATGACAATACTGGAGAAAATAACATAGTCCAGGAGCTGACCAAGGAGATCATCTCAGAGGTGCAGAAGATGACGGGCAACGGCGTGTGCTGTGACTGCGGGGCACCAGGTGACCGGGGAACCCCATTCCACCCCAGGCTCTAGAACATTCAAACCTCATTCGGACTCAGAATCCCTCCACTGATTTTCACTTTCATTTCAAACATGAAATTAAGTGCAGCTCAGCCTGAGTTCATCCCATTACACAAATGTTTAATGAACTGTGTGCAGACCTGCCGGGCCCCAGAGCAGTCTGAAAACAGAAGGGTGGAGAGGAAAAGACTCAATGCTCTTTGAGAAATGAAATCAGAAGGGTGAGGTAAGGGTGAATTGAAGGTCATTCAGTCTCACAGGGGCTCTGAGAGGCTGCAGGAGCCCAGTACCTGCCTGGGGTTTACGCCAGCTTCCCTGTCCTACTTTCTAGAATTCATAAAGTAACTTTCAGTTATTGTTTTACTCTGTGACTCTGAAAGAGCCTCTGCTAAATGCAGAAACAGGTCCTTCCTACCTGTCAGGTTTTGTGACAAGGACATTCCTGTCTGTATATTGATAGAGAGTATCAGAGGCCTGTTTTTAACAAATACAGAATATAGTAGCAACTGGTACTTTAAAGTGTAAGGATTGGTGTGTTATAATTAAATGGGAAATGACAGGGATTCTTTCTGGAACATTTGGAAACCAAGAAGGTTGTGACTTGGTCAGTGTTTTTCCATTTCTCTAGTTCTATGCCAATTTCTGTTAGAAACAACCAAAGCAATTGAGAAGTACTATTAGGTTCCTGGTTTCCTGAAGGCTGCATTTAGTCTTGGATCCTTTGTGGAAGGAGAATGGGGTAGTGAGTGATATGAGGTGAATTGTGTTCTTTCTTGAGAAAGGTAAGGATGGTGAAATACTTTTACATGTAGGAAGCCACAGTGATGTTCATTGTTCTAAAGTCCTAAGCCAGCATGGGTGATTTGAAAATTCAATGCACCCATCTCGAAGCCCCTGTACCTGCCCAAAGCAAGGTGAACACAGCAGAATAGGCTGAGTTCACCTGCGAACATAGATGACAGAAGAATTTTCTGATGTGGTATAGCTTTTTACAAAAATAGCTTGGTGATTACCCAGAGCACCTGTCACTTAAATGAATGGGACAGTGGAGGAAGAGGTGGGTGGAGGGAAAACAGATGTCTGCCTGTTTGTGCACTGGCTGTTATTTGTTATGGATGATTGAAAGGTTCTAGCTGTGTCAAAGCTCAAGAATATGCTCATATTGAAAGCCTTGTATTCTGTGAAAAGGCAGGATGTAAGTTCTGCCTCCTACCCCGTTCTGACAGCAAGCTCTAAGTTGCCTGTTCTCTTCGGCAGATCCCACGTGGCTTTCCACCAACCTGGGCATTTTGACCTGCATCGAGTGTTCTGGGATCCACCGAGAGCTCGGGGTTCATTACTCCAGGATGCAGTCCCTCACCCTGGACGTCCTGGGAACATCCGAGCTGCTGGTGATTTGATTTGGATTGGATTAAATTAGGAAAAGAGCTGTTTTTATTTTTGCCTTCTAGTCCATTTTGGTTTCTTGAAATTTCAGTGGGCTGGTAGTTGTTATGTTGCCAGATGGGTTTGGGTAATAAGCTCATTGATAATTCCTCATTCTCAGCTAGTCGTAAATCGAGGGCACTTCTTGTTGCATATATTAAATGCAACGCAAAGTGAAGCCAAACAAAGGCGTGTTGAGACTGGAGCAGTATTCTGCTGATGCAGATTTAAGGATGGGGCATGGCCTACTACACCCATCCATTAAACAGGTGCTAATTTTCTTTAAAAAAAAGAAAAAAAGGAGGCTCTGATTCTTGAGTCAGTAGTGACGTGAAAGCCCATGCTGGAGAGAGGCGGAGACCGAGGCCCCTGTGAAGCAGTGTAGAGCTGGGGACTGTGGTCCACTGTGTATCAAAGTTAGTCGCACTCAGGGTACACATCTGGCCACCTAGACTCCCAGCCACCACGGACTGTTCCCAAGTCTGCAGCTGCTGGTTAGGAAGCAGCGCTTGAAATTCTTTTCTTGAGGCAGCTGGGTGTTGGACAGTAAGTAGTAAGTGGATATTGATTGCCATTGATTTTAATGTCGAGCAATCATCCCAACCGAACAGCAGTTACTGGGGTTAGTATTCCTCCTCTCCTAGTGTTGACAACTGAGGGTCCTGGGGGTGTGAACTATCTTGTGGGACCCTTTCAGTCCTCCTGAGTAATTCCTTTATGGTTTTGGGAGCCAGAGTTGGGAGAAGCTAGAGTAGATTCTGATAATTCATGTAATATCCCTGGGTACTTAAAGGTTAAAGTCAAGCTAGACTCAGCAGGATCCTCACAGTGTGCTCTGGGCTGGGAACGGTAGTTACTACTGACCTACAGATGCAGAGGCCTGCATGGAGGAGGGCTGTGTGCACACAGGTTGCTCCTCCCGGTCACGGGCTCAAATTTGAGAATGTTTATGTCACAGTATGTTAACCGAGATCACTTACTTTTATGGATTTGCTTCTGGCTGTGGAAGCACTCAGTGACTTACAGTGAGATAATCACTTCCTTTGTATTAGGCACTTTGCGGGACACTGTATGTATTAGCTCTTTTGCTAATAGCCCTGCGACCTTCCTTACCAAGGAAAACTGGGCTTGCAATATTCTATTATGCTCAGGATTGTATGCCTGTTAGTATGGTGGCAGATCTGAGATGTAGGTCCTGTCATCTGGTTCCAAGGTTCACACGTAAATTTTGAGGCTCATGGGATATAAACTGGGATTTGTGGTGAGTTGTCTTGCCGTGTGATAAGCATTGTAAACATCACATCTGCCCCTCCCTGTAGCCTATCCCCCGCAAATGTTTAACAACGACTTCAGGGGAAAAAGTCCCTAGTTTGTGGCCTGCCTATTCCTGTGGTATAAATACATCCACCACGGCCAATTTCTAGCTACCTGTGTAAGTTACTGTGGAGCTGGAAAGAGATGTTCAGTAGCACAGTGTTTCTCTCGTGTATTCAGCAGAGAAGTACACCGAACATAGAAAATAGCAAGATAATTAGGAAATGCAGAGAGACTGTTTTTGTTGTGTTGTTTTGTCGAGGCAGGGTCTCACTTTGTACCATGGGCTAGCTCTTCATTGCCCAGCTGAGTGCTGGGTTTTCAGCATCTGGCCCCTTCGTTCTCAGTATGGTATAAAATTTAATAGCCATGCTTAACGGCTGTGTCACACATGCACCAAAACAATTTAGCAGTTGGCTCTCAGAAGCTAGTCAGGCTGACTCGAGCCTGTAACTTCAGAAATGCATCTCAAAAACAGATTCATGATCTTTGTGAGAGTCCATTGCAAAGGAAAGCACCAAAGAAGGTGAGAGGAGCACCTTGAATCATGATGGGACGGTAGAGTAACTTTGAACCCCACATTGGTGCCAGCCCCAAGCCTCTGTCCATATTCTCCTTGAAGCTGAATGACTACTGCCACTCATGAGAAACCAGGCTGAGCCTCGTTCATTATACCTACAGCTATTTGCAAAATCTAATTTCTGCCGTAGTTTCATACTGTCCCTCCACTAGGCCTCTTTTCCTGAGCGTGGTGGTGTGGGGTTTGCTTCCCTGCGGGCCTTCCTGGGGTCTGGGTGGGACTGGCCTCTCTGGGCTCAGAAGAAGTGGCCTCCATGCTTCACCCCAACCCCCATGTGCATGTGCTAGGACTTCCGGCATGATCCTGTCCACAATACCGATTCTCAGCCCTTCTCAGTGAAGCATGAGTGTTCATTTGTAAAGCACAGGAATGTCAAGCCTCTTTAAAAGCATCTGGCTTGTTTGTTTTGCTTAGACAACCAGAAGCCTGAACAAAGAATTTCCTGACATCTTGTCACCCCTCCCCCTTCTTTATTTGTGTGTATTTAGAATTATGTCTGGCACATAGTAAAAGCTGCAGAATAGTAACTATCTTCATTATATCTCCCTCTAAGATGGTCTTGTCAGTGCTTTCAGAGAAATGACCCACGTGCCTGAGTTTTCGGTCTGTGTAAGAGCCCACTGGCTCTACCAGGGATGCCTGTTCCCTGTGTGGTCTTCCTGCTCCATAGGGCAGTGCTGCAGGCCCTTTGGCTGACTTGTTAATCACAGTACATTTTTTGTTGTTTTTGTGCAGCAGATATTGCCAGACTTCTTTTTCTTTGGGGGGGGGTCCGGTCGTGGGGCCTGTACTCTGGGCCTGGGCGCTATCCCTCAGCTCTTCAGCTCAAGGCTAGCGCTCTACCACTTGAGCCATAACGCCACTTCCGGCTTTTTTTTTCCTTTTTGCTTATGTGGTGCCGAGGAATCGAACCCAGGGCCTCAGGCATGCAAAGCAAGCACTCTACCACTGAGCCACCTTCCCAGCCCCTTGCCAGACTTCTTAAGTGCTTTTATTATAGAGATCAGTGGGAGCCCTGTGCCAGTGGCTCACACCTTTAATCCTAGCTACTAAGAAGGCTGAGATCTGAGGATTGTGGTTTGAAGCCAGCTCAGGTAGGGAAGTGATATGAGACTCTTTATCTTCAATAAACTATTCTGAAAAAGCCAGAATTGGTGCTGTGGCTCAAGTGGTAGAGTGCTAGTATTGAACACAAAGAGTCTCAGGGACAGTACACAGTCCCTGAGTTCAAGACCCAGGACTGGCACAAAAATGATCAGTGGGCAGCCTAGACAAGGTAGCTCAGCAGCTTCCGACCTGTTAGGTTAATAACAGTCTGCGTCTAAGGGTGACGTGCTGTTATTACAAGATTTTGTTAAATTTCTTTTTATTGTATTGCAATTTACAACTGTGATGTTCTGATGCATTGTATATTTGGTAGAATGATTAAATCAAGCTAGTTAACTTGTCCATCTCCCATGCTTATCTTGTTTTCTGGTAAGAACACAAAATTTACTCTTTAAGTGGTTGTTATTAGCAACCATACTTCCTGCATTCCCTCCAGAATTTATTTATTTGCCCTGATTTACTGAAATTGTATGTCGTTTGTCCAGTCTCTGTGCTGCTCCTCTCATCTTCTGTTCCTTGGCTTCTGTGAGTTTCACCTTTTACATTGCAGGTATAAATGAGTCCAGGTGGAATTTGTCTTTCTGAGCCTGTCATATTTTACTGAATATAATGCTTTCCAGATTCATCTATGTGGTCACAAATGATATAAATTTATTCTTTGTTAAAAGTTGAATAGTATTTTATTGTGAATATGTGCTACATTTTCTTAACCATTGATCCATTGATAGACCCATAGGTGGATTACATATTTGGGGTATTGATGGTAAGGCAATAGTAAACATGGGAGCATTGGTATCTCTTGGGCATACTGCCTTTATTTCTTTGAGTATATAGTCAGTAGTGGATACACACACAGGTGGAACATACACAGATCTGCTTCTGATCTGGGGGAACATACTGTTTTCCCTAGTGGATGTACAGGTATAGAGGCCTACCCACAGTGGGCAAGAGTTCTTTCCTCCTCTCTTCACTGATGCTTTCTCACTGTGCCGATAGAAGCCATGCTTATAAATGTGAGGTGGTTTCAGTTTGCAGTTTCTTGGTAATTAGTCATGTTTGTTGGCTTTTCTGTGTCTTCTGAGAAACACCTGTCTTGTTTTTTTGCTCCTGTTTTAATAAGGCTATTCTCTTGCTGTGTAGTTATTTGAGCTCTCTATGTATTTTGGGTTTTGTCCTCTTATCAGACCAGTGTTTGTAAATATTTTTCCCATCATTGACATAACTACTCAGGAAGGTGCAACCTGAGGATCACCATCCACAGCCTGGGCAAGAAAGTCTGTGAGACTCTTATGTCTACTTAATTACCAAAGTGCAGGAAGTGAAGCCATGGCTCAAGTGGTAGAGTGCTATTTGTAACTAAAAAGCTCAGGGACAGCACCCAAGCCCTGAGTTCAAAGCTCAGGACTGTGCATGAGCGCGCGTGCACACACTCACACACACACACTCACACACACACACACACACGCTTTCTGTTTTGTGTGGACAACTGCATCCAGAGAGGTTGCTGGTGCCTTATGTTTAGAAACCTTCTCACTTATGGAAAACGTGGTTAGGTGAAGTATTAATAGATTAGTTTGGCAAAGTTGCATCCTCTCACAGCTCTAGTATACAGTAGCTTTGCTAAGCTACTGCCTTAGATTTTCAATGAACTTACTTTCAGAAACCTGCTGGCAAGCATACTTTTAAAAGAAAAATTTCCTTGACATAGAAGATCTTTATTTCAGCACTGACTTTTTCCAGTTACCCCCAGTCCCAGTGTACAGGTAGCATATGACCTGTTTCCCTGATCAAAAGTGGAATAAGGAAACCTTGCTGTTTTGACATTGAACTTTCACTCTTCCATCAGGTTGTAGCTCAAGCGTCAGGAAGCTGAGACATCTGCCTTTCTCATGCAGTTGTTACCAAGCTGTCAGACACTAAAGCCAAGCAGCGCACAGCCAGGCCACAGGAGCAGGTGGAGAGGAAGCCCCTCAGAGACCCCTCGCTGCTGTTTCTCTACTACAGAAACCAGGCTGGGTGCTAAAAGCAATTGCTTAGGGCAGTGAGTAATTGAGCATCATTGAATCAGTGATGCTCCGGGCATTGTCCTAGGTACTTTGTGCTTAGTGTCTGACCTAAGCAAGAACTCTTTGAAAACAGATCCATGAGGCTAAGAAACTGGGCCTGGTGCATGCACCTGAGCAGCATTTATAGTCTTGACCCTTGAGGTGTGCCAGCCTTCACCAGAATCACAGCTTTTAAGTTAATGTTAGCCACAACCCTGTCATAAAAGAATGGAGCACCTAAACATGTATGTATATTGTCATGTATGCCAGAGGGAAGTTTCAAGACTCAGAGGAGAGCATAGCCTGTGGCCTTCCTTCCCGCACCCCAGATGTCCCAACCCTCCGTGCAGCTCCCTGGTTTCTGGGCCCTCTTGTGTCTGGTCCGTACGCCCGTGTACATCCAAGGTGCCCCTGGCACTTTGAGCCTTCCACCTTGCTGTCATCCCAGGGCCTATTAATAATATTCTCATTTCCTGCCACAGAAAGCGAGGCCAGTAGCAGACAGCTATTGGCAGAGGCCCAGTTGGCTGCATAGTTTCCATGTGGGGAGCGAGGGTGGGGTGGGGGGTGGTACCTGTGTGATGGCTGTCAGCCCCTGGATGGGAACCGAGGGGACTGCGACCAGAGCATAGCTGGGAGGAGCAGGCCGTGGTGCTGCCCCTGTGTGAGGAGAGGAGGTCCAGACACACGCACCAGGGTCAGAGGAGTCTCGCCTTCCTCACTTCTGGGTTCTCTCCTCTGGAGATAAAGACAGAGGAACAGAAAGGAGAAGAAAACGATAAGGGATGTCCCTGTCTGTGGAAATGGTGGATAGGCTGTTTGCTGTTCCCCTCCCAAACTACCTGAAGCTTCTTTCTGGCTTTAGTGGCCTCCTGCTATTTGCTGTGAGCCCTGCTCTTCCCCCTACCCACCCCCTTTCACATACCCACGGGGTGAGTGCTGTGGAAGATGGTGTTTCTGGCCACCTGGCTGTTCTCCTCACCCAAGCTTGGCGTCTCCATGCTCATGGGGCTCCAGTTCAGTCCTCGTTTCCTGCCTCATGCTGTGTCTGTCTCATCTAGTCTCTCTGTCTTGTTGGACATTGTATAACAACGAATTTATGTTGTAGCAGATATTATAGGTAATCTAGAGGTAAAGCGTAGAAGGTGTGGGTGAGTTATACACAGATACTCTACTATGTCATATAAGGAGCTTCAGCATCTTTGGGTTTTGTTTTCCTCACGAGATCCTGGAGCCCATCCCCTGTAGACACAGATGACTGAATTAATTAACACTTCGCCTCTCCTAGGTCCAGTCTAGCTTCGGTTCTGCCTGAGCACGTGGCAGTGACGAGCCTCGATGTCAGGGCTCTGGCTCACATCCCACCTTCCTCCCCATGCCCCCCTCACTGGCATGCTGGAGCCCACGGCTTCTGTCTGGTAGGATCCCACAGGCCCTATCTGCAGAGGTGTTGTCTGTGTTGGTGCCAGAGGGCTGCCTGCAGGACGCAGGGTGAACACTTGCCCAGCCTTGTGATCTGCCGACGCCGTGCTCCCTAGACCAGCCGCCCCACTAAGCCAGCCTTGTCCAAGCAGAAGCAGCTTTTCAGTGCCTGGCAATCCTCCCTAGCGCCCCAACCCCCACCTGCTTCACTGCAAACTGCAAACTGGGAGGTGGTGCACCAAGAGTGTCCCCGTGGCTCCTATCACTGCCTTCAGATAGTGACAGTGAGCGACTTGGCTCAGGGATGCTGTCCATACGTGCTGCATGACAGCACTCAGCACACCTCTTTGCAAGCCCAGGGCCCTGATATCGAGACTCGGTCCTATTCTGACGTTTATTGCCCAAGAAATCTTTCCTAGGGCACTAACCCCATGCTGTGTTGGTACTTGTCACTTCACGTACTGTGCCACCCTGACTGACCATCGGCTTCATACCTGTGTCCAGGGATTTTGCCCTTTGACCCCTGCGGGAGGCCCCAGTGACAGGTTTGAGAAAAGAGGAGTTGGTTAGGGGGTAGTGCTTTGGGATTCTCTTTATAGGTAGCTTTGTTCACTTGCCAGGGTCAAGGTACAATCTAGGAAGGCTCGCCACTTAAGAATTAAGCTCCCCCTCTTCAGTGTTCTGCATCCTTCTCTGCAGCTTCCTGTCTGATGCATCTTCCCCGGAAGTTCCCCCACACACAACCCAGGTCCCCTTGGCTCCCCCTAGAGATAGATCAGACTATTCAGGTAGCAGCTGCCTCCCCTACCCCCATCCATAGCATCTCTGTTCATCTTCAGTTAGCGTAGTTGAGCTAAGAGATATAGAAATGTAGCCTGGCACTGGTGGCTTATGCCTGTAATCCTAGCTCCTCAGTGGGCTGAGACCTGGAGAATGGTGGTTCAAAGCCAGCTCAGGCAAAAAGGTTTGTGAGTTTCCATCTCCAACTAGATGCCTAAAAGCATGTCTCATAAGTGGAAATGCCATGTGTGAGTATGTGGCCTTGACTTCAAGCCCCAGTTTACCTCCCCCCTCAGAAAAAAAGAAATAGAGTAATGTCACCAGCTGCCCCAACGTGTCATTTCAAGGTGGAAATTAAATACTATTCTCAGCCAGGTGCTGGTGGCTCACGCCTGTAATCCTTGCTACTCAGGAGGCTGAGATCTGAGGTTTGCAGTTCAAAGCTGGCACAGGCAAGAAAGTCCGTGACACTCCAATAAACCACTCAGAAAACTGGAAGTGGCGCAGTGGCTCAAGTGGTAAAGCGCTCGCCTTGAGCTGAAGAGCTGAGGGACAGCATCAAGCCCCAGAACTGACAAAAACAAAAACAAAAACAAAAAAAACCAACCAAACAAAAAAAAACTATTCTCTCTAAGCACTGTTAGGCGCTCCCTTGTAGTGTCATTTCATGAAACATTTAGGAATCTGACTTGGAAAGTAATGTACTCTTTATCTGACTTTTGTAACTATGACTCCTCTGTTCATCACATTTATAATAACTATAAAAATTTCAGTAAAAAAAGAATCTGTCTTGGGGGCTGGCATACACACTTGTTTAGCATGCAAGTTCTGTTAGTGAACACAGCACACTCGCACGCACACACAAACCTGACCTGGAAGCCTGCTCTGAGGCAGATGCTGAGCTGAGTGTTAAGGGTGAGTCTAGGATAAGTCCTGGCTCTTCAGGAGCTTCTGGTCATTCTCCAGTCCTTCAGTGAAGACAGTTGCCTTGCTCTCAAGCTTTCAGGTTAGCACAGTGCCCTGTCTTCGTTAGAAGGTATTAATTTAATATTCACCTAGTCAAGTGACCAGTGGTTACATATAGACCTTAGGTTGAGAGCTAATACATGGCATTTTGGGTGCTGCGTTTAGTGAGTGTTCTCCCCTAGTCTTGTATTGATGACCCT
This sequence comes from Dipodomys merriami, assembly GCF_024711535.1. Taxonomy (NCBI): domain Eukaryota; kingdom Metazoa; phylum Chordata; class Mammalia; order Rodentia; family Heteromyidae; genus Dipodomys; species Dipodomys merriami. The sequence continues at coordinate 684,824 of NW_027202383.1, forward strand.
GGAAGGTAGGCATCCTTCCCATTCTGCTGATGAGCAGTGGCTCTCATAGGACTGACTTTCCTGGGCCACACCGCCAGTGATGGAAGGTAGCTGGAACCTGAGTTTCGGCCTCTAGGCCTGTGTCTCTCCCGCTGGGTCCTTGCCCACTGTACAGCAGCTGGAACAGGGAGCAGACCCATTTCGGTGGGTCTGGTGTTGGGAGGGGTTATCAGGGATAGAAATACAGTGGCCAGGTCCCTGCTTCTCCCTGTCCAGGGACACCTTGTGGGAGTTCACGTGGCTGACCTGGTACACCACATCTGTCATTTTAGATGCCTTTGGGCTTTGGGTTTTGTCCCTTTTAATTAAAGACAAACCACTTTATTGCTCTATTTCTTAGTGGCCACTAAATAAATCATCAGATGTGTGAGTACTGGGCTGCAGTGGAAGGCATTAATAATGCAACACCCTGAAATAGACTTTCGTTTTTTCAGCTTGCCAAGAATATTGGGAATGCAGGCTTCAATGAGATCATGGAGTGTTGCCTACCAGCTGAGGACTCGGTAAAACCCAACCCTGGCAGCGACATGTGAGTATTGCTCTTGGCCATTCTCGTTTTCTGAAAGATTGGCCCTTTCCTTGAGCTGAGGTCGGGTAGCAGGTTTGGGGTATTTCTATTGTCAGTTGTTGTCAGTTTAAGTGTTGGTTTGTGTGTGTGCACGTGTGTGTGTGTGTGTGTGTGTGTGTGTGTGTGTGTGTGTGTGTGTTTATTTACTGGTTGAGCTCAGGGCCTGCACTCTGTTCCTTAGCTTTTTTGCTCAATGCTGGGAGCCACAATTCCACTTGCAGCGTTTGCTGGCTAACTGAAGTAAGAGTCTCACAGACATTCCTGCCCAAGCTGGCTTCGAACTGTGATCCTCAGATCTCAGCCTCCTGAGTAGCTAGGATTACAGCTGAGAGCCACCAGTACTGTTTCTTTTTTTGTTTCTCCATGTTTTTTCTCTTTCATGTTTTTAACCTTTTTGTGTGTCCAAATGCAAACACAGTGTGGCTGGATCTCGGGGGTGGGGCACTCAGCAGCCGCTGTGTGTGACGGCGGCGTGCAGTAGTCTGCTCACCACAGTGCATGCCCTTGGGCAGCTCCACGGCTGTTCGTGCTCTCTGGCCGTTTTCCCGCCTTTGCTTCCTGCATGAACTCTAAGCCAGGATGCCGCTGACGAGTCAACCTAGATGTGTGCTCTCACACTGCTTTCCTTGCTCGTGTCCTTGAGGTACAGTGTTGTTTCCTCCAAAAACAATGTTTGAGTGTGTTCTTAGGTTGATATAAAGCTTTCATGTCTCTCCACGCATGCATGGCCCATTGAGGCAGTGCATACAACAGGGATTTTTCTCACCAGTTTTATCAAATGTGAGTCACCTAGTCTGCACTGGGGCGGGCTGGGAAGCCAGGGGCTCATGCTGCATCTGTCCTGCGCCATAGACTCCAGGCCACTGCAAAGTGGCCTGTCCTTCCTGCAGTAGGGCTCGGGGATGTTTGCCTGGTAGGTGTGAGCGAGGCAGAAGGCAGAAAGAGCTTGGGGTCCAAGCTGGCAAGAGACAACACCTGCGTTTGAGGGGTGTGGCTGGGTCAAAATGCACTCTCTGGCAGAAGAAAGGAAAGGTTTAACAATCCATTTATTGAGACAAGTAATGCTTTCTTTGGATTAAGCCTGAAATTGAATTAGGACATGAGACATGGTGAAGCGTTTGAGTGGTTTGAGAAGTAGATAGTATTGTATGAGCCCGTGGTGAAACCATTTTGTTGTTGGGGCCACAGGCTGCAGAGCTGCAGGCTTGTATGTTCTGTTGCACTGTTGATGTAGGCGAGGTGGGGAGGATGCAAGGAGGATGTTCTGCTCCCTGGGCCGGGCCTTTCGGAGGTGTTAAAGTCAGCTGTGTTTGTAAGGATCTGTCTTACAGTGTTTCAGGCCATGCTTCGAAGCTGTGAAGACAGGATGGCCATAATCAGCTCAGGCCTTACCTGGTCCAGATAGGGCAGATTCTTTAACTTCAGTGAGCTAAGTCCCCATTTCCTCTAGTATAAAAAAGGAAAGCACGGGTAGCACACTGCCCGGAGGCGTTGGAGAAATGAGCGAGATGGTTAGCACTTAGTTGTGGTGCTCAGTGTACTAAGTTACAGGTGGAGGCTGCTCTGTTCTTCATTGTGTGGGCGACAGAGGCCACGGAAGAGCATTGCCCCACCTGCCTTGAAAAACCAGGGCCCCTCCAGTTAGGTTTCTGTGGGACTTATCCAGATGTGATCGGACCTCATGTGTGTGGGAGGATCTGTTCAGCCAGGGCCATGTCTGTCCTCGCACTGCCCGCTGTGCTGGTTCGTGAGAGCTGTTTAATTGCCACTACTCCTGTTTGCAAATCTCATTGAAGGACTTGGTCTGAAATGCTGAAATCTGCATTCGCTTTGAACAATGAACACAGTCATTTCTTTGCAGGCAGAGTATTTGTTCTGGGAGAAGATGATAATAAAAATTAATTCTACCTGTTTGCAATTTTCTGTATCAGTGTTTTATCTGCACCGAAGAACCCCCCCTTCCCCACCTCGACACTACTCAGATGGATGTTGACACTCCTTCTTTTTCTCAAAATAAGCATCGGTGACCAGTTTGGCGATACAAAATGCCCTCATGCTCTTGTCTTTTCTAAAACAGCTCACCCTACTAACACCTAGGCTTCACATATATTGTTTGGAAAAATTGCATATTCCTTGTGTTTATATTTCCTACCACAATATGTTGTTTGTGGAGTTAGGTAAATATTTAATGAATCAACAAGTCAGAAAGTACCCCAGCTCCGTGCCCACTTCAATTAGTGGATATTTTGCTTCTAGACAGAAAGGAATGTGCTGTTTCTAGCTTTATCTAAGAACACACCATCTGTGGATCAGTCTGTTGAAGGGCAAACCAGAGACACCCCGTGGTGGCCTGTGGAATCCCCAGATGGATTTGGAGGTGTTGAGCATGTTCAAGTAGACCACGAGAGGCCAGGCTTGCGTCTGCTCCCAGGTCAGCGCTGGGTCTGTGTCATGAAGAAGCGCAAGGGAAGCTCCTGTTGAACACCAGATGGGTCGTCTGTGGTGCTCACTGCCGTCCTCCACAGGCCTCAGATAAACAGGCGGGGAGAGTACACTTGGCAGCCCGATGCCAGAGCATGGTGAGGGTTACACAGACATCCTGCCATGCATGGACTGGAGCCGGCTTCAAGAGGACTGAGACCCAGAACAGATGTATAATCCACTAAAAAAGAGAGAGAGAACCAGGTGCTGTGGTACATGCCGCCACAGAGCCTCCTTCAGGAGTGGCAGTAGGAGGTTCTCAAGTCCAAGGTCAGCCCAGACCTCATGGTGAGACCCTCTATCAAAACAACAAGCCTGGCACTGGTGGCTCACACCTGTAATCCTAGCTACTCAGGAGGCTGAGATCTGAGGATCACGGTTCAGAGCCAGCCTGGGCAGGAAGAGCTGTGAAACTCTTCAATGAACCACCAGAAAACCAGAAGTAGCACTGTGGCTCAAGTAGTAGAGCACTTGCCTTAAACTGAAGAGCTGAGGGACAGTGCCCAGGCCCAGAGTTCAAGCCCCACTACCAACAAACAACAACAACAACAACAACTACCAGGGTATGGGATGTACCTCACTAATGGAGTGCCTGCCTAGTATTTGCAAGACCCTGTCTTCTGTTTTCCAGCATGGAGATTGTGGAGGGAGGGGTAGAATTCACCCATCTCCACATCCAATTTGTGGAGGTCACAATAACTGCCCCACTGAAGATGGGTAAATCCTGACTGGTGACTTCACAAGAGCACCCTCTCTTTGTTGAATGGGCTACCCTGAAAGTGCCCCCCTCACACATACATAACACAACACAGGCCTTCATCTAGGTCCCCAGGCATCACCTGCCAGTGAATTAGGGTCCTCCCAGGTCGCCTGCCTGAGGTTCCCCCTCTGGGCTGCATTGCGCTTGGCTGTGAGGAGGGGAAGGAACCTTGTGGGAGTGCTGTGGGAGCCAGGGGACAATGTCTGCTCACTTCCATGGGGAGTTCTGTGGCTAGTTAGCACCCTGCTGACAAATACCATGCCTTAAGGTAGGCGCTGCAGGTGACAGGCTGAAATGAGAGAGGTAGGCTCTGCAGGTGACAGGCTGGGTGGGGCTGGAAAAGAGAGACACACAGGATGATTAAAAGAGCCAGAGCACAGGGTCTGGCTGCCCCTGGAATCTCCACACTGCGTGAAACTCAGCTGCTGAGGTAGAGTGGCCAGATAAGATGCCTCTCTGTCCACATGACCTAGCTCAGCTGTCCAAGAGCCACTATGGGTGCTGAGAGAGCTCCACCCAGTGTCTGGTCTGGGATTCACCCACTGTGGGTGCTGAGAGAGCTCCACCCAGTGTCTGGTCTGGGATTCACCGTGTGGTCCCATCCTGGATTGGCTTATTTCCGGGGATCCCTGGTGGACAGGCTCTGCTTGCACTGGGAGTTCCCTTCTCAGGCTTGGACACCTCACTGGGGGAGAGCAGGTTTTTTAACACAGACCTGGGGCAGGGATAGGAAAGTCCACAGCTGCGCCAGCAGCCACAGGCCCTGTGAGGGACGCAGCCAGCAGGAGTGGGTGCGTTTGCAGTGTGTAGGTCTCACCTCTGGAGAGGAGGGGTATTGGGGGAGTGGCTCTCAACCTTCTGTGAGCACTGAGAGTCCCAGATTGCCTGGCCCAACCCCTAGATCCTGGCTTCTGGAAACAGAGTATCTACATCTTCAAATCCTGGGTGGTCTGTGGCTCAGGGTTAAAAAAGTACTACAGCAGGTACTCAGTGAGAAGGCAGAGAAGCATTCCCACCACTTTTCCCCGGAGCCTGGAGGGCAGAAAGGAGAGGTGCAGGGCTGGCTGCCTGGGGCATCAGGTGGAGGCCAGTCCTGCTTCTCTCGCAGGGGTGGAGTCCCCTCCTCTCCCCTCGCCTGAAAACCTAGAGTTGCCCACGCTTGAATCCAGTGCACAGCCACTGTGTCCCCGCACTACTGAGGGCTTTGTGAGTGAGCGGTGTCAAAACAGCTGAGGTGGGCTCAACCCTGGTGTCAGGGGACGTGAGCGGGGCCTGAACTGAGAAGGACTGACCAGTTCCTGTGCACCTGGCCACCCGAGCGTTTCTTCATTCACAAGGACAGCCATAGGAGGTGGAGCTGGTGGGCTCAGAACGCTGTGCTCACGGCCTCAGTTCTGCCACAGCCCCGATCCGGTGGCCGTACGGGTCCACGACTCTCACCCACAGGTGAAGAGTCCCCCCACATGCCACAGTAACACAGTGGGACGTGGTAGAATTCTAGGGTCTACTGACTGCCCTGTCAGCATGGACTGTCGCCTGCGGGCAGCTCAGGCCCTTTGTCCATTCCTCAGATAGTGGCAGCTGGAGTTACTCCCTGACATTCCTGACTAGTAGCTTCTTTAGAACTTCCTGTGCCTGTTTTCATGTCATTGGAATTGCAAAGCATCAGTCCTAGCACTTCGCAGTCTAAAGACGCTTTTGAATGTTCTACCTAGGTTAACTCACCGCTTCAGTCACTGTATACAGGATCCACCACGCACATTTTCACAAATAAGAAGACTTGAAGCCGTAAGAGAATAAAATCTGTTTAAAGTTCAAACTATCAATACTCAGTGAGAGTGGGATTTGAATCCTGGCCCCTCCATACCCACTTCTGCCCCCCATTCAAGTTCTTTAAGTAGGGTAGAGTCTGAGTACAATGTCATAAAAAAATTATTTTATTGTAAAGATGCTGTACAGGGTGGGGGTTACAGTTACATGAGTAAGGTAATGAGTACATTTCTTGTTGAGTGTTGTTACCCCTCCTTTGTTGTTCTCCTAATATCCTTTCCTCCCTCACCTTCCCCACTCCTCCCCCCAAGTTGTAAAGTTCATTTCCAACATAGTGTCCTGTGAGTATCATTGTTGCAATGGGTCATCCTGTAGAAAACTAAAGTTAGGTTCTTATATATCACCCTGCACCAGAATCAACTCCAAATGGATCAAAGACCTCAAAGCAAAATCAGACACCCTGAAAACAGTACAGGAAAGAATAGGAGAAACTCTAGGGCTCCTTGGCACAGGCTGACATTTTCTTAATAAAGACCCAGAAACACAACAAATCAAAGGTTGGACAAATGGGATTACATGAAACTGTAGAGCTTCTGCATGGCAAAGGACATAGCTAGCAAAATCAATAGAAAACCCATGGATTAGGTGATCTTCACTAGCCATACAACAGAAAGCCTACAGATTGGGAGATCTTCACTAGCCATACAAGGGCCTCATCTAAAATATTCTTAGAACTCAAAAAATTAAATTCCCCAAAAACAAATCCTCAAAGAAACAACTGCCCCATTAATAAATGGGCAAAAGACTTAAAGAATGACTTCTCTGAAGAGGAAATAAGAATGGCCAGTAGACATGATGCCATTTAAAGACCAGAAAAAGAAGACAGTAGAATTGGCTCACCTGACAGTAAGCACCTTTCATGCCAGGCATGGTGTCCACAAGGTGTGTGCCCTGTTGGGTGGGCAGGGAGGTCAGCAGGAGGAGGCTGGAGCAGAGTGCCTGGCCAGCCCAGGGATGGCTGTGGGAGGAGTGTGGGCCACAACACAGCATGCCCAGAACAAGATGGAGGTAAGAGAGGCCTCCAAGTGCAGGGTGGTGGGGACGGAGCTCAGGACTTCAGGTGGGGCTATGGCAGGCAGGCAGAACGTGAGGAGATCGTCCTCTGCTGGCTGCCTTATGACTTCACTGAGTGACGCCCAGGACCGCTGTGCAGGCTGAGAACATGGAGACCTGAGGCATCCTGGGGGCCTCGGTGCGTAGATGCTGTGGCTCTGGAACGGGGCCATTCTGTGTGGCCCCCGGTGCAGCCGAGGAGCACGGGCAGGGTTTCTGAGGTGGCTGTAGATGAGAGGAGATGCTGGGTGGATCGTGGACGGGGTCCTCATGATTTACCCGGCCATCCCTTCTGGTTGCAGGAACACCAGGAAGGGCTACATTGTGGCCAAGTACATTGAGAGGAGATACTCGCGGAAGAAGCACGCGGATAACGCGGCGAAGCTCCACAGCCTTTGTGAGGCTGTGAAAACCAGAGACATTTTTGGATTACTCCAGGCTTATGCTGATGGCGTGGACCTTACGGAAAAAATCCCTCTGGCTAATGGACATGTAAGCGTGGCTGCTGCGTGTATACGTGAAGGATGGGGGCGGGGCCACGGCAGTGCAGTCCGTCATGTGATTCCCCCAGAGACGCCACTGGTGGCTTCTTTTTCGTTTGGTTATTCATTCCCAAATAATCCCACAGGTTGAGCATTCTTAGCCTAAAAGCTTGCGACCACCAATGTTTTAGTTTTTTTTCCTCCTGGGGGGAAGCACACAAATCTGAGCTCCTGTGTTTCATGTGCACTTTGCTCGCATGGCACGAAGGTCATCTTTGTTCAGTGACTGTAGCTGGCGTTCCTGTGAGTCACTGCCACGCTTCTTAGTTCAGGCGTGGAGTTTGCCACGCGTGTCCTCAGCGCTCAAGTTTTGGATTTTGGAACATTTTTGGGAGGGCCTAGAGCTTTTGGGATTAGAGATGCTCAACCTGTACACTTATTTATGGGGTACAGTGTGGTGGGGTGATAGGTCCGAAGTCGGGCAATCAGTCTATCAAGTGATATACCCTCAAGTACTTGACTTTTTTATGGCGAGCACACTTTAAATCCACTCTTAAGTGTGGTGTATTTTGGAATCGGTGTATTTTGGAATCGTCCGTTAGTATTAACTGCAGTCACTGTGGGGTGGCCAGACCTCCAGGAAGAGCAGAACTTTCATGTGTGTGTTTATTCTTAAGCCACAAGTGTGACACCAGGCTGGAAAGGCAGCTGGTCCTGAGGCTGAGGGGAAGCTGCTTTCTCAGAGGCTGCGGGCCCGAGAGGGAGCACTCTTCCATGAGCAGGTTTAGGGGGGGCTCACGCTTGTACGGGGAGCCTGATCACAGTGAGCCTTGGAGCGAGGGGCCCTGCGGTGAGGGAGGACCCTGACGGGCTCTCCTTCCACCTGTCCCTGGCTGTCTCCAGAGGGGCTGGGGGAACCGCCCCAGCATCCTGCGGGGACTCAGGAATAGGTCTGCAGTAAAGCAGCAGCCCCAAGGAGCTGCTCCTCCACATTCCCCACAGGCATGCACTCAGTGCCCAGCGTCTCCCAGGGCTAAGTTCCTAGGACTAGTTTTATCCCTCATTGGTGCTCAGCTGAGTCCTCTCAGCCCTGTGCCAAACTCTGCGGAGAGGACAGCACATGGAGCAGCGGCATCTTTCTCCAGCTGGCTGGCACACCCCTCCCGGCTGTGGGCCAGTGCCTCGCAGGTTCCAGGGTTCTGTTCCTCCCCCTCTCCGGGGAGAATGCAAGCCCACCGTCCAGGTGAGCGTGCCCAGCATTGTGCTGTGCCACTGCATCCAGAGGACAGAGCGGCTGGGTTGATGGAGAGGCGACAGCTCACCCTGCCCATGCTTCCTGTGCCTTTCCTTTCTCAACCTACTTGCCCGCCTGCAACAACCTCCGTTTGTCATTTACCAAGCGTGCCTTCAGAGCTGCGTGGCATTCACATCCACATCCTGCTCTGTTAATTAAGAATAAAAAGCCTGAACCTGTTTTAAAAACACATTTCTTTTACTCCAGCAGCAGGTAGAGGAATTGGAGTGTAGGAGGCCTGGGGAAACCTTCTGGATGCTTTGAATAGGACATTTACTTGTAAGCAACACCTCATACCATTGATGCAGGGACGGGGGCGTAGTGACCGAAAGGGCTGGGCTGCGAAGCCCCTGGATTTCTCTCTTTATTTTCCTTGGAATAAGGAGTCAGGTCAGACTAATTTGCCCCTTTTGGGTGGTCTGTGGAGACTGAGGGGTACTCCGTAGGGATGAGGCTTTGGGAGAGATCAGGCGTACGGTTTCACTTTGTGGTCCTGCTGGAGAGCCCCGCCGAACTCTTCAGTGTCTTGGCTTGTTTTCCAGGAGCCGGACGAGACGGCTCTCCACCTTGCTGTCAGGTCCGTGGACCGCACTTCGCTTCACATAGTGGACTTCCTGGTTCAGAACAGGTGGGTGTAAACGAAGGGGGCACGTATTCTAGCTCCCTGAGACTTCCGAGGAAGGGGCAGGCACTCTGCTACATGAATTGGATTGCCAAGATGCTCACGTATTTGGGGGACACATGGATCACGGGACAAAAACCGTGCCGCCAGGTGGGAGGCGTTCCGTCACCGCCCTCCCAAAGCCCAGCAGTGAGAGGGCAGGGCTCTGTGTGGTTGGTATCTTGCAAGGATGTGGGACTCTGGAGTGACGGAGCCGCTGCTGAGCCGGGAAAGCAGGCCATGTTTGGCACCACCTGGGCCAGGGCCCTTATTCCCAGCAGGATGTCTCAGGCTATGGAGAGGGGTGGCGGGACTAAAGATCCATGCATTCGCCGCTGGTCCAGGGCAGAGAACTAACCCAGACCACCAGCTTATGGGCCTTTTGGGCTAGGAAGCTTTGACCAGAAGAGGCCGTCTGAGGTGTGCTCAGCCTGCCACAGGCCAGGACGCCCTGTAGTTGGAGATGGGCTGCTTCATGCATGCTCCCTGCCTGGGCGAGCTGAGGCCAGACTTCAGGACCCTCCATGCTCATTGTGACTCCCTGATCATGGTTTGGAGAGGGGCTGGCTAACATCTACCAGTGCTAAAAGTCCTGGGTTCCCTCCTCGGCACCGACCCGCGCCAGAGAGGGAACAAGGGCTGTGTGGACATTTGGTAAATATTCCTGCCTCCCCTTCATATACATTCTTCAGAGTGGGAGACAGTAAAGGACAATTCTGGATAGAAGGGATAGCAGTAGAGAATGGACTTGAAAAGTTGACTTGTGCTGGGGAGAATAGCTTAGCAATAGAGGCCAAAATATCCCCCCAAATGAGAAGCGTGGAAAGGAGTGCTTTTCCTGACACCATGCCGTGGCAGATTCTCCTGCAGGGACAGTGGTCACTTCTGCGTCCGCTTGTCTGTCTAGGGCACAAGACCTTCTGTCCCTCAGGGCCAGTGGCACTGTGCAAGGCCAGGCCGATTCACAGCTGCGAGTGCATGCGGTCTGAAGGGGTAATCTAGCTTATTCTTTATTACGTATGAGAATCTTTTGAAGTCTCCTTCCCACTCGGACCATTCCATGCCGTAGGTTTGAAGCAGCTACCCAACTCTAGACTAGAAAAGTAGCTTATCCCTCCCTGGTGGGAACATTAATTAATAAACTGAAAAAAAAAAAAGTACCTGTAATCCTAGCTACTCAGGAGGCTGAGATCTGAGGATCCCAGTTCAAAACCCTCCTGGGCACGAAAGTCCATGAGACTCATTTCCAGTTAACCACCAGAAAACTCGAAGTGGTGCTGTGGCTCAAGTGGTAGAGCTTTAGCCTTGAGCTGAAGAGCTCAAGGACAGTGCCCAGGCCCAGAGTTCAAGCCCCATGACTGACAACAAAACAACAACAACAAAAAAAAAAAACTGAAAAAAGGTGTGCCCTGTCCTCTGGTGGAGCAGGCTGGGCGGTGAGCACAGCGTCCCGCACTGCGGGTGAAGGGGAAGAAGCCAAGTCCCAGGCTTTCCTGGGCAGCTGCCTCCCAGCCTCCGCTCAGAGCAGCTCAGCCACACAGGCAGGCCGGGGCCCCACATGGGGGATGGATGGTGGCTTGCCTCACCCTGGGTGGGGACCAGTTAGAGCACTCTCCACTCAGGGGCTCTGAGTGCTGGCGGCCTGTCTCATGCACAGGCCCACATTCCCTTTCCTGTTAGGACAGCACCCAGCCCTCTGATCTGTGACTGTTTTCTGTCTCTGTCTCTGTGCTGGCAGTGGGAATCTGGATAAGCAGACAGGCAAGGGCAGCACCGCCCTGCACTACTGCTGCCTGACCGACAATGCTGAGTGCCTGAAGCTGCTCCTACGGGGAAAGGCTTCCATCGAGATAGGTGAGTGGCCTGGCCGCACCCACAGTGTGGACGTGGGCCACCCTGGTCCCCTCCCTGCCTGTCCTGCAGGACTCCTGAGCCTGTGTTTGACAAGCAGTGCCCTCTGTCTGTGGCATAGACTGTGTCTGCTCAGGAAGGCCAGGCCGGGGCTAGGAGCCGAGCTGATGGGGCAAACCTCGATGGTGCTGGGAGTGGTAACCTCACCATCTCTTGAGATCCCACTGAGCCCTTCCTTGGCTTTGGGTTTTAGATGGCTTACTTGGGGGAGATAACTGTTCCTGCCCCTCCATTTATTGACACATGAGGGACCCTGATCTTGCCTGGCTTTGTCCCTTGCTAGGTCCTAGGGCCTGTGGTGAGGCAGTGTGACCAGGCGTCCAGCATCTGTTGGTTCCCGAGGAAGTATTTGGGGAGAACTGTTGTTCAAAGGGGAAAGAGTAGAAAAAGACCTACGTTTTCCTGAAAGCTGTGCTTCTTTTAAAAATTAATAATCATGAGGGAGGGATGACACCGTCCAAAAAGAACTCTACTCATTACCTGATTTGTGTAACTGTAACCCCTCTGTATGTCGCCCTTATAATAACCATAAAATTTTTTTAAGTTAATAATCATCTCTCATCGAAGGAGACTTACGTAGAAGAAAACACAGGTTTCAAATGGATAGGCTGCGTAAAGGTTCATTTCATTCAGGTGCACGGGCCCGGGTCCCTGCTCTTGGTGAGCGGCTGGGGCCAGCCTGTAGTTTAGACATTGATTTTAGTTACTGCTGCTGCAGCAGTTTTATTTCCTGAACCAGCTAAAAGCCCATTTTTTAAAATCAGAGCTTCTCTACTTAGCCGTGTCCTGCGCAGTCACAAGACCCCAGCAGCCCTGCCCTGGTCACACCAAGTGGATTTCATGAGTTGTGCTCAGTTTCTTGTAGCACTGCGTTACTGTATCGTAGCCAGATTGGCTGTAGAGAGCACACCCGTGCCAGGTGGGTTGGTTGGCGTTCTGTAACTGACAGAATACTTGAGAAAAGCAACTTCTTGGAAGAAAGATTTGTGTTGGCTCCGAGGTTTCTTCAAGGGCAGCTGGCTCCATTGCTCTGAGCTTGGGGTGAGGCAAGGGCACGGTGGAGGCATGTGAGGAGGAGGAGGCTGCGCTCATGGCAGCCAGGAAGCAGGGGGTGAGGAGGGGAGGGGAGACACACCCTTTAGTAGCGCACCGGTGACCTACTTCCTCCTCCTGTCCTGCTGGCACCTGATCAGCTGTCACTGCTCAGCACTGCCACCTGCAGGGGACCAAGTCTGTGGTACACAGGGACATTTCTTAGCCAGACCATAATACTGGGCTTTGCCTTGTCTCCTTTCCTCTCGACATCTAGCAAATGAGTCAGGAGAGACGCCCCTGGACATTGCCAAGCGCCTCAGGCACGAGCACTGCGAGGAGCTGGTGAGTCCCTGCTGTTTGGACAGCGGCAGTGAAGGCCCCCCTCCAGGGGGAGGGTTTCCTCCAGCCTTGGCTCAGGAGCAGATCTCCAGGGTGGGACAAGCTAAGTAAGCATCTGACCTGAGGAAAAGGAACAGGAAGTCTGCAGAGCAGGAGCTCCCCCTGGTGGTGAGATTTGAACTTGAGTTATATGTGCTGCATGTTGAACAGAGGCTGAGCAGCCAGCCACCTCCTGTGCTCAGGCACCCCGAGTGCGGGCTCTTTATCGCATGCCAGGCTGGCCTTCCTGTTTTGTTCCTTCACCAGAAACCCTGTGGTCTCCTGGCATCTTCCTCTTCTGTTCTGTGTGAAGAGAGACGGTGTGGATGGTGCAAGGAGCCTCCAGGAGCTCCTGGGTGGGCAGGGCTGGGTTCGCAGGACTCTGTGCCCACTGCACATCCATACCCCCAGCTGTTCTCGCTTGTGAATCTAGTCACTTCCATTGCTCTGCAAAGGTGGTTGCGAGAATTACTGTTGAGCTCTGTAAAGTAATTGGCCCAACATGAGGGCCCAGTCAATAGAACTATTAATAATAAATGCTGTACAAGTGTAGGATAAGTAACAGATACTATCCTAGACACTTCCCGTGAACTCATTCAGTCTTTGTGACCATGACATAGTTTCTGTGGTGTCCCCATTGTACGGATGAGTCAGCAGACACAGAAAGGGGTGACGAATGATCTTCCCCAACGTCATAGAGTTACTTTGTGGTTCTAAGGAACTTAAAACCGTATGGTGACCTTCTACACTGAATGTAATGAATTAACTTCTGCACATTCAGAATGGAAGTGGCTATTTACTTCCTTGGGTGAATAGAGGACATAGTCACTCATCATTTTCTGTAGGGCTTAATTTTCTTATTTTCTATGACTAATGTCACAGAAGGCTGAGTTAACAGTGAATGCATTCCTTCCCCCAAGGTGTGAAGTATACAAGTCAATGCTTCTGGACAGGTGGCCGCCCTCTGGGTCCCAAATCCCCCTTGCCTGTGCACAGTTCTTTATAGTTTACAAAGCACTTGCTGGCTGTATGGGGTCTGAATGTCAGGTTGTCCTGTGAGTGACTCGGCAGGAGGGCTTCCCCGAGACCCAAGGAGTCAAATGAGCTTGCCTTGGACAGAATTGCTTCTTGCGGGACCCTCCTCCCTGGCCTTCGGCCTCTGTGGGTCTGGCCTCCCTGTGGGTGCCCGCCCCGCCTGGATGACTAACTCCATGGGTAGCAGCCGTGACTGTTCCTCCTCCCCACAGCTGACCCAGGCCTTGTCCGGAAGGTTTAATTCTCACGTGCATGTCGAATACGAATGGCGACTCCTTCACGAGGACCTGGATGAGAGCGATGATGATGTGGACGAGAAATTGCAGGTGTGTGCAGGGGTCCTCCAGTAAGCGCTTTGCTGAGCTTTGTTTGGAGCAAGCTGGGTCCCGGCCTGCAAGGAAGGCAGAAGCTGTTTTATAGAAAAGGCAGTCAGGGGACTTTGTGTGTTCATTGACCTCAGTAGGTTTGGGGTTCATCTGTCCCCCGTGTTCCCTGCTGCCTCCAGCTCTTGTGAGGAACGGCTACTATGTAGTAGTCATAGGCACTGCCGGCCTTTGACACCTCAGGAGAGGAGAAGCCGGGGAAGGGAAGCCCATTTAGCACAATGGAGGTGAGGTCAGCAAGGTTAAGTCACTTGGCGTCCAGCTCGTAGTTCATACTCTGAAGCTGATGTTTCAAATGGGAATGGGATCTGAGTTACCTGCGCTGTGGCTCTGTGCATCACTTTCCAGTGAGGCGCACAACCTTTTGGTAGAGCTGGGGTGAGCATTCTCTTAAAGATAGTAAATGTTTTAGATTCTAAGTGTAACTTTTCGGGGTATTTGTTTATTGTGGTATTGGGGATTGAACTCAGGACCTCATGCTGGCTAGGCAAGTACTCTACCACTTAATCCACACCTGCAGCCCTGAAATTCCAGGGTTTGTTTTTTTGTTTAGTTGTATTGTTGTTTTTGTTGTTTGGGTCATGGGGCTTGAACACAGGGCCTTGGCATTGTCCCTGAGCTTTCTCACTCTTTGAGCCACAGCAGCACTTCCGTTTTCTGGTGGTTAATTGGAAATAAGAGTCTACTCAGGCTGCTTCAAACCACAATCCTCAGATCTCAGCCTTCTGAATAGCTAGGATTGCAGGTGTGAGCCACTGTGCCTAGCAAACTTCTGTTTTTATTACAGTTACTCACCCAGAATGGCTCAAAAGCAGCCACAGACAGTATGAAATGATGGGCAGGCTGTGGCTCCTTGAAACCCTCGTTAAATGGAGGCTGTGGGGGCCCAGAGGCCAGGATTTGCCGTCTCCCGGGTTAGAGGAAGCTCCAGAGTTCATGGGAAGGCGGGAGGAAACATTGATGTGCCCTGAGTAAGGTGGAGGTTGTGTGTGGCTAGCGGGATAGAGCCGCCTGTACCTAAAACCTGAAACACAAGGCAGCGTGTTTGGGAAGGAGGTCTTGGGACAGAGCACAGGTAAGTGGGGAGAACTCTGGCTATTGAGATGGAACGGATTTTCTCTGAAATCCTCAGAGTGGACAGTTGTATGTCCAGGCTTTCTGTGTGTGTGTGTGTGTGTGAATTACAAGAGGCAAGAAGAGTGTGTCTTTAAAATCTGTGGCTCTCATGCAGCAGTTTAAGTCCCAATTAAGAGTCTAAACGAGCCCAGGCTGAGCAGAAGTGGCACACATGAGGTGTGCGTGTGATAAGATGTGTGTCTGAGTGTTGTACGTGTGACTTTTTCACAGCCAGAAGCCATATCTCCATCTCACAACTTTGCTCCACTTTCTTGTAGCCAAGTCCCAATCGGCGGGAGGACCGGCCGGTGAGCTTCTACCAGCTGGGGTCCAGCCAGCTCCAGCCCAGTGCTGCGTCTTTGGCCAGAGATGCCGCAAACCTTCCCAAGGACAAGCCGAGGGGCTTTGTGCCCAGCATCCTGCAGAATGAGACCTACGGGGCCATCCTCAGCAGCAGCCCGCCTCCATCCCAGCCCACCGCCCCCAGCACCACCAGCGCCCCCCCACTCCCACCCAGGAACCTTGGCAAAGGTATGCAACTTAGTGGTCCCCTGTGAACAGGTGGAAGGATTGGTTGTGAGCTTTTGGGGTGGGGGGTTATAGCGGCTTCACCCCAAACTAGGTGACATTTAGGTTATTTATCTTGTGGTTACTTTGTTTGTGTATGGGATCCATTTCTTCTTACAGGAATCCTTTATTCTTACGATGCCATAGTGGTGGAGATGTTGGTGCTTTCTTCTGTGGCAGAGGTTGTGGTCTAGTTCACGCAGAGCTACACCCGCAAGCCAGGGCAGCATGTGGTTTGGAGCAGCAGGGTCTCAGTCTCCCTACCTTTCCGACTTGCTATCCTCCTCATGTCTTGATTTCTCCTGTTCTCTTTTCTCCTGCTGCGTCTGGGGCTGCTGTGGAATCTGCAGCTACTTCTTATCTCTATTGATCCAGGTGAAATGAAGAATGAGATACTCGTTCCGAGAGCAGTGCTCAGCTTCACTGTGAAAAGCAAAATTGTCCTGTGGGCCTTTCTGATGCTTTTCAATTCAGAAAGCTGGCTGTACTTGGTTGTTCTGTCCAAACGGTTCAAGTTCAGCAGGGATTTTGTTGTTGTCGTTGTTACAGATACAGAAATGTTTTACAGACATGGACAAGTAGTTGATCCAGTAGTGAAGCTCAGCTGGCCATGGAGCCTCCTGAAACCAGGCCCGCTGGGTTCCAAGCAGTGGTCCTTGGGACTTTCTGGGGCAAGGAGGGGGTTGCTCAGGCTTTGTGGGGGCCTGGAAAGGACAAGAGCCTCTGCAGAGCTGGGCCCCAGTGCCATGGCTGTTGTGAGCTGCTGATGGTGTAGAAGTCTCAGCACGAACGGTTCTCAGGCTGCCTCTGAAATTTGGGAAGGGGAGCGAGGTCTTGGCTGGAAGAGCAGCTGGAGTGGTGAGCGGCTGTGTGCTCTCGCATTGCCCAAGTCCCTGCCCTACTGCCTGGCTATTTCAAGGCTCTGCCCAAGTACTTGGGCCCAGGGGAGTCATGACCACCCTGCCCTGTGGGGCACTGCACCAGCAGCCTCAAGAGCACACACAGAGCAGGCGCCAAGCCCCGTCCGTACTCTCTGCTCCATGCCTGGGCCTGCTGAGGCCACCCTGGACAAGGAAGGCAGGCTTGTCCTCGACTCCCCTTCTCCGGGCTGGCCAGGGCAGTGCAGGTTCCTAGAGGGCCTCTCCCTGACTCTTCCCTCCTGCTCCTGGAGATGTCAGTGGTGAAGGGCCTGAGTTAAGTAGACCGGGCATCTTGTGCTTGGTGGCGCCCTGTGCAGCCGATTATGGAGGAGAGACTTGGTTTTGCGTCTGGATGGTTTAAGAGGGAACAGAAGCTCTTTGCCTTGACTTCCTGGAATTAGAGTCTGCAGTTTCTTATTCTTTTTGCCATTCTTCTCTTTAGCTTTCTTTCTTTCTCTTTTTCCTTTTTCTTTTTACTGGTCCTGGGGTTGGAACTCTGGGCTTAGGCTGCTTTTTACTCAAGGATGGTGCTCCTTGAACCACAGCACCACTTCTGACTTTTTCTGACTAGCTTATTGGAGATAAGAGTCTCACAGACTTTCCTGCATGGGCTGGCTTTGAACTGCAATTCTCAGATCTCAACCTCCTGTGTAGCTAGGATTACAGGCATGTACCACCAGTGCCCGGCTTAGCGTTACTTCTTCTTGAGATGAGATAGATTGCACCTCTGCCCTCCTTCTGTGTTCCCCACACCAACTCCAGACTTGGTGTGGAGCTGGGTAGACAAGGTGACAGTGTATCTCATGCTCACCCAAGGAGGGGGTGCACAGGCTCTCTCCTGACCAGTGCCTGGCCTGGGTGGATGTGGCCTGTTTGCACACCAGGCTTGCCCTGTCCCCCCACCTGCCCCTGTGCACAGCTGTGGAACTGGGTCACAGCTGTGCATCTGCATGTAGAGCACACTGAGTGAGAAAGCTCAGGGCAGGGGTGTGGCAGAGGAAGGACTGTGACCAGGGAAGACTCATCTCATTTATGGGCCATGAACCTGCTGGGTCATCTGTGCCAACCTCCCAGAAATGTTGGGAGGCAGTCGAGAGCACAAGTCTCCTCGTGTCTGGTCCCTCTCCCCCCAGGGACCTCTGCTGGGCACACCTGGGCGCCTTCCACGTGATCCCTTAGAAGTATGCTCTGGGCGGGTAGGATGAGCGCGAGTTGCATGGGCCCCAAACATGGTGCTCAGGGGGAACACCTGTTGTGATTTATTCCTCTTTTCAAATAGTGAGTTTGAGAAACAAGATCAGGAATCTAAATGTTTACCATTAAATTGAAAAAGCCAGCAAGAAGGTTCTCAGTGGCATCTTTGGTTTAGTGTGTTATCAGTGTCTGCCTTCCAGATAACGTGAGACAAAAGGAAGGTTCAGGGTTCTATTTGCTGTTCTAGAAGGGTCATATTGACCTTCTTGTAAGCGAGAGGATCAATAACGCAGTGTTTTGTTTCTGTTTTTGTTCTGTGTGTGTGCATGCGTGTGTGTGCATGCGTGTGTTTGCGTGTGTGCGTGCGTGTGGGTTTAGTTCAGACAGCCTCCTCCTCAGCTAACACCTTGTGGAAGACAAACTCTGTAGGTGTGGGCGCTGTAAGCAGGCAGCGATCTTCGTCAGATCCGCCAGCTGTCCACCCACCGCTGCCCCCTCTTCGTGTGACATCTACCAGTACGTTTTTTTCCTTTTCCTTTCTTGCCAGTGGGCTGTGTAGATCTGGAAGGCAGGGGGCGCTGTTGGCAGCCACCTGGGGAGACAGCTGCCAGGCTGCATACCTATGCAGGTGTACAGATGCCCAACGGTACACTGGTGGCCTCCGTGGCCTCCAACCCTCCCAACTCCCCTGCAAGCTCCTGTAGAACCCTCGGTATTCCCCAGTGGCTCACTCTAATCTCTTACAAAGCGTGTGAGCAGTATTTATCCTCCATTGCTCACCAACCCAGAGCTTCCATTTCCTTTAGCCAGGAGATGATTCTCCCTGGCGTGTTTTTCTCAGTGCCAGCGTGTCCTTGAAAGCCTGGGAGAAGCTTTGGTCTTGCGGCAGAGCTGAGTACCTTTTACTGTGTCAGTGAGAAGCGTGCTGGCCCCCTCCCTGCCTGCGTCCTGCTCTGCCCACTCCCAGCATCCCTAGAGTCCTGCTTCCGGAGGATGAGGCCCTCTCCTCGAACCCGAGGCTTCCTCAAGTAGTTCAAAAACAAAAAACTGTAGTACTGGCGAGCCAGGCTCGCGTGTCACGAGGCTCTTGGGACCTTCCGAGGGCCGGCAGCCTGTCCCCTTCCCTGCCTCTCGCCCTGGCACTCCCCGGATGACCTCTGTGGGGTAGTCCGCCGTTTGACTCTTCCTTTAAAATGGAAAAGGAAAGACTATATGCTCAGTCTCTTCATTTGTCCCACCCTGTGGTCCCTTTTTGGACACTAAAGACTTCTCTCCCCCGGTGGGGCCTGGGCCTCAGCGCCCACCTTGGCAGGCCACCTTCCACCTGTAAGAAGCTCCTGGCGCTCTGCTGTTGGCCACAGAGGAGGAAGGGCGCAGAGGAAGCTCACTCCGGGACTTAGCTCCATTTTTTTTTCTTTAACCACGTCTGCCCACCACTCAAGATCAGTTTGCCTCTGAGTCTTAGCCTGTGGTGGATAAAGTACAGATAATAGTAAAACCCTTACCTGTGCCCGCCTCAGACTGGACACCCAGTGTAAGTCATCGTCACGGTCTGGCTGTTCTCAGCCACCTGCTCAAATGGAGTACACCTCAGGCTGAAAGAATCCTGGCTCCAGAAGGCTCAGCTCCCCAGGGCAGAGTGTAAGCCTGGCACCAGCCCCCAGACTTCTCTGCTGACTCTCAGAGCCAAGAGCTGAAGATGGTGCCAGCCTCCCACTGGGCCTGCCCATCTGGATGCCGGCTGAGCACAGACAGGGTGCAGAACTTTGTAGTTGAGGCTCGAGCTTCCTGACGGGGTGAGACAGGAGCTCCTGCCTTCCCCTTCAGCTTCCCAGGTGAGCCCAGAAACGGCAGCAGGTGTTGCTCAGGAGGAGTGCTAGAAAGGAGTCCTTGTGGGCCAAGGCTCCGTGCTGCGAAGGCTGGGCGTGGGGTGCAGGAGGGAGGCTCACCCTGTGTTCCTTTCCTCTCTCTGCAGATCCCTTATCCTCTACACCACCCCCTCCTGTGGCCAAGACACCTGGGGTGCTAGAAGCCTTGAGCCAGCCAAGCAAGCCCACTCAGCCTGGGGCTGTGCAGAGCAAGCCCCCGCCCCTGCCGCCCCAGCCGCCCAGCCGCCTGCCGCAGAAGAAGCCTGCACCAGGGTAAGCGCGGCCCCTTCCCAGCACCGGCCACTGCCCTACGACTTGCTTTCAGGAGGCTCCAAGCAACAGTGGCCCCTTGCTTTACCACTGACGCTCCCGCTGGGCTTCTGCTATGGTAGTGTGGGAGGCCGGTGCTGTATAACTTATCCATTAGTTCTCAGGGGTCTTAAAATGGATTCTTCAAGCAGGCACCCGTGGCTCACACCCGTAACACTATAGGTATTTAGGAGGCTGAATACTGAGGATCAAGGTTCAAAGCCAGCCCAGGCAGGAAAGTCCATGACACTCTTTATCTCTAAATAACCAACAAAAAGCCAAAAGTAGAGCTGTGGCTCAAGTGGAAGAGTGCTAGCCTTGAACACCAAGCCTCAAGGACAGTGCCCACGCTCTGACTTCAGGCCCCAGCACTGGCACACTAGAAGAAAACGATTCTTCCAGGTTTTTCTCTTACCATGTTTTGTTGTTGTTGTTGTTGTTGTGTGCATGCTGGTGTGGGGCTGGAACTCAGGGCTCAGATGCAGTCCCTCACTCAAGACTGGTGCTCTCCCACTTGAGCCACAGCTCCACTTACAGCTTTTTGGCAATTAATTAGAGATAGGAGTCATGATCTTTCCTGCCACACTGGCTTCAAGATCTCAGTCTCCTGAGAAGCTAGGATGACAGATGTGAGCCACTGGTGCCTGGCTTAAGGAATTTCTGAAAATTTCTTATATATGTATGTGTGAAATCACATAACAAGTTTAGATTTTTGTTTAGTGCATACACTGGGTTTTTTTTTAAGTCCTTAAGACATGAGGCCCTTCACTATGTTCTGTCTGTGTCTCACGGGAAGGAAACCTGGAACTCGGGCCCTGCTCAGATCAGAGTGTCCTTTGCACACGCACTGGCGCCCCATAGACACAGTGACTCTCAGGCGTATGCAGTTACCACCCAGACTCCACCCATTTCAGCTCTCTCCATGTGTCCAGTAACTTCCTTTGTTCCAATTCATTGCTTTTAATTCAGATTTTTTATAGTGGAAAGTCGTTTTGTTTGTGGCAATGTTACTAAGAAGTTAAGATCTAGTACCAAGCAGAGTGCCACCATTCCCAGCAGGAGGGAAGTGCATGCATACCTACATTCCCATGTATATGTGTACATACACATCCATAGTACATGTGAATATGCGTATTTATGTTTCTTTTTTATCTTTCCGTTTCTTTATTGTTGTTTTCTTTGACAGTATTGCCAGTTGAACTCAGGGCCCTCCTCATTTGCTAGGCACTGACAAGGAACAATGCTTATTCTCATTTTCTGCTTTCCTGTATTTGTTACTTCCTTTCTAAAGGTCAGAATCCTAGAAGTCCTTTTTTAAAAAAACCAAAATAATGAATGACTAGAAGGAAGTGCTAGAACCTACATTCCTGATCCTTAAGCCAGGACTTTGCTGCTGGTCACTGGCAGCTTATATCTGTAAACCTGGTCACTCAGGAAGTTGAGATCTAGAACATCTCAGTTCAAAGCTAGCCAAGACAGTAAAGTCCACAGGACACCCTTCTCCAAAACAACCAGTAAAAGCCAGGTAAGAGGCATGGATCAAGCCAAGAAAGCCAAGCAAGACAAGCTGGGGGTCCTGAATTCAAGCCCCAGCAAAAACAAAGAAGTCCCAATTCTTCAAAGCACTTCTGTCCATGTAGGCGCTAGGGGAGAAGCTGGCATCAACCACTGGCTCCATTCCCTGTTTGGCTTGACTTGGGTCTTAGTCCTCCTGTGGAAGGAGGGGCTGAATCTTAAACTCAGACCTGACGCGTCTCTCAGGTGCATGAACCCCCGGTGCTTCTGTCCGAGGCAGTGCATGCACTCAGTTTCTCCCAGGACTGTGCATGTGTGTACCCCAGTGGTTCTTGCAGGGCCAGGGCATGTGCGGGCCTTCCCCTTTGCCCACATGCCTCAGTGCTTGGTGGTTCTGGCCGCTGGGAACTGACATGGCTGACCCAAGCTCTGCGCTTCCCCTATCCAAAGCCAGGAACTAGAAACACAGAAATAGGAGGAATGCACACGAGTATGCTGTGTTCCAACAAAATTACACTGTGAACACTCTCATGTGCCATGTACTATCCTTTTCATTTTTTCCCAACTTAATTTTCAAGTACCAGAATTACTGTTAGTGCCAGCGCCAGTGGCTCACACCTGTAATCCTAGCTACTCAGGAGGGTGAGATCTGACGATCGCGCTTCAAAGCCAACCAGGGCAGGAAAGTCTGTGAGACTCTAATCTACAATAAACCATCAGAAAAACCAGAAGTGGTGCTGTGGCTCAAGTGATAGAGAGCTCGCCTTGAGCTGCGAAGGGCTGAGGGACAGCGCCCAGGCCCAGAGTTCAAGCCCCACAACCGACCAAAAAAAAAAAATTACTGTTAGCTTGGACCAAACTGGAAAGGAGAGTGGAGACTGTAGGCTATATTTTACTCTCTTTTAAGAGAACTAATATGAAAATCCAGATTTATACCATGCTAAAATGTCCTTTACGAAGAGGACATATTGTGTCTTTCTTCCAAAATGAAACACCAGCCCTGGACTGGTGGCAAATGATTCTTAGCTTATCCAAAGGCTAGGATCTGAGGATCACGGTGCGAAGCCAGCCCAAGCAGGAAGTCCTTGAGACTCTTATCTCCAATGAACCGCCAAAAAGCCAGGAATGGAGCTGTAGTTCAAGTATAGAGTGCTACCCTTGAGCAAAGTAACTCAGAGACAGCACCCAGACCCTGAGTTCAAGCCCCATGACAGGCCAGAATGGGTGTAGGACATATTCTCACATTGCCTGCTGTGTCCTCACTCACCTTTCAGTAAGATTAAAACTAATGACCTTCTCTAGAGAGATGAGTTCATCCAGCCACCCTTCTGGGTCTCTTCTGGGAACAGGAGGAGGCTGAGAAGAGCATGCCAGGTACATCGCTTTTGACAGCCGACACCTTCTGTTCCTGCAGAAGCAGCAGGCCTGAGTTTAAGGTTCAACGGTTCCTTTCACAGAGGTCTAAGGCCCAAGCCAGGCTGGCTAATACCCAGCCCCGAGCCCAAGCCCATGCAGACAGGGGTGCTGTGGTGGAGGCCTGGGTTTAGGGTCAGGAACTTGGTGGTGATACTTCCCTCTGGCCTTTATTTGAAAAAAAAAAAAACCAAAACTCTCACACAGTGGGGAAATGAGTCTGAAAATGGTTGAAGTAGTTTATTTGCGTGTATAAAGATAGAACAGTGCTGGTGGCTCACACCTGTAATCCTAGCTACTCAGAAGGCTGAGATCTGAGGATCGCAGTTCAAAGCCAGCCCGGGCAAGAAAGTGCGTGAGACTCTTATCTCCTATAAACCACTAGAACACCAGAAATGATGCTGTGGCTCAAGCAGTAGAGCACTTTGCCTTGAGCTGAAGAGCACAAGGACAGCACTTAAGCCCAGAGTTCAAGCCCCATGACCAAAAAGGAAAAAAAAAAAGTTGTTTTAAAAAGGGAGTAGGATGGGGCAGAGTGAAAAGGGAGGGGAGGTTGAGCAGGATACATTTGTGTGTGTGTGTGTGTGTGTGTGTGTGTGTGTGTGTGTGTGTGAATACTACAATAAAACCCCCTTGTACAACTAATACAAAAAAATAAGGAGCAGAAACTTCTTGACTGTGGTGAACAACAGGAGCAAACTAGCTGTGGTGATTCACACGGCTTCCATTGGCACATAGCCAGGTTTTTGTTGTTGTTGTTTTGTTTGGCATATAGTGAATGTATAAAATTTTTTGTTTATATTGAAAAGAATAGCATGATGCCCAGGTGCCGGTGGCTCACACCTATAATCCTAGCTACTCAGGAGGCTGAGATCTGAGGATCTCTGTTTGAAATCAGCCTGAGTGGGAAAGTTATGAGACTTATCTTCAATTAAGCACTCAAAAAAAGCCAGAAGTGGACCTGTGGCTCAAGTGGTAGAGCTTTAGCCTTTAAGCAACAAAGCTTAGGGACTGAGTGCCTGAGTTCAAGCCCCAGGACCGGCAGACATATGCACCATGTGCACACAGGCATGCAAATAGAATGATGTGTATTTCCAGATAAATGGAACATAATGAAATTATTTAAAAATATTTAGCATGGGACTGGGAAGGTGGCTCAGTGGTAGAGCGCTTGCCTTGCATGCATGAGGCCCTGGGTTCGAATCCTCAGCACCACATAAGCAGAAAAAGCCGGAAGTGGCGCTGTGGCTCAAGTGGTAGAGCGCTAGTCTTGAGCTGAAGAGCCGAGGGACAGTGCCCAGGCCCAGACCAAAAAAAAAAAAAAAAATAGTGGGATGAGAGTTGATGAAATCACTGATGCATTTGCGGTTTAAGTACAGCTGTTCAGAGAGAAGAGGTTGGGAGAGACAGCCTCAGGTATCAGTAAGCCTGTTTTTCCTTCCTATAGGGCTGAGAAGCCAACCCCATTGCTCAACAAAGGCCAGCCAAGAGGACCTGGTAATGATGCCATTTGGGACTGGGCTTGATTCTGCTGGGTCCCAGGGGAACATTTCTTGGCAGGTGGTCAGCTCTACATAGGGCCTGTCCGCCCTCCAATTTCCCCCCCCCTCCCCCCTCCCATCTCCAGCTCTCCTTCCCCCCATCCAACTCCAGCTCTCCCTCCCAACTACCCTCCAGCTCTCCACCCTGCATCTCCAGCCCCCCCTCCCATCCACCCTGCACCTCCAGCCCCCCCTCCCATCCACCCTGCATCTCCAGCCCCCCCTCCCATCCACCCTGCATCTCCAGCCCCCCCTCCCATCCACCCTGCATCTCC
The DNA here is from genome assembly GCF_024711535.1 of Dipodomys merriami. Classification (NCBI taxonomy): domain Eukaryota; kingdom Metazoa; phylum Chordata; class Mammalia; order Rodentia; family Heteromyidae; genus Dipodomys; species Dipodomys merriami. The sequence continues at coordinate 709,452 of NW_027202383.1, forward strand.
AGCCCCCCCTCCCATCCACCCTGCATCTCCAGCCCCCCCTCCCATCCACCCTGCATCTCCAGCCCCCCCTCCCATCCACCCTGCATCTCCAGCCCCCCCTCCCATCCACCCTGCACCTCCAGCTCCCCCTCCCATCCACCCTGCACCTCCAGCTCCCCCTCCCATCCACCCTGCACCTCCAGCCCCCCCTCCCATCCACCCTGCACCTCCAGCCCCCCCCCCCCATCCACCCTGCATCTCCAGCCCCCCCCTCCCATCCACCCTGCACCTCCAGCCCCCCCTCCCATCCACCCTGCATCTCCAGCCCCCCCTCCCATCCACCCTGCACCTCCAGCCCCCCCTCCCATCCACCCTGCACCTCCAGCCCCCCCTCCCATCCACCCTGCATCTCCAGCCCCCCCTCCCATCCACCCTGCATCTCCAGCCCCCCCTCCCATCCACCCTGCATCTCCAGCCCCCCCTCCCATCCACCCTGCACCTCCAGCTCCCCCTCCCATCCACCCTGCACCTCCAGCTCCCCCTCCCATCCACCCTGCACCTCCAGCCCCCCCTCCCATCCACCCTGCACCTCCAGCCCCCCCTCCCATCCACCCTGCATCTCCAGCTCCCCCTCCCATCCACCCTGCACCTCCAGCCCCCCCTCCCATCCACCCTGCATCTCCAGCCCCCCCTCCCATCCACCCTGCACCTCCAGCCCCCCCTCCCATCCACCCTGCACCTCCAGCCCCCCCTCCCATCCACCCTGCATCTCCAGCCCCCCCTCCCATCCACCCTGCACCTCCAGCCCCCCCTCCCATCCACCCTGCACCTCCAGCCCCCCCTCCCATCCACCCTGCATCTCCAGCCCCCCCTCCCATCCACCCTGCACCTCCAGCCCCCCCTCCCATCCACCCTGCACCTCCAGCCCCCCCTCCCATCCACCCTGCACCTCCAGCCCCCCCTCCCATCCACCCTGCATCTCCAGCCCCCCTCCCATCCACCCTGCACCTCCAGCCCCCCCTCCCATCCACCCTGCACCTCCAGCCCCCCCTCCCATCCACCCTGCACCTCCAGCCCCCCCTCCCATCCACCCTGCACCTCCAGCCCCCCCTCCCATCCACCCTGCACCTCCAGCCCCCCCTCCCATCCACCCTGCACCTCCAGCCCCCCCTCCCATCCACCCTGCATCTCCAGCCCCCCCTCCCATCCACCCTGCATCTCCAGCCCCCCCTCCCATCCACCCTGCATCTCCAGCTCTCCCTCCCCCTCAGGCCCGATACTCTGCTCCCCACAGTTCAAGGCTGCGGTTCCCCTTTCCTGTGCTCCGACTTTCATCCTGCCTTGCAGAAAGTTCTCTGACTTACAGGGACTTTTCCCTTATCACATCAGAGCTTCTGGAGAAATCTGCTTTCAGACATGACCCTCGGGCCCTGGTAGTCAGTTTACCTCTTGTGGTTACGACTGATGGGGTGTCTTGTAAGGCTTCGTTTTGGCCCTAACACAGTGGATCTCTCTGGAACAGAAGCTCCGGGTCCTCTGTCCAATGCCATGGCTCTGCAGCCCCCCGCACCCATGCCCAGGAAGTCCCAGGCGGTAAGTAGATAAGGCTTTCCTGTCCCTTGCTCTGTCTACCGGGAAAGCTCGAAGGCAGCCGATCTGCCTTCTTTCCCTGGAGAGGGTGGACTGGGCGTTGGGTGCTGGCGCTGCTATGACTTGGGCCCCCACAAGTGCCAGGCTCCAGCTGCTCCACTTCCAGCTGCTCTTCGGCCCTCCCTCAGCTGGGGTCTCCCTGTAATTTCCTTGGCACCAGAGCTGCACCAACCCCTGTGGGCTCCCCTCCCCGGGGTCCTGGGCTCAAGCGGAAGCAGGAGGCCATTGTCTGTCCTGGTTCCGGCCTCCGGCCACACTAGCCTTTACTCTCCCTGACGCAGACCAAGTCAAAGCCCAAGCGGGTGAAAGCACTCTACAACTGTGTGGCTGACAACCCGGACGAGCTGACCTTCTCTGAGGGAGACGTGATCGTGGTGGACGGGGAGGAGGACCAGGAGTGGTGGGTGAGTCAGATTGGGGTGTGGAAGGGGCTCAGGGCTGAGCTGCACCTGCCCGCCTGGAACTCCCAGGCACCGATGAGGCTCAGCATAACAGTCCAGTTTTGGGGTGGCCATGAGGCCTCAGGTCCCTGGCTGCTCTGTCCTCAGCAGGACCCACACCTCTGCACCCCTGGGCGGCCCCTCCCTATTTTGTTGGGCAAGTCTCCCAGGCCGCTGTTTCCAGAGTACCCTGGAGGATCTCAAGTGAGACCCTGGCATTCTGAAGCCTTGAGTTTCTAGGTAAAGACCTCACTGCCGCATGAGTGCGGCAAGGAATCTAAAGAGATCTGGCCTCCGGGGGTAGGCAAAACCCACCCAGTTTGGTCCTGAATGAGCTAGGGCCTGCTCTGTCCACGGGAGCTGCACAGGCACCTGCTTCCTCCTCCCCCTCCCCCTGGGGGTCCTAGCTGTTGAGCCTCAGCACGCTCGGGCCAGGAACCTGTGCAGAGGTCTGTGGGACTTGGTTGCTCACAGTGCAGTGGTGAGATGACATGGAAAGCGCAGAGGAGTCAGCGCAGGACTGAGCGCTCTGCCGAGTCTGCCACCTACTGGACAGTTAGCCTTGCTCCACAGACGGAGCTTGGGTGCCTCTCATGGAACTGGGGTATGGGGGAGAGAAGTTGGGGAGACTCCGAGCCAGCTTGGCTTTGATAGGCACAAGTAGTTTGGTCCCTGTCTAACCTTTGTTCCCAGCAAAACTCCCACTGTGTTTCATTCTTGGGATGTGGCTGCAGAGCTGTTGGCACGGCTGGTTCATTGTCCTTCCTGCCGGTGCAAGCGTCTGTGGGCCAGCTTTCCCTTCTCCAGCAGTCCTACCTAGCACTGACTTGTAGGAGTCATAGCTCCTGGGGCTTTTGCTACTGCGACCTCCCCTCTCCCCAACTCCAACCCCCGCCACCAGGCAGCAGAGGAGCAGGTGTGCCGGGCTCTCTTCACCTCCTCGTGCACTCGTGTAGTTTAGCAAACACCAGAGAGCAAGAAGGAAGGAATGGCGTGATTGTTTTACCCAGCTGTTGTTTGGCAAAAGAACTCCTGGTGCAAGTCTCCTTTAATTCAGAAATGGCCTTCGTTTCAAATGTGTAATTTTTCTAACCACCAGCACTTGTTCCTTTCAGATCGGCCACATCGATGGGGACCCGGGTCGCAGAGGAGCGTTTCCGGTATCGTTTGTGCACTTTATTGCTGACTGAATCGCTACTGAACAAAGAGCCTTTCTTTAGCCATTATGTCCCTGTTCCGTTATTGGTACCAAAACTCTCCCAGATAACCAGTTCCACGGATTGGACTGTACGCAAGCCCCGTTCTTTTCATACCACACCACTGTTCTGTTTTAAAAACTCAAAAAGTAGTTTTTATATATAAGTGAATTGTTTCTATAATTTGTAGTTTTCATGAAACATTGCTACACTTTTATTAGAAAAAGCTGAATTTCTTTAAAGGTGAACTGAAGTTATTTTTTCTTTTTCTTTTTTTTTTTTTTTAACTACACAACCAAGATCTTGCTAGAACTAAAACTAAATGAAGAAAAATGGAATCACTTCCTGCTTTCCTTAGCCTGATTCTGGAGGTAGTGGTCTTTAGGGCAGCTCTTTGACAGCGAGTAAACTGCGGCTTCCCAGCGCCCTGCCTCCTCCTGCCCCGCTGCCTTCATCAGATGCCATCAGTTCACCTTTAAAGACCCGTATTCCCACGAAACCCACTCAGTGTCTGTTTAAAGCAACTTGCAAACTTACACATTCGCCTTGTACTTTCTAGCCCTCTCCTGTGAGGTGCAGCTTCATGACCTCCTGCATGTGTGTAACCTGTTGTGAAAAAAAAATCAGCCCTAACCAAATGGTGACTTACTGCAGCATATGGCAATCATTCATTCCTCCCGAGACATTGTAGCAAACTGCATTTCCTGAATTTGGTTTAAAAAAAACTAAGGATGATGGATTGCAAAACAGTTCTAGGGTTCATATGCTTCAGGTGTTTCAGAGTTTGCCTTCCCCAACTCCCTGTCATCTAGAGCGGTGAGCAGCAGTAGAGGACTGTGGCCAGGCCAGGATGTGGTGGCACATTTCCCGCTGCTCCCGGTGCGTACACCGCCACCTTCCCTTGCTAGCTCCCGCAGACATTCGCTCAGCTTAGTGTCTAGTACTTGTATCACATGCCCACAGGAATGGTAGCCACACCGTCTTGAAACTCAGTGTCCATCTGTTTGTATTCAAGAAATCTGTATTCAGAACTCTGCAGCTCCTCAGTAATGCTATACCCCTAAACATCCCGGCCTTATCACTTAAACTTATGCTACTCGGGGAAGGGGTGGGAACTAGGCCGTCCGTGATAAAATGAACTCATTAGTTTAATGAACTATTTAGTCATTGTGAGCATAAGATTCATAGTAGTTAATACTGGAAATGTTGGCACTCTTTTCAGAATAGGCATGTGATGCCCACTTGGATTTTGAGCAAAAGTAAGGAATCAGTTTTAGCACAGGCTTGGAAAGCAAGGCAACAATGCTGTCCCTGCGCTCACCGCAACGGTAGTGACTGAAGCAGCTCATCTTTATTGTGCAACTCCTGTTAAGTGTGGAGTTTGGGGTTTTTTCTTACAGCATTGTATTTTTGTCTGCCATGCTAATGGATGACAAAACAAACTGGAATGTTTTATGCTGTCTAACAATTGATTTTGCTTTCCAGCATTCCCATGTGTTAGATTTATACTTAGTCTTTTTTTTTTTAAAGCACTACATGTGTTTTCACTACTTAATTTCTTGGTTGAACCCTTCCTTTAGTCTATTGCTCATAGATTTAGGAGTATGAAGATGTATTTTGCACAGTACTTCTCCAGTCTATCCTAACAGCCCCCTACCTGCATCCGGTTCCTATCATCTTGATCGAGTTGGTTCACAACCACATGTGAACGTCAGTCCCAACTAACCTATCAGGTTCACTGGTACATAAATACCTAGGAAATATTTTTCCAGTCTACAATTGGGTGGTGCTATTGTGCAGTCATTAATAGTACTCTTGCCAGAAGAGAAACCCTGTTAACTTCCTGCTAATATCCTTTCCTAGTATTTGTTCTTTGCAAATTGAAAGGAAAAAAAAAGCCACTGAAAGAAAAACATTGTAGATATCTATTTATATTTAAGGTTTACATTTCCTGACCTTCAGCTGCTGGGTTCTGGAGGGATGACAACTCAGAAGAGGGTGTGCAGAGCAGTTCGGTCTGTGCCCCTGCACGACGGGTTGAGGGTGGAGAACAGGCTGCAGCCTAGAATGCTATTTTGAGATGTACGATATTCAGTTCATTCACCTGATCACTTTGGTATATCGCAGCGCAACTGTATATATTGTATAACCTAAATTGATTCTTATTTTCATTGTCCTTAATGCAGTGATTTATAATTAGAGCATGTTTAATAAGCTTACTCTTGTTAACTAGTCATTTGACTGGAAAAAAAATAAAATACTTTTAAATGGGCATAGGTTTGTTTTTATTTTTTATCCTTTAAGTATAAGATATTACAGTCCCTTTTTGCCAAAAATAAAAAAGTACACTAGCATACTAGTCATTGGATCCTTCAAATACTTTTAGCATGAGCAGTGATCTTATCTCTGACATAAACACTGTGTTGTTTTGTCGTGTCAGTGGTGGGGGTTGAACTCAGGGCCTGAGCGCTATTCCTGAGCTCTTCTGATCAAGGCTAGCGCTCTACCACTTTGAGCCACAGCACCACTTCTAGTTTTCTAGTGGTTAATTGGAGATAAGAATCTCATAGACTTTCCCAGTGTGCTGGCTTTGAACAGTGATCCTCAGATCTCAGCTTCCTGAGTAGCTAGGATTATAGACGTGAGCCACCAGCGCCCAGCGACACTGGCATGTTACACTGACAACACAATTCTGAAAAGGTATTTTGTAGTATCTTAAGGGACAGCATCGCAGTTCCAAGTGACAGAAACTGGGGTCTCCAGTCCAAACCTGCCTGCCCTCAGTTCCAGGCCAATGACATTGTCAGTAGAGGTCACATGGGAGCTTCTGTCCTCGATGTTCTATTCAGTGAATGCCTATGGCACTTGCTTCCATAATAAGTGTGTTTGTAGTTTCCTCTCATCCTGGAAAGTGGGCGGTTTATTGAAAGTTTGCTGTCTAATCTGACACATTTTAATGTAAAACACGATGAAGATTTCAGAACATGGAATTAGAATATCACTTCCTACTCCCATGGCAGTTCAGCCGCCAGACAGAGAGCAGGTGACATAGAAACTAGCTGGCCTTCGATGAAGTTGTCTTCCCCTGGACGCAGGGTTCAGGACTTCTCAGAGGTTAGCACGGAGTCGAAAGCCGTGGAGAGCATCCTGCAGATGGCCTGAGCTTGTTCCTGCATGATGTAAAAAGACCCAGCGAGAGCAGAGTTTCGTCTGTCTCCAGCCCTCGTGACATCTCCCTCACCAACCTAGATTCTAACAGCTGCCCTGCCGGGGAGCTCCCTGGAAGGTGTACTGAGGCCTGCGGCAGAGGACAAGCCAAGGATGAAGGGAGTCCCTGGCCATGGCGGACACTGCCTTATCTTCTTTGTGTTTACCTCAGCCCAACCCCAGGGCTTCATAGCTTGCTGTGAGCCTGTGGGCTCCACCCCATGTGCCCATCCATTTTGAGGCCAGGTGTTAGGCACCTAAGGAGCATTTGCTTAGCCCTTGAAAAGGGGACAAATTGCCACTTTCATTGGTGAGCAAGGAACCAAGTAAATAAGGTAAAACCTCACCAGGCTGCTACACTGATAAACCCACAGGCTGTACTCTTGGTTGCTTGCATCGGTGGTCTTCAGAGCAAGCAGGCATTTGCCGGCGCCCAGGCCATCATCGTAGCACACCATCCGGATGATTAGGTACAAGGCATGCCTGTGCAGGACGTCCTGCAGAAGGGAGAAGGTCCCACTCAGGCTGCATCTCAGTTTCCACAACACACATTTCCCCATGCCGTTTGTATTGTGTGACTTCAAACAGCCTGTGCAGGAATCTGTACATGTACACGAGACACTTCAGTAAGTTGAGTAGGGGCCGATTTTGTTTTGGGATCATGCCATCCTTTAAACGCCAGAAAGACGGCAGAAACAGGATCTAAACTCTGCCTGGCGTCCAGGAAAACTGCTACTTTTGCTTGATGTGAAGATGCACTGAGAGCCCGGGATGGGGGCCGTGTGCACACAGGATACACTAGAGCACACAGGATGCACTGGGAACTGGAGACAGGCTGGGTGTACACAGACATAAAAGGAAGCCCCGGTATGTCCTAAGAAATTGTAGCAGCTGCCAGACAACCACTTTGAAAACAGACCTAGCTATCAGGGAGCCTGAATTCCCCATTTCCTAAAACATTTTCCTTAATGCATGTTACGACTTACATATTGGTCTGATGTTGACACTTTTATACCATACTTGGAAACTCCCATGATGAATTCTTCTTCCAGAGGAACGAAAGGCAACTTTCCATCTTGCTTTAAAAATGAATCACACGACATGCATTAGAATGAGGGGGTCAGTCTTAGGTTTGATGGGCCACCTGTCGTATCTCAATCCCACACTAGAGCATGTGGGCTATACCTTAGCCCAGCAAGAATTCTCTCCAGAGAAGCAGAAGGAATCTTTTCTATTTTTTAAATTTCCTACTTAAAATTTTTTACAATTAACAAATGAAGGGAAAAATACAGATCAGTCTTCCTGTATTGTTCTATCCCTATGTGCTAGTGTGTGGGAACCCCTAATTCTAAACTGAAATACTTCTTACAGATACTGAAGAGGTCCAAATATTTATGTTAGACAAATATTATTAGACAAAAAGTCTTTTTTTGTTTAGATTTTTAAATACTCAAAATCTGCCTACGCCAGGGCATGGAATAACCAGGAAGCTGGGTTGCAGGAGCCATTTTTCTGTCACTTCCTGTCCAAACCAGGTGGACATGCCCTGGGCTGTGGGGACGGCGGCAGGTGGCTACTCAGCTCACAGGCAGCCGCAGAGGGCGATGCCGCCGCCTTCCCTCGCTGTGGATCTGGTCTCGGCTCTTGGCTTGGAATGCTACCTAATTTGTCTTCTGTAAAATAGATGAGAGGCTGCTGGCAGTCTGCAGGTGTTCCATGCTGTAATGTTTTCATGGGATATTAAGTGACAATAAATAGATGGTGTCCAAGGAGCTTTGGGAGCCTCATGGGGTTACAGTAACCTCTTGCCAAATTATTTCTCTCCATAGGTTTACAGCAATTCCGAAACATGGGATAAAGGTGGTACTGTTGTCAACAAAACGACTCTAAGTGAAAGCAAAACTCACACAGTGATCTGCCTCTCACATGGTGATCTGCCCGCAGCCACAGAGGAACAAGGCTGCCAGGACGGACAGCCACCTTGGCAGTGCTTAGGGCGGGGGGGGGGGGTGGGGGTGGGGAGGGGGGGGCTCATGGGGATGACTTTCTGTTGCTTGAACTGTGGGGATGATTGGATCAGTCCATACTAATTTGCTAAACGGTAAACTAGATTCACTGATTTCCTTCACACAGACGAAATTAACTTCCTTTCCTTCAATGAAGATGTGAACCATAACATTCTCATCTGTACAATGTAAGATAAACCATGTCTTCTGTTCCACTATAATATTTTATGTACCACACAGCTTTGATTTATATTCATTTGCCTGAATACTGCCTTTATTTAGAAAAAATTTTGTCCTGGTCCTGGGGCTTGAAGTCAGCCTAGGTGCTGTCACTGAGCCATTTTGCTCATGCGGTACTATTTGGGCCACACCTCCACTTCCAATTTTCTGGTGGTTAACTGGGGATAAGAGTTTCAGACTTGGGCTGGGAAGTTGGCTCAGTGGTAGAGCACTTGTCTTGCATGCCTGAGGCCCTGGGTTTGATTCCTCAGCACCACATAAGCAGAAAAAAAAGCCGGAAGTGGCATTGTGGCTCAAGTGGTAGAGTGCTAGCCTTGAGCTGAAGAGCTGAAGGACATCGCCAAGGCCCAGAGTTCAGGCCCCACAACTGGACCGAAAAACAAAAACAAAAACAACAAAAAAAAAGAGTTTCAGACTTTCCTGCCCAGGGCCAGCTTCTAACTGATCCTCAGATCTCAGCCTCCTGAGTAGCTAGTATTACAGATGTGAGCCATCAGCACCAGTCTTTGAATTAGTAAAACTAGTTCAGTGGAGCATCAGTAAAGTTTGCCAGGATGATTTAAGGAAAAACCTAAAGAATAAGAAGTCACCAACAGTTAGTACGTCAGCCCATAGAAGGTCTGAGTGAATGAAGAAGCCATTCCTATGCAGCTCAATCTCCAGGGCACCTGGCACAGACTGAGCCTTCAGCACAACAGCAGTCCCACCCAGAAGACCCAAAAGACCTTGTTTCCTGTCTTAAGAGGCTTTGGATGGAGTCTTTTCTTACCTGAGCAACATCTATATAATTTATCAGGTCTAGTGGTCCTTCGAGACTTTTGCCCTCAGAGGGTTTCAGTTTCTCAATGGCTCCAACATACTTTATTCGAAATTCTGCACAGGTATCAGAGTTATTGTTGCTTTGACCTACAGGTAAGAGGAGAGTTGTAATAGACTTCAAAAGAAACACTTGCTTGGGGCTAATGACGTAGCCCTGTGGTAGAGCACTTGCTTGGGGCTAAGGATGTAGCCCTGTAGTAGAGCATTTGCCCAGCCTTCACTTCAGTCCCTGCTTTGCAAGGTAGCCTAAATTCTTTTGTGTGTTAAAAATGGACTCAGACTTTACTACAATATAACCTCTTAGTACAGAGTTTTAAGGTACAATGTAGCTTTTTTGTGTCTTTGGGTAGCACTGGGTTTTGAATTTGTGCCTACTAGGCAGGCAGTCAACTACTTGAGCCACATCCACACCAAGATACAGAATCTTTCCGTGCAATTCCATTAACCTTTCTGACTCATAGAATATGAGGTTCATAAAGGTCTCACTAATACGTATAAACTAATATTAACCTTTATTCAGAATAATGAACAGGGGGAAAAGTCAATTAAATAATGATGGGTACATTTATAGTGCATTATAATGACAGCTTATTTTTTTTTTCCTCTTCACCAGGTTAACTTTGATTGAGACACCTGCTTTGCCTCTACCACGGACTCAGAAAGACCTTTTTATTGTTTTTCTTTTTCTCAGTGTAGATGGGGTAATGCCAGGCTGGGTCCTTTAATGGAACAGATGACAGAGGCTGAATGTGTGCTATAAAATCCAGCCAATACAACTAACCACGAAGGATTTTCAAGGACACCTACCATAACTAAGGTAATACTGGGCAGTCAGTTTAGGTTTAGATTGAGATTTAGGTTTGTTATGTAATAACATAATGCCAACCCTTTGAATATTTGGAGAGGGCATCTGGATGTAAGCATAATGGGCTTTAAGTGACCCATTCTCTTTCACAGACTATGACCGTGGTCTATTTTAGATATGATGAGTATAGTTTATTTCCAATTAGTCTCTAGCTATTTATGGAGTCGGGTGAGGATTTCTAAGGAGTCATTTGGGGCATCTGCATAACCGCAAGGGTCTCACAACTGCTCCCCAACCCACCATGCTCCCCTGGTCTTGAACTCGTGTATGTCCAGGCAGCCCGTCACCAACATGGTTCTCCTAGAAACAGCCTAAGTCCAACCTACTTGCTCTCTGCCACCTGATTTCTTAAAAAGCTAAATATTTTGAAACCTCTTATTGTCACACGATGTTTTTAACCATTTGTCTCTCAGACGCACTCAGCGCAGTTTACCCTTGTGCCCGAGGGCCGGCAGCAACCACGCAGCCCACCCCTCAGCCCACGTCCATCCAATTCCCGTTCCCTTCTAATGTCTTTCAGAAGCGGGATAGGGAGAGGGAGAGGGCATGTTCATGAAAACTCACCACGCTATGCAGTTGAACTCCATGAGCATCAGCACAGGGCTTTAATCAGTAACAACCCACGCCCTTCCCCTACCTGAACTTTTGGTGGAGTCAGTGTCGAGGCTGGCGACCGTGCTGGATCGGGACAGACCTCCGAGGCTAGAATCCACAGACTGCAACAACAAACAGCACACACAGTCAGAACACGGTCTTCTCTGAAGCAAAGGACCCCTGAGCAGACACACGGTCAGCTCGCCTGTTCTGGCAGACGGACTGTAACAGACTGTTCCAAAGACATTCTACAGCAAACTTCAGCCCCACAGGAACCCAGCTGCTCCTCCAGTGCACATCAGAGGATGCTGCGGCAGCGACACACAGTCCCAGCCAGAAGCCTCCGGTGTCCTTCGCGACAGCCCGCATCTTGCCTCTGCCACGTTCCCACAGCACCCCGGCGGGGAGAACGCCCCGTGCGGCCGCTACCTCGAGATGCCTCAGCCCTCACATTCTCCTCGTTCTGAACCCAGGCTTCGGTGGTTGTCCCACTAGTGTCTGGTCCACAGCAGGAACAGAGTAACCAGAGAAGGCCAGAGGTTCATCACCAGTGTGAACTTCCCAACAAAACTGGTACGCCAATTTTTTAATCTAAGTAATATTACAAGGGGTTTCAATCAGTTTGTAAGTACAATGCATCTGGTTTTTTTTTTTTTTGCCAGTCATGGGGCTGTCATAGGTCTGGGTGCTGTCCCTCAGCTCTTCAGCTCAAGGCTAGCACTTTACCACTTGAGCCACAGCGCTACATCTGGCCTTTTCTGCTTATGTGGTGCTGAGGAATCGAACTCAGGGCCTCATGCATGCAAGGCAAGCACTCTACCACTGAGCCACCTGACCGGCCCTAGTATAATGCATCCTGATCAGTACTACCCCTTCCATCGCCCCACCTAATCTTTCCAGTAAGCCAATCACAGATGGAAATAGTTCATTTCATAGATAGAACTTTATTCTCAATGGTGTGTGAATGTGTTTGTTTCTGTTGTTTTTTGTGTGTGGTCCTAGGGCTTGAACTCAGGGTCTGGGTACTGTCCCTGAGCTTCTGTGCTCAAGGCTAGCACTCTACCACTTGAGCCACAGCACCACTGCAGTCTTTTGCTGGTTAACAGGAGATAAGAGTCTCATGGACTTTCCTGTCCAGGTTGACTCTGAACCTTGATCCTCGGATTTCTAAGATTATAGATGTGAGCTACCAGTGCCACAGTATCAATGTGTTTAATTTCCTTACAAATAATATTCTTTGAAAACTTGATTGAAAATGTTTCTTATGTATGAAAATGAATGAAATCTGCCAATACACTAAATAACATTCAAAGTATCTCACTGTGCAGTAAATAAGGTTGAACCCAGCGGGATTGAGCTCCAAATGCTTACAGTTTCCATTATTTAACTACATTTTAAGTCAGGATTCACAGGTTTGCTCCCATGTAGTTCCCCAGAAAATCTCCAAAAACTGAATAAAAATAAACCAGACACAAAGTGTATGTGAAGTGCGGGAAACAGCTGTGGGGACGCAGGGTGGCGGTGGGTGGGGCCTGCTGCCCTGGGTCCCGGCCAGCCAGGCAGGAGCGCGCCGGCGTGCTGTGTGACTCTAGGCGCCAGTCCCTACCTTGCTCTTCGTACTGATTTCACTGCTCTGTGAACTGCTGCTACTGTGCCGCTTCTTGCCTTTCCGAAACATGATTCACCATAGCGTGATCCTGGATATCCTGCAAGAACAAACATCAGTCACAAGAAAAGCAACGCAGCCGAGCGCTCACACTTGTGGACCTGTGAAAGGCACTTCCTCTTAAATAACAATGTCACCTCTTATCAAGAAATTCAAGGACCTCTTCAGTAAATTCAAGATTTCACCAAAATACCTAGTGTACTAAGGCTGGGCATGGTGGGACACACTTGTAATCCCAGATAGCTGGGAAGAAGACTATGTAGGCAAGACAATATCTGAACAGCCAACTATAAGCAAAGGTTGTTGGAGGCATGGTTCAAATGGTAGAGCACCTGCCTAGCAAGTGTGAAGCCTTATACACTGAAAAAAAAGTGCATTTACTCAGGTTCACATCCATCTTCAGGAGAGCTGAGGGCAGAAGGCGCTCACACCCCTGGGAAATGTATGTTTCCTGAAGTAACTTTCAGGGCGGACATTATTTATAGGATAATTAATGCCTTACATACAGATTTGTCCGTGCCCATCTCCTAGGAGATGGCAAATCATTCACCTTCACCGCCTTAACGCCTCCTCCAGCAGCTGAGACACAGTCACAGCCTCAAGGTGTGTGTACAGGCTTGCTCCAGAGCCGGCCGAGGGCCAGGAGCTCTCATGATCTGCCATTTTATGGATGGGGCTGTGAGTTTACAGATAAGACAACCTGACATGCTTCTACCAACACTGGATCTGTCCAGCGGGAACAGGAAACGTGCGCACCGCAGACAGAACACACCGAGGCTTCACACAGACCTGGTCGGTTCTTCCCAGAGGAGCTGTGTCCCTGGTGAAGGAAAAGGACCGGGTAAATTGGGGCCCTCAAACCACCTCCAAACTTCTTTTTGCATCTACAAACCCCATCATGTCTGATCCAGAACCCAAGCTGCTTGCTTGCTCATCTTCTTTCTTTCTTCTTCCTCTCCATCCCCCCCCTTTTTTTTCCGTACTTGCTAGCCACTTGACCCATACTTTTTTGCTTTCATGGTTTTTCAAATAGCATCTCCTTTGTATGCTTCAGTGGCCCAGGACCACAACCCTCCTATTCATTACTAACTGTGTAGCTGAGATGACAGGTATGGGCCATTATGCTTTTGTTAAGATGGGGGTTTCATGAGCTTTTTGCCTGGGCGGGCCTTGATTAGGGCCACTAACCCACAACTTTCTAAACTGCCTCAATCATCTCTTTCTAAGCTTTTGCCTCCTTTGTAGGGTAACAGAAAATGTGACTCATTCCCTAACTGCTTAGTTGCCAGTGAGCTTGCAGCTACAAAGCAAAGTCCCTGGGTGGAGAACCCAGCAGGAAACCACCACTCCACAGGGGAAGCTAACGCAAGCTATGGGAGAGATGGAAAAGTGATGGGTGAAAGGGGAGTATTTTACAACAAAAACAGCCTCTAAGGAGGGAGAGTTGGGCCTGGATAAAAGGGGATGACTGGCTGGGCACGGTGGCTCATGCCTGTAATGCTACTCAGAAGGCTGAGATGAGGATTGGGGTTCAAAGCCAGCCTGGTCAGGAAACCCCATGAAACACTGCAGGGAGAAAGGAGACAGCATCAGGCTCCCAGGAGCCCTTTCTGAGGACTGTGTAAGGTAGATCATGGGGACCTTTGGCTGATTAGAGTTTAACAGGAACAATCTAGAGGTTTTTGAAAAGCAGTCAAAGTTATAATCGGATTTCTGTTTCTAGAAAACATTACTGTGGCCCACAAGGTAGAGAACTAACTCCTTAAGACGATTTTCATGTCAATCTGGGGGCTTAGAGGAAAAGGCGTTTAGTAAGTTTTTGCTATCTAGTGCTATGTTGGTGCATGTTTTCAAGCAAATCATTCTTATTTCTAAATTACACATGCATAAAAATGAGGCCCAGGCTGGAGAAAGTCACTTAGATGTCCCACCGCCGGCAGGCTTCAAGTGGGGCCACCTCTTCCTCAGCTTCGCCTCCTCTTCCACTCAGGAAGTGACGTGATTAGCAGAAACCAGATATGGTCAACAGGCACATCCATCAAACCCGGGATTCCCGGTCTGCAGGGACAAACCCCGCTCTGGGCTTGCAGCTGGGTCACTAGACTGAAGTCAAGAGACCACACACAACTGTTGTTTTTAGCGTCTAATGAAAGCAAGGGATCCTCAACCTCGAAAAACTGCCCGCGTGCGGAGCTGTTTGGTACGTGTCTTTAAAACCCACTCCGGACGCGGGTGGCTTATGACGGTCATCCTAGTTACTGCAGGAGGCTGAGATCTGAGCATCGCGGCGGATCGCGGGGGTTCAAAGCCAGCCAGGGCAGGAAAGCCGGTGAGACACTTATCTCCAGCAAACGACTCAGAAAAGCTGGCAGTGGCTCGTGCGGGAGAGCGCGAGCCTTGTGCAAAGGCAGCCCAGTAGCCGGGTCCAGGCGCGGATTTCAGGCCCAAAAAGACATCCGTAAACCCGCTGCAGGTGTTCGGTGGAGAAGGTCTCCCTCCCCGCCCGCCGCCACACGTCACCCGAGACGACGCACGCGGCTTCCTCCAAGCACCAATCGCAGACCACTCCCCGCACCCCTCCAGCGCTCCTCTCCAGCGCTCCCCTCGGGTGGAGGCTGAGGCCAAGTTCTCCCCCTGGGCCGGCTCGGTCCAGGGCCCGAGGCCCTCCGTGGCCCGCGCCGATCGCGGGTTCACCCCCGCCCCACCCGTCCCCGGCTCCGGCTCACGCTCGGCAATCCCATGGCACCCGCGGCTCATCCCCGGCTTCTCCGCTGGAAAGCCACCTTCGCCCCCGGGGTGCGCAGGGGACCCCGGCGCGGGCGTCAAACCCGCTATTGTCTGCTTACCACCACCGCCCTCCCGGCGGGGCCGGGCGACTCTCGGGGCGCTGACACCCCACTTGGCAACTGCGGCCGTGCAACGCGGGGCGTCGCGCCCAGCCCCAGGCACTCGGGGCCGCTAGTCCTCACCCCCGGGCGCAAGGCCGTCGCAGGACGGCGGCGTCCCCAGGTCGGGAGAGACTCGGGCCCAAGGTCGCCGGGCTGGGGTCGCGGCCCCGCGCGCGGCGGCGGCGGCGGTGGGAGGATGCGCACCCCGACCCCAGGGGCGCGGCGCCGGGCCGGGCACGCGGGGCGCCGCCGGCGGCTCCATCCCCGCGCCCCGCGCCCCGGTTCCCGCTGGCGTCCCGGGGACGGCGGCCTCCCCCTCCGCACTGCGCCCGCCCCGAACCGCTCGTCCGCCGCGGGGACGCGGACCCGAGGGCGACCCCCACCCCGGCCACCGCGGGCTCCGCGGGCCCCACCCATCCGTCCAGACGGCCGGCACCGCCCTGGACCGCGTTCCCGCCCAGCCGCGAGCTGGGCCCAGCCGCGGCCAGTCCCGCAGCTCTCACCTGGAAGCAGCGTGCTCGTCCGCTGGGGGGGGCCCTGCCTCTAGCCCGGAGTCGGAGCGCCCCCGCCACCCCGACAGCTACTCCAATTCTGACTCCAGCGCCAACTTTTCCAGCCCGCCCCACCACGTCCGTCAGGCCCCGCCCCCACGTCCGCCAGGCCACGCCCCGGGGCTGTGCGCAGGCGCAGTCCTCACAGCGCTCCGCGCGCTGACTGGAGGTGGAACGGTCCTCGCTTGATTCCCAGCCGGAAGTCCTAGGGAGGAGCGTGGTGTCGCGGGCGCCGAGTGCCGGAAGTTGTGTTTTGGTGGCTGGGGATTTCTCCTGTAGTTGGTGTTGGCCGCGCTTCCATCTCCGCGGACCCCGGCCGTGTCCACGCTCACGCGGCCTCCGGAGACCTCCAGGATGTCTGCGATTCCCGCAGAAGAGAGCGACCAGCTGCTTATCCGACCCCTGTAAGGGAGCGCCGGGCCGGCCGTGGGAAAGGAGCGAGGCCGGAGGCGTGCGAGCGGGCGGGCCCGCCGGAGAGCGCGGCCGGCCCGGGCCCGCCGCTGGCACGGGGGAGGCGATGTTGGACTCGGGGTGAAAAGTTACTCCAGGCCACTGGGCATGCGCAGGTAGAGGGGGCTGTTGACTCGCACGGACCCACGGGGCCGGCTGAAGCCGCGACCGTGGAAAGAGCAAGACCTGTTTCCTACCTTCTCCAGGACCAGACGTGTACCGAGATGTGGGCGCCAGGCAGTGATCAGGGGCTTGCCCTGGGCTCTACTCTCAGGCTCAGATGGTGGCAGACTGGTAGGAAGTTAGACAGGAGAAAGAGCAGAAGCAGTAAGGACAGAAACTCAGCCCTGGATTGCCAGAAGACACTGTCCGTTTACAGGAGATGGCCGGCTGCGTCCTGCAGTGTGTTTTGGTTTGTGTTGTGCCTGTACAGGAGCTTGAACTCAGGGGCTGGGCACCTGTCCCTTATCTTTTTCACTCAAGTCTGGTGCTCTGCCACTTGAGCCACAGTTCCACTTCCAGCTTTCTGCTTCAGGGTCAATACAAAAGCAGAAATGGGCTGGCTTTGAACTGTAATCCTCAAATCGTAGCATCCTGAGTAGCTAGGATTACAGGTATGAGCCACCACCACCCAGCTTCTACAATATTTTGTAGTAGAAAGAGAAATATAGGTGGATAATTTACTCCAGTGGATGAGCAAGTATATTTATTGTTCAGTATTAGAGAATGTAACCTCTTTTTTTTTTTGCCAGTCCTGGGGCTTGAGCTCAGGGGCTGGGCACTATCCCTGAGCTTCTTTTGCTCAAGGCTAGCACTCTACTACTTGAGCCACAGCACCACTTCCAGCTTTTTCTGTTTATGTGGTACTAAGGAATCAAACCCAGGGCCT
This sequence comes from Dipodomys merriami, assembly GCF_024711535.1. NCBI lineage: Eukaryota > Metazoa > Chordata > Mammalia > Rodentia > Heteromyidae > Dipodomys > Dipodomys merriami. The sequence continues at coordinate 726,892 of NW_027202383.1, forward strand.
CATGCATGCAAGGCAAGCACTCTACCACTAAGCCAGCTTCCAGCCCCATATTGTTCAGTATTAGAGATGAGCACCGCATGAATGTGTGTTTTCCTTTACATATGGAAAGGTATACTCTTTCAATACATGTTCATTGAACACCTACTGGGAACAGAGCCCAGGTTTCCCTGTGCTTAATTCACACCTGCCCTCTGTCTACATTCTGAAGACACTGAGCTAGTGTTAAAGCACCTCAGCAGGCACAGGACAGACTTCATTGACAGCCTTTTTTGAGTCAAGCATGCGCTTGGTAAATGACAACTCTTAACCAGAGCGCAGGTAGGCACTGTACTGCTTGCTTGCCTGAAGAGTACAGAAAGGACTTTCTAGCAGGTAGAGAAGAAGATCTCATGCATCCTGTGCAAACTTGAGTAGGAATTACAGTGTAGAGGCTAGAGAGTTCCAAGCAGAAAAAGTGATGTGCAAAAATGAGAGTAGTCAGCTTGTGGCCGTTAACTCAAAGTTGTGGCTAACACAGCAAAGAAGATACGGTAGGTTATCAGGATCCAATTTATATGTTCTATAGAGTTTGGCCTTTCATTATGTCAGCTACAGGAAGCCAACAAGGGAGTCAGAGCAAGTGGGTTGCAGTGGGAATTATATTTAAGAAGGTCATTGTTTAGCAGATATAAAAGGTGTTCTCATAGCATGTAATTGGATGGTCCAAGTGTAAGTTATGAAATCCTGTAATCAGTGAAATGAAGGACAATAGTTGGAAAGAGCTAGGCTTGAGGAAATGTGAAATCATCAGTATTTTATTGCTGATAGCTATTAGTTATCTGATGGGGTCTGTGGAGCACGTGTGTAGAGAGGAACATTTAGATTGGGACAATTCAGAGTCCTAGGTTGGTCACTAGTAAAGAGTGTAGGAGGTGGAGCAGATTTGGAAGGTACTTGGTTTGGTTTGTACAACTTTGTTGTATAAGACATCACATACAAGTCACTCATAGAAACTGCATTTCAGGGGGAAGGGGGTTTGGTATGGTGACAGAATTTTATAACCATCACCAGTGTAGTTCTAGAACATTATCATTTCAGTGAGAAACCTGTATTTAATAGTAGTCACAGGGGCTGGGAAGGTGGCTCTGGTAGAGCACTTGCCTTGCATGCATGAGGCCCTGGATTCCATTCCTCAGCACCACATAAGCAGAAAATAAAAAAGCCTTAAGTGGCGCTGTGGCTCAAGTGGTAGAGCACTAGCCTTGAGCTGAAGAGCTGAGGGACAGCGCCCAGGCCCAGAGTTCAGGCCCATGACTGGACACCCCCCCCAAAAAAAAAATGGTATTCACAGTCTTCTCCCAAGCCCTGTGTTACCACTAATCTACTTCCCTTCTCAATAGATTTGCTTTTCTGAAGCATTTCATATAAATAGAAGCCTTTGATGTCTGGCTTCTTTCACTAAACATAGTATTGCCAAGGCTTGTAATTTGAGGGCTTTTATTCATTTGATAAGCATTTCTTAAGGTTAACTACATGTCAGGCACCATAGTAGCAGTGGACAAGTCCTTTTTTTTTGTTTGTTTTGGGGGGGTCCGGTCATGGGGCCTGAACTCTGGGCCTGGGCGCTGTCCCTCAGCTTTTCAGCTCAAGGTTAGCGCTCTACCACTTGAGCCACAGCGCCACTTCCGAATTTTTTCTTTTTGCTTATGTGGTGCTGAGGAATCGAACCCAGGGCCTCAGGCATGCAAGGCAAGCGCTCTACCACTGAGCCACCTTCCCAGCCCTGGACAAATCCTTTTAATGAAAATTTCATTTTAGTGAGAAGCAAACCATAAACTGAATAATTTCATGTAGTTGTGTTCCGCTAAATTCATGCTGGATTGTGGCTAGCTATAAAAAACAGCTTAGAGAAGGTCGTAGGGGAAAGCCTCTGGGAAGGTAACATTGGATGGAGATCCACCTGGTTAAAGGGAGTCAGTCATGTGACTTGCAGAGTATAACATTCTGGGAAGAAAGCAGGGCAGAAGGTTTATGTTGAAAACTAGTTTGGTGTAATAAATATGAGGTACCTTGGTGAGATCCCAGTAAAGAAACTTAACATAATAAATTAGAGCACTAGAACATGTGTTCAAGGGAACATGTACACATTAGAAGTTATTGGTGTGTCTGGAATGATGCAGTTGAGCAGAGGGTGAGGAGGGAACCAGGGAGACAGTTAAGTGTAAAATAGAGAAGGAAAGCCGCAAGGATAGGACCAGAGCGTGGCATCAGAAAAGCCACCGAAGGAGTGCTTAAAGAACCACCTGGTATGAGAAGCTGCCTGGAGAACGAGTTGGATAGAGACCAAGTGTGCTGTTTGTGCTTGGTAATGGTATTTGAGTGGATGGTGGAAGTCAGTCTGTACTGAACTACAGGGGTAGAAGGTGAGGAAAAGCAGCGAGGGAGAGTGACTGGCTCCTAGGGTGCTGGCTGGGGAAAGCAAAGTGGGAACCAAAGGAGATGAGAACTGAGGGGTTTGCGTTTGGGAATTTAAGAAAGACTTCCACTTAGAGTGGAGGGTGAGGGGAATGCCAGTGACAGCATTGTTCAGTTTCTGAAGAAGGGACATGGAGAGCATAGCGTCACGCGCAGGCTCACCTTACAGAGTAGCCTGTTCGAGGGGAACTGGGAAGAGGAAAGCCCTGGATGTTTTGAAAAGTGAAGTTCAATTCTATTTCCTTGATGTAGATGATAAGCCTGTGTCTCAAGTAAAGGAGAAGACAAGACTGGAAAATTCAGCAAAGGGAATAATTATAACTGGAAAACTGAACTGGGGTCACTTAACTGGCAATATCTAGGGCAAATGAAGTAAAAGACCTGGAATTCGTGATAGCTCCCATCTGGTTTGATTTTTCTGCATCAGTGGTCAACTCTGAGTAGGGTCCTAGTTTGGGGATATCCATTTCCTGTCTGCTTATAAACAGAGTTTTTTGTTTGTTTGTTTTGTTGGTCATGGGGCTTGAACTCTGGGCCTCGTTACTGTCTCTGAGTTTTTGCTCAAGGTGAGTACTCTACCACTTGAGCCACAGCACCACTTCCAGTTTTCTGGTTGTTAATTGGAGATAAGACTTTCCTGCCCGGGCTGGCTTTGAATGACCATCCTCAGATCTCAGCCTCCTGAGTAGCTAGGATTACAGGGGTGAGCCACCAGCGCTCTGCTAAGCTGAGTTCTTCATGTCAGGTCACTATTATGCAATGGGATGCAGTTTAATTTGGAAGAACCATTGAATTTATTGGGCTCGGTGTTTTTTGGGGGGTTTATTGGGGGGGTTGTGCGTGTGCGTGTGTGTGCGTGTGCGTGTGTGTGTGTGTGTGTGTGTGTGTGTGTGTGTGTGTATTGGTTTTTGTTTTTTTTGGCAGGATTAGTGTGGTGTTGGTTCCCAAATGTTGGGATTGTAGGCGTATATCTTCACGACTGGTTTAAAGATCTGGTTTGTTTTTTTAATTTTATTTTACCTTTGAATTTTTACAGTGGAGCTGGACAAGAAGTAGGAAGATCATGCATTATTCTGGAGTTCAAAGGAAGAAAAATAATGGTAATTATCATTATTATCATTGCTATTATTATTTGGTGCTAGGGATTGAACCTACGGCTTTTTGCATGCTAAGAATATGCTCTACCACTGAACTATTCCCTCAGTGATTACTCATTTTATAGGTTAACAATGGCTCTTTCTATACTAGATGTTAGGTCTTTTCCTAGCAAATTAGTTTTCTACTTAGTGTTATAATGCATATGATATGTGGTGTATTATGCTGAGAAATCAAATACATGCTTGTACTTCATAATTTGACAAAGCACTAAATAATCTAAGGAGATTTATCCTGAGGTTGTAAAAATACCAGCTAGGAAGTGGAGCTATGGCTCCAAGTAGTAGAGAGGTAGCCTTGAGTAAAAGAGCTCATGGACAGCACCCAGGTCCTGAGTTCAAGCCCAATAACCAAAAAAGAATTTCAAAAAATGTCAACTAGATATCCAGAACTTGTTTCTTTGAAGTCTTTCTTCTGTTCTTAGGAGTATCTAGCCAACTTCATTGCTCTGCTCAGAGCTTTATAGCTCTGAATGCCCCAATGCAGCAGGAGTGATTGAGTGCTAGGTTACCTAAGTCACCTTTGGCATTCTTCTTCTCTGAGCCTGAGAAAAGTAGAGAGGTTATAAGAGATGGTTTCTAAGGTTCTCAATAGCGGTACTCAAGCCTGTAATCCTAGCTTCTCAGGAGGCTGAGCTCAGATTTGAAGTCAGCAGGCATGAAAGTCAGTGAGACTCTTATTCCTAGCAAAAAACCAGAAGTGGAACTGTGGTTCAAGTGGTAGGGTGCCAGCCTTGAGTAAAATTGCTCAGAGACAGTGCCTAGATCCCAGAATTCGAGCGCGCGCACACACACACACACACACACACACACACACACACACACACATACACACACACACACACACACACCAGCCTTGAGTAAAATTGCTCAGAGACAGTGCCTAGATCCCAGAATTCGAGCACACACACACACACACACACACACACACACACACACACACCAGCCTTGAGTAAAATTGCTCAGAGACAGTGCCTAGATCCCAGAATTCGAGCACACACACACACACACACACACACACACACACACACACACACACACACACACCAGCCTTGAGTAAAATTGCTCAGAGACAGTGCCTAGATCCCAGAATTCGAACACACACACACACACACACACACACACACACACACACACACACACACACACACACACACACACACACACACACACACACACACACACACACACACACACACACACACACACACACACACACACACACACACACACACAGAGGCTTGTATGCCTGACCAGGTACGCTTTCTGTTCCTATGAGCTTCTCACAGCCAGATCTGGGAATAGCAAATCACACACACACGCACACACGCAGTGGCTTGTATGCCTGACCAGGTACGCTTTCTGTTCCTATGAGCTTCTCACAGCCAGATCTGGGAATAGCAAATTGACAAACTTTTAAAAAGCCTACCATCAACAAATACTGGAGTTCTTGAAAAAGTTCATTTTTTATAGTGGTCTCACCAAAAGCAGCTGGAAAGATGTCTTGTATTTTACATCTGATGAGATTTAATTGTAACTATTCTAAATTTGGGGAGTTAAGAGTTGATAATGGCACCTTTACCATATTTAATAAGAATTGCATTACAAGTGGTCATATAGAGTCCATGTTGATTATGTAGAGGGTGGACCAGTTTAATTGGCTGTTTACTGGATGAATTTCAATAAAATAGGATGTAGAAGACTAACTTTCTTCTTTCTCTTCTAGCTGGACTGTGGGATCCACCCTGGCCTGGAAGGAATGGATGCTCTCCCTTATATTGACTTGATTGACCCAGCTGAGATTGATCTCCTGTTAATTAGTCAGTAAGTCTTTTCCTTCAAGAACAGTATTGTTTTTAGGATTGGGTTTGGGTGTGTATATGTGTTTGTGCTGGTCCTGGAGCTTGAACTCAGGGTCTATGCACTGCCCCTGAGTTTTTGTGCTCAAGGCTAGTGCTCTACCACTTGAGCCATAGCTCTAATTCCAGCGGGGTTTTTGATGGTTAATTGGAGATGAAAGTCTCATGGACTTTCCTGCCTAAGCTGGCTTTCAACCATAATCCTCAGATCTCAGCCTTCCAACTATCTAGGATTACAGGCTTGAGCCATCGCTGCCTAGCTAGCAGTATTATTTCAATATTGTTATTTACCAGATTCTGAGATTTTTTTCTTTTGTTTTTTAGAAAACCAAATATTTTCTACTGGGAAACATTGCAAATATCTGTTTCTAAACCAGCGCTACATTTTATCATCCTAGGCTAGCAGGGTACTAGGAACAGCTCACCAGCCTCTCTCTGTGTGTAATCTACTATGTCACAGGGAAGGAGATAGTGAAGATCTTGAATCCCTGTCAGATGAGACAAGACACATCCAGAACATTTCCCTAGACTCACTGCTTGTCCCTTTCTTCTTGAACTTCATATATGCATAGTGACATTCCACTAAATCATTACCAAAGACTTGCTGGGTTTTTTTAAGTGCTTTTAAAATAATTTCCTATATCAGAACTCTATGCCTTATTCCTCTCTGCACACACCTACACAAGCCTACTTGGTTTACTCAAAGTATTATTACGTCATGTAGGCTCCAGGAGCAGCAATTTAATTACACTTGGAGCTTGGTGGATAATGTGTGAATTTGTTCAATCTTGTCTGTTTTTAAGTTTCCACTTAGATCACTGTGGAGCATTGCCCTGGTTTCTACAGAAGACAAGTTTCAAAGGAAGAACATTTATGACACATGCCACGAAAGCTATTTATAGATGGCTTCTATCAGACTACGTCAAAGTTAGGTAAATGGCTTTCTTAGATCATCCCAGCTCTCCACAGTACATAGCTCAAAATAGAGACCATTTTGTGTTTTGAAATATTGTAGTCTCAGTTATTCTCCAGATTTAGTCATGCAGGAACAAGCCACTGTGTGTCAGACCTTCCTGCCTTTATTTCCTTTTGGTTTCACACCCTTTTAAAGCTTTCGTAAATATACATAGTCCTACAGCACAAATACAGAGGGTAGAAAGGCACTGTAAACAGCATTTCAGAATTGTATTACTAGTTAAAGTCAAGTATATTGAGCAATCATATCTACTAAAATTTTATTTTGGATTAGATGATGACCAAAAATTGCTAAAAATGGTACATGAGGAAATTTTTCTTTTAACGCAAATAACACACAAAAAAAGAGTTTTGTGAAGGCCTTAACCTTTCCTGTCAGAAAGTTTAGAGCATGAGTATGATTCCTGCAGTTCACAGGATTAACCTTCACGCATTGTCTTAAGCTGCATATGATGGTATTTGCCTGGGGAGACTGAGGTAGGAGGACCATAATTTGAAGTAAGGTTGACTTTATAGTAAGACCTAGTCTCAAAAGACAACAAAAATCTAAAGTTGACTGTTTAATTCAGTAGTAGCTAAAATATTACTATGCAAATCCAGACGAATAGGAAATTATACCTAGAATTGCTAGTTCACACCTAAAAAGTGCTTATGTGCCCAGCAGTCTTTAGTCTGATGTGAAACATCTTGCCCTTGATGCCTTTTGTTAACTCTTTCAATTTAGTAACATATCAGCAGATGACATGCTGTACACTGAGACAGATTTGGAAGAAAGTATGGACAAAATTGAAACCATCAACTTCCATGAAGTTAAGGAAGTTGCAGGAATCAAGTTTTGGTGTTACCATGCAGGCCACGTCCTGGGAGCCGCCATGTTCATGATTGAGATCGCAGGTGTGAAGGTAACTTTCCCGCCCAAGAGGAAGCAGGCCTGCGGTAAGCCAGCCACTAGCCTGCATTTGCACTTTGCACTCTGGCTGCAAATCGGAGTCACTTAGGAAGCTTCGAGAAATTCCTGTTGAATACCTCTAGGAAATACCTAACCTGGAGGTTTGGCCTTGGCTCTTTCCTTTCCAGATGATTTTCCTCTGTACCCTGGGTAGGAACCAGTGTTTCATTTTTCAGTGAATCTTTTTAGCTGCTCATGTTTGAAACTTGTGCACACTGAGTTGGTACAGTGTGTCATCACATGAGCTATTCTTGTACTTTGCTGCAGCAGCACAGAAAATGTAAGTAGCCTGAGTGCCTACCTGATGATTCTCATCTGAAATTGGATTTGCCTCTCTGGGCACCTGCCATCCACACTGGACAGTGCTCCAGCCCTCCAGAGATGGCATTCTATCAGCATGCCCTTTTTCTCTTCCCCTTTACTGAGAAATACTTTGTCACTACTTACTATGGGGTGAGTCCAGGCTGCTTTCTTCTCATAAGTTATAATGGTAAGACAACCGAAATGCAGGATGGGTGTTGGTGCTGAAGCCATCTCACACCTGGTGACTACACATACATGGGATCTGTGTGCAGGTGCAGGGTGTTTGTAACTTAATTTTATTACTAGATTTTACAAGATTAAAATCTTCACTAGCAATATGAGGCCTTCCCTAAAACTTAATTTCCAGGGTTTTTTTTTTTTTCCTTCACAGCTTTTATATACAGGAGATTTCTCAAGACAAGAGGATAGACACCTAATGGCCGCTGAAATTCCTAATATTAAACCTGATATACTTATCATTGTAAGTATTACTGTATATACTACAACTAGTGTAACATAGGGAGAATTTCTCGTGTGTGTGTGTGTGTGTGTGTGTGTGTGTGTGTGTGTGTGTGTGTGTGTGTGTGTGTGTGTGTGTGTGTGTGTGTGTGTGTGTGTGTGTGTGTGTGTAAGTGCAAGTCCTGAGGCTTGAACTCAAGGCCTTGGTGCTCTACCACTTGAGCTACATTTCCACTTCTGTCTTTTCACTGGTTAATTGGAGAGAAGATTCACACAGATTTGTCTGCCTAGAAAGTAGAATTGCAGGCATGTGCTATCCGTGTCCAGCTTGATTCCACTTTCTAAAATGTTAAATTACTTAGGATTTTTTTATTTGCTCTTCTTTCCAGTTTACATATGTACTAAATAACATTGTTATAATTAACAACATGTGTTCAGGTGAAAGACAAGTTAGTAGAGAAAAGAATCTCTCTACTGCAGCATTTCATGAGCATGTAACTCTTAAGATCTTGGGGGCTGTTTGGCCTTGGTATCACATGTCTAATCTGTTGTAGGAATCTACGTACGGGACCCATATCCATGAGAAGCGCGAAGAGCGAGAAGCACGGTTCTGCAACACTGTCCACGACATTGTGAATAGAGGTGGCCGAGGCCTCATTCCTGTCTTTGCGCTGGGAAGGGCTCAGGAGCTGCTCTTGATTCTAGGTATTTGGGAGGCTCCTAAGATCAGACATCATTTTACTAAGACATTAACGTGGCCTTGCTGTGTCATTCCACCACCCTTGGCTTCAGTTTCTTCTTTTAAAAATGGGGATTTAGCCGAGTGCCAGGCTCATGCTTGTAATCCTAGCTATTTAAGAGGCTGAGATTGAGGATTGAGGTTTGAAGCCAGCCCCTGCAGGACAAGTCCATGAGACTCTTATCTCCAGTTAACCATAAAAGCTAGAAGTGGAGCTATGGCTCAAGTGGTATAGTGTTAGCCTTGAGCAGAAAGAGCTTGGGGACAGCACCCTGAATTCAAGCCCTAGGACTGGCACTAAAAAAAAAATAAAGGGTTTGGTTTTGGTTTCCTTGGTGCTAGTAAGAGCCCAGGAGAGCAGCACTTCATACTCTGCTCTGGGACTATCAGCTGGTGAGCCTTTCTGCTTGCTGTCAGCATTCGAAGTCTCAAAATGTGCATACTCCTGACCAGCAGTCCCACTTCTGAGGAATTAATGAGGTGTATAGAATGACTTTCCAGTAAGGTTAGTCATCATCTTTTTTTTTAAATACTTTTGTTAATTGAGATTGAATGATTACATAAATTTCACAGTATTGTGGGATAGTGATGCTTACAGTCACAAACACATTTTAATCTTCACAAGGCAAGTTGTCATTATCATAGTCTATAAAGTTTGTGAATTCAATAAACTTTGACAGTATAGCTATTTCTTCCAAGTTGAGTGATATGTACATTTCTTTCCTTTTGCTTAGTGTAAGCTGGTGTGTGTGTGTATGTGTGTATGTGTGTGTGTTGTTGTTGTTGTTATTGTTGTTATTGTTTGCCAGTCCCAAGGCTTGAACTCAGGTCCTGGGCACTATCCCTGAGCTTTTTTTTTTTTTTTTTTTGGTCAAGGCTAACTCTCTACAACTTGAGCCACAGCACCACTTCCAGCTTTTTCCATTGATGTACTAAAGAATGGAACCCAGGGCTCCATCCATGCCAGGCAAGCACTCTACCACTTAGTCACATTTCCAGCACCATCTTAGTTTGAAAAGAAATACTTGAGTAATCACTGCATTGTAGGGTATTCCCTATCATTTCTAAATCAGCACCATCCCATCTGTTCCTCCTAATCGGGCCTCTTTCCTGAGTACAAGTCAAAGTGGCCCTAAAGACTTGGCATGAAGTGTTTGCAACCACTAATAGCGAGGGAAATGAGGAAGGGGATGCCACATTGTCACCATCATATTGGTGCCAGTTGCTGCAAGATGTGACCAGTAAAAATGTAGTATGTAATGAGGCACTGGTGCCTCACACCTGTAAACTAGCTACTCAGGAGGCTGAGGTTTGCGGATCACAGTTTGAAGACAGCCTGGACCAGAAAAATCTGTGAGACATCTTTAACCAGCAAAAAGCTAGAAGTGGAACTGTGGCTCATGATGCCAGCTTTGAGCAAAAAAACAAAGTGATGCTGGGTGCCGGTGGCTCACACCTGTAATCCTAGCTACTCAGGAGGCTGAGGTCTAAGGATCACGGTTCAAAGCCAGCCTGGGCAGGAATGTCCATGAGACTCTTATCTCTAGTTAACCACCAGAAAACAGTAAGTGGCGCTGTGGCTCAAATGGTCGAGCACTTGCCTTGAGCTAAAGAGCTCAGAAACCACCCAGGCCTGGAGTTGAAGACCCACGACCCACAAAAACAAAACAACAACAACAACAAAAAACAAGGACCCATGTTCAAGCTCCAGTACTGGCACCAAAACAAAACCATTATATCACCCAGTCATATTTTAATTTCAGGTGAATAGGAAGACTTTAATATGTGAAAAACTAAGAAACTTCTGTTGTTTATCTGAAGTTGAAGTGGAGGTTTGGTGTTTTTATCTGGCAACCCCACCATCAAAACGTGAATTATAGTTCTTTTCATGAGCCAGGACCACAGAATGTGATTGTTGCCCCTTTTCCTACCTGCTCCCTGCAGTGCAGTGTGGTGGGGAGGGAACATGACCTTGGTCAAGTTACTTAATTATTTTTCGATATTTGTTCATAAAAATACAAAAACATGCTGGGTGCCGGTGGCTCATGCCTGTAATCCTAGCTACTCAGGAGGCTGAGATCTGAGAATCATGGTTCAAAGCCAGCCCAGGCAGGAAAGTCTGTGAGACTCTTATCTCCAATAAACCACTCAGAACTGGAAGTGATGCTGTGGCTCAAGTGGTAGAGCTTTAGCCTTGAGTTGAAGAGCTGAGGGACAGCGCCCAGGCCCAGAGTTCAAGCCCCACTACTGAAAAAAAACAAAAAAACTGATATGCTCATGGGATATAATGTATGAGAAGTTCTATTAGAATGTACTTGAAACTTTGACACTATTAAATTTGTTTAGTTATTTCTAAAAAAAAAAAAAAAAAAAAAAAAACATGAACGGGCTGGGAAGGTGGCTGTATGGGAGAGTGCTTGCCTTGCATGCATGAGGCCCTGGGTTCGATTCCTCAGCACAACATAAGCAGAAAAGGCCGGAAGTGGCACTATGGCTCAAGTGGTAGAGAGCTAGCCTTGAGCTGAAGAGCTGAGGGACAGTGCCCAGGCCCAGAGATCAGGCCCCATGACCAACAAAATAAAATAAAGCATGAACAGTGGCTGGGAAGGTGGCTCAGTGGTAGAGCGCTTGCCTTGCATGCATGAGGCCCTGGGTTCGATTCCCCAGCATCACATAAGCAAAAAGAAAAAAAGCCGAAGTGGCACTGTGGCTCAAGTGGTAGAGCGCTAGCCTTGAGCTTAAGAGCTGAGGGACAGCACCCAGGCCCAGAGTTCAGGCCCCACGATCAGACCCCCCCCCAAAAAAAAAAACCAAAAAACCATGAACAAAATAAGTCAGGACAGAATAGGAAATGCATGTATAACCCACATGACAAGAAACTTGCCTGACCTTAAGTACACAAGATTGTCTCTTTGAGATATGGTCAGTGGTCTGTTGGTCTGTTATTCAGTAAACTGTAACTGAATCATTTGTTAAAATTTCTCCATCTTTGGTCTATGATCACAACATTTTAATTAAGTTTGTTTTTTAGATTTTGTGCTCTTTTCTGCTGGGGGGCGGGGTGGGGCAAGAGCTGAGACCAGGACTGAAACTCCGTCTGGTGCTTACTTCCAACCTGAGCCATGCCTCCAGTCCCTGCACCAGTATTTTGAAATAAGTTTAGACCTTAAGTCTAAATTTGTATAGGCCAAAATTATTTTTCTTAGCTTTTTAAAATATAATTTTGTGATAACCTCTTGGTTCCATGTGAATTTTGAAGTTATTTGTGGGTATCATTTATTGTTTGAATTACATCTAGCACGTAACTGAGCCAGGTTGTTTCTCTCACGATGGCTGTAGATGAATACTGGCAGAACCACCCTGAGCTGCACGACATCCCCATCTATTACGCATCCTCATTGGCTAAGAAGTGCATGGCTGTGTACCAGACTTACGTAAATGCCATGAATGACAAGATCCGAAAGCAGATCAACATCAATAATCCCTTTGTTTTCAAACACATCAGCAACCTGAAGGTGAGTATATGTGGGCAAAGGGAGGCTAAAGTTGGTCCTGGCACTGGTGGACTGGCTGAGTCCTCCTGTGGAGGCCAGCCTCTTCTTTGGTCAGCCATGGTATTCCTCCATGACATCAACAGGGCAGCACCTGGCATTGTATTTGTTTAAGACAGGGTCTAGCTATATAGCCCAAGCTGGCACAAGCTCTTCCTCTTTCTGCCTCAACCTCCGGAATGCTGGGATAAACAGCATTCTTTTTTTTACTTAAGCAGATTTGCCACTTACTCTGAGCCTTTACAAACTCCCAGTGTTTACAGTTGCTGTTAACTTGGCTCTCTCTTGCCATAAGAATAAAGTCTTGACAAGAAAAAGATGGTATGCTGTCTAGTCAGAATCTCAACTTCCATCCAAAGCTCATCATCTTTTTGATTAGTACTACAAATTCCAGATTTAATTTCCCATAGGTTTACTTTTCAAGAGCATTTGGTAAAATCTGATGTAATGAATATCTAAAATAATGTAAGTTGTAAATGGCATTCCAGGCCCTGAGAATAGTCCTTGGGCCTTCAGCTACATGTGGAGACTTTAGTGCTAAGTAAATTGACTGCTCTGTATCACGTCCCTCTACGGTTGCTGGCCTACAGTTTAAGTGGTCATATATAGCCTCATAGACTATTTCCATTGAAGTAGTCTTTTTTTTTTTTTTTTTTTTTTTCCTTGGATCAAGTTGTGGGGCCTGAACTTTGGGCCTGGGTGCTGTCCCTCAGCTCTTCAGTTCAAGGCTAGCGCTCTACCACTTGAGCCACAACGCCACTTCCAGCTTTTTTCTTTTTTCTTTCTTTTTTTTTTTTTTTTTTTTTTTTTTTTTTTTTTTTTTTTTTGCTTTTGTGGTGCTGAGGAATCGAACCCAGGGCCTCAGGCATACGGGGCAAGCACTCTACCACTGAGCCACCTTCCCAGTCCCTGAAGTAGTCCTTTAAAGTACTCAAGTTTTGATTTTAAAACTTGGCAATTGGACTTAAAATGTTAACTAGATTTGCCCCAGGCCCTCTCCATAATGTGGTGAACCTTCTGTATCACATTTTGTTGTTCTTTAAAAGTGAAAGATGCTTTGTCAAACCTGGTGTCCGATGGTTAACCTGCTGTACCATTCTTTGTTTTCTCAGAGCATGGACCACTTTGATGACATCGGCCCCAGTGTAGTCATGGCCTCTCCAGGCATGATGCAGAGTGGCTTGTCCCGTGAGTTGTTTGAAAGCTGGTGCACCGATAAGAGGAACGGCGTCATTATTGCAGGGTACTGTGTAGAAGGCACGCTTGCCAAGGTCAGTCTGCATCTCAGGGTGCTTGCAAAAACTGCAGCAGCCTCATCAACTTTCCACTCAAGGAGTTCCTTTAAAACACAAGTTCTGATTTTAAAAAGAGATTGAAATGGGTAGCTAAAGATGAACACTGCAGACACTGAATGACATAACTACATCTAGGAGATAAGGACATACATTGAAGTTTAAGAAGTGCTCAGCTAGCCAGGCGCCCGTAGCTCACGCCTATAATCCTAGCTACTCAGGAGGCTGAGACCTGAGGATCGAGGTTCAAAGCCAGCCTGGGCAGGAAAGTCTGTGAGACTCTTATCTCCAATAAACCACTAGAAAACTGGAAGTGACGCGGTGGCTCAAGCAGTAGAGAGCTCGCCTTGAGCTAAAGAGTGCAGGGACAGCGCCCAAGCTCAGAGTTCAGGCCCTACCACCGACCAAAAAAAAAAAAAAGGAGAAGTGCTCAGCTGGTTACAAGTAATAAAATGAACAAAAGGATAGGAGACCATTTATGTTTGTTCACACTGAATACCCTCAGCTAATGAAGAGGTTTACTGATAAAAGCTGAGTATCTCTCACCCAAAGTGCCAAGGGCTGAAAGAGTATTTTTTTTTTCCAGTTTTGTAGTTTTGGATTTTTGGAATGTTTGCGTGGGCTTTACCAGTTGAGTGTGCCTAATCTTTGTATATTCAGAAAGTGTTGTATTTTGGAGAGTTGTTTTTGTTTTTAATTTTCATTTTCAGACTAAAGGTGCTCATCTTGTGACATAGTCTTTTAAAACCCTGTAGAAGGGGCCTGACTCTGACCCATGTGTATATATTCACAGCTACTTGGGAGTCAGATCAGATTTGAGGCCAACCTGGGCAGAATGTCATGAAAAGTATGTCTCAACCAACAACTAAGTAAGGTGATAGGCACCTGTCATCCTAACACGCAGGAATCCTAAACCGGAGGATGACAGCACAGGTCAGCCAGGGCGTACAAGACCCCAAAGTAAATCAAAAGGAGCTGGAAGCATGACTCAAGTGGTTGAACGCCCTGCTTAGCACATGTGAAGCCCTGAGCTCAACCCTGACCCCCACCAAAACCAATAAATAAGTCAAGCTGTAGACTGCCTGTCATTGTATTGGTGTAAAATGTCTGTTCTTAGCTTCTAGGGAAGAAGATGTAGAAAATAATGGAAACTTATTGACAAAGATGTATGAATATCTAAGCATTGGAAACTTAAGAGACTGTATGAACATCTCGTTCTCATAGTCTTATTGTTAACATCTATTTTATATTGAAAAACAAGGTGATTTCTCACTTTGCCCATTTGCAATTAGAGAGAATATTGGTCGTGTGTTTAAAGTGGATTTCCATTATGTAGAAATTCTGATATCTGGAAAGTGCTTTTCTAGCCTAGGAAAAGAGCTGGGATTGCATGTTTGCCTTCTAAGTATGTGTTCTAGTTTTCACTTCTAAATATACTGAGTTTTAGTTAATTTTCTTATTCTCCTGAATAAAGTTTTCTTATCATGAAAATGAGTATTTGGAACTTCGTAAGTCAATGATATTGGACTGATTTTTGTGCTAAAGCTTATGGTGGAGCTTAACATATGAGTGGAAGGCTGCATGACAAAACTGAAAATGTGGGCTGGAATGTGGCTTAGTGGTAGAGTGCTTGCCTAGCATGCATCAAGCCCTGGGTTTGATTCCTCACTACCACATACACAGAAAAAGCCAGAAGTTACTGGGTGCTAGTGGCGCATACCTGTAATCCTACCTGCTCAGGATTTCCTGAGGCAGGAAAGTCTATAAGACTGTTATCTCCAATTAACCACCAGAAAACCAGAAGTGGCACTGTGGCTCAAGTGGTAGAGCACTAACCTTGAGCTGAAGAGCTCAGTTACAGTGCCCAGGACCAGAGTTCAAGCCCCACAACTGACAAAAAAAAACAAAACCAAAACACTGAAAATGTGCCTGTTCTAATTGGACAGTCTGTTTTCTTATATTTGTTTTTAA
Organism: Dipodomys merriami; assembly: GCF_024711535.1. Classification (NCBI taxonomy): domain Eukaryota; kingdom Metazoa; phylum Chordata; class Mammalia; order Rodentia; family Heteromyidae; genus Dipodomys; species Dipodomys merriami. The sequence goes on from NW_027202383.1 coordinate 742,598, forward strand.
CAGCATATCATGTCTGAGCCTGAAGAAATCACTACCATGTCTGGACAGAAGTTGCCGCTGAAAATGTCGGTTGATTACATTTCTTTCTCTGCTCATACAGATTACCAGCAAACCAGTGAATTTATTCGTGCTTTGAAACCGCCTCATGTGGTTAGTATGAATTTGGTCTATTGTGAGCGTTTAGTGAATATTAGGGAGGAAGAAGCATACTCCCAGGCCCCAGGCCCAGCAGCCCTCTGCCAACAGGGCATTTGCACTGCACTTGCTCTGACCTTCGCCCCCACCTCCACCCCTGGTGTTAGGCAAGCTGCATTCTCACTTCGTTCACTTTTTTGTGACCCTTCCTCAGGTCCCTGTTTCAGCTCCTGTTCATTCTGTTTGCTGCAGCCTGCCCAGCAATCTAAGAGCCAGGCTTGGGATGCAGCAGCTTGTTTGAACTCTGCTCATTCCTTTACCTTCTGTGTTATCCTGAGCAAGCTAGTTAGCCTTTGTGTACCTCATTATAGATAGGGATGGTAATGCCACACAAGGCCATTGGGACAATGGAATGAGAGCGTGTGCCTAAAGCACTTACTAGGATAACTGGTTAATAATGTGTGAAACAGACAAAGCAAGAGTAAAAGCCTTAATAGTAAAATAGATAGAACACATTTGTACATAAAGCTCCTTATTAGTATGATTAACCTGTCTCTTTAAGCTTCGAGTAATAAAAGTAATAGTTATATACTTAGATGGAGTTAGCAAGAAGAAGGAACTGAAAATAATGTGTGCTTTTAATTAGAAGAATACTATGGGACTGAGGTCTGTAGAAAATAGATAAAATTCCCTTTTGACATGAAAAAAAGTAGTTTAGAGGAAATGGCTTTCTGTTAGTTGCTTTGAGTTGTTGCTATAAAATGTTTTTATTGAAAATCTATATAACATACAACATGCATTTTAAAGTCTCTAATCCAGTGGCATCAGGCCATTGTGCAACCGGAACTTTCCATTGCCCCAAACAGACTACCCAGTCACTCCCTGTTCCCTTCTCTCAGCCCTCAGTTACCTCTAACGCACTTCCTATCTCTGAGAGTTTGCCTGACCTAGGTAGTTATGAAGGAGAAGTGTATACCACTCTGGTGCTTTCCAGGTTCATCTGTGTTCGAGGTGTGTCAGAACTGCATGCCCTATGCTAGGTGATACTCCATCATCTGTACGTGTTCCATGTTTTATCTGATTTATCTGTCCATTGATGCATACTTAGTTATATCACTTTTGGCTTTGACATTCATTTCTCTGATGAGGTGAGCATCACCTTGTGTGCTCGTCTATAGTCTAGGTAATATCTAGTGTGAAGGTCCTCAGAGGACTGAGCAGCGGCGTTAGTGGTCAAGTTCATTGATGGACATATCACTTACATGTCACATGTATGTGTGGAATGCAGAGGACTCCACGATTTCTGGTGTACATGGCTGTGGCCATTCTCAGGTCATCAGCTGGGAAGAGATCTGTCCTCTGCCTTTCTCTGTTGTTCCAGTTCATCTTTAAATCCCTGAATTGAACTTGTTGCTGTCTTCCTCCAATAACCAGTGGCAAAAGTGTAACTATGTAGTAATTCTTACGCACTAGCAGTGGTAGTTAATAGCCAGCATTTATTTAGCGACTATTGGCATTTGCCAGGCACTCCACTAGCGATTCACATGAGGTAACTAGTGTAATTGTAACAGGCGCCTGAGGGGCCAGAGGCCTTAGCCGGCAGCACACGGCAGTGCCAGGACTCAGTGTTCGCCTGTAGGTAACACGGTGGCAAGCCTCCACCCAGGAATGTCTCAGCAGCCACAGTTCACCAGCCAGACAGGAGCCATCTGCCAGTGGGCTAGAAGCTAGGAAAACAGAGGTTACAAAAGTGGGTACAAGCCAACGTTGTTGTACATGTCTGTAATTCCAGCACTAAGGAGGCTGAGGCAGGAGGACTGAGGTATGAGGCTAGCCTGGACGGCACAGTGAGACTCAGCTCAAAAAAAAACTACAGCCCAAAAAAGAAAAAACAACAACAACTGAAAAGCTAGTGCCCTCTGACATTTCACTTGGTCCTGAAACCTTGTATTTCCTTTGCTTTAATAAACAGATGAACCTCTCAGAAGCTACTTTTTTCCCTTCGTGAAGCCTTTTATGCTGTGCATTAAGAAATGTAGGGAAAACTGGATACTTTCTGAGAGAGCAGGAGTAGCTAAGAACCATTGTATGTGAAGTTGCAGGGAAGGCAGAGGTCAACCTGGCCAAGCCCTTTACCATGGTGGACACAGAAGCCTCCCAACAGAAGTGACACTGAGAAGAAGGTTCTTTATACAAAACCGGTGCCCCTGAGGATCTTTGTACAAAACAGATGCACCTCAGCCTCTTCCCAAGCAGAGCGAAGAGGTGTGTGCAAGTCTGGCTGAAGGCCCTTAAAATTAGTAGTGTACTTCTTCGAGTCTTTCTCATAAATTTAATGCAGTTAAAGATCATTATTTTTCTGAATGAAAGGTATTTCTTGCTACTCTTTGAAATTTTGTCCTGTGTAGATTTTAGTCCATGGGGAACAGAACGAAATGGCCAGACTGAAAGCAGCACTGATTCGAGAATATGAAGATAACGACGAGGTTCACATAGAGGTTCACAACCCTCGGAACACAGAGGCAGTGACCTTAAACTTCAGAGGGGAAAAGCTGGCCAAGGTAAAAGGTGACGTCGCCTCATGCTAGCCATGTTTTCTTTGCGGGGAGGTATTCTCTGTAAAAAAGATAGAGTTTCGGAAGGTTGAGGCAGGAAGATCCATGAGTTCCAGGCTGGGTTATATGCAAGACCCTCTCTCCAAAGGAGGGGAGAAAGAAAACAGATCTTTAATCAAATCTCAAGGAAGTGCTTGCTTCTGTTTACATAGGATGCTACAAAGACCTAAGCCTGGTGCCTCTTTCGCTTCTTTTGCTGTACTGTCACTTCTCCAGGTGGGAAAGTTTTAGATAGATTAGTTCTTAGTGAACTTGAGTCCTAGAACTCTTTAATCAACACTCCACATTTCCTCCCCACCTTCTGAGGGTCAACAGATGTGCATTACTATTCCACTGTAGCCAGTGGGAAGCTGTGCTCATCTCTTATAAGAGTCTAAAGATAGGCCATATCTCTAAATGTGTGCGCTTGGTCTGGCTATGATAGAACACAGAAAGATTGTCTTAAGAAATAATCAGTTTTTATGGTAAAATATAACACAAAATTCAAAACTGAAAAATAAAACTGAAATAGTTAAACACCTGATCTAGGCTTTTAGAATGGTGGAAACACTTTTTATTTTCTGGGTTTTCATTCAGATTTTTTATTTTTATCTTCAAATAGTTGTACAGATTTCAGTGAAAAATTTTTGTAAGTTATTTCTAAGGCAAACTTTTACACAATTTATCTGAAATTTTAAATATCAGGCATCTGTTGAGTTTATAAATGCATCCCACGACAGAGACGAAGCCACTGCTGGGTGGGTAGCCTTTCTTACAGTTGAGATGAGGGAAAACAAACAAAAACCTTGGCAGTGAGGCTTGGCTGCCTGGGAAAGCAGCTGGTTGTGGCCACACCTGAGTCCTCACTGCTCACCGAGCCTCCCAGGGCTTGGTGTTGTGCCTGGAAAAGAATACGCTCAGTAGGAAATCCCTCACACTCCGCTGGTGGAGCTGCAGGGGCAGGGCATGTAGTTCCACTTTAGGAGAAACCACCTTGACCAGGCAGGAAGCTGAGCTTAATAATGATTGCTAGGTTGTTCTCTAGGAATTTTAGTTACTTAAAAGCACATGCAGACAGAGGGTGTAGCTCAGCAATAGAGTGCTTGCCTGGCATACCTTAGAGTTCATCCCTGGTCCTACAAGGAGTTTAAAATTGGTGGTTCATACCTGTAATCCTGTAGCTACTCAGGAAGCTGAGATCTGAGGATCACGGTTCAAAGCCAGCCCGGGCAGGAAACTCCATGAGACTCTTATCTCCAATAAACCACCAGAAAACCGGAAGTGGCGCTACGGCTCAATTGATAGAGCACTAGCCTTGAGCTGAGGCGCTCAGGGACAGCGCCCAGACCCAGAGTTCAAGCCCCACAACTGACCAAAAAAAAAAAAAATTGGGGGTAGCAGGGAAGGGAGGAGGTAGAGAGCGTGAATTGGTTCAAGGTACACCCTGCATGCATGGAAATATCATAGTGAAGCACCCACATGTTACAGATATAGATGAACTCAAAAGTTTTTAGAAATTGAAAGGAGAAGCATTAGCTTTATCTCCCCCTCTGGTAAGTCGCTGCCAGTTCTCAGAGCAAAGCCTCTTTCCAGAGAAGCGCGTGCAGCTGCAGCACGTGAAGTAGAGCAGTCTCCACTGGTGCTTGTTAGGACAGGGCTGCGTGCCATAGGTGTGTGTCCTTGCTCCGTTAATGCTACAGTCTTCATCCTATGGCTCCATGGATTGGTGGTTGGACTAAGGAACCTTTAAGAACTGTAGGCTTCATGCCTGTAAGGGTGTAGAATCTGAGCGGTTGTTGCTGCGGTCTGATGCCCCCTCTGCTTAACACCTGCTTTCAGACTACTTTCTTCATCATGAGCTCAGCACACTCCCCCTTGTGTCAGGAATGGCACTTCCTCTGGGGTGCCTGGATTTTTCTGTCTTTCATACGTTGTTTTTTCCTCAATTGCACTGTTTTTGTTTGTTGTTTTAGGTCATGGGCTTTTTAGCAGACAAAAAACCAGAACAAGGCCAGCGAGTCTCAGGAATACTTGTTAAAAGAAACTTTAACTATCACATACTTTCTCCTTGTGACCTGTCCAGTAAGTATACTATTCAATATCAAATAGAATTTGATCTCATCATTGAAAGAAAATCTATGAAAAGTTTCCTTAATCTACTGGTCAGATTTTAAGTAACAACCCAGTAGTATCATGAGTATAGATGGCAGTAATCTAAATAGCTTTGTAGAAGAAGAAATCTTCCCAAACTACTGAATCGCTTAACTTATTAGTGAACTTGCTCTATTTTTTTTTTTTTCCCAGTTCTGGGGCTTGAACCCAGTGCCTGCCGGCTGTCCCTTCGCTGTTTTCCTCTAGGCAGGCACGCTACCGCTTGAGCCCTAGCTCCACTTCCAGCTTTTTGCTGGGTGATTGAAGATAAGATTCGCATGGACTGTCTTGTCCAGGCTGGCTTCAAACTGATGCCTAGCTCTCAGCCTCCTGTGTAGCTAGGAGCACAGGCATGAGCCGCCAGCCGACACCAGGCCATCGCTGGTCTTTTGACACCTCTAAGTTCACCTCTAAAACTGGCAGACCACTCCTGCTGTCCTTGTAGCTACCTATTTTCCACTCTGTGTTAGAGTATATAGGCTCTTCTTTCTGGACTATGTTTGGCGCCTCCCAGGGGAGCATTTTTACTTTGTTTTGTTTGTTGTAGGGGTGGTGGAACCCAGGCCTTCGTGCAAACCAAGCCAGCCCTCTACCACTGCACTACACCTCCAGCCCTCTACCACTGCACTACACCTCCAGCCCTCTACCACTGCACTACACCTCCAGCACTCTACCACTGCACTACACCTCCAGCACTCTACCACTGCACTACACCTCCAGCACTCTACCACTGCACTACACCTCCAGCCCTCTACCACTGCACTACACCTCCAGCACTCTACCACTGCACTACACCTCCAGCACTCTACCACTGCACTACACCTCCAGCACTCTACCACTGCACTACACCTCCAGCACTCTACCACTGCACTACACCTCCAGCACTCTACCACTGCACTACAGCTCCAGCCCTCTACCACTGCACTACAGCTCCAGCCCTCTACCACTACACTACATCTCCAGCACTCTACCACTGCACTACACCTCCAGCCCTTTCTAATTATTTTGATAAAGGGTTTCACTGTGTAGCGCATGTTAGCCTTGAACTTGTTTGTTGAACAAGTTCAGTGAACATTTGATTTGTTTAATTACCTATACATTTATTAATTTGATATTGGTGTTGGGGCTTTGTGTGAGCAAAGCCTGTACTTTACCCCCAGAGCTATACCCCAGTCCTAATGGCTTGTAGTTTTTGTCACTTGTTGGGCCTGTTTATTCTTCACCATTCCAAAAGAATAACCAGGAATAGGGAACAAAATCTTTATGTTTTAAATGGGGGAAAATTAGGAGTGGAGTCAGGTTCAAGTGGTAAAGCACCTGCCCAGCAAGCACAAGAGTCTGAAGTCAAACCCTAGCCTTGCAAAAATAAAAGGGGGGGGGGGATTAATTAAGGCCTAATTTTAGCATTGCATCAGAACTTCCTTGCAAATAAGAATCACCAACCATAAACCAGACTGTAATCTATATGGAAAAAAGTAAAAATATGGCAAAACTAAAATGGATTACATTTAAGTTTGTAAGTTGCTTTTCCCCAAAGTGTATAAGCATTTCCATGTGAGTTTTGTCTGTGTATATTTAAGCCATCAATAAATACTTTTCCACAGTACAATCTTCTAATAAATATTGCACTTAATTTTACTTATATTTGCTAATAAATTATAAATGTTTTATGAAGAAATCAGAAATAGCAGTGGAGCTTAGGTATTTATCTGTGATATATGCCAACTGTCAGCTTGTAGACTCTGAGTGTATACCTTGCTCCTTATTGGGCAGGTAGAGGGCTCTGACTCTTAGGCTGGGCTCTGGGCTAGAATTTGGAGCACCAGGAGCTACCAACACACAGTGCTGGCCTGGACTTGTCCGTGTCCTGAGGGCAGTGCTGGCCACAGCACAGCTTGGTGCTCTGTAGCGATACCCAGCACTCATGTAAGGAGAAGCTGGGAGGAGAGGTGGGAAGGCCGCCAGTCAGCTTGGGCTAGTGCTGGAACCGAGAAGCAGGAAAGAATGCTGCCTCTGCCTGGCACCAGTGGCTCACTGTTATCCTAGCTACTCAGGAGGCTGAGATCTGAGGATCATGGTTCAAAGCCAGCCCGGGCAGGAAAAGTCCATGAGACTCTTATCTCCAATAAACCACTCAGAAAGCTGGAAGTGGCGCTGTGGCTCAAGTGGTAGAGCTCTAGTCTTGAGCTGAAGAGCTCAGGGACAACACCCAGGCCCAGAGTTCAAGCCCCACGACCGAACAAAAAGAAAAAAGGAAAAAAAGAATACTGCCTCCAAAAACCTGAGTGTTGAGATGCTCCTTCCTCAGCCTACCAAAAGCCAGGATTACAGGTGTGGGCCACCAGGCCCAGATGGTATTTTCCCTCAAAGTATATTTGTTCTGATTTTTTTTCCAGATTATACTGACCTGGCCATGAGTACTGTGAAACAGACGCAAGCCATTCCGTATACCGGGCCTTTTAATCTGCTTTATTACCAGCTACAGAAATTGACAGGCATGTCTGCTTACTTATAATCATTCTTTCTCTCTTCCTCTGTCTCTCAGGTCTCACTCTGTAGAGACTGCTTTAAACTTGTGATCCTCTTGTCTCGGCTTCAGAAGTGTTGAGAGTGTAGGTGTACATCATCATGTACTTTGCCTTCCCTTTTTTATTTCTATGAGTAGATATTGTTTAATTTTGTAATTGTCTCCAGATTTTATTTGCACTTTACATCTTATTATCATCTTTAGGTGAAGTTTTTAAAAAATATGCTCATAGATTATTTATCTATTTATCTATTTATTTTTGGTCGGTCGTGGGACTTGAACTCTGGGCCTGGGCACTGTCCCTGAGCTCTTTAGCTCAAGGCTAGCATTCTATTACTTGAGCCACAGTGCCTCTTCTGGTTTTCTGGTAGTTAATTGGAGATGAGTCTCACAGACTTTCCTGCCTGGGCTGTCTTTCAACCACGATCCTCAGATGTCAGCCTCCTGAGTAGCTAGGATTATAGATGTGAGCCACTGGTGCCTGGCTCATAGATTTTTTTTTTAATTCCAAAATATCTCTTACCTTTAATCTACTTAGTCAGGAAAACATTAGTAGTCTTTGCTACTTGAGTCTAAAATCTGTTTTAATTGAATGTGCCTGACATTTTTAGCTGTTATTTTCTTTGTCCATTGGAAATGGTTTTTCTGATTCCATTAGCACCTGTCTATACAACAGGTTTTGTAAGAGCTTCTGGCCATTGGCCAAAGGCCAGGAAGAGAATGAACTTATTCATTATTCAATCTGTTCTCACCATTTTGTGTGAAAGGATTTGTATATTCAACATGAATAGTGGCAGGGCCTAAAAAATGTGGTATGTTCCTAATAACAACAGGTCAGATTATAATGCTTCCTGCTTATGGTGTTCTTTATTTATTATTCATGCAGTAAAGCAAGGGCATGACACAAACAGTAGACTGAAGATGTATTTTCCTGTCACATTGGTAGTACAATCATGGGTCACATACAGGAGTTAGTGAAATATGTCAATAATGATCCTTGATTATTGAGTGGATACCAGGAAGACCAGTGAACTCTGCTCTTCAATAGTAGATCTTCCTGGTCAATGCTAGAACCCAGAGATAGCAATCACTGTGAAAACAGTTGAAACCTTATTTATACTAGATGCTAGTGGAAGGTCAGATCTCTTGTGTCAGTATAGGTGTTTGAATATCTCTTAAGTGTGCTACTGATAGAATTGTGTGTGTGTGTGTGTGTGTGTGTGTGTGTGTGTGCGTGTGTGTGTGCGCGCGCGCGCGCATGTCCATGCACACGTGTGCGCACTGGTTCTAGAACTTGAACTCAGGGCCTGGGCACTCTCTCTGAACTTCTTTTGCTCAAGGCTAGTGCTCTATCACTTGAGCCACAGTTCTACTTCTGGCTTTTTGGTAGTTTATTGGAGATAAGTCTCACAAAGTTTCCTGCGCAGGCTGGCTTCAAACTACAGTCTTCACATCAGCCTCCTGAGTATGATAGAATCTTTAATGTCCAAAGTAAATCCTACTCAGTAAATCCTACCTAGTGATAGGAACTTTTACAATTAATGTGTTGGGATCATTTAGTATAAGCAACGAACATAAAACTTAGCTGTTTGATTATATAAAAGTGAGTTTTTATTGTTTCTATTATGTAGCAGGTTAATATCAGCTCTCTATAAACAAATGTCTCTAGAAGTTTATAAGATGGTTATGTAAATCTTAAAATCATGTTGTTTGTTTCAGGTGATGTAGAAGAGTTAGAAATTCAAGAAAAGCCTGCTCTGAAAGTGTTCAAAAATATTACTGTGGTTCAGGAGCCGGGCATGGTGGTCCTGGAGGTGAGGGGGGTGGGGGGGTGTTTCTAAGCCAGGAGCGCGCACTCCAAAGAGTGGAAGATACATAACCCTCGGAAGATATCTGTCTGTCTTTCCTTCTCAAGATGAATTTATATAATCCCGCTGTGCATTTCCTATGTAGTTCTTAGAGCAAAGAAACTATTCGTGAATTGTGGCTCCATTTTAGTTTGCGTAATAAGGTAAGTTATAGAAGTCTCCACGGATGTGGCCAGTTCAGGGTATCTCCTATTATATGGGAAAGCCCTAAAATTCTGAATGTAAAATTTAATTCTGTTAAATATAAAACCACATAAACTTCATAGAGTGTTCCTTACAAGAGTGTTAGTTTGAAAATTCAAACAATAAAGTGACTCAACTCCCAAAAGGTTAGAAAGTCTTGATTTAGGTAAAACCAAAGATGCAAAAGCACTGGGTGGTGAGCATATTGCAGTGCCTGGCCCCTCCCAGCCGCTGGTATGTAAGCACGCGTATTTGCTACCTCTCACCACACTACCTGTGCCATGAAGTTTGGCTCTCTCAGGCTGGTATCTGCTGAGTTTGGAGGACTTTGAAAGTCAGTGCTGGTCCTGAGTGCTGGGAGCAGCTGGTCGGCGTCAGTGTGGTGTGTGTGTGAACTTCCCAGGCATATGACCAGCTGCTTTGTAAATAAAAAATCATCTGCCATTGCCAGTTCCACTACAGTTCTATACGTAAGCCTAAATTTGAATCAGGGCTGAAACTAAAGGAAACGTGAAGTCACACACAGTAGTGGGTAAAAGGTCAATGTCAGATAAAGAGGATATATTAAGAGACATATTACTCTTGTTACTAAGTACGGATCTGTTTTTGTTTTTGGAGTTGCTGTGTCAAGGGAGCTCTCAGGGCAGGTTTGTCAGGGTTTCCCAGAGCGCATTCCAGTGCTCTCTGGAGAGTGACATGGATAGGGAAGGCCGTGTTCCTGAAGTCACTTCCCTGGTCCACCTGAACCTAGACCTTGTCTGGAGCCCTGAGCACCTGAAAGGTAATGAGGGGATCTGAGGCTTCACCTGACAAACCAGAACATGTAAGAGTTACCTACCGTCTGGCTTGTGGGTGTAGCATGGTGCCCGAGCTTGTGCCTAGCCTGGGCTCAGCCCCGTGTTCCATCCCAGCACTGATATATCTGCGTACATATTTATCACCTTCTTACCACGCCGCCCGTGCTACTGATAGCAAGTAATTAGGAATTGGAGTTTGAGGCTAGCTGTCTTACACGTGTTAACTGAGTCAATTTTCTGTTTTCTAAAACAAAGTCAACAGTCCTATTTGTTATGAGAATTAAGAGACAGCAAGTGTTAATGAGTTCAGCTTTCCTGATTAAATGAGTCCAGCATTGCTCCTTCTAGTGAGCAGGTCATCAATTTCAGTGAGAGTGGTAGACAGACAGATACAGCATCTGTCTGTCCATCTGTAGTGCCATGGCTGGACGGGTAGAGTGCAACCTGTGTTAGATCTCAGCTCTGCCTTCCTAACTCTGCTTTGCTTTCCAGTGGCTGGCAAACCCTTCCAATGACATGTACGCGGACACCGTGACAACCGTGATTCTGGAAGTTCAGTCAAATCCGAAAATACGGAAAGGTGCAGAATACTCCATTTGTATTCATTGGTTCTTCCATTTTCCCCCTGTTTCTGTAAGCTGAACAGCAGCAGTTCTAAAGCAGAACATGAAATCTCCCGAGTCTTTAAATTGCTGTATGCTCGTTCATACAGCTGCCCTGCCTGCCCTTGGTCCTTTACTCTAAGCCTGCACTTCTTTCTGCCTACCATGTATGTTTCTGGTAGGCAACAAATGGTCAAACCAATTTTTTTTAAAACAATTCAGCCAGTCTGTCTTTTTTTTTTTGTCATGGGCTTGAACTCTGGACCTGCGCACTGTCCCTGTGCTCTTCAGCTCAAGGTGTGTGCTCTACCATTTGAGCCACAGCGCCACTTCCAGTTTTCTGGTGGTTAACTGGAGATAGTCTCACAGACTTTACTGCCCAGGTTGGCTTTGATCCATGATCCTCAGAACAGCCTCCTGAGTAGGATTACAGGCATGAGCCACCAGCGCCCAGCTTCAAGTCTGTATCTTTTGATTTGAGACCATTAACATTTAGAGTTACTATTAGATGGTATATAAGTATTCCTTGCCATTTTGTTGGTTCTGTGATTCTTGATTCTTCCTTACTTCCCATTTTCATGATTGCATTTCTATCCCTGTCCTGGGGTAAAATTTCTTTAAGGGTCTTCTGCAGCACTGGGCGGGTATTTAGTGACATGCCAGGGCACCATTAAACTCCAGATTGAGAACCGGTACAGCCAGGCTCGGTGGCTCATACAAGCCTTGAGCACAAAGCCCAGCAATAGCACCCAAGCTCTGAGTTCAATAAAAACCCTCTGTTAAGGATGTCTTATCTTGCTGGATTGTGTAGTTTTGTAGTTCTAGATGGAAAACTAAAATAATTCAACAGACAAGTGAGTCTGAACATTCTTAATGACTCTGAGGTTGCTGACCACGGGTAGAATACTTCCTAGATGTATGAAAAGGAGTTTAATCCCCAGAAAAATAATATTTTTCATTAATATAATCATAGGCATTTTTTTTGTTTTTGTTTTCTGGTTGTTGTTGTTGTTGTTTTCTTTTTCCAGTCCTGGGGCATGAACTCAGGGCCTTGGCACTGTCCCTGAATTGCTTTTACTCAAGGCTAGCACTCTACCACTTGAGCCACAGCACCACTTCTGGCTTTTTCTGTGTATATGGTACTGAGGAATCGAACCCAAGGCTTTATGCATGCAAGGCAAGCACTCTACCACTGAGCCACATTCCCGGCCTCCCCCGCTTTTTTTTTATTAATATAAATTAATTGTACAAAGAGTTTTAAGGTGACATTTGCATATATTAATGTAATATACTTTGATCACCTCTTTGTTCACCCTCTTTGTTTATTTAAAGAGTTTTTGGTGCATTTCATTGTGCTGTTTTCATGTGTATGTACTATTTACCATGTTACCCTCTCCTTTCCCCACCCCCTCATCTGCAGGTTCTCCCAGCATACACCTTTCACAGTCATGGCATATTAGAGATAGTAGAATGTTAAATTTACTTCACATTTTAGATAGAACAAGAGATTTCAGAACCTTGCAGCTTAAGATGTGTCTTCAGAACTCCTATGGTTGCAGTTTTGCTCATAAATGTGAAATTTGAGAGGCTTTGGAAATACAGTTCATTTTAAATGTCTTTTTATGGTTCCCTAATAACATAAAGTGGTGGAAATACCTGTTTGCCTTGGCGAGCTCATGATACAAAATATTTACTTGGCACTTTGAGTATTCCATGGTTAATATTCACTTATCAAATAGTAGCCTTGTGGCTGGGTGCCAGTGGCTCACATCTATAATCCTAGCTACTCAGAAGGCTGAGATCTGAGGATCGCAGTTTGAAACCAGCCTGGGCAGAAAAGTCCCTGTGAGACTCTTTATCTCCAGTTAACCACTCAAAAACTGGAAGTAGAGCTGTGACTCAGAGTTAGCATGTAACTTTGAGCAAAAAGAGCTAGGGACAGTACCCATGCCCCAAGTTCAAGCCCCACAACAAACAAGCAAAAAGTACTTTGCTTTAAGGCTTGATTTGGGACTTAGGTAAATAGGCGTTTAGAGATTGAACTCTCACTATCTCTCCAGGTGCCGTGCAGAAAGTTTCTAAGAAGCTAGAGATGCACGTTTACAGCAAGAGGCTGGAGATCATGCTCCAGTAAGTGCCTCCTCTCCTTGTCTAGCCCTGTGGGAAGGATGGGCGGGAGGAACACACTGCTGTGGCTCGCACCAGGCATCCTTGCTGCTCTGAGTCATGAAAGCCAGCAGTTTGTTCTGCTGTGTCCAGCTTGGCACTCTGGATGGTTCCAAGTATGCGTGTGCCCTGCCTGGTTGTCTTGATCTCCAGAGACCAGTGTCCTGGCTGTTTCTGAGATTGGCACAGCTGAAGCCAGTGTGCAAGAAGAATTACTTTCTATGTATGCTAAAGGGTGAATTCTTTGATAAGAAGGGTTTCTTATTAAGTACTTCTCAGGCAAAAGGTGTGTAACTGTGAGATGCCTTCAAACTCAATCTCTTCCCAAACACCAGCTATTGGGCCTTTCTGCTTTCTGCCCTGGAGCCTGATTTCAGAATGGTTTTCCAAATGAAATAATCGTAAAACTGCTTCCTGCTGCATTTCTACAGTATGTGATTTCAGCATCTTGCAGAGCGCCTTGAATGCCATCCTCTCAAGTCCTTGAGTGACTGGCTGTGATGGTCAGGTTTTTGTCACTGTGACAAATACCGAGTAAAACAGCTTGAAGGAAGGATGTGCTTTGGGCAACTCCTGCAGCTTCCCCTGGGACTCAGACGTTAAGAACTGTATGGGCAGCAGGAGTCTGCTGTCGCGAGCCCTGGGGACACGGCATGGGGACAATGTCACACAGGCTGTGTGAGACAGAAGGCCTGGGGTGCGGGGTGTGGCTCTGCTCCCCAGGTGTAAGTAATGGTGCCTGGTGGAGCCGCCCTTCCACCTGAGCCGGCAGGAGCTCACCCCCTTCCACCTGAGCCGGCAGGAGCTCACCGCCCCATCTTCCCCCTGATCTGACACTGCGCCGCCTCACCCCCCCCCAAACACTTGCCCTGTTCAGCTATTGGGAACGGGCAGGACGAAGCTCACCCTCACCCTCACCACCTGAGGCCCAGACACAGCATGTCTGGACTCCAGCTTCTTTCCTCAGTTGTTTAAGTAGGCAGGACTACAGAGCAAGAAATACGTCATTTCTTTAGACCAACTAACAAAGTGCGTGAAAACGACACCTCTTCACTCTTCTTTTGGTTATATTTTTCTATATAAAATACAAGGGTGTCCTATATTGCCAGGTTACCTAGCCATGTTTATTCAAGCGTATTAGTGACACCACCTGCCTGAAGGAACAAGGGCAGTGTGGTGTCGGAGTCACTGTCTGAGGACCGAATGTCTGCTGGGCCCCTGAGGTCTGATTGGCTGCTGCTGTTACTAACAGCGACAGTGCTGCAATGAATAATCAATCCATCTGCACAGTGACAGGGTTTCCAGTGATGTCTACACCCTCAGCACGACACAGGGCATGCGCATCAGCACCGAGTTTAACTCCGGGGAGGCAGTTGGCACATGAGGAGAACTTGGGACATCAGAGCTGAATTCAAATTCTAGCTCTGTTGCTTCCTGTGAGCCTTTCAGAAACTTAACATCTCTGTGTCTTATTTTCCTTGTGTTAAAGGCATCCTTAGCAATTCACCGCATCTCCCTCTTCCCAAGTGTCACCCAAGTGCGGCGTCCTTGGGAAATGAGAGCTCTGGGTTTTATGAAATAAAAAAAAAAAAAAAATCAAGGAAATGAATCCCTGGGTCTCTGGTATAGATCTGTACAGTATCTGCTTTGGCACTTGGGTGTCTCTTCAGTATAGTTGTAGGCGGGGCTTATCACTCATGCTGTGCCACGTGTTTGTCTGTTTTAAGGGACATATTTGGAGAAGACTGTGTCAGTGCAAAGGATGACTCCTTCCTGAGCGTCACAGTGGACGGGAAGACAGCCAATGTTAACTTGGATACCCGGGTATGGACCTGCTCCTGTATTTCAGGACTTGCACACGCCTGATTTTATTCTTGCAGTTCAGCATTTTCTTCCAGTGAGGTTTTCCCCATTCCTCTTTACATAGTGGTACTTATTCCTATCACATGTGGCGTCTTCCCACATTTTCCCCTGGCTGCATGGTCCTCTTCCCGGGCACACGGCCCCCTGGCATGCCTTTTCCATAGCACTAACTCGCCTCGGCCTTTCTCCAGTTGATATGCAATTGGTTCTGGATGTTTGAGGGAAGCGGCTCCCCTGTTCCGCCAGCAAGGTCCAGGTGGCTGCGTGCACTGGGGCCTGCTCATGCTCACAGCACAGCTTGCATGATAATCCTGAGATAAACAGGAAGGCAGCTCTTTTCCTTATAGGGGTGCATCTAGTATTTCTACTAAACAGTCTTTTTGTATAATCACTTGTACAGAATGCTTTGAGAAAACACTACATTTGTTTGACCACAATAGAAAAAGAAGAATTTGAACCAGGTAATTTACCAGAGAAGTGAGTAACCAAAAACTTCTCAGAAACCCTAATAGAGGAGCTGACAGGAACGGTCACTGCTGAAATGGCCCCAGAGGGAGAGATGAATCAGGGACCTTAGAAGCAGCAGCAGCAGTTACGCTCAGGTGCCACTGGAGGGCGTGAGTGGAAGTTAAATGAGGTGGCACCTTCCTTCTGCTGGATGCTGTGGAGCCTTCACACACAGTTAATTCCACTTGCTGGATCTAACTAAAGAAAACGATTACACGAATGAGGAAAGACATCTGCACTGATGTCTAGTTTAACATTTATAAAACAGAAAAGAGCTGTCACCTGGCTTTGTGCATGCAAGTGTGCGAGGCCCTGCAAAAACGGAAAAAGCAAGAACCCTAAATGTCCAAGAGGAACAGATGATAACAAGTGTGTGTGGTGTGGTGTGGCATGCGCTTGCGCTCGGGGCGCCTCAGGCACAGCCATCGAGGGGAATCCTGCATGTGCAGGCTGTGCACTGCATGTCTCTGAGGAAAAAGTTACAAGAGAATACATGAGATGCAAATTATCCCCCTTTTAAAAAAAAGTATATGCATGAAACCAGCCCAGGCCTGTCATCCTAGCTACTCAGGAGGCCGAGATCTGAGGATCACAGTTCAAAGCCAGCCTAGGTAGGAACATCCATGAGAACCTTAGCTCCAATTAACCACCAGAGAACTGGAAGTGGCGCTGTGGCTCAAGTGGTAGAGCGCTCGCCTTGAGCTGAAGAGCTGAGCGACAGCGCCAGGCCCAGAGTTCAGGCCCCATGACCGGACCCCCCCCCCCAAAAAAAAAGAATCTGATGCACCTTCCCAGGGCTCATTTTGAACTTCGATCCTCAGATCTCAGCTGCCTGAGCAGCTAGGATTATAGATGTAAGCCACTGGCGCCCAGCCCACATGATTTTTAAAATTTTTAGACAGTGTTTTGTAGTTGAGTTTTAAGAAGTAATTATAAAGGCTGGAGACATTTTAAGTGGTAGAGTACCTGCCTAGCAAGGGTGAGGCCTTGAGGTTAAACCTAGTACAGTCACATAAAGATTAATTGTAAGTTTAGTCATTTAAGTCGTTTATTATCATACGTTGAATAGATTACCACAGCTATTGCTTGATTTCTCCTGGTTTATCACCAGCTCATTCACTTTGAGGTAAACACCTTCAGTTAATTCTCGTATTATCCTCCCTTCATCTCACATTCCCTCAGTCGCTGTGGCAGGAAGCGTGCTGGGCCTGGCCATCCTGGGCCTCCGGGAATTCCTTTGTTTCTCTGTCCAGTATGAGGACGTGTTTGTGCTTCATTCGCAGACTGTGGAGTGTGAGGAAGGGAGTGAGGATGACGAGTCCCTCCGAGAAATGGTGGAGCTGGCTGCACAGAGGCTGTACGAGGCCCTCACGCCCGTCCACTGACCGCCTTTGACCGCCTTCTGCCCAAAGCTGTCAGACGCCCGACTCCGCCTGGTTACTGAAAATAAAATGCCTTCGTTCCCGGGGCGGCCTGTGCTGCTTCACTGGCCGCTCGCGTGTCAGCTGCCCGCCAGCCCCGCGGCTCACGTGTTCGGATCCGCATTCCGGATTTCGGTGCCGTTGGTCTGTCCCCGGCCTCTTGGCGTCAACTTTCTTGGCCCAAGGCCTTCATTTGTAGGCCGCGCCGCCCAGCGGCTCTGCGGGCCCCCGGCCTGGCACTGGCACTGGCCCCCGCGCCGCCCAGCGGCTCTGCGGGCCTCTGGCCTGGCACTAGCACTGGCACCGGCCCTGCGAGCCCCCGGCCTGGCAGCTGGCACCGGCCCTGCGAGCCCCCGGCCTGGCAGCTGGCACCGGCCCTGCGAGCCCCCGGCCTGGCAGCTGGCACCGGGCCTGCGAGCCCCCGGCCTGGCAGCTGGCACCGGCCCTGCGAGCCCCCGGCCTGGCAGCTGGCGGCGGGCGTGCCAGCCGCCCGCCCCGCCCAGCGGCACTCGGTTCTCACGGAGCTCGGTCCCCGAAGCAGACGTCGGGCTCGGCGGCCGCGCCCGCGCCGTCCTCGGGGTCGGGCTGCAGGCGTCCGACCGCGGCCTCCACCCTGCCGGGCCTGCCGGGAGGAGGCGAGCGGGAGGCTGGGCGCCGAGGGAGGGAAGCGAGGCGGCGGGCCCGCGGGCGCCGGGCCACAGCTCCCGCGTCCCGGGGCCGGAAGTGCGGCGCGCCCCGCCCCTTCACGTCCCACCTCCCGGAAGTCTCCCGAGGCCCCGCCCCCGGCCCGCGCGGCTCTTCCGCAGCGGGGCCATGGCGCTCTCCGAGGCGGCGGCCGGCGGCAGCCCTCTGCGGTGGCCTCGCGTGTTGCTTTTCGGTGACTCCATCACCCAGGTACCTCCGCCCCGCGAGACGCTCGGTCCGTCTCCTCCCTCCGGGACGCTCCGGGGCCCGCAGCCCCCGCCGGCCGTGCGCCGCCGTCCGCGCCCGCCCGGTGCGGCCCCGCGGCCATGCCCGGAGGCGCCGCCGCGTGGGTGCGGAGAGCGCGTGGGTGCGGAGAGCGCGCGCGCGACGCCCCGAGGGAGCGGCCCGGCCGCGACTGGCGCCTCAAGCAGCGGCACACGCTGGCGGCGCCGGCCCGAGCCCGCGCCGGCCCGAGCCCGAGCCCGAGCCCGCCGGCGGCCGCGTGGGCCTCCCTCCCCGGAGAGCTCACCCCGGCGCACGCGCGCTGAGGGGCTCTCGCAGACAACCAATGGCGACCACCGCCTCCGGGCAAGACGCAGTCGCTGGCGCGAATCCGGCTGGAGAGAAAGGGACGTCATCTCCGGAGGCCGGCAGGCCCCAGGCGGCCTCCCCCGGGCGCGTGGCCGCCACGGCGGGGAGCGCACAGCGAGCCGGGACCTGCGGTAACGGCTGCTCTCTCTCCAGCTTTCTTTTCAGCCGGGTGGATGGGGAGCGGCTCTGGCTGACAGACTGGTCAGGTGAGACGTTTCTAGATCTCGATACTTGGCTGGCAGAAGGAAGTAGACGGAGCTGACCGAGCTCTGCTCCACTTGCCCAGCCTGTGATCCCCAGGTGGAGGCCGCAGAACCCCACGCTGAACACTGGCCTAGGCTGTGTAGGAAAACCCTTTTTCAAGAGTTTTTCTGTGGATCTAGAAAGGGCTGTTTGCCACCCAAAAAAAGCCCGGTTCTTCCTTATGATGATGAGCATGACTAGGTGTTCAGTGGCAAAACTGTGGTACATCCGAAGTTGAACTGTGTTTTTAAGTGGGGGTTTTGTTTTTAATAGACAAGGTGTTTAGTGCACACTCGCCCCCCACGATCCTCCGGTTTCAGCCTCGCATGGGTTGAGCTTTTAGGTCTGGGTCCCTACACTCAGCTATTCTTTTTTACACTAGAATTGACACTTTATTTCACACGTAATCAGCCCTTGTGACAACTCAGTGTCAGCTGTTAACACTTGGGGTGAATTTTTCTGCTCCACCTGCTCCACTGGCCCCTGGTGTTTAAAATCACCGCATTTCATGAAGCGATTCTTCCTTTAACTGCATCCCTATAATATATAATAAAGTATCATTACATAGTGACATCTTACTTTTAGTTTAAACAAGTTGTAAACTCATTATTAAAAGCAGTTTTTAACCATTTTTAAATCCTTTTAAATTTTAACACAAAAGTGTTTGTGTCTAAGGGGCTAACCTTATTCAGTTATTGGGGTCCTGGGGGGGGGGGCACTGTTTTTGCTCCTGGGTTTTCTTTTCTCAAGGGGTGTGGTGTTGAGATTAGGGTCTCCCTGTATAGCTGGACCGGCCTCATACATGTGATTCTCCTTACTCCGCCTCCCGAGTTCTGAGATTGCAGGTGTCGCCTGCGCCCTCCTTGCTTCGGTTCTCAAGGCGGCTGTGAGCTTCCTGTGTGGCGGCCTAGCTCCGCGCTGTGCTCCCCCACCCCAAATCCAAGCGTTTTGCTTGTTTGCTTTTCATGTTTCTCACTCCTGCTCAGCTGGCCTCATGGTAGGTGCCCCGATTATAGATGCTGACTGCCACACCCAGCTTAACGTTGCCGGGACAGGTCCTAAACTGTGTAGTACCAGTCCTTAGCCAGGCGTGCTGCTTGCTTTCAAAGGTGCTGACAGCTGCTCTCCACTCAGCACCCACCCACATGCTGCGCTGGGAGGCAGTATTAGAGAGCTGAATGCTTGCAAAGGCATCTTCGCATTTTAACCTTTTCCCATCTTTGGATTTAAATGGTATCTTCTAGGAATTTATATTAAAAAATTCATTGCTGGGCAAGATGGCTGGCACCTGGGAAGCAGAGATCAGGAGAATCACGGTTCCCGGCCAGTCTAGGTTAAAAAAAAAAATAGTTCTCAAGACCTCATTCTCAACCATGAGGAGCTGGGTACAGCGCTCAGATCCGCCACAAATCCGCCACCCAGCTTCCACGGGGAAGTGGAAGTAGGAGAACTCTGGGCCCACCGGGACACAAGTGCAACTCTTGTTTGATAACTAAAAAGGAGCTGGAAGTGTGGCTCAAGTGGTAGAGTGCCTGCCTAGCAAGTCCCAAGTTAAAACCCCAGTACTGCCCCCAAAAGAGCGTTGAGTTTCCAGTTTCTTTAGCCTTCTGAGTTGTGTGGTGGACAATGCCCAGGGCCATGTGCAGTAGTTGAGGGAGGACAGGAGTGATTCTGAGCTTGGGTCTTTGTGTGTCGGGACTGGGGCATGAACTTGGGGTCTGTGCTTGAGAACAAGTTGGCGATCTATGACTTGAGCCGTCTCCACTCCTGGCTCTGGTGGTTCATTGGAGGTAAGAGTCTCACAGACTGCTGCTGCAAGCCGCAGTCCTCACATCTCAGCCTCCCGAGTGGCTGGGATGACAGGTGTGACCCCTGGTGCCAAGACTTGGTCTCCAGTAATTTCCAGGCAAGCCAGTTGTTAACAAGCAACTGTCTGGCCCTCAGCCGCGGTTCGGTTCGGGGCAGGCCGCCTGGCCTGGCCAGGGCCTACGCTGCTCCCCACCCCTGGCTTCCCTGGGCTGCTTGCTAGAAGAGCTGGGGCTCCTATTTGTTCAAGGCAGCAGAGGCGCGATAGGACCCGGGCTTCCTTCAGAGTAACCCGAGGTGGAAGGAAGAGCCGACTCTCGAGTCGCCCATAAGGAGAAGGTGCTTTAAGCCGGGTGTGGTGGTACAGGCCTGTAATCCTGGCTGGCGCTCGGGAGGCCGGTGCACGAGTCTTACAAGTTCAAACCCAGTCTAGGCTACGTAGTACACCCTTGTCTTACATTTTTATTTATTTTTGTTGGTCCTGGGGCTCGAACTCTGGGCCTGGGCGCTGTCCCTGCGCTCTTCCGCTCAAGGCGAGCGCTCTACCACTTGAGCCACAGCACCACTTCCGGTTTTCTCGTGGTGTATTGGAGCTAAGAGTCTCCTGGACTCTCCTGCCCGGGCTGGCTTTGAACCGCGATCCTCAGATCTCAGCCTCCTGAGTAGCTAGGATGACAGGCGGGAGCCGCCGGCGCCCGGCTCGTCTTATATTTTAAATACAATTTTCGCAGAGTGAAGTGGTGTGGGGCGGGCCTGGGGGACGGGGGGGGGGGGGGGGGGGGGAGGGCTGGCGTCGGTGCCGCGGCCTGGCCAGCTTCGGGTTCAGTGTAGGATGCGCGCGTGCGCACGGGGGCGCCCGGGTGGCCGGGCCGGGCCGGGGCCGTGGTCAGGGACGGCAGGCGGCGTGCCCCCCTCACCTCCAGGCGTCTCGCCGCAGGCGGTGCGACGTGGTGAACCGCGGGTTTTCCGGCTACAACACGCGGTGGGCCAGGCTGGTCCTCCCGCGGCTGCTCGGGGCCGGCGCGGCCGCGCCCGAGGCCGTCACCATCTTCTTCGGTGCCAACGACAGCGCACTGAGAGGTAGGGCGCGGGCGGGGCCGTGGGCGGCTGGTAGACGCGGTGTGCGCACGCGCGCTGGTCCCGGGCTTGGGGCCGCTCACCCGAGGTCGTCCTGTCCCCACAGAGGAGAGCCCGAAGCAGCACGTGCCCCTGGCCGAGTTCGCCGCCAACCTGGCGGGCATGGTGCGCGTCCTGGCGTCGGCCGGCGTGCCCGCCGAGCGCGTGGTACTGGTGGCGCCGCCCCCGCTCTGGGAGCCCGCGTGGGAGAAGGAGTGCGCGGCGCAAGGTAGGCCCGCATGGGAGGGCAGTGCGCACGCGCAAGGCGAGGGGGCGCGCGCTGCTGGCCGGTGGTCGGATACCAGAGGACCAAAGGGCCGCGGGCAGGGGCTGCAGGGGGGGTGTGGAGCTCCCGGGCGGTGCGACTCCACCCGCTCCTCCTCCCTTGGCGCCCAGCTCCACGCGCGTGGATTACCCCCCCCCCCCGTCCCCTCCTGCCCCCCTCCCCGCCGGTGCCCTCCCCAGGCCCTGCAGCCAGCGCCGCCCTGACTTCATTGCCCAGGCCCGTCCGTCCTTCCGCAGTGCACGTGCCTGGCGTTGCCTAGCGCCTGGCGTTGCCTAGCGCCTGGCGTTGCCTAGCGCCTGGCGTTGCCTAGCATCGTGTGCCCGGGCACCAGGGCTCTGTCCTGGCACCTGGGATGGGGCCGAGGCTGGTGTGGCAGGCGCGCAGGGGCTCTGCCCCACCGGCCGCCCCTCCTTGCTAGGCCTCACCCCAGCCACCCGCGCCCCCAGCTCTGCGGAAGAACACCTTTCCCATCACACGCCAGTGACGTGGAGCCCTTGGTACTGCTATTCCCTACACCCCACGCGGGGGCGGCGCCAGTGGACCCTAAACAGGTCAGCACACTCTCCCCAACAGGTTACAAGTTAAATCGCCTGAACTCTGCTGTTGGTGAATATGCCCGTGCATGTTTACAAGTGGCCCGCGACTGTGGCACCGAGGTCCTGGACCTGTGGACATTGATGCAAAAGGACAACCAGGTACGCGCCTGCCCTGTCCTCTCGTGTTGTAACGCGGGGCACGGGGCCGCAGAGCCAAGTGCTCAGCTTGCTTGGAAGCACTCTGCTAGCGAGACCGCAGCCAGCCCCTGCCAGGCCGGCACGGAGGCTGAGCACAGGAAGGGAGAGGGCTCCTTGAGCTGCTGCTCAGCGAGGAGTGAGCAGGAGGCAAATTTAAAGCTCATTGGCAGCCAGGCACCGGTGGCTCACGCCTGTCATCTTAGCTACTCAGAAGGCTGAGACCTGAGCATCACAGTTCAAAGCCAGCCCAGGCAGGAAAGTCTGTGAGACTCTTATCTCCAATTAACCACCAGAAAGCTGGTATATATATATATATATATATATATATATATATATATATATATATATATAGAATAAAATTCAGAGCTTCAGGTAAGCACTTTTGTTCAGGGCCAGAGGTGGGACGTGAACTCGGGCCCTTATGCTCTCCCTTAGCTTTTTAGCTGAAGTCACAGCTCCACTTCTGGCTTTTCACTGGTTAATCAGAGGTAAGTCACATGGGTTTTTTTTTTTGGGGGGGGGGGGCTGACCTGGGCTGGCTTTGAACCATAATCTTCAGCTTTAAGCCTCCAGAGTAGCTAGGATGACAGGGTGTAAGCCACCAGCAAGATACATATTTCTAGCTGAATTATTTGAAAGCCTGAAAACACACATAGAATTAAGAGGGCAGTGGGACTCCAGCCAGCCTTACTCAGTCTTGGCTTAGTTTCATTGGACAGTGACATACGAGGGTCTTCAGCTCTATTAATGGGTCATAGCCAAGTCTCTGTAGCTGGTAGCCATGTCACATGACCCAGCCTGCTGCCCCAGCGTACACAGCTTCCTGAAGCTCCTGCCCAGAGCACAGGGATGCTACTGAATATCCCAGGAGCTGCAGCCGGCAGCCTGCCCTGGGCGCTGTGCACCTCTAACACAAGCGACCTCTCTCTCCGGCAGGACTTCTCTGCCTACTTGTCCGATGGACTACACCTGTCACCCAAGGGGAATGAATTTCTGTTTTTGCATCTGTGGCCTCTGATAGAGAAGAGGGTGTCTCATCTGCCTTTGCTGCTGCCATACTGGAAGGAGGTGTCAGAAGCTGAGCCTGAACTGAGTCTGCTGGGAGGTGGGGACCACATGTGAATCCCAGGGAGCCAGGACTGATGGGCCAGGTTCCACAACTTGAAGCCGATATTCCAAGGAGGCTCCAAACCTGCGCTTACGCCCTGGACCAAAGCCCTAACATTTGCTCCCAACACTAATAATAAAGTCTTTAGGAGTTTTTCATTTCAGAGAAGCACTATTTGATACATTAAGTTTTGATACTCATTTATTGATTGATGCAGGTATCAGCAATCCCACAGCTACAGAATATACCCTGAGCAGCTGGGTAATCTCGTGCATGGCAAAAAAGGTAAAGAACGTTTTCTTTTTTAAAAAGTCACAATTTTATAAAAAAGGGTTTTCTTACATTCGGGTAAGAAATGCTTCACTCATACATGCACCACACACCCATTCACCTTGTATCAAACTCTGAAAGTATAACTAGAAGATGAGACGGTTGTCACTACTTAAGGATGGCAAATACCATGAGGTACAAGTTCAAGTATTAGTGTAACAAGGATCTGTAACAAACATCCTTAGAGGAGAAAGGCACAGGTTTGGTTAACTTCCCTCAAAGTTTAAAAGTCACCTTGGTTAAGATGTGCTATCTGGTGAGCACATTTCAGTTTTTAGGGGAAATGCTTTTAACTAAACTTTTCCAGAAATCAGCATGAGAGTTTTTACCCTTTGAAAACAAAGCATCCAGAACCTAGAGCAGAAGTCAGTGAATGACACTGAGTCCGGAGGGGCTCCGGGGTGCTTCCAGGCCGGTACGCAGCACACTTCAGCCTGTCCAACCATCTGAGAACACCTACCGCCTAGACAGACAGACAGCCATACATCCCCTCCACCGACTCTTCCCCACTCACGGTCACAGACAGCTGTGTTCTTTCAGATCAGATTTGGCTGAAGTACGTTCGATTTTTGTGGATAGTGAACTTTTTAAGAGCATGGCAAACAATATTAGAAATACATAAATTTTATAAAACAACAAAACCCACCCAGCAAATTGGGGACCTGAACAATTGACAGAGTAGGTATAAATGTAACTAGCTGTTACAGCTGTTATAGACCTCCAAGTAGAGTGAGTTCTAGCTTAAAATTATAGTTCTTAGAAAAAGCTTTGTAATATCTAGCAACAAGGTAACAATTTAGAGATAGTACATAACTATCTCCCTTGCTTCTACTTGACAGAAATAAATAAGTAAATCTGTATTCCAGTTGTCTTCACACAATAATTGGCAAATGCTTTTGTCAGTCAGGGAATTGTTACAGTGTATTAAAAAAAAACAAAAAAAACTGATCACCTCCCAAATCAGTGCTTCATCAATTTAAAAAAACCAGTTTACATGAAATATTCAGAACCTAATCCAGGTGTATATTCTGTTTTTGCACCAGAGGTCAAAGGATATGTTAAAAATCAAATACTAAACCTGGAAGCCTCAAAATGCTCCGCTTCACCTTACCTTTCCAAGGGAGGAGCCTGGCCTCTGGGAGGAGGCGCCTGCCCAGCCGCAGGCCACCCGCAGGCCACGTCCTTGCTCCTCACAGGTCACCAGTGCAGGCCATGACCCCGGAACCTGCACCAACACGCCGTGCATGAGCCGGCCGCCGGGCTGGCTCCACTAGCACTCCGTCTCTTTGCTGTCCACGCGGCTCTGCCGCTGCAGCTTGAAGGACGCAGCCTTCTCGCTCCGGGTGACTGGGTGGCCGGTGAGGTCCTCGAAGGACTTGGCGGCGGTGCTGCTGTTGGGGAAGGGGTCCTTCTCAAAGCCGTCCTCGTCCACGTGCGAGTCCGTGCTGGGGTCCTCCTGGATGGTGTCCATCCTCTGGTGGTCCAGCCGGGGAGCTGCAGGCGCGGGCGGTAGCATGGCTGGCTGCAGGCGGCCGGGAGTCTGGGGTGCAGGGAAGGGCTTGACAATGCGGACAGATGCCGAGTCCATGCTGCTGAGCATCTCCACGTTCTGGACAGAATGGAAAGATGAAGAGAGATTAGAGGAACCCGTGCCCAGCCTTGCCCCTCAGAGCCTGTGCCTCGGGACTGCTCCAGCTAAGCCACGAGCCACGGAGAGGCTCACGCAAGCCCAGCAGTCACCTTCGTGACACGAGGAACTCGGATCTATCTAGCAAGATCTGGGACCAGATGAGTGGAACCAATCGGGTCCTAGCTGGCTGCCCCTCCCATCGACACAGTGAGCTGCTGGTCCTCCTCCACCCGGGATCCTTCTAGTGGGACGCAGCCTCCACTAGCCAGGAGGCCCAATGAAGGCCTTTCCTTAACAGGAGCAAACCCAACAGGAGACATGGTTCACGTGGTAAACTTACACTGGGGTGGAAGAGAGACAGGGATTCATACTGCTTATCCAGTTTCTTATCCTAGAAAGAAAAGAGGAGGAGGAGATGACTGCATGGAAAAGCTCAGCAGCTGCTCTGCTCACCTCGGGCCACCGCTGGAGCTAATGAAGGCTGGCAAGCTCACTGTGGTTTGATGGTTATTCTTGGCGCACACCGCAAGCGGGGATTTCAGAGCTCGGTGGCCATGTGGGCAGGGCAGAGGCGAGGAGGGCGAGTGTGTGACGGGCACGGGCCACGAGGGCCAAGGCGCCTTCGCGCTGCTCAGCCCATTTCCAGACACGGAGCTTGGTCGAAGGAGCTAGACCTTGTCCTCCATGCTCTTGGTGCGGGAGGCTGAGCGACCACCCTGTGAGGCGGTCGTGGGGCCCTCCAGCCTGCCTGCAGCAGCTGAGGGAGAGCAAGGCAGAGCCAAGAATCCAGGCCATGAGCACCCACTGTGCGGCACACGGGGCACCGGCCGTGAGCCAGCCAGCAGCCTGCCAGCACGCGGTGCACGGCCACCCAGCTCCCACTGCAAACAAAATAGGCTCAAGTCAGCAGCAACCAACCCGCAGGCGGCGCTAGGGTCTGAGCTCCAGGTCAGCTCCAGCCCAAGGAACTGCTCGCTGCTCAGTGCTCTGCCAGCAGGAGGGGCGGGCGGGGAGGGCACTGACAGGGTCAGAGAAAGATCTGGACTCCCATGCAACTTCTTCTGACTCAGCCCACAGATGCTCGGGATGAATGTGGAAGGAGGTCTGAGAGGCTCAAGATCTCTAACATGCCTGGAGCCCAGACGAGGCACAGCGAGCTTTGCGCTGACGGTGGAGCGCGAGCAGGAGGCCGGGCGCGAGCAGGAGGCCGGGCGCGAGCAGGAGGCCGGGCGCGAGCAGGAGGGCGCCCGCACAGCCCCGCTGGGGAGGGCTGAGCCCTGTGGTGGAGTCACGCACCCCCTGCATCTGGGAACCACCCCCGCGTGACGTGCACTCTCCCAAGCTGCAAGTGCTCGTTTCGAACTTTCCCCGTCACAAGGTCCCGACAGGTCCAGTCATGCAAGCGAAGACTAGTAAGTTATTTGAGAGTAAGACATCCCCACAAAAAAGTAACTCATCTTGTTTGAAGACCATCCACTAAGCTTTCTAGAAGGCAAGCTCTGAGGATGACACCAAAAATGTCGCAATCTTATTCAAACACTACCTGGTTGGGTTGAAGTTGCTCAAATTTTCAATAAAACATTACTTACATATCGCTGACTTACCACACAGTGGACGAGAATGCTGAAAGGAATCCAAAATATCAAGGAGAAAACCAGAACAGACCCAACGATGTTGTCTGCTAGAAACTTCCCTGTGAAGAAATGCAGACAGTGAGTGTCCTGAGCCAGCTGGGGCTGGAGCCGGTGCTCAGCTCCCCACAGCCCTAGAGAAACGGCCTCTGCATCAGCAGGCCCGGAGGACAGAACTTCACTGTCTTTAGCTGGGCATGGTGGCTCATGCTTGTAATCACAGAGGCAGGAAGAACTCGAGTTCAACTGCAAAGTTAACGAGACCCTATTTCAAAAATAAATTGCAAACAAGGGAGCTGCAGATCAAGTGTTAGCTTGCGTAGCGCGCGCGCGCACACACACACACACACACGATCCTGATTTAATGTCCAGTACTAATAAGAAATCAAACTTTTAAAAGACAATGGTTTTGTTATATGGATATTTTTGTAACACAAACCTAAGTTCAGGCCTCCTGAGAACGTGATTCACGCACCTCCTGGCTTCCCCAAAGCCTGAGGTCCGCTTGCATGTATGTAATTCTTGGAGCAAACAAGATTAGATTTACAGTGTGCAGGACTGAAGCCTGCCCATTTTCACTACGTATGCCCTTGGCACGTTCACACACTCAAGCTCCACAGACAGAGCCTGTGCTGAGTCTTCTGTCCTGGGCAACAAAGTGATTGCACAACACAATGGCGGCCATTTCCATTTTCGTGTTCTTTTAGGTACTGGGTACTTGTTAGGCATGCAGTTTACCACTGAAACCACATACACGTCTTTTTGCTTTTAGCTTTTCGGATATGTCTTCCTGATTGGGCATACTGCAGTCCTACCTCGGCCTCCTGAGCAGCTAGTGGGTTGTTTTTAAGATACGGTCTCGTTAACTTTTACCATGGTTAGCCTCTAACTGCAATGCCTGTCTCTGCCTCCAGAGTACCTAGTATTACAGGCATGCACTACAGTGTTTGGCCCAGTGTTTCTATTTTATCCTGAAGGATTAGAGCACAAATTCTGAAGCTAGTTTTCTAGTGTCATTGTAAAAGCTGGCTCAGTTCTAAGTAAACAATCCAGAGAAATCCCTTACCAAAAGTATTGATGCTCAGTTGGTCAATGAAATCCCAAAACCGCTCAATTACATCCTGTACTCGTTTCTCACATTTGCCCTATGAAGAGAAAACATAAATCATGATTCCTAACAATGGTAATTTGGAAGCAATGTGATTAAGTAAAATGGCCTGCAAAGGGCTTAACTGAAATCACCTAGGGGGCCATCTTTGACACAGCGTGTGACTTCAGTGTAAAGAGCACAGCAAGTGTACGCACTGTTCAAGACTCTCATCATTAAACTTGTTTTTATTTTAGCAGTACTAAGGTTTGAACTTAGGACTCTGCTTCCTAGCCAAGTGGTCTACCACTTGAGCCACTCACAGCCCTAGTTTTGGCTGGTTATTTTAGAAGTCAAGTCTTGGAGTCTTTCCTGCCCAAGCTACTTTCAAACCTGACCTTTCTTCCAGGTCTCACCCTCTGCAGTGGCCAGAATTACACACACGAGTCACTGCTGCTGCTCAAGTCCTTTGTCTTCTGCGGGCAGGGTCTCTTCTGTATCTCAGACCAGGCTTAAGCTCTTGATCCTCTTTAACTGAAGCCTCCCAGGACTGGAACCTCAGCTGTGCACGCCACGTCTGGCCTATGCTTAGTTCATTTTATACATGAATTCAGTGAAAATTATTAGACCAAGACTCAAGAAAACCAGCCGCTAACAACAAGCTATTCCATTCGTGACAGATAGAATCAACCAGTGCATCTGCTTCTCCCCCTTCACCCCCACACCCCAGGGGAGGGAACACGTCGTCAGACCGGACATTTATACAAGTCCTTGGTGTTACAGATGGAAAGCAATCAGAACTCAAATGCACGCTCATCTCTCTGACCCACTGTTAACTCATCCAGGGGACTTCCAAGGGCATCAGGAGGTTCACATGAGAGGAAACAGCCAAATGGACTGAGGCCAGTGCAGCTCCGGCTCTGGAGGCTGAGGACTCTGAGCTCAGCAACGGAAGGCCCGAGTCAGATGACTTGTGGCAGTGGGTCCTAACTGTGCTTGCCTAGGTTACCGGTTGAGCTAGGAGGACTGGAAGCTGCACCGCCTGACCCACCAGCGCCAAGCTCCCATGCACGCCAGCCAGGGAAGCAGGTGACATGCCGGGTTACACAACAAACCAGCACTCACGTTCATGTCACAGAAGCCCACTGTGCAGGGCTTTCCTTTCCTCAAAAACAAGTTCTTCTGGTCAGCGTCCACGTAGGGTGCACACCGGCCGGAGAGATCCCTGCAGCACACCTTGCACGAGTTGTCGGTCTCTGAAAGACAGACGACGCCCGCGCTCACTGCCTTGTTCACAACACGGCGGCGAGGGGCGGGCGTGCCTCGCGTGCCTCGCGGCATGCCGCCCAGCGGTCCGGCACCAGCATCGCCCAATAGAAAAGCAGCCACTGCCATCCTCCCTCCTCACAGCCCGAGCCCACAGTCTTTAGCCGCGGGGACCCCGAGGCCTAGGCTGCGAGAGACGGAAGGTGCTGTGAGGGCGCTAGCACTCTGCCGCAGGCCTGCGCCAGGCCTTGTAAAGGACCCCGCTCTGCCGAGGCCAGGCCCACACGCACAGCTCCCCACCCTCGCCTGCGCCCGGCTGCACCCCCGCAGCAGCTGGGGAAGGTAACACAGGGCACCACATGAGCCCTGTGGCACAGGCAGGATGCCCACAGGTGACCCCAAGTGTTACTTAGATGTTCTTCAGCGTGCTCGGGAGACTTCAGATGATGCTCAAGAAAAAAAAAATCAAGAATTCAAGAAGCAATGCTGCGCCCGATGTCTCCTGGGCACTGGGCACTCGCCGCGTCGGGCACCGCCTGCGTCTGCTGTCTACTTATTCTGCGGCAGGGCAGGACATGCTTTTGTGCCTAGTGGAGGGGGAGCCGGCAAGGGTGCAGGCCTCGCCACCTTCCCACCCTCCTCATCCCCACCCGGCAGCCCAGGGTCTGGCGTGGTCCCAAGCGGCAGCGCCACCTCCCTTCCTGCCGCCGCCTGCTCACCGTTGCACGCGCAGGACTCCAGCTGCCGCTCCCGCTCGCAGAAGGGGATGCACTTCCCGTCCTTGCACCGGCCCAGGTCCAGGCACACCGTGTCGTCTTCCGCGTTCCCCGGCGGGGGGCACTCGCTGCTGTTCCCTGTGGGCACAGCCAGTGAGGAAGCAGTACCTGGCACACACACACACACACACACACACACACCGCCCCACTTCACACTTGAGCCGCAGGATCCCAAGAGAAGCAAGAAACACATGCACACATGTAGTGTGACTCAAAATATACATGTGTGTGTGGAATGACATGAAACACACACAGTGTGCAGGACACGAAACAGACATGGTATATGACATGAGACTCACGCATTATGACAGAACACCTGTGCAGAATGACACAGCACACACTGTACAGTATGACACTTCACACACCTGTGCAGAATGACACGCCTTTGCAGGTAGCATTAATGGCCTCCTGGCACTTCTTCTGCGCGGTCTCAAAATGACAATTTTTACAGCAAGGACTGTTCCTGTCACTGTGGAAGAACAGACGGGGACAGTTCAAGACCCAGGACAGCCCTACATCAAACATTATATAGAGATGGATTTCTGTGCCCTGAACATCTGGAGAACACACGTGGCTGAGTCACGCCTCCTGCACGTCCAGACCTCCAGGGGCAGCACACACTGTCTGTCCCCAGTGTGGGAAAGGTGGAGTCCGTGCCAGGCTCTCCGGAAGGGAAGAGTACACAGGCTGACCTCCACAGCACCTGCGCGCTTGGTTTTCATTATTTTACACATTAATTAAAAGACGAGGCTGGCCAGGCAATCAATGGCAGAGATGAGGCAGCCTGCGGGCGTCCATCAGGACTTGGTGAGACCACACCCTCAACATCAGGGTCCTGGGATCTCCAGGGACTCAAAGTGCTCCTAAGCCAAGCACAGTACATCAGCACATAAAACGGAAACACGGACCTCCTAGTTTGGGACCCCCTTCTCTAGATTTCATTTATTTAAACAAAACTGCACACTATTTACTATCTAGATACAGCTCGCTGTCATTCTGATTGCTCCTCATACTTTCTATGAAAGGATGCAGCCCTGCACAGCCTTGTTGTCTGGCTTATAAATATATTTGTGCTTAGAAGATACAGGGGGCCAGCAGCATGGCGCAAGGAACCACAACACATGCCTGCCAACTGTGAGGGCCGGAGCTCCAAGGCCAGCATTGCAAAAATGAAAATAAAAGTTGAGTTGTAGAACTGCTACATCATACAATATGCCCTTGCATATGTCTTGTTGTTGTTTTTGTTTGTCAGTACTGGGGTTTGAACTCAGGGCAACACTGAGCGACGCTTCTGGTCTGCGTGTCGCACTGTTCATAGAACAGCATCTTGCTGCCTGCCTAGGCACATGCGCGGACTGCAATCCCATTTTCCACTTCCCGCTATAAGTGGATGACAGGACGCCACCATTATTCCCATGGTTTCTTCTGTTGAGATGGAGTCTCACATATTTTTCTGCCCAAGCTGGCCTAGAACCATGATCCCCTGATGGGTCTCCCATGTAGCTGGAGAGGTGTATGCCATGGACCCCAACTACATAGTTGAGAAGGAGTCCTCTCGGTGAACTTCTCTGCCTGGGCTGGCCTTGAACCTACATCCTCCCAAGTAGCTGAGATTAACACTGTGAGCCACCAGCGCCCAGCTCAAGGATAGGTATGGGTGTGTGTGTGTGTGTACAAGTACCAGGTCTTGAACTTTGGGCCTTGTACTCTTCTTTTTTTAAACTCACAACTGGAACTCCACCATTGGAGCCATGCCTCCACTTCTGGTTTTTTGCTGGTTAACTGGAGGTCAGAATTTCTGAGATCTGAGGAGGTGAGGAGGGCAGGATGGCAGGAGAAAAACAAAGGAGGGGTAACAATGCTGGATAGGAAATGGCCTCATTACCTTACTCATGTAACTATAACCCCTCTGTACAGCATCTTTACAATAAAATATATGTATTTTTTTTTAAAAATAATTTCAGATCTGTCTGCTAGGGTAGCTTCAAGCCATGACTCTCAGTTTCCTGAGTCATTAAGATGACAGATGCCCAACTTCAAGGAAAATTCTCTGAAGTTTTATGTAAAGCACATGCTTTATGAGAAGATCCAATGCCCTCCCCGCGGGGGGCCCGGCTCAGCTGCACTGGGGCGCCCTCCCCGCGGGGGCGCGGCTCACCTGCACTGCACGCCGGGCTTCAGGGTGCAGTCGCTGTTGCAGCACGTGTCATTGTTCAGGTGCATGATGCCGGGGTCACACTCCTCCCCTTCGTCCACTCTGGAGTTCCCACACACCTTGTTGCTGCGTTCCTGAAAGCACTCCTGGGCCTTACTTTCAATGGTCTTATAGATGGACTGTTTACTACAGTTGGAAAACATCTTGAGAGAAAAAAAGCCACAAGAGAGCAACACAGTGAAAAATCCATTTCCATGGGGTGGTTGTGCTTCTATTCCAAGAACAATTACGTGTTTTTTTTCTTGGTTTTTAAAAAGGCAGTATGGGGTTTGAACTCAGGGCATTTTTTGCATGTTTGCAAGAAAGGTCTCCTACCACTTAAGCCATACCTCAACTCATTTTCATTCTGGCTACTTTTCTAACAGTCTTGCTTTCTGTCAATACTGCTCTGCACTGCTGACAATCCACCCATTTCTGCTTCGCATGCAGCTAGGACAACAGGTCTATATCACTGCACTCAGCTCTGCCTCTGCCTCTTCTCCTTCCTTCCTTGTTCCCTTCCTCCCTCCCTTCCTTGCGTGTGTGTGCTTGTGTGCGCATGAGCATGCGTACACACCAGTGATGGGACTTGAACTCAGGGCCTCACATTCATGCTGGCAGCTACTCTACTACTTAAGCCTACCTCCAGTTCAGCTTTTTTGCTGGCTGAATCTCATAGATTTTTGTGGCTAGTTTTGTACCTTGATCCTCACATCTCAGCCTCCTGAGTAGCTAGGCTAACAGGTGTGAGCCACTGGCGCCCAGCTCTGTTTTTTTCTCTAGTGTCATCCCCTTTTTATAGACGACATCCCTCTTCCAGTTGGTCCATCTGGTGAGGGCAGAGCTGTCAAGAAAGGAAGTACCTCATTTCTGTCCTGTATCCTTTTTAGTGTTAATGGTTTTATTAAAGAATTCATCTAAAACATAAGATTAGAAGATATCCTTCATACAAAGGAATACTGCTTGGGAAAACCAAACATTAAAAAAATGTATGAAATAGGATGTGTTCAGGAAAAATAAATTAACTTCCAGAATCTCCAGAAAGAAAATACTCTGCCAGGCTCTGCTCACTGGAAAATTCTTACAGGGCACTTACAAGGCCATGGGAGAATCCTATAGGAAGCAGCAGGCCTGCTCCCTTGAGGGGGAGTCTGCAAAGTGCTGACATCATCCGATTCCACAGGAAGCAAGGTGAGGCAAGCAGATAGCACAGGGTTCCTAGCAGTCCCTGGCTGCTGGGCAACAAGCTGAACAACTCTCGTGATTACCAGGGCCACTGGTAAGACAGGATCTGCCCCAGAGAAACACCTCTAACATTCAAACCTATCCAAAATCACCAAATAGTATCACCAAAAGGAGGCTAATAAAAAGCTGATGGCATTCTTGGGGCCAGAGACTGACTGCATTTAGCTCAGAGACTGAAGAGTGCTCATCTAGCAAGTAGAGGCCCTGAGTTCAGTTCTCAATACCATAACAAACGACCTTGGGCAAATCAGGTAGTAGGGATCAATCCCAGCAGAGCAAAGCCCTTACCCAGCCACACGCCCAGGGAACACAGGCTCCATCCCACAATGAATCACTTTTGGCCCCTTGACCCCAAGCCCTCACTCAGTTTGAGGCTACCCAATCCGCCCCCTCTTCCCTGCATGTGCACAGCCCACTGCACGAAACTGGGCATGCGTGGACGCACTTATCACCCAGCCCATCAGAGTCTATGCCAATTTTTTACATAAAGCTAAGTGAACCATATCCTGGGACCTGGATTCCAACTAAAGTTATTACTCCCGGTAATTTTTTAGAGCCCAAATGTACACCCAACGTAATAACCTTGATAAACGTCCAAATGATAGTCTCAACTGCTCTCATGGGCCATGATTTTTCTGAAACCCAGTGTCAAGACACTTTGTTGTTGTTACTGTTGTTTTTTGCCAGTCCTGGGGCTTGAACTTGGCCTGGTCACTGTTCGTGAGCTTTGTTTTGCTCAAGGCTAGCACTCTACACAGGGCAACTCCTGGCTTTTTCTGAGTAGTTTATTGGAGGTAAGAGTCTCATGGACTTTCCTGCCTGGGCTGGCTCCAAACCACAATCCTCAGGTCTCAGCCTTCTGAGCAGCTAGGATTTTAGGCATGAGCCATCAACACCTGGCCATAGGAATGGATTGCCATCCTGTGTTCCCATTCTGCTGACACTGCAGCCTCCCCTTTTTGCACCTGCACAGAAAGCTGGAAAGCATGCTTACCTTGTTGTTTTCATGGTCGCCACTCACAGCTATGGGGTACATGACGTATTTCCCTCCCTGGTCCTCACTGGGTGCACATTCTGCCAGGCCGTCCGGGTCATGTTCTGCACCAAAATTGTGTCCCAATTCATGTGTTGTAACCAGGTCGGCTTCCTTAAGGATCAAAGAAAACACTGAATTACCACTGGATCCATGCTGCTTTCAATAAAGCCCTTTAATAGACCATCAAAAGAAGAAAATCTGTATTATGATTTTTTTTCAATCCATTATAGAAATTAAACAGAATGAATAGAATTCTATTTAAACGTGAATGGTATCTTTACAAGGATTAACTTAGGCTAATTTAAGGAACTAAAACTTGTAAGATGCTGACAGTCAATATGACCCAACACTGGCTTGTCCAGCTGCATGCTGGCACCGACAGACCACATGCGCCTCCCTACAGGCTCTCAACAGAAGGGGACAAAAAGGCAAAACAACAACAAACATCAAAGACAAGTAAGGAATAAAACCACAATGCTTCTCAGTCTCGTGTCTTTTGACAGTGTCAATAATACAGAGGATCTGGTTTACTAGGACCTGGTTGTAAGCTGTATTTAAAAGTTGACTCAGCAGAAGATTTCTCTCTACCTATAGTAATGAACTTAGCAAGTAAATCTAAGTTTCTTCTCATGTATCCTGATTTGGGAAATATCACTCTACAGAACCAGAAAGATTAGTATTTTTCACTATACGAGAAGATTCTCAGGCTGGGAAGGTGGCTCAGTGGTAGAGTGCTTGCCTTGCATGCATGAGGCCCTGGGTTCGATTCCTCAGTACCACATAAGCAGAAAAAGCCGGAAGTGGTACTGTGAGCTCAAGTGGTAGAGGGCTAACCTTGAGCTGAAGAGCTGAGGGAAGCGCCCAGGCCCAGTGTTCAGGCCCCACGACCGACCAAAAAAAAAAAAAAAACAAGATTCTCAAACCCTGAAGGTATGATATGAAGTAATTTCTAACTGAATAATGGAGGAATCCATTAGTAGACCTGCTAATAATACTATCTTTAAAATTCCAAAACACTGTTAGAAAATTCTGGAATGCTGAGAAAATATGATGTGAAATGAAACCATAAAGATGCTGTCACCCCTAAAGGGTAAAAGAATAAGAAAAATAATTTCAGAAGTTAAAAGGTGCCTAAATATTGAGTAAGGGCTTTCTCTTCACTCATGTTACATTGCTTATTAAACACTCGTGGTCCATAGTTTATATTAGGGCCATTCTGTATGTTCTGACAAATGTGTTATTGTTGTTTTTCTGCCAGCAGTGGAGCTTGAACTCAAGAGCTCAAAGCTGGTGGGCTACCAGTCATACCTCCACTTGTTTTTGCTCTTCCATCTTTCAGTTTTTGGTGTGTTTTTGTTTTTGTTTGGTTTTTTTACATAGGATCTTGGTATGTTGCATGGGCTGTCTTCAAACTCCCTAGAAACAAGAGATCTTTCTGCCTCAACCTCCTGAGGAGCTGAGTCTGCAGGGATATGCCACTGTGCCCAGCCTGCATGGCTATATCCTCTGCTAGTGTTTTCACTGCTTTAAAAATCCTGTGGGGCTTGGAGTGTAGCTCAGTGGAGGGGTGCTTACATTCCTGGGCCTACCTCCCAGTACCACCAAAACAAACACACAGATTCTCCAAATCTTTCCCTTTTTTTTCTTTTTGTTTCTACAAGTTGGGATGTGCCAGGTTACCCACTCATCTAAACAAGGACAAGGCTGTTTCCAAGTTTTGGCACATGTGAATTAAGCTGCTATCATCATTATCTGTGCAGGCTTTGTGTGGCCTTCAGTGTTCAACGTATTTGAGGAAACACCAGGGATTATGATTGCGCAGGGCATGTGTGAGCCTGACTGTCTTCCAGAAAAGCAGCCGCGCCATGCTGCATCCCCCCGGCACTGAGTCAGAGCTGCTAGTGCTGCACACCCCTGCGGCAAGGGATGCCCAGTCAGTACTTGGGATTTCAGCCATTTTAACAGACTTGCAACACAATGTCACTGCTGTCTTAGTTTACAACTCCCTGATGACATGCGCTGGTGAGCACTGCACTGTGTGTATATGGATTTGCTATCTGTGCATCTTTTCCAATTCTTTATATCTAAATTGGGTTCTTTATTTTCTTATTGAGATTTAAGAGTTCTTAACATAATTTAGATAGTAGGCCTTCATCAGCTATGACTTCGGCAAATATTTTCTCCAAGCTATGGCCTGTCTGACTTTACATTTTAATAGTTCAGAATAGGCCAATCCGAACTGGTAATGTGGCTCTAGTGGTAAACACTTACCCAGCAAGTATGAGCCCTGAATTCAATCCCCATTACCCCCAAAAAAGGAGTCCATGTTCTTGTCCTTTCTGTCCTGTTCTTTCTAGAGTCCTAATAACAGTTTCATTGCAAGTTCATATGCTTCTTGGTTCATGGTGGGGAAGGTGTTTGGTATGTAACCAACTTTTCAGAAGGCTCAGGAAGCTGGAAGGACTTACAGCACACGTGCATGTATATGTATGTGTGCATGTGTGCGTGTGAGCGCACGATCACACACACACACACACACACACACACACACACACACACACACACACACACACACACACACACACACACACACACACACACACACACACACACACACACACACACACACACACAACTAAAATTGACCCAGGCACAGAGATCAAAGTGTGAAGCCAAACCAGGCAGGAAACTCTATGAGACTCTTATCCCAAATGAAGTACCAAAAAGCTAGAAGTGGAGTGGTGGCTCAAGTGGTAGAATACCGGTAGCCCACACCTGTAATTCTTGCTACTGAGGAGGCTGAGATCTGAGAGTCACAGTTGAAAGCCAGTCCAGGCAGAAAAGTCCCAGTGAAATTCTTATCTCATCAACCACTCAAAAAACGAGAAGTGGAGCTGTGGCTTAAAGTGGTAGAACACTAGTCTTAACAAAAAATAACTTTGCTCAGGGACAGTGCTCAGCTCTCAAGTTTAAGCCCCAGAACTGACACACGCAGACACGTACATACACACATACACACGCGTGCAAACACACACTAAAACTAAACACTACCCATTTCTATAACGAATGCTCCAACCTCCCATGATTTATTTTTCTCTCAATTCTTTCCCCAATACCCAAATTAAGAGTATAAATGAATGAAGGGTACTCGTTACTTTGCTCCTGTAACTGTAGCCCCTCTGTACAGTATTTTTACAATAAAAAAGTATTAAAAGAAACAAATGAAGGGGAAACTACCAGCACAAAAATGCACAATGCTTTTACGTTTATTCTTTCATGAAATCCCACTAATAATCACATAGGAATAACAAGTATATTACCCACCTAGGATAAAGAACAAGAGAGGAGACAACAGATATAAACAAAACTTTAGGACATGAAAAAAGTTCATTTGTTAGAGAGGTAAAATAAAATTCTACAATGATGGAAGAATACGAAGTTAAAAAAAAAGTAGGGGGAAATGGTACAAGTTGTAGTATATTTTGATGATCCCTATAGTCTGGCTAAGGGAGGAAGATAAGCAAGTTGGCTAGTCTGAGCTACTTAATAAGATGCTCTCAAAAAAAAAAAAAAAAAAAAGGCGGTGGGATAAGAGAACAAATGGACTATTGAAATCAAAAAAATGTCAGAAGGGATTAAAAATGGAAATGAAGTTCAAGACATCATCCAGAAAACCAGAACCAAAAGACAAATAAATGGAAAGTAGGAGGAAAAAAAAAAAACCCAGGAAAACACAGGTGATCACTCTCGATGGTCAAATATCTGTTTTTAAATAAGAAACAAACAGACCAGAAAAAAGACAGTTGGGCCCTACCTGTAAGCCCAGCTGCTCAGAAGGCTGAGACAAAAGTCGCACGTGAGCCCAGGAATGTGAGGCCAGTCTGAGCAACACAGCAAGAGAAAGAAGAAAAAAAAAGACAACTTATTTTAAAATAACACAAGCTATTTTAAGCCAGGTACGGAGGCATATGTCCATTATCTCAGCATTAGGAAGGCTGAGGGAAAAGGGTTTACCATTGAAGGCCAGTCTATGTGAAATTTATAGCAAGACCCCGTCTCAAAAAGAAAATTACAAACAATTTTTTTTTGGCACAAAAAAACACAAGTCTCTAGAGTCCAGGTCCACTTACCCAGGACAGTGAGGCGTGGGGACATATAGCAATCATAACCTTCAAGTTAGTACATCAGGATATTAGATACCAATATTGCTTACCAATATCTACTCTCTTCACCTTCCTAACTTAACAAGCCCCAATTGTGCTCTGAGCACCAACATGTTCCGTTAAAATAGCCACATTCCCACTCTGGGAGCATCCTGGTGCTACAGATATCACGTGTCCCACTTCTGTCCAGAGACAAGCAGAAGCCACTGAATGGAGCTGCAGGAAAGTGTTTAAAGGGGACAGACTAGACCAGTTCTGATCCCTTCTTTCTCCTTTATCAAACTCAAAGGAGAAGCATGTTGTGACTGGGAGGTGACAAGCATGAGGACAGAGGCCCAGGACTTCCAAGAGCATCTCCGAGGCACCCGGAGAGGGTGATCTCTGAGCTTCTACTTGACTGAAATGAACCCCTCATTTATGTGATTGTTTATTCGATTTTCTGTTCAGCATAGCCCAACATATTCTGAACAGATATAGCTGCACAAAAATAAGTCTACAAATCTTCTAAAGAAAAAAACTAAGTCACATACAAAGTTGAAGACTGTAGATTCTTCTAACAACATGAATACCAGAAGACAACGGAGCAGTGACTTTAAACACTGAAATTATAAACCAAGTTTAAGACACGGAGACATACTGCTGTAATTCCAGCATGTAGGAGGCAGAGGGAGGCAGGACGATGAGCGTTCGAGGCTAGCCTGGGCAACAGAGCCGGCTTTAGGCCAACCCAGGCCCTACAGTGAGATCTTATCTCAAAACAAACAACTGCACGCTGGTGGCTCACACCTACAATCCTAGCTTTCAAGAGACTGAGATCTGAGGATCAACAGTCAGAGTCAGCCCTGGCAGATAAATCTCTAAGACTCTTCTTTCCAATTAGCCAACAAAAACTGGACCTGGAGGTGTGGCTGAAGTGGTAAAATGTCAATCATGACCAAAAAGCTGAGTAAGAGTGAAAGGCTCTGAGTTCAAACAAAAAAAATAAAGACAGTTTCAGATATGCAAAATCTCAAGAATCTGCATTTCCTAAGACTATTTGCTATTCATTAAAAAGGAGGAAAATCACAGACCAAGAAATGAGCACATGCAGGGCACCTTAGAATGACAACTGCGCTGCAGGAAAGACAAGGAACCCTGGGCAGCTGCGAGGACTCCAGGAAGAGGTGTTTAAGAGCACAATCCTGACACGTCCAGAAAGGAGGTTCTATTTTCTGCTCTACATTTTACTTCTCATATTTCTCACAGAAACATGTGATTTCTTAGGGAGAAATCAAAACAGTATACATTGTCAATGATACTTTTATAAAAAATATAATAACTCCATATATATTATATATCAACATACCTTTGTAAGGATGGTTTTACCATAATTCTTTGTGCTGGTTAAACCACTATTCAGATAGATATTTTTCCTCCCAACTGGGCTATAATAAGCTACAGACAGAAAGGAAACAAAACATGCTATAAACACAGGACTGCAGAAAGCCCCATCATCTTCCCACAGAGCATCATGGTCACACAAAAGGGACTTACCTTTGGGACAAACACCTCCATGACTGTTTGCTTTGGGAGAGCCAACATAAGCCAATCCAAGCGTTCCCATATCAAAATCCTGGTATGTGAAAAGATGTGCTAGGCAGACCTTAGACGCTTCCTCAGCTATATCAAAGCTGAATTGCTTTAAAAAAAAAAATAGATCAACAATTATACCAGACTAAAAGGTGTTTCAACGGACTATTCCAGAACAGCACGGGGACTGCTGCAACGGTGCACCAGCGTGCACCATGTTGCATCACACGCTGGTGCAGGCAGGAAGCAGACACTGTGGTTTGGGAGGGTAGGGCGAGAGTTGGGGGCCTTTCCGAACTAACTCCCTACTTCTCTGTGGAAGAGACCTACAGGCAGGCCCAAGGCACCCCAATTCTACCAGGGGACTGAAGCATACCCAGATAGATCTTCTAAAGGGTTCCAAGGGTTCTACTGGTTTGCAGCGACTGCTTTGTTTCTGTCGATTTGAGCAGGGAGTATATTTTCTAATATTTCTAAATTTTATAATACCAGGAAGACAGAAAAACACAAATATTTATTTTCATGTTACTAAAATAAAAAATTTCAACCACTTAAATCAACACTGGATTTATGAAAGTTTTTTTTCCTTATTTCAAAACAAGTTAACACATTTTAAAAAAAGAACAAAGAAAAAGAAAACTTCTACCTTAACAGTCCTGAGACTCTAAATTTAAAAAAAAAAAGTGTTGGGAGTTAAAAACAAAGTTTTAAAGGAATGACCAGAGTGCATTGTGTAAGGTGGAATGGCTCCCACAGGGCTCCGTGGATTTAAAGACAGATGCTGTCACTGCATTGTAGGTCACTTTACAGCAAACCAACAGTACATACCAACTCAAGACACTGAAATTCTGTGGCAAGATTTCACATCACACAGGATGGGTAAGGTAAACTACTTTTAAATTTATTGCCAGAATGAAAACAAGAATGTTAAATTGCTTAGAAAACTTACAGATCAGCTGGGCGTTGGGTGGCTCATACCTATAATCCTAGCTACTCAGGAGGCTGAGATGAGGATCGCAGTTCAAGGCCAGCCCGGGCAAAAAAGTCCATGAGACTCTTATCTCCAATAAACCACCAGAAAACCGGAAGTGGTGCTGTGGCTCAAGCAGTAGTGCGCTCGCCTTGAGCTGAAGAGCTAAGGGACAGCGCCCAAGCCCAGAGGTCAAGCCCCACAACCAAGAAAAAAAAAAATGAACTTTCAGATCTCCAGCTTGTATTTCTATCATCTAATACATTAGTCCATAGCCTATCTGACTATTGCCTAAAAGATCCATCAATGAGCTTTAGAGAAACCTGTTACAAAACAGTGAGGGATGAAGACAGACCTATAAAAATCTCCATACTAGGTAATATGTTACCTTCAGCATGGACTCTACCTACTTTATCAAGTACAAAAGTTAAGGACTGCTTAGTAGCATTTGTTTTTTCACAACTTGTTTTGCCAGCTGATGTCTGCCCAACTACAGGGGATGGGTTACTACTAGATGCACAGGGTGGACTGCTCCAGGTTTTCCATCATCTTTTCTAGTATGTTCCCCATTAGTGCAGTGTACATAATCCACAAAGGGTAATCAGGAACACCAAATCCAGGATGCCAAGACCTACCTCTAGTAACATCTTTACGTCCCAAGCATCCTTATCTTCCTGTGGGTAACTTTTGGCCATGTTGTAGTGCTTTTCACCAGGTTTTACCTCTTGTGGAGACTTGAGAATGCGAATCTATACTTAAAGAGATAACACACTTAGAACACTTAAAACAAAGTCACCTGACTCTGAGTATATTATTTTAGCTGAGAAAAGTGCAAGTTTCAATTCAACATGGAATAAACAGAAAGATGCTGTATCAAAAACAAGTCTATATTCTAGAAAAAAATGTTTTAGAAGCAAAATCCAATCAATTGTTCAGCTATCATATTCAAATTTTAACTGAAAACCATGTTATAGACAATGTGTCAATGAATTATTTATAAAGTTATCAATGTGCTAAATTTCATATCCTCTACATTTATTTTTAAAAACTGAGACTTTGGATAAAAAACCTAAAATACAATACAGTCAAATACAGTCAATACAGTCAATAATTTAAAAATAGACTATGATGCGCAGCACTCTGTGTGGCTTGAGTAAGGGACTGTACAGAACTAGAGCTTCTCCTTGCAAACAAATTCATATTAAACTTGCTAAGAAGGAAAGAAAGGAACAAACGTTTCCCACTGGTGAGTTGGGGAAAGGAAGGAGGCCATGCTGACCTGTTTCTGGCAATTTGGCTTCCTGTTTGTACCCAGGGCCCACTCTGGGCTGCACAGCCACAGGAGGTAAGTTCTCTGATTTGGGGGGAAAGGGGATGCTCTGCAGTATTGGTGGTGGGTGAACGGGATCGATTCTAAAAGCTCACCATGACTACACATCTAAACCAGGTAGGTCCTCCACCCATTATGGGCTAAGGAAGTTGGTATGTCTGATTTCTCCATTATCATGTTCTGACTGTATTTACTACTAGTCCTTGAAAACTTGAACATGATGAAGCTGCTCTGAAACAGCTGCAGTTGCTTTGTACATGTGCAATCTGCTGAGGAATAAAAATGCAACGTGAAAAAGAGTACACATACCCCAGTGCATCAAATATAGATTTCTACTTATGTGTGCTGGGTATACATATCATACCTCCAAGAAGATCCATACTGAACTACTGTCTTCTATCATTAATATGTTACCCCTATTCAAATAATAACTTTAAAAAGAAAATGCAGCTGGGTGCCAGGGGTTCACACCTGTAATCCTAGCTACTCAGCAGGTTGAGATCTAAGGATTACGGTTCCAAGCCAGCTCCAGCAGCAATAACCATGGGACTTTTATCTCCAATTAACCACCTACAAACCAGAAGCAGAGCTATGGCTCAAAGTGGTAGAGCACTAGCCTTGAGCAAAACCTCAGGGACAGGGCCTATGCCCCGAGTTCAAGCCCCAGGACCAGCACCAAAAAAATCACATAAAATAAAATGAAAATGCACAATGGTAGAAAAGAATGGAAAAAAATAATTGTTTTATACAAACACTATCAAAATTTAAATATGGTACATGATTTCAGAGATCACTTAATCTTTGAATTCTATGCTATAGAACATATAAAATTATTCACATAACTAATACATCAAATTTAGCCAAGGCAA
The DNA here is from genome assembly GCF_024711535.1 of Dipodomys merriami. Lineage (NCBI taxonomy): Eukaryota > Metazoa > Chordata > Mammalia > Rodentia > Heteromyidae > Dipodomys > Dipodomys merriami. The sequence goes on from NW_027202383.1 coordinate 786,076, forward strand.
TATTCCATTTCATAAGTCTCTTAAACTACACTGAGCAATCTGGAACAACTTTTACAAGGAGACATAATTAAGAAAGCATTAGAGGCTTCTACTAACAGCTCATAGGGAACTAGAAGGAGGTGTTAAGAGATCTACTGTTCTATACACAAAAATATCCATGCAGTATTTCAGTAAATTTTCTAATTCAATAATACATCATCCTAGGAGATAAAGAACCCAAAAACTGAGCAGAGTGGGAATAAAATGGTACAAAGAGCCTTCTCCCTCAACAGGCCCCAGGACAGAAAACTTAATACTCTAGAATTGTTATCAAAAACACTGGGCAACTTACCAGAAAGAATTAAAAATCAGTGAGAACTTGAGAACAGTTATAACTAATGGGGAAAAAGGTTTTGGGTTTTAAATTAATAAACATGTTTACTTCACCTCATCAAGTAATATATGAAGCCATGTCTATTGATAAATACCTGCTCTATCTGTATTCCATAACCTTTAAAACCCGCATTATCCCACGAAGTGTTCCGATATATGTCATCAACTCTGTCAATTAGTTCTATCTGTATGAATCAAAGAAAAAGACATTAGGAAACCCTTATCACTCTTCACAATGTAACACAAAAATCCATTGGAAAAGGTCAGTGCCAAAGTCTGAACTAATTAGAAAAAGTACCACTAGGATGTTAATCTTTATCACTGATGGCTCTACCAAAGAAGTTATTCTGGCCTCAGACTTATAGTGCTATTATTGGAATAAAATAATGGTGCAAATGACTCCAAATTTTAGGTAGTCAGATATATATAGAACCAAAATATCAAGTATCAAGCTTTTTAGAAACTACTTCACAATGAACTATGGAAATACAAGTCAACTGACATCAAAACCTATTCCCTTCCAAGTAGGGTGCCTCCATCTCCTCAATGTGTCCTGGAACAAATAACAGGGCGTGGTGACCACTGCTGTCCCACCCCAAGTGCACACTGAACTATTAAGGGGGACCGAGGGATGAGGTACACTGCACCCTTCCTCCTCCTCCTGGTCTAGGTCCTGGAAGCTGGACCTGGAGGGACAGTACAATTACAAGATGACTCGAGAGGAATTAAAAATGCTAGTGCCTGGCTTTGCCTCAAGGAGAGCAAGGTTCTGCTCAAAACCTGAGGTGACGAAGTTTGTTCCAGGATGGTGATGACAAAGGTCTGATAAATCCTGAAATGGTTTTGCTTGCAAGTAATTAGAAATACAACTTTTAAAAGTAGACCTCTCGTTATACTCACGCTCATGGCATAAGCTACACAAAAATACAAGACTGGAGCCCAGATTAAGGAGGGGCACTTTCAGGAAGAAAGTACAAGATGACCCTCCCTCCCCCACTGTGCTGCTAGCAAATTCTCTCACTTGACATGGAGGAGAGGACAGAGGGGCGACAGAAGGGTACAGTGGAAAGCATGAGAAGGGACGCGACTGCACTGGCTGCTGGTTCATGGATAGCCGCATTGTCTGTCCACTCAATGGCAACATTTTCTTCAAGGCCAAGTTTATCATGACGAATGAGGTCATACTAACAAAAATGTCGATGAAAAGTTACTGCTTTGACATTAAAAAAAACTGTAATAGTTGATGCTTAAAGCTCCAGTGCTGGCTTAGGGATAGAGCAGTGAAAAAGTGTGCGCCCAGCATGCGTGGGACCCGGGGCTTGACCCGGCAACACCAGGAAATACCCAGTGTTCTCAGTGCTCCAGGCTTTGCTTCGTATCTCACCTGTTTCACAAAGTTACAGACTGTGATTAGCTCTTTAACTTTGCCATGGAATGTGCATACATGCAAAAAGATATGCACAGGTTCACACAACAGAGCTGTAGAAATGACTAGCTTAGCCAGTGCTAGCAGCTTACTCGTGCAATCCTAGCTACTTAGGAGGCCAAGACTGTGAGGACCGTGGCTTAAGGCCACCCTGAGCAGAAAAGCTCATGGGACACCTCTCTTAACCCATAGCTGCGCACAGTGGAGTGTGCCTGTCATCCCATGCGGACTGGGAGAATGGCTGTTCTAGGCCAGCACAGTCAGGAAGCTAGATGTGGTGGCATGCACCTCTTCTGCAGTTCTCGCAAGGACAGGCACTGCACATCACTCAGGTGAGCATCTGCTACCCTAAGAATAACCATAGCAAAAAGCAGAGCTGGAGATCAGCTCAGCGGGACTGTGCTGAGTTCAAGTCTCAGTACTGCCAAAAATAATAATCGTAGAAAAGATTCTGAATAGAGCCAGGCACAGTAGCCCACATCTGTGATCTCAGCTACTTGGAAGGTGGAAATAAGAAGGATCACATGGTGGGGTTTGAGGCATGCCTCAACTGGTAGAGTACTAGCCAATGAGCAAAAGCATCAGATACTGAGTTCAAGTCCCACAAAAGAAAAAAAAAAAAAAAAGGAAGCCAGGCACTGGTGGCTCATGCCTATAATCCTAGCTGCAAAGGAGGCTGAGATCTGAGGATCACAGTTTGAAGCCAGCCCAGGCAGGAAAAGTCCCTGAGACCCTTACCTCCAATAAACCACCAGAAAACCAGAAGTGGCGCTATAGCTCAATTAGTAGCACTAGCCTTGAGCTGCAGCGCTGAGTAACAGTGCCAGGCCCAGAGTTCAAGGCCCCAAGACAGACAAAAAGAAAAAAGAAAAAAAGAAAAAAAAAAAAGAATCATGTTAACAGGACAGCCCTAGCAAAATGCTAAGAAAATCCTCTTTTCAACAAGCAAGCTGGCAGTAGTGATGTATTCTTTAACCCTAGCTATATGAGAAGCATAGGTGGGAAGATCTTAGGCTGAGGTTAGCGCCTGGCAGTGAGCAAGACACTATCTTAAAAATACCAAGAGGTAAGGCTGGGAAGGTGGCTCAGTGGTAGAGCACTTGCTTTGCATGCCTGAGGCCCTAGGTTTGATTTCTCAGCACCATATAAGCAAAAAAGAAAAAAGCTGGAAGTGGCGTTGTGGCTCAAGTAGTAGAGCGCTAGCCTTGAGCTGAAGAGCTGAGGGACAGCGCCCAGGCCCAGAGTTCAGGCCCCACGACCGGACCCCCAAAAAAAAAAAATACCAAGAGGTGTGGCTCCAATGGTGAGTTCAACCCCCATATCATCAAAATAAATAATAAAAGTATAAATAGATTTTGTAAAATTGAACCTATGGTTTCCATATACTAACAGAACCTGAGAGAACATTCTGCAGTTATTTGAAGAGAAATGACAGAACATGTGGAACAGAACTGGTTTCATTTAAGTTTCAAATTACCAACGCCTTCTTCTAATGGAATTTACCCACCTACATAAATTATTTGTCCAGTTACCTTATGCAATCTCAAATACTTACTAAGTAATTGGTAGTGGTGCTCTCTTCCCCTCTGCCCATGTATTTATAAAAGCGATGATCTGCTACCACCAATAATTTACAGGTGTTCTTCATGGGGTTAGGACCAGTTCTTCTCTTCACCCGATGAACAAACTCTAATATGAATTTGTATGCACTATTAAATCAAAATTCATCAAAACAAGGAGGGTTTTTTTATAGTAACACCTTAAATCTAGTATATTTGTGAAATAGACAATATTTAAGCTTAGTATCTTTTAAGACATCTTGAATAAAAAAACAGTTTAGAGGAAGACAGAAAAGTAAAAAGTAATACGAGTTTTTAATATTGTAGAATTTAGAACCAACAAGGGTGGAGACTGGGTGAATGGCAGAATACTTGCCCCAAGTTCAATCCCTCTTATCACAGAAGTGTTAACACAGTAAGGTGACTGTCTAGTTCTACACTGTAAAGCCATCATAGTTTTTGCCTAGAAGCTGATGAGTTAATCAAGGTCAAAGTGAAAATGTCAAGGCAACCACACATTAAAAATTAGCCCTGCTGGGATCTGCAGGTGCCTCAGGTCATTCGCACTAGGCTGAAACCCCTACAGCCATCTCCACACAAGCAGGCTGTCTGCTTAGTGCTTACACATATTCCCAAGCAAGAGACCATTTATGAGATATGCAGAAGCATGTATCCACAGGGACACATGTATCATAAATGCCCTCAGTCCAGATGGAGCTCTACAAAGCCATCAGTACATTTTATGTGGAATTACAAATACACAGCTACAGATACGCTTTTGTAACAAATGTTAATGACATCTTTCTTAGCAAGTCATCAAATTATTTAAGAGTTTACTGATCGATAGGCTAAAATGCTAGTAATTCTATTTTGGTTCCCTTTACTCCAGGACCAAGTAAGGTTTATTCCAAAAAAGGACAGTGTCACATCTTGAATATAGTTTGTCAATTTAAAATAAGTGAATTTTTAAAAAAATGAAAACATAATAGTCAGTTTAATAAATGATTTAAAAATCAACTGATGAAAATGAACAACTTCTGATGTAAAATAAAATTGAAAAAATGTAGCTAACAAGAAGTAAAGGAAACTTCCTTCATCTGGTAAAGAATGGCTCCCAACAACACTACAGCAAAGGCTGCATTTAATAGTGACTGCCAAGAGTTTGCCCAGTAAGACTGGAGCCACAGCCAGCCTCGCTTCCACTTGCTGGGCAAATCAGAAAAATGCCATGAAAAAAATATTGACCCCTAACTCACACCATACACAAACTCTAGTCCAGAAAGATTAAGATCGAAATGTGAAAAGCATAATAATATAGTTTCTAAGTGATAGAAGACTTGGCCTTTATAGTGGGAAAGATGTCTTAAACAGGACACAAAAGCACTAACCATAGCAGAAAATAAATGATAAATTATCTACATTAAAATTAGAAACTGCTGGGCTGGGAAGGTGGCTCAGGGTAGAGCGCTTGCCTGCCTAGCATGCATGAGGCCCTGGGATCGATTCCTCAGCACAACATAAGCAGAAAAACCCGGAAGTGGTGCTGAGGCTCAAGTGGTAGAGCACTAGCCTTAAGCTGAAGAACTAAGGGACAGCGCCCAGGCCCAGAGTTCAGGCCCCACGACTGACAAAAAAAAAAGAAACTGCTGTTCCCAAATACAGCATTGTTAAAGGAGAAGACATCACACATAACTGGGAGAGAATGAGCTTATCCAAACTATTAGACAACATTTGCCTAACAGTTGTATAGACAACTTAATTTTTAAAAAGCAGGAAAAATTTTATATAAGCATCTTACTTACAAAGGAGTTATTCAAATGGCCAACAAATATTTAAACATTTATTGAACTCAATAGAAGTCAAGGGAAAATATTTTAAAACCATATAATACTGTAATATAGCTTAGGAGCTAGCTATTCCAATTACTAGTGGGCATGTGAACCCCCTGCACCCCGCCTGAATGGACAGTGAGGGTGTGAACCAGCATATCCAGTTTAAAAATGGTAATACCCACTGACGTTGAACATACCCATGGCCTGTAAAAAGTAACTCTATTCCAACGTATAAACCCAACAAAAATGCCAGCATAGATGCACCAAAAACCACGAACAAGCAAAACATGTACAGAAACAAGTCAACCCAAGCCAGCACCAGGGGCTCACACCTGTAATCCTAGCTACTCAGAGGCTGAGATCCAAAGGACTGTAGTTTGAAGTTAGCCTGAGCAGGAAAGTCCGTACGGTAGAGTGCCAGACTTGAACCAGACTTAAGCCACAGGACCAACACAAAAATACATAAACAAACAATAAAAACAAATCAGCCTGTAAGGTGTTGGTGGTGGCTCACAACTGTAATCCTAGCTACTCAGAAGGCTGAGATCTGAGGATTGCAGTTCAAAGCCAGCCCAGGCAGAGAAGTCTGTGAAACTTTTATCTACAATAAAATGCTCAGAAAAGGCCAGAAGTGGTGCTGTGGTTCAAACAATAGTGCTAGCCTTGAGCAAAAGAAGCTCTGAGAGAGGCTGGGAAGGTGGCTCAGTGGTAGAGCGCTTGCCTTGCATGCCTGAGGCCCTGGGTTCGATTCCTTAGCACCACATAAGCAAAAAGAAAAAAGCCGGAAGTGGCACTGAGGCTCAAGTGGTAGAGCGCTAGCCTTGAGCTGAAGAGCTGAGGGACAGTACTCAGGCCCAGAGTTCAGGCCCCACAACCGGACCCAAAAAAACATTAAAAAAAAAAAAAAAAAAAAAAAAAAAAGCTCTGGGATATTTGAGTTCAAGCCACAGGACTGGCAAAAAATAAACACATAAATCAACACAATATTAATCAACAAAGAATACATTAGTATACTTACAATGAAATCCTACACAACAACATACTACATTTCTATAGTACGGAAGAGTACTGCTATAGTTTAGTAATATAGCAGTATAGACTATACTACTGCTACATGCAGCAATATAGAGAGATCTCTCAAGCAGGATGCAGAGCAAAAGCCAACCAGGAAGGAATGTAGGGTCTGAAATGTGGCTCTGTGTTAAGTGCTTGCTAGTATGTATCTAAGTCTTAAAAATGAGAACAGTAAAGGGCATGAACAGGCATCCATAGTCTCAGGAACTCAAGAGGCTGTGGCAAGAGAATCACTTAAGGGCTGGGAATGTGGCTTTGTGGTAGAGTGCTCACCTAGCATGCATGAAGTCTGGGTTCAATTCCTCAGCACCACATACACAGAAAAGGCCAGAAGTGGCGCTGTGGTTCAAGTAGTAGAGTGCTAGCCTTGAGCAAAAGCAGCTCAAGGACAGTGCCCAGGCCTAGTGTTCAAGCCCCAGGGCTGGCAAAAAGAGAATCATTTAAGCCCAAAATTCAAAGCTAGCCTGGGCAACATAGTAAGACCCTGTTTCTTTCTTTTTCTTTTTTTTTTTTTTTGTCGGTTATAGCTTGAACTCTGGGCTTGGGCACTGTCCCTGTGCTCTTCAGCTCAAGGCGAGCACTCTACCGCTTGAGCCACAGTACTACTTCCAAGACCCTGTTTCTTTACAAATAAATAAATAATGAGAGTAGACCTTTTTCAAAATGGTTATGTTTTCTAAAATGATCCTAAATAGATGCTCCAAGACCAGCATCCTTCTTAGATTATAAGCAGTATGTATCTTTCTTGATACCAAATAATTTTTAGTGTTTTTTAAATGTCTTTAGATAACTGACCTGATTCCTTTGTTTTATCTTCAATCCCTGACACCTTACTTTCAACTTAGTATGTTCTATTAGCTAGGCTTTCAACTGATTTTCATTTTTTTATTGGTCATGGGTTTGAACTCAGGGCTTAGGTCTGCCCCTGAACAATTTTGCTCCAGGCTAGCGCTCTACTGCTCTCTGAGCCACAGCTCAGCTTACAAGTTTTCTGGAAGTTAACTGGAGTCCATAAGTCTCATGGATTTTCCTGCCCAAGTGAGCTTTGAACCGTAAGCGCCTGGCTCAATTGATTTTTTTGTTTGCTATTAACCTCATTTCTAAGGTTTCAATGATTTTTTTCTTCAAAATTTCCATATTCCTGCTTAATTCTTCTTTCATTTGCTGCCTTGTCTACTTTAGTTCATTTAGCTGTCTGAAATCTCTGAGCTCAACAGTTGCTTGTATCCTCTGGAAGTCATTCAGTTATTTAAACATCTCCTCTTTAATTTCATTCATCATTCTTGTCACTGTTTTTTATTCAAATTATTTGAAACTACTTTCTTTTCACTATCCCTTAAGTCTTTGTGAAATTGTTTGCTTTTAAGGGAAGCATGTTGCCTTGCTTAATCATGGATTATGTAATTTGGGGGGGAGGGGGGCTGGGATTTATGTACATGGGACCTAAGTTTTAAGTGGAAGTTTGCCTTCTATCTCCTTTCGGTAAGTATTTCACAGAGATTCCTTAAGACTGAGTAGTGGCTTGGTTGTGGTATATTTTCCTGCCATCAGATTGGAGAAACACTCCATTTCAATGCTCAACATTGGGCACAAGCCTGTTCTGTACTTCAAGGTGAGGGCAGGAGAGCCGGACTGCAAAAGCCACTGCAGTTGAAAAACCACAGCTTTGTGTCTGGGGCAATCCCAAGTGAAGACCAGTCACCACTGCTTCTCCAGGACAGTCACAGACACCCTTGTGATGCAGGATAGTCACAGACACCCTCGTGATGCAGGATAGTCACAGACACCCTCGTGATGCAGGATAGTCACAGACACCCTCGTGATGTAGGACAGTCACAGACACCCTCGTGATGTAGGATAGTCACAGACATCCTCGTGATGCAGGATAGTCACAGACACCCTCGTGATGTAGGACAATCACAGACATCCTCGTGATGCAGGACAGTCAGACACCCTCGTCACAGACACCCTCATGATGTAGGACAGTCACAGACACCCTCGTGATGCAGGATAGTCACAGTCACAGACACCCTCGTGATGCAGGATAGTCACAGACACCCTCGTCACAGACACCCTCATGATGTAGGACAGTCACAGACACCCTTGTGATGCAGGATAGTCACAGTCACAGACACCCTCATGATGTAGGATAGTCACAGACACCCTCGTGATGCAGGATAGTCACATACACCCTCGTGATGTAGGATAGTCACAGACACCCTCGTGATGCAGGATAGTCACAGACACCCTCGTGATGCAGGATAGTCAAAGACACCCTCGTGATGCAGGATAGTCACAGACACCCTCATCACAGACACCCTCATGATGTAGGACAGTCACAGACACCCTCGTGATGCAGGATAGTCACAGACATCCTCATGATGCAGGATAGTCACAGTCACAGACACCCTCATGATCCAGGATAGTCACAGTCACCCTCGTGATGTAGGACAGTCACAGACACCCTCGTGATGCAGGAAGAGCCAGGGCTGACGGGATAACACCAATGAACAATACAAGGCACGCATTTACACATGGAAAGAAGCTTAACAGAAGAGGTTAATGAGAACACAGAGACAATCTATTAATGGTGAGGAAGAGGGGGAAGAGAGATGAAAACAATACACACACACAAAATAAGGAAATGATGCTTGGGGCAACTCAAGTTACCAGCCAAGAGTGAAAGGATTAGGGATAGAGTAGTTCTCTCTCACCCATTAGGAGTGAGATAGCAATAGGAAGAAGAAGACATGATTTCAGGTTCAATACTGAAAAGGAGGGTGCTGTGGCTCAGATATTGTGACTGCAGAGAAAAGGAAGGGAAGAAAACCAGAGCTAAGAAACAAACAGGAGGGAGAATACAAAATTACCTCCATCAGATAAACAATCGATACAAACAGAAAGTTAAAAATAATTCAAACAACCACACTCAAAACAGCAAGCAACAAAAACAAGCTATGAAAATACAATGTGGATTTTCAATTATTTCTGTGTGTATGTGGGAATCGCAGGACAGAGGTCTGGGTGTAACCGCCCAGCGGTCAATGCGTGGAACCGGGGCAGACCCTGGGGAGTGGGTATGAAGTCAAACAGGCTCCAGGCCTTGCTGCCACCCTGGCCTCACTCAAGAGGTGAGGCCACTAATCAGAGGGTATGGAACTCCCAACAACTGCCATGCCCAAGCCTTCAGCATCCTGCGGCCTCTAATGACACCTCTGCCAGCCGTGAGCCACAGCTGCGCTCCTCTGAGGACCAGAACAGTGTCTTGCACTGTGCCTCTGCTGCGTGTCTCTGCTGCATGTCTGCAGAGACCCAGGCTTCTTTTGCCCAGTGCAGCCTAGCACAGCCCCCAGTGTTCAATTCTCTGCAATGCCTTGTCAAACACTTCCCTCTCCTCAACCACATCTTACCATTCACTTATGCCCAAACTCTAGGGCAAGGTGTCCTGTGACTCTTTTGACTGTGATAGTTCTTTATTCCCAGGATCCTAGAGTAACTCAGCCTCCAACAATGGGCACCATCTCAAGATGGTGCCTCACTATTCCCTACCCAACCCCCAAGATAAGGGGAGCCACTGGGCCTTTTTCTAGCTGCTTTCCTTCGACTGTGTTGGTTTCTCTACGGCTTTCTGCCCCCCACCACCTTCTTCACAGCTCCTGACTGGTGTTCTCTCCTCCTCTCTTCAGTCTAGTCTCTTCTGTTAATGGACTTTTCTCCTCTGCTATCATCACCTTGCCACCTATCTCCTCAAATTTCTTATGAGCTCTAAGGATGAATTCCACAAGTATTGTTTTGACATTTCTAAGAATTCTGCTTCCAGCAATTTAATTTTCTTTTGCCCAATTTTTTTTTTTTTTTTGAGGGTACCAGGCCTGGGCACTGTCCCTGGATTCTTTGGCTCAAGGTTAGCACTATACCACTTGAGTCACAGCATAATTTCTGGCTTTTTCTATGATTAATTGGAGATGAGAGTCTCAAAAACTTTCCTGCCCATGGTAGCTTCATACCACAATCCTCGGATCTCAGCCTCCTGAGTACTAGCTAGGATTACAGGCCTGAGCCATCAGCTTTCCCCATTTTTTTCCAGTCTTGGGACTTGAACTCAGAGCCTGGGTACTGTCTCTGAGCTTCTTTTGCTCAAGGCTAACACTCTACCACTTGAGCCACAGCACCACTTCTGGCCTTTTCTGTTTATGTGGTACTGAGCAATCATGCCTGGTAGGCAAGCACTTTACCACTAAGCCACATTCCCAGCCTCGGTACTTTTTTTTTGTTTTTTTGTCAGTAGTGGGGCTTGAACTCTGGACCTGGATGCTATCCCTCAGCTCTTTAGCTCAAAGCTAGCACTGTACCACTTGAGCCACAGCACTACTTCTGGCTTTTTCTGCTTATGTGGTACTAAGGAATCGAACCCAGGGCCTCATGCATGCAAGGCAAGCACTCTACCACTGAGCCACCTTCCTAGCCCCTTCCCTACGCTTTTTAAGACAAACATTTTATGTATAATCATTGTTGCTCCTACTGTTTTCTAGTGTTTCCAACTATTACATTACTGAGAAAAAGAATTCCTGGAACAAAACTATTTTCAAGCCAAATACTATAGTTACTAGATAATCATGTTAAATTTACAAATATCCCTATGCAAATAAAGTTATAAGGTGCTTATTTCTTATGGAAAAATATTTTATGAAGTCTTACCTTGAGGTGGCTCTCTGTCTATAAGCCCTTTGGGAATCAACTCTTCCTTATCTACATTTACATAACCACACACTTTTGGAGACTGCAAGCGTGAAACATTCTTGATATCTTCTGATTTATAAACTAACATTCTTTTGTCTTTGGTATCATTAACAAACCTCCATAGTGGCTAAAACAGAAAACATACATGGTGAGATGAGGAAAAAATCCCGGAAATCCACAACAGTATAACATTCTTTATTTATTCTTAAATAATATTTATTTCTGGATCAAATTTACTAGCACTTTATGCAGAATAATCATTTCAGTTTTATTTGTTTTTCTTGTACTGAAGATTAAACTCAGGGCCTTATTTATGCAGGGCAAGTCCTCTACACTATGCCTGCAGCCGTGTGTGTGTGTGTGTGTGTGTGTGTGTGTGTGTGTGTGTGCGCGCGCGCGCGCGCGCATGTGTGTGTGCGCGCGCGCGCATGTGTGTGTGCGCGCGCGTGTGTGTGTGTGTGTGTGTGTGTGTGTGTGTGTTAAACTCAGGGCCTTATTTATGCAGGGCAAGTCCTCTACACTATGCCTGCAGCCGTGTGTGTGTGTGTGTGTGTGTGTGTGTTAAATTCAGGACCTTATTTATGCAGGGCAAGTGTGTGTGTGCGCGTGTGTGCGCGTGTGTGTGTGTGCGCGCGCGCGTGTGTGTGCGCGTGTGTGTTAAACTCAGGGCCTTATTTATGCAGGGCAAGTCCTCTACACTATGCCTGCAGCCGTGTGTGTGTGTGTGTGTGTGTGTGTTAAATTCAGGACCTTATTTATGCAGGGCAAGTGTGTGTGTGTGCGTGTGTGTGTTAGTTAAATTCAGGACCTTATTTATGCAGGGCAAGTCCTCTACACTATGCCTGCAGCCGTGTGTGTGTGTGTGTGTGTGTGTGTGTGTGTGTGTGTGTGTGTGTGTGTGTGTGTGTGTGTGTGTGTGTGTGTGTGTGTGTGTGTGTGTGTGTGTGTGTGTTAAACTCAGGGCCTTATTTATGCAGGGCAAGTCCTCTACACTATGCCTGCAGCCGTGTGTGTGTGCGTGCGTGCGTGCGTGTGTGCGCGTGCGCACATGCGCGCGCTGGGCAAGTCCTCTACCTCTACACTATGCCTGCAGCCCTCATCTTATTTTCTGTGTGTGTGTTAGCACACACACATTTATGCTGGTCCTGAGGTTTGAACTCAGGTCCTGGGCTTTGTGCTCAAGGCTAGTGCTCTACTACTTGAGCCACAGCTCTTCTTTCAGCTTTTTGGTGATTAGTTGAAGAGTTTCAGGAACTTTCTTGCCTAGGCTGGCAATAACTGCTATGGTCTGAATGTGACCCAAAATTCATGCTTTGGAAACTTACTCCCCCAATTCACATGAACAGGCTTTGAAGTGGGGTCTTTGGAAGGTGACTGGGTCATGAACCACTCACAGATGAACAGGTTCTCATGGGTGTGGCATTGTTATATAAGTGAATTTAGGGCCTGGGCATGTGGTTTAGTGGTAGAGTGCTTGTCTAGCATGCATGAAGCCCCAGGTTCGATTCCTCAGTCCCATATAAACAGAAAAAGCTGAAAGTGGCACTATGGTTCAAGTGGTAGTGTGCTAGCCTTGAAAAGTTCAGGGACAGTATCCAGGCCCCAGTGTTCAAGCCTCATGACTGGCAAAAATAAAAATAAAAGTGAATTTAACAAGCATACCCTCTGCCATGTCTTAATGTTGTAAGAAGACACATCAAGGAGATGCCAGCAAAAAGCTCTTGGATTTCCCAGCCTTCAGAACCATAAAGCTTCTCTTTTTGATAAGTTACTGAGTTTCAGGTATAGTACCTGAAAAGGTACTATAACAATAATCTACAGACTATAACAAGCACATTACAAGGCCATAGATTTCTTCTTCCTAATAGATAGACCAAAGACTAATGGCCATGTAGTCTGCATGTTATTACATGTATGTTTACAGGTCTGGAAGAGTAGGCTCAGTGGTAGAGTGCACAACAGCCTACAAAATGCAAAGCCCTGAGTTAATACTCCAGTACAACCAAAATAAATAAAATAAAATGGATATTTATAATAACAGCACGCTGGCTTAACCCTATCACCAAATAAACGTGAAAATTCCTAGCCGAACAATCTTATAATTTTCTTGCAAATGATCTGTTTTTGTGTTATCTTCACCATTACCCAAAGGATTCCTATTTTCCAAGAAAACACAAAATCCATGTCAGTCCACAAATACACGGCAAGTTTGTTTTCTAGGCTAGCCTCTGACATGTGGATTTGTGCCTGACATTAATTTGGTTACTTTGCTCTTGTTTCTACTATTTGGTTAAAGAGTGCACAGAGATTCTTTTAACTTCTCAGACTAAAACTATCAGCCTTTTTTTGTTTGCTTGCTTGTTTTTTTGGGGGGAGGGTCAGTTGTGGAGCTTGAACTCAGGGCCTGGGCACTGTCTATGAACTTTTCTGCTCAAAAGTAGCAAGCACTCTATCACTATGAGCCACAGCTCCACTTCCAGTTTTCTAGTAAACTGTCCATAAGCGGCTCATGGACTTTCTAGCAGGTTGGCTTTGTACTGCAACCCTCAGATCTCAGCATACTGAGTAGCTACTATTACAGGCATGAGCCACCAGCACCCAGCTTCATTCAGCCTTTTATTAACCTAGAATTCCCAGAGTGCCTAACAGAGAAATAAGACTTGACTATCATCTTTTGAAATACTCTTACAGTAAGACCACTCGACAAAGAATTTTACAATGAGTTTTCTCTTCCTAAGCCCACCCCACGTGTACTTCTATTATGTACTAGGAAACAGAATACACCCAATGACAGCTTCTTAGAGATGCAAAAAATATTCTTCTTCTGTACAGTCATCTACTTCCCTAGTTCAAAAAGAAAAAAAAAAAACTTAAATTTAAGCAGAAAAGAATGACCAATTACAACTTTTGCATTTTAAACAACTGAGATGCTTTTTAAAACTCAGAGATATAAGCCACTAAAAAAATTAAAATTTAGGGCTGGGAAGGTGGGCTCAGTGGTAGGGTGCTTGCCTCTCATGCATGAGGCCTTGGGTTCGCCTCAACACCACATAAACAGAAAAATCCGGAAGTAGCACTGTGGCTCAAGTGGTAAAGCGGTAGTATTGAACTGAAGAGCTGAGGGAGAGCGCCCAAGCCCAGAGTTCAAGCCCCATGACAAACAAAAAAATAAAAGTAAAATTTTATGTAAACTTACCTCTATGTTATATTCTGCCCCGTCTGTGTAGATTCTTATTGTAACATCATTATCTCCTATGTGGGCCAGGACCTTAGAGTCAGGCTCACCTTGACAGAAAAAAAACCCAAAAACATGTTTTTTCAATAACATAAACTATGCATTACTAACAATAAAGAAAAATCAATCAAACTGTTCATCACACTTGCATTCACCTTGACAGCTCTGCAAAAAAATGGAGAACAAGCCATACACCAGTGTCTCATGCCTGCAATCCTCCTCAGGAGGCAGAGAACAGGAGGATTGTGGTTTGAAGCCAGCCCAGGCAGAAAAGCCTACGAGTATCTATCTTCAAAATAACCAGCAAAAATTGCTAGACTGGGAGAGCAAATGTTGGAGCATCAGCAGCGAGCAAGAAAGCTGAGCAAGAGTGTCTAAGTTCAGGCCCCAGGAGTGGCACCAAAACAACAAAGAAGACCCAGAAACTAGGTAATTCTCACCTCCAAAAGAGCAGCCTCAAGTCAAGTAAAACTCTCCATTCCCATAACTAGCAAACATCTAATTCTGCAGATGTTCTTCTGGAGTAATGTAACCCAAATTTGGTGGAGAAGAACTAAGAGCAGGCAGAGGTGTGACCTAGAATATACAGATATTAAACTGTACTGTTTGGAGATTTTGATGTCTTTTTGGGGGGAAGGAGGGTATGACAGTAGCAGGGCATGGCTTTCTTGCTTATGGCTGGCATTCCACCATTTGAACTATGCCTCCAAGCTGCCATTTTGCTGATAAACTGAAGATGTAGTCTTGCAGACTTTTCGCCTGAACTGGCTTTGAATTTCGATCTTCCGTATCTCAGACTTCTGAGTAGCTAGAATTACAAGGCATGAGCACTGGTGCTAGATCCTACTTTTCTTTTTCTTATTGAAGAACACAGTCCAAAAGGTAAACTGCAATGCTTGTTTGGTACATTCTCACACCTAGATACATAATAAGAGCATAAAGTAAATTTTATCTACCTTCCCTATTTAAATCTAAGAAAAGCACAATCCTTGCCTAAAAAAGAAAGTTAAATTCTTACCACTTGAGAGGAAATTCATTTAGTCATCAACTTAGCCAGCAAGTGTGACATATTAGAAAGTACCTACTTCCTATTCTTAGAACAGTTCTGCTTCCCAATTTGCATAGCTCAAAAAACCCCTCACAGAACAGCATTCCTATGACACTCCTTTACTCCTACCCACCAGACAAGACAACTTCAACTTAGATTTGAAGACCCGTCATAATTTTAATCTGATATCCCTCAAAAGCTCATGCATGAAAAGGCTGGTTGCCCAAGATTTAGAGGCAACTAGATAATGTGGATTCTAACTTCAACCACAGATTAACCACTAGTACTTAGTGCTCTGTGGGCCATTGGGACAAATGGCCTGGTTGCAGGAAGTAGGTCACGAGGGTGTGCCTCTGAAGGGTGTACCTTGTCCTACACCACTCCCTCCCTCTCCCTCTCAAACCCCCCCCCCCACCTCGATGCTTTGTGGCTGCTGTGAGAAGAGCCTCCTCCACCACAGGCTTCTGACACCATGGTGTCTCTGCCGCACCACAGGTCCAACACATGGAACCAGCCACTGGAACCATGAACCAAAATGAACCTTTCTCTTTCACATTGTTTCCTGAGAATTCTGTCATAGCAAAAAGGATGACAAACTATGACTAGTCTAAATTTGCATAAAGTACACTTTAGTGTGCTTACTATATATGGAAAACTCAGTTTCTAAAATTAAACTTTTTATTTGCAATTTTTTTTTTTTTTTT
Source organism: Dipodomys merriami (assembly GCF_024711535.1). Classification (NCBI taxonomy): domain Eukaryota; kingdom Metazoa; phylum Chordata; class Mammalia; order Rodentia; family Heteromyidae; genus Dipodomys; species Dipodomys merriami. The sequence goes on from NW_027202383.1 coordinate 802,066, forward strand.
TTGGTCAGTCGTGGGGCTTGAACTCTGGGCCTGGGTGCTGTCCCTCAGCTCTTCAGCTCAAGGCGAGCGCTCTACCACTTGAGCTACAGCGACACTTCCGGTTTTCTGGTGGTTTTTATTGGAGAGAGGAGACTCACGGTCTCTCCTGCCCGGGCTGGCTTTGAACCGCGATCCTCAGATCTCAGCCTCCTGAGTAGCTAGGATTACAAGCGTGAGCCACCAGCGCCCGGCTTTATTTGCAATTTTTAAGGAAAGAAAAGGAGTATTTAGAAGATCTAAGACTTGAAGACACAGAGCAGAACAGAGCTCTGCACTCACCAACCACATGTCCACTGAAGAAGTCCTGCCATTTTACATTATACTCGCTTTCATCTTTACCATCCACCACCACCACTTTGAAATTCCGTGAAAAGCGTTCAGTACTTGATGTCAGGTATAATTTAAAATGCCTAAAGAAAGAATAAATTCATAGATTAAGTACACTGAATAGAGGACTGATCTTTTCTTTTTCTTTTTTTTTTTTGTGTGTGTGTCAGTTGTGAGTCTTAAACTTGGGGCCTGGGTGCTGTTCCTGAGCTCTTCGCTCAAGGCTAGCACTCTATCACTTTGAGCCACAGCGCCATTTCCAGTTTTCTGGTGGTTAACTGGAAATAAGAATCTCACAGACTTTCCTGCCAGGGCTGGCTTTGAGCCACAATCCTTTGATCTCAGCCTCCTGAGTAGCTAGGATTATAGGTGTGAGCCACCAGCACCCAGCTTGATTTTTTTTTTAATGTTAGCTATCAACCTGATAGCGCTAATTTACATTTTTCTAAAACCCATAAATTTTAGAAGAGTTTCCAAGTTACAAGTAACATTTCTCTAGAGAAGTGGAGTAAAACATCTCCTGTAAAGGCAAATGGATTAACTAGGTTAATTGTAGCAGCTTATTCCAGAAGAAATGAACAATACAAGGCAGGGAGCATCCAAAAAGCATACACATTCCTCTTTCCTGGAAACGGAGTAATGAAACACACAGATCTGGGTAAATGGAGTACCACTAATTGGAAAAATTAGTATTTAAGACTATTTTTACTATATACCATTAATTGAACAACTACCCACTGTCAGGCACTCTATGTGTATAAATGATCTCCACTTTACACAAGCAAAAGTTAAGGCACAGAAATTATTACTCAGGTTACACAGCTATTCCATTCTGAAACTGGACACAGAACTTCCTTTGTTTCATATTCTTGCATGCTACCACCTCTAGCAACCAAGCTGTAGATATGACTGGAACACACTTCCTGTGGTGCAAAATTAATAAATTGTTGCTTGTGTATTTAAAAACACTCTTTCCTTCTAAAAGATCTTGAAAATAATTAAACCACAATTACCACCAGGGAAATAAATATGAAGTCTCCAAAGCAGACATTAAAATATGTACTCCTGCCAGGCGCTGGTGGCTCACGCCTGTAATCCTAGCTACTCAGGAGGCTGAGATCTGAGGACTGAGGTTCAAAGCCAGCCTGGGCAGAAAAGACCGTGAGACTCCTATCTCCAATAAACCACTAGAAAACCACAAGTGGCACTGTGGCTCAAGTGGTAGAGTGCTTGCCTTGAGCTGAAAAGCTGAGGGACAGTGACCAGGCCCAGAGTTCAAGCCCCATGACTGACAAAAAAAAAAAAAAAATGTACTCCTTTCTGTTCCTTTCTCTTTTTGTTCTCTAAACATTTTTTTCTGTTCTGACATAGAACTGGGAATGGTGAACACACTTTTCCAATTTCTTCACAAAGCCTTTCCAATGCATATCCATGCACACCAAAGACCAAAAAGATATGTCATTCATCTCAAGAGACACAAATCTTGTCAGCTATGGGGAAAATGTGAAATGCTACTTTCCCTTGGGATCTATCTAAGTCTTACAACTACCAAGAAGAAATCCAAACTGGGATTCTCTCCATGGCAACAAATTGTTTTTAACCTTTTGTACATACAAGGCAATGTTAGTTTCCTTGCAATGTTTTTAATGGCCAGAGTGAAAAAGACACATAATAGAACAAGATATCATAAAACTTAGGAATTTTTCTTTTTTTTTCCCCCATTGTGGGACTTGAACTTAGGGCCTGGATGTTATTCCTGAGCTCTTTTGTTCAAAGCTAGCACTCTACCACTTTGCCCCACAGCATCACTTCTGATTTTTTAGTGATTAATTGGAGATAAGAGCATCATAGAGACATTTCTGCCCAGGCTGGCTCCAATCCACAATCCTCAGATCTCAGCCCCCTGAGGACCCAGAATTACATATATGAGCCGGCACCCAGCTCTCGCTTTCAAAAATGTTTCTTCGCTGGGAAGGTGGCTCAGTGGTAGAGTGCTTGCCTTGCATGCATGAGGCCCTGGGTTTGATTCCTCAGCACCACATAAGCAGGAAAAAAAAAAAAAGTCAAAAATGTGTCTTCCAACTAGTGTTAATGGGCACTTTTTCACCATCACTCATGCTGAGGACTTGAGAGGAAAAACACCTTTTTAATACACCTATTACTTTCAAAGCTATGAATCGTAATATTGTTTTCAATATCCTCATGCAAGTCATTATTGCATTTTGAATTTCCTACACCAAAAATGTGCTTCACAAACTGGGCACTGGTGGCTCACGCCTGTAATCCTAGCTACTCAGGAAGCTGAGGTCTGAAGATCATGATTCAAAGGAAAGTCCATGAGACTCTTATTTCCAATTGAGACTCGTTTCCAATTAACTACCTGGTAGCACTGTGGCTCAAAGTGGTAGAGTGCTAGCCTTGAGGGGGTCAAAGTTCAGGGAAGTGGGGGAGGGGGGGAATCTGCTTTACAGTAAAAACAAACACCAAGTAATAGTGGAAGTTTATAGTGCTTTCTGTTTAATTAGGGTTGTTTATTTGATTTTGGGGTGCTGGAAACTGAACTTGGCACCTTATTCGAGCTAGGCTGGCACTCTTTTACCTAAGAAATACCTTCAGCCCCAACATGTTTTTTATATTTTCCATTCTTAACACTGAGCTATAAAACCTAACAGGATTTTTTTTTTTTGGTCAGTCGTGGGGCTTGAACTCTGGGCCTGGGCGCTGTTCCTGCGCTCTTCAGCTCAAGGTGAGCACTCTACCTCTTGAACCACAACGTCACTTCCAGTTTTCTAGTGGTTTATTAGAGATCAGATTCTGATGGACTTTTCTGCCCTGGCTGGCTTTGAACCATGAGCCTCAGATCTCAGCCTCCTGAGTAGCTAGGATTATAGGCATGAACCACCAGGCACCCAGCTCTAATAGGATTTTTTTTTGGGGGGGGGGGGTGTCCGGTCGTGGGGCCTGAACTCTGGGCCTGGGCGCTGTCACTCAGCTCTTCAGCTCAAGACTAGCGCTCTACCACTTGAGCCACAGCACCACTTCCGGCTTTTTTCTTTTTGCTTATGTGGTGCTGAGGAATCCAACCCAGGGCCTCATGCATGCAAGGCAAGCACTCTACCACTGAGCCACCTTCCCAGCCCCAATAGGATTTTTTTTTATCAATTAAAGTTCATTTTACTTTATCTTCCCAAAATTATGTGGAGTCATTAATTTGCAGATGTCTGACAATTTTGTCTTTCTGACTTTCGTTTTGAGAATTTACAGTAACAACTAGTTTTAGCCAGTTTGAATTACCACTATTATCTATTTTTGTTTTGTGAGACAAGATCTTGCTATGCAGCCCAAGCTGGTCCAAAATGCCCAATCCTTCTGCTGAAGCCTCTAAGCACTGCAATTATGGTACATGGTGCCACACCAGCTTCTTAATGGTCCATTTTGTGGGAACTGCATTTCTTCATCAGCTGAGATTACAGGAATGAGCCACCACACTATGCTCTTAAAAAAAACAAAACCCGGGTAATGTTTTTTGTTTTTTTTTTTTAATTTTTTTTTGGGGGGTCCAGTCCTGGGGCCTGAACTCTGGGCCTGGGCGCTGTCCCTCAGCTCTTCAACTCAAGGCTAGCGCTCTACCACTTGAGCCACAGCACCACTTCCGGCTTTTTTTCTTTTTGCTTATGTGGTGCTGAGGAATCGAACCCAGGGCCTCAGGCATGCAAGGCAAGCGCTCTACCACTGAGCCACCTTCCCAGCCCCCGGGGTAATGTTATAAAAAGTTTCAAAACAAGTCAGGCAGCCTGAGTAGCCTGTAGCTACTCAGGAGGCTGAGATCTGAGGATCATGGTTCAAAGCCAGCCCTGGCAGGAAGCTCCTGAGACTCTTATCTCCAATTAATCACTGAAAAATCAGAAAGTGGTGCTGTAGCTCAAGTGGTAGAGTGCTAGCGAGTGCTAGCCTTGAGTAAATGGAGCTTAGGGACAATACCTAGGACCAGAGTTCAAGGATCAGGACCCGCCAAAAAAAAAAGAGTACCAAAACAATAGTTGCAATCATTCCTTACTCTGGAATAAGTATTTGTGGATTTACACCAAAGAGGAAAAGTAACTTGCATGGTAAATTTTAACGTTTCTTCTCTTCACAAAACTACTTCAATCCACTGAGTGCCTGTGGCTCACTCCTATTATCTGAGGTCTCAGAAGGCTGTGCTCTGAGGATCATGGCTTGAAGCTAGCCCAAACAAACAAATCCAAGAGACTCTTACCTCCAATTAACCACCAATAAGCTGGAAGTAGAGGCTCAAACCAGACTTGAGTGAAAAAGCTGAGAGAGAGCATGAGACCCTGAGTTCAACAAGCCCCAGAACTAGCGCAATTAAAAACAGAAACAAAGCAACAAACTGCTTCAGTTCATATAAGCTTTTGGAATTCATCTGTGCTATTTAATAGCTACTAGTCACATACCTATTTAATTTAATGTAATCTTGGTTTAAATAATTTAAAACCAGACTATTCGCCTGGTGCTGGTAGCTCATGCCTAGCCACTCAGGAGGCTAAAATCTGAAGATAACAGTCTGAAGAAGAGAAGTCCATGAGACTTCATATCCAGTTAACCTGCAAAAGACAGGCTGGGAAGCAGAGGCACGGCTCAAGTGGTAGCTTGCCAGCCTGAGCAAAATAAACCCAAGTGAAAGTGCAAGGGTCCGAGTTCATCCCCAGTACCAGTACCAAAAAAAAGCCAGGCTGGAGGTGTAGCCCAAGTGATAGAGCACAAGCCCTGAGTAGAAAAAATCCTGTGGGAGTGTGAGGACCTAAGTTCAAGCCCTAGTACCAGACAATAAATAAAAATGGTAAAGCTTAAAAAAAAAATAGCATCTTTTCACTCCCCATCACTACCAAATAAAAAATGGCTTCAGCCCAGGGCCAATGGCTTACAACTTTAATCCTAGCTTCTCAGGAGGCTGAGATCTCAGGATCACCGTTTTAAGCCAGCCAGGGCAGAAAAGTCCATGAGACTCTTATCTCCAATTAATCACAGAAAAAGCCAGAGGTGGCCCAGTAGTTCCAGTGGTACATTGATAACCTTGAGCAAAAGAAGCTCAGGGACACAGCCCAGGTCCAGAGTTCAAGCCCTAGGACCAGGAAAAACAAACAAAAATGGTTATACAAAGATAAGGACAGCCATAATACACCCTGATTACTTCAGTGACCAAGAAAAGGTAAGGAATTTAGAGCTAGAAAATCTGGCAAATCTCACCCTACCTACCATCTAGTTTGACCTTGGCCTTGATCTCTGTTCCTAAGTAAGCACTTACCTAGAAATGGAAAAATATAACCTATTAACTGACTAATTTGGGGTTGAAATTAAACAACCTATTTTAAAGCATTTGGTACAAAATTCTCATAAATTGGAAAATACATTTCCTATTAAATAATTAAAAGCAAAAAACTCTGTAAAATAAATTATAAAACTTCCTGACACACAGTACTGAGTTTTAAACTCAGTACCTTAGACTTGCTAGGCAGGCACTTTACCACCTGAGCCAGGCCCCAGCCCTGAACATTTTCTTAATTAATGATTGCCATCTATGAAACATGAAAGAGAAATATGTACAGTATAAGCATCCAATTAATTTAAATTCTGTTAAAATTCCATAAGCATACCGTTAAACATGATGAACTTTGAATACTTATTTACTTTGGTTTAAATACTTGCCAGTATGACTTGTAAAATAAGCATTAGAGTGTATGAGCTATATATGAAAACAGAAAACAAATAAAAGTCAGTTGAAAAATTTTGAAGTCATTGCATCAACTGCAAATCTTTAACACAGAATTTCCTGAGATTTCCATAGACCTGCTTTTCTATATACTTTTGACACACTGAGCTGCCAATGACATAACATTACTCAATAATTCAAATTACCTTTTCAGAGCTGAAAACGTGAGTAGTGTTTCTAAATGCGTGGAGGCCTGCAGACCCCTCTTCCTCACTGAGTGCTGCTGGATATTAGACAGAGAAAGGATATCGTAGTCTGAGAGCAGAGAGTCAAGATTCTCTGAAAAAAGGGTAAAAGGGTTATTAGCAACCAAATTCATAAAGCAATTGTAAGATCACTAAAATGAGTGCACAAGACAATAAACTCTCTGTAAAGTACTGGGAGAGCCAACAGCACCACCGATGTGGTCTTACAAAAAACCTGACCCCAAGTCTAATGAAGATCCAAGTTCCAGTTCTTAAGAGACAGGGATATGATGCTGCCAAACTAAATACCAACTGCAGGAAGCAATCAGCCACACCTAGAATTTTAAAATCCCACAACAAAGCACCCAATTTCTCCACAAAATAAATGGCATATAAAAGGAGGAAGGGATAGAAAAATAACAGACTGAAGAGAATAGCAAACAATCAATGTGTAACTCTTTTTGAATCCCACATCAAACAAGTCAGCTGTGGCAAGACATTTAAAACAACTTGGGAAAACTGAACATGGACCACATATTAGATACTAGTAAGTTTGATATCTCAAAGAATGCTATGGCATACAATGAAATAACTTCTAGATAACTGCCAGTTTGTGTAGGTTAAAATTTCTAAGATCAAAGCATCTGACTTGGTCTTTTCATTGACATATTCCCTATCTGTTGATAAAAAGAACCACTTTTCTGCCAATGATGGCTGCTGTTCACTTGATCTTGCTGATCACAAAGCTTTGGGGCACCAATGAAAGCCTTCAAAAGGTCACTCTTTCAATCACTCATTCAACGATTGTTTTGTCTGAAACTGGGACTCCAACTTGGTATATGACTCATTCACTCACCACGCTCTACTACCAGAGCCACATTTCCAACCGCTCCTCATTCAATTATTTCTTTTTTTTGGTTGGTCATAGGGCCTGAATGAACTCTGAGCCTGGGTGCTGTCCCTCAGCAATTCAGCTCAAGGATAGCTCCCTACTACTAGAGCCACAGCGCCACTTCTGGCTTTTTCTGCTTATGTGGTACTGAGGATCGAACCCAGGGCCTCATGCTTTGAGGTAAACAATCTAACACTGAGCCACCTTCACAGCTTCATTCAACTATTTCTTAAGTGTTCAATACAAGGCATTATGCTGGTATTTTACTACAGTAGCTCTGTGAACATCCCTGGGGTATTAATCCTCATTTCACAAATGAAAAAACAGACTTAAATAAGTAAACTGGTCTAACCACAAAGCTAAGGTAGCACAGAAATGGATTTTGAACTTGAGCCTGGCAGACTGAAATACCAAAGTTTTATGATGTGATACTTTTTTTTAAGTAACTAATTTTTTTACATTTTTTATTATTGTATCTTTAAGTAGTTATACAAAGGTCCCATTCTACAGAACAGTATGAGTACAAGGTGTCTGACAACACTGTCACCCATCGCTCTAACCCGCCCCTTCTCTCACTTTCCTAACCCACCTCTTCTCTTTTTTTTTAATTGAGATTAGATGATTACATAAATTTCACATATTTCACAGTATTGTGGAATAGTGACGCTTAAAGTCACAAACATATTAACCTTCACAAGGCAAACTGTCATTATCATGGTCTATAAAGGTTGTGAATTCTATGAGCTTTGACAATACAAATTATTTCTTCCACTGATCTGATACTTTTGAAACTCCTTTAAAAATACTCGGGGGGGGGTGGGGGGGGAGGAAATGTAGTTGTGTAGATGGGAGGGAAGGGATGGTAGGGGGAAAACAAAGGAGGAGGCAACAATGCTTGATAAGAAATGTACTCATTACCTTGCTCATGTGATTGTAACCCCTCTGTACAGTATTTTCACAATAAAAAACTTATTTAATAAATAAATGAATAAATAAAAAGAAACATTGTACTCATAACCTGGGCTATGGAATTGTAACCTCATTGTACAACAACTTGGTAATAATAATAATAATAATAATGATGATGATGATGAACTGTTTCTGGAACAAAAAAGAAAAAAATAGCCTAGGCATTTTGGAACCTTCTACTACTTCTTACTTTCTGATATGTCCACCATGACCTCTCTTTTTCCCTCTCCCCTCCCTTTCCCGCTTTTCTCTACCTTCCTCTTCCCCTCTTCTCTCCCCCTTTCTCTCCCCTTCTCCCTCCCCCTCCTTCCTACTCTTCCTCCCCCACCCCCTCTTTCTCATGTGCCAGTCTTGGAGCTTGAACTCAGGGACTGGGCCTTGTCCAACTTTTTGGTGATTAATTGAAGATAAAAAGCCTCATGGGCCAGGAAGGTGGCTCAGCGGTAGAGTGCTTGCCTTGCACGCGTGAGGCCCTCGGTTCGATTCCTCAGTACCACATTAACAGAAAAGGCCGAAAGTGACACTGTGGCTCTAGTGTAGAGCACTACCCTTGAGCTGAAGAGCTCAGGGACAGCACCACGACTGACAAGCATCACGACTGACAAAAAAGAAAAAAAAGCCTCACGTATGTTCCTGCCTGGGCTGGCTTTGAACTGCAATCCTCAGATCTCAGTCTCCTAAGTAGTTAGAATTACAGGCACCAGTGCCTAGCTAAAGCCTTTTTTTTTTTCTTTTTTTCTTTCTTTTTTTTTGCCAAGTCCTTGGATTTGGACTCAAGGCCTGCACACTGTCCCTGAGCTGCTTTTACTCAAGACTAGCGCTCTACCACTTAAGCCATAGCGCTACTTCCAGCTTTTTCTGTGTATGTGGTACTGAGGAATGGAACAGAGCTTTATGCATGCTAGGCAAGCACTCTACCACTAAGCCACATTCCCAGCCTAAAGCCGTTTCTTTATACCTTTATTCTGGCACTTTTTGGTAAGATATACTTGTCTTCCTCACAAACAGGTTATGAAATAGCCAAGTGTTTTTATTCATCACTATGTATTTACCTCATCATAAATTCAGTGTAAAAATTTACACCTGTCAGCACTCATGTTCCAAGACTGCCTAAATTCTCAATGCTGCGAAGTCAATACAGCTCTTTTCTTAGCTCTTCAAATTCACTGATACAGGCTGGTACATGAACTCAGTTTCATTCAAGATCATAATCTCGCCCACTGACTTAAGAGGCATAACTCAACACAGTACTTTCATTGTCAATAAATAACATAGCAGTGACTCTCAGAACACATTCCAGTGTCCCCACACAAACAGCAGCAGCAACACATGAATGCAAATGTTCTGATTTCCCCTCAGACCTACACAATCAAAAATCAAGTTTGAAAACCACTCAACAAGCCTGGCAAGATGTCTTTGGTCTCAGCTACGAGGGAAGCTGAGGGAGAAGACTAGTTTGAATCTAGGAGTTCAAGGGCAGTCTGGATAACACAGTCAGACTTCCATCTCAATAAAAGTTAAGACAGAAAGACCAAAGGGCAGAAGGCACTTAAGCAAGGAAATTAGACCAAAATGAAGGAAAAAATTGGTGCCAGTATTGTCAGGGTCTTGCACTTTTGCTTGTTTTTTTTTTTTTTTTTTAAGTTTTAGCAAGTATTTATTTTAGTGTAACAGGATAAAGTGGGGAGAAATAGAAAAATGAAGAGTAACATTTCCTGTTCCATGCAGGAAAAGGGAGTTAAAGATTCATTGCTAAGCAGGGCACTGGTGGCTCACACCTGTAATCCTAGCTACTCAGAAGGCTGAGATCTGAGGATCAAAGTTCAAAGCCAGCCCAAGCAGGAAAGGCTGTGAGATTCCTATCTCCAATTAAGCACCAGAAACCAGAAGTGGAGCTGTGGCTCAAAGTGGTAGAGTACTAGTCTTAAGCAAAAGAGCTCAGGGACAGTGTCTAGGCCCTAAGCTGAAGCTCCATGACCCACAGAAAAAAAAAGAAAAAAAAGAAAGAAAAATACTCGCTCTGCTTTTTCACTCAAGGCTGGTGCTCTAGCAATTGAGTCACACTTCTAATTCCTGAGGGAAAATATTTTAGGCATAAAAATGTTCACTATTAAGCCTGGCAAAATTAGAAAAACCAGAAACAAAGTAAATTAATAACTAGGATAAGGACCTGGAGGCAAACTGCAGTCATCCAAAAGGCTACTTATAACAGGTTTTTAAGAGCATGGGAAATATTTAGGAGCATGGGAAAATAAATACTTTTCCTATGTTACTTACGCAAGGGGAGAGTTTAAAAAAAAAACAACAAAACTACTCATATTCCATGATCTTAACTGTGTAAAAAAAAAAAAAGACCTAGGAAGAAAAATAATGGCAAGATACTAACATCACTGGTTATTTTGAGTGTATTGTCTATAATAAGTCCTTTTTAAATGTAGCTTGCTAACACATGTTAAAATACTTAACAGTATACTCCCAATGAATGATCAAATGTCACCAACAGATGTCTGAGCCATCACAAACAGCCTAGTAAAAACCACTGTGTCTTTGGGGCCAAACTGGATGGAGCTTTCACCACTCTAGGTACCGCCCGCCCCTGCCAGCAAATGTGCCAGACACTCAACCTTTCACCACACCACACTGCTGGACCCCTAACTCGTGGGAACTGCATTTTCTATAGCCTTTGCAGGAAACTTTCATTCCCTTCACCTTCTCAAGAACTTCTCTTTGGGGCTGGTTAGAAGGATCAAGGGTAGAATGTTGACTAGCAGGTGAGAGGCCCTGAGTTCAAATCCCCAGTACCACCACCATCAAAAAAAAAAAATCTTATCCATATCCAAATCTCTCAATAAACCAGTATCAACTTACACTAGTTTTGTTACAGTACATACTAAACAATGTCACCCATTTTCCTTTGCTCAGCATCTGGTCATGGCCTCTTCCTGTACAGTTCCAGCATGGTTGCCCATCACCCTCTAGAATGATGGCACCATCCTTCACTTTCTGCAAGGTGCTACAGTCATCACCTGAACAACTGAGCTTCTCTCATCTCAGCTAGCTATGACACAAATCAGAAAATAAGTAATCAGACTGCAAAATGTTATTGAAGCATCCCCGACCTACCTTTCCCCACTCTCCTCTGCCAAGCACTAGGCTTGTTCCCCACATGCCCATGCCCCTGCCCCCTGCCTCCTGCCCTCCCCCCACCCCATCCTCAGGCACGATGCTCAGAACCCTCCCCTTTCCCATTGCTTTTGTATCTTCTCCGCCCTTCCACCTTGACCTCTTTTTCTGCACAAATATTCTACCTTTTTTTTCCCCCACCAGATCTGTTTATTTATTTCTTTAGCAAATTCTTACTGAGACCCTCCTATCTATCAGGCACTAGCTATACAAAAGAAAGAGAAATATACTTCTAGTGTTCTGAGGAAGAGACCATCACAAAATTCTGCTGAGAGGCAGGTGCAAGAAGTGAAGGAAGCCCCTGCTGGGTGTGCCAAGAATACCCCAGGGAAGCAGCACTACATCTAAGAGGCAGTGCCAGCCCAGAGAAGAGAAAGAGGGAGACTCTAAGAAGAACACATGGCCTATGTGGCAGTCCACAGAAAGAGAACATAACATGAAAAGGTGAGGCTGGAGCACAGGTATGGAGCTGGAAAGACAGGGGCAGAGGTCAGGACAAAGGGCTTTGGAGTGAAATTAAGGATTTTGGACTTTGGATAAGGGCAAGGGAAATGTCACTAGGACGTCAAGATGGACCATGGGCCAGCAGGAACAAGACTGGAATCTTGGAAATCAGTGGATACACTGCTGAGCAAACCAGGTAGAGATCACTAAAAGACTACTACTTTTCGGGCTTGGGCACTTCATTCATTGAGACTTACACTTATACACACGCATACAAGCTATGGGGAGGGGCCACTCACCAAAATTGCTCCTTTACATAGGATTTCCTTTGCATTATATCATGTTTGCAGCTATCATGATTTAAAGCAAGGAAAGAGCAAACCTATGCCGTCCTAGATTCTCAACACTTAAGAGTACAGGTAAAGAGCAGCTGGAACTCAATACCTTCTAAACGTTCTCCAAGAACACAGAGGAAGCAAGAACTACAGGCCTAGAACAAACTGGACCCCATATGTATGTGTGGAGTTACCTATGGATTTGATAAACCTTCCAATCCATTTTAATTTTTTATTTGTTGTGTGTGTATGTATATATGTGTATACACACGCCAATCCTAGAGCTTGAACTCAGGGTCTGGGCGCTGTTCTTGAGCTTTTTATTTGCTCAAGGCTAGTGCTCTACCACTTGAGCTACAGTTCCACTTCCAGCTTTGGGTGGTTAATTGGAAATAAGTCTCAGACATTCCTGCCCAGCCTGACTTTAAATCTCAAGCCTCAAATCTCAACTTCCTGAGCAGCTAGGGATTACAGGCCTGAGCCACCAGTGGCCAGCTTCTTTCTACCTTACTCTTACATGTGAATTGCTTTGTCTCTGTGATAACCTTTCATGGCCAGTGAATTTAGAACATTAATCTAAACCATACCCCCAATTTCTTTTACCAAGCTCAGAGTCAGCATTTTTAAGATTAACTTGTTTTGTCTTGCACATTCTGTCATTTGGCTTTGTGCTTGAAGGACTTGCATCTCCTCTTGGCTGTTCATTTCATGTATCTAAAGATGGAGTATGAAGGATTGACTCCCACCCTATTGTCCCAGGCCCATACAGACACCAGGCAAAATGCCAGGTATGTGTGAACTTGCTTGATGTGCCAGCAGGGCAATCCACCCAAGCCCAACTATAAACATCCCATTGCGGGGCCCCCACCTCCCTTTACCTGGTGGCTTTTTCATTCACCTCTGCCTCCTTGCTCAGACCTCACAAAATCCAGCTGTTGCCCCAGCTCTGACACAGTCTCCAAGCCCGGCAGGAAGGCTGTGTCCCTCACTGCTCTATCTCAATGAACAGTCCTTGCTGTGGAAGGTGGTGTCTGGCCTGTTTCCTTCCTTTGTCCTCCATTTTGCTAACCGTGCTTACACAGCTTAATTGCTTGGCTTCCTTGTTCAATTGGTGTTCTACCACTTGAACCACTGTCTCCACCTGGCTTTGAACATGAATCTCAGCCTCTTGAGTAGCTAGGATTACGGGCATGAGCCAACGGTACCCAGCTAGTTTAAACCTTAAAAAGATGTGTTATATAATTTTTGTGTCTCTATAAGTACTTATATGTACACAAATACTTGTAATTGTCTATAAATAAAATGTTATAAGCAAAAGGTCTGATGATATTTGTGAACTTTTTACATTAATTTTCTTTTCAGCAGTAGACTGCATTTTCCTAGAATATTAACTACAAGCATAATGCAGAACCCTACAGCACTTGTACTTTCCACTTCTCTCCTACATGAAATACAAAAGGGTTCCCCCAATTAACACAACCAATCCTACTCTGATGCAGGAAGTGGAAAAAAATAAATCCTGGTTCTGTGGTGTAGGCTTATAATCCCACCAAATGGGAAGATGAAGCAGAAGGACCTTCACATGAACGTCAGCCTGAGCAAGACCCTGTCTCTAAGTTAAACAACAAAAACAAAGTCACTAAAGAAATGAATGACAGGGCTGGGATGTAGCAAAGTGCTTGCCTATCAAGTGCAACGTCCTGGATTCCATCCCCAGTATCAAAAAAGAAAAGACAAAATAATAATAATAATACAGTTTTAAAAAATAGAAGTGAATGACAGAGAGAGTACAACAGGCTCTGCTGGAACAGGTAGGCATGCTCAGAAGGAGGAAGGGTGAATATGATACAAGTACTTTTTATATACATGTATAAAACAGAACAGTGAAACTCATTTTTTTTTTAAAGGAGGAGAGAAGATTAGGAAGAACAATAAAAGAAATAAAGGTATATTGTATGTATATCTGGAAATGTCACAATAAAACCACTTTGTACAACTCATGTAAGCTAATAAAAAAAAACTTTAAAAAGAAAGAAAAAAGTGGAAAGATTATTTCCTACAGTCTCTAGAGGGAATGAAGCAGGGTGCCAAGCCCTCCCATCTTAGACATCTGACACACAGAACTATAGGATTTTAAATTTGCTCTGTAAAATTTTTTTAAAGAATTGCTAAAGACCAAGCCAAGATGCTATAAAGTTGTTTATAGAGCCTGTGCAGAAGACTTATGACATCTGCTCTTCAGCACTAAACACAGCAGGACAGGACAGGACAGGACAGGACAGTGACCTGAGCACGCAGAGCAACCAGCCCTGGTAGCAGGGGAATCCTTCTTCATTGGGTCTATGAAATAATGCTCTCTACCAGGCCAAAGAACTAAAAATGCTTTTGGGTATGTATAAGTAGGGAAAGATGGAATATGAACTGCCTAATTCCCTGTCACAGCTTCTGCTCTTGCAACTAACTATATGCTACAATAGCACAGAGAACCTCTATTTATCAATGGAGGGAGCAGGGGGAGGGAGCACATGTGGGTATTAGCTGGAGGAGTTGGGCTAACCAGATGGATGGAAGGTGAATATAGTCAAAATGTATTGTCTGTAGGGCTGAAAACAGAACAATTGTAAACTTGCCTCACAATGAAATCCATTCCGTGAATAACAAAGGTCTCACAGTGGCTGGATTTAACCTGGGCCAAGACTCTCAAGCTAGGAAGTGCTCAGCCACTGCAGAGTGGGAGAGAACTTCTGAAAAAACCCAGACTGATTCACTAGTCTCTGTAATCAATACAAAGGCAAACTTAAGTTAGGCAATGAGACTGCTTCCCCAATTCCTGCAATCCATTCTCACTCCTAATTTTGTTTTCTATACTCAGTCTTCTAATCAGAACAGATGACGTATGGCTTGGGACATATTATATACCAAAGGCCTGTGAACACTTAAGTAGGATGTGGGCATGGAATGCTTCAGAGAACAAGGCCAGGTCAGACATATATTTAGTAGTTAAGTCAGGGGCTGGGGATGTGGCTTAGTGGTAGAGTGCTTGTCTAGCATGCACAAAGCCCTGGGTTCAATTCCTCAGTACCACGTAAGCAGAAAAAGCCAGAAGGGGCGTTGTGGCTCAAGTGCTAGTGTACTTGCCTTGAGCACACAGGGACAGTGCCCAGGCCCTGAGTTCAAGCCCTATGACCAGCAAAAAAAAAAAAAAGAACACAGTCAAATGGCAAGTGAAACCAGGACAGGGGATGAGACTTCTCAGAATGTATCACTTGTATTTAGAAGAAAGAAAAAAAGAGGAAGTGGATGAGGAAGGGAGATGGCCATCTCCTCAGCTGATTTCAGGATGTGAAGAGACACATAGACGAAAAACCTTTCCATCTATTTCCCTACCACAGTGAGTCTATTATTGCTTGTTGTTTCTCTTCTGCCAGCTTTTTCAGTTTTTTTGTTTGTTTGTTTTGGTTTTTGGTTGGTTTTTTTTTTTTTTTTTTTTTGGTCGTCAGTCATGGGGCCTGAACTCTGGGCTTGGGCGCTGTCCCTCAGCTCTTCAGCTCAAGGCCAGCGCTCTACCACTTGAGCTACAGCCCCACTTCCATTTTTCTGGTGGTTAATTGGAAATAAGAATCTCAGGGACTTTCCTGTCAGGGCTGGCTTTGAACTGCAATCCAGATCTTAGCCCCCTGAGTAGCTAGGATTACAGGTATAAGCCACTGGCACCCAGCTCACACTGTATTCTTTTGTTAAGAATATAAATGATGAAGGACCTGAAAAAACAACTACACTTGGCCTTGGAAAACATCAATACTCAACTTTCAGGAAGTCTTTGAATACCAAAAGGATGTTTCCAGTTTATTATCACCTCTGCTTAACTCTTCATCTTATCCCAGAAATAACTGTCTCTGACTAGTTCAAAACAGAGTTATATTAAATCTCCCCTGGAGCAGCTAGGGTAGTTTCATCTTTAGATTTAAAGAAATGCAATTTATAAGCAAAATTAATATGAGGAAATGAGATGTCAAAATACTGAGTTAAATGGTGCTGCAAACAATTATAGAAAAAATCTCCATACCAATAACCTCAAGATAAATTTCAAAATATGTTTGAAATATAAACATTCCCCATTTGTGACTGTCTACCCATTTGCATCGTCTTTTATTAAAAGAAACACGAAAGAAAAACAATTTTAAAATCAAAATGAGACTTGTACCCCCCCCCCAGCTGCAACTTCAATAAGATATAATAATGACTTAGGTCTCATGACTCACAATTTTCCTAAATTATGCAATTCTTACAGTTAAGTTGAAACAGTTTTTTTTTTTTTTTTTTTTTTTTTTTTTACGGGCATGGAGCCTGAACTCTGGGCCTGGGTGCTACCCTAAGCTCTTCAGCTCAAGGCTAGCGCTCTACTAGCTCCACTTCCAGCTTTTTCTGCTTATGTGGTGCTAAGGAATTGAACCCAGGGCCTCATGCATGCAAGGCAGCACTCTACCACTGAGTTACCTTCCCAGGCCCTGAAACAGATTTTTGTTTTGCTTTGTTTTTTGTGGGGTTTTTTGTTTGTTTTTTGTTTTTGGGTCCGGTCGTGGGGCCTGAACTCTGGGCCTGGGCACTGTCCCTCAACTCTTCAGCTCAAGGCTAGCGCTCTACCACTTGAGCCACAGCGCCACTTCCGGCTTTTTTCATTTTTTGCTTATGTGGTGCTGAGGAATCGAACCCAGGGCCTCAAGCATGCAAGGCAAGCGCTCTACCACTGAGCCACCTTCCCATCCCCATTTTTGTAGGGTTTTTGGTCATGTGACTTGACTCTACCATTTGAGCCAAAGCACCACTTCTGGATTTCTGGTAACAGTCTCACGGACTTCCCTGCCTGGGCTGGCTTTGAACCGGGATCCTCTGATCTCAGCCTACTGAGTAGCTAGGATTACAGGTGTGAGCCACCAGTGCCCAGCTGAAACAGATTTTTGATATATTTTTGCCTTTCAAAAAAGTCACATTCCTAATCAATATCAGTTATGCAATTACAGTATTACATTGCAAGTAGACTAAAAAAACAATAAAGCAGATTCAATAAAATAGATTTCAACTATGAACTATTGAGTTGGTCTTGACTAACTCAGTCTACATAATAGGAGGGTTCAATGATAAATAACATCCTCCACTGTCACACATACACCAAAAAAAAAAAAGAAGACACCTACAAGGTATATATATAATTCACTGGATTTTCCTGAAACAGTGACCCATTTTCTTGACATTAAA
Source organism: Dipodomys merriami (assembly GCF_024711535.1). NCBI lineage: Eukaryota > Metazoa > Chordata > Mammalia > Rodentia > Heteromyidae > Dipodomys > Dipodomys merriami. The sequence continues at coordinate 819,469 of NW_027202383.1, forward strand.
AAAAAAAACTAAAGCTGAAGACGTTGTTCAATGGTAGAGCACCTACATATTGTATGCAAGACCCTGGGTTCAGTTCCTAGCACAGAAAAAAAAAAATCATCCTGTAAGGTTCCCATCAGTGCAAGTTGGAACAGTTCCCAGCTCTGCCATCATTTTCAATTTTTACCTACCTAGGGCTCTTTTTGGTTTGCTTTTGATTTTTCCTGGTCCTGGGGCTTGAACTCTGGACCTGGGTGCTGTCCTTGGGCTCCTTTTGCTTAAGGCTAATACTCTACCACTTGAGCCACAGTGCCACTTGCCATTTTTTCTGTGATTATCTAGAGATGAGTCTCATGGACTTTCCTGCCCAGGCTGGCTTAGAACCACAACCCTCAGATCTCAGACTCCTAGCTAGGGCTGCAGGCATGAGCCACTGGCACCTAGCCCTATCTAGGTTTTTTGTGGGTTTTTTTTTCTTTTTTTCTTTTTATTTTTTGGTAGTGTAAAGGTGATGAACAGAGGAGTTACAGTTACAATAAGTATGATAATGAGTACATTTCTTATGGAACATTGTTATCCCTTCATTTTGTGAATTTTGCAGAGATTCATGTTTTACTTTACTGGGGTTTGAACTCAAGCTTTGTTCCTGCCAAGCAGGTAGTCTACTGCTTGAGCCACTCCCCCCACGCCCAATCTAGTTTTAAAAGTCTAGGTTCAAGTATCACCTTTCCCAGGAAGTCATTACCTTCCTAGATTGTATTCAGTGCCCCCCCCTTTAATGGTACTTGTTATAGTGTACCCAAATGTTCTCTTCCATGTTGTTTTGCGAGTATCTGTTCTGATCTCTATATGAGTCTCTATTTCACTCTTTCATTAATTTTTTTTTTTTCGGTCCAGTCGTGGGGCCTGAACTCTGGGCCTAGGCGCTGTCCCTCAGCTCTTCAGCTCAAGGCTAGCGCTCTACCACTTGAGCCACAGAGCCACAGCGCCACTTCAGGTTTTTTTCTTTTTTGCTTATGTGGTGCTAAGAAATCGAACCCAGGGCCTCATGCATGCAAGGCAAGCGCTCTACCACTGAGCCACCTTCCCAGCCCTTTCATAAATCTTTTTAAGATGGTCTTTTTATTTCCAATGCCACGTATAACAACTTGAGCACACAATTGGGGTTATTTTGTTGTTGTTGTTCTGGTGTGAACTCAAGGCCTTGCTAGGCTGGCATTCTACCTCTTGAGGCATACCTCCAGTCCTGCTTGTTGCTGGTTATTTGGAATGGAGTCTAGTCAACTTTTCTGCCAGGCCTGGCCTCAAACTACAATCTCAGTCTCTTGAGTGACGAGGATTGCAGCATGAGCCACCTGAATGCAGCACTTCAAATGTTTTTGATGAATAGCTAAGTCTGCACACATTTTTCTGGCACAAATAATCTGTATTTTGCTAATTAAAAATATGATCTGACCCAGCACTGGTGGCTCATGCCTGTAATTCTAGATACTCAGGAGGAGGCTGAGATCTTACGATCGCACTTCAAAGCCAGACGGGGCAGGAAAGTCCATGAGACTATTATCTCCAATAAACCACTCAGAAAACCAGAAGTGGCGTTATGGCTCAAGTGGTAGAGCACTTGCCTTGAGCTGAAGAGCTGAGGGACAAGGCCCAGGCCCAGAGTTCAAGCCCCACAACTGACAAAAAAAAAAAAAAATCTGCATATGATGCTGAAAGTTGATATCATATAGTGTTTTTTCCTCTACAGAGTATAGTTCTCAAAGAGTAGCTAACTTTTTCACCTGTGAACAAGAGAATGAAAACATGTAACATAGTTTTTCAGAGTGGAGAAAATCTCTCAAAATGCATGTTTATTTTCTTAGGTACTATTATTCTTAAAATGATGCTTATCCATCCTGACTTAGCCATGGCTAATTCACCGGTCACAGCCCTTCCTAACTAGCTCCTTTCTCTCCTTAAACACGTATAATCCATTTCAAATGGCACCACCACAAAACAGTTATTAAGGCGAGAACATTCAACATCTTTACTACCTATTATCAGTTAATTACAGCTCCAATGCCAGGCAATAACTAATGCGAGAAAATTAATTAGCCATAAAATCCGAAGGATCTCAAACTGCACGGAACAACACTCATGTGAAACCGTGTTATACGGAGGACCATGAAAAGTGTATTAATACTACAGCTTCACACAATGGAAAGTATACTGTCTCACACTGTGTTATGATGAACCAAACTGTCTTACAAGTCAGCTTAGAGTAAAGTCACAGTAACTTCCACCTAACTTTACAACTCTGAACACGAGCCCTCTAGAAAACACAATTACACAGGAATCGCCTCCTGGCTAGGCTCACAGATGACCGTCCCTGACCCGATGTTCACACGCGCGACTGAAAGGTCGAGTGTCGGCCTCCCTCCGCGCCCTCTCCCCCAAGTGCCTCCAACCAACTTCCACCGACGAAGGAGGGGCGGCGGGGGACGACAAGCCCCTCAGAAGAGGCTCCGGAAAGCCCCGCCCGCGGCCGCCGTGCGCCGGGCGCCGCGCGGCCTCCTCCGGGAGACCTCCTCGCAGGCGCTCGGGCCCTTCTTCCCTGGCGCGGCCGCCTTCGGCAGGTCCGCGAACACACCCCATGTTCTTGGCAACGCGGGGACCTAGATCTCAGGAGCTCCCCAAGCTCCCCGCAGAGACGCAGGCCGGCGGAGGGGACCCCGGCCCGCGCTCGGCCACCTCGGGGACCCCCGCCGGCCCCGAGCTGGGGAGCCACACCCCCTTCCTGCCCAGACCCGGGACGCGCCCCTCGCGCCCAGCACCCCGCCCCGAGCGCCGGAGCGGCCCCTCGCCGTCCCCCCTCCAGGCCGCGCTCCCGGCGCCCGCCGGGGACCCCCGCCGCCCCCCGTTCTTTACCAAGTCGCTGGGGGGAGCCGGGGCCCGCGGCGTCCGGAGGTCGCGGCGCCAGCACCAGCGGAGCGAGGCTGGTCAGGAAGAGCAGACACCGCCTCATGTTCCCGGCCGGCCGCCGGGCCCTCCACGGGACAGCTTCGCCTGACGGGGGCTCGGAGCCCGCTCACATGGAGGAGAGAGGACCCGCCGGCCCGGCTCGGCCCCGCAGACTCCTCTCCCTCCCGCGCCGCCTACCGGGAACTCCAGCCCCGGGATCCAGGACCCGGAAGTGCGGGCGGCGCCCGGAGAAGCCGGCCCAGCCCACTTCCGGCCGCCGCCGACACCGCACCGCCCACGGCCGGAAGCCGGGCGCCGCGAGGCACGCCGGGAATCCCCGCCCCGCCCCGCCCCAGCTCCGCCGGCGCTTGCTTGGCCTCGGGTCCCGTCGTCCTGACTCGACCCCGCCCGGCCTCGCTCCCGTCCCCGAGTGACCGCGGGGAAGGCGGGAGCTCACGAGCCAGGCCTCCGAGGCGCGTGCGGCTGCCCCTTCATCTTGGCGTCCCAAGTACGGCTAGGGTCGCTGAGGCGCTGCAGTCCCGACCGGGGTCCAGCTGCCGCGTCCCGGGGCGCCGGAGGACCCCTCGGAGCCAGCTGCGGCCCTGGGGATGGGGCCGCCCGGGACCGTGGTCCCCGCCCGCGGCTGGAGACCTCGCGGGTCGGGCTCCAGCTCGGGCGGCGGGGCCCGGGAGGCCCGGGCTTCGCTAGGCACGGGGAGGCTCCAGAGCCCTGCGGCTGAGCCCTGAACCCACCAACCGCATTCCCCGCTCTTCCCGGTCCGTTTCGCCTGGGCTGGAAGTTTCCCAGCGCGGCTTGTGCTGTGCGATGCTTTGCATCATTTTAGCTCTGTGTACTTGAGTATTTATAGTGCTGAGTAAGATATTCACCAGCTGGGATGTCTGAGTTATGTTGTTTATACGGAGCCTAATACGTTTACTCCTCGACAGTGAGACAATCATTACTATGAAATGGAAACCTGTTAGGAACAAAATGGGAGTGCTGGTCAAGTCTCAAGGGAAAAACGTATTTATGTTAATTTAGGATACCCCAGCCAAATTTCAGCATTTTTAGGTTACCGGCTTTTTACATAAGTTAGCTTAATCTGTTCCGTACACACATGTAAGATGTAAAATGCCTTCATTAACTATCCATACTTAATCATTTAAGTATACATTGATATACTTAAATCCTCAAAAGAGGATTTCACCTCTTCAAATTATATATATAACTGTATTCCATAAAGATGTGAAGGCTCTGGTGGCTTTTTGTTGTTATAAACTCTAGAAATGTTATATTCGCTAGGCATCCAACTGTGCAGCTTATGATTCTAGTAGACTGTACATTCTTTTGTTTAGTGCCCGCACAGCCCTGGGTTTAATGTCATCTTTTTTAAAGCTCCTGGTCACTTTTTAGAAAACAGAAAACAGGTTTTTTTAGTGGCAGCCCAGATTTCAAGTCATTTTTCCCTTTCACAAATCAGAACCCAAATTAATAAACTGCAATTTGAGGTTCATCTTTCCTTTGTCAGTTCTCTATACCTTCAAGATAAAAGAGCACCACAGGGGGGAGATAAAGAGCCAGCAGAAGACTGGACTAGTAAAACTGGCCCTCTAGAGAGGGTAACACAAGTCAAAGGGGCTGAGGTGGAGGATCTTGAAGCACATTGAGACCCTGTCTCCAAAAAAAAAATAGTGCTCTAACTCCATGGTTCAAGCTTTTATTCTCTTACCCTCAAAAAGAATTTTAAATAAGCAACCCCTAGACAATATCTTAAATTATTTTTTCACCATAAAGGTAGTTGCAGCTGAGCACCTATGGTTCATATCTATAATCCTAACTACTCAGGAAGTTGAGACCTCAGGGTTGTGGTTCAAAGCCAGCTTAAACTGACAAACCTGAGAGATTCATTTTACAATGGGATATTATAACCTTAGATTCCACAGCTACTGACAGCCTCCAAGACAAGTCCCAATGATTCTGATATTCACCCTCTTTAATAGTCACCTTCCACCATGGACTGTGGACCATGGTCCATGTGACCAGTAGCACATATACATACAGCAGAAGTGCTGGTGTATCTTTGCCAAGGTTAGATTTGAAGAGAGTTTCATCTCAGGTACTCTTTTTCTGGTTGAGATTGGCTCTAGCCTTGTTTAGGCAAGACTAGCTGCGAAGTCCAATCTTTCTGTCTCAGCCTCCGGAGTTCCATGAGAAGTTGATTAAAGGCATGTGCCACCATGTTGGGCTTCTCTTCCTTTTCTCTTGGATTATAAGTCCAGGGAATCCAGCTTTCATGTCATTGAAAACCTACAGAGATGAGAGTAGGAATAGAGGTTTCTGGCCAGTAGCTGCCCAAGAGAGGTAAAATGTGCCACACAGGAATTTCTTAGCCTCCAACAAGCTTTGAGATTCCTTCAGACTCCAGTATCGTAGCCTGAACTCTGGGAGGTAAGAAATGTTTGTTCTAAACTCCTAAATTAAGGATAATCTTTTTTTGCACAACTATTAATATCTATTGAAAGAAATACACAGATGCCAAGTTCATTTTAACATTTGCATTTTTTGTTGTTGGTCGTGGGGCTTGAACTCTGGGCCTGGGCGCTGTCCCTCAGTTCTTCAGCTCAAGGCTAGTGCTTTACCACTTGAGCCACAGCGCCACTTCCAGCCTTTTCTGTTTATATGGTGCTGAGGAATTGAACCCAGGTCCTCATGCATGTAAGGCAAGCACGCTACCATTAAGCCACGTTCCCAGCCCTAACATTTGCTTTTTTTTTCAGAGCTAAGGATTAAACTCAGGACCTCACACACTTTGGTCAGCACTCTACCACTTGAATCTTGCCTCTGGCACTTTTTTGTTTTTTTTTTGATAGTGGCTTGTTTTATGCCATAGCCTGCAAGGCACTCCTGCTTGTGCTTTTCACTGGGGATGACAGACTTGTCATTGTGCCCAGCCATTGTGCCTCCTCTCCCAGGCAGTGTTGAGATGGAGTCACAGGAATGGGCCATCAAGTTCTCTTCATGGAGGATTTGCCTGGAATTGCCATCCTCCAAGTCTCAGTCTCTCGCATAGTTTAGGATAACAGGTATAAATCATCGTGACCAGATGTGGATTGAAAAGGAATCTCATTAACCTTTCTTCCAAGGTTGGCACCCTACCACTTGAGCTACAGCTCCGCTTATAACTTTTTGCTGGTTAACTGGAGATAATAGTCTCATGGACTTTTCTGCCCAGGCTGGCTTCAAACTGCGATCCTCAAATCTCAGCCTCTTGAGCAGCTAGGATTACAGGTGTGAACCATCAACTAAGACCCTATAGGATTGATTGATAGATAGATAGGTCCAGTTTTATTTCCTCGTACAAAAGCAAGGTCTTGCTAGAGCTACGCTTCCTTGGAAGGCTCAAGTGAGAATCCTTTGTCTCTTCAGCTTCTGCAGATTGCGGACAGTTCTGCCTCCTATGGTTACCCATTGTACTTGTATCTGTCTCTCTTTTTAGGAGGACACCAGTGTTACTGGATTTAGGTGTGAAACCCCAGTATTGTCCCCCCAAAATATGAAGAAGTTGTGAAATGCCTGGCTTCTATCAGTTAACTTCATGGTGTAGAGAATGAGGCAGAGCCCTAACCTAAAGCAACTGAAGGAAGCTTTCAGGCAGATTTCATGTCTCAACCTTATGTTCATTTCCAACCATGGCCTCCTTCCTAACAAGGGGAGAGAAAATGCTAATATTTTCTTATCAAAGATCAGTGCCTCATTCTGTTATTCTGTAACATTTCATCACGAAGTTCTGCTTTGTTTATGAAGACCTGTCATGACTCAGAAGTGAAAGCTGAGACTTTGGAGGCAAGCAGCTGAGTCTGAACAATCTGCAAATCACTTTGACAAGTGGTAAAACCTCTCCCAGTATTTTTTTTAAATACAGAAGTAAAGGTACCTACCTCAGAGGGCTAATGGATCAGGAAGACAAGTGGGAGTAAATGCAGCATCTAAAGCCATAGTTTGGTTGGTTAAAGCCCACTAGTGAAGTTCTTTCTACAATGAACTAGTTCATCATACTCCATTGGGGCAACAGAGTGATCATAGGAAAAACAGGAAATCTGTACAGTATTGGATTTTCAAAGCCATTCAAACACTGAATGATGTTAAATTTCTTGTGGTTTGATCATCATTCTTCTGCTGATCCCATTGTGTTCAGGAAGCCCTGAGACAACTAAGAACCTTTATGCTGTTCTTTCTTCCTGAACTCTGCCTGTTCTTAGTTTGGTAGGAAGTCTTGCTTGTCCCAGGCCAAATATACTACTTGGAGCAAACCTGGACTTCTGCATAGGATAAATTCCACTTGAGTCTTATTTCAGCAATCTAAGAACATAAAAAGCAATGGTTTTGACCATTTTGTTCTGTTGTTGCTTGGAGAATAAATGATGCCCAACTGTCACTCTAGACCAGCAATTTTTAACCTTGCTCCTTTCAATAAGACCACCATCAAGTAGCTATGTGTGTGGCCTCCTTCTTTCCTGTTCTCTGCCTACTGGCAGAGCCTCTGTGAGTCATATGGAGACCAAAAACCAGACAAAGAGATTTAAAAAAAAAATCAGACTGGCACTGGTGGCTCATGCCTGTATTCCTAGCTATTCAGAGGCTGAGATCTGAGGATCCCGGTTCAAAGCCAGCCCAGGCAGGAAAGTCTGTAAGACTCTTACCTCCAATTAACCACCAGAAAACCAGAAGTGGCACTGTGGCTCAAGTGGTAGAGCACTCACCTTGAGCTGAAAAGCTCGGACAGTGCACAGGACATGGACACACACACACACACACACACACACACACACACACACACACACACACACACGCGCGCGCACGCGCGCGCGCGCCCAAGCAAGCAAAGCCTTAAGTATTAAGGTCATGAACAAAAAAATGGGTCAAGAGCTTATGGGTGTGGCTTCTACATTTGACATCATCTAGAATTTTCCAGACAGTAGTTGGGGCCAGAGGAGCAACAAGCTCAGGTAGACTGCTAGCTGACTAGCAAGCTGGTACACCTTATACACCGATGAATCTACTCTGAAGCTGGCTTAGGAAAGAGGAGCCCCTGGCTCAAGCAGGAGGGCATTCAAATTGTAACTGATAGGAGAAGCATGGCCAGGGCCGCACAGTCTACACACTGACCATGGTGATCCTTTAGAGAACTGGGAGGATAAGGTGAGGGGTTCTGACAGAGTAGCCTTGCTCACATACCCATTGCAGAATCTAGGCTACAGGAGTAAGCACTCTTACCACACACGACACATACACCATAGAGAGGCCAGCTGTCCAGTGGTCTCTCTCTGACAGTGTGGGGCTGAGACTGCTGATCCTGATCGCATGCGGTCACTATGTAGTCTAGTCCTGTGCTTCTGAGACACTGGTCAGCTTGAGGAGCCAGACGATAGAAGCAACTGCCACGAGAGGAGGCAAAGAGATTGCCATTTATTTATTGGTCTACTATGCAGAGATAGTTTGTATATTAAGAGAAGCTGATGTAGAATCACAACATTGGCTCATTACTTTCATCCTGTGCAGCCTCTGGTATTTAATCACCATACCTAATTATGCACTGATGTCCTTACACTGGACATTATACAGAATTAACTTCAAAGCAGACATCTATTAAAACTTCAGTTTAGCCAAATGCCAGTGGCTCACACCTGTAAAATCCTAGCTACTCAAGAAGCTAGGATCTGAGAATTGCAGTCCAAAGCCACCCCTGGGCAGGAAATTCTGTGAGACTTATCTCCAATTAACCACCAAAAAAAAGCTGGGAATAGAACTGTAGCACAAGTGGTAGAGCGCTAGCCTTGAGCACAAAAGTTCAGGGACAATCCCTAGTCCTACACGCGCGTGCGTGGGGGCGGACACACACACACACACACACACACACACACACACACACACACACACACACACACACACACACACACACACACACACACACACACACACACACACACACACACACACACACACACACACACACACCCCTCTAGAGTTTGGTGATATAGTTCAACATACGTTAATTTGAAAAATACAAAAGAATGTGATTGTCACCTAACCCAGTAATGTCTTTTAGAGTCTGTATGCAGGAGTGTTATTTTGGTCTTTTTATTTTTTAACTGGTACTCTTATCGCCAAATAAATTATTTTGTGGAATTTTAATGCAGTCAGTCAAAACATCTATTGGGCTTGAAATATTCCTAAGCCATCTTGTTAGACTCTTTACCTATTTTTCTGGAGTTTATGGGGGGGAAAGGGGAGATTTGGCTGCTTTCCAAAGTACACAGCCAGTTAGTGGCAGGAAGGGATCCTGAAAATGGGTCCTGGACCACAGGTTAGTTCTTGCCTGGCACTTGACCAGTAAGTATGCGTCCAATAGTAGATGATCTCAGGGTTGTCCACCCATGGAACGTTCTTATACAGCCAGTTCTCCACAAATTGTCACTTCTAGTACACCACCAAGGCATTCAAGTTAAGCACTTACCACAAATTCAAACTAATGAGAAATCTATTTTGGGAGACGCAAGAAGGTACATGCTCTCTATAGTCAAGAGCCTTTAGCTCATAAAGAGGTAGAAGAATTTGCCCTTGAGACTTATTGGAACAGAGAGGGCCGCTGAGCTTAGATATGGAATCTTTTTTTTTTTTTTTTTTTTTACTTTTTAATATAGCCCCAGGACCAGCACCATATCTAAGCTTAGCTCTGAGGATCATGGTTCAAAGCTATCCAGACAGGAAAATCTGGGAGACTCTTACCTCCAATTAATCACAGGAAAAGCCAGAAATGGAGCTGTGGCTGTCAAGTGGTAGAATGCTAGCCTGAGCAAAAGGAGCTCAAGGACAATGCCTAGACTCAGAGTCGGAGGGTGGCTGGGTCTTCTAGACCTTTTAGTTGATAACAACTCATGTTAGCTTAACTAGAAAAGGAAGGATAAACCAGGCACTGGTGGCTCACGCCTGTAATCCTAAACTACTCAGGAGGCTGAGATCTGAGGATCACAGTTCAAAGCCAGCCAAGGCAGGAAAATCCATGAGACTTTATCTCCAATTAACCACCAGAAAACCAGAAGTAACACTCTGACTCAAGTGGTAGAGCTCTAGACTTGAGCTGAAGAGCTGAGGGACCGCGCCCAGGCCCAGAGTTCAAGCCCCACAAGACACACACACACACACACACACAGCCCCACAAGACACACACACACACACACACACACACACACACACACACACACGCACGCACGCACGCACGCACGCACGCACGCACGCGGCCCAGAGTTCAAGCCCCACAAGACACACACACACACACACATACACACACACGCACGCATGCACGCACGCACCAGGCCCAGAGTTCAAGCCCCACAAGTCACACACACACACATACACACACACACACACAAACACACACACACACACACACACACGAAGAATAGCTAGCAGATTAAATAATTGATGAGAAGGGTGAAAAGCCAGATGCTGAAAAAGTCATGGGAAGCAGGGGAAAGCAAAGCTCATCATTTTTCCTAGGTTTCCATCATCCATCAGGTATATTTCCTGCTGCTTTGCCTGCCAACAGGGCTCTACCCAATTTGGCCTCCCACAGTTTAAGTTTCTTGACATGGGCTCTCAGACCAGCCCAGGCTGGCCTCAACCTTGTGATCTTCCTGCTTCAGCCTCCTCAGTGTTGGGCTTCCAGGCATGTACTACCTCTCAGGGTCTCCCACTACTTCCTGTTTCCCTTTCTCCTCCAAGGCAGCTCAGCAGCTAGCCATTCCTGCTGTTTCATACATGTGCCTCTCTATATATAGTTTTGCTTACAAAACTTTCCTCCTGCTCACCATTTCATGATCAAATGATCAAATTCTACACTGCTAGCACTCAAGTGCCATCTCCAGGAAAGCCTCACATAGTCTAGGCTGCATGTTCTCTTCATGTGTCACATACTGTTTACTTCCTTCCATCCGTCCATCCATCCATCCATCCTCAGCTCTTAGGACACCAAAATTATCCACAACCAGAAAGATGGTTTGCCTTAGTGGCAAATGCAATTTAAGTATGATCAACTAACATAATGCCAAATGGCCTTTATTTCAAAACAATAAGGTCTTGAAGGATCCACAGGAAGCCAGGTACTGGTGGCTCACACCTGTAATCCTAGCTATGCAGGAGGCAGAGATCTGAGGATTGAGGTTTAAAGGCAGCCCAGGCAAGTAAGTCCTTGAGACTCTTATCTCCAATTAACTACCGAAAAAGCCAGAAGTAGAGCTGTGGTTCCAGTGGTGGAGCACTAGCTTTAAGCAAAAACAAAAAACTCAGGGACAGCACGTAGACCCAGTGATCAACCCCTAGGGTAGGAAAGTAAATAAACTTAGGTGGCCAGTATAGACTGAATTACTTAACTATCTTTTCTAAGACTTGCCCAGATAACTTCAGATTTTAAGAAATACACAGTGGCTTAAGAGCTTTTGGCAGGTAAGTTTTCTCTACAGCCTAGAACCTTGAAACAAGTGTAATAAGTATATCAACATAATTTAAAACACAAAAAACAAAAATACCTAGATATGAGTTCTATCTTTAAAGAGAAAGGTTGGTTCAAATTTTATATTACCTTAGGTCAACAATTTAGGAACTGGAGGGACTAATAAGGAAAGAGAAGGAACTCAAATTCTCTAGCCTCAAATGGCCACTAGTTTGAATTCCTTGATGCTAGCTCACACGACTTGCAAGTTCCTGGGCCTCTGGCCTACTGGGATGCATGTCTACCTTTCTACCTTGGGTACCAGACAATCTCCCATCAACATGGATGCTGATTAACCTTGATGAACTATCTCTTGCTTCATACCTACCAGCCAGACCCCCAGCCTCCATTCCAAAGACCTTCAGGATCAATTCTTTTAATTTAGGGATCTTACAAGACCCTTGTGTAAAGTCTGCTCCTGGATGGCTAGCAGACTCCACCCTCCTCGCAGCAAAGTCTCTACCCAGTACCTGCATTACCTAGGCAACTGGGACACCTGGAAGAGGTCACATCTGCATCCGCTGAGGTCATATCTGAATTTGATGTGGCCACACCTTTCTCCACCCATACCCTAGATAAGGCCTAGCCCAGGCCCAGAGGCCCTCTCTTGCTGCTCTTTGCTAGCTCTCTCTGCTCTCTCTCTGCTCTAGCTCTTTCCTCTCTTTCCCAGCTCTCTCTCATTCCCAGGCCTTTCCCAGTCACGTGCAGTGCCAACCTTGCCTGGTCCCAGCAGGTCTACTGAATAAACCTACCCCTTACCTGAATACCACGTGCGTGGTGCAGTTCTTACTCGGCGACCTCTTTTTAAAAACCTAACACTTTGGTATCTCACATATCATGAAAGCTGTCAGAAATGGAATAAAACTATTACTTTGGGCTGGAGGTGTGGCTCAAGTTTAATGCTTCAATGCTTGAAGCACAAGGTCCAGAGTTCAAACCTCATTATTGGGGAAAAAATCCAAAACAAAACCTTGTATTTAAAAAAATAAATACCAGCAAGGCGCCCGGTGGCTCACACACACCTGTAATCCTAGCTACTCAAGATCACGTTCAAAATCTGTGAGACTCTTATCTCCAACTTACTACCAGAAAACCAGAAGTGGCGCTGTGCTCAAGTGGTAGAACATTAGCTTTGAGCTGAAGAGCTCAGGGACAGCCGGCAGGCCCAGAGTTCAAGCCCCACAACCAGAGAAACAAAAAAACAAAACCAAACAAAAAAAACCCTCAATACCAAACAAGCAATGACTAATAAGGGCTGAGAACGAGGTGACATAGGAGCACCATGCTTTTTCATATATAAGCCAAATAATTTCAAGTAGTAGTAAAGCCCAAGTGTATGGGTCTGAGCATACCAATAAAAGATCTCCTGAGCCTGATCTCAGACCTATGGAATCAAAACCATGGCCCACGAGCACTCACTTCAGCAAACCCTCCAGCCAATGCAGACGGGAACAATGGCCTCAAGGCACCATCACCTGCCAACTGAATCAAAAATATGGAGGGCAGGGAGCAAAGCCTTCCATGTTGATGAGAATTATGACCAGAAGTTACTAACAACTGCTCACCAACAAGAAGTTCTTGACCACAGAAACAGACATTTCTTGGCACTTGTTCTCTAAGTCCAGATTTTTCTTTATTTAGTTTCAGCAGAATGACTTTTCCCCACTGTGTTCCATCAGAGAATGCTAATTAGAAGTAAAATCACTGCTTAATAGTTTTTTTTTTTAACTTTGCATTCCCAAGTTACACTGTCATTTTCTTTTTGTGTCTATGTCCTTGAAAATCTAGGGTAATAGGTCTGGGTAGTGTGGTTGATTTTCTTATGCACAAGACTGGTTTTATTAGAACTTTCCACTTCCAAAATTAGGCTGTCCCGTTATTCCCCTTCCCCACCCTTCTGTCCTAAAGCCTGAACACAGGGTCTCACATACCCTAGGCACCATATCACTGAGCTTTATCTCCAACATTATTTTTTCAATTCTGAGACAGGCTCGGGCTGCCTTTGAACTTGCTTACCTCCTGCCTCAACCTCCTCAACAGCTGGGATTACAGAAGGTGCCCAGTGCCCAGTCTGGTACTCACTGTCCCTCGTTGAGTATCCTACATATATCCCACAACAGCATCTTGAAAGACTTCACATCAGCTCTAAGAATGTATTTTATAGCTAAAAAAAAAAAAAGGAAACTCAGACATATCAAAGGCAGCTATAAAATAGTGAAATCCCAAGTCCTAAAACCTTTTGCAGCCCCTGCCTCTAACAGACACTCCATAGATTTAACAAGAGTGGGAGACATGGAGGTCAGATACATCACCTCTGGGCTAGTTGTCTTTCCATTACTACATCACACCATGTCTCAGGCTAAATACTTGGACAAACCTGGTTCCTGAAAGGATTAATAACCTCATCTAATTTGTTTTCCTAGCTCCAAAGCTGTGCTGTTGCTACTTGCCTCAGAGCAGAATAGCCTTCAGGATTGTTTCTAGTGTCTAAAGACACACATGACTAAAGTGCAGAGTTCTCAGTACTAATGCCGGAAAAAGAAAACTCGTAATTTCTGTAGAAAATGGCAAAAAATCACTCCAGTCAGACAATGAGGATTATACAAGGTGGGTAGCAGAGATTTTCTTCACAGAATAACAAATTACAGTGTGTACAAGCAGAAGTAGAAAAGTTATCCTAGGACTGGGAAGGTGGCTCAGTGGTAGAGCACTTGCCTTGCATGCCTGAGGCCCTGGGTTCGATTCCTCAGCACCACATAAGCAAAAAGAAAAAAGCCGGAAGTGGAGCTGTGGCTCAAGTGGTAGAGCGCTAGCCTTGAGCTGAAGAGCTGAGGGACAGCACCCAGGCCCAGAGTTCAGGCCCCACAACTGGACCCAAAAAAAAAAAAAAAAAAAGAAAAGTTATCCTAAGCTTAGATGGTTAACTCCCTTATAAAACTGGTGGAAAGAAAACCAGACTACAAATCCTAGTTAACCATAAGCCTTTTTTTTGGGGGGGGGGGGCGGGGGGGGGGGCAGGTCCTAAGGCTTTAACTCAGGGCTCTGCACTGTCTCTTAGCATTTTTGCTTAAGGCTGGTACTTTATTTACTGGAGTCACACCATCCCTTCTGGCTTTTTAGTGATTAAGGACTTTTCTGCCTGGGCTGGCTTCAAACCACAATCCTCCAATATCAGCCTCCTATATATCTAAGATTACAGGTGTGAGCCATCAGCACCCAGCTTAAACCAACCTTTTCTAATTCTCAAGATTCACTATCACAGAAAGCAAAATGCATACTTTATTCAGAAATAGATTTCTATGATCAAAAACTAGTTACTGTACAGGGCACTGGCGGTCCATGCCTAATCCTAGCTACTCAGGAGGCTTAGATTTAAGGATCACTGCCAGCTTGGGCAGAAATGTCTGCAAGACTCCATCTTCAAAACAGCTAGAAACTGCCAAGATGGAGGCATGATTCAAGTGGCAGAATGCCAACAAGCTAGCAAACCCAGCAAGAGGGTGAGTTTGAGTTCCTGAGTTCAAGCACAGGACAAACCAAACCCCTAGTAACTGTGGGGTAAAGACAGCTCACTGGTAAATACACTGTATAGCATGGTGTGAGGCTCTGGATTGATCTACAGCACTAAAAAACTAAAAAGAATGAAAACCAAACCCAAATAACCATGAGAGGTCAATCTTAAGTAGCCTCTGTATCTGTGGGAAGCTACTTTTGTTGTTGTTGTTGTTGCTGTGGGGCTTGAACTCTGGTCTTGGGTGCTGTCCCAAGGCTAGTGCTCTACACCACTTGAGCCACAGCACCACTTCCGGTTTTCTAGTGGTTTATTGGAGGTCTCACACACTTTCCTGCCCACACTTTCCTGGTGTTGAACCTCGATCCTTAGGTCTCAGCTTCCGAAGTAGCTAGGATCACAAGGCATGAGCTATTGGTACCCAGAGAGAAGCTACTATCTTGATAGCACGTAAGACAATACCAGTTACCAAGTGAAATAAATTAAATCATATCATCACAGCCCATACCACACACAGACATTATCTAAAGTACACAAATTTACCTGTAGGAAAATCTTTGGCTCAAGTTACAGCAAACAACTCCAACCAACACAGAATGTTGCTGAGTCAATGAGGCTGTAAACAACGTTTCTGACAAGCACTTAAGACCAGATACTCCTGAGAGCCATATTCCAGCTTAAATAACTTAGAAGCCTTTAGTAGTAAGGTTTACTGAGCTGTGGGCTTAATTTAATTTCAACCCCACTTAATCTATATCCCATGACAATCCTTTAATAAGTTTCTCTTGTTGAATAAATCCTAATTTTGTTACTTCAATGGTTTAAGTTTTCTTTAAACAATACCTTAAAAGTTTGTAAGAAGCCGGGCGCTGGTGGCTCACGCCTGTAATCCTAGCTACTCAGGAGGCTGAGATCTGAGGATCGCGGTTCAAAGCCAGCCCGGGCAGGAAAGACTGTGAGACTCCTATCTCCAATAAACCACCAGAAAACCGGAAGTGGCGCTGTAGCTCAAGTGGTAGAGCGCTCGCCTTGAGCTGGAGAGCTGAGGGATAGCGCCCAGGCCCAGAGTTCAAGCCCCACAACCGACCAAAAAAAAAAAAAAAAAGAAAAAGAAAAAAAAAAAAAAGTTTGTAAGATATACCAATTTAAGAAAAGTAAATCAGCCAGATGCCAGTGGCTCATACCTGTCATCATAGCTACTCAGGAGATGAGATCTGAGGATCACGGTTCAAAGCCAGCCTGGGCAGGAAAGTCCGTGAGACTCTTACCTCTAATAAGCCACCAGAAAACCGGATATGGCGCCGTGGCAAGTGGTAGAGCACTAGCTTGTGCTGAAGAGCTCAGGGACAGCACTCAGGCTCAGAGTTCAAGCCCCACGACAAAAAAAAAAAAAAAAAAAGTAAATCTAGGCTAGGCACTAGTGGTTTACACCCATAAATCTTTCTCAATAAGAAGCTGAGATTATGAGGACTACACTTCACAGTAAGCCTGGGCAGGAAAGTCTGTGAGACTTATCTACACTTAATCATCAAAAAACCAAAAGTGGAGTTGTGGTTCAAGTGGTAGAGTGCTACCCTTGAGCACAAAAGTTCAGGGACAGTGCGCAGGCTCTGAATTCAAGCCCCAGGATGGGCCAAAAGAAAGCAAAAAAGCTCACATCTGTAATACTACTTACTCTAAAGGCCCAGATCAAGAGGGTCAAAATTTGAGGCTAGCTCAGATAGTTTTCAACCAAGACCTGGGCATGTTGGTATGTGCCGCCTGTTCTAGCTATGTGGGAAGCTGAGATAAGGAATATGGTGGCTCCAGGGAAGCCTCGGCATAATGCTTGCAAGATTCCATCTCAATAAATAAAGCTGGACACAGTGCGACTTTACCACATACAGTGGTAAATGCTATAAAAGGCTAATCGGCCTTCCACTACACTCATGCACTGAACATTAGAAAGGCCTTCACAGTACACACACAAAATGAATCTGACAAATAGCTAGGTAACTAATGCTTACTTCCTTACTCTCTACAGGGTTGAACTCTGTCTCACTGACTTTCCTGCCTGGTGTGGCTTCAAACCTCAATCCTTAGATCTCAGCTTCTTGAGTAGCTAGGTTTACAGGCGTGAGCCACCAGCACCTGGCTAAGCCTTCATTTTCTAAAAAGCAACAAGAGGCAATATATTATTGTTGCCAGTACCAGGGTTTGGACTTGGCCTAACAGTTGGTCAGCTGGTTCTCTACTTGAACCATACTTGTAGCCCAGCTTTTTGCTTGTTATTTTGGAGATAAGTGTTTCAGGGACTATTCTGTCTAGGTTGGTTTCAAACCAAGACCCACCAGATCCCAGCTCCTGCGTAGCTAGGATTCAAAGCACAAGCCTCTGTCACTCTGTGCAAAATACCTTTTCATGAAAAATCCCTTCCAGCACTCAGAAGCCTGAGGTAGGATCACTGAGTTCAAGGTCAGCCTTGGCTATCAGCAAAAAGAGTCCTGAAAAGAAAATTTTTTTCAAGTTAGCTATAAGTGGACTATTGAGGTTGGAGAGTTGAGAAATAAAAACAAATTGACTTTAAAAAAAATCCCACTTCAATGCCATAATAACAAAGGTAACACAGCACAACCAAAACATAGTGGCATATAAATGGCATTGAAACCTGGGTGTGATACATGCCTATAATCACAGTACTTGAGAGGCTCAGGCAGGAGGATCTAGTGTTCAAAGCCTGAAGGTGATAACTTAACAGCAAGACTCTGACTCCACAAAAAGAATTGGAGAACAATGATACTAATGTTAATACCTTAACTCAAACTCTTTGGCCTGCTGCTTACAGACACACATACAAATTTTGGCAAATGGTTTCATTTTTCTTGTAACCATCTGTCAACTAAGAGCTAAGGATTATGTGTATAAAGCACTTGTCTAGGCACAATATATTCTGATCAACACTGGCTCCCCATACCTTAAAAAAAAAAAAAAAGGCCACTTATGGACATGTTCAAGGTGGTTTCAGGGTGCCCCCTCCCCAGTACTTACTTATGTCCTTCAAGGTAGTAGCTGAGTAGACATGACCATGTAAAAATGGAGTGAGGTTAGGCTGTACGTGACAAGTGGAATTCATGATGACCTTCACATCTTCAGATCTACTCTTAAACACCTACTGGATACCCCAAAACAAGGTTACTGTGCTAAGTAGTTTACATCAACTTCACTCAACTTCAATCTTTACAATTCAATAGCAATGTATATACATGACACACATACTCTCCTTTAGTCAAGTTAAGTACCAATTCCAGAAGGCAGATTTGTGCATGAAAAGCTGACAAATACAAATGCAGAATAAAGCACAGAGTGATTGCTTTCTATAGAGAAACCCTTTCTATACTATGAAGAATGACATCACTTTAAAAAAGATATTAGATAATGTGGAAATAAATCAACTTACCTACAATCAGAATAAAACCAAACCTTTTAGTCCTTAAGATTCAAACTATTTGGGGGAGAACAATGGATGGAGTAACACTGATGAACACGCATTACACTCATAGTCTGACTTGTGGAACTGAAACCTTTTTTGTACAACTACTTAACTGAAAAAAAAAAGCATTTTATTTTTTTCCTTTGTGGTACATGTTATGCAAATGCTCTTATTAGAGCATATACATACCTATAACTCCAACCCAAACTTAATTAAAACAGTACTACCCAAAGTCTTGTTGAATTATGTGTCTTCGTTTCCCCTGAGATCAAATTAGGTGCAAAGGGTTTGCAAGACAAGTCCTGGATTCATTCCTAGCAACAGACATGCCTAGTGCATGTGTGCAAACAAATAACATGTAAATGAAGCTATTTCATGCTGGTATTTGGGAGATAAGTGGAGAATCCTGCAATGCGAATTTGTTAAGATTATCTTCTGAATTAAACCTCAGTTTTCAAACCTATAAGACAGGTCATTAAAAGTCATTGTGGCATTATTGAAGAAAATTTGGAACTCACTAGTAGTACAACTTCATTGTTTTCAGAAAATTACCTGAAAACTAAACTACTGAGATACCTGACCTCTTCTAGTATCTACTGAAGCAGAAATCCAACACCAGCCAAAAACACAATCACATAATTAGCTTTTCTAGTTTTAAAATGTCCACTTTATTCCATATAACACTTCACCAGATTCTCATTTACATCTGAGGAAGGGTTGGTCCACGAGACTGGCCTACAGCAAGACACTCTAAGAAATGTAATCCAATTTTACACCTTCCCAGGCACCCGACAATGGTATCACAATGCAGAGATAAGGTGCCACTACATTTTACATAAAAGTATCAATAAACTTCAGAAAGTAGTAAATTCACATGTCCCTTAAAATATGGGTATGCAATTGTTACAAAGCCATAGTAAATGGTTTTATAAAATGTAATTTTATTTTTATGTTACTCTGCTGTTACATAGGGCATAACATTTTCACAAGGCTTTTTTGGGACTACAGTCAATGATTAGCAACACATAATAGTGGTCCAACTCTCTAAAGAACAATCACTAAGACAAACTGGACACCCTCTCATATGTGCACAAATCTGCATGGAAAAGTACTAAAGTTTTAAACTTGGACTTGTATACTTTATTTCCCCTTTCTAGTGTATTAAGAAATGACATGCACTTTAATTTGCCAAAAGCAATGCTTGTATTCTGGCAGCAACATGCTACTTCTATTACATAGTGAAGTGAATACCAGAACTACAAAGGCAGGAGGTGTAAGTGAATTTTTATTGGGTAGGGAAGTTGTCAACTTAAACAGCAGCAAATGAAGAATGAATAGGAAACTCCCTGTTGTCACACACATGACCTCCATTAAAAAGTGAAACAGGAGGTATTTCAATTTGTAAGCCCTCAGCCCAGAAACATCAAGTGCTTTCCCACTCAATCTAATACGTCTGGATTCCTCCTAAAAAGGAATACATAAGAGCATGGAAAAGTTGCTTTCTGAAAGGAAACCCCCAAAGAAGAGTAAGGGAGGGAATGTAGAAATAAGGAAGTTATGTAGAACACACTTCAAGTTGTAATTCACTACATTTTCGTATCTTCACAGTAATACAAAACACAGTCACTTGTAGAACTGGTTTAGATTACTTAAATACCAGGTACATTTTTAGTCCTCTACATAAGTGTCTGGAAGTTACTTATGTGTATATGAAATGAAGCTATTAATACTTTTCTACAGCAGTAACTGCACACGAGGAAGGCCAAGACAAACACAAATCGAGGAATGGAGTTTTCCCAAAGCTGCAGTGTGAAAAGACTATGAACAGTTGATTCCATACACATGAATGGGTTTCTCTGCTATAGGAAATCCAAGTGGAATAAGGAATGGAGATGTGTAAAAAGGTTTCTTGAAGAGAAGGTTTACACCCTGTTTGTGTTTAGTTTTCGGCCCCTTCTGCCGCATCACATTCTTCTCCTGCGCTGTCTGATGTCCATAACTAGAAAACAAAGAATCATAGTTATTATTTCCAGACCAGACCACTGATATATCAAGTCCTATGTTCTATCTGTCTGTCTCTCTTCATGTACATTTTTAACGAACTCTTAAAAAGTAGTCAAAAAAATAAAAATAAAAAAAAGAGCTACACTGGGCTATAGCTCAGAGGCAAAACACTTGCCCAGTATATATGCAAGCCTCTGGGTTTGATTGTCAACATTGATAAACAAAGCTAAAATCAGAATAAGGAGATATCCTAATAATTTAATGTTCTTTTCATTGTTAGTATTTCAGTAGTTTATGAGACTAAAAACCAAAAACTATTGATATGGAAGGAAAAGCTACAGGTGTGGTAACTTTCCAAGTATTCAAAAGGATTACACAGAAAAAGAAGCAGTCATTTTGTGTTGTTTTAAGAATTAAACCGGGGGGGGGGGGGGGGGGGGCAAAAGCAGCTCAGGGGCAGTGCCCAGGCCTGAGTTCAAGCCCAGGCCCAGAATTCAAGCCCCCAGGACTAACAAAAAAAAAAAAAGTATTATTATTATTATTATTATTAAACAGGTGGAAAGCTACAGGGAAGCAGCAACTATATACATACAGATGAACAGAAAGAGTTCTTGAATTGGAGACAATGCCTCAACACACACATCTGCAAAGCTTTCTAGTTTTAGGATATACAGAAGTGAAAAAGTAATCAGTCAATACTAAGTAATACTGACTATAATCCACAAACACTGGATGCTACCAGACCAATGTGCAGTCATTACTGGCAATTTTAGAAACTAGAATCTTAGATAATCTTTATACTACTGTCAGGATACAACTCAAAAATGGATACAACTAAAATCAACAAATTCCCTCAAGAACTATATACATTTATGTATATGTACATACACATATGCACACATTTAGTCCTATCTAGTAAAAGATGAAACACCAAATTTGAGGGCTAGGAGAACTACATTTATATAACATGGAATCTTTTCATTTACTTTCTAGAAAGTTTAACATAGTATAAAAACCTAAGCTCACACTGTATCTTTACCTAATGATTTCAGGCTATGGTTTGGGTCTGAAATGTCCCACAGAAGACCTGGCTCCCTATGCAAGCCAGTGAAACCTATAGGAAATGGGCTTTAGCTGGAGGAAATTATATCACTGGGGCAGTGCCTTGAAGGGCACAGGATGTTGCAACCCCAGTTCTCTCTTTGCTTCCTGGTTTCCAGGAGATAAAAGGCTTCCTGATCCTGCCTTGGTGTATGTACGGACAAATCAACAGCACCAAACTACCATGGGCCAAAACCTCTGAAACTGAGTCAGAAGATACATTTCAGAAGTGGCACTGTGGCTCAAGTGGTAGAGAGCTCGCCTTAAGCTGAAGAGCTCAGGGATGGTGCCTAGGTCCATAGTTCAAGCCCCAAAACAAACAAAACCAAAAACAAACAAAAAAAGCATTCTTAGAATATACATTTCCTCCTTGTAAGTTGGTTTATTTCAGGTGTTCTGTCACAGCATCAGAAAGCTAACAAATGTCCTTTATCAGCTATCTTTCAAAGTAGGGAGGACAAACAAGAAGACAAACCAAAGGATTAGTTAAGCAGAGGTAGAATAAACCTGATATACGTTTACTCTCTACTGAGTAATGCTTGTCAAATATGCAAAATCTACAACATGAACTTTTATTAGAACAGGTATTTCTTGTGATTTTAGAAAAGCATTGAAACATAGTCCCAATTCTGCTACAGCTAGTTTATCCAAAGAATGAAAAAATTAAAACAATAGAAACTCTAAATTAACACAATTTATTAACATCTTCAACTCAATGAAATAGTAATGTGAATACCGAGTTTCTCAGACAGGCCTAATGCCAACACACACACACACACACACACACACACACACACACACACACACACACACACACACACACACACACACACACACACACACACACACACACACACACACACACACACACGCCTAATGCCAATACACACATATACACACACAGGCCTAATGCCAATACACACACACACACACACACACACACACACACACACACACGCCTAATCCCAATACACACACAGGCCTAATGCCAATACACACACACACACACACACACACACACACACACACACACACACACGCCTAATCCCAATACACACACAGGCCTAATGCCAATACACACACACACACACACACACACACACACACACACACACACACACACACACACACACACACACACACACACACACACACACACACACACACACACACACACTTTCCCCCCTAGGAGAGTAACTTATGTAACTGCCCTCAGAGGAAGCTAGGGAGCCCTAAATATAACTACTTTTGTTCTTGAAAGAAAATAAAGAATGAACAACTTACTGTTAAGTTGTCTCTAAGCAACTGCATGATGAGGGTGCTATCTTTGTATGAGTCTTCATTCAGTGTATCAAGTTCTGCAATGGCCTCATCAAAAGCCTGATAAAATATTTATATCATGGTAAACAATATTTGCACGGACAAAAACTCATTAGTATACAATTACAAATCACTTGTCTCAGATTCTACTGTGAGTCAATATCAAATTGAATAGAATCATCCCCTCAGATTTCTAGTTTTTCAAGACCTTAAGAGAATGACCTGGAACTTTATGTCCTTCAGTAAGCAAGCCTCTGGGTCTTTCACAGGACACATAGTACAGTACCAGTGCTTCATCCTTGCAATAGGAACTAGGCGTTAGTTATCTGCAGAAGCCTTTCTTATTGTCCCATTTTGAGGCACTTTGAGGAAATCAGATTTCTAATGACCAAACTAGCATGCATTACTATACAATCTTCTGTTTCATTCCTTCATAAAGTTACTCATACTTCTTTGACTATTCTGCCTTATATGCTCTTCAGTCAGATATTATTCCTTATAATTATGGGAAGAATACATCACTGAAAGGGCCTGGGGTTTAAATGGGCAAGTTGGTAATAAAAAGAAACAGAAACACCTAGAAATTAAAAAACTAAGAGCTATTACTTGAACTTTCATCTTACCGTTTTTGCCAGTGTGCAGGCAAGCTCTGGATTATTAAGAATCTCATAGTAAAATACAGAAAAGTTTAGAGCCAGCCCCAGGCGGATTGGGTGTGTGGGTTGCATCTCTTTCTTGCTTATATCAAAAGCCTCTTGGTAAGCGCCTTGGGAATTGTCTATCGTTTCTGTGAAGGGATAAAATTGTGAAAGCATGCTCAACACATCCAGTATACAGTAGCACATTAACAACTCAACATGTATATTAAGTTCTTGGTAGACCCAGGTTTTTCTCCATAGCTCTCTTTAAAACCCACAGCATCATAGTAATAACTATTTTTTAAAATGTTTTTAGTCTTTATTTTTTTTAAGTAAAGAAATCCCATTGAGCCGGGTGCTGGTGGCTCATGCCTGTAATCCTAGCTACTCAGGAGGCTGAGATTTGTAAATGCTGCTTGTTTATAATTAGCTTAACAAAAACATACAAGTATAATATCAAAATCATGTATCAAATTTTCCCATATCTGGGACAAAATGGGGGTTAAAACTACTTCCTTCTTTCCTATCTTAATTCTATTACATGAAAATACAAAATAACTTAACAGGAATACTCTTTTCCTAAACAGTGAACACACTGTAAAAAGACCACTATATCACCCAAATCCCTGTAGTGACTATTTGTAGACACAACAATACTAATCCTGGTATTAAGATGTATGATGTGAATGCCCTGAGAAGTGTGGGGCTGGCAGCACCTGCCTGTTATCCTAGCTACTTAGGAAATAGGAGGATTGAAGTTCAAAGCCAGCCCAAGCTTACAAATCCAAGTATTTGCACCAAAAACAAACACAAAAAAACACTGCCAAGTGTTGGTGGCTCACACCTATAATCCTAGCAACTTTTGAAGCTGAGATCTAAGGATAGCAGTTCAAAGCCAGCCCAGGCAAGAAAGTCTATGAGACTCATCACCAATTAACTACCCAAAAAGGCTGAAGTGGAAGAATGGCTCAAGTGGTAGAGTACTAGCCTTGAGCAAAAACAAATCTAAAACTGAGGCACAGCATTCAGGTACTGAGTTGAAGCCCCAGGACCAGCACCAAAAAGCCAAACAACAAAAAACCCACACATTGTTCTACTTTGTCAAGAGCTTGATTATTGGCCTTATAAAAATGTGATCCCCACCTACTCACAAAAAAATTCTCAGATATTATCAACAATAATCTGATCATACCCAAGTTTTCTCTAAGAGGCCAGTTACATCTTTGGACACTAATGTAACACAAATAAAGCTATACTCCATCCCCTTGATGTCCAGAATGTGTGTTCCTTCCTTGTGTAAGGGGATGCTATCATCTAATCATGGTCACAACTGGGTAACTCAGGTCGGAAGAAGCTCCCAGAGTCTGGCATCTGAGGAAGCACTGGGGTGAGTGGAGTGATAAAACCAGAGGGGGACTTGTAAGTGTCAACAGCCCGAGGGCAGGAGCGTTAGATGAGATTACAGGCAGGGGCTGTCTCAACCCTCAGAAAATATTCTTTTGACTGCTGATGCTCAGTTCAGGGCCAATATTTTAGTGCTGATTCTGCTTCAGGGCAACAAAATAATTTAGTATACAGATTTTGTTACAGCAAAAAGCAAGTTATCCCTTTATATTTTCAACTACAGACTCATTTAGGATGGAAAAACCTGTCTCATACACAATGAGTATCTGAGGGCACAGTCATTATTTGGAGGAGTACAGGGTTGGCATGAGAAAATAAACAATAAGCTTACTAGAAAAAAAATAAGGGGTGAAGTGATACTTCTTTACTTAGAACTTGCTAACAAGCACATGCACAAAATGTGCTGGAATTCATATTCTACTCTACTAGAGTAATACTCCATAAACTAAATCTGATGTTAATAAATGATGAACTTTGACTTTTCCACAATCAAAAGAGACAATTTAATTACCTTTTTGCATGTTTCATAATAATCTAATATTTTAAAAATATAAATTCTTAATCTATTTTTTAACTATTCCTTTTCCAGTTCCTGTGCATTATATAAAACCAGTAACACATTCATTCCTCCTCAGGTATTTAGCTCCGTGGGGAAAGGGCAAGCAGCAAAGATGTCATCCTTTACAAGTACAACATCCCATTTCTATATTTTATATATAATTGCCATCTAAAACAAATCATTAAGTATATATAAGTAATTCTGGATAAAAAGATACAGAGATCCAAAAACTCAAATCAGACCCTTTTTAAATGATATATTCCAATTATATGTATTTGTTCAATGCCAGTATCAAGGTTTGAAAACCAGTGCTCATGCTTGCTCCATTTGCTGGCTCAGCTGACGCTCTACTACTTGAGCCATACTTTCTTTTTTTTTTTTTTGCCTGCTTATGTGGTGCTGAGGAATCGAACCCAGGGCCTCATGCATGCAAGGCAAGCACGCTACCACTGAGCCACCTTCCCAGCCCTTGAGCCATACTTTCAACCTGGCTTTATGTTGGTTCTTTTTGGAGACAGCCTCATGGACTTTTCTCCCAGGGCTGGCAATGAGCCACAATCCTCCAAATCTCAGCCTCCTGAATAGCTAGGATTGCAGGTGTCAGCCAACAGCACCTGAGTTTCATTATCTTTTAAGGGCAACAATGTGGTTTTATGGTTGCATTTCTTTTCCTTTGGAAAAGGTCTCACACTATGTAGCCCTAAGGTTCACCACTAAGGCTGACCCTGCCTCAGCCTCCCAAGTGCTGTGCTTTCATTTTTGAGAACACGAGCAACATTCATTTTCTGATACACAAGCTCCACAATAATTTTTTGAGTTACAGAGAGCCTAGAGATGACAGACATTGTCATAAATGTTCCATGAATCCCATATTAAGGTCTGAATCTGAAATGTCTCTTGCGGGCTCAAAGGCTTGGTTGACAACTGGATCCTAAGGGCTCTGGGCTAATCATCAGATACTCATGCCCTTGATGGGTTCACAGAAAGCAGGCGTTATTAGAACACGGTAGAAACTAGGTAGGAGGCAGCTGGAGAAGTAAGTCACTGGGGCATGCCTGGAGAGATACACCTTGTCCCCACAGCCCTTCCCCTGCCTCTGCTTTGACTGCCACGCACAGCTCTGATCTATCTAACGCCTTCTCTACCACCGTGTCAACCCTTGTCTCAGACCTACAGCAATGCAGCTAGTGAACCTAGACAGAAACCTCAGAAAGGAGCAAAAATAAACCCTGCAAGCTCTTTCTGTCAGAATACCTTCAAAAGGACAAACACCTGGCTAACATTCCTGCTCCTTGTTATGGATTTTAACTTTACTCAGGAAGTCAGAGGTACTTACGTTTTCGATCATCACCACATGCAACTTCAGCAAGGTACCGGAAATAATCTCCCTTCATTTTCAGATAGAAGACCTTACTCTCTGGATTAGTTGCATTGGCTATTAAATACTTATCCAACAATTCCTGAAAGAAATGAAACATTAAAAACTATTAAAGCTACCTTATTACAAACAAGAACTTATTAGCATATATCTGTTTTCCATTTATCCAAATCACTAGACACTACAGTAAGCCAGGTCAGGCTGTTACCACTAGCTTCCTCATCAGACTTGAAAAGTAGTGGCCCACAGTTTCTAAAAGCAAGGCTCAACTGTACCAAACAGAGGTACATGTAGGAAATATAATGAGGTTTAGAAACTTACCATTTGAAAGAAGTTTTGTATCACCTGAATCTAAAGTCTATTTTAGTGGTGTTGGGGGGGCAAACCCAGGGCTACATCCAAGCTAGGCGAGAGTTCTATAGCTCACTGAGCTGCATACCCAGCCCTGAATCTAAATACTTTAAAAACTGGGTTTATCTTTTTATTTTAGGAAAGAGTTTCAGTGTGTAGCCCAGACATACAATCTCCTACTTCAGCCACCCTGCCCACAGTTCTATCTTTTATCCTATATTTTGTACACAAGTTGATCCAGTGAGCTAATGGTTCTTAAAATGAATTTCTAGAGGTACGAAGTTACCGAAGAAAAATATGATAAGTAGCTTTAGATGTTATTTAAAAACTCTTTGAACTAAAAAATATTATGGAGTACAATGAAATTGTCATAGAAATTCTTTTGTTTTTTGTTTTTTTTTGGGGGGGGTCCGATCGTGGCGCCTGAACTCTGGGCCTGGGCACTGTCCCTCAGCTCTTCAGCTCAAGGCTAGCGCTCTACCACTTGAGCCACAGCGCCACTTCCAGCTTTTTTCTTTTTGCTTATGTGGTGCTGAGGAATTGAACCCAGGGCCTCATGCATGCAAGGCAAGCGCTCTACCGCTGAGCCACCTTCCCAGCCCCTGCCACAGAAATTCTAAGGTGTTAATACCTACCTGATATTTTGTTTGGAGACTAAAACCAATCAACAAGCCAAAGCCCAGAACAGTTGTTCGATACTTTTGGCTACTTCTGCTTAGCAAACATGATTTTGAGATGCACTACTCCAGAAAATTAATGCAAAGTGAACTATGCAAAGAACATGTTTGCTTGTTTGCATTCTGGGAAAATGTTTACATTTTGGAAAAATTCCAGATGCTATCAGTCAATAAGGTATTTTTAAAAAATACCACGTATGCCAGGTGCTGGTGGCTCACACCTGTAATCCTAGCTACCCAGGAGGCCGAGATCTGAAAATCATGGTTCAAAGCCAGCCCAGGCAGTAAAGTCCATAAGACTCTTATCTCCGATTAATCACCAGAAAACCAGAAGTAGCACTTGGTTCAAAGTGGTAGAGTGCTAGCCTTGAGCTGAAGAGCTCAGGGACTTGCCAGGCCCAGAGTTCAAGCCTCACAATCAACAACAACAAAAATACCAAATTAGCCCAAAAAGACTGTTTCAAGTGTACTTATATTACTGAAGAACAAAAATTTAGACATAACTAATAAAAGTTTAGAAAAGGTGGTTCTATCACCCAAGAACATCCTTGTCTACGTAATTTAAAATTGCCTAAACACAATATTATCACTTCATCCCTTAGTTATTTTCATGGTAATAAATAGAAACATTTAAAGTCATTAATGTCACTCTTTTTGGGCTGTAGTTGGTTTGAACTTAGGAGTCACACTAGCTAGTCAGTGCTCTACAGTGCTAAGCCATGCTTTCAATCCTAATATCAGATATTTTCAATATTTTTAAACATCTGAGACTGGAATAAGTTAAACCCTTTATTTATAATATATATGAATCCACTAGACAGTTAATTGTCCTTGCATTTTTTTAATGTTGCTGAATTTAGAACTGTAAGATACAGAATCCAAGAATGATGAATGTCCTCTGATATACATTTTAAAAATTAAATAAAGCAAAACTGTTCACACAGATGGAAGCAAACTCTATGACATGGAATTCATGATCAGCTTTATTACAGTAGAACTCAAACTCTAGTTGCAAAACTCAATCAAACGGGCTGGGAAGGTAGCTCAGTGGTAGAGTGCTTGCCTTGCATGCATGAGGTCCTGGGTTTGATTCCTCAGCACCACATAAGCAGAAAAAGCCAGTGGCTCAAGTGGTAGAGCACTAACCTTAAGCTGAAGAGCTGAGGAACATCACCCAGGCCCAGAGTTCAGGCCTCACGACTGACAAAGCAAAACAAAACAAAAGCCTCAATCAAACCCTAATTACTTTATATTCCCCTCAAAGTTCAATTTTCCCCAAACCTCTACAAATTGTAGCAAAGTAGGACCCCAGACTGCCTCCATCTGGGACTGCGGTCCCAGTATGATTTTTTTTTTTTTTTTGGTCGGTCGTGGGGCTTGAACTCTGGGCCTGGGCGCTGTCCCTCAGCTCTTCAGCTCAAGGCGAGTGCTCTACCACTTGAGCTACAGCGCCACTTCCGGTTTTCTGGTGGTTTATTGGAGATAGGAGTCTCACAGTCTCTCCTGCCCAGGCTGGCTTTGAACCGCAATCCTCAGATCTCAGCCTCCTGAGTAGCTAGGATTACAGGCATGAGCCACCAGCGCCCGGCTCCAGTATGATTATTATAATACTTCTTTCCTTCTTAGAGGTATCCCACTTGGGTAAATACATGAGCACCCCTACAGATAAGAGTTATATTAACATCATACTTTAAAATATTCTTTTTTATTTTTTTGGAGGGGGGAGGGGCCTGAAGATGAATGAACACAGGGTCTTACATATACTTTTTAAATGGGTACATATTATTCCCTTTATTCTGTTTTTGCAAAAGCATTACTTTTCCCTAATTAATCAGAAAGGAAGGTGAAGGGGAAAGGGAAATGGAGAGGGAAAGGGAAAAAGGGAAAAAGAAAAAAGAAAAAATATAATTGAGAAGGTAGATTGGGAGTAGAAGGGAAGAGAGAGGGAGTATAGTCAGAAAAAAAAAAAGCAACTTTAAGATCAGAGACAGACAAAGAAAAAAGGAAACGGTGAAAGGGATGGTACATGGTGGGTGAAGCTTGCTAGGCTGAAATTTTTACCACTCAAGCCATTCTCCTAGCCCTCCTGTTTCTTTTTTTCTTATTTTAGAAATGGAGTCTAGTAAACTTTTCTTCCTGGATTGGCCTCAAACCATGATCCTCTGGATCTCAGCTTCCTCAGTAGCTAGCAGATTATAGGCATGAGTCACTGGTGCCCAGTTCAGAAAGTATATTTGACCCAACTATGTAGAACACAGAATGAAAAACAAAATTGATAAACTGAAGAGGTGGGCATGGTGGTTCAAGCTTGTAATTCTAATTACTTGGGAGGCAGAAATCAGGGGATTGTGGCTTAAGGCCAGGCTGGGCATTAAAGTTCAAGAGATTCCATTTCAACAGCTGAATGTAGTGGTATATGCCCATTATCCCAGTGCTACAGGGGAAGCACAGTGGCTGGGCATACATCCCCAGTAACATAGGGAAGCACAAGGAGGAAGATCAAAGTCCATGCCAGTTAAGGCATAAATCAAGACCTTACCTCAAAAATAATCAATGGGGAGCTGGGTGGTGGTGGCTCACGCCTGTCATCCTCACTACTCATGAGAACTGAGGATAGTAGTTCAAAGCCAGCAGAAAAGTCTGTCAGACTCTCATCTCCAATTAACCACCAGAAAACCGGAAGGGGCGCTGTGGCTCAAGTGGTAGAGCACTTGACTTATGCTGAAGAGCTGAGGGACATTGCCAAGGCCCAGAGTTCAAGCCCCATGTCCGACAAAAATAAAAAGGGAGGGCGGGAAGCACTGGAAGCATGTCTCAAGTGGCACAGAACCTGCTAAGCAAGCAAGAGGCCCTGAGCTCAATCCCCAATACTGTAAAATAAAGCATTCTATTTTATTTTTTAAATGAAGACAAGACTAGGCACTGGTGGCTCACACCTGTGATCCTAGCTTCCTCAGGAGACTGAGAACTGAGGATCATATTTCAAAGCCTGCCTGGGCAGGAAAGTCCATGAGACTCTTAACTCCAATGAACGTCCATAAAAATGACTAAAGTAGTTGGGCGCTGGTGGCTCACGCCTATAATCCTAGCTACTCAGGAGGCTGATATCCAAAGATCACAGTTCAAAGCCAGCCCGGGCAAAAAGTCCATGAGACTCATCTCCAATAGGCCACTAGAAAACCAGAAGTGATGCTGTGGCTCAAGTGGTAGAGTGCTCACCTTGAGCTGAAAAGCAGAGGGACAGTGCCCAAGCCCATAGTTCAAGCCCCATGACCAACAACCAAAAAAAAAAGACTGAAGTAACTCAGGGACAGCACCTAGACCCTGAGTTCACAAACCCCAGAACCAGCAAAAACAAACAAAAAACAAGCAAGAGAAGCTGTAAAACGTACGCAAAGAAGAAATCTAAGACAATATCCAATAGAAATTTATGAAAAACTACAATGAGGAAGAAGAGATGTTCACAGGTAATGGCTGAGACTCTCCCAGTAACCTTAAGATTGGAAAAACATAATAAACTTCAAGGAAGATAAAACTAAACTGACACCTAGACTGTCTTGGTGAAAATTACAAAATGCCAAAGACAGATTCTTTAAACTAGAGAAATGACAAGTTACTATAAAGGAAGAAATAACATGATCATTGACTTGTCATCAGAAAACAATCAAGACTCTTCAAACAGCGAGAAAAATAACAGCTGTCTAGAATCCCAGAACCAATTAAAGGACAAATAAAAATAAAGACATTTTCAGACAAGGACAGAAATTTGCATTCATAATAAACAATCTTTTTAGAGTGGGAAGGAAAAGGTCGGTCATAGAATAAAGACACATTACCAACTGGAGCATCAGTAAAATCAAGAAACCAAAAATTTCCCAGTCGTGCTCCCAAAACTGACACAGAACTGTTACCATAGGCTGACTGTGACAGTTCACCTTTGTAAAAGGTAATTTATTCTTCTGGGCAAAGAGTTGGATTGGCTATTGAAGCAATTCAGGTGTTTCTCAACAAACAGAGACTGGAACTTGATACCTGAAGCCACATTCACTTAATAGCTAGTGCTCTACCAACTGAGCCACGCCTCCAACCCCAGAGGGTTGGATATTCCCTTTCTTTTCTTTAATGGCTAAATTCTTAAGTGCAATTCTTTTCTTAGTACAAGTATCTACCTTCAAGATTATGCTTTCTATGGAAGTACCTCAGAAAGTTAAATATAGACCTCCCCTACGACCCAGCCATACCACTGACTCCTAGGCAGGATTCAAGGACACATGCACCTCCATGTTATTGCTGCACTGTTAACAATAGCCAAGATATGGAAACAACCTAGATGTCCCACTACAGATGAATGGATCCAAAAATTGTGGTATCTATATACAATGGAACATTATGCAGCCATTAGAAAGGACAAAATAATGGTATTTGCAGGGAAATAGGTGGAGCTCTTAGAAGAAATCATGTAGAGCAAGGTAAGCCAAAATCAAAGAAACAAATGGCACATGGTCTCCTTGATATGTGGATGTTAAATTCAAAATGCAAGGAGATATGACAAAGTAAACAGGATTCAAGAAACAATGACAACAAAAAGACTATGCTTTCTAGAATCTGACAATTGAGCTATGACAATGTGTTCCATTAAAATAAACAAATATCACAAATACTCCAATACTTCAATAGCCGAATATATTTTTTGGGGGGGGGGGGGGCGGGTCCGGTAGTGGGGCCTGAACTCTGGGCCTGGGCACTGTCCCTCTCAAGGCTAGTGCTCTACCACTTGAGCCACAGTGCCACTTCTGGCTTTTTGCTTTTTGCTTATGGGGTGCTGAGGAATCGAACCCAGGGCCTCATGCATGCAAGGCAAGCACTCTACCACTGAGCCACCTTCCCAGACCCCGAGTACATTTTAAGTTAGAACATCAAGATAAACATTTCACCTATGCAAGCATATGATTTAAGTTAAACTATATGATAGTAACTCACGAATCTGTTCCTTACCTAACTGGGCAATTTACTTTCATGATAATTCTACACCTTGTTTTCCTCATTTACCACCTACTCCTACTTCCAAATAAGTGTAAAATCACTATTTGGCACCTAACCTGCATCATTATACATGTTACAGATCTTTTTCTTCTGTAGAGTGTTTCATGGTTGACTGACACCTATATGGGCCCTTGGGACTTTCTAACTTTTTCTCACTTCTCTAACTTTCTAACTTTTCTCACTCACCACGAGTGTTCACATCTGTAATCTCAGCTCCTCAGAAAGCTGAGACCAGACAATCACAATTTGAAATCAGCCCAGAAGAGTACACGAGACACCACTTCAACCATGTAAGCTTGTCATCAGAGCTAGAAGGGAAGTATGCACAGGAGGATCACAGTCCAGGTTTGCCTAAGCCAAAGTTGAGACCCTATTCAATTAATAACAAAAGCAAAAAGGGCTGAGGGAGTGCTTGCCTAGCAATCACAAGGTCCTAAGTACAAAACCTAGTACAGCTAAAGGATAAAAAGAAATTCTCACCTTTTAAAAATTAAAGTTGTCTTCCTAACATATTCTACCACTGTTTCTCTTCCCCTACTCAATTTTCCATTTAAGGAAAAACACTCATTGTCCTAGTCAGAAAGCCAGGTATTTTTCTAAAGCTTCTTCAGGTTTCACTCCCACTGTCTCCCAAATGTAAAATAGTTACCCAAGCCCCAGGGCATAATTTTCTCTAGGAAGTCAAGACTGTACTTTGGGAACAGTACCTCCTTCTCTCCAAGATTTTGTTGTTGTTGTTGTTGTTGGTTGTGGGGCTTGAATTCTGGGGCTGGGCGTTGTCCCTGAGCTCTTCAGCTCAAGACTAGTGCTCTACTACCTGCTCTACTACTTGAGCCACATCGCCACTTCTGGTTTCCTGGTAGTTAATTGGAGATAAGAGTCTCGTGGGGACTTTCCTGCATGGGCTGGCTTTGAACCAAGATTCTCAGATCTTAGCCTCCTAAGCAGCTAGGATACAGGTGTGAACCACTAGTGCCCAACTTCTCTACAAGATTTTATGTATGTATAGTTGTGTGAGTATGTATATGTATAGCATAGTAGTAAGAATATAGGACCTGACTACAATCTGAGTCAAGAAAAGAGAAAATAAGGTAAGATACTGAAAGTCAAAGATGTAATGATCACCCAGGCGCCAGTGGCTCCTGGTGCCTGTAATACTCACTACTCAGGAGGCTGAGATCTGAGGATCGTAGTTCAAAGCCAGTCCAGGCAGTTAAGTCTGTAAGACTCCTACCTCCAAAAAGCTGGAAGTAGAGTTGTGGCTCAAGCAATACCCAAGCCCTGCTGGGTCCAAGACTACTGTGTACATGATGGCCCTCAAACACTCCCAAGAGGTCCAACTGTTACTATGCTACAGTTACTAAGAAACTTCCTAATGAAGACTTGATCCTATGTGAACTTACTTGCCTCCTGAAGGAAAACACACTGGTCATGTCAACACAAGTACTGTAATCTTGTGCTAGCTACTCCCTCTTCATCAGTGTAAATGAATTTTTTTTTCCCCTGGCAGGCTTGAACTCAGGACCTGGACACTGACCCTGGGTTTCTTTTGCTCAAGGCTAGCACTCTACCACTTGAGCCACAGAACCACTTCTGGCTTTTTCTGTGTATGTGGTACTGAGGAATCAAACCCAAAGCTTCATGCATGATAGGCAAGCACTCTTACCACTAAGCCACATTCCCAGCCCCCAAATAAGCTTTTTTATTATACCCTTTTTATAAACTAGTCCCATGAACTTGATTACAATGGATCTATCTGTCAGATGGCTCCACTCTGGTTTATGTGTGTGCTAAAAGCCAAATCACAAATCCTAATAAAGTCAGAGGTACTGTGATCCCTCTCAACCCATCTTGGAAAACAGTACCCTCACGCCCAGTTTCAGCTTTTTTATTGTGTTATACAAGCCTAAATATTATTATGTTCATCTACTAGATCTTAATATACCCTAAACAGAAATAAATTCAGTTCTAAATCCACCTCCACCCTTGTATTACTTATTTCTACTAATTATTTCACCAACTCCCACCTCCTGGATCACCCAGGTTCATCAACACTAGTTTTGGCTTTTCACTCACCATTTCTCAACCCATTACAGTTGTTAAAAGTCCCAGTGAGGCCAGGCACCTACAAGCCTATCTAGTCAGGAGGCTGAGTTCTGAAGACCCTGGTTCAGGCAGACAAATCTGAGAGTTCTTATCTCTAGCCAGAAAATGTTCAAAGTAGAGGTGTGGTTCAAGTGACAAAGCATCAGCCATGAGCAAAAAAAGTAGAGAGCCCAAGTCCCTGTGAAACCCAAGAACTGGTGAACACAAGCAGGGTATGCACACATACACAGTCCTATTGAACTCACGAGGCTGAAGCAGGAGGATAATGAGTTTGAGCAGTCTAGCCTTACTGTCAAGATCAATTCTAATAAAAATCCAGATTCTGTGGGTGTGTTTCTGTCTGTCTTTGTCTATCCTTTCAGTCTCATTCCCGTGGGGAACAGGGAACCATGCTCAGGGACTTGTGTATTTAATGTACACAATGTCCCCCTAAGCTATAAACCTAGCCCTCATCCCTGCTTCTACTGCCCAGGTTGACCATTAAAATCTCACCTCAACTAATCTAATAACCTAATTAAACTACCAGGTTTTAGGGTTTTTCCTTCTCCAGTCTGTTTGTGCCAGCTGCTAAGTAGCCTTAAATCCCATTCTGGGCATGTCAATTCCCAGTCAAAACTCCCAAAGATCTAGTTCAATATAAACTTAGCACTCAGGACCTATATAAATGGACCCTAACCTAGAGCTTCTAAGTAATTTAAGTGGTAAAGATGATCACACAATCATCACAGCTCAACACGGTGAGAAGCCCATTTTCCTCAGTGTACCACACAAATATGATTATTCTGTGTTAAACCTTTATAATAGCAACCTTGGGTTGGGGGTGTTTATTTATTTGCAGACATTAATTCCACAAGAGGGGTTTCACATGTGACATTTGCACATAAATTTAGACCATATCCCAACCACACCCCCTCTACCAGTCTCCCTTGTCCCCCTCCTCCCTCCTTAAAACAATCTTCAAAAGCTGAGAATGTAGCTTAATGGTAAAGTGCTTGCCTAGCATGCATGAAGTCCTGGGGTATGTTCAGAAGAAGTGGAAGAGCATGAATGCTGAAGCCTAGATGTTTCCCAATTTCTATGCAAGAAAATTCAGAATTAACAGAGAGACCATTTTAGAAGAATAGGATCTATAAAGGAAGGCACTACAATAAAAGGCAGGGGGAACAGAAAGAGCACTATTCCAGAAAAAAGTGATTCTACAGCTCACTAGACGAGCTGTGGAATTGAGCCTACCAATGTGCCCCAGTTTCCTTACACATAAACACATGTTGTATCTATCCACAACTGCTTATGGGACAGTCATCGGTTGGAAACTGAAGTGAAAGTATTAGTAAGCCGAAAGTTGTAACTGACTACAGAATGTAGGTTCCTAAATTCTGTTCCACAGGTTGAGAATGACTCAACATACAGAGATGGGAGAGCAAAAATGCAAGAAGAGATGGAAACAAAACTCAGGTGCTTTAGGTGAACACTATGGCTGAAGCATAACAGGATTATTATGGTTCAATATGAAGTATCACCCTCAGACTCCATGTGTTATAAATCATAAAGGCTCTAACTTCATCAATGAATGAACCCTTCAACTCAGGGCTGAATGGACTGACTAGTGGGAGGTGAGGTCACCTACTGCCTGCTAGGGCCCACATATGCATATCTTGTCCTTTGCCCTTTCCTATGTGCTCCATAAGGCTAGGCTCACTGTGGCTCTGGAGCAGTGGCACCAAGTGACCAAGGAATGAAAACTCTGAAACCAGGACCAAAATAAACCTTTCTTTCCTTCAAGCTGGTCTTTCCCATGTACTTTGTCATAGTGACCAAAAGAGACTAATAAAGGGGGAAATCACACATTTTCCTCAAGTATGCCCAATAACCATTATTGGTTTCATAAGCATGAGAATTTCAGGTCAAAGACGTATGACCTGATCTTTTAACAAAGTTGCTTAACAACTGGACATCCACACGGAAAAGAATCAATCAGGTCCACTTCCTCACACAAGGTAACTTAAAATGGATCAAAGAAATAGCTAGAGGCCTAGCTCAGTAGGAGAACTCCTGCCTAGAAAACATGAGGCCCTGAATTCAAACCCCAGCACCACCAAAAAAAAAGGATACCTAACTACAAGAGCTAAGATGGCAAAATTCAAAGAAATCACATATCTAGATTAATCTCCATGACCTTCAATTACACAAAAAGCAAGAATAAGCAACCAAAGGATTAAAAAAAAATCAGACTATCAAAACTAATGTTTTTTTCTGCATCAAAAGATACTATCAACGAAGTAAGCCAAGCCAGGCACTGGTGGCTCACATCTGTAATCCTAGCTACTCAGGAGGCTGAGATCAGAGGATTGTAGTTCAAAGCCAGCCCAGGCAGGAAAGTACATGAGACTCTTATCACCAATAAACCACCATAAAACCGGAAGTGGCGCTTGGCTCAAGTGGTGGAGTTACTTGCCTTAAGCTGAAGAGCTGAGTGACAGTTCCCAGGCCCAGAAGTTCAAGCCCCAATGACTGACAAAAAAAAAAAGGGGGGGGGGGAGGAACTAGGAAGATGGCTCAGTGGTAGAATGCTTGCCTCGCATGCATGAGGCCCTGGGTTCAATTCCTCAGCACCACATAAACAGAAAAAGCTATGGCTCAAGTGGTAGAGCACCAGCCTTGAGCTTAAGAACTGAGGGACGGCGCCCAGGCCAGAGTCCAAGCCCCACGACCAACAAGAACAAAAAGACAATTGGAAAGATGGGAGAAAATATATCTGGTAAGGGTCTAGTACCTAGAGAACTACCACAAACTAACAACAGAAAAACAACTGCCAGGCACTGCTGCACACATCTATAATCCCAGCATATGAGGTATTGAGGCAAGAGAATCCTAAATTCCAGGACAATTTGAGCTATCAGTTTTAGATAGTAAGGTCCTATCTAAAACAAAAAGAAATACAACTTAAAAATGAGCGAAGAATCTGAACAAAAATTTCTCTAAAGAAGATACTGAAATGGCCAGTAACATATGAAAGTATGTTCAACACCATTAGTCATCCGTGAAATGCAAATCAAAGGTGCAAGGATAAAGCACTTCACACCCACTAGTCTTGTTGAATAAACATAAGAGAAATCAGACTTCTTGGTGTTAGTAGTAGTGTAACATGGTACAGTCACACAGGAAAACATCTGCCAGTTCCTCAAATGGCTCAACAAAATTGCCACATGACCCAGGTATACACCCAAGAGAAATGGAAACATGGCCACATAAAAACTTTTACATTAGGGCTGGGAAGGTGGCTCAGTGGTAGAGCGCTTGCCTTGCATGCTCAAGGCCCTGGGTTCGATTCCTCAGCACCACATAAGCAAAAAGAAAAAAGCCGGAAGTGGCGCTGTGGCTCAAGTGGTAGAGCACTAGCCTTGAGCTGAAGAGCTGAGGGACAGTGCCCAGGCCCAGAGTTCAGGCCCCACGACCGGACCCAAAAAAAAATAAAAATAAAAATAAAAAACTTTTACATTAATGCTCATAGCAGCATTATCCTGGACACAATCACAATACAAATCAATAGAATCTCAATTAGGGTGCATTATTCAATCACAAAAACCTAATATATGCTACAACAGGGATAAGCATTATGCTACATGCCAGATATAAAAAAGAGAACTACTGTAGGATTCCATTCAAACCAGGTAAGAATAAAATTCAGAGACAAAAAGTATGGTGGTTGCCAGAGGAATGCAAAGTGGTTATTTAATGGGGACAGTTTCAGCTTTGCAAGATAAAGTGTAAGGTGGAAAGGTCTGCCAATGTTATAAACGTACTCAAAACGCCACTGAGATGAATGGGCACTGATGGATCTGCAGTATGATAATGGACTCCATACATTCCAAGGTGGGTTTCCCTCAAATGGTGGTGGTCTTGAACCAGGTACCCAGATTCCAAGGGGCTTCTTTTTTTCATTGTAAAGGTGACTTACAGAGGGGTTACAGTTACATAAGTAAGGTAATGAGTACATTTCTTGTGGAACACTGTTACTCCCTCCCTCGTTTTTCTCCCACTTTCCCTCCCCGGGTCCCCCTCATCCCCAAGTTTAAAGTTCACTCCCAACATAGTGTTTTGTAAGTATTGCTGCTGCATTGGTTCAAACCTTCCTCCTTTGTCTCACCATTTTGTGATTCCCCTTCTCTACCCCAAGTCAGAAAACCATACATATAAAACACAGGGTACCAAAATCAAAGACAGTAACAATAGGGGATAAACCAAAGGAAAAAAGAAATGAAAGAAAAAAAAATAACTTCACACAGTACATTAAAAAACAACAAAACTCTTGTTTCAATATCCTGGAGTTTATTTTGATTAGCATCATTTCATATGATCATATGTACATAGCTATTGAAAGCCTGGCTAAATAGGATTGCATTTAACTGCAGAGCTTCTAGATGGCAAAGCTAGCAAGGTAAATAGAAAGCCCATAGATTGGGAGAAGGTTTTTACATGCTATACAGACAAGGGTATCAAAAAGAAACCTAGGGGCTGGGAAGGTGGCTCAGTGGTAGAGTGCTTGCCTTGTATACATGAGGCCTTGGGTTTGATTCCTTAGTACCACATAAGCAGAAAAAGCAGGAAGTAGCACTGTGGTTCACTGTGGTAGAGTGCTAGCCTTGAGCTGAAGAGCTGAGGGACAGCACCCAGGCCAAGTTCAGGCCCCACGACCAACAAAAAATAAAAATAAAAATAAACCTAGAGCTCAAAAAATTAAACCCCCCGGGGCTGGGAAGGTGGCTCAGAGGTAGAACGCTTGCCTTGCATGCCTGAGGCCCTGGGTTCGATTCCTCTGCACCACATAAGCAAAAAAAGAAAAAAGCCGGAAGTGGTGCTGTGGCTCAAGTGGTAGAGCGCTAGCCTTGAGCTGAAGAGCTGAGGGACAGCGCCCAGGCCCAGAGTTCAGGCCCCACAACCGGACCCGAAAAAAAAAAATTAAACCCCCCCAATAATAAATCCTCAAAGAAACAACCACCCCATTAATAAGTGGGTTAAAGAATTAAAAAGAGACTTCTCTAGAGAGGTAGAATAGCCAATAGACACATGAAGAAATGTTCAACATCTCTGGCCATAAAAGAAATGCAAATCTGAACTATACTGAGACTCCACCTCACCCCAGTTATCAAGAAAACAATAACAGATGCTGGTGGGGATGTGGCTGAAAGGAATGCTACTTCAATGCTGGTGGGAATGTAAACTGGTTCAACCACTCTAGAAAGCAGTATGGAGGTTCCTCAAAAGACTGAACACAGAGTGCCCCGCCCCCCCCGCCCCGCCTCCTCTGACCCAGCAATCCCACTCCATTGGCCATTTACCCAAATGATCACAAAACAGGCTACATTAAAGCTACCAGCACAACTATGCTCATTACCACATTATTTACCATAGCTAAGATATGGAACCAACCCAGATGCCCCTCAGTAGATGAATGGATCAAGAAAGTGTAGTATATACACACAATGGAATTCTGTGCTTCCATCAGAAAGAATGACATCACCCCATTCATAAGGAAATGGGAAGACTTGGGGGAAAAAAACATATTAAGTAAGCCAGACCCAAAGAAACACAGGCTCCGTGGTTTCCCTCATTTGTAATAGTTAGTATATATCTAGGATAGCCCTAACAGAGGATCACAATAGCTCAATAACTATGTACACATGACCAAGGGTCTTGCAGTATAGAGATTCTCCTAACTACACCTCCTTCAGTAGCTGAGACCACAGGGGGGCACAATGACACAAGCTAGTCAGTTGAGATGGAGGTTTCATTAGGTATTTTTTAGGGGGGCCTGGCTTTGAACCATGATTCTCCTGATCTTCACCTCCCAAGTAGTTGGGATTACAAGTGTGCACACCAAGCCTAGCTTTCACTGCTGAGTTTTGATAAATGCATATACCTGTGCAACCCAAACAAATAAATGCATGTAACTGTGCAGCCCAGAACACAGAACATTATAACTAGAAGTGAGGGTGTGTAGAGCCACGGTGAGAAAGCACTTAGCCAAAAAGCTAAGCGAGAGCACAAGACCCTGAGTTCAAGCCCTACTACCAGCACGTGCACACACACGCGCGCGCGCGCGCACGCGCACGCACACACACACACACACACACACACACACACACACACACACACACACACACACACACACACACACACACACACACACACACACACACACACACACACACACAAAATCCAAAAGCATCACAACCACCCCAGGAAGTTTCCTCTTGCTCCTTCCTAGTCAACTCATTCCTGTATCCCCAGAGATCACTGCTCTTCTCATCTTGTTCCCATCAAATTTTTCATATTTTCATATACCTAACTTTTTAGTTTCTTTCATCTAACATGTTTTTGATATTAACCACTATTTCAGTAGCCAATTCCTTTTTTACTGCTGAGTAATATTTCATTTATCAATATAATAGAATTTATTCATTTTGCCCATTCATGGAGGTTTCAGTTTTCTGCTCCTAAATCTCCTATGAACATTCTTATCCAGGTCTTCTTCTACACCTCCGTGTTCATTTTTCTATGTTAAATGCCCTAGAGTAAAATTTCTGAAGAGGGGACACCTTTTTTAAAAAAATTATTATAGTGGGTGCCGGTGGCTCACGCCTGTAATCCTAGATACTCAGGAGGCTGAGATCTGAGGATCAAGGTTCAAAGCCAGCCTGGGCAGGAAAGTTCGTGAGACTCTTATCTCCAATAAACCACTAGAAAACCGGAAGTGGTGCTGTGGCTCAAGTAGTAGAGCGCTCACCTTGAGCTGAAGAGCACAAGGACAGGGCCCAAGCCCAGAGTTCAAGCCCCATGACAGACAAAAAAAAAAAAAAAAATTAAACATACACAGGAGACTAGCATAAAGAAAGTAATCCTAACTACTCAGGAAGCTAAGATCTGAGCAGAAAGCTGGAAGCAGAGGTGTGGCTCAAGTGGCAGAGCACCAGCCTTGAGCAAAAAAGCAAGTAGGAGACAAGAGTTCAAGCCCCAGTACCCACTCACACCCACCTACATCCACCCACTAAAGCCAGGCCTGATGACACAGGCTGTAATCCCAAGAGTTGAGAGGTGGAGGTAGGTGGACTTCCAATGCTAGGCTATGCAAGGAGACCCTACATGTGTGTGTTTGGGCGGGGGGGGGGGGGGGGGGGGGGGGGCGGGGGAGAGATTCCCACTAACCTAGCTGCAACTATACTAATTCAATGTATTCCTCCATTATTGTGAAGGTTGGCCACTATTATCATTTTACCTTGTAATACTCAATATGCTCTCAAGAAATACTCATCACTGATTTACTTATGGATTAAGAAAGTAAGGTAGCAGTGAGTAAAACAAAGTTTTCTTTCCTTCACATTTTGTTGTGATGCAGCTCTACACCCTTTTTATATCCAGAAAGTCACTGGGGTAAAATGAAAAAGAATGTTAGCTGAATGCCCATAGCTCATGTCT
This sequence comes from Dipodomys merriami, assembly GCF_024711535.1. NCBI lineage: Eukaryota > Metazoa > Chordata > Mammalia > Rodentia > Heteromyidae > Dipodomys > Dipodomys merriami. Next base: position 861,976 of record NW_027202383.1, read on the forward strand.
GTAATCCAAGTTACCCCAGAGGCTAAAATTCACAGGACCAAGTTCAAAATGAGCCCAGATAGAAGTCTCCAAAGTAACAAGCAAAAGGCACAGCCGGTAGCATGACACAAGAAGCAGCATACTGGGCAAGCCAGCCAGCCAAATGAGCTCAAGGCTCAGGAAAAGAACCCTTCTCCAGAGATATTTTGTTATGACTTTGCTAAATATAAAAATCCATCAAGATTTCCCAAATGTCATGTACTTTGACTTAACTAGTCTCATATTATGGGAAAACTTTTGTTCTAAATAGAAAGGGATAACACCTCAAAAAACAACAGGAAAAAGTCTGTGCTCATCCACTGCTGTTGACAGTATAAACACATGTCATCTTTTTGAGGCTTTTTGGGGGGGAGGGCAGGGGGTAGAGTGGGACACAAACTTTGATTTCACTTCTAAGAACTTAGTAAGCTGGGAGACAGTGAAGGGGTGACACTGTCCAAAAAGAAATGTACTCATTACCTGACTTATGTAACTGTAACTCCTCTGAACATCACATTTATAATAACAATGAAAAGATAGTTAAGAAGGTAGTAAAGTTCACTGTGGTCCTGTTAAAAAAACAAAAACAAAAATGCACTTATTAAGAACATCCTGACATAAAGCATACAACAGATGTCTTTCTCAATACTGTTTATAATAGGGAAAATTGCTTCAAACTTCTATATTCAATAAACACTCAGCACAGTGTTAAAAGCCTGGAGTCCATATACCAAGATATTAGTGGCAGTTAGGAAGGAGGGAGAAATATCTGCAGCTCGGTTTTCACTTCATCTTACTAATATAGTTTGGTCAGTCTCAATTTCTGCCTAAGCCAGCCTGAACCTCAATCCTCCTATTTATGCTTCCTATGTTGCTGGAATGACAGGTACATGCCACTATGCCTACTTGGTTGGGATGGGGTCTCAAGAGCGTTTTGGCTAGGCTGACCCCAAGCAAATCACAGGGCTTTAGAAGCAATTATGAAAATACAGAGCCCTCAAAGTAAATTTCAGTAAGATGAGCTAGAGTTAGCTAGCAGGCACATAATGGTGACAAGGGTAAAAAATGTCTAGTCTAAACAAAGAAGGCAGGCAAGATGCCAACATAACCCAACAGACAAGGTACCATGTAATTCGGTACAAGCTAACAGTCTCATTTTACAACAAGGCTTCTCAATTTTGGTTTTAGCAGCTGGGTAATGTTGGGGGCAAGTGGCCAGTGGTAGTGTATTAGATGATGCAAAGTAGCATTCAGGCCTCTGACCAGAAGCTATAATAACAATACACACCCAGCATTCCTCCTACTTCCAAGCCTTGACAACCAGATGTTGTCAAAAATTCCCAGGGGGGGGCTGGGAAGGTGGCTCAGTGGCAGAGCGCTTGCCTTGCATGCATAAGGCCCTGGTTCGATTCCCCAGCACCACATAAGCAAAAAGAAAATAAAGCCGGAAGTGGCGCTATGGCTCAAGTGGTAGAGCGCTAGCCTTGAGCTGAAGAGCTCAGGACAGTGCCCAGGCCAAGTTCAGGCCCCATGACCGGATCCAAAAAAAAAAAAAAAAAAAAAAAAAATCCCCCGGGGAGGCAAAGTGGGTAGAATCATCTAGTTGAGAAATACTGATATAACTTCACACTTTTTTTTTTCCTTTCTTCCTTCCACTCCCCCTTCCTCCCTGAATCCAGATACTTGGGTATGCTAGGCAAGTGTACTACTGAGTATCAACTCCCAACCCTCCATTTCACTCTTAAAAAGAAAAATAGAAACAAACAAACAAAAAATTCCTTGGTTTCTAAGAGCACAAATACTCCAAAAGAGAGTCATAATCTGGTCTTAAGTCAGCAACCATGTATTTCATGGTTTCACTCATCATTTCATTCATTTAACTTGGGTTTCATTCATTTCATCACATCACATAACTTGAGCTCAAATACAGTTTGTGATCTTAATCAAGTCATTTACTTCCTTCGTATCAGTTTCCTCAACTTTAAAATAGAAACAATAACTCAAAATTCAGAGCCCAAGCCTGGTGCCAGTGGCTCACGCCTGTAATCCTAGCTACTTAGGAGGCTGAGATCTGAGGATTGCGGTTCAAAGCCAGCCCAGTCCGTGAGACTCTTATCTCCAATAAACCACTAGAAAAAAAAGATGGAAGTGGTACTGTAGCTCAAGCGGTAGAGAACTTGCCCTGAGCTGAAGAGCGAAGGGACAGCGCCCACGCCCAGAGTTCAAGTCCCGCAACCGACAAAAAATAAATAAATAATTCAGAGCTCATACTTTTCCATTATGCCAATAAAATCACAGTAAGATTTAATTGACTATCAAGGGGCTGGAAAGTTGGCTCAGTGGTAGAGTGCTTGCCTGGCATGCATGAGGCCCTGGGTTCGATTCCTCAGCACCACATAAGCAGAAAAAAAAATGCTGGAAGTGGCGCTATGGTTCAAGTGGTAGAGTGCTAGCCTTGAGCTGAAGAGCTGAGGGACACTGACCAGGCCCAGAGTTCAGGCTCCACGACCAACCAAAAAAAAAAAAGAAAACCACAAATTGACTATCATCTCGACTCAATCTCAGAATGCTTAGATTTAAACATATTACTAAAACATTACACAGCTTTTGCAATTTACAACTATAGAAACTTTCAGAGATTCACTAAGTACTATATTAAGGGATTCATTTCCCCCACTTTTGACATTCAGTATGTAAGCCCAGGCTGGCTTCAAACTGTAGTTTCTCCTGCTTCAGCCTCCCAAATGCTATGCTTACAAGTCTGTGTCACCATGACAGCTTAAGTGACCACTACTTTTCTGTGTGTTTTGAAAACAAACTCTCGGTCCTTCTGCCTTAGTCTCAATTGCTGACCTTGGCACTTGGCTCTGAATGATCCTTATTTTTACAAAATTGTAATACAGACTTTAATTGTGAAACTCTTTATGCACTACAGTTGAAGCAGCTGAAATCTGTCTACCAAAATTAGTCTACAAGATGATAAAACAATGTTGACCGAGATTAGTTATTTTGTACATAGCCCATAAGTTCTTACTTCAAGGTCATAGACTTTGTAAATGACTGATTGTGTTCCCAAGTCCCAAAGGGCCTTTACTTCACAAATTCAAGTTGTTTATGATTCCCAAGTATTTGACACACGTCCTTTATCTGTTCTTCCCAACACTCAGTAAAGTCACCAATGAAGGAAGGAGTGATAAAACATGTAACATTTCATGTGTCTTTTGCTAATAGATGCTTCGATCTGTAGAGTAGCCCCTAAGTACAACAATTGAAGAGTCCTCTGGTTGTATAAATGACACTGAGAAACAGACAACCTAGTAAAACCTGTAACTTCTCTCAGATTTCAGGTAAGAGTTTGGCTTTAGCCATTTTGGTGTTAATTCCCTCTGCCTTTTTTTTTTTTTTTTTTTTTGTCTCTAATGGGGCTTGAACTCAGGGCCTGGGCACTGACCCTGAGCTTTTCCCACTCAAGGATAGTAGTCTACCACTTTGAGCCACAGTGCCATTTTTTTTGTTGCTTTGTTTCATTTTTCTGGCAATTTTCTGGTGGTTAATTGAAGATTAAGAGTCTTACAGACTTTCTGCCCTGGCTAAACTTGAAAGACTATCCTCAGATGTCAGCCTCCTGAGTAGCTAGGATTACAAGTATGAGCCACCTGTCCTGGGGTCTGAACTCAGGCCCTAGGAGCTGTCCTTGAGCTTCTTTTACCCAAAACTAGCACTCTACGGCTTGAACTCCACTTCCAGCTTTTTGCTGGTTAACTGGCTTCAAATAGTGATTCTCAGATTTTAGCCTCTGGAGCAGTTAGGATTATAAGTATGAGCTAACAGATATCCAACTTTCAGCATTTTAGTATTTTTTTTGTTTGATTCCACAGTTACTCAACAACAATTCTCGAACTCACCATCTTGTACATTTTTAATAAATGGACAAAATAATCCTAATTCCAAAATATCCCATAAAAGAGAAAGAAGGAAAATGAGAATGAGACTATTTTATATTTTAAAAAATTTGGCTGACTAGTCTAGTATTCTATAACCAAATCGGTCTTACCTACTTCTTCCATACCAAATTCTTCTTCCTATCTTCCAAAGAAGAAAAGAAGAAAATCCCATTTTAGTGTGTATTTTGAGAAACTTGCATTTTTTTTCTTTTTCAAGATTAATTCCTATCTGACAAAGGGACAGGGCATTTAGAGCTTCAAATGTAGCTCAAAGCACTTACCTAGTATGAGCAAGACCTACGTTCTATCCCAGCAGCACAAAAATTAATTAAAATCTGCCAATCAGATTCTTGTTTACTAGTCTACCGCTTTCTTATCTGTAGTTCAGATTACAGATGTAGCTCTGTCTATACCATTCAAAGCATCCTGATCAACTGTCTACACCTACCAAGCAAATGAGGAAAACCGCCCTCCTCTATCAACGATGGTGATTCTCCCTTTCCTCTCCAACCTTTTCTCTGCCTTCACTCTACGGACTCTGCTCCAGTCACACTGACAGGCTGTTGTGAACAAATCCTGACCTGAATACCTAAAGTACTGAGGGACCCCTCCTAACCTTTCTCTCAAGGCTCACCGCAAAGCCAGGATTTCTATGAAGTCTTCCCCGGGCTGTTTCATTCAAACTACATAGTAGTTGGTTCATAACCATCTTATGGGAATTATCTTGCATAATTTATGACTGCATACTTCACAAATGCACTATATATTATAAATTACTGGACAGCAAAAGCAATGGTTCTCCGCTTTGTTCTACACTGCTTAGCAGAGTGACTGACCAAAGCCCAAGCTCACAAATGTCATTGCCAACCTGAAGATGTACTTTCCCAAGATAGTTTTTATAGGCTGACCATCAAGCCAAAACAAGTCTCATAAGCCACTGCACCAATAAAAATTTAATTTATGCATTAGTGTCTCAAAACCTCTTCTTGGAATTAAAATAAAAAAGGCTGTCCTAATTTCAGGGGTTCTTGCTTATTAAAATTGGTTCATCTATCCTAGTATGCCTGGAGTCTCTCTCAAACCACGTACCAATGAAGCAAAACTCTCCACCACTTGTCATTATAAAAATGTGTAAGAGGGCTGGGAAGGTGGCTCAGTGGTAGAGCGCTTGCCTTGTATGCATGAGGCCCTGGGTTCCATTCAGCAGCACCACATAAGCAAAAAGAAAAAAGCCGGAAGTGGTGCTGTGGCTCAAGTGGTAGAGTGCTAGCCTTGAGCTGAAGAGCTGAGGGACAGCGCCCAGGCTGAGTTCAGGCCCCACGACTGGACCAAAAACAAAAAACAAACAAACAAAAAAATGTGTAAGAGCTGGCTAGGAAGGTGGCTCAGTGGAAGAGTGCTTGCCTTGCATGCATGAGGCCCTAGGTTCGATTCCTCAGTACCACGTAAGCAGAAAAAAACAGAAGTGGAGATATGGATCAAGTGGTAGAGCGCTAACCTCGAGCTGAAGAGCTGAGGGACAGCGCCCAGGCCCAGAGTGCAGGCCCCACAACCAACAAAAAAAAAAAAAAAAAAAGAAAGAAAGAAAAAAGAAAAATGTGTAAGAGCCACAAAATAAAATAAAATGAACATTCCCTTCACCGAATTAACTTGAACTGTTCAGGGTACCTAACAAACCACAAACAACAAAAACAGTTGCAATATGCTGAATCCTCAAAAAGTAGTACACATTTAGAAAACATTTTCAGCATATAGAATTCTTACACATCTTCCCTTGACAACAGACAACGCTGTCAATAACCATTAGATGTTACTGATGTCTAGAATCATTTTCAATTGACAGATCTATTGAATGAATACAAGCAATTCAAATAAAAGTGTTCTTAAGTGTCTTCTCTGTGCCAAGCAGGGACTGGAAGCTAAGAATATAAGAGAGTCCCTCCCTCATAAAGCAACAGTAGTCTCAATGAAGTTTTTTCTCCATCCACTTCACTACACAGTATCTGCTTTGCTTTTTTGCTCTTTGACCGGGTGTAGTTTTTCTGTTAGCTGTGATTTTCAGATCTCCTGTATTTATACAAGAAAAATTGTACAATTTTTTAAAAGTTTTTTCCAAGAGGATAAAAACATTCCTGGTTCTACCAAAGAAGTTAGGAGGAAATTTTCTATTTTTTTGAAAAAGATCACCGGTTTATTTTAGCGTGTTTTTTTAAAGCACATCTAAAATACAACGTGGATTAAAATATGTCAAAATCATATACGCCTTTGGAAAGTGGTGTGCAAAGCAAGAGAAACTTGTATGTAAGTATTCATCCACACATCTCTTCCAGTATTGAAACATTTAATAAATCTCCACAATATCATGAACTCTGCAAAAAATTTTAACTTAATTTTATTGACCAAAAGGTCTTTGCAATGACAAAGCTAAAAACATTCTAAGAACGGGAATCACAGCAGCCGCCTACTCCACCCAACAGCCAGTCACCCTGGCTCAAAGTGGACAGCTCAAAACCTGGAAAGATTATCTTTTGCCTACTCCACACCAGAAAGGAACTCAATTCAGCACAATTCATTTGGGTCTAAATGTAGCAATGTAATAGCAAGAGAATGTTATTCAATCCTGAAAATGACCAGGACATTCTGTTCTTCAGACTGGGCTGTGTCCTTTTCACATTCACAACTCCCCTCTTCTCCGTCCTCCCCCTTCCTTCCGTTCTTAACAGAGAAAAAGAAAGCTAAACAGATACTGCTACTGTTGAGATTTTCCATTACCAGGTTTGGGAGGAAACCTCCAGCAGAAGTTCTTATCAAAAAAGTCCCCAGTTAAGAGCGATGGGTGACAATGTTGTCAGACAGCTTGTATTCTTATACTGTTCTGTTGAATGGGAATTTCTTTGTACAACTACTTAAAGCTAGTAAAAAAAAAAAAAAAAAAAAAAAGTCCCCAAGCAAGGCATGGTGGCTCACGCCTGTATTCATAGCTACTTGGACGGCTGAGATCTTAGGATCCCAGGCCTAAGGCCAGGCCACGTATGCCCAGGAGACTATTCTAAGCAGAAAATACACACAAAACAAACAAACAACTGGAAGTGGAGATGTGGCTCAAACGGTGCCATCCTGGAGCAAGACAGGCAAGCAAGAGCACGAGTGAAGCCCTGGCTTCAAGCCCCAACACTAATTTAAAAACAAAAAAGGAAAGAAGGACCCTCCTCGCTTCTCTCCTCTGCGGCAAAGCCGTAAATTCGTTATCGATTAGATACGTTTACAGGAATAACAGCTCTGGGACCCCCAGTCTCCCACCCCAGGTGGTGAATTTCAATCTCGTGTCAACCTACTTACAAGCTTCAAAGTTTTAACAACCCAGTCAGGAGACTACTGCTGCCTACACTGGAAGGCTGGCGGGCAGGGCTCCCTTTGGCAAACCCGCCCCGGAACTGTCCAGGAAAGGGCGTCACACAAAAGGGACCCCGGCTCCGGCCGGCCGGGGGCCGGCGCGGGACTCACCAGGACGGTGGTGCAGATGGACCTCAGCTCCGACTCCACTTTCTCCCGATAGTCCTTGATCAGCTGCAACTTCTTGTCGGAGGTGTCGGTCTTCTGCTCGATGCTCGAGATGACCCTCCAGGCGGACCGGCGGCCCCCGACCACGTTCTTGTAGGCCACCGAGAGCAGGTTGCGCTCCTCGTTGGACAGCTCGGCGCCCTGCTCGGTCACGGCTTTCATGCAGGTGGCCATGTCGTCGTAGCGCTCGGCCTGCTCGGCCAGCTTGGCCTTCTGGATGAGCTCGGTCTTCTCCATGGCGCGGGGGACCGCGGGCGGGCGAGGGCGAGCGGCGACCCGGATCGGAGGAGTCCGCCTCGAGAGCTGCGCGGGGCGGGGCGGGGCGGGGCGGCGCCGGCGAGGACAAAAAGGAGGAGGGGAGCGCGTCAGACAATGCGGCCCGCCGCCCGCTTTGTCTCCCCGCACACGCGGCCCGCTCCCGTCCCCCCTCCCACCCCGGCCCCGTCCCCGCCCGTCCGCGCCAGGCGCCCGGGAGAGGCGCAGGGCCGCAGCCCGGGAGGCGGAAGCCGGGACCCGGGCCGCGAACGCGCCGCGGCCGTCACACCCCCGCCACCACCCCCCCGCCCCGCTCGGCCGGGCCAAGATGGAAGCGGCCGCGGGGCTCCGCACCTTCCCGCCGGGAGCCGGCCCCGGGAGGCGCGCCGGACCGGTGGCCGGCCACCCCGGAGGGTCGCGCCCCCCGCCCCCGCCCCTGCCCGCCGGGCCCTCGCGCCGGCCGGACGACACCTGCGGGCCGCCGCGGGTACTCACCTTCCAGTCACCGCGGCCGCGACGCGAGTCCCACCACTTTGATCTGCTTTTGGCTTTAGCTGAGGACCCTCCCGTAGCAGCCTACCCCGGAGCCGAGCGGCGGACCGCTGCCCAATGGTGCGCGGCGTTGCCGTCAAGAGTCCCGCCTCCTGCCCCCCTCTAGCCAATCAGGACCGAGCGCGCGGAAGGGGGCGCCAGGGGCGGGGCGGGAGGGGAAAGCGGAGGCTAGGAGGGTGGGTCGGCTTGGGCAAGTTCGGTTGACCGTCAGGCTGCGGCTTCGGCCACGGGGTTTCCTCCAATTAGATCCAGGGTAAATGGACGTCACTGTTGCCATGGAGATGCTGTTACCAACTCCCCTCATCCTCCCCGCCGCCCGGGCACTTGTGGGTGCGGCACGAGACCGGGAGGCGCGCGCGACCTCCGAGGCGCGGCGGGGTGTCCCGCGGCCGCCGAGGCTCGTGGGCGGCGGGCCGCGGCCCCGGGCGGACCGGCCGAGGCTGGACTCGGGAGGGTGACTCGACGGGCCCCCCGCGATGCACCGGCGCCGTTCTCCCCACCCCCCTGCCCCTGCCTGCTGGTGACAACGGTTTGCAGCCCGCCCGCGACGCTGCACCGGGCCGGCAGCGACGTCGCCCGGGGGCTGCGGGCTCGGAACGGCCCCACCCCGGCTGCAGGGGGGGATTCGGCGCCCGGGGAGAGGGCTGTGACGTCAGCTCCCCCACAGGGACCCCAAACCAGAAATGTCCTTGTGGAGAGGTAGAACCCACTAGATCCGGCCAGGTCTGTGCCTCTGTCCTTTAAAATGGAAGATGCCTTCAAGCATGATCTGGCCAAAAACAAGGTATGATTTACCACCTACCCCAACCCGCTCCCCCCCCCCCGAGTTACAGGAGACTCGAACCCAGGGCCTCGTGCACCACCACTGAGCTGCAACCCCAGCCCCCAAAACACACCTTATATTTCGATCCTACCGTTGTGGGTTATGCATCTAAAATAGATTTCTTCTGGGCGCTGGGGGCTCACACCTGTCATCCTAGCTACTCAGGAGGCTGAGATCTGAGGATCACGGTTCCAAGCCAGCCCGGGCAGGAAAGTCGGTGAGACTCCTATCTCCAATAAACCACTCCGAAAAAGCGGGAAGTGGCTCTGTGGCTCAAGTGGTAGAGCACTAACCTTAAGCACCAAAGGTCAAGCCCTGAATTCAAGCCCCAAGACTGGCAAAAAAAAAAAAATTTTTTTCACATCATAATAAATGTATACTCTTTTTTTTAAAAATCCTAGTTTTATGTTTATCAGGACACTTGTAATACAAAACTTCTGCCCCTAGATGTTTAGATTTTGTCTTCATAATGAACACCCTTGCCCCAGATGTCTGTAGTCTGGTCATCTCTAGGATTTTTCTTTTTTTAAGCCATTCCCTTCTCCTTGGCTCTACTTCAGTTCTCCCCCACCCCCAGCTAAGACACAATTAAGGTGTCTGTCCTGCCAGTGTGATGAAAATTGTCACCTGGGCTCAGGCTGCTGATTCCCATTCCAGCTCATCCAGAGGATCACAGAAAGGCAATGAATGAATGCCACAGGCAAGAATGAATTCAGAGTCTCAGTGGAGACTAACGGACCTGGACAGTCTCTAGAATGGAAGATCTGAGAGTGAAGAGAGATGGGAGGGGAAGGTACAGACTTTCCAGAAATTCAGGCTCCCTCCCAGCTTCCCCTCCCTGTCCAACTTGTAAAGGTTGCTTTGTGCTTTGACAGACAGGAGAGGCCTGCTAGGAAAGGGCCTGTGTCTTAATGCAGAAATGCCTTACTATGTTCCAGTGTCCTAATGGAGGGCCTGCTGTTATTTCTGGAATCCCTGGGGCTGAGCTACAGACACACCAGCGTTTATAGTCCTGTGGGCTGGGGTGGAGCTGGACAAGAGAAATCCCAATGGAAAGAATTTGCATGGTGAAGGTCAGATAAAATGCTTTCTCCAAGACCAGTAAATTTCAAGCTTCCTCAAATTGAAGATAGCAACCAGGCCTGGGCCGGCACACAGTGGACCTAGGTAGAGGAGATGGAGACCCTTGAGGAGGAGTTGAAGGCAATCAAAACTCGATGGGGAAAGAAGAGCTACCCAGAAGGAGCACACATTCTAAATTCTTGGTCAAAAAAAAAAAAAAAAAAAGGTCTAGGCTGCTGCAGGCACCTCCCCAGGTGACCCTGAGCAAATGTTTGCTGCTCTCTGTATCCCTGCCAAACTTGCTTTCATCCAAGTTATGATCATCTGGAATCCTGTGTGAAACTGCTTCAAAACAATGATTCACTCTGAACCTGCATTCTATGACGCACAGATCTAAAGGCCTCTGTGCCTACAAGAAGTCAAGTTGGAAGAAAATAGGGCTCTGGACAATTGAAGTCCCTGGACACAGAAAATCTAACATTTATTGAGTAATTACATGTGTCAAGGGCTACTTTAAGTCTTTTGCGAGGATTAACTCAATCTGCCTAATGTCACTATAAAGTAGCCATTGTTCTGATCACCATTTCCGTTTAACAGATAAGAAAACTGTGACACCGGATGGTCAAGTATCAGGTTCAGGGTCACAGAGCAACTGATCAGCGCCTGGCTCTGGATCCAAGCAGGCTGGGTGCCAAAGCCTGTCTTTGAACTCCCTACTGTAGCTGCCTCAGGGAGTCCAGATTACCCATAGATGTAGGGATTCTGGGAAGGATCAGGCTAGGTTCTATTCCTCTTGGTGTACATCCTAATAAACAGAATGTGTTGAGCATCAAATCAATATGATGGGAATGATGGTAAAAGAGAAAAGGAAAGAAAGGAAGGAAGGAAGAAAAGAGAGAGAGAGAAAGAAAGAAAAAAGAAAGAAAGAAAGAGAAAAAGGAAGAAAGGAAAAAGGAAGGAAGGAAGGAAGGAAGGAGGAAGGGAGGGAGGAAGGAAGGAGAGGAAAGAAAGGAAGGGAGGGAGGGAAAGAAAGAGTACTGAAACCACAGCTGGTGGCTCACACCTCTAATCCCATCTAATCAAGAGGCTGAGATCTGAGCATCACTATTCAAATACCTGGACTGGCATTCCTGTACTGGCACTGAGGCCTTTAGATCTGTGCAGCAGCATAGAATGCAAGTTCCATGACACTCTGATCATCATTTAACCACCAAAAAGCCAGAAGTGGAGCTGTGGCTCAAGTGGTAGAATGCCAGCCTTGAGCAAAAAAAAAGAACAAAAAAAACTAAAGTCCTAAATTCAAGCCCCAGGAATAGTACCAAAATTTACAAAAGAAAGTACTGAGAGGGGCTGGGAAGGTGGCTCAGTGGTAGAGCACTTGCCTTGCATGCATGAGGCCCTGGTTTCAATTCCTCAGCACCACATAAGCAGAAATAGCCAGAAGTGGCACCGTGGCTCACATGGTAGAGCACCTGCCTTAAGGTGAAGAGCTGAGGGACAGTGCCCAGGCCCAGAGTTCAAGCCCCACAACCAGAAAAAAGAAAGAAAGAAAGAAAGAAAGAAAGAAAGAAAGAAAGAAAGAAAGAAAGAAAGAGAAAGAAAGAAAAGAAGGAAGGAAGGAAGGAAGGAAGTACTGAGAAGTTATTGCCGTTTTTATTTGAACTTTTTTTTTTAGTTACCTGTAAGACCAATCTGATGGAGCAAGAGGGAGCAGAGTTAACTTGGAGCCAACCTGGCTGATGTTTGTAATTTGTCCTTGAACACCTTGATTCTATCTAAGCTTCAGTTCCCTTTACCTACAACCTATAAATATAATCCCCACCTCAAAGGGTTGTTCTGGAGAGTAAATGAGCTACCACAGAAGAAAATGCTGGGCAGATAGCAAGTGTAAATGGTGGTAAATAACTATAATAGAGTTTTTACTCCTTCTGCCCTGCTTGTTGCTGGGGGAGATGCTTGTCCAACTTTATAAAATGTTAGTGAAAGCTCATCTCTTGGATCCTTGTGGAAATTAGTGTCGTTGATGACCGGCAGAGTGGCTATGTTCAGGGTATTTTTCAGAATGCGTGGGTCCTGGATGAATTTACTCTCACAAATGTTGCAGTCATTTATTTGCTCAGAGCAATGATGGATCATAAGGAAGGAACTTCTTCCTTCTATGATAGGATAGCTATTTCCCAATAAACTTTTTTTTTTTTTCCTGGAGCCTGGGTGCTGACCCTGAGCTGCTTTTGCTCAAAGCTAGCACTCTACTCCTTGAAGTAGAATGCTAACTCTACTTCCAGCTTTTTTGGCAGTTATTTAGGGATAAGAGTCTCAAGGACTTTCCTGCCTAGGATGGCTCTGAACTGTAAGTCTCTGATGTCAGCCCTCTTATTACATGCATGAGCCCCCAGAGCACAGCAATGACCAACATTTTGGAGTGAGGCTTTTCACCCATATTTCCCATATAATTATTCCCAGCATTTTTATGCCAAGGGTGGAGTTGAACTCACTTCCCTCCACACCTGGAGATGGTCAGTGAGATCACTGAGAATTAGGGAGAGCTAAAGAAATAAAAAAAAAAAAACCTGATCAAGTAAGCCTTTTTATAGTTACTGCTCTTGAATTTAGGGGCTTGGAGTTCTCTTAAGAGTACACTTTTTCACTTTACCACTTAAACTATACCTCTACGTCCTGCTTTTTGGTGGTTAGTTGTAGCTAAGAGGCTCTCAGATTTGTCTGCCCAGGCTGGCTCAGAATCATAATGCTTAGATCTCAGCCTCCTGAGTAACCAATGCCAATGGCTGGCCAGCTAAGCCTTCTTTTTTTTTTTTTGTCGGTCATGGGGCTTGAACTCTGGGCCTGGGCGCTGTCCCTCAGCTCTTCAGCTCAAGGCTAGTGCTCTACCACTTGAGCTACAGCGCCACTTCTGGTTTTCTGGTGGTTTATTGGAGATAGGAGTCTCACGGTCTCTCCTGCCCGGGCTGGCTTTGAACCGCGATCCTCAGATCTCAGCCTCCTGAGTAGCTAGGATTACAGGCGTGAGCCACCAGCGCCCGGCTGGGCTAAGCCTTCTTATGCCTTCTCAGCTTTGCTTAGTGTGATGGTTAACTTTATGTGTCATCTTCACTGGGTCACAATTCCCTTGTTTGGTTAGACAGTCTTTAAGTGTTTCTGTGAAGGTGTTTTGAATGATATTTCTATCAGTGGACTTAAGCAGTCTTAAGCTCTCCCTAATGTGAAGGTCTAAATATTCAGTATAAGAAGACCAGTCTTGGGCTGGGTGGCTTAGTGGTAGAGTGCTTGCCTAGCATGCAATGAAGCCTTGGGTTCAATTCCTCAATATCACATACACAGAAAAAAGTGGGAAGTGGGGCTGTGGCTCAAGTGGTAGAGTGCTAGCCTTGAGTTCAAGCCCCAGGACTGGCAAAGGGGGGGGGGCGTGGGGAGATCAGTTTCCTCTGAGCAAGAGGGAATTCTCTGCCATGGGGGCTCTTTGATTCTCTAGCAGGAGACCTTTGGACTTGAACTCTCCACCTCCAATTTAGCTCTCTGGGGTCTCAAGCTTGTTGATCTACCCAATGTGAACTGATAAATATCTCTGTCTCTCCCCTCCCTCCACTTCCCTCTCCCACTCTCTTCCTCTTTCCTTCCTTCCCTCCTACTCTCTCTCTCTCTCTCTCTCTCTCTCTCTCTCTCTCTCTCTCTCTCTCTCTCTCTCTCTCTCTCTCTCTCTGATTTATATTTCCATTGGTTCCATTTCTCTGAAAAACCCAATCACTGTTTTTTTTTTTTTACAATGGAAAAACAACATGGATATCTTCATATAGCTTTAAATGTGCATCTGCAATGATCTGTCTCCCCTCTCTCTCTCTCTCTTTCACCAGAACACATGCTGCTTGAGCGCAAGGGCTTTCTCCTTGGATATCATTTTGTTTGTTCCCTTTCAATGGCTCAGTCAAGTTAGGCAGCAGAACCCCGCGGTCAGGCTGGTTCAATAGATGCTCAGAGAGGTTAAATTACCTACCTAAGCTTTAGAGTGAAGGTTCCAAAACAGGTGTGTCTGAGTTCACTCTTCTAACGACAACAACCAGGACTCTGTGTGCTTGCGGTGGAGGATAGGTGTACCACTGTTTGCGAGCCTGTGAACAATGTTTAGTTGTTTGAAGGTGGTGGGTGGCTAAGTATATATCTGCCGGTGAGTCAGCCACTGATTTTACTTTCATATGAAAGTTCTGTTTTCTTGCTCTGCACAGAATCGGGGGGGGGGGGTCTGTTCCTTTTGATTGTTTACAAGTTTCCCTTCCCCAAGCCTTCCCCTATCTGAGCCAAGTCTCCTCTCATCTCTCGGTCCCCAGTGACATCTCTGGGTCTCCAGTGACATCTCTGGCTCACGGAAGGTGTTGGGTAAAGGTTGTTCTGAGAGAAGCATGTGGAGTTAGGACGTGGGTGGTTGGCATGGGGTGCTTCCTCTGGGCCCAGCCACATACAAAGGCACCAGGATACTTTCGCATTGCAGTGCACACAGCTGAGCTGTACATTCTGTAGATACTTCACATCGAATGGGATTGCCTCTGAGATGCACACTGAGGACCTCAAAGCTAGCAGAGAAGGTGCCAGAATCCCCTGGAAGCATTGCAAAGGTCACACACTGATGCTCAAGCATGATATAGACTTAAGGACCGCTGCCCAATCCCCTGTTAATTCAGTCCACAAGATACTGAAGGGTCTACCGTGAGCCACACTCTGTCCTAGGGTATGACATTTCTAGAATGGAGAGTATGCAGTCCTACGAGGAGTCTGGCAGAGAGCAAGGGGGTGGGACACCTGACCTAGGGGCAGGGAAGGCCCCCTCCTGGGTCTGTGATGCTGTCATGAGCAAAACCACCCGAGGAGGTGCCCTGAAATCCATGCCATCTTGGCAGATAATTTGAATAGAGGAAGAGCGGGAGCTGTGGGGTCATTTCAGCCCAGAGCTGACCTGGGATGCAGACACTCCAAGGGCCTGTGCAAGGCAATCAGTTGTCAGAGAACAATAGAGATAATCTACAAAGAGCTAAAAAATAAAAAATAAATAAAACTTAAGTAGTTGGGGCCAACATGTGCAGGAGCACAAGGAAGGACTTTCATGGGTAACAATGAGCCTAAATCATCACAAAAACTGTATGTCATTATTTTCTCATGGGTTCCGTCTTTGTTGAAGAAGTCAGGCATATACATGCTATATTCTTTTTTAATTTTTAAGATGCTTTTTTGTCTTTTATTGCTGTAATTAAGGTATTGTACAGAGGGGTTGCTGTTTCATAAGTCAAGTAATGAGTACATTTCTTTTTGGACAATGTCACACATTCCTTTGGTTTCCTCCAGTTTTCTCCTCCTGTCCCTGACCACAAGTTGCATAGTTCATTTTCTTCATAGTGTCTACTCAGTGTATACCTGCATTTGTTCATTTTTCTTCCCTCCATTAAGTGTTGGGGGCTTTTCTGTGCTAGTTCTAGGGCTTGAATTCAGGGACTGGGCACTGTCCCAGAGTTTTTGTGGTCAAGACCAGCACTCTACCGCTTGAGCCACAGCTCCACTTCTAGCTTTTCAGTGTTTAATTGTAGATAAGAGTCTCACAGGCTTTCTTGCCCTGGCTGGTTTGAACTGCAGTCCTCAAATCTCAGCCTCCTGAGTAGCTAGGATTACAGATGTGAGCCACCAGTATCTGGCTTAAGTTTTAAATTTTAATACAGTTCAAGTCAGACAATGTATTGTCTGATTTAAGCTCATCCACTGTCAAAGCCGGGGACAGGAACTGCCTCCATTTCCTTGCCTTTTCCTGTTCTGCGATGATCAAGGTATAAAATTATCTATGGAATAAAACTTTAAATGTATTATTATTATTATTATTGACAGACTGACAGATTTGGCCTCCTGTAGGTTGGTTGGGAGATGAAAGTCCTTGATTTTCTTGATTTTCAAGTCAAGCTGAGGGTGTGGACAGACAAACGTGGCAAGCGGTGAGAAAGATAATATTTTAAAGTTTTGGTACATAAAGCCAGAAACCTCCATCCATCTCTCAAATTATGACTCATTCGCAGACAATTCAGGATAGCTGAATGGATTCGTGAATACAAAATAGCTAAAGAACAATGCACACAGGAACTGATTGTGTGCTTCTCACAATAAGTACTATGGGAGTTGAGAGAAGGGAGATATGCGTGTGGGCTGGAGCCAGGACAGAGATTTCAGGCATCAGAAGGCCCAGAATGTAAAGGAAGGGAAGGGCCCACTCCAGGAAGATGGGAAAGCCACCAAGATGTCAAGAGTCCACCTTTCCTGCCACCCAAGTGGAGTGGCACCTGGGAAGGCAAGAAAGCCACCCAGCCCCCTCGTGTTGGAGTGGGTTTAGACGGGGTGAAAGCTGAGGTCACTCTGGATAAAGTAGGGACAGCACGGGCTACCTAGGGACAATCATCTGGCAGAAGGTGAGGAACCTGTGAAGAGGAATCCCTACTCTCCCCCTAGACATTCTTTTGCCTTCATAGCTCGGCCTCTAAGGGCAGACATAGACTAATAAGCGCGGGTCATGCTGGAGAGATTGGCAGTGGCTCTCCCTGGATCCTTCAGCAGAGGTCATCTTGTTACAAATTCATAGACCTTAGCCAGGCACCCAGAGACTCACACCAGTAATCCTAGCTACTCAGGTGGCTGAGATCTGAGGATGGTGGTTCAAAGCCAGCCCAGACAGGGAAGTCATGAGACTCTTCAATTAACCATCAAGAAGCCAGAAATGGAGCTGGGGCTCAAGTGATAGTGTCAGCCTTGAGCCAAAAAGCTAAAGGGCAGCACTTAGACCCTGAGTTCAAGCCCCAGTACTGACCTCTCCACTCACACAAGCAATATCTTCACATTACTTTGCTATCCAAATCCTTTACCATAATTCAGCTGCAGTTCAGTAAGTTAGACTCAATAGCCAGCCATGCTGGGTTCAAATTGTGACTGTGTGTGTGTGTGTGTGTGTGTGTGTGTGTGTGTGTGTGTGTGTTTGCTGGTCCTAGGGCTTGAACCCTCAGGGCCTAGGCACTATCCCTGAACTTTTGTGCTCAAGGCTAGCACTCTCCACTTTGAACTACAGCAGCATTTCTGGCCTTTTGGTGGTTAATTGGAGATAAGAGTCTCACATACATTCTTACCTGGGCTGGCTTTGAACCGCAGTCCTCAGATTTCAACCTCCTGAGTAGCTAGAACTATATGCATATGCCACCAATGCCTGGCTTGAGTTGTGACTCTTGTTTCTTGCTGCATAGGTGATCTTGGGCGGGTTCCTTCATCACTCCTTGCCCTGTTTTCCACATTTGTAAGTGGGAATAAAAATCATACGGCTACCTGCTTCCTAGGACTGTTCTGAAGATTTGGTGAGGCTGTGTTGGTGATACTCTTGCCCAATATTGCCTTGACTTCCCTCTTCCCATGCTCAGCCTTTTCTGGGCTTTGTTCCTGCTGCCTTCTCTTTCCTCATGTCTTCAAGTGGCTACCTGCTCATCTCCAGTGTCACATAGATAACTTCCTCTCTGGTTGTCTTGGTCCCTTTCCCTTCCAACTGTACAAGCTCTTCCTGTCCTGCATCCTCTGAGTAGTCATTGGCTGTCACTTCTTCTAGTCTCCTTACCCAACAACTGAAGGCCCCAGAAGGTGAAGGTTCTATGTGATTTGCTTGTACAGCCCCAGTGCTCAGGAGAGTACTTGGTGGATATACTGGGTGTGCAGAAATGGACAGCCAAATGATGAATTAACAAAGGCCAGAAGGAGGAGTCTCAGGCCAGCCCACAGTGCCCTAAGGACAGGGTGAGCTGAGCTACTGCTCAGGATGACTCTAGGCTTTGGCTGGGGTCCAGGCCACAGCTGGAAGCACCCGTGACTCTAGCTGTGAGGGGATGGAGGATCCAGGCAGCCTCTGACTACCCTCCATGCTCCAGATCGGTAAACAAAACTCCTGACTGCCCCAGAGAATCTGGCATGAGACAATCCAGTGAAGAAGCCTTCTGCAGAGGCAAAGGCTCAGGATCAGACCTCTCGGATAATGAATAAAGCCTCCGACTGATGTGGATAATTTCTGGTCTCCTTAAACAAGGGTAAGGAAAACTTGGAAGGGACACCTAACACACTTAAACAAAATATCTTAAAACTTATTCCAAGCCTGGTGCTGGTGGCTCACGCCCGTAATCCTAGCTACTCAGGAGGCTGAGGTCTGAGGATTGTGGTTCAAAGCCAAGCCCGGCAGGAAAGTCTGTGAAACTCTTGTCAACAATTAACCACCAGAAAACTGGAAGTGGAGCATTTTGCCTTGAGCTGAAGAGCTTAGGGACAGTGTCCAGGCCCAGAGTTCAAGTGCCATGACTGACAGAAAAAAAAAAAAAAAAGTAAAACACTTATTCCATGCAAAGCTGTCTCTGGAAGAAAGATATCTCCACCCTGCTCAGCTATTAATGTGCCATAAGCCACTCTCTGGCTGAGGCAGAAATTGCTACCATCAATGTCAATGAGCAAATAAATAACCACCAGCCATTCTTTCTGCTCCTGGTTCTGAGATGCAGCCACCCGATGAAGAGAGACAGCTTTTCTTTCCATCATCAAATGGCAGGCCAGTTTCTGGCACATGTTCAAATCGAATCCAGTTGTGGCAGCTGCTACAGCTGCACACATTTCCTGAAATAAAAGAGGAAAGGCAGCAACCTATCTCTTCTTGAGGCCACAGATTTAGGTTTTAATACTCAAATGAGAAAGACTGAAAAACAAAACAGGAAGTCAGTAAACACAAAGCAGGAAGTCAGTAAAGTGAGAACATAGCTTACCAGCCAAAGCAGGCAATCATGAGATGTCATAGCTGCCATACAAGCAACCATGTTAGGGGTTGGGATGAGAAGCTAAGGCAGAAATTTAGCACAGAAGTGAGGGAAACAAAGCAGGGAGTTGACAGGTTGACAACCTGTATGAAAGTGATGTCCTGGCTGGGCCAACCTGGACAAGGTAACTACCCCCAGGGTCCTCAGGCCTCCAACAAAAGCACTTTTAGTGGGCACAGGTGACTCACACCTGTAATCCTAGCTACTCAGGAAGCTGAGATCTGAGGATTCTAGTTTGAAGCCAGCCTAGGTAAGAAAGACCCTGAGATTCTTATCTCCAGATAATCACCAAAATGCTGTGGGTCACTCAGGGAAAAGTAAAGGAAGGGGTGACATTGTCCAAAAAAGAAAGAAAGAAAGAAATGGATGTGTACTCATTACCTGACTTATGAAATGGTAGCCCCTCTATATAACACCTTAATAATAATGATCACATTATTCTTTTTGTAAAAAAAAATATATATATGCTGTGCTTCAAGTAATAGTGCATCAGCCTTGAGCAAAAAGCTAAAGGATAGATAGCACTCAGGCTTTGAGTTCAAGTCTCAGTCCCAGCACACACACACACACACACACACACACACACACACACACACACACACACACACACACACGCATGCACGCACGCACGCATGCACTTTAAAATACATTGACAGAACTATTTAGACCCCTATTAAGCACCAAGTAGGTATTCAGAAATGTATGTTTCCCTCTGCTACCTGAAGACTGGAGATCTAGCTTGGTCCACATTAATTATTATATCACAACCTTGGGGGTTAGAGAGCAGTTCAGTAATAGTGAAAGAACCTGGGTTTGGTCCCCAGCACTAAAAGGAAAAAAAATCTCTAGTTGCAAGTCACAATCACTACTCTACTTGACTTCAGTATAGGGTCCTGGCTTCTATTAATGGTGAAGAAGACACATAATCCAGAGCTAAAGAACAAGCAGGCTTAGGATGGTAGTTGCTAGAACTATGGCCAAAATCACTCAGCAAATCTTGCCCAGAGAGAATCTTATTTTGGCCACTGGACAGCTAACACTGGACCATGCTGCACCATGGGTACCATACACCAGGCCTGGCGTCTCAGCCCCTACCATTGCCTTAATTATTATCTTCATTGGAATGCCAAGGCCAAGCCTTGCCACCACCCCTAAGAGGAATGTTGTACAATCTCATGCTTCTTTAGGTCTCTCCTGCTGTGATATTTGGCATGCCTAAGGCCTGTGCATGCTGGGAAAGGAGATATGTGGAATATACATCTTCTAAATAGGAAGCTGGGCTTGTCTCCAACTAAGATGAGCAAGGGGTCACTCCCCAACATAGAAGGGGCTTCAGAGACTGGATGACACCCCGTCCCCCAAGCAGCGCATCTTCTGTGGATATATTTGGGCTCTGGTATGTATGGCAAGAAAAAGAAAAAGCTTTGGAGGGCAGATAGAAGTTAGAGTCTAGGAAAAGCCTTCAACTAGATCTCTGGAAAAGGTGAGGAGAGCTTTGCTCTCCAACTTGATCTCCCCCAAGGTCCACAGAGATGACTCTCCTGTTAAAATAGAATGCCAGGGGCTGGGAAGGTGGCTCAGTGGTAGAG
Organism: Dipodomys merriami; assembly: GCF_024711535.1. Classification (NCBI taxonomy): domain Eukaryota; kingdom Metazoa; phylum Chordata; class Mammalia; order Rodentia; family Heteromyidae; genus Dipodomys; species Dipodomys merriami. The sequence goes on from NW_027202383.1 coordinate 882,650, forward strand.
CACTTGCCTTGCATGCCTGAGGCCCTGGGTTTGATTCCTCAGCACCACATAAGCAAAAAGAAAAAAGCCGGAAGTGGCACTGTGGCTCAAGTGGTAGAGCGCTAGCCTTGAGCTGAAGAGCTGAGGGATAACGCCCAGGCCCAGAGTTCAGGCCCCACGACCGGAACCACCCCCCCCAAAAAAAGAGAGAGAGAATGCCCACCTCTGGGTTGCATTGTATTTTGGGTGTTTTTTGTTGGTCATGGGCCTTGAACTCGTCCTGGGCGCTGTCCCTCAGCTCTTCAGCTCAAGGCTAGTGCTCTACCACTTGAGCCACAACATCACTTCCAGCTTTTTCTGCTTATGTGGTGCTAAGGAACCAGACCCAGGGCCTCATGCATGCAAGGCAAGCACTCTACCACTGAGCTACCTTCCCAGCCCCTGCCTTGTGTTTTCTAGAAATGAATTAATCATTTAGGAAGTTCTTGTCAAGCTCCCCTAGAAGGGGGACAGAAGTCTTATCCTCAAACAATGAACATTTCTTGAGTGTCTGGTAGGTCTGGAGCAGATCAATGGGACAAAGATCTGATCTGTGAGGTAGAGAAGGGGATACTCGGGGTCAGGTGTGTCAGGTGTGAAGATTTTTTCCCAAGAGGCAAGTTGGAAGGAATGAGAGAGATTTCAGAGACATTAATTAGACATAAGAGACCAGAGGCATCTATGATTACTCCAAAACACCTTTTTCTATTTTACTTTTACTATATTACCTGCCCTCCCCACCTCGCAGTCCCCTTCTGATGAGAAGAAGAAAAAAGATGATGATTCTTTTTGGGTCAGCCATGGGCCTTAAACGCAGGCTTTGGGCACTGTCCCTGAGCTCTTTTGCTCAAGGCTAGCGCTCTACCACTTGGAGCCTCAGCGCCACTTCCAGTTTTCTGGTGGTTCATTGGAGATAAGAGTCTCCAGGACTTTCCTGCTCAGTCTGGCTTTGAACCTCAGTTCTCAGATCTCAGCCTCCTGAGTAGCTAGGATTATAGCTGTGAGCCACCAGTGCCTGGCAAAGCTGATGATCATATAAAATTATTTTTAAAATAATTCTCTGATTCTTTATCAGAGTCAGGGCTGGAATCCTCTCTCTATTCTGGGACAATAGCCTTTTGGTGCAGCATTTTTTTTTTTTTTTTTTTTTTTTTTGGTTATGGGGTTTGAACTCTGGGCCTGAGCACTGTCCGAGCTCTTCAGCTTAAGGCAAACACTCTACCACTTGAGCCACAGCACCACTTCTGGTTTTCTGGTGGTTAAATGGAGGTAAGAGTCTCATGGTCATTCTTGCCTGGGCTGGCTTTGAACCACAATCCTCATGTATCAGCAGTTAGGATTACAGGCGTGTGCCACCGGTGCTCATCTGTGCAGCTGTAATTACTCCCTTCACCCTCCTCAAAACGGTGTCACCCCCCCAAAACAAATCCAGCTAGGCCCATGCTTTATACAACTTCATCAATCTGGCTTTTCAAGTCTCATGTTCTGTGGGACTCCTGGGCATTTGCATGCAATGATTATGTTTTTTTCTCTTTTTAATCTTTTTTTTGTCAGTTGAACTTGTAACTAAAGAACCTAAAGGATGATGGAAGCCATTTTTCCCTCCCCTGTAATTTTTAAAGTTATTTGCTTTGTAGGCCAAATCACAGGGCTGGGCGTATATCCAACTGACTGATTGATTTGAGAGTCAAGTATTTGTTGATGGCAAAAGCTTTAAGGTGCTTTAGAAAAATTGCTCATTAACACGAAACACCAACTTTGACTGGGAGGCTTGAGGTTCTGTACTACCACGTATAGATTACTTTTTAGGTTTTTACATCTGTCAGTGTCATTGAAAAGCAACTTGCTGTCCACCAGTTTCCATGGTGGTCCTCAACTTGAAGGTAGGAACTGTTTTGTTTCACTCCCATGGATTGACACAGTGTTGAACATACTCTATTCATTTCAGGAGTCTTTTTTTTTTTTTTTGTCAGTCATGGGGCTTGAACTCAGAGCCTGGGCCCTGTCTCTGAGCTCTAGTGCTCTACCACTTAGAGCTACAGCTCCACTTCTGATTTTCAAGTGGTTAATTGGAAATAAGAGTCTCCAGGACTTTCTTGCCCAAGGCTGGCTTTAATTATAGCTAGGATTGGGGCTAGGAAGGTGGCTCCGTGGTAGAGTGCTCGCCTTGCATGCATGAAGCCCTGGGTTCAATTCTTCAGCACCACATAAGCAAAAAGAAAAAAAGCTGGAAGTAGCGCTGTAGCTCAAGTGTTACAGCACTAGCCTTGAGCTGAAGAGCTGAGGGACAGCGCCCAGGCCAAGAGTTCAGGCCCCACGACCGGACCCCCCCCAAAAAAAAATTATAGCTAGGATTATTTGTGTGAGCCACCAGTGCCCAGTTCTAGAGTCTTACTTTGGTAGTACTAGGATTTGAACTCCAGAATTTTTGTATGTATGTATGTACTTATTTATTTTTGTGCCAATACTGAAACTTAAACTCAGGACTTTGTGCACTCATTTGGCTTTTTCTGCTCCAGGCTGGTGCTCTACCATTTGAGCCATGGCTCCACTTGAGGCTTTTGGTGGTTTATTGAAGATAAGAGTCTCACAGATTTTCCTGCCCAGGCTGGCTTTGAACCACAATCCTCAGATCTCAGCCTCCTGAGTAGCTAGGATTATAGGATTTACAGATTTAGGAATCTAAAACTATTCATCCTAGACCAATAACCTCAGAAATTCCAACATGATCCCTGCCTATTTCTGATTCCTTGATTTGAGGAAGTAGGAGACCATTGGAGGTCCTTGTGTCCATTGATGTCTTCTTGGTGGCCAGTGTGGCCTAGTGCTCACACAGGAGTGTGTTCTGTAATCATGGAGGGGATTAACACTTTCCCAGAGCCTCTCTTCAGATGCTTGCCACTTTGTGACTACTGACTACAGATGACAGCAATTATTTGTCTGTATTTCCTGAAACCAATTTCTCAGCCCTAACAGCATTTATAGAAAAGTTCAGACAAGAAAACCACCATACATAGAGTGCTAGCCTTGAGCTGAAGAGCTGAGGGACAGTGCCCAGGCCCAGAGTACAGGCCCCATGACCGGACCCCCCCCCCAAAAAAAAGAAAACTACCATGTACTCCTGAATTATCTGAAGGCGAGTTTCCTTGGTGAGAATTTTGAGCACAGAATTGTTATATTGATTAGCAATGAAGAATATTTCTGATTTACAAAAGCTCCTTCATTTCTAGGCTTAAGACAGACCCGTGCTTCAGCCAGTCAGTCTTTACTGTCCTATTACTGGAAGGAGCTTCATCAAGCATTGATTCCATCATTTCAACATTCTGTGTTCCGGTTCCAGTCAGTTAGGTAGCAACCTCTTCCTCAGTCTCTCTGTGTCTACCACAACTGTCAAGACTAGCACTCTATCATTTGAGCCACAGCTCCATTTCCAGTTTTTTGGTGTTTACTTGGAGAGATAAATCTCAAGGACTTTCCTGCCTAGGCTGGTGTTGAACAGCTAGCCTTAGATGTACTCAGATCTCAGCCTCCCAAATAGCTAGGATTACAGATGTGAGCCACTGGTGGCTGGCTTATGGATTGTTAATCGCTATAGGTCTGTGCTCATGCAGAAATCATTGCTGAGTGGGCGAGGAATGCACACAGAGCTCCTATAGAGTGTGAGCTCAGGCTGGGGCTGTAAGCCAGTGTGCAGGATGTGTTAGCATGAGGTCCAGAAACTGTACAGCGCTACCTAAGGGCGGACAGGAGCTGGGAAGTTGTAGACAGAGAGATTGAGGAGGAGGCTGCTCCCGGATTTAAACGTTTTCATGGCTCTTCTCACACAGTGGATACACCCAAAGCCCCAGTCCTGGCCCTGGCCCTCCCTTCTAAGGCTCCTCCTGCCCCCTGCTCCCCTGGCCCCCTGGCCTTCACCCTCCTAGCACTCTGCTCCTCCCTCTGCCTGGAATATCCTGTCCCCTGACAGGATCTGTTTGTCCTTTAAAACTGTCCTGGCTCACGCCTGTCACCCTAGCTACCCAGAAGGCTGAGACCAGAGGACCACAGTTCAAAGCTGGCCCAGGCAGGAAAGTCTGTGAGACTCTTATCTCCAATAAACTACCAGAAAACTGTAAGTGGCACTGTGGATCAAGTGGTAGAGCATTAGTCTTGAGCGGAAGAGCTGAGGGACAGCGCCCAGGCCCAGAGTTCAAGCCCTACAACTAACAACAACAAAAAAAAAGGATGCAGATTCTTCCATGAGCTTCAAGAAGCCAGTGGAATCCATGAGCTGTTGAACCTGCTTCTGTCACACAGGCATCAGCAGAATTCTGAGTTGAAAAAAACAAAAGTGCTTATAAAGAATGGAGGCCTTCATCCCTGGAGCCCAGCCCTAAGGGGGCCCGGCAGCTGCTCAGAAGTGGTCCCGATTTTCACTGGAGCTGCTGTAGGCATTGGTCATTCTCTGGGTCCTCACTGATGTCACTGTCATTGAGTGAGCTATTTTGGGACCCTTCCTGTTTTTCCTCAAAGTCACCTTCAGATGCTGCTGATCCATCGGCATTCTGTGTGTGTGTGTGTGTGTGTGTGTGTGTGTGTGTGTGTGTGTGTGTGTGTGTGTGTGAGCGCGCGCGCGCGCGCGCGCGTGCACACCAGTCTTGAGGCTTAAACTCTGAACCTGGGCGCTATCCCTGAGCTTTTGTGCCTAAGGCTCGAGGCTGTACCACTTGAGCCACAGCTCCACGTCTGGCTTTTTTATGGATTATTGGAAGTCAGAGTCTCACGGGCTTTCTTACCTGAGCTGGCTTCAAACCACCATCCCCAGATCTCAGCCTCCTGAGTTGCTAGGATTATAGGTGTGAGCCACTGGCGCCCTGCTTTCCATCAGCGTTCTTGGTAGGCTGCAGCATTATTAGTTTAGAGAGACAGAGGCTAGAAACTCTGAGTCCTGGCTTTCCTGGAAGACGCTGAGCCCTATGAGTTGAAGAGACAGGGAAGACAGAGGTGGCTGAGGCCTGAGCACCAGCGAGGAGAAGGCCCTGCCTGTCTAGTGGACTCCAGTTTCCAGCCTCAGGATGAACACTGACTGCATCTTCCAGCCTCATCACTCCCACACCACCCTCTCCATCTCCGTGGCCAGGAGGCAGGGCGTGGAGACCGGCAGGCCGCTGCTCTGACTCCCAGTGTGGAGTGCTTGAAAGGGCACCCAGAGATGCTCCCTGGAGAGCACTGTGTGGTTAGTGGGCAGTCCCAGGCTTCAGGCCAGACTGATGAAGCTCACATTTCAACTACTTTAGGGTTATCTTAAGGAGGTGACTTGCCTTTTCTGAGCCTTGGCTTGTTTGTTGGGGTTTTGTTTGGTTTTGTATGGGTACTGGGCCTTGGATTCGGGGCCTTGTGCTCCCCCTTAGCTTTTTCTGCTGAAGATTGGCATTCTACCATTTGAGCCACACCTCCACTTCTGGCTTTTTTTTTTTTTTTTTTTTGACTGATTAACTGGAGAGAAAAGTGGAACGGACTTTTCTGCCCAGGATGGCTTTGAATCCCAATCCTTAGATCTCAGTCTCCTGAATAGCTGGGACTACAGGTATGAGCTACCAGTGTCTAGATGAGCCTTTGGTTTCCAATGAGTGATGACTTGCACTATCCGGTATGGTGGCCAGTAGTAAGTCTTTGTGGCTCCTGAGCACTTGAATTGTGCTGTGAAGGGAACAGACCAACTAGCTTTCCTTGAGTGACCACACTGAAAACCTGTGCAGCCTCGGTGAGGACTTCACGGAAAGCCGTCCGCTTGATCCTCCACAGACAGAAGACACCAGACTTCAGCGATGCCAGGTGAATGCTGCAGATAGCACGCACTTGACAGCACGCCTGAGCCCGTGGCTGTGTGCCAGTTTGGGGAGCTGGCTACAATGCATGTGGATTATTCCAGTAAGAGTTTCTAGCCCTGGTTTTTGCCACCGCCCCCCACCCCCCACACATGTGCCCACACACCTGCGTGACCTGACAGCATGACCTTCCGCCCCTGGAGGTCCACATCTGGAACTGGGCTGGCCTCCTGGGGCTTCTGCCAGCATACACTGAGCTAGCACCTTTGAGGTGTTTAGCACTGCCCTGGAACTTGGCAAACACAAGATAAATATTAGCAGTTGATCAACTTGCCCAGGCCCGGGGCGTTTCCCACAACTGAGCGCAGAAAGCTGCTCTCTGTGGACTCCAATTACTTTTCTGCCTCCTCCAACACCGGGTGCTTCCTTTCCTACACACGCTGTAGAGAGGCTATCGAGGAGACTAGGGGGAGCATGCTGAGTCGAGGCTCCTTCAGATGTGTTTTGAGGTGACTGTGTGTGTGTGTGTGTGTGTGTGTGTGTGTGTGTGTGTGTGTGTGTGTGTATGAACTTTGGTGATGTGAAACTCTCGAAGGAAGTTTGAGACAAATGAGCGGGTGGAAGTGATGGCTGCCTTTGACACTGAGGATGGATCACTGCTGGCTGAAGGCACAGGTGCTCTGGTGGGAAGTGATATTTGAGTCTATTTGGACCACTAGTGCTCAAATTTTTTGGGGGGGGTCCGGTCATGGGGCCTGAACTCTGGGCCTGGGCGCTGTCCCTCAGCTCTTCAGCTCAAGGCTAGCGCTCTACCACTTGAGCCACAGCGCCACTTGCGGCTTTTTTCTTTTTGCTTCTGAGCCACCTTCCCAGCCCCTGGTGCTCAAATTTTTTCGTGTGTGTGCCCATCCTGGGGCTTGAACTCAGGACCTGAGTGCTGTCCCTGAGCTTTTTATTTTATTTTTTTCCTCAAAGCTAGAGCTCTACCACTTTAGCCACATCCCAACTCTTGACTTTTTTGTGTGTGGTTTCTTGGAGATAAGAGTCTCAGGGACTTTCCTGTTCAGGTTGGCTTCGAACCACAATCCTCAGATCTCACCTCCTGAGTGGCTAGCATTACAGGTGTGAGCCACTGGGGCCCAGCTGGCACTCAAACTTTTGGGTGAGCACGGAATCATTCCTCCATGTGGAATCTTACCAGAAGCCCCTTGCCCAGGCTGAGTGGGCCACAGTAGGCTTGGATGCTGGCCCCACCCCAGCGGTCCCCAGAGGCCTCTGGCCACAGCCCTCAGGAGCCCACATCTCACTTCCCAGGACAGTGTCGAAGGCAGACCTCTCCAGACCCTGAGCTCTCTGTGACACTGGTTTTGATTCATGCATTTCATGTATTCATTCAGGTTTTATTCATTTTATTTGCTCACAAAGCAGCTATTTACTTATATAAGGGTTGATTCTTAGTTGTGTCATTTTTATGATAATAGCTATGTCTGAACATATTAGCACATTGTGTGTGTGTGTGTGTGTGTGTGTGTGTGTGTGTGTGTGTGTGTGTGGTGTGCCCCAGTATGGTGAAGCAGTTAAGAGCACAAGCTGTGAATCTACATAAACCTAGGCCCAAATGCTGACTCTGCCATCCACTGGCTGTGTCACCTAGGGATAATTCCTTAACTGCTCTGTACCTCAATTTCCCTGAAAAATCTCTTCAGATGAGGGTGCCTATTAGCTCCTTTCTCAAGCTTGTTGTGATTCAACACATGGAGAGGACAAGTGTGTACCTGTGTGTATATGTGTGTGCCTGTGGGTATGCCTGTGCATTAGTAGTATTTCATTGTGATTTTGACATGACTTTCCCTGAGGTCCACGTGAATGTGGTGGTCTCCCTTGTTATTTTGCTTTCAGGTGTGTGTGTGTGTAGAGCCTGTGAAATAAGAAAGGAACTTCGTGGTCACTGGTCCAATCTGGTCAGTGTGCAGATGGAGCAACTGAGCCTCAGAGAATTCTCCCAGTGACTTGCTCAGTTGGTTCTAAGATTGGAGCTCAGAGGCTCTGGCTCCTAGACCATGGCTTTTCTCTCCTGCATCTTCCTCAGAGGACCAGAGCTGTGCCCCTGTAGAGCATGGTCCTCCCCGCCCCACCCCCACCCCCACAACCCGGTGTCCAGGAAGGCTGGGCCTGTGGACTGCGCCCATGGCTTCCTTACCCTCTAGCTCCTCATTGGGTTCTGCCAGTGAAGATGCCAGGGACGGGCCGGAGGCCTGGCTGGGCAGAGGCCAGGAGGCACTGAGGTCAAGCCCAGCCCGAGGCTTGGTTCAGCTGCTTCCCTCTGCCAGAAGTCTCAGCTTCCTTTCTCAAGATTTGGACATTCACTTTTTTTTCTTTGTCCCTTCAGAGCTAGGGGTAATAACTGCTCTTCCTCTTTCGATATCTATCTCTTGTTGATTTTCTAAGTCATTACTTTCCATTCTGTGTGTGTGTGTGTGTGTGTGTGTGTGTGTGTGTGTGTGTGTGTGTGTGTGTGTGTGTGTGTGTGTGTGTGTGTGTGTGTGTGTGTGTGACTTAAACTCAATGCCTAGGTACTATCCTTCAGATTTTGGTTCAAGGCTGGTACTCTACCACTTGAACCACAGCTCTACCTCCAACTTAGTGGTTAATTGAAAGTAAGAATCTCATGGTCTTTCTTTCCTGGGCTGGTTTTGAACCACCATCCTCAGATTGCAGCTTCCTGAGGAGCTAGGATTACAGGCCATGAGCCCCTGGTTCCTAGCTACTTTCTACTTTGTAAGATCTTGATTAAACTGTCCTCCAGTGTCTAACTTTGTACATCTGTTACCTGACAAACTGCCTTACTCTTTACCTACCATCCATCCATGCATCCATCCATGTATCCATCCAGCCAGCCAGCCAGCCATGCATGCATCCATCCATCCATCTAGTCAGCCATGCATGCATGCATCCATCCATCCATCTAGCCAGCCATGCATCCATGCATGCATCCATCCAGCTAGCCAGCCATGCATCCATGCATCCAGCCAGCCAACCAGCCAGCTATGCATCTGTGAATCTACACCCCTCACACCCAGAAACACAGTGCAGAATTCACTGTGGATACTTAGTATATTCAACACTGAGTACTACTCCCTGGTAGGTGCTATGCCAGAAACATGAGAAAGTAAAACACAGCCTCTGGCCTCTGGCCGCTGGCAGTCCAGTCCAGGACTGCATTTTGTTCATTGTGACAATGAACAAAACAACCTGGGGTTGGAAGTATTTATTTTTTAACTTTCTTTTATTGCTATTATAAAGGTGATGTACAGAGGGGTTACAGTTACATAAACCAGGTTGTCAGTACATTTTTTTTTGGACAATGTCTCCTCTTCCCTCACTCTCTCTTAGTTTTTCCCTCCCACCCCCACATAAAGTGGTATAGTTCATTTTCAACAGTGTCTAGTAAGTACCACTGCTGCATTTGTTCACCCTTTGTCCCTCCCTTTCCCTTTACCCTCCCAAAGATGAACAAACAAAAAGAAATGAAAGCAAAAACAGCAACAAACAGCAACAAGAAAATACCTCTTGTTTCCATTTTCTGGAGTTTACTTCTCACCTTATGGAGGCTGTGAAATGGAGAGGAAGAGAGGGAGAGAAAGGAGAGAGGAGGGAGGCCAGGTAAGATGCACCTTTTGAAGGCCTCCTCCCACCAGTGACTCATTTCCTCCAACCTGGCCCATATCTAATAGCCCATTCCATACTCTCTCTCCTCATGAATTAACCCATTAATGAACTTATCGCCCTCATGATCCAACCACTTTCACTAATTAGATCCACCAGCTGGGCACCACGCCTTTAACACATGAGCCTTTTGGAGGAATGATAAGAAGGGGTAGAAATATCCAAACCTCACCTTCTAGCAGCTAGCGGGGGAAATGAAGAGAAAAGAAAGGAAAACAGAAGAGCCTGGGAATTGCTCTGGGAAATTTGGAAAGGACTTAGGAGGTCCAATCTGAGTGGTTTTTAGTTCTGAGGTAGTTTAACATTCTGTTCATCTTCTAAGATACAGACAGACATACAGAGACAGCTAAACAGAGACAGAAATACCCACACATGCGCACACGCACACAGGATGATGGCGTCTGAGACTTCCAGGAGGATAAATAAATCTAATCTCCTTGTTCATCACCTTTTCAATAAAGATAAAAAAACAAATAAATACAATAAACATCATTGTCTGTAACATGAAAAAAAATCATCTCCCTCAGAAAGAGCTTCTTGCAGGCCAGCTGCCCACCCGAACATGAACACGTCCTGAGTGGTAGCTTTCCTCTGGCTCCTAAGCCAGCCCCCCTCTCCTGTCCTGCTCAGTGATGTGGGAAGCAAAGTCTGAGAGCAAACTGGGGATCTGTGAAGCGCATCTGGCCAGAGGTGATTTGCATTCAAGATAGGCTGCCCTTGCCTTCTCGAATAGGTCCCCCGTGCAAACCTCCAAGCGGCAGATGGTGCAGCAGCAGTCCACTGGGAAGCTGACATTAGAGCCAAGCCATCTCTGAGCATGAGTAAAGTGGATGCAACTCAACAGACCCTCTCTGAGCCACACAAATAGCAGTGTTACGAAGCTCAACCCAAACCTACTCTTGGGGGCCTCTTAATCAGAACAGTGTGGGAATGGTGTGTGTGTGGTATAGAGAGGGCAGGAGGTGGACTCAAGAGAGTGATGCTAGTCCGGGAAGTCAGCCGCAAGGCAGCAGTGAGAGTTATTCAGTAAATGTATATGGAGCCAGTACTGGTGGCTCCCACCCACAGTTCTAGCTACTCAGGAGGCTGAGATCTGAGGATCACGGTTCAAAGCCAATGCAGGCAGGAAAGTCTGTGAGACTCTTTTCTCCATTTAATTACCAGAAAGCCAGAAGTGGCATTGTGGCTCAAAGTAGCAGAGGGCTAGCTTTGAGCAAAAGAGCTCAGGCACAGAGCCCACGCCCTGAGTTCAACCCTCCCCCGCAAACATCTAGAAAGAGCCAGGCAGATGGCATCCTTGGGTGCCAGGCACAGTGAGGGAGGTACACCGAGGACCCCCACCCTCGGAGCTTTTCCTTCTGAAGTGGGGGAGGAGAGCTGAGGGAGGAGGAAGTCTGTCATGACCAATATGAATCTTAGAATTCACACTATGTCAATCACTACTATTCAAGACAGATCCTGGGCTTCAAGGTAGAGGTCTGTTCACACTCTCACAGGGCAGGGCCTGGCCTCCGTCCTGTTTCTGCGGCCCTGGTATATAGTAGGCACTCCGTGAACTGAGCACCATTCAGTTGACTCTGGATCGCAGAGCAGGAGGCCCTACAATAAATGGAGATGTTGGGTACAATCTGTACTGAAAGTTACAAAGAGGCACAATCAGCAACATTGCCCGTGGAAAGACAGCTCCCTCCCCCCTCCCCGCCCCTCCCCCCCCAATCTTTCTGTGTATCTCTATGGTGACCATTACCAGTCAAGGTCAAACATGGGTAACCAACCAGTTAGACTCTTGGGAGAGGAGCAGCTGCATTTTAGGCTTCTAGCTCTGCCAGGAGATCTTGTCTTTCTGATGATGACCATCTACATGTTAGAGCGAAGTCTTTGTTAATGCACAAATGTGATTTTAAAAAACCATTACATACACTTTTAAGAGCGACAGGCAATCCCTTTGCTTTAGAACTGATTTAATTTTTGCATTTTTTTTTTGCTTTCAGCCTTTGTCTCTGTGCATATGCGTTTTATACTCAGCGGTAATTGCAGTGAATATGTAATTTTGTATTCTGCTTACAATGTCTTTAAAAAATAATAAAGCATTTGTTCTTTAGTGTAGATTCTGTGCTTGGGGCCAATCTTTGTTGGACCATCAGTTTTCCGCTTAGCAACACAGCACTGAAAAGACAATGGGAGATGTTTTCATAGCCTCTATTGGTGTCTGTGAAATGCTTTGTTTTTCTGAGTTCTACAGACTGAAGAGTTAGCCTAAGCACAGAACAGAATAGACTTTTCACGCAGATTATTTGTATTGTATCTAAATGAGGTGATTTGTTTCTGCTGGAGGAAACCTCCCTTGTAGATCAAGTGCACACAAGCATGGGGATTGGAGCTTGAGCTATCAGGGCTTGAATTCTGAATCGACGGTCACTCATTCGCTGTGTGACCTTGGGCCACTCACTTCTCTGGCCCTAATTTCTTTCTTCTCTCCTGGGAGAGAATGCACATGAGACTGGGTTTTTGCCCTTGTGAGTCTATATGTGTGACCATATATGTGTGTGTGTGTGTGTGTGTGTGTGTGTGTGTGTGTGTGTGTGTGTGTACATATGCATATATATGTATGTATATACTGCAGTTATGCTCTGATCATGAAACTGAGACTGGCTGTGAGAAAGACTCCTGAAACCTTAGCTTGTACATATGAAAAACCAGGAAGGGAGGGCTGGGAAGGTGGCTCAGTGGTAGAGCGCTTGCCTTGCATGCCTGAGGCCCTGGGTTCGATTCCTCAGCACCACACAAGCAAAAAGAAAAAAGCCGGAAGTGGCGCTGTGGCTCAAGTGGTAGAGCTCTAGCCTTGAGCTGAAGAGCTGAGGGACAGCGCCCAGGCCCCAAGTTCAGGCCCCACGACCGGACCCCCCAAAATTTTTTTTTAAATGGGGAAAATAAAGGTCTATATAAAACTAAATGAGATGAGGAACTTGAAAATGTCCGGTTGGTTAAAATGCATTTGTTCATCCACATGGTCACCATTCTGTCTATCTTCCTTGTCCATTTTCCTTTCTCTCTGGAACATAACACGGAAGGTTGGGGTGAGTTCTGAAATGTATCCCGCAATTCTAGTTAGAGTGACCATTGCTTGTACTGCGTGAGCAGCGTTAGGGATCATGCTTAGAGCCTGGCATCCCTTCGTAATCCCCAGTTCCTGACGTGCTAGTGAAGGAAAATGCAGGTACCCCTAGGGCCCATCTGGACACTGCTCTCTCCCAGTGCTCACTTCGTGGAGAGCATGAACACAGGAGATGCGGACTCCTCTGAGACCCAGCCTCTTGTATAGCAGTGAGTTGGGAGGAGGTGACCTGGGACAAGGCCAGAAGAGCCTAGACCAGCCTAAGCAGGCAGGGGAGGCTTGTAGCAGCGGCTCTGCTGAACAGACTCATAGTGTTGCACGAAAAGTCCTCTATGCTTGCCCTTCTTTGCTTTCCAGCCCCTCTCTTCTCATCAGATGGCACTTCACTGACACAGTGCAGGAGAAGCTGAGCATTAGAGGCCACCCTGACAGCTCACCAAAGCTACTCAGCCTGGCCCTGAGGAGTAAAGAGAAGCCTGAAGGAAGGGCCCTGCATGTCCCTGGCCCCGCTCCTATGGCTGGCACCTCTCACCATGATCTGTAGTCCTGGGACCAGGTAGGAAGGAGTGAATGAGATCCTATGCATTTTCCCTGCTCAAGGCAATTGTAGTAAGAGTGATCATGGCTTGCATTGCATGAGCAGCTCTAGGTACCTACTGCCATTGCACACATGGATGTTAAGCGTGAACAAGCTTTTACTTTACCACCAACGGTGCTTTGGCCTCTGTACTGCATGCCATCAGTGGGCGGGGAGAGTTGCCCTCACTTCTGGACCCTTTTTGCAAAAAAGAGCAGTAGATAAGCAATGGATTCATGCTTTTCTGGGCCTCTTATTGCTTTGTGCTTTCCAAATGTAACTTTTTTTTCAGATATTTAAATTCTAGATTTTACTTATTTGTGCCCTGTCCAATATTAACAAGTAAGAACACAGACTATTTTTTTCATAGCAAATGTAAATATATACATATTTCATAAACATATGATAATGACATAACCATAAATGGATCAAAATGTTTATTTGTTGTAGATCTAAAACTCTGAGTTAGAAAACTCCTTTAATAACTTTTTAAAACTATTATACATTTTTGCACCACCTCAACTAGAATTATGAACAAAGGAAATGTATATCCCAAATCTGGAAGAATAATATCTCTGATGCCAGTTTGTCCTTCAATATTATTGTTTGAGCAAATAGCATTGGTGTTGGCAACTTTATACACACACACACACACACACACACACACACACACACACACACACACACACACATTTTTTGCCTGTCCTAGGGCTTAAACTCAGGGCCTGGGCACTGTCCCTGAGCTTCTTTTGCTCAAGGCTAGCACTCTACCACTTGAGTCACAGCACCACTTCCAGCTTTTTCTGTGTATGTGGTACTAAGGAATCAAACCCAGGGCTCATGTATACTAGGCAAGCACTCTGCCACTAAGCCACATTCCCAACCCCTTTTATATTTTTTATTGTTATTATAAAGGTGATAGACAGCAGGACTACAGTTTCATAAGTCAGGTAATGAGTACATTTCTTTTTGGACAGTGTCACCTGCTCCTTTGCTCCCTCTCGTTTTTTCCCTCCCGGCCCCACCCACAAGTTGTATAGCTCATTTTCAACATAGCCAAATGTAACTTGTGTTTATGGATTTTTTTATTTGGTTTTGGTTTTGGTAATACTGAAGTTTGAACTTGCTCTAGAGCCCCACTTGCTTGCATAGCGGGCACTTTACTATTTGAACCAATCCTGCTTTTTTGCTGGATATTTTGGACATGGAGTCTCATGGACTTTTCTGCCTCTGCTGACTTTGAACCATGATCTATATCAGTTTCCTGAGTGGATAGGATTACAAGCATGAGCCACTGGCACCTGGCTTATAGATTTGTTTTCCTACACCAAAGTAGAAAGAATTGTATATTAACCACCATCTATCACCCAGCTTCAACGATTATCATTGTACTATGCTTGTTTTGTCTACATTCCCACATTCTTTGTTAAAGTATTTTAAAGCAAATCTCATATATGATATAATTTCAACCATGAAGACTGCAGTATACATTTCTTTTCTTTCTTTCTTTCTTCTTTTTTTGGTCGGTCATGGGGCTTGAACTCTGGGCCTGGGCGCTGTCACTCAGCTCTTCAGCTCAAGGCGAACGCTCCACCACTTGAGCTACAGCACCACTTCTGGTTTTCTAGTGGTTTATTGGAGATAGGAGTCTCACGGTCTTTCCTGCCTGGACTGGCTTTGAACCTCGATTCTTAGATCTCAGCCTCCTGAGTAGCTAGGATTACAGGCGTAAGCCACCAGCACCAGGCTTCTTTTTTCTTTTTCTTTTTGTCGGTTATGGGGCCTGAACTCAAGGCCTGAGTGCTGTCCCTCTGCTCTTCAGCTCAAGGGTAGCGCTCTACCACTTGAGCCATAGCACCACTTCCAGCTTTTTCTGATTATGTGGTGCTAAGGAATCGAACCCAGGGCCTCATGCATGCAAGGCGCGTAAGTACTCTACCACTGAGCCAACTTCCCAGCCTCACAGTACACATTTCTAATACATTTCTTAAAAACTCAACTACAGCCAGGTGCCAGTGGCTCACACCTGTAATCCTAGCTACTCAGGAGGCTGAGAATTGAGGATGGAGGTTTAAAGCCAGCCTAGGCAATAAAGTCCATGAGACTTAACTCCAATTCTCCAATTAGCTGCCAAAAAATGCCAGAAGAATGTGGCTCAAGTGGCAAAATTCTAACCTTGAGCAAAAAAGCTTAAGGACAGTGTGCAGGCCCTGAGTTCAAACCCTAGGACCAGCGCGCGCGCACACACACACACATACACACACTTATAAAATGCAACTACCTATTATTTTCATATCACATAAAATTAATTTTTTATTGTATAGGCCATATTTCCTCAATTGTCTCCAAAGTCTTTTTATAGTTGGTTTGTTCAAATGAGGAGCCTTAGAATAAGAGTGGTATTGGACTGATGTGATTTTTTTTTTTGGGGTCCAGTTGTGGGGCCTGAACTCTGGGCCTGGGAGCTGTCCCTCAGCTCTTCAGCTCAAGGCTAGCGCTCTACCACTTGAGCCACTGCACCACTTCCGGCTTTTTGCTTTTTGCTTATGTGGTGCTGAGGAATCGAACCCAGGGCTTCTGGCATGCAAGGCAAGCGCTCTACCACTGAACCACCTTCCCAGCCCCCTGATGTGATTCTTATGTGTGCTCCTTTGTTTTTTGAGTGTCATTTCACTATAGAAGAAACCGTGTCATTCTCCTAAAGTACTTTCTGTGGTTTAGGTGTGAGTTTGGCTGACAGCATCTTCCTCTATCCTGGGGCAGCACATGTATGTGGTGCGCTGTGCCCTGCCACAGTTCCAAATGATAGAATCTGTGGCCCCTGGTTAAGGACTATTGCATCATGCTTTCTCCCAAGCATTGTGTGTGTGTGGGGGGGGGGGAAGTGGTAAAGACAGGAAGGACTAACCTCAACCAATAAGTTTAAGGGTTAAAGGTTAAGAATAGATACATCCTTAGCTTTGGGTGAGATAATTCTGAGGCCTTTTCCCACATGGTTCTTTAGAGAATCTTAGCAGAATGGAGCCTCCTTTCTACAGCAGTGCCGATCTTTTGTTGGCCTTTTAGTATTCATGGAAAGGATAGCCACATTTATTATTAATATACACTTTGCCATCTTGGTGGGTTTTAGTACACCACCTCCTCATTCCTACCTAGTACCAGCTTTCAAATAACCCACTTGTACCTAAATCCTTGTGTCAGGTCTTCTCTCTCTTTTCTCCTTCTCTCTCTCCCCTTCCCCTCCTCCCCTTTCTCTCTCTACCCTCCTGCTCTCCCACCCTTCCCCCTCCATTCTCCTTCTCCCTCCCCCTCCATCTCCCTCTTCCCCCTTCTCCCTGTCCACTGGGGATTGAACTCGGGGCCTTTTTTTGGCAGTAAGAGTCTCACAGACTTTCCTGCCTGGGCTGGCTTCAAATTGCAATCCTCAGATCTCAGCCTCCTGAGTAGTTAGGATTACAGGCGTGAGCCACTGGTGCCTGGCTGATCTCCTTTCTTGCTAGAAAGCTGGTGGATTGCAGCTAGATCCAGAGGCTTGGCTAGATTCAGGCTGTTTCTGTTCTGTTCTTTTTGGTAAATCAGCTTCCTGGTGCCGTGTGCTTCTGTCGTATCTCATCAGGGGCACCTAGCAGCAGGAGCCAGGGTTCTGTCAGTGGCAGTGAAGAGGGCGAGGCCCTGGACTTTAATGTTTGGTGTCTACAAGGAAGACTCAGGCACCTTCCCCAGAGCTCCTTCGTCAGCCATTTTGGAGCCAGTCATGTACTGGATCGACCGTCCACTGCAATGGGCCTGCCAGGCAGCAAGCTTTTCATTCAGGAAGAGGAGACTGGAGCCATGTTCCCTGGCCCAAAGCTTACAAGCAGCAGAGCTGGTCTCCTTTCACCTCTCCATCTGGGTGTGTGAGTCATTTCTGCTCACAGTGGGACATCTTCAAGTCTCCATGGATGGGACACTTGATGTCACAAAAATAGAAGCTCATCAAAGGTGTGCTTTGCCCAGCTGGTGGCTGTTAAGCAATTCACATGGGGCTTAGCACCTTGTAATGGAAAAGCCGAGGAGAGGGCCATGGGTGGTGAGCGTGTGCCTGTGTGAGCAGGTACACGCCCAAGACCTCTTTTCTGCCTTCGCTGGCAGAAATCCCTGTCTACCTGCTATAATGTCTCCCCAGAGGAGTCTCACGGCCTGATAGTAGTGTCGCTGTGCTAGCCTCAGAATAGGTTTTCAGGCTTCAGTAACTATGGAGAAAATAGAGACCAGGGAGAAGAAGGTGGTACGGTCTTTCTGCCTCTCTCTACTTTCAGGAAGACTGACTGCTGTGTACCCAGCAAGTGGCTGTGCCACATCAACTGAACCCACCGCCATGCTGCACTTCAGCTAAAAGGACTGCAAAAATGACACCTCTACCCTTTGGTGTTGCACAAGTCCCTGATCACTGTTGTCCTCTGTCTCAGAGAAGAAAGCACTGGCGACAGACTCGACTCCAAAGCCTTCTCCCGTGTCTTCTAGGTCCCTGAGTCTCCTATACAAACTCAACCTCAATAAAGGAGAGAAAAATATTACCTATTTGGTACAAGAATGGCCCCAGAGCCGGGCGCTGGTGGCTCACGCCTGTAATCCTAGCTACTCAGGAAGCTGAGATCTGAGGATCATGGTTCAAAGCCAGCCCGGGCAGGAGAGACCGTGAGACTCCTATCTCCAATAAACCACCAGAAAACCGGAAGTGGTGCTGTAGCTCAAGTGGTAGAGCGCTCGCCTTGAGCTGAAGAGCTGAGGGACAGCGCCCAGGCCCAGAGTTCAAGCCCCACGACCGACAAAAAAAAAAAAAAAAAAAAAAAAAAAGAATGGCCCCAGATCTGCCCCCACCTCACCCGCTGTTTCTTTGAGGACGCTGCATGTGATGGAGCTAGCAGGCCTCAGGGTGGGCAGCTGAGTCTTCCAAAGCAGTAACGCCTGCTGGGAATTTGGCACATGTAACCAAACTTGATATTTAGTGAGAAGCAGATGCTTTATTAAGAGTTGTTTTAGCAGAAACAAGATATACATGCAGGATCACCAAATTCTGAAGATCACTCGGCTTCCTAGATACAATTTGAAGACATTTCCAAAATAATTGACCTCATTGTCTGTCTGTCTGTCTGTCTCTGTCTCTCTCCATTGCTATAGCTTCCTATCTCTTCCATTTAGGTAATACCTAAACCATCATTGAGCAGGAAAAAAATGTAAGCCTAGCATTGGATGTGTAGATGAAATTGCACCAAGTGCAATTTAAAATTTTTCCATGATTAATATTTGTCTTTTTCCTGAGATCCCTTCACCTTCCATCCACTGATTCATGGCGGGGGTGGGAGGGGTAGGGGAAATCAGTCTAATATTCCACCTTACTTAAGATGGTCTGACCTGGCCACTGCAGTCCTCTTTTTAAAGGAAGCAGTCTTTCATTTATATGAAGACCTTCAATCTCTCCAAGGCTGTCTCCATCTTTGCCTCTTTTTGGCTTCAAGATAGAGTCTGGATGATGAGTAGAGCACGTGTGTTTTGTATGTGTATGGGCATGCATATGTCTGTAGAAGGTTGTTTATTTATTTATTTAATCAGTTGTGGGGCTTGAACTCTGGGCCTGGCACTGTCCCTCAGCTCTTCAGCTCAAGGCTAGTACTCTACTACTTGAGCCAAAGCACCACTTCTGTTTTTTTGTGGTTAACTGGAGATAAGAGTCTCACAGACTTTCCTGCCTGACTGGTTTTGAACTGCAATCTTCAAATCTCAGCCTTCTGAGTAGCTAGGATTACAGGTGTGAGTCACTGGTGCCCAGCTTAGAGGTTATTTTTTCATTTTTAATTGTTTACATGTGTGCATGGGACAATCATTTTCTTACAGCAGCAGTAAAGACTTGGGAGTCCTCGATGATGGTTTCTCTCCTCCTGGTCCCTGGTGAAGCGGCTTGGTTCACCGGAACGCACCCCCTGCCCGCTGCCTAGGTGCTGTGTCTGCTTCTGCTGTGGGACACCTCATCCTGTCACGACAGGCCTCTAGACGTGAACATCTGCCCTTGATGTCCCCTTGAGTTTAGCTAGTGCTCTCTTTCCTGTCGACACCCGAGTCTGGATGGGGCTAGTAGGAAGTCTCCGGTCTTCCTGCTTTGCCTGCTCATTCATTCCTCGCCTCTCTCTTCCGAAGCCATCAAGCCAGGGAGAGTGGGGCTTTTCTTTTACTTCTCCCCTACCAGGTCTTCCTGCATCCTGCCTCCAGCTAGGCTTTAACGGTGAACTGAGCTCTTTTTCTTCACTACGCAGGGGGATTCAGCAGGCTGAGCTCTCCAAGCTAACGTGGTGTTATGCCAAAAGAATAAAAGGATTTGGAAAATCCCCACCCCTTTTATAGACAACAATTTGGTGTGCAAGCACTATTTCCTGCTGTCTGATGTTAGTGTTGGTTGTAGAAGCACAATATTACTCTCCTGCCCATCTCTTAGTATACCATTTGTAATTAACTCTAACCCCCTTTAGGAGACATGCGTGGGTGAACTAGGTTTTCAGATTTGTGAAATCTTAGTCTATTTGGGGAATTCTTTTATTTGTACTCAATCTATCTAAAACCAGGCTCTCTCCTCTCTCTCTCTCTCTCTCTCTCTCTCTCTCTCTCTCTCTCTCTCTCTCTCTCTCTCTCTCTCTCTCTCTCTCTCTCTCTCTCTCTCTCTCTCTCTCCTCTTTGCCATTACCAGCTTAGTTTTCCTAAAGTTTTACCTGGACGATATCATTATCCTACACAAAAACCTTCAGTGATCCTTGCTGCCTTTGTGTAAGTTCCTTTAGCTCCACCCCTTTCCATCCTCATCTCTTCTCATTTCCCTGTATAACTTTCTCCCTCCTTAGTAATACTGCCAACTGCTTCTGCTTGCTTTCCTCTAACTCTCTGCTCATTCCACTCTATCTCCCTCTACTGTTGGCCTGCTCAGCTTCCAACACTTTCCAGAACCCTGTCACCTTCCCAAACCCATTGCCTCCATGGCATTCTTCGGACCAACGAAGTGAATGTTCTCCCTTGTGCTCATCCCAGCTTGCTAAACACTCAGCCCAGGCTGCTCTGTTGAGTCTGCAGAATGGAGGGTGTACCCCTTCTAACAATCGGCTGCCTGGGCTCTTTTTACTTGAGTGGCTGGCGTAGAGACCATGAATAAGCAAGGAGTAGCTCTTGTGGTGTTGGCAGTCCTGGGCCCTTGAGTACCAAAAGCTTGTGATCTGGACTGACAGAATCAGGATTCTAGCTCCAAGTACTGAGAACTAGAAGCTGCTGTCTCCAGGATCTAGAGACCAGAGACTTATGGCTCTGGGTGCTCAGGTTGGAGGCTCAGTGCTCGGGACTCTGATTGTCAGTGGCTGGCATTTGGCAGCTAGTATAACCCTCAGTTCTGGGTAGCAGCTAGTGGAGGAGCAGCCAGCACTGGCCGGTGTCATGGCCTCCAAGCCTTGGGTGTCAGCACCCTTTGCCCTTACAGTGACTACTGTTTTATAGCTCCTGGGTTTTGGGATCCTCAACTCTCAGAGCTTGAGAAATCCCTGAAAACTCTTCAGAGAAGAGGACCTGCAGTACCTCCAGTGTGGCTCAAGAACCCTCTCTATGCATCCACTATAGTTCATTGTCTCTGGACCTCCGTGCCTCTGTCTGTGTCCCTGCTTCTCTGCCTCTGGCTGTGCTTTGGAACTCTTGAGCAACTACTGCAGCTGCTGCTGTGGCAGTGGCCACAGCTGCTACTGAGGCCATCACCGGTCTGCCTCGCCAGCTCAGTCTACTTACTGGGTGTAATGTTTGCAGTCTGGGGAGGGCCAGCATGGGAGGATATTTCTCAGCCCAACAGCCTGGCTATGTAGCCAGGAAAATGAGTGTGGTATGTAAACAAATGAATATATTTGTGCCAATCACAGCACAGCTTCTACTCCCACCCATCACGGGACCCCACATAAGGACCTATCACAGGCCTTTGCACAGGGGGCAGTCACAAGTCTCACATTACACCCATCACCGACTTCTTGCTGAGCTCTGGGGAGGGATTTCCCTCCCATAGTGGTGGTGGTGTTGCTCCTCCTCCTCCTCCTCCTTCTCCTCCTCCTCCTCCTCCTCCTCCTCCTCCTCCTCCTCCTCCTCCTCCTCCTCCTCCTCCTCCTCCTCTTCCTCTTCTTCTTCCTTCTCCTCCTCCTCCTCCTTTTCTGAGATAGGGTCTCACTATGTAGACAAGGGTGATCTTGAACCCATAGTTGCCCTACCTTAGGCTGCAAAGTGCTGGGATTGCATGTATTTGACACCTCACCTGACTATCCTGCCTTCTTTTTTTATTCTTTGTTTGTCATGGGGCTTGAACTCAGGACCTGGGTCCCGTTCTTAAGCTTTTTCTAGTGCTCTGCCACTTTGAGCCATAGCTCTGCTTCTGGTTTGTGGGTGGTTAATGGGAGATAAGAGTCTCATGGAGTTTCCTGCCTGTGGCTTCAACCCTCAATCCTCAGATCACAGCATCCTGGGTAGCTAGGATTAGAGGTGTGAGCCATCAACGCCCGGCTCCTTCTGTCTTCTTTTTTTTTTGGGGGGTCCGGTCATGGGGCCTGAACTCTGGGCCTGGGCGCTGTCCCTCAGCTCTTCAGCTCAAGGCTAGCGCTCTACCACTTGAACCACAGCGCCACTTCCAGCTTTTTTCTTTTTGCTTATGTGGTGCTGAGGAATCGAACCCAGGGCCTCAGGCATGCAAGGCAAGCGCTCTACCACTGAGCCACCTTCCCAGCCCCTCCTTCTGTCTTCTTGAGTGAGAATAGCTGCAGTTCAAGGAGGATGGACTTGCTCCGAGCAATCAGCCTTCCAAGAATGGTGTGGTTTGTCTGGAGTAGTTGTGGTGGGAACAGGCCCTCTGGAAGCAGGGGTCACGCTTCCCCTGCCATGCTCCTGCGGCAGGAGTGGATCTCAAGCTTCCTAAGGAGCGATGAAAGCCGCTGGGCTGCTACAATGACAGACCCCCCTCCCCCCACATCCCACTTCACTCTCAGTTGTCAAAAGAGAGGCCGTTCAGCTCCCAGCTGCCCACTCAAGGCAGCCAGGCTCAAAGGAAGAGTTTGACAGTTATCAAAGGATCAAACTGGCCTTGCTCTCAACCACTTAGCTCATTTGAAGGCAAAGTAGATATTAATGGGTGCTTACAATGGAGACCTGTCATTAACATTCCTAATGGTATTTAGCAGTGCTTCACTCCCAACAAAATGCTCCTTGGGAGGGGACTCACCGTGGAAGTGGCCATTAGCACCAAGGAAGCAGGTTAAAACCAAGAGTCAAGCTAGTTAAAGCAGTCCATGACAGACAGACTGACAGACAGACAGATGATAAGAGATGATTGATAGATACAAAGATAATAGATAGATAGATAGATAGATAGATAGATAGATAGATAGATAGATAGATAGATAGATAGATAGATAGATAGATCCTTGGATTGATGGATAGATAGAAGAAAAGGCAAAATGTCTTCCAGGAAAAGATCAGGAGGACAGGGCTTAGTGAGGTGATTATAACTTAATCAAGTACTAATACATTTAAGAAATACATTCAAGAAAAGGACTCAGTAGAGGTGAAGGGCTAGCATGGACCATAGAGAGCCAGGCAGACAGAGTGTCTCTGCTCTGAGCAAGCAGTGGGCAGTGGAGAGTGAGAGGGCGTAGCAGTCACGAGAGATAGCACCAGCTCCATGGCTGTCTCATGTCTTTCTCTGGCCTTTCTCTCCTGCCTAGAGTCCTCCGGTGGTGCTGGCTAGTTGGTGTAAATAGTCCATAATTCCAGGTAGGGGTGTGTGTGTGTGTGTGTGTGTGTGTGTGTGTGTAGGGGTGTGTGTGTGTGTGTGTGTGTGTGTGTGTGTGTGTGTGTGTGTGTGGTTGTGAGGCTTGAACTCAGGACCTGGATACTGTCTCTGAGCTTTTTCACTCATGGTTAGTACTCTTAACACTTTGAGCTACTTCTGGTTTTCTAGTGGTTCAGAGATAAGAGACTCCTGGGGACTTTTCTGCTCAGGATGTGATCCTCAGATCTCAGCCTCCTGAGTAGCTCGGATGAGTCATTGGCAGTTGTCCCTCGCTTGGCTTCTTTTTTTTCATGTATATTTTATCATAAAAAATACTGTACAGAGGGGTTACAGTTATATGAGTAAGATAATGAGTACATTTCCTATCAAGCGTTGTTACCTCCTCCTCTGTTTTCCCCCTACCCCTCTCTTGGCTTCTTAATCACACCTTAATGACCAGCTGATCCATCTACCTAGGAGCTTGGATGTATGACTCAAGATCATGTGCTCACCTTAGATTAGACCCTAGGATGGGATGGCCGAGGAAAACTATGGACTATTTGGCCCAGAGGAAATTCCACAAACAGAAAAAACAGGGATTAGCTGGAATGAAGGTATGTCTCCTGGGAGATGAGTCCCAGAGACTGAGGAAATCATTGAATCCAGAGGACCTTGCTGCAGCAGTATTCTCAGACAGGGGACAAAGGTGAGTGACAGAGACTTCAGCGAGGGACCCTGGCGGCTTGCTGACTGTTAGAGACAGAGAAATGCAGCTCTGCCTTCCACGGTAAGGGACAGGCTCCCAGGCTGAGGACTCGAGCCCTTGGGGTATGAGCAGCTACCTTACGTTATTTATATGACTCAGGCTGTGAGCTGTGACCAGTCCCACAGATGATGGACTGACAAGCTTAGGAGTTAGGGTATTACTTCCCCCCCTTTCCTATAAACTTGTGTGTGTGTGTGTGTGTGTGTGTGTGTGTGTGTGTGTGTGTGTGTGTGTCCTGGGGCTTGAACTCAGGACCTAGGTACTATCCCTGAGCTTTTGTACTCAAGGCTAGTATTTTACCACTTGAGCCATAGCTCCACAACTGGCTTTTTTGTTTTTATGTTTTTGTTTTTGATTGTCAATGAGAGATAAAAGTCTCATAGATTTTCCTGACCAAGAAGGTTGTGAACCATGATCCTCAGATCCCAGCCTCCTGCATAGCTAGGATTACAGGCATGAGCCACCAGTGCCTGGCCTTTCCTGTAAACATTTGCTCAGTCTCCAAAGTAGTGAGGCTGGCCTCTGAGAGGCTGCCTCTACCTACCGATATCCAGCCTTGCTTTTGATGGGCACTCATGGCCTTTTGTGTGTGCCAGTCCTAGAGCTTGAACTCAAGGCTGGGTGCTGTCCCTGAACTTTTGTGCTGACGACTAGCATTCTACCATTTGAGCCACTTGGGTAGTTTATTGGAGATAAGAGTCTCACTGACTTTCCTGCCTGGGCTGGCTTTGAACCATGATCCTCAGATCTCGGTCTCCTGAGTAGCTAGGATTGCAGTCTGAGTCACTGGTACTGGCTTTCTCTCTCTCTTTCGTGCCAGTACTGGGGCTTGATCTCTGGGCTTGGGTGCTGTCCTGGTCTTTCATAGGTAATTTCCTCATTGAAAATATGTCATATTGGAAAAGCATAACTCACAAAACATAAAAATAGAGATGAGTTTTTATATACCAAAGTACTTTTATTAAGTAGTTTTACAAAGAGGTTTCAATCCCATAAATCAAGTTATGAGTATAATGCATCTTGATCAAAGTCGCCATTTTCCCCCTCCCATTCCCACCCTCAAGCTATGTAGTTCAATCTTTACATAATACACACTGGCTATAATGACTGCATTTGTTCACTCTTCCTTTCTTTCTTTCTCCAATTTGCCACCCTTATTTACCTTCCCCCCAACCTGTTTCCTGGTAATAAAGTATAGTTAAATAAAAAAGTATTCGATTATCCACAGGATTCCTGTAAAACTGGTACCGCTTTTTAGGAATGATTTTATTCACTGGAGGAATAAAAAAAAAAATCAAAGCTCATTTTTGTGTCTGGGGGTGCAGGAGGATCTTCCACAGGGGAGACTGGCCTTGGCTCTCAGGTTCTTGTTACAGACCACATGCCCTGCTGCACAGAGAATGTTCCAGGTGTCCTGGTAGAGAGCAGCAACACCACAAAACCCCATGGAGGCCCAAGTTTAGTGGGGGACACTGCATAACCCAAAATGGTCCCAACCAAGGGACTACTGAAAAGGGGGACCCAAGCATTAATGTGGGGGGCAGAGGACAATGGTATAATCAACCCTAGGATGTGCTTGAAGCTCAGGAGGTTTGTGGAGTGTCTCCCACCCCACAGCTGCAGCAGACACCCTCGGGGCTGCAGGGAGTGTGGACGGCCACTGTCAGCGCGAAGGATTCGCGCGGCTCTGGGGGAAAGTAACCGACAGGGAGGGCTCGTACAGCGGTGTCCCAGGCAATGGAGCGCAGGGAAAAGTCTGCCATTGCCACTGCGGCTTCGCAATTGAGGGAGCTGCAACATCCCAGACTTCATGGGGCTCAGAAAGGATTCAGGAACAAAGAGAAGGACAAAAACAGTTGATCTGAACCAGAGCCGTGAAGACTGTCCTGGCCACCAGTAGTTGGGGCCTTCATAATAATAATCACGACAACAACAGCAACACTAATATAATACCTGCTAGGGTGGGATAGTGGTGGCTAGGAACTCAGGCTCTCCTAGAGGTAGGTTTGCTGCGCATGTGCACTGCTATCTGGAATGGTTGTTTTATGTGGTGTGCACACGTCTGAACCTGGGCTTCGTTTCCTGCCAGTTTTCTTGGTTGCCATGTGGCCCACGGCATGAGAACCACAGCGGGCTGTTCTGGCATCCACGCACGTCCTCCCTCTGAGCCCGAAGGGGGAAGTCCGTCCATTCAGGCCACATCTTGGTCTTGCTCGTGATCAATCCACACTCACTCTCCTGGGGGGCAGCCTAAGTCAGAGAACTGGGTTTGTTGCTCTGAAGACTCCTTGGGGGGCTGTGGTAGAACCCAACCCTCGAGGGGACACTGAGGCAGCACCCCAGCTGGACTGCCTGGAGGTTGTGGTGTCTTGAGCCCCAGCAGTCACGGCAGCCTGGACCTGCCCCGGGTTTAGAGCACGGGGAACCGATCCTTCACCCATCCAAGTTGCCCTCTTGTGCTCCGCTGGCTCTGATGAAGCCAGGCTGTGTTTACTCAGGAATCCAAAGAGAGAGGTTTAC
This sequence comes from Dipodomys merriami, assembly GCF_024711535.1. Classification (NCBI taxonomy): domain Eukaryota; kingdom Metazoa; phylum Chordata; class Mammalia; order Rodentia; family Heteromyidae; genus Dipodomys; species Dipodomys merriami. Next base: position 908,987 of record NW_027202383.1, read on the forward strand.
TTAAAAGTCAGAGGGTTTATGCTGCAGAGTAAACACAGTCTTTGCATGGTCAGGAGAGACTCTAAGGATGAACCTTCTGAATTTGCAGAAGGCATGGCCAGGATCATTCACTCATTCACTCATGAATGGATGAGATGAATGAACGAACAAATGATATATCACTCCCTTCTCATTCATTCACTCATGGATGGATGAAATGAATGAATGAACAAATGATATACCACTCCTTTCCCTCACTTCCTCCCTCCGTGCCTCCTTCCTTCACTCTTTTCTTTCTCCTTCCTTCCTTCTCTTTCTTTCTTTCCTTCCTTCCTTCTCTCTCTTTCCTTCCTTGCTCTCTCTCTCCTTCCTCCCTTCCTTCCCTCCCTCCTGCCTCCTCCTATCTGTCCCTCCACTCTCTCTCTTTTCCTTCCTTCCTTTCTTTCTTCCTTCCTTTCTTTCTTTCTTTCTTTCTTTCTTTCTTTCTTTCTTTCTTTCTTTCTTTCTTTCTTTCTTTCTTTCTTTCTTTCTTTCTTCCTTTCTTCTTGAATTTAGGGCCTGGATGGTGTCTTGTAGCTTTTTGTTCAAAGGCTGGCTTGCCAGTTAATTAGAGATAAGATTTGCTTGGATTACTATGCTTAGAATTGTGATCCTCAGATCTCAGTCTTTTGAGTAGCTAAGGATTACAGGCATGAGCTACTGGTATTAGCTCTGTGTGTATATTATATACATATATAAAGATTCTTATTTCTTTTTTATTTAAAAAAATTTTTTTTGCCTGTCATGGCACTTAAACTCAGGGCCTGGGCACTGTCTCTAAGTTTCTTTGGCTCAAGGCTAGGGCTCTACCACTTGAGCCACAGCATCACTTCAGGCTTTTTTCTGTTTATATGGTACTGAGGGCTTCATGCCTGCTAGGCAAGCACTCTACCACTGAGCCACATTCCCAGCCCAAGATTCTTATTTCTTTTCTTTTCATGGGTCTGGTCATAGGGCCTGAACTCTGGGCCTGGGCGCTGTCCCTCAGCTCTTCAGCTCAAGGCTAGCACTCTACCACTTGAGCCATAGCACCACTTCCGGCTTTTTTCTTTTTGCTTATGCGGTGCTCAGGAATCAAACCCAGGGCATCAGGCATGCAAGGCAAGTGCTCTACTACTGAGCCACCTTCCCAGCCCCCCAAGATTCTTATTTCTAAAGCAGTTTCATTGACAGTGAAATCAGGCAGAAAGCTCAAACCTCCCACATAACCTCTGCCACCATCCCCATCCCCCCACAGAACGGCGTTTTGTTGTAATCAATGAACAAATGACACGAACCGTTGCTCAGATCCCATACTTTACAAACAGGGTCTGCTGTTGGTATTGTTGTTCTATAACATGTGGTGTGTCCACCATCATTGCAGAGTCACATAATAGTTACTCTGCTTGCAAATTCCCAAGCTCCAGCTAGTCTTCCCTGTCCTCACAATAGCATTGCCCATTTCAGTGTTGCCATAGTTTTAACTTTTCCAGGATTTCGTATCATTGGAATCGCAGGAGGCATAAATATTTCAGACTGGCCTCTTTCATTCAGCCATTAACGTTCCTCCGTGTCTTTTTGTGGCCGAACAACTTAATAATGTCCCATTGTATGCGTGTGACACAGTTTATCCATCCTCCTAGGTTGCTTCCAGATGTTTTTAAATTGTTATTATAAAGGTGATGTACAGAGGGGTTACAGTTACATCAGTCAGGTAAAGAGTGCGTTTGGACAATGTCCCCCCCTTCCCTCGTGTTCTCCCAGTTTTTCCCTCCCATCCCCAGACACAAGTTGTAAAGTTCATTTTCAACATAGTGTCTAGTGAGTGTTGCATTGGCTCCCCCTTTTCCCTCCAGCTTCCAGATTCTGGCAATTACAAATTAAACATTCTCTGTGAGTTTTTGTATGGATGTCAGCTTTTCAACTTGTTTGGGCCAGTGCCCCAAAGCTTAATTACTGGGCAATATGGTAAAAACAACAACAACAAACTTGTTTCATTTTGTAAGTGGTCAAATTGTCTTTTCCAAAGTGACTGAACCATTTTGGATCTCCACCAGCAACTCAGGAGAGAGTTCCGGTGGCTCCACATCCTCACGGCACTTGGTGTTGGTGTGTAGATTACGGCCTTTCTACTGCCTGTGCAGTGGTATCTGGTTGCTGTTTTAATTTCTCTTGATAATACCTGGTGTTGATCATCTTTTTCCAAGCTGCTGCATCCGCACAGCTTTTTTTTTTTATTGTAAAGATACTATATAGAGGGTTACAGTTACATGAGTGAGGTAATGAGTACACTTCCTCTTGAACATTGTTACTCCTTCCATTGTTTTCCCCCTACCATCCCCTCCTTCCCTCCCTTCCCAGAGGTTCTTTTTTTTTTTATTGTGATTAAGTGATTACATAATTTCCGGAATTTCACAATATTGTGGAATAATGATGCTCATTTAAAGTCACAAGTTCATTCTAACTTTCCTGGAGCGAATTGTCTATCACAGTCTGTAACATATAACGGTGTTCACATGTTATACACCATATATGTGATCAGCAGCGTGGGGATATTTAGTAGTGGTTCAACCAGATGAGTGGGAGTTCTTTGTTTCTTAAGTCCTGTTAGTTTTGTCGTATCACCTAATATTTTGGATTTAGCATCCACTTATCAGGGAGACCATGTACTGTTTGTCTCTTCATTCTTGGCTTACCTCGCTCAACATGATTCCTTCTAGCTCCATCCATTTCCCTGCAAATGCCATTATTTTGTCATTTCTAATGGCTGCATAATATTCCATTGTGTATAGATACCACAATTTTTGGATCCATTCATCTGTGGTGGGGCATCTGGGTTGTTTCCATATCCTAGCTATTGTGAACAGTGCTGCAATAAACATGGAGGTGCACGTGTCCTTGTATATTGGTTCCTGTTGTTCAGGGTAGATGCCTAGAAGTGGTATGACTGGGTCGTAAGGGAGGTCAATCTTTAGCTTTCTAAGGACCCTCCAGACTGCTTTCCAAAGTGGTTGTGTAAGTGTACATTCCCACCAGCAGTGTAATAGGGTTCCTCTTTCTCCAAATCCCCTCCAGCATTTGTCGTTGGCTGATTTGTGGATGTGGGCCATTCTGACTGGGGTAAGGTGGTATCTCAGGGTTGTCTTTATTTGCATTTCCTTCACCATCAGGGATGATGAACATTTCCTCATGTGTTTCTTTGCCATTTTTATTCCTTCATTTGAGAAGTCCCTCTTTAGTTCCCTTGCCCATTTAGTAATTGGTTTGTTAGGTTTGGGAGGGATTAGTTTCTTGAGTTCCCTGTATATACAGGATGTTAACCCCTTGTCTGATATATTGCTGGTAAATATTTTTTCCCAATTAGTTGGTTGTCTTTCTAGCTTAGTTGCGATAGCTTTATCTGTGCAGAAGCTTTTTATTTTAAGGTAGTCCCATTTGTCGAGTCTCTCTCCAATGTGTTGTGACCCTGGGACTCTGTTCAGGAAGTTCCTTCCTGTGCCTATTAGTTCAAGTGTCTCTCCTACTCTGTCCTGCAGTAGTTTCAGAGATTCAGATTTAATGTTAAGGTCTTTAATCCATTTTGAGTTGATGTTGGTGCATGGTGATAGGCTGGGGTCCACTTTTAGTTTTCTGCATGTGGCTGCCCAGTTTTCCCAGCACCAGCGGTTGAAGAGGCTGTGTTTCTTCCATTGTATGTCTTTGGCTCCTTTGTCGAATATCAGCTGGCTGTAGGCCTGTGGATTTATTTCTGGATCTTCTATTCTGTTCCATTGGTCTTCGGGTCTGTTTTTGTGCCAGTACCTTGCTGTCTTTGTTATTATAGCTCTGTAGTAGAGTTTGAAGTTCAGCATGGATAGCCCTCCCATATTGTCTTTATCCCCTAGAATTGTTTTGGCTATTCTAGGTCTTTTGTTGTTCCATATGAATTTTTGGACTGTTTTCTGTATTTCAGTGATGTACGTCATTGGGATTTTAATAGGAATTGTGTTGAATTTGTATATTAGTTTTGGAAGTATTACCATCTTTACTATATTAAGTCGGCCTATCCAGGAGCATGGGAGGTCTTTCCATTTCCTAGTGTCTTCTGCAATTTCTTTCTTTAACTTTTTATAGTTCTCATTAAATAGTTCTTTTACATCTTTGGTTAGGTTAATTCTTAAATATTTTATTTTTTGGGAGGTTATTGTGAATGGGGTTGCTCCCTTTATTTCCCTCTCTTCTTGTACATTGTCAGTGTACAGGAAGGCAACTGATTTTTGTGGGTTTATTTTGTATCCTTCTGCACAGCTTCTTTGACAAGATGTCTGTTCCGGTCAGTTTGTTTCATTAAGCTGTTCATTCATTAAGTTGTATGAGTTCTTTGTATATGTTGGACCACAGTCTTTAGCACACGTGTCTTTTGTGAATTTTTCTCAGTCTGTCACATCTCTTCCCATTCTCTTAACAGTGTTTTCTAGAAAGCTACATTAGGCACTTCGTTTTGAGTATTACTAAGAATGTTTAGTTCTTGCCATTTAATCTTAATAAGATTAGGAATATGTTATATAAATTATAAATAAACCTGTGGATGACTAGTTGACATAATGCTATACTTAAAAATTTAACATCTTGATTTTATTCTAGTCTTTAAATATTTTAGATTATAGTTATTTCTCAAGTCTCACACATTTTTACAAAACTTTAGAACACATGAAGACACTTGATTTATAAGAAAATCGCTCTAAGCTCAGTACTGGTGCCTCATGCCTGTAACTCTAGCTACTTGGGATGCTAAGATCTAAGGAACCTCATTCCAACCTTTAAGGTCTGAACAGGGACACCTCCCTCCCTCTTGGCTAAGTCTCCACCCAGTATCAGTCACCTAGGTAACTGGCAGACCTGGAAGCAGTCACCTTCCCTACCTGTTGCGTCACAACCTGAGTCACCTCTAGTCACACGCCTCCCCTCTGACCTTAGGAGGGTCCTGGACCCTGAGGTCACATCTGGATCCAGTGTGGCCACACCTTTCCCCCACCTGGCCACACCTCTTCCTGTCCCTGGCCTAGATAAGTCCTGGCCCAGGAATGGGTTGGGTTTGGGTTGGGTTGCCCCCCCACTCTGCCCCCCCACCCCTTTCCTTTTCAGCCATGCTTCTCCACCATGCATGGCGGGGGCAGCAGTTCGGTAAGTAAACTTCTTTTCCTGCCTGAATAGTGCATAGTGTTCTCCTCATCGTTTACCTAATGAAACCTACCTATTTAATATGCCTTACACAAGCCAGCCCAGGCAGAAAAATTCCTGATATTCTTATCTCCAGGTAATCAGCCAAAAGCCAGAAGTGGAGTTGTGGCTCAAGTGTTAGGGTGCCAGCTTTGAGTAAAAAAGCAAAGTAAGAGCTCACCTGAGTTCAAGCCCTAGTAACTATATCTATGTTCTAGGGAAGAATCAGAATTCTTTGGTATTGGTGTCAGTGATGATAGATTATTTGCACTGGATGTGCCCTTAATTGAACCATCCATCCCAATCATGGCTGCCATGGCCATTGTCTCTACCATGGTGATCATCGTTTATCTAAAAGCAACCAAGGTAACCTCAAGGCTGCAGAGATGTGTATAGAATTAGCGATCTGTGGAGCTGATGGGTCCTGTGCTGCAGGGAGCTCGTGGCTGAGCTGTGCTGAGGGCTCAGTCCTTTCTAGTCCTTTGTGCAGTGAAATTGTCTACCAGTCCCATGGGGGTGGGTGTCTCTGGGATGTGGCCATCTGAACTAGAAATTCTAACAGATAGAACTAGTGGTTGTTCTCAACAACAATAGTGATCTTGGCTCAATGCTCAGTACAGATCTGGGTGTGTTTGGGCTTGGTCTTAGACATGATGAGTTATTTTTAGAAGACTAAAGGAGGAGCTGATTGGCTGTCTTGGATCATCTGTGGCCAGGAGTGGAGTATAGCAGAGTATGGAAGTTCCTGCTGCAATCTAGGGGTCACAGTCGGAGGAGGCACAGTTCTCCTTGTCCCACATGAGGTAGAGCAGACACTGCTGTGTGAATCTGGCAGGAAAAGCACTAAGAGCCTTCCTGCATTGAAGAGTGCATCCAGATAGATACTAAGGATATTCAAAGCAAAGAGAAGCCCTACCTGCCTTAGGAACCCAGGAATAACAATCTAGACATGACACTTAGGATGAAAGCATTAAACACATTTCGTATTTATGTTGTTGTCTTTAATTTACAGCTCATTTCTTTGTATGTCAGACTAGCCTTCCATTATTATGTTAATGTGTCACGGTTTATGTAGTTAAAGGACATTTAAGTTATTTTCTACCCTTTTTGGGGTCAATCATAGGACTTGAACTCAGGGCTTGGGTGCTGTCCTTGAGCTTTTCATGCAAGGCTAGTGCACTATCACTTTGAGCCACAGTACCACTTCCTGCTTTCTGATGGTTAATTCGAGATAAAAGTCTAATGGATTTTCCTGCTCGAGCTGGCTTTGAACTGTGATCCTCAGATCTCAGCCTCCTGAGTAGCTAGGATTACTAGAGTGTGCCATTGGCGTCCAGCTTTTCTACTTTTTGACAATTATGAATAAAGGACTATGAACAATTGGAAAAGGAAAGCAAGTTTAAAAACTCCTATGAGCAAGAAAACAAAATGAAAAGTAATGCATATGAGGCATTTGAACTTATCTAGAAATGGAGCTGTACAAATAAGGAAATTGTGAATTGGAAATAAGATTTCCAGAGGAGGAAAAAGAAAACAGAAAGAGATAAATCCTGGGGAACCAAATGCTAGAATCTGTGCTTTAAGTTGTAGCCAATTGAGACTGGGTTGTCAGGTAAAATACTGGAAGCCCAATAAAATTCAAATTTCAGGCAAAAATGGCTATTTACAGGGATATCTTTCTGCTAGAAGTTATTCATATTTTAATCCTTATTGTATGTATGAAATTCCTATTTCGCTGGTTATATTTGCATTTGACTCTGCTAATCTGATAGTCCTGATCGAGTTGCCACAGGAAGGTCTGAGCTAAAACTGCCAAGGCCCTTGAACTCCAGAACCTCACATGTCCAAAACCCCACCAATGAAATCAGATGCCCGTTATGGAGAGCCAGGCCTTGCTAGCTTCTGGATTCTTCTTGAATTCTCCAGAAAGAGTGAATGCTGTTGCAGAGCGTTGATGTTAAGTGCATCCTTTTAATGTTTTCATCTCTGGCCCAGCCATCCTTTGTCACTGTACTAACTCAATTGAAACCATAGAATTCAATTAATCAAATGCCCCTTCCCTAGAGAACGGCTGAGCAGGCAGACGCCCCTGACTGGCTGATGTCATCTGAGATTTATTCCCTAGGGTGAGTCTGGAAAGAAACACAGATGGAAAATAACAAACAGGAATCCCCAATGTGCAAATGTGTTGCCTGCTCTCTGTCCCCCATCCTGTCCTTCCTCCACAGCCGTGTGTGTGTGTGTGTGTGTGTGTGTGTGTGTGTGTGTGTGTGTGTGTGTGTGTGTGTGTGTGTGTGTGTGTGTGTGTGTGTGTGTGTGTGTGTGTGTGTGTGTGTGTGTGTGTGTGTGTGTGTGTGTGTGAGTGACTGGGCTGAGCCTCAGGAAGCCGCACAGCCCCGGGCTTCCTGGACAGCTGTGAAGTAGGAACATGGTGGCGTTCACAGCCAGGACCCTGTGGGAGTTATTACAGGCACACTCAAGAGCTAACTCCCTCAGCAATTGTCACTTAAAGCAGAACATAATCCTCGGGCAGGGGGAGGGGGCAGATGTCCTTTTCAAGGCAGTCATTTAGAAGCCTTGGTCTCGGTGTTGATCTCCAACCAAAAGGTGGATCCTGTTCAATCTTGGAAGGTGCTAGAAGCAGCCAGAATTTTCCTTTCTCCTAAGAAGCCGCCATTTTGACTGTAGCCAGTGATCCTCCCTTAGAATTGCTGCTGGAAGTAATGGACAGCTGCCGCCTCCTGTGGGAGCCCCTAAGCCCTGTGCGCCCTCTCTGCACCTAGCTGGCCTCTTACCACATGCCTGGGGTCACATGCCACACAGGTCAGCCATAGCCAGCCACCATGGTGCCCACGGAGCCCCTGCTCCGGGTCCCTGAGCTCCCTGTGGCCGGGGCCCAGGCCACCTCTGCCCAGATGGCCCCCCCTGCACCTGCTCCCTGCCCACCACCAGCCCCTCCAGAAGGTGGTGACAAACCCTGCCCCTTGCTCTACTGCTCATTTTTTCTTTAAAATGTTTTAAAAAAATGTTTCATTGTTAACTATCAAGGTGATGTACGGAGGGGTGACAGTTACATCAGTCAGGTAAAGAGTACATCTCTTTTTGGACAGTGTCACCCCTTCCTTCGCTCTCTTCCAGTTTTTCCCTCCCATCCCCACTCACAAGCTGTAGAGTTCATTTTCAGCATAGTGTCCAGTGAATATCACGGATGCTTTTGTTCACTCTTTGTCCCTCCTCCATTCCTTCCTTCCTTCCTTCCTTCCTTCCTTCCTTCCTTCCTTCCTTCCTTCCTTCCTTCCTTCCTTCCTTCCTTTCTTTTGTCATGGGGCTTGAACTCTGGGCCTCAGCTCTTCAGCTCAAGGCGAGCACTATATCACTTGAGCCACAGTGCCACTTCCGGTTTTCTGAGTGGTTCACTGGAGATGAGAGTCTCATGGACTTTCCTGCCTGGGCTGGCTTTGAACCATCATCCTCAGATCTCAGTCTCCAGAGTAGCTGGGATTACAGGTGTGACCACCGGCACCTGTCTTGTCCCTCCATTTCTGCGACCCCCCCCTTACCTTTCCAAAGACAGAAAATCAAGTAAGGTCTTTTAATAGTAAGTATTCATAAGATAAATAATCATTTCAACCCCAAATACTTTAATCAGTACACAATAATTGTAGGTATTAATGGCAAAGGCAAACAGTATACCATTTCAATACAGACCTGCAGTGTACAATGATCATACAACAATCAGATCCACTCCCTTAGACATATATTGTACCTTTATGTTGGGAACATGCCAAATCCTTTCCTTATTTAATTAGTTATTTAGTTATTTATTTATTTTGCCAGCCCTGGGGCTTGAACTCAGGGCCTGGGCACTGTCCTTGGGCCTCTCTGCGCTCAAGGCAAGCGCTCTTTCACTGAGCCACAGCACCATTTCTGGCTTTTTCTGTGTATGTGGTACTGAGGAATGGAACCCAGGGCTTCATGCATGCTAGGCCAGCACTCTACCACTAAGCCACATCCCAGGCTCCCTTTCTTTTTTTTTTTTTTTTTTATTATCTATCTACCTATCTATCTAGGCAGCACTGGGGATTAAACTCAGGGCCTCCTACTTGCTTGGCAAGCATTTAACCACTTGAGCCACACCCAAGCTCTCCACTGGCTATTTTTAAATATAAATTAATAGTTGCTTACCATAGTTACCCTATTTGCTATACAGAACATTGGACTGTAGTTCTTTTATCCAACTGCATCTTATGTATGCCTGGTAACTTTCTCTCCATCACCCAGCCTCCAGGAGCCAGTATGTTTATACATATACATATACATACATATATATATATATATATATATAATTTTAAGTAGTTGTACACATCAGTCTATGAATAATACAAAGCATCTTGATCGATATCATGCTTTCATAGTTCTCTTTTATTCTTTCTATGCATAGGTAGAAAGGATGGTGAATTAAAATTCTTATAGCACAAGAGAGTGAAACAATTTAAATAATTACTATTGCAATTTTTGTGTAATTATAACATTCTCAACTAAAAATAATGAAAGCAAGGAGAAGTTTAGCCCCGTACTTGACATTCAGAATTAACGTAGAGAAATTTCATATAGCCTTCACGTGGCTTTCATCAGTGACTCTTCTGCTCTTTAATTTTTCTCCTCATGCTAGGAATTGAACCCCAGGGCCAACTGTCTGCTAGGCAAGCACTCTACCAATTGTTTTTATTTTGTTTTGGGGACAGGATCTCACTAGTTTTCTGGGGCTGGCTTTGAACTCCTGCCTCTGCCTCCCAAACAGCTGAGATTATAGGTATGATGCACATCATTCCTGGCCTGTCTGTTAACCACTGGCATCTTCATGTGAAGGCTGCTTGACGTCAGGAAGTGTGATTCTTCCCTCTGTACTGTCTATGGTCTTAACATGGTATGAGGTATGGAACAGCTCAGTAATGATTTTCTGAAGTCAAACCTCTCCTTTATTTTTCATGTGGGTCATATCCCATTGCTGAGAAAACCCACTTCAAAGGAGGGCTTAACTAGCTCAGGTAAGACCATGGCTGCTTGGTCCCATTTCTCATGGATCTCTGCTGAGACAGAACATCATGGTATCTATCAAAAGTTACATAGGGTTCAATCTCCAGCAATGGAAAAAAAAAGAGTTCAGAAAGTAGAAATCTATCAAGTTGCATAGACAATTTGAAACAACTTAATACATGTATAAATAACAAGTAGAGGCTAGGAAGGTGGCTTAGTGGTAGAGTGCCTGCCTAGCATGCATGCAGCCCTGGGTTCAATTCTTCAGTACCACATACACAGAAAAATCCAGAAGTGGTGCTGTGGCTCAAATGGCGGAGCGTAGTCTTGAGCAAAGAAAGTTCAGGGACAGTGCCCAGGCCTTGAGTTCAAGCGTCAGGACTGGCAAACAAAACTAAACAACTAGAAGTATCCAGATAGAATAAGTGCAATGCAAACTAGAAGAGGATGGCTTTCACAGCAGGCTGAGCACAGGGGAAGCAGTCATGGTGGATTGTAATATAAATTGGAAGAAATTCCAGAGTGCAGCTCATACGATGCTACACAAGACTAAAAGATGGAAGATTTGGGAGGAAAAGCAAGAGACAAAGGTAATTTTATTAAGTCCAATAAATATATGATTGGAATCCTAGAAAGAAAAGAGAAAGAAAATATGGCAGAGTCCATCCTGGAAGAGATAACAGCTGAGATTTTCAGGATCTAAGATACAATCCACAAATTAAAAAAAAAATCACAATGCATGCTACACTCTACAAATAAAATGATATGTCACTGTGAAACTCTAGCTAGACCCCAGAAATTGATTCTTTTAGATACAGCCAGAGAGAAGAACCCACCAGATAATAGTGAGACTGACAGCTGATGTCTCTGAACAGCAACAGAAGACACAGAGGAATTCAATATGCTGAAATTCTTGTTGACTTTTATTCCACAAACTTCAAGCCACAAAAGGTCTCTCAAGAATAAGAAGCAAGGAAGTGGCGCTGTAGCTCAAGTGGTAGAGCGCTCGCCCTGAGCTGAAGAGCTGAGGGACAGCGCCCAGGCCCAGAGTTCAAGCCCCATGACTGACAAAAAAAAGAAAAAGAAAAAGAGAAGAAAAAGAATAAGAAGCAAGCCAGAGATAATGGCACATACCTAGAATCCTAGCAGTAGGGAGACTGGTATAGGAGGATCACAAGTTTGAGTTTGTGAAGGTGTGAGTTCCAGACCAGTGTAGTTATATAGTGAAACCCTCATTTCAGAATCTAAATCAAAGTTTGAGTTTGTGAAGTTGTGAGTTCCAGACCAGTGTAGTTATATAGTGAAACCCTCATTTCAGAATCTAAATCAAAACAAAACCAAAAAAGGGAAAACTGCATTGAGAGGCTTTGTTTCCAAGACCTAAATCCCACTTATCAACCCAAAGAATCCTAATGAGACAAGCTGCAGTTAAAGAAGAAATGAGGAGCCCTGCACTGGTGGCTTATGCCTGTAATCCTAGATACTCAGGGAGCTGAGATCTGCAGATCATAGTTCAGGGCTAGCCCAAACAGGAAAGTCTGTGAGACTCTTATCTCCAATGAATCACCAAAAGAGCTGGAAATGGAGCTATGGCTCAAAGTAGAAGAGAACTAGCTTTGAGCACAAATTTCAGGGACAGTACCTAGGACCTGAGTTCCAGCCCTAGGACTGGCACAAGAAAGAAGAAAGAAGGAGGAGGAGGGAAGAGGAAAACTGATAAATCTAGACTATATTAGACAACGATCATAGTGTCCTGCATGGTTTTAAATAAGAGAGGAGTAATTATGGTTAAAGGGGGTAGGAAATAATATTGCTTACTGTTAGAAGTGGTTAGGCTAAGAGTGTGTGCTGTAATTTCAAAGTTAACCTTTAAATAAGTTGAAATAATATGCAACTTCCAAATGAATACGGGAGGGAAAAACAGGATGCTAAAAGAATCTAATAGATGACAAGCTATGAGAAGAAAAGTAAATAGAAATGTCCAGTCCAGTAGGACAATTAAAAATATAAAATAGGAGCTGGGAAGATGGCTCAATGGTAGAGTGCTTGCCTTGCATGCATGAGGCCCTGGGTTCGATTCCTCAGCACCACATAAGCTGAAAAAGCTGGAAGTGGCGCTGTGGCTGAAGTGGTAGAACGCTTGCCTTGAGCTGAAGAGCTGAGGGACAGCGCCCAGAGTTCAGGCCCCACAATCAGAAAAAAAAAAGAAAAAAAAAAGTCTCACAATCTTTTCTGCTTGGACTGGCTTTGAACTGTGATCCTCAGAGCTCAGCCTCCTGAGTCGCTAGGATGACAGGTGTGAGCCACCTGGCTCAGCAGGTAAATCCTAGGACAAGTGAAGGAGGAGATCACAAAAAGAAAGAAGTGTTTGAAGTGTTCTTGGCACAGTTGCCCATTCGCTCCGGGCTCTTGTTCACTGAATCCGTCATCCCCAGTCTACCCTGCGTCCATGTAACTTCAAGCCAAGTTGTTGCCCCAACAGCTTCTTCTTTACCCCCAGGGTTCAATTCCGGTTCTTGGGTCAGGTGAGGTAGGAGGAAATCGCAGCCACAAATCCCAGCGGGAGGAAGCCACCGGACTCACCGGAGACCCCTGGCTGGGAAGGGACAGAGGCTGGCAGGAACACCAAGATGGAAGACAGAAGAGCCTCTTCCACATGCACTGACAGAGTTCCAGGCCTGACAAGGAGGGGAAGAGGGGGTGGGGGAAGGAGCGGGGCTCAAACAGCTGGTGAGGGGCAGGCCCGATGGGTCCTCTCACAGGGAGAGCTTGAGGTCATTGATCCGAACACTTGCTTGCCACGTGTTTATTGGCCAAGGACCACAGAGAGGAGGCCGCGTGCGGGGAGGGGCTGGGCCGGAGCTCAGCGGAGTCTCTCCTGGCTGTGTGGCGATTGTGGCTCTGACATCCAAGAGGCACTGGGGCCGCAGAGCCCTTCATTTCAGGGGGCTCCACCCTGCACCCCTGATTGATTTGCCCTGCACTCTCCTCCAGCAGATGGAAGAGAATTTTCGGAGCAAATGGGGCCCGCATATGGATTGAGAATCTGTGATTCATCCAGACCTGTCCAGACCCATCCAGAAGGAAGTGGCGCTGCTCCATGCCTCCTCCTGGCAGAGCCTACCCCTGCTGGCACCTCCCAGCCTCCCCGCTGCTGGAAAGAGAAGCCACGGATGACAGAGAGAAAAACCTGGCCGCACGCACGCACGCACGCAGGAGCATGCACACAACTCCGGACCGAGCTACCCACAGACATTATGGGTGGACCCCACCTCCTCGCCAGGTTCAACTAAATGCAGGCAGACAGACAGATCAGAGGGAAGGGAGGGAGGAGGAGGAAGAAGAGGAGGGAAGGAGGGAGGGAGGGGGAGAGAAGGAGGGAATGAAGAAAGGAAGGAAGGGAGGAAAGAAAGGAGGGAGGGAAAGAGGGAGGGGAGAAGAGAGGGAAAAGGAAGAAGGAAGGAAGGAAGGAAGGAAGGAAGGAAGGAAGGAAGGAAGGAAGGAAGGAAGGAAGGAAGGAAGGAAGGAAGGAAGGACAGGAGAAAGAGAGAAGCGGCGGCAGCCATGCCTGTGGGCGGGCAGCAGTCTGGCCTGGCTCCACCTGTTTTGGGCTGGTGAGTTCATCCCCAAGGCCTGTGCCAGCCCCTGTGGTTTCTCATCCTTCCATCCTGCTCTCAATGACAAAATGACTAAAAATACAGTGCTCCCCACAGGCGGCCACCCGGCCACCCCCCTGCCCGAGTCTTAGGCTGTGGGCACCTGGGGCGAGCTGCCTTGGGCGCTTAGAGTCCCAGGGTCTCCTCCGAGGCTGGTCAGCGGCCGGGGCAGAGGTCACGCCAGCTGTCCCCGGGACAGCCACGCCCGCGCCTTAATGTCCCCATCTTGAGGATTAAGTGAGATAGACTGGGTGAGGAGCCTAAAGCCAGAGGGAGAGCTGGATCCATGTCAGATCCTCCTTTCCCTGGCCTCTCCTCTCTCCTTGGCCCCCTTCTAGAAGGTTCTCCAGCCTAGTTCTGGCTCTCCATATTGATCTGGGCTCACCAGGACCCTGTGAAGACAACTCTTTGTACGATAGTCACAAGTGTGGTCACTGGGGATGAAGGCACTCGGGGGCAGGAGGGCAAACCATGCCATTAGGGGTCTGGGTACCCTATTTTACAGTGTAGCCCCTGGCTCAGAGTAGCTCAAGTTACCCTATGCTCGATGCCTTCTGCCTGTCTATGGTGAGTTGTGGAAGTGTGTGTGTGTGTGTGTGTGTGTGTGTGTGTGTGTGTGTGTGTGTTTACAAAATACACAGCATTGGTTTAAGATGTGTAGCTCATTCATTCATTCATTCATTCACATTATTCAGTGGTGCTGAGGTTTGCCCTCAGGGCCTCGTGCTTATTAAGCAGACCCTCTACTCCTCCAGGTGCACCCCTTTTTGCTTTGGTTTTTGTGTTGGCTATCCTGGACCACAATACTTCTCCCTATCCCTTCCTTTAGCTGGGCCCACTGGAATGACCTACCATGCCCAGCTTGTTGGGTGAAATGGAGGTCTTACTAACTTTTCTCCCCCAGGCTGGCCTCCAACCACCATCCTCCTGAGCTCTGCCTCCTAAATAGCTAGGTTTACAGGTAGGCACCACTTCACCCCACCTGTTTTGAGTGCTTTAATATGTATACAAGTGGTATCACCCTCTTTTTGAGCTATACCTTGAAGCTTTCCTTGACAACACATTTTGAGGTCTGTTCATTTCTGCTCAGATTCACTGCACAGACATTTTGCGATGTGACTGATGGTTGTACAGGTTTCCAGTTTCTTCTTCCTGTCACTTGTGTGCTCAGGATCAAGCATTTATCTAGGGGTCACAGGTAGGCATGCTTTCAGCATGACTGGCCATTCATCGGTGCTGATTCACCCCTGCTTGGTGTGGGACAGAGCCTGTGGCCTTCAACCTTACTGACACTTACAGTTTCCCTAATTTTTGCTAATTGGATGGGTGAATGTGGTACCTTGTCATTTTAGTTTGCATTTTTCAACTGCTAATTCTAATTGCATGTGCTCATTTAGGGTTCTTCCTCTGAAAATGACCTGTTCTAATGTGCTGCCCTTTTGTTCTTTCTTTGTTCTGCAGGAGTTCTTCAACCATCTTGCTAGCAATCCTCCTGAATATCATCTTCCATCAACCCTTTCTGTGTTTGCACACATTTCCTCCTATTTGATACTCAAATGTTTGACTTCGTGTGTGGTGTCTTTTCTCATGCGAAAGTTCTAATTTCAGCTGTCGTCAAATGTGATTTTTTTTTTTTTTGCCAGTTGTGGGGCCTGTGCCCAGGCGTGGACAGCTCTTCAGCTCAAGGCTAGCGCTCTACCACTTGAGCCACTGCACCACTTCCATCTTTTTCTGCTTATGTGGTGCTGAGGAATCGAACCCAGGGCCTCGTGTATGCAGGGCAAGCGCTCTACCACTGAACCACTTTCCCAGCCCAAATGTGATTTTTTTTTAAGCCTATGGATTTTTCTTTCAGTGCCTAAATACATTTTGTCTATGCCCTGGTCACTAATGTAATCTTGTAAATTTTCATCTAATGATTTATGGGTTTTTGGTATCATTTAGGTTTTGCATTCCTATAAACTCTACCCCCTGTAGGGATGTAACTGCATTAATCATGCGTATAGAGCTAAGTGCTTCAGTTCTGTTCACTGGAGCATGCGTCTTATCCTTGGGGATTTATCACACCTTTCTATAACCAAGTTTCTGTACACATGCACACACACACACACACACACACACACACACACACACACACACACACACACACACACACACACACACCCCTTTTCCTGGCCCCCGTCAGTTTCACACTGTATATTTATATATCGTTACATTCTTGGACTCAGAGAACAATCTTCCTAAATTCAACTCTAACACCTGGGTTCAGAAGTCATCAAAGCAACATTAGCACCATGGACAGGGTACTCATTACACCTCCCCTTCTCCCCCCCCTCCCCTCCCCGCCTGCCCTCCCTCCCCCACACACTTGTCTGCCTGTCAGAAGCACTTACCTGGTCTTGCTTGGTCTACTCACCATCCCTCCAACCCACGTCAGCACTTTGTGTTTCTGCTATTGCATTAACACTGTCTCTTGCCCCCGCTCCACCCACTTTCTGTCTAAACACAACTGAAATGCTTTCTAGAAGCTTCTCCAAGTCCCTTGCCAGGGTCCTTCCAAGCACCAGCTCTTCTCTCTCATGGCTCTGAACATGTCTCCTCACAGACTTGATGATCTAGCCAGGCTCTGCACCCCAGAGACCAGGGGAGCTGCTCGGAGTGAGCAGAGAGCTGCCCCCACCCGTCCGCGCTCCGTCAGCCTCCTGCCCGGCCGGGTCTAGCCTCCTGCCCGGCCGGGTCTAGCCTGCTGCCCGGCCGGGTCTAGCCTGCTGCCCGGCCGGGTCTAGCCTGCTGCCCGGCCGGGTCTAGCCTGCTGCCCGGCCGGGTCTAGCCTGCTGCCCGGCCGGGTCTAGCCTGCTGCCCAGCCAGGTCCGGGTCTAGCCTGCTGCCCGGCCGGGTCTAGCCTGCGGCTGGCACGCAGGGGCACGCTGTGTGTGCCACCTCCTCTCCCTCTTCACACTTGCAGCCACCTTTGGGTCCTGCCCCACAGAGGACGCTGAGGCTCGCTGGATTTATGTTGAGCCACCTGAGACCCACACGAGAGGTCTGCTTGATTCTAGAAGCCCCCATTCTTCCTACTACAGTCTCCACTGGGGCACAGGAAACATTTGCTGAGGAACAGAACAAGAAGGGAGCACCCCACCGAGGCAGCCCTGGGGAGGGGCCTCCGAGGCCAGGCTTTGGCACTGGTGGACAGGCTCCGTGCGTGCAGCCCGGGCCCCGGCTGCCCTCGGTGCCACCCATGGCTGGAGTGGGCACAGTCTTCCCTCTGCTGCCAGGGGAATGAGGCACCCGCCAGGCCGCTCAGCCCCCAGCCGGCCTGGGGTGTGGGTTGGGGCTCCTGCCATGCACACGCGGGTTTTGTACTGTGGGTTTGCTCACCAGGGCGTGGAGGCCGCCGGGGTGGCTCACCGCCTCCGGTCCCCGAGGGCACCCGCTGGTGTGGACTGGCGCTGAGCTTCCCTAGTGACGCCCAGGACCACTGTGTGGCCATCCCTGCGCTCCCTGTCCCGCTCCACGGGTGTGGATGCAGATGGGGAAGGAGAAAGGCAGCTGCCACCCAGCGCTGGGACAAAGGCGACTCTCTACCCTCCCCTCCCCCCACACTTGACTCAGCACACCCCAACCGTCTGGGGAGACCCCAGCTGCCCATTAAGTGAAAGTTGGGGTAACAGAAGGGGCCAGACTTGGGAGCACAAAGACTTGGGGCTGAGTGTGGCTCACTGTTAACTCTGTTTACCCAGATTAAGTTCTTGTTCTTTTATGGGTCAAATCTCGACAAGCCACAGCCTAACCCCCCCCCCCCGTCATCTTACACTGGGGCCTGAGGATACCCAGAGAAGACATCAGTGTGTGTCCCCCTGAAACCTACGGCTGACTCCAGCGCAGGCACACGGGTAAAGGAGAACTCTTAAGAAGCACCGCGAGCTGCTGTACGAGCTGCTGTACGTGCACACACGGCGGCCGGCGCTGACCTTCCCGGGCTGCAGACTGACTCTCACTTCTGGGAGTCTTCGGTCCCATTCCCTCATCTGTGAGGTGAGATGGAAGACATTGCCTCCAAAGATGACTGAGGACACAGGACAGTCACACACGCTGGCTGCTCACTGGATTTAAGGGTTTCTCCTTGAAGAGCTAAATCTACCAGCTGGTGCTAGGGCTGGAACTCGGGGCCTGGCATCCTCATCTGGCTTTTTTTACTCAAGGCTAGTGCTCTACCACGTGGGCTACACCATTTCTAGCTTTTTGCTGGTTAACCTAGCTAGGATAACAGATGTGGCCACTAGCATCCAGCAAGAAATATTTTAAATTATCTGTGGATAAGATAGCAGGAAAAAGCCAGCAGTCTGTAGGTGGCTCACACTTATAATCCTAGCTATTCAGGAAGCTGAGATCTGAAAAATCACAGTTCAAAGCCAGCATGGGTGGGAAAGTCTTATCTTCAATTAACTCTTATCTTCAATTAACCACTAAAAAACTGGAAATGGAGCTGTGGCTCAAGTGGTAGATCACCAGCCTTGGGTGAAAAAGCCAAGTGAGTGTGTAAGGCCCTGAGTTCTAGTACACGGACACACACACACACATACACACACAAGGAGGCAGGGAAAGTTCAACCAAAAGGCAATGGAAAACTTTCCAGCCCCACAGGGGAAGCTCCCAAGCCCCCAGTCTCTGTGGTAGGCCGTGTCCAGCAGAGCCTTGAAGGCCCAGAAACAAAACCAGCCCCATGGCTGAATGGCTGTCACTGAATTGCCTGGCACAGCGAGGTGCACAGGGTGGGGGTGGGGGTGGGCGTGGGTTTCTCAGCCTCTGTGATTGTTTTGTCCTACAGGAAGACACCAGGGGTCAGCTCTTCCTCTTTCTGTGCTCCTCTCAGGCTTGGTGGCTAAGTCCTGCCTGACCGGCCACCCTAAAGGAGGGACTAGAGAACAACTCCTCATCCCAGTGCCCAGGCCTCTCACAGACCCTCACACCCCGCCGAGGAACACCTCCCCAGCACCACAAGCCTGCCCTTAACTGTGTCCATGAGCCTTTCTCTCTTCTCCCTCTAACCAGCTCCTATTCACTCTGCAATGCCCAGGCCAACATCACCCCAGGAAGCTCAGGCTCCCCAATGGCTCCTTCCTCTGTGCTTGCCTCATTGTCCTGGGACCCAGCACGCCACGTGCCTCACTGGCCTCCGTAAAGAACAAGGACTTACAAATTTTCCTTTTGTTTGTCCACCCCACTCGCAGCAAAATACTTGACATAGAGACAGATTCAACAACTTGGGTGCAGTCTGTCTTGCGATTGAACTCAGGGCCTGTCTCTGGGCATTTTTGCTCAGTCTACCACTTGAGCCACAGCTCTACTTCTGGCTTCTTAATTGGAGATGCGTCTCACCGACTTTCCTGCCAGGCTGGCTTCAAACCATGATTGTTAGATCTCTGCCTCCTGAGTAGCTAGGATTAAAGGCATGAGCCACTGGTGTCTGGAATCAGTAACTTTTCAGTGGATGAACAAAAACTCAAGATACTTGGCCCTAAGCCCAATGGTTGCCAGTAGAGTAGTTTACTTACCCATGACTCATGCAGGAAATGGCAGGAAGTCACCCAGGGACACTTGTGGCAGAGATGACAACTGTCACTGCAGCGAGGTACCGAGAAGGAGGTGACAGTGATGGCTTCGGAGGCCAAGCCTTGAGGGTGTGGCCATGTCAGCCTCATGGGGCAGCTCCCTCCACCCTGCCAGGCAAGCTGGGGAGGGCAGTGGTGACAGAGTTACTTAAGCCCACCTGGCCCTTACTTCCGTGAGTGCTGCGGCACAATGCCAACTGAGAAACTGAGGCTCCAGAGCCAAAGAGACACAACCCTCTGGTTTGTAAAGCTGCATTTCTGGCTCCCTGATCTACACATGGGCCTGGAGCCCCCCTCCCAAAGAGTATGGGGGGGCTGGTAGAAAATATTCCAGACTTGGAGTTAGGATGTGCATGTCTGAGGATGCACCTTTCCCTTTAATGATGGTCACTGACCCCTCCCTTCTCTGAGCCTGGAACTCTTTCCTTGGAGTTGAGGACAAACCGACCCCTTGTTCCCACAGCAGGGTTGCATCAAGAAATCTCTCTATATGAAAGTGTCTGAGAGAGGACAATTGACTCCTATGCAGGCTTTGTAGCTCAGGGGTGCAAAATTAGACGAAAGATAGGAAGACTCGGGCTGGGAAGGTGGCTCAGTGGTAGAGCGCTTGCCTTGCATGCCTGAGGCCCTGGGTTTGATTCCTCAGCACCACATAAGCAAAAAGAAAAAAAAAGCTGGAAGTGGCGCTGTGGCTCAAGTGGTAGAGCTCTAGACTTGAGCTGAAGAGCTGAGGGACAGTGCCCAGGCCCAGAGTTCAGGCTCCACAACCGGACCTCCCCCCCAAAAAAAACAACTTCCATGTAGCTGGCTGCCAGTGTCTCACATGTATAAGCCTAGCTACTCAGGAGGCAGAGACCTGAGGACCAAGCCAGCCAAGGCAGGAAAGTCCAGAAGACTCTTATTTCCAATTAATCAGCAAAAAAATCTTCAAGTGGAGAGAGCCAGCTTTGAGCAAAGAAGCTAAAGGACACATGTCCAGGCCTGAGTTTAAGCCCTAGCACTGATGCACACGTATACCCATATCCATGTAATCTGTTTTGGTTGAAGATGACATGTCACCCACAGGTTCATGTGTCATAGCCTCGTTTCCCAATGGGAGGGACTACGTTTGAGCCTAGCTGGTGGAAGTAGGTCACTGGGGGCACGTTCTTGGGGGTTGTATCTCTCTCCCGGCTTCTTCTTCCCTCCCTCCCTCTCTCCCTCCCTCCTTCCCCGGCATCCCTCTCCCTGCTTCCTGTCTGCCATGAGGGAAGAAACTCTGCCACCACGCTCACCTGCCACTACGATGCTAACAACCCAGGGCCAGGCCACTATGGGCTGAACCTCTACAACTGAGGAAAATCAACCCTTTCCTCCTTTTTGATGTTGTCTTAGGTGCTTAGATCACAGTAATGCAAAAGTAACCTGAGAACAATACACCTATAGACACACACAGATACACATAGCATGAACATATCCACACACCAGGCCCCCAAATATCACATTCAATGTACACAATACCCTACACACATGCACACTCTCACACACAGTATATACCATTCATAAATACCATACCTGTGCTACAGACACACACCCATCCACCTGGCGCACACATACAGTCTGACCAGATCTTAGCTTCTAGGGTGAATCTGAGTTCGGTTTTGTGGTTCCGCATGGGGTTATTCAAGTTGTACCTTGTACAGACTCTGTAGGTAAAATCTCACTTTCAGGAAGAGCTTTCTTGGTCTGAGATGTAATCCTTATTCATTACCACTAAAAATAAAAGTGAGAAAATATTTTCTTCACATATGATAAGGAATTGATTTGCATCCTTAATGTGAAAGAATACTTGCAATAAATATATCAGAAAATATTCCAATAAAAATAGACATCAGGCCTAAGATAAATGTAAATATCCAATGAACATTTGTTCAAAATCTTAACTTCTTTGCACACACATAGACACACACACACACACACACACTCACATATATAGAAAGGAATGCAAGCTGGGCTCTGGTGGCTCATGTGTATAATTCTAGCTACTCGGAGACTGAGGTCTGAGGCTCTCAGTTTGGAGCCAGCCTAGGCAGAAAAGTCTAAAAGACTTTTTTTTTTATTTTTATTTTTTCTATTTTTATTTTTTTGTCGGTCGTGGGGCTTGAACTCTGGGCCTGGGCACTGTCCCTCAGCTCTTCAGCTCAAGGCGAGCGTTCTACCACTTGAGCTACAGTGCCACTTCCTAAAAGACTTTTTTGTGTGTGAAAATACTATACAGAGAGGTTACAATTACATGGGCAAGATAGTGAGTACACTTCTTATCAAGCATTGTTGCCTCCTCCTTTGTTTCCCCTTCCCATCCCTTCCCCTTTCCACACCCTCCCACCCCCACACCCATCTAAAAGACTCTTATCTCCAGTTAGGCAAAATGCTAACTGAAGGTATGGCTTAAGTAGTAGAGTGCCAGCTGTGAGCAAGAAAACAGAGTGCAAGGCCTTGAGTTCAAGTCCTTTAACTCCTCTAATTGGATGCCTGTTCTGGCACAAACCTGTGGGGTCCAATCAGTCCACTCTTCATCTGCCGGTCTCTTAGGGACACCGTGTGATACCGAGGGGCTTGTGGGTGTAATTTCTCAAGACCAAGGTGATATGATGTCTAGGGATCTGCATCCAGAACTGCTCAAGGCCATGGTGCGGGATGACAGCCTCTAGGGAGAGGGCCTTTGCTCTGATTGTCTACCAGACTCCTTTTCTTTTCTCTTTTTTATTCTGTTTTATTATTATTAAGCTTTTTATTGTGAAAATACCGTACAGAGGGGTTACAATTACATGAGCCAGGTAATGAGTACATTTCTTATCAAGCATTGCTGCCTCCTCCTTTGTTTCCTCTTACCGCCAGACTCCTTTTCTGCACTCAGCTTGAAGCTGGGCACCAGCTACTCAGGAGACTCAGATCTGGAGAATCACAATTCAAGACCAATATGAACAGAAAAAGTTGTAGATTCCATCTCCGAAAACAATCAGCAAAGTGCCAGACTGAAGGTATGGTTCAAGTGGTACAGCAGCAGCTGAGCAACCAAGCCCTGCAGGGGCAAGGCCCTGAGTTCAAGCCCTAGTATTGCAAAAACAACAAGAACAACAAAAAAACAAATAATGTATTTTGGGATTACCCTCAGTAATGCCCAGAGGTGCCCAGCTCTGGCCTCACCAGGACTGGGGCTCTGGGTGTTTGATATCTCAGAGGCTCCACTGCTTCCTTTGCACCTCTGTAAGCAATCCCTGCCCTGTCCGCCTGGGCTGATGGGTTGCACTGATGTTGGGAGCACTCGCCTCACTTGGAATTCGGGGTTGCCTCAGAACCTTTTGGGGTTTCAGTGATTCATGTTGGATTGCCTAGAGGTCTGACAGGTGGAGTGCACCCCAGTCTGGAAAGAGAAAGAAGGGGAGTGGGTTGGAACCAGACTCTGAGGTGCGGGATGACGGCAGGGCACCCAGTCACTCACAGTCATTACATCCTTGTGTCACCAACATTCTGGGCTAGCCGGCGTGTCAGGGGCTGGCACTGAAGGGGTAGCGCTCCCTTCTCAGCCCTGGCGCTGCTTTTGGGGTGAGCAGGGAACAGATAAAGCCACGTGTGCTTACAGAAAGAGGTGCATGCGCTCAGCTGCAAAGAACTGGAGGCAAAAGACAGAGCGAGCAAACGTTCACAAAAAGCACAGCACGGATGAAAGGGGTCTGAGTGGCTGAGAAAGCAAAGACTACACTGACGTAGGCCCTTAGAGGCTGGGTGCTGGGGTCCAGGAGGCCTTGGAAGGGTGTAAACAGCTAGCTTGGTATCCCTGTTTGGGGAGCAGAAGATCTAGCAGAAGATCTACTGCTACATACATTTCCCTAGAAATGTAGCAGTAGCTGGGAAGCAGTTTGAGGCCCAGACATAGACGGCCTTGAATGCTGTAGTGAGGGATGTAGGTTAAACTCCAGTGGAGAGAAACTGCACGGATGAGTTTGCTAAGGAGAATTCCGAGGAGGTGGAGCAGCTGCAGCCCTGTGAGTTCAGGGTTCACTTGGTTGTATGGGCAAGGCTGACCTTGAAAGCGTTCTTCCCGTAGAGATTCTTGGGTTGGGGACAGGGACAGAGGGAAGAAGAAATTCTGACTCACCGGAGGCCTAGGGATCACGGCTGACCTTAGGGGTCAAGGAGCATTGTGACCTTCCCCACACAAGAGGAACTCTGCTTAGGAATCTGCCAATGACCAAAACAGACGGGGCCAGGACCTTATTTGTTAGCCAGGCAGGTGCCATGTGGCCTGCAGATTTGAAAGTGGCAGCATTCTCTCTGGAAAGCAATGTTTTTAGTTTTTTAACAGAAATCATTTTTGAAAGATGAGACTTCTTATTAACCTCTCCCATATACTTTGTCTCTTATACTGTCATCCTTCAGAGACCTTGATAAACAAATTACTTTGCCAGTACTAGGATTTGAACTCAGCTCAGATGGTGCTCTACCACTTAAGCCATGCTTCTAGCCCAGCGTTTATTGGTTATTTTGGAGGTGAAGTCTCTTGGATTTTTCTGCCTAGACTGGCTTCAAGCTGCAATCCTCCAAATCTCAGGATCATAAGCATGAGCCATAGGCACCCAGCTTAGGAAGTTTATTTTAATGTTTATTCTTTTTTTGGGGGGTGAGGGGTCTGGTCGTGGGGCCTGAACTCTGGGCCTGGGTGCTGTCCCTCAGCTCTTCAGCTCAAGGCTAGCGCTCTACCACTTGAGCCACAGTGCCACTTCAGGCTTTTTTATTTTTTTTGCTTATGTGATGCTGAGGAATCGAACGCACGGCCTCATGCATGTAAGTCAAGTGCTCTACCCCTGAGTCACCTTCCCAGCCCTTATTCTTAACCATCAGGATGTGGAAGGTGATGTTTATGATCCCGTGTTACAAATACCCCAGACCAAGGCGTGGGGAAGTTGGATGGACTGTCTAAGTCCAAGCTTCCTCATGGTGCACCCAGTAGGACTAATTCTGCTTTCTAACCTCTTGGCAATAGGTTTCATGATGCGATAGAAATGGTTTTTTCCACTCATGAGCGTGGGACCTTGGTGTGCTTTTCACAGGCTGGCGAGATCAAACATAGGAAGTCTAGAGGAATTTGAGTTCCAGATAAATGGTGACTCATTTTAAGATAGGATATGGGCTGTGTGATATTTGGTGACTCTAGCAACCCTGGTTATACCTCTCTACCAAGTGGAGCTGCTGTGATCACGCATTCGAGGACTGCCACGATGCAGCATTCCATCAATGGAGGTTAGAAAAAGAAAAGAAACACAAGCCCTGCGGGAGGCAGGATAAATCATCTCTCCTCCCTTCCCTGGGTCACTTTCAGCCCCTCCTTACGCACAGGTGCATGAACTCACCCTTCCCTCCTTCTTCTTCCTTCCTTCCTTCCTTCTTTCCTTCCTTCCTTCCTTTTTTTTTTTTTTGTCACTCATGGGGCTTAAATGTAGAGCCTCAGAGCTGTCCCTGAGCCCATTTGCTCAAGGCAAGTACTCTACCACTTTGAGCCACAGCACCACTTCTGGTTTGCAGGTGGTTCATTGGATATAAGTCTCATGGACTTTTCTGCCTGGCTGGCTTTGAACAGTGATGCTCCACCTCCTGAGTAGCTAGGATCACAGCCACAAAGCCACCAGTGTCCAGCTCATAAGCTTTTTCTATAAAAGGCCAGGGGATAACTATTTTAGGGTCTCTGGGCCATGTGGTTTCTGTTGAAATGACTTAGCTCTGCCACTGTAGCTGAAAAGCAGCCAGAGACAAAAGTAGTCAATTGAAGGGCGCAGATGTATTCCAATAACACTTCATAAAACCAAGAAGGGACGGGATTTGACCTGGGGCGTTTGCTGATGCCACATTCCTGGTGGTAACGAGGTACATACCTTAGTCTCTCACATCTGCCTGGTTGCTCTTCACTGGCTAGTTGCCAAGGATAGTCATGTGGTTCTTGTTTGTCAGAAAACCATATATGCAGTGGTGGAGACCACAGACCTGGGGCCTGGCTCCCCTGGGGTGCTTGCACCTCCTTTCCCATCCATTTTAAAAGGACATATATGAGGCCCCCCATTACCCCAAAGCTGCCCTTGACGTCCCCTGGGCCTTCCACCATGGAGCTGCAATGTCCCAGCTCTCCATCACAAGTAATTACCATGGCAACGTCCAGCCCAGAGCAGAGGAACTGTGCATGCTTGAAAACCAAGACCGCAGATAAAGCAGCCAAAACCATCGATCTTCAGAGCACTCACCGGGCCCAGAAGACTATGGAAGGATTGGAAAGAAAGAATATGAGGCCCATTCAGGTTGAGAACATCCTTAATCCAAAAGGCAGGGAAGTAGAAGTCTTTCAGATTTGGGATTGGTTTGGATTTTGGAATATTCACCTGCACACAATGAGAGATCTTGGATATATCTCAACACAAAATCTATGTTTCATATGTTCTCATCTATACGACCTGAAGGTCATTCTATGCATGATCCTTCTCCATGAAGTCAAGTATGAAAGTTTCCATTTGTGCCATCCTATTGGCAGGCAAAAACTCCAACTTTTGGAAGCAGAGGTGAATACCAATCTTGAGAGAAAAGGAAAAGGAAAAGCACCCAGTTCCTGAGAATAAGCCCTAGTACCAGAAAACAAAAATAAACACAAAGAAAAAACAGATTTTAGAACATTTCTGATAAAATCATGGTCAAAGTGATGCACTGTGAAAAATAAATGAGATAAAATAGAAACAACAGAAAGGCGCATGCGGCCGCATGTTTCCCGTCCTTCAATCTCAACTTAGTGTCACCACCTTTAACACTGAGTCATTCGTCCACCTCCCACCCTTGACATCCAGCCAGTTTCTAGGCTTGAGAGATTCAGTGATGACAGATAGCTGGCATCGGCACAGGCCTGGTAGGCATGCCAAAAAAATAAAGTGACTACAAATTGCGATAAATACATCCCGGGAAAAACCCAGGACGCAGAGGAGGCGGCTGGTGTTTCTTACGCAGACGGATGAGGAGTAAGTCTACTGACATGGCTCCTGGAAGCAGAGCGGGCATTTGGCTTTGTCTTTATCTCACATACACCGTGAGAGATTGACTTTCCTCCCTCAAGAAACGCAGCAAAGCACAGGGAAGTGTATGGCTTCAATTAGATGATTATGCAACAGCCCATTGCCAGACACCCAGATGGCGCCCTGCAGATTCCAGGGAAGGAGTGGCTGGTGTTTTCACTCAAGCCTGTCACGGAGCTGCAGAGCGCTGCGCTCCACCAAATCCTCAGCCTGGGTTTCCAAGGAAACCAAGTCAGAGCCTCCGGCCGGCCGCTCCCCTGGGAATCTTACTTGGTAGAGGGGGGTCTGGCTCCCGGTAGAGGGGGGTCTGGCTCTCAGGAGCACAAAGCTGTGATATGAAGTCAGGAAGGGACTCTGGTGCTTCCCTCTCTCACCTTGTGCTAGAACAAGCAGGTGTGTGTGTGTGTGTGTGTGTGTGTGTGTGTGTGTGTGTGTGTGTGTGTGTGTGTGTGTGTGTGTGCGCGCGCGCGCCCAGGCCCTGGGAATCAAAGCCCCCCTTGTCTCCCAGGCCGGCTCTCTACTGGAGACTCTGACCCTGGCTGTCCTGAGCAGACAGGGGAGACCATCCCATATTGGGGGTCTCCATCCTGCTACTTGAGTCACCAGGAGAGCTTTGAAAAGACACCTGCATCTGCCCTTCCCCAGATCAGACAGGTCTAAACCTCTGGGGCTGAGCCTGGTATTGCTACTGCACATGTGCGCTCACACTCACTGATCCTGGGGCTTGAACTCAGCATCTGGGTGCTGTCCCTTAGCATTTGCAGTCAAGGCTAGCATTCTACCACGTAAGCCATAGCTTCTCCCCCACCCCACCCCTGCCCACCCTATCCCCCGCCCCAGCTTTTGCTGGTTGATTGGAGAAAAGAGTGTCACAGACTTTCTTGCCCCGGCTGGCTTTGAACCTTGATCTTCAGACCTCAGTAGTTTCGATTATAGGCATGAGCCACTGGTGCCAGGCTGATATTTTTTAAATGTCATTATAAAGGTGCTATACAGAGGGGTTACAGCTACATAAGTCAGGTAAAGAGTCCATTTCTTTTTGGACAATGCTGATATTCTTTTAAAGCTGCACATGTGACTCTGGTTGCAGCCAGCACTGAGAGCCAGTCTTCATGACCAACTTTAGCAGGAGCCCCAGGGATAACTGGCATGCCCAGGACAGACCGGGCAGCTGACTCCCTGACCTGCATTCAAGGCTTCTTCTGACCGGACTGATGCTCTGCTACCCTGGAGACATTCTTTCTTCCCACCCAATCCACACAGGGACGGCAGGGAGGATGCAGGTGCCCAGTATCTGGGGAGCGGAGCCTCATGTGAGGGACCAGTGCAGAATCCAGGTCAGGTACCCAGCAGGTTCACAACTCTGATGTCACCCTGGCCTACATCAGCATCTCTATACCTTGAGAGCCTTAGCCACCCCCTTCTCATCCCCAGATTGCGTGGCCTGCTCCCCTAATGGCCTGGTCCATGTCTACATCCAGTGGCCTGCAGAGTCTGTTGTGAGCATCACGGAATAGAGCCAGCCTGAAGTCTCAGGGAGGTTACAGGACTTGTCCAGGGGTTCAAGCCAATAAAGCAGGCCTTAGCCAATCATTTGTAGAGGTTTTATTTGGTGGGGGGTGGGAGGTGGGAGGGTTGTTTGCGGGGAGAATTGTACCAGTGCTGGGGCTGGAACTCAGGGACTGGGAGCCATTCCTAAGTTGTTTTATTTTTTTTGCTGCTCAAAGTCAGTGCTCTACCACTTGAGCCACATTTTTACTTCAGGCTTTTTTCTGGTTCATTGGAAATAAGTTTCATAGGCTTTCCTGTTTAAGCTGGCTTTGAAACACGATCCTCAGATCTCAGCCTCCTGAGTAGCTAGGATTGCAGGCGCCAGCCACCAGCTCTCAGCTATTGGCAGATGATTTGAACCTAGAATATCCCCCTTCTCTTGTCTTTTACCAACACTGTTCTGTACACTTCTGAGTAAGTTCAAAAGATCAGGGGGTGGGGGGTGGGAAGGGCCCTGGGAATGTGTCTTAGTGGTAGAGCGCTTGCCTAGCATGCATGAAGTCCTGGGTTCAATTCCTCGGTATCACATAAACAGAAAAAGCCAGAAGTGGTGCTGTGGCTCAAGGGGTAGAGCACTAGCCTTGATTACCGAGATGCTCAGGGACAGAGCCCAGGCCCTGAGTTCAAGCCCCAGGACGGGAGGGTGGGGGGAAGGAGATGGGGCTCAGGGCCTCCCCTCCTCCCACAGGGAGCTGTCTGTGGACTCTGGTTTTCCCTGTCCAGAAGCCACTGGCTTGAGTGGCTTGAGACTGAACCTGAGCCTGGAGGCTGGGCAGAAAGCAGTTTGACTCCAAAAACCTGCCTCTTTATCTCTTTAAAATCTGGCATGACTGAGAGATTCTTGGAAACCGGTTTGAGGGAGAAACAATCACATTAGAGCAGAGTCAGTGAAGCATGGGATGAACAAAGCCTGTCATAGGAAGCCTGGGCTTTCTTTTTAATTTTTTTCATTTTAAATGAGGGTGTTTATGCAAATTTGTCACGAAGGTTTTAAACGTCTCTCGACTTGCCCTGGAGCTCTGCTTCCTTAATTGGGTAGAGGGTAACTTAACACTCGCGGCCAATGTTCCTCTCCAAATTGTATGTTTTACAAGAGTAGCTCTTGAAAACATATAATTCTGATATTGTGAAATCATTGCACCAATGCAGTTTTGAAAATATGGGAAAGTTCACCCGGAAAGAAAGAGATTAATTTTCTGATTGCCATGATCTGTCACTAGCTGGAGAAGGAGACACAGGATTTGTGGGCTAATTTCTTCTTCTTTTTTCTTTTTTTTCTGTCAGTCGTGAGGCTTGAACTCTGGGCCTGGGCGCTGTCCCTCAGCTCTTCAGCTCAAGGCAAGTGCTCTCCCACCTGAGCCACAGCACCACTTCTGGTTTTCTGGTGGTTTACTGGAGATAAGAGTCTCATAGACTTTTCCTGCCCAGATTGGCTTTGAACCTCGATCCTCAGATCTCAGCCTTCTGAGTAGCTAGGATTATAGGCGTGAGCCACTGGCACCGGACTTGTAGGCTGATTTCTCAACAATAGAAAGATCTAGAATTCTAGGTTGGGGCAAAAAGAAGAGGATGGATGAGTAGACCTGGGTCATACCCTGCTCCAGTAGCTGAGAGGCTGGAGAAGAGACTCCTGCCCATCCCACCCTCCTGCCCCCCAAGCCTGGTAAATGAGAGGCTTTTGGCTAGATGCCTGCGTCCTTTTCTCATGAAACAGGCTGAAGAACTGGAATTGGTGACTTAGGGGAAAACAGTCCATCATCTCTGAAATTGTCTCTATCACATGTTCTCAGCTACTCGTGTGTGTGTGTGTGTGTGTGTGTGTGTGTGTGTGTGTGTGTGTGTGTGTATGCCAGTCCTGAGGCTTGAACTTAGGGCCTAGACACCACCCCTTAGCTTTCTTGTTCACAGCTGGCACTCTACCAACTTGAGCCAAGCTCCACTTCTGACTTTTTTCTGGTTAACTGGAGATAAGAGTCTCATGAACTTCCCTACACAGGCTGGCTTTGAACCTTGATTATCAGATCTCAGCCTCCTGAGTAGCTAGGATTACAAGGCATGAACCTCTTGTGCCCAGCTCATGTTGTTTTTTTGTTTGTTTTGGGCCCGGTTGTGGGGCTTGAACTCTGGGCCTGGGCTCTGTCCCTCAGCTCTTCAGCTCAAGGCTAGCGCTCTACTACTTGAACCACATTGCCACTTCCGGCTTTTTTCTTTTTGCTTATGTGGTGCTGAGGAATTGAACCCAGGGCCTTGAGCATGCAAGACAAGTGCTCTACCACTGAGCCGCCTTCCCAGCCCGATCATGTTGTTTTTTAACTAAAAATTTTTTTTATCAAGGTGATGTACAGAGGAGTTACAGTTACATAAGTCGGGTAAAGAGTACATTTCTTTTTAGACAATGTCACCCTTTCCCTTACTTTCTCCCAGTTTTTCCCTCCTGTTTATGTTAATCATTTAAGTACATTTTCAATGTTGTATAAACATCACTATCATTTCTATCACTTTCTCATCATCCTAAACAGAAACACACTCTTCCCAACTCCAGCCAATTTGATTCTCTAGATATATGGATTTGCCTAAATTCGTGGAATTATTCAGTAATTATCCCTTTGTGACTGACCTATCTCACTCCATATACTATTGTAGCCTGTGTCAGAATTCCATGTATCTCTTTTTAATTTTTTATTGTAAAGATACTGTGCAGAGGTGTTACAGGTACATGAGTAAGGTAATGACTACATTTCCTGTGGAGCATTGTTACCCCCTCCTTGTTTTTCCCCTACCATCCCTTCCCTCCCTACCTCCCCACGCCCCCTCCCCGCCATGTATTTTCATGGCTGGATACTATGTGCCACCGATTGCCCATTCATGCATCTCTTGAAGACATTTGGGTCATTTCCATTTGGTGGTTTCCACCTTTGGGCTGTGGGGAATGGGCATTCCAGGATCTTGTTCACTCCCTGCTTTGAATTCTTGTGTTATAGGCCAGGGTGTGCAACGGCCAAGTCTTGTAGCATGGTCTGTTGAGCTCCTGCAGGCCTCCCGGCCTGGCCTACCTCTGCCTTCCGCTCGCTGCCAGCCCCTCCTGTTCCTCCCAGCAGCTCCCTGGCCGGGAGCTCCCCTTCCCACCCTGCGCTCATCCCAGACCACAGTGGTGCTGTGGCCACTTGTGCCCCCATGCCTGTGGCGGCTGTGTTTGCAGACAGGGTCTTCAGGAGGTAATTACATTCCGTGAGGTCACACCCCAACACAGACGGAGCGCACGTCAGACTTCCACCTCCCACAAAGCGTGCTGGCGCAGCCTAGCCGCAGGTCTGCCGGGTTTATTACAGCAGCCAGCAGATGGCTGAGGGGGCTTCCTCTACCTCCTGCCAACCACGCGTCCTTGCTCAGAGGCCTGGGCACACCTCCATTGCCATCCTGTGAACGAGGCCAGCATTTTATCACCCGGGGCTGATGGCGGCCCTCCTCCCTGCTGTCTCAGAATCCTCTCGTTCCTCCTCTAGCCCTGAACTCCTCCTCAGCTGGGCCGGCCCGCTCGCTCTTTCTGCAGTACTCATCTCTGGGCCTTCATCCCCCCCTACCCTACTTTGGAGTTTCTCTCCTGGCTGCCCTTATCCTTAGTCCTGTGGGAGCCACACTTGGGGTATACACCAGGGGCCCCGTGACCTCCCACTGGAGAAGTCCATCGGGTGGCTCATGCCACACATGGAGACACGTGGTCATCTAGTCCACTGAGCCAGGAGCACAGCTATGGATGGATTGAAAACCCGCTGCACGCTCCTTCTATCTTCCTGCCTTTATCAGGAAATTACAGAACAGGCTCCAAACACAGCAGTGGTAGTGAACGCTCACATAGCACTAAAGCTCCAGGAACTCATTTGATTACAAATTATAAAGAAAAGGGGTTGTTATCCTTGCCCCATTTTCCAGATGGGGCGACTGAGAAAAACAAAAGAAATAGACCCAAAGTTGTAAGTGTGAGAGCCTGGATTTGAGTGTCTGGTTGCACAGCCTTGGCTCTTGACAGTGCCAACCGGAGGACAGCAGGTGTCATGTGAGAAGACGTCCCAGGGCAATTAATCCATGCAAGAAGTCAAGGCTTCACCGAGGATTTGGGTCTTTTCTTCCTTATGTTTTGCCTCTTGGCTTTTGTGTTTACCTCACAAACTGGCTGCAGCAGCTCCACCTATCATCACTTCACCCAACATCACCAGAATAAGAGAAAGTCCCTTTCTTTGTGTTTCTTCTTCCTGGTGAGAGAAACTTTCCCCAAGTTCCCCCAGAAACTGTCCTTTGTGTCCCATTAGTCAGAATGAAGTGAGCTGCTTGTTCAAGACTCACCCCAGTGGGGCGGGGTTCTACTTCTCCTAAATGAAGCCCGCTCCGGCTGGAACGGGCGTGGGCCTGGGATATCACCACGAGAAATGCTGATCATCGCCTTACGAATTAGGAAACTAAGCCTGGGAGAGAGCAAATCGTGGCCACGGCCATGAGTCCTGGCCATAGGCCCAGGCAATGGGCAAGACCCAATTCAGAGCTTTCCCGTTCCCAGCCCAGCCCAGTGGTGTCAGGGGGCCGCCGGCTGCACCTCAAGCACCCCCTGTCCCTTTCTGGTGCCTACATCTCTGAGAACAGCAAAACTGAGTGGCCAGAGAAGTGCTCCCACAATGGTTCCTTTCTCCACCCAGCATCAAGAGGGCCATGAGCAGTTTGGGGGGACAAACAGCTGTCCCATGTCCCTTCTGGTGAGGGCCGGTCATAGGGAAGGAGCAAGGCTGTCTCTTGCTTACGTACCTCTGTCGGATTGAGAAGATCTGTCTGTATTGGTCCCTGGCAAGGCCCCCCCACCCCCGGCCTGCTTCTGTTCCGAGTTCTCTGAGTCCCCTCAGCCACCCCTGGCCCCTTCCTCCGGAGCTATGGTGGGATGACCATCCTCTAGGCCTGGGATTCTGTGCCCCAGTCCTTCTCTCTGTCTCTCCTCTCCCAGAGCTCAGAGCCAGGACTCCACTGTTGCTTCGCGTGGACTTTACTTGGCATTTCTCTCCAGATGAAGGCACGTGTCCAGGGTGTGGGCATGCCAGGTGCTTCCTCACAAATGCTGGCCAGGTCTGTGCCATGGGTGGTGGTTTGCCTGGACCAGAATCCACACCACTGGGTCCTTAAATGCACTACAAGGCACAAATGTGGTAGCAGGTAAGGAACAACATTTTTGCTAGAAACAGATCTCTTCCCTCCATTTGTGTTGTTCTTCCTTTGTCCATCCATCCATCCATATGTCCATTTATCCATCCATCCATTATCCATTATCTATCCATTATTCATCCATATATCCACTCGTCCATCCGTCTACTCACCCACCCACCCTTACTGAGACATGGCCCTATTTGCATTAGAGGTAGGATCTTTGAGCTGGGCACTGGTGGCTCATGCCTATAATTCTTGCTACTTAAGAGGCTGAGATCTGAAGATCATAGTGCAAAGCCAGCCTGGGCAGAAAAGTCTCATAAGAGTCTTCTGTCTAACCATACAAAAAACAGAAGTGAAGCTGTGGCTCAAAGTGGTAGAGCACTAGCCTTGAACTAAAGAGCTCAGAGACAGTACCCAGGCTCTAAGTTCAAGCCCCACAACCACCACCACCACCAACAACAACAAAGAAGTAGGATCTTTGTACAAACCTAGATCTCTTCATGGTGGCTCAGTACGGTGTCTGAGCAGAGCTGGGATTATTTTTTTAGGCAGGTCTCTGCCTTCTGGACATGTCCCAGGCCTCTCCAGGGTGATGCAGGTCACGCTGCTCCCAGGACCTCTACGCTGAGGCCCAGGTCTCAGGGGATGCTGGGGACCCTGGCCTTGACAGAACCTGTGGGAAGTCCTCACCAGCATGGAGAGAGGAGGACGGGCTGCGTCCTCTACTCCCCCCGCTCCACACCTGCTACAGCCACAGCACTGTGACCGCCATCTTCCAATCCACCATGAATACATCCCATCATAATTGCCTGCCTGGTCTTCCAAAGGAGGTGTGCTGACATTCCATGTGTGAGACCCTCTTTGGTTGTGGTCCTGGTGGTCGGCTTTCAGGCTCACTGGCGGCTCTTATCTCTCTAGTGGCTATGGACGACCAAGGGTACACATCCCAGAGACCTCATTCACCTACAGTGGCAGCGGGGTGGGTGACCTGTGGGTGTAGCGCGGGGAATACTGGCAGGGTCAGCTGTGTGGAACTCCAGCTTTCCAGCCTGCTCACCCTGGTGCTGCCTCAACCTCTGTGAGCCGAGATTCTTGTCTCTGGAAGACCCGCACCGGCCAGCCTCACACACTGCCCCAGGAACGGGAGACTTGTGGCCGTGAGCTCTTGTCTGTGCTCCACTTGGCGTCAGGAGCAATGGGGGAGGCCCGGCTGTGCGGAGGAGGCTGCTCAGCCTGCGTGACCTGGGTGGGGCTCTTGGGCAGGCGGCGTGGTAGGTGTATTTTAGCGTCACGTGGCAGAACTCCATCTCCATTGCAAGGGGAGAATGATAAGGATTTAGGGAATTTCACAGAATCTGAGGGTAAATTAGGACAGGGGAGGAGACAGCGGAGGGGACAGCGAAGGTCATCGAAACACCTTCTCATTGCCTCATCCCAGCTCTTATTTGGGTCTCTATGTCATTTCTCTACCCACCCACCCACTGACTCATCCATCCACCTATGTGCCATCCATCCATCCATCATCCATCTATCCATCCATCTATCCATCCTTCATCCAATATCCATCCTTCATCCAATGTCCATCTATCCATCATCCAACATCCATCCATCCATCCATCATCCATCCATCCATCATCCATCATCCAACATCCATCCATCCATCCATCCTTCATCCATCACCCATCCATCCATCCATCCATCATCCATCATCCAACATCCATCCATCATCCATCCATCCATCTCATCTCAGAGATTTTTCTCCTTCTCAGTACACATGGCATGAGACAGTCACATTTCTTAAGAAGAAAACTATCTCCACTCCAGACAGTAGTTAGCATCCAGGTGAAGTGTCTCCAGGTGAAGTGTCTCCACGCTCAGTTCCAAATGTCTGGGAGAAGATGGATGACTGTGACTGGGGACAAGTGGCTGCAGGAACCTTGGTCATTACCAAGGTTCAGGGATGTGGGGGGACCGTGCTGTGCCGTGCTGTGCCGTGCTGCGCTAGGCTGAGCTGTTCTGTGCTGGGCTGGGCTGGGCTGTGCTGTGCTGTGCTTGGCGGAGCTGAGCTGGGCTGGGCTGGGCTGGCCTGGGCTGAGCTAGGCTGTGCTGAGCTGGGCTGAGCCGAGCTGGGCTGGGCTGGCCTGGGCTGCAAACAAATGGGAGGAGAGAAGCCAGAGCTGCTCCTGGGTGAGGCAGGCTGGCTCTAGTGAGCCGTGCCAACAGAAAGCACGTGTGAAAACTCCGGTCACCTGCCCAGGCCGTTGACGTGGTCTGGGGTCAGCTCCTGGCTTCTCAGGCTGATCCCAAACCCTGCCCCATGCTTATGATTATTTAAACACAGCTGCGGATGCTGCGCGATTAATAAAATATAGCCCTTCAAAGGCAGTGTTCAATTGACAGTGGCTTTTTGTGCTTACACGTTTTCTCAATTATAGATCCTAAAAGCACAATCGCTACCATGTGGGGTTTTGTTGTAAAAGAGTTTTATAAACTCCTGTAAAAAGTCTCCTAAGTTGGACTTGCACCTGTGGTCCTGGCTACTCAGGAGATCTGAGGATTGCAATTGGAAGTCAGCCCAGGCAGGAAAGTCCATGAGATTCTTACCTCCAATAAACAACAACAACAACAAAATTCTCCTTCTCCCTCTGTTGAAGCCTGCCTACTGGAAGAGGCCAGCAGCCTCCACACCCTAGGCAGCTGCCTCCAAGGACCACCCATTCTTCCTCCTAGAACCTTGGAAATAGGGCTCCAGGCTCAGAGTGTCCCCACCCTGCCTCAGGAAGAGGGCCTATAGCCCTGCTCTAACTACTGCAAAGCAGCCCCTGCAGCTGGCTGGCGGCGGCCGGGACCTGCCCCCACCTGTCTCTTTCCCAGCCTCATTGGGTTGTTGTTGGGTTTGGGGATTTGTTGTTGTTTTTGTTTGTGTGCCAGTTTCTCCTGAGGCTTGAAGTTGGAGCCTGGGCGCTGTCCCTGAGCTCTCTGCTCAGAGCTAGCACTCTACCACTTGAGCCACAGCTCCACTTCCGGTTTTTGAGTGATTAATTGGAGAGAAGAGTCTTATGGGAGTTTTCTGCCTAGGCTGGCTTTGCACCATGATCCTCAGATCTCAGCCTCCTGAGTAATTAGGATTACAGGTGTGAGCCACAAGTGCGCAGCTCTGACTTCATTTTGTGTCAAGAGAGGAAAGGATTCAAGATGGAGCCGCTAGGTATCCTGGTGGATCCAGAAACGTCTCTTCCCTCCACTTTCTTGGACAGCTACTCCCTCCTGTACTCCCTCCTCCCTCCCACCCTTCAGGAAGCAGCTCAACGCAGTAGCAACACCTAGAACTTGCGATCCAAATTGGTGTGAGTTCTCCTCCCTCGCTTTGAGGCCTGGGCAAGTTCTCTGACCTCTGATGCTGTCCCTTCCCCACACGTGACACGGATAATTCCTCCTCACGGGCTTTGGAGGAAGATGCACTGCGCAGCACCTCAGCACTTCATAAATACTAGATAAACCTGCTTGCTCTTCAACGTTTGTGAGGATTACCTCGGGGAGAATTTACACCAGGGAGGAAATGTAACAGATGTGAACTGAAGCCAAGGGAAAAAAAAGGAAATAGAAAAAT
Organism: Dipodomys merriami; assembly: GCF_024711535.1. Taxonomy (NCBI): domain Eukaryota; kingdom Metazoa; phylum Chordata; class Mammalia; order Rodentia; family Heteromyidae; genus Dipodomys; species Dipodomys merriami. Next base: position 945,924 of record NW_027202383.1, read on the forward strand.
CATGAAAACCACCATTGCTGAAACAGGTCAGGTTCTTTGGTTTTGTCTTCACCTTCTAGATGCCTGCATGTGCCTGTGGCCCGGGCCCTCTGGGCTCCTGACCACGGACTCCCAAGTTGGCTTTGTGTATAAGTGTGTAGATAAACAGAGTCACAGAGACTCTGAGAACTGGTCCAAATCACACAGAACATTCATAGCCAGAACTCATATTACTCTGGAGCGGGACACACCACACACACACACACACACACACACACACACACACTTCCCTGGACCAGTGCAGCTAAAGAGTGAGATAAGAGCCAGGCACAGGTGGCTCAGGCCTGTAATACTATCTACCCAGGAGGCTGAGATCTGAAGATCGTGGTTCAAAGACAGCCTGGGCAGGAAAGTCCATGAGACTCTGATCTCCAATGAACCACCAGAAAAGCTAGAAGTGGAGCTGTAGCTCCAGTGCTAGAACACTAGCCTTGAAAAGCTCAGGAATAGTGCATAGGCCCCTGAGTTCAAACACTAGGACTAGTGTATGTGCAAGCATGCGCATACACATACACACACACACACACACACACACACACACACAGAGTGAGATAAAAACCAAGGCCATGGGCTGGGAAGGTGGCTCAGTGGTAGAGTGCTTGCCTTGCATGCATGAGGCCCTGGGTTCCATTCCTCAGTACCACATAAGCAGAAAAAGCCAGAAGTGGTGCTGTGGCTCAAGTAGTAGAGCACTAGCCTTGAGCTGAAGAGCTGAGGGACAGCGCCCAGGCCCAGAGTTCAGGCCCCACGACTGGACCCCCCTCCCCCGCAAACGTTCCCCCCCCCAAAAAAAACAAAAAACCAAGGCCAAGGGGAAGCAGTGCTTAGGCTGAAAAAAGAGGATTGCTGGAAACTTCTGCCTCCTTCAGCCAAAGACACAGTCAGCTCTGTGCAGGCCGCGTGTACAGCTTCACGCTCATGGGTGCAAACCCACACAGAACGCCAACTTAATGCCAGGCCCCACAGGGAGACAGCTCTGGCTGTCCAGTGCGGGTGGGAGATCTCACAGGGCTCTGAGTGCAGTGTCAATTCTGAGCTCCTGGGTCCAGGTCTAGCCCGCAGCAGCTACTAACCATTTACGCACCAGATGGTTCGCTTGTCTTGTGCTTGTTCTCTCTTTAAGAAATTCTTAACTTCAAATACTTGTATGAGGAGAGTTTGATATAACTGTCCATTTTAGTGCATGTCCATCAGAGTCACACACTGCTTCCTTCCCCTCTCCTCTCCCACCTTTTCCCCCATGGTTTCATTGTTACATATGCCCCCGCCCTTCCCTCTCTATTTGTTCCCTCTCCCCAGTCAAAATGCATTGCAGCTTCCTGATACGTTCATTTTGTTAAACTTTCTGTTAATTCCTCAGAGGGGCCACACTAGGGAAAGTCACCCTGGTGGATACAATACTTTAGACAGTTTGATCATCATGTATGAGTATACATATACACATACATGTACATATGACTCTATCTCGATAGATAGATAGATAGATAGATAGATAGATAGATAGATAGATAGATAGATAGATAGATAGATAGATAGATAGATAGATGTGTGTGTGTGTGTGTTTGTATGTGTGTGTGTATTAGGTCTAACAGCCACATATGAGCTGTTAGATCTCTTTCTGAGCCTAGCTTACTTAACTCAATGTGATTTATAAAATAAATCTTAATGATCAATTTTATTGTGATTATAAAGGTGATGTACAGAGGGGTTACTGTTTCATAAGTCAGGTAACGAGTTTCTTTGGACAATGTCACCCTTCCCTTGCTCTCTCCCAGTTTTCTCTCCCATCCCTGCCCACAAGCTGATTTTCAACATAGTGTCTAGTGAGTAGCTTTGCTGCTGTTCATCCTTTGTCCTTTCATTTCTGTTTTGTTATGACATTTTCCCAGCTCAGCCCATTTCCTTGCAAATGGCATAATTTTATTCTTCCCGATGGATGAATAAAATCCCACTGTGTGTGTGTGTGTGTGTGTGTGTGTGTGTGTGTGTGTGTATGCGCACACGCACACATTCATGCAGGTGCCCCATTTTCTTGATCAGTTCTAGGGCATGTGGGCTGTTTCCATGACTTGGCTACAGTGGCTAGTGCAGCAATGCACATGGGTGTGTAAGGGCCATTATCATGTCCTGACTTACATTCTTTAAGATAAGTGCCCATGTGTGTTGTATTTGGATGACAGGTAGTTATAGTTTTTTTTTTGTTGTTGTTGTTTTTGTTTTTTTTTTTTTTGGTCGGTCGTGGGGCCTGAACTCTGGGCCTGGGCGCTGTCCCTCAGCTCTTCAGCTCAAGGCGAGCGCTCTACCACTTGAGCTACAGCGCCACTTCCGGTTTTCTGGTGGTTTATTGGAGATAGGAGTCTCACGGTCTTTCCTGCCCGGGCTGGCTTTGAACCGCGATCCTCAGATCTCAGCCTCCTGAGTAGCTAGGATTACAGGCGTGAGCCACCAGCGCCCGGCTGGTAGTTATAGTTTTAATTCTTTAAGGAACCCCCGTGCTGATCTCCCTCATGGTTGCTCCAGTTACATTTCCACCAGAAAATGTATATATTAGCATTCCTCACTGGCATTTTCTTCTTTATATTCTTGATGCTGGTTGTTCTAACTGGAGGGAGATATAATCTCAGTGCTGGTTTGATTTGCCTTTCCTGTAGAGCCAGAGATGTTGAGCATTTGTTCATTTATTGGCTGGCCATTTGTGTTTTACTTCCAAGAACTGTTTGATTTAGTCTCTTTGGCATTTAGGAATTTGGTTATTGATTCTTTGAGGGTTTAATTTTGAAGCTCCTTGTCTCCTTGTCTGGTTATTAAACTTTCTCAGATGTATAGATGGCAGAGACTTTTATTTCCATCCCTCTGTCTCAGATTCTGAAATTACAGGAGTGCATCACCATACCAGGCCTAGAAGGTTGGATCTACTCTGGAGCTCTGGCTTTGAGAAAGCACACAGGTGGGAGTTAAGTTAGTGAAGCTTGAGTGCATTTGAGGTACAGGAATTTAGAAGAAGAAAAAAAAAAAAAAGACCTCACGTGGTTCTTGTTTGAAGAATGAGAGGATTAAATCAAGAGTTGAGGGAAAGGCGCTGCATCTCCTGGCTGTGTGTGCTGGGGTCACTGGGCCTGCACAGGGTCCGCCTGTGAGGTGGTTTTGAGGCTGAGCACCTCAAAGTTGGGAGAGGTGATTGGGGGTGAACACAGACTGCTGAAAACCAGAGCTTCCGGGAGCTTCCTGGCACGGTGCCGCCCGCGTCTTTGAATGGGCTCTCGGGCACTGTGCAACCTCCTTACTTCACATGTTCCTTGGATAATGAGTTTGGCCCTGGAGCCAAAAGAAAGCCCAGCGCTTGTTAAATATGTGGGCACGGGCTGTCTGCTCCCCCAAACCTCCAGGCAGACCTTGTACCAGCTCAGCAAGGCGTTGCATCCAGACAGCCGGCTCACGGTGACTAATAGAGACCCAACTGTATATTGGCAAGGAAGGTCTTTGGCAAGCAGTGTTAATTTTGTTTGCATGGTAGAATGAAGCTCATTGGGAGTTCCTTTTGGGGAGCCAGGCTTTTTCTGTGACTTTCTGGGGGCTCCCAGACATGGCAAAGGTCGGTCGTGAGTGGCCTCGGAGGCACAGAGTACAATCTGCCTTCGTTCGTTATTTATTTCCCAGCTTGGCAGTTCAGAGAGAATTCTGCTGATGGAGGCTCTGGATGCTAATAGCGCTTCAAGTAGCCATTGGGTCCTGTGCACTTGGCCTGGTACAGACAGAACCTCCACCGCCCACAGCTAGCGTGACTCTGTCTGGCTCCCTCTCGGAGTCTGGAAATTAAGCCTGTGCTTTTCCACTTGGTATCCTGGGAATTGGGCTCTCTCTTTTTTATTTTCGCCAGAATTTCTGAGTTTCTGGAATAATCACTTGGAAGAACAATACACCAGAGAGAAAAACTGCAGAGAGCTGCTCCACACAGAGCCTCTGAATGTGGAAAGCAGACTGTAGGACATTTCAGGGTGCGCACAAGACTTGAGGGGAGTGGGTGGCAAGAAGGACCACTTAGCTCTTAGGGTTTTGCCATACTCTTACAGGGGAAAATCCGCCCAGTGGGTGAGGATGGCTAGTCTCAAATCTCCCACAGAAATTCTACTCAAGCCAAATAAAATAGTCCGGGAGCTACTGGAGCAGGTGGAAAGTAAGTGCGGTGGGCGGGAATGGTAAAGGATGCATTTAGTTCATAGGTGCTAGCTGAATAGCTCGTTTTGTCCAAAGAGCAGCAGCACAAGATTCATAACAGATAACCAACCAACAGGGATACAGGTCTCCTTTCTGACATGGATTTACTCTCCTTCAGATATATGCAAAATAGAGGTATGGTGGGTAGGGAGGAGAGTTATTGTCACCCTGTGCATATGTGTGCATGTGCGTGCCACATGCCACAATCCTAGGACTTGAACTTAGGGCCTGAGTACTGTCTCTTAGTTTTTTTTACCCAAAGCTGATGATCTGCCACTTGAGTCACAGCTCCACTTCTAGTTTTTTAGTGGTTACTTAGAGATAAGTCTCAGGGAGGCCAGGTGCTGGTTGCTCACACCTGTAATCCTAGCTACTCAGGAGACTGAGATCTGAGAATCGCAGTTTAAAGCCAGCCCAGGCAGGAAAGGCTGTGAGATCTTTAATGAACCACAGAAAATCAGAAGTGGCTCAAAGTGGTAGAGCACTAGCCTTGAGCAAAAAGAGCTCAGGGACAGTACCCAAGACCCAAGTTCAAGCCCCACAAACCCCACCCCCCCAACACACACACACACAGAGTCTCATGGATGTTCCTGCCTGGGCTGGCTTTAAACCCTGACCTGAGATCTCGGCCTCCTGAGTAGTTGGGATTACAGGCATGAGCCACCAAAGCCTGGAGAGATGGAATCTTAGTGTGGTTTTGATTTGCATTTCCTTTATGGCTTAGGGTGTTGAATAGTCTTCATGTATCTATTAGCCATTTACATTTCATGTTGTGAGAACTGTCTGTTTAGCTTGCCTGGCCATTTATAAATTAGATTATTTGTTCTTTTGCTGTTTAATTTTTCTTCTGTTTAATTTTTCTTCAGTTATTTGTATATTCTGGATAGTAACTCTTTATCTGTTGAATAGCTGGGAAAGATTTTCTCCCATTCTGTGGTTCTTGACTCTTAATTCTGGATTGTACTGCTTTGTAGAAACTCTTTAATTTGATGTACTCTCATTTTTTCATTTCTCACTCCCATCCTCTGGACAGCTGAGTCCTATTCGGAAAATATTTTCCTGTGCTCATCACTTCCAGGGTTTTCCCAGTGTTTTCTAGCAGTAGATTTAAGGTCTCAGGTCTTACTTCGAGCTCTTTGTTCCAACTGGAATTGATTTGGGGAGACAGAGGGAGGTCCAGTTTCAGTCTCCTGTTAAGTGGATGTCACCCAGTTTTCCCAGCACCATTTGTTGAAGTGGCTATCTTTTCTCAAGAGTATGCGTTTTGCTCCTTTGTCAATAACTAATTGGCCATAATTGTGTGGTCCTATTCATGAATCTTCTATACTGTTCTATTGGTTTTTAGGTCTGTTTTTGTGCCGATACCAAGCTAGTTTTGTCAGGATGGCTCTGTAGTGTATTTTGAAGTCTGGTATTGTGATACCTCCAGTGGCATCTACTTAGAATTATTTTACTATTTGGAGTATTTTATGCCTCCATATGAACTTTGGGGTTGATTTCTCTAATTGTTGAGAGGAATTACATTGGAATTGGTTTTAGCAATTGATTATTTTAGCATTGATGATTGCTTTTAGCAGTGTGAACATTTTCACACTATTCATTCTTCTAATCCATGAACAAAGGGGTTCTTTCTATCTTCTGATGTCTTCAAAGTTTGATAGTTTTCACTGTAGAGGTCCTTGATTAATACCCAGATATTTTATTGTATTTTTTTGGTCGGTTGTGGGGCTTGAACTCTGGGCTTGGGCGCTGTCCCTCAGCTCTTCAGCTCAACGCGAGCACTCTACCACTTGAGCACAGCGCCACTTCCAGTTTTCTAGAGGTTTATTAGAGATAAGAGTCTCATGGACTTTCCTGCCCAGGCTGGCTTTGAACTGCGATCCCCAGATCTCAGCCTCCTGAGTAGCTAGGATTACAGGCATGAGCCACCGGCGCCCAGCTTTATTATTTTTTTGAAGTGATTGTGAGTAGGATTGTTTTCCTGATTTCTTTTTCTGCATGTTTATTTTTGGTGTATAGAAAAGTCACTGATTTTTGAGTATTGACCTTGTATCTTGTTACATTTCCAAGATATTTATCAGTTCTAGAAGTTCAGAATTATGTCACCAGCATATAGGGATAATTTTATTTCTTGCTTCCTTATTTGAATCATTTTATTTCTTTTTCCTGGCTCATTGTTCTGGATGGAATTCTAGTATCATATGGATTAAGAATGTAAAGAGTGGACACTTGTCTTATTTTTGACTTTTGGGGAAAATTTTCCAATTGTTCCCCATTTAATAACACTGTTGGCTATAGGTTTGTCAGACATAGCCTTTATTTAGTTCAGCTATGCGCCTTCTATTCCCAAGTTTTTCAGAGCCTTGTCATAAGAGGATGTTGAATTTTTCTGCATTGATTAAGATGATCAGGTGACTTTTGTTTTCCATACTGTTTATGTGATGTATTACATTTATTGATTTATATATGTCAAACCATCCTTGCATCCCTGGGGTAAAACCAGCTGGATCATGCTGTCTGGATGAAGAAGAATGGTGAGAGGGAAGGGAGGAGAGAAGAGAGTATGAGTAAAACATCTTGTAGATAGATGTAAAGTATAAAAATAGAGCAGTTATGGAAATGAATGTACTATCATTTGGGAGAGAATACTAGAAAGCAGCTATTGGGATTCAGGTATGATCATTTCAAAGGAAAGGAAAAGAAGGAGATGTGAAATACAAAATTAAATGGGAAGAGGTAACAGGCCTCTGCCAGGAAGAAGAAATTAAAAAGTAAATGGCCTTTATCCAATTTACAGAAATGAAAAATGCCAATACTTAATTATACTAAAAAGGGACAAAGAGGTTTCTCTACATAAGGTCCAAATTTTCATAATTTTGTTTGTCTATATATGTATATTTGTATTTAGACCCCTCTGTGGGGTGCAAAAGGCTACTTTAGGTCTGGGTGTGAACTTGTCTGAGGTCAGAAGACCTCACATGCAGCAGGCTCTTTGGAGTTCCAGCTGACGGCTGATATCTCTACTGATTGACACACTAGGGAGACTGAAGGCTGCTCTCCTCTCTCATGCCTCTTTTTTTTTCTTTTTGTCAGTCGTGGGGCCTGAACTCTGGGCCTGGGCACTGACCCTCGGCTCTTCAGCTCAAGGCTAGTGCTCTACCACTTGAGCCACAGCGCCACTTCTGGCTTTTACTGCTTATGTGGTGCTAAGGAATTGAACCCAGGGCCTCATGCATGCGAGACAAGCGCTCTACCACTGAGCCACCTTCCCAGCCCTGTCATGCCTCTTACAACTCATTTATGCCTAAGTTCTATGGCAAAGTGTCCTGCAGGTTGTTAGGCTGATATTGCTCTTTGTCTCTCAGCTTCCAGAGAAATTTGCTCAAGATACAGACTTTCTGTTGCTCTCTAAGATGATGAGGGGGACACAGAGTGTCTTAATTCCCCCAGCCCAGCCTCTCACAGTGGACTAGTCCCCACCTCCCAGGTGCCTGTGCGGGCAATAAGGCCTACAGGTTATCTGCTTTCCCACAAGTGAGTTGGGTGGTCCCTCCGTGGGACTCGCTGACTTGCTATGGAGTCGCAGTCTTTTGTTTCCCTGTTATCAGCCTGGACAGCTGGTCATTGGTTCCAAACTGTTTACCACGCTCCCTAGGCTGTGCTTGCTTCTCTGGGATTTCCCGGTCCCCGATGCTCATGACCTCCGGGCATTTCTACTTTCTTTGACTATTTTGCTCCTCAGAATCTGGTCGTTTTTGTGTCACCCAATTCCTCTCATCCACAGAGTGACAATGGGAATTGTTTCCAATCTGCCAACTTGCCCTTGGCTTGCTCATTTGTTAAAATAAACTGATAATGTTATTGCTGTTATTCAGGTGAGGTACAGAGGAGGTTACCGCTTCGAAAGTCAGGTAATGAGTACAATTCTATTTGGTTGGCTCACTTTTGGGGGGAAAAAAAGCACACAGTAGTGCTTGGTGAAGTTAGAAAAATGAAGGCAGACGTGAAATTCCCCGGTGCCCAGAAGCCGCTTGCCAAAGCGGTGTTCTACCACAAAGCTCAACAGCTCTTCTTTCTCGCCCCCCACACTATGCCCCCCACAAGGCTTACACACGTGCAGCCCCTCCTGTGGTTTTGCACACCTTCCCACAGACTCCCATGTGAACACTCCTCCCGTTCGCACGCACAGACAAATGTACCTCTGAAGAGGCTGAGTTGTCTGCACAGCCAGCTTAGACCCTGTTGGGAAGGGATGTTGCCAGCGGGGCGGGGGGGCCGGGCGGGGGGCGGGGCGGGGACCTGCAGGTGAGCCTCGCTGGGTGGGCCTGAGCTCTTGCAAGTGAGGCAGCTGAGCCCTGAGAAGTGGGAAAGCCGTGCCATCTGCCCGCAGGCCAGGCAGGCCGGCACAGGGAGGCCGAGGGGCTCCCTAGGTGGTCCAATGCCACCTCCAAGTAGCTCTGCCTCAGGAAAGCCAGTCTCTCCCTCACGCCTCCATCCGGTCCTTGCTGCCTCTCCCTGCCCAGCAGGCCCGGCCCGGGCTGGCCTCCAAGCTCGCCCTCCGCCTCCCACTCACTCCCAACACTGTCTACATCCATTCTTATCTTCCCCCAGCTCAGGACTCAACAGCAGCCCATTCTCCTCCGCAGAGAAAGCACCCATTCTTCAGCCCCCTGGGACAATAACACCTTTATCCAGCATTGATTTTAATCATACATTAGGTTCTTCGTCCTCACCACCACCTGCTGAAATCCATGTATTATCATCCCTTGTGAGGGGAGGAGGTGGGCAGAGAGGGGAGGCATTGCACCCCTTCGTACTTCAGCTTTATCAACTGGCAGAGACACAAGCACCCCACTGGCCACGGTGTTGATGAGAGAAATACATCCAAAGAATTGTGTGTTTAGCCCATTGTTATGCAGTGGAATTCTAGACGACAGATTGGACAACTCGCAAGCGATCGCCAACAGACAGGGCATCTGTTGTGCAAGGCCAGGACCCCAGCTGCTCACAGAACCAAGACGAAGGCTCGTCTCCCAGCGTCGTGCCCAGGGGCCTTTCTGTAACTCCCATCTTTGACAAAAACAATGGAGTCAGGGCCGTGCCTGGAGAGAAAACAATGGGGATTCCAGAGCCAAAGTGGAACTCAACTTGTCCTTGGCTTCTCTGCCCCGCGCCCTCTCAGAAAAAAATGGTGTGAGTCGCCCCCTTCAGGAGCTCAGGCCCTGGGCTTCCTGGAGAACATGCTAGAGCCCTTCTGTTGAACTGTGGTGGGGGGGGGGGGGGAATGTACTGTCATTCCCATGTCTGCTAAACATGGGCAGATGCACCTGCCCCTCTGCCACAATATCAGAGAGAGAGAGAGAGAGAGAGAGAGAGAGAGAGAGAGAGAGAGGGAAAGAGACAGACAGACAGACAGACATACAGGCAGGCAGACAAGCAGGCAGGCAGACGGACAGGCAGACACAGACAGAAAGACAGACAGAGAATCCCATATCAAAGAGGCACAAGCATGTTGACAAATGCAAAATGAATATGAGGCACACTGGGGATTCCCAAATACCACAGACCCTCAGAGTATCAGATAAGAGGTCAGCACTGCCAGCTTCTAGCCTTACACTTCACACACACACACACACACACACACCTGTGCACACCCGTACATTGTCACCCTAGCCTGTGGGTGGGGGCAGACATATGAGAAAACATTCCATCTTGGCCCAAGCAGGTGGGTGGAGAGAGCAGAGAGCAGGAGCCAGGCCTCAGCTTCGCTGAGCACAGTGGTCCTGCTCAGGGTGGTGGTGGTTGCCATGGATACCAGAGCTGGAGATGCTGTGCTAGGCGGCAGGCTCCGCGTGGGCGTCTGAACAGCACACATCCACAGATCCTCCTGGGGGATTGGGGGGGGCGGTGTTGGAGGCTCTGCGTTGGGACATAGGCTCCAGGTGGGATGACCAAGGCCTAGTCCCCACTTCTGTCCCCCACTGTGGGGACAACGATGTGGAGGCACAGCCAAGTCAGAGGCCACCAGAGAAGGGGAGCTGGAGGTTGGTGTGGGAAACAGCATTGCGGCCAGAGTCTGCTGCGCCTCACACTCCTCGTGCTCCGCACGGCCCTCCTCTGCAGGCCAGTGGAAGGAAGTCACACAGGATTGGGAACCAAGTCACAGAGCAGAATGCCAGCCCCTGCCACTAAGCTTGAGCCTGTGGGCCACCTACTCTGCCTTACTGAGCCCTAGTCTTCACGCCTGTGGACTGGGTGAAGAGTCCCCAACTGAAAAGCTGCAACCTGGATGACACTGGCTGAAAGCCCGCTAGGTCCCTGCAAGCTCTGGATCTCTGTGAACAAAGCAGGGGAAACCGAGCCCTGTTTATAGCGGGCTCACCAAGTCAGAGACTGCAAGAACAGGGTGTAAGAGAGACTACAAGACAGCGCGAGGGAGCCCATGCTCAGCCTGTTCAAACAGCTCCTGTGAGCACCTACTAAGTGCCCGGTGGGAGACGGGAGGCAAGCGGAGCAACAGAAGCCGGGGTGCAACCTGCAGCCCGCAGCATGGAGACAAACAGCAGCCTTCTCCCAGGCCCCCTCCCCATGCATCCCGACTCATTCCTCCTCGTAAGAAATCAAGAAGGAAGAGCTCTGTCTGTACCCATGTCACAGGTCCTGAAGGACTAGTTCATTGATGCCAGGTGCTGGTGGCTGACACCTGTAATCTCGGTCACCCATGAAGCTGAGAGCTGAGGATGATAGCTCGAAGCCAACCTTGGGCAGAAAAGTCCATGAGATTTACTTAGCTCCAATTAACCAGCAAAAAGCCAGACGTGGAGCTGTGGCCTAAGTGGTAAAAGTGAAAAAGCCAAGTAAGAACTTGAGGCCCCGAGTTAAAGCGCGCACGCGTGCGTGCATACACACACACACACACACACACACACACACACACACACACAGAGTAATTAACTTCCCCAGCTCAGTCTCCTAATGAGGGACAGGGCTGAGCATCCATCTCCTCTGATGTCGGCTCTGCAGGCTGTGACACTGGGAGGGGGGAGAGGAGGGGTCCCGGCATTCAAGGAAATCACAGAGCCAAGAATGCGGGGTCCACCCTTCTCCCTGCTTGACTTGCAGACCCGGGCTGTGAGCACACATGGAACTGACAGGCCTCCCCGAGGGCATTTGGGCGACTGTCAGGAGGACCCACTGTGGGCCCAGAGGCATCATGGGTATGGGAGGGGAGGCAGTGCCTGCCATGCCCAATGGCATCTCTTGAGGTTTCTATGGAAATGTTTGCTCTGGTGGGGGGTCGGGATTCTGTTGTCATAGCAACTCAATGTCTTCCTTCTTGAACTGAGTCCTCAGGGAGAGACAACCGTAGGAATGCTAGGGAAGTGCAGCCACTCAAACGGAGGGGGGACCTGAGCCGGCCAACACGGCCCCCCCTCCAGGGCAGAAGAAGCCCACCCCCCAAGCCTTGTATTCACATTCACATCCGTCCCTCATTCCAGAATTGTTCTGGGTCTAGAAATGCCGACATCCATCCAAGGTGGCCCAGAACTCAAGGAGCTTCCAGTCTGGTGGCGAGGTGGTGGTTTGGGTGGCGTTTGGCAGGGGAGTGGGGTACGGTGTGAGCCCCGGGGCAAGCTGCCTTGGCCGGGACTTCAGGCTGAATCTCAGACCACGTGGCCCTCTGCTGGGCGCCCATCTATTGTACAGGGGAGCGCACGGAGCGCACAGGGCCTGAGAGGCCAATGGAGGCCGGCGGGGCGCGTGTAAGCAGGAAAGTGGCCGAGCACGCAGAGACTTGTGTTCACGAAGCGAAAGGTGGTTTGATAATTGACCTGAATCAATCATTTATTTCTGGATTTTAATCATGTAAAGGCCTCATTTCATTGGCATCTCATCAAAAATAGAAACGCTCTTCTTTTTCTTTAAAGATTTCTTTTAAAGCACAAATGGGGACAGAGGAGGCCGAGACACGGGCCTTGGAAATCCTCTGGCGCCAGACAGGTACCGGGGCCCCCAAAGCTCTGGAGAAGGGGGACTTGATACGCAGTCTCCATCCCTTACGACCTCCCTGCCCCCACCCGTCCCTCCAGCCCCATCTCCTCCTGGGCACGCGGGTCACCAGGCTCACTCTAACATGTTGGTGACAGACCTCAGCAAGCCAGGGTCTCCACAGCCCCTTCTTGTTCGCCAGGTCCTGACCTACTTAAGAAATGTCTGCCCCTTAGGGGACACGAGGGACATTTGAGGGAGCAAGGCCACCCTCCCCCTGGCATCATCTGGATGGCTTCCCCCAGAATGCCATCCGTCGGGCTCCCCGTCCCCCCTTGCCCCGCAGCACATCCTGTGTCATCCCATGTGGTCCCGTGTCCATATCATCGCACATCTTGCGTCCCTTCCTGCACCCCAGTCCTGCCTCAGACGTCAGCAAGCCAAGCGGTGTCACCACGACTCGAGTTCTCATCCCCAATCCACGCCCAGCCCAGTGCCAGGTCCACCCCTCCCCCCCCCCCCCCCCCCCCGCCCCAGCTCTCCAGCCTCCATCCTGGGCACCGGCTCCTCTGCTGGCGAAGGTGGAACCTCAGGCCCTAAGCCTCTGCCCAGCAGCCCAGCCCCTCCCAGCTGCCAGCAACAACCTTGCAGAGCTTGGGGGAGCTCTGTACTTCTCAGCTTCATTTCTGTCAACCAACCCCCCTGGTCCTAAACAGTGCTGGAGGTAAATAGTAACGTGCACGAGGCCACTGAGGAAGGGACAGGAGCAAGGCAAAACTCCACACACCTTCCGACTTCTTTTTTCTTTGGCCAGTGGTGGGGCTTGAACTCTGGGCCTGGGCGCTGTCCCTCAGCTCTTCAGCTCAAGGCAAGCACTCAGCCTTGAGCCACAGCGCTACTTCCAGTTTTCTGGTGGCTTATTGGAGATAAGAGTCTCAGGGCCTTTCCTGCCCTGGCTGGCTTTGAACCGTGATCCTCAGATCTCAGCCTCCTGAGTAGCTAGGATGACAGAGGTGAGCCACCGGGACCTGGTTCACACCCTCCCACTTCTCTGTCAGTGGGTCTTGACAGCTCTGGAGACGAGCCCCCGCCTCCCTCCCTCCCTCCCTCCCCCTACTCCCCAGTCATGGCCTCTGCAAGGAAACCTGGACAAGAGAACAGCGCTTTTGCTGCGTTGCTGGCTGTCTTTGGCATGCATTGGTCTGTGGGGGCTTTGACCCAACCTTTTTGCCTGTTTCACATGGCATTCTGTGTGTGTGTGTGTGTGTGTGTGTGTGTGTGTGTGTGTGTGTGTGTGTGTGTGTGTAAGCACATACAAGAATACCACTCTTGTACAAGAACGCCAGTGAGATTTGAATAGGCTCACCCTACTCCAGTATGTCATTACCTTTCTCTCTTCGGGGGTGCTGATGTTTGAACTCAAGGCGTTGAACTTGCTAAGTAGGTGCTCTGCCATTTGAGCCACACCTCTAGTCCTTTTGGCTTTTTTAGTTATTTTTAAACTATGGTCTCTAGTTTCTGCCCAGGCTGACCTGGACCACAGTGCTCGTATTTACACTGCCGGAATGTCAGGCTCATACCGCCACAGCTTATTGGTTGAGTGGGGGGAGGCGGGGTCTTATGAACTTTTTGCTCAGGTTGCCCTTGAACCTCCAGCCTCCTGTGTAGCTGTGATTACAGGTGTGAGCCACTGTACCTTGCCCAGTATATCATCCTGACTAATCACATCTCCAATAGCCCTATTTCTAAGAAGGGTCACAATCAGAACTACTGGGCATCAGGAGGTCTGTGTGGGAGTTTCAGAATCACCATGGGAAGATCCACGGGCGAACAGCAGCCCGCATCTCAGATACAAGTCCAATATATTCCCTGTTATCAACCAAATATGTGGCCCCTTGGGGAAGCTGAGATTGGAGAGGCAGGGAGGGGCAGGCACAGCAGCTGAGCTAAGTTGGCAGACAGCATCTTCCTGGCCGGGGGTGGGGGGCTTGCCTGGTTTCTGAGCAGGAGGGACCACGGTGTCTAAGCGAGTAGAAGCCAGCAGGAAGGGGCAGCAGCATGGAAGGAAAGGAAGGGACTGTCACCATCTCCCAGCTCCAGGGGGAGGCAGCTGGGATGGGAGGCCATCTAAAGGGAGCAGGCAGGGGTGGAGGCGATTCTTGATAGCCGTGACAAGGAGTTCAGCAGTTCTGAAATGAAGGTGCTTTGTCTAAATGATCCCCAAGGCCTCAGACTCAGCGTTTGGAGGCTGTGCGAGGCTGTGCGGCTGTGCTGTGTAGTTAGGGCTGTGTCTCCTCAGCTCTGTGATCTGGGAATGCTGAGTCTCTCTCCCTCCACACTCTCAGCTGCTCTGGTCCATGCTGTGCTAGCCCAGTACATTTGGCTCCTGCCAGCTCTAGACCCAGGACTTCTCCAGGGGATCAGGCAGGGCTCAGTATTTGTTTTCTTCCTTTTTCTATTCAGCAGATGGATGCAACCGTAGACCTGCTTTGCTGTGCGGAGCCTGTGTTGTCCTTGCAACTGTCAGCAAGCTCTGTCCCCTCGTGTCCTGTGTTCAGCGACACCTCTGTGAAACGGAGCAAACTTCCTCGTGGGCCTGGCAGCTCCTGGCGGGGAGGATAGGCTGGTCCAGACAGGTTGAGAAGATTCTGGACCTGTGCAAGCACTCATCCATCCCCCGCTGGGCCTCAGAGAGCCTGTCGGTCATCACACTGCTACTGCTGTGTCCTCTGTCACTCGGAGTCTCTGGCCTCCCTCCACGATGACACTTGTGTGTCACTTCACTATCCATGAGGCATTGGCCCACCCTGGACACGTCCCTTGGTCAGGACAGGGCATGGGTCATGGTCTCCTTGGCCTCAGAGGGGAATGCTGAGATTGAGAGAGAACAGGTTCTTTGCTACTGGAACATCAACACAGCTAAACCTTGATTCAAGCAAGAGGCAAAGCATGATGTCAATGATGGAAACATCTGTTAAAGTAGAAGTAAGATAAACTGCAAAGAGCAGGGGGCCCCGGCGAGGCCCCAGAGCATAGCTGCTTTGTTTCATTGGGCTTTTATTTGAGTCAGTCAGGGGAGGTGTGGGCTGTCCTTCATTTCATATGAACTCTGATGGGCAGGTTGACTGCCAGATGTGTCTATGAGCCAGATGTGCACCTGTGCATGCCCAGGTAGGATCCATCAGGTCTGGGGTTTCCGGGGCCAGGAGCTTATTTGTGGGGTCCTCGTCCTTGTCGTTGTGTACACATCCACTGGGTGAGGGATGCTGCTTGCCAGATGAACTTTCCAGTTATCAGGACCTGACGCCTCATCTGACCCAGGGAATTTATCAGTTCCCTTTATGAGTTCCCTTTTGGTGGAACTTAGTTGCAGGGTCACCGGGTGAGTCACTTGCTCACCTCAGGCCTTTCTCTGAAGGCGAGGCAGGGCGTATATTGTAGGGCGATTCATGTCTCAGCACGGTCCTTGTAACCATGTCTGTTGCCCTGGAATCACGGAAATCCTATTCCAGAGGCAAATTTCCTTCAGGTTCTAGATAAACAGTCCTCAGAGGAAGAGAGCCAGCCTGACTTGGAGGCCCACGCTGTTTTGCAGGACACACAGAAGCACACATTTTTGACAGTGCAGGATATGATATGCTCAAGGGAGGCAATGTTCCTGTTGATAGCTGTTGCCACGGTAACATCAGCACCAGGCCAGGCTGCAAACAGGTAAAAAACAGCTGGTTCTTACTCATCTTGGAAATTAATAAGAAGCTGATTTGATTTTCCTAGAATTACAGGTGGGAGCTGCAAAACTCTTTCTTTCTCCTCCTCCTCCTTCTCTTCCTCCTCCTCCTCCAGCATCAAAACCTTCAAAGCCGCCCTTGCTGGGCTGGGAATTTAGGAAACCAGGTTCTCATGGCTGCTCTGCAATTATTCATCTGTGTTCCTGGAGGGTGGGAGGGAGGAGGGGGAAACATTTCCTCTCCCCTCCCCTCCCCCTTGCTACAGGGAGAATGACACTAGATTTGTGGAAAAGCCTTCAGGGTATAGTAGCACCCTTTGGGAACCCCATAGGCAAATAGCTGACTTTGAGCCCTCCCCCCCCCACCCTCCCCCTTGGGAAAACCTTTACTTTGACTACATAAAATTTAGGTGTATTTAAGCAGCCAAGAATATCCTAGACAGAATGACAAAGATAAAAAAGAAACTAAAAACAAGAAAGGAATGGTGGTCTATAATAATCCTCTAAGTCTATGAAGTTGCTATTGGGCTAATGAAAGTATGAACAGATTTCAGCTAGAAGAATGTGGTTTGGGGAGTTTTGATCTTTTTGTTTTGAAGGTTTGTGAAAATCTTTTGAGGTGAATAATAATGTGGTCCTTCACTGATCTTGTATCAGCTGGCAGCACATACAAGTCATAGAAGTGGTCTCCATCCAACCATGAGAAAGTTGTTATGGTTTGGTTTAAGCAATGGTGGACCTCTCTTTCCAATCAAAACCAAAGATGAAGTCAAGAACTGGGGCTCAGATCTGTCATCCTAGCTACTCAGGAGGCTGAGATCTGAGGATCACAGTTCAAAGACAGCCCAGTCAAGAAAGTCTCTTCTCTCCAATTGGACCAAAAAGGAAGTGTGTGCCAGTGTTATAGGTCCAGGGCAGACCTCAGATATTAGGTCTTGGGACCTTCGGCTCTAACAGGGATTTCTTTTACAGCTCTCAGGTGTAGAGCATCCGAGACCCTCGTCCCTTAAGACTTCACAGCACCCTGGAACGTTTCCAACAATGCGAGGTCTTCTTCTCTGCAGCCTTTATTATTTGTACTGTCTGTTTTCCTGCTCCACTCGCTGTCTGGACCTCCAGCAACCCTCTCACACTACCGCTGCCTCTGCCTCTGCTCCTCTCACACTTCCTGTCTCCTCCTCTTGTTGCCTGCTCAGCCTACTCTAGTCATGATCAAAATCAAAAGTAGACACGAAAAGACCACTTGAACAGGGTACCGGGTGGCTGACGCCTGTAATCCTAGCTACTCAGGAGGCCGAGATCTGAGGATCAGGGTCAAAGCCAGCCCAGACAGGAAAGGCCCTGAGACTCTTATCTCTAATAAACAACTCAGAAGACCAGAAGTGGCGCTGTGGCTCAAGTGGTAGAGCGCTCACCTTGAGCAGAAGAGCTGAGGGACAGTGCCCAGGCCCAGAGTTCAAGCCCCACGACCACTTGAGCCTAGCATAGTAACCCCAGGGAGCAGCACAGGAAGGTGTCTCTGCAGTGACTCTGTTTGTAGTGTCCTGTTGACCACACTGACCACATGGGGACACCCAAACAAGGGCTCAGCCACCTTCACAGACCACTAGTCATCTGAGGAGGGGAGGCCTAGCTCCACCTGAGACTTTGCTCTGTCATTACCCAGTGATACTGAGGGAAATAGGACCGGCTGATACTGCCTGGGATCGCCTCCACCCCTACTCTGACCTCTCTTGGCCCTCCAGAAAACCTCACTGGTCAAGCCCGGGCCAACTGCCATATCAACGCACTCATGGCGGAGTGTGGTGGATAGGCCACATCTGATCTGAAGTGTCTTGCCTACCAGGGCACATGGCCCCGCAACATTCCTTTAAGGGCCCTCCATCTGCCACTAGCTCCTCCCTGCATCTCCCTCCCATTCCTGCCCTTCCTTCCCTAAATGTCTGCTCATTAGGGTGGGCAGAGTTAAAGACTAAAAGATGCTTACTGATGCTATAAATATGCTCTCCAAGAACCGCTGGAGTCATGATAGACACAAAACTTAAGAACTGACTCAGCAAGGCAAAAGTCACTTCTTCAGGAAGGTGCCAAAAACCTTGCAGGCAAGCACACAGAGCAGGCAGGCTGCTTCCCTGTTTAGCCCTAATGCAGCAGGCCCCGCCACTCTGCTCTGATTGGTTGAACTCAGGTTCACAATCTGCTCACGATTGGCTAGTTTGAATAGTAAAATGTATTTACAGGAGGACTTTGAAATAAAGTTAACAATACATAGTAATCTCAAAATAAATCCTCACCTGGGCTGGGAAGGTGGCTCAGTGGTAGAGTGCTTGCCTCACAGGCATGAGGCCCTGGGTTCAATTCCTCAGCACCACATAAGCAGAAAAAGCCAGAAGTGGCACTGTGGCTCAAGTGGTAGAGCGCTAGCCTTGAGCTGAAGAGCCGAGGGACAGCGCCCAGGCCCAGAGTTCAAGCCCCACGACCAACCAAAAAAATAAAAATAAATCCTCACCTTCTGCTATTTCTTGAAAAATCTGAGGTTTCTTAATTCCATCTTGAAAAGAACCCAGATTAAGACAAAACCTTCGATTGCCAAAATTCATTCTCATCTCAGAGCAGTTCCTCTCTCTCTCTCTCTCTCTCTCTCTCTCTCTCTCTCTCTCTCTCTCTCTCTCTCTCTCTCTCTCTCTCTCTCTCTCTCTCTTTGTCAGTTATGGGGCTTGAACTCTGGGCTTAGGTACTGTCCCGAGCTCTTCAGCTCAAGGTGAGTACTCTACCACTTGAGCCACAGCGCCACTTCCAGCATTTTGGTGGTTTATTGGAGATAAGAGTCTCCTGGACTTTCCTGCCCAGGCTGGCTTTGAACCATGATCCTCAGATCTCAGCCTCCTGAGTAGCTAGGATTACCGGCACCTGGCAAAGAGTTCCTCTTCTTCTTAACCAGAGCCAAGCCACCAGGCCAAAGCAGGAAGTTTTAAGCAACATACTTTGATAGAAAAGACAGTTTTTCTCACACTCATCAGTCTGGTTTTCACTGTGGAAGAATCCGGAGAAGCCTTTGGGGGTGGGTAATTGTCTCCATGGGCGGTGGCCTGCCCTTTCTTGGGGGGGGACACTTTCAGCCCCTCTTTATCAAGATGTTATCAATCAGCCCTGTCCTACTGGAGCCCAAGGTGATTGCAAGGTGACTGCTCAGAGCAAAGACAGATGTAAAATGAAGGCAGGGATGCCAAGCTTTTCTCCTGTGTTCAGTTCATTCATGGGCCAATGCCTTCCATTAAAAGCAGTTTCTAAATACCTGAGATACTAATTTTGCAATCAAATAAATTAATAAATCCATGGCTGGACCAGCTCCTTCCCAGGGCCCCTTTTGGTGTTTGGCTCCCACACCACGAGCTCTGAGATGTTCCCTCTGTCCGCGTGGCCAGCCGGCCGTGCAGCGCCCTTTCTCCCTGTCATTCCTCAGCCCTGCCCTGCCCTGTTCTGTGCGACCCAGGAGACAGCTGTGCCTGGACAAAGGGGACACTCTGCCAGAAGCCAGGACAGGGACGACCTGCCGAAGCCAGGGGCGCCCAGAGGCAGGAGCTTTGCCCCGCGGGGTGAACTTGTGGGGAAAGGGTGAAGAACATTGTCCAACAACAGCCAAAACCCAAGGAACAGCTCTTGGCCTATTTTTGGCTGTCTCCAACCAGAACAAGAAGTTAAAAGAATAAATAAGTACAAAGATTCAATCCAAATACTTACATAATAACAAGACCAAAAGGACTTGGGGAAAAAAAAAAGCCAGGGCTGGGCGGGTGGCTCAGTGGTAAGGGCTTGCCTCGCAGGCATGAGGCCCTGGGTTCGATTCCTCAGCACCACAAACACAGAAAAAGCCGGAAGTGGCGCTTGGCTCAAGTGGTAGAGCGCTAGCCTTGAGCAAAAGCAGCTCAGAGACAGTGCCCAGGCCCTGAGTTCAAGCCCCAGGACTGGCAAAAAAAAAAAAAAAAAGCCATCTTGGCAACTGGGGGCAGATTTTGTAAAGGGGAGAAGGTCTTCGTTGGGGAAAGTTCACCTTACGTGGCCCCGGTGGGTGACAGGCCAGGGCTCCCAGGCCTCGGTGGGGCGGGGGCTGTGGAGCTGCTTGCGCTGCGCAGAGGTAAAGGGCGCTCTGCTACTTCAGCCCTAAATGGGACACGCATGAGGGGCTGGGGGGCAGAGATGAGGGTAGGAAAGGGAGGCAGGAAGGAAGTATGAGCCGGGAACCCGAACCGGAACTGAGGAAGCACCCCACGGGAGGAGCAGCCCGCTGGGGTCTAGTGTGGGAAGACTGCTCACCACGAGGCAGACAGGAGCTGAGATTGGCCGGAAGTGTGGGAAACTGCAAACTTCCTCCAGCCTCCGCAGGCCTGGGGGCTGCCCGGGCCCGGGTGGGGTGCGGTGGACACCTGCATCTGAGTCACACCTCAGGAAAAAACAAGGTGAAGTTCTGGAGGGAGGACAGAAGCCCCCGGCCGCAGCAGGCCCGGTCAGCCGGCCCCGGCCCGGCCACTCCAGGCTGGCACTGGCGTTTCCAACACAGAGAGGGGGGCGCTTGCCCAGGCCCCCCATGCTGGGGATCTGCTTCCTCCTCCCAGCCCGGACCCAAAACAAACTCACAGCCAGGTTGCCAGCACCTTCCCAGCGAAGGACAGTCCAGAGGGACCGCACCAGATTGGAGCAGAGGATCCTAGGGCGCAGAGGGCCTGCTAGGTGCCAGACACTGCATCAGCCCAAGAGGTTATTGACACTGCTGTTCAGCACTGTGTGCATAGGGGAGCATAGGCACAGAGAGGCTAAGTAACCAGCCTAAAAAAGCACAGCGAGGCCGCCGGGACTCCCCCTGCCGTCTGGCGCAGTCTGCTGCCGTGGATGGTGCCTGTTCCCCGTCCTGAGCCCCGAGAACTGTGAGGGGCTGGGCCCAGCTCCCTCGCCCCTCTCAGCCTCACTCTTTTCCCCCAGAAAGTTGGGCACGCGGCTGGCTAGCTCCCCCTCAGCTGGGAGGGTCAGAGGCCACGGAGGTGGACGTGGCAGGGAGCTCACCAAAGGGGAAGCTGCTGGGTTCCAGAACAATCACACTGAGGTCCAGGGGAGAGCTGCTGTCAGGAGGAGCGGCCAGCGCCCCGGACCCCACCCTCGCCGTAATTCCAGAACAACGTCCCATCTCCCTTCTGACTTGACCCCAAACCCTCAACTAGGCCTGCCACGCACCCCTCCCCCATGCCTGCCCAGGTCTTGGGTGACATCTCCCTAAGACCCAGGACTGCAGTCCCACCCGCACCCCGTTTCTGATCTCTGATCTCACGCTTGCTGGACTGGCCATCGTTCCTCCTCTGTCCCTGCTCTGCGTCTCTGGGTTCACTGTCGCTTCCATCTAGAACATTCTCTGACCTCTGCCTGGGACTCCCGCTCTTCGACCCCAGGTGGAGGGTGCCTGGCATGGGCTCTCCCAGATCAGCGCTCACCCAGAGCCTGCTCCTGCCTCCGACCCTCTCCCAAGCTCTAAGGGAAATACTTCTACTTTTGTTGCTCTTGGACCTCCAGGACCCCCACATGGGAAGATCCTTAACATGTAGAGAGGAATGAATAGCTCTGTAAGGTAAGTAACCCCATCCCGCACCCCACCCACACACAGCAGATGGGAACTGATCCCAACACAAGGAGGAACAACCTTCCAACTTTGTGTGCATGTGTGTGTAAGTGTGTGCACACGCGTGTGCGCACACACGCGCTCTACTTAGGGCTTGTACTCAGGGCCTGGGCACTGTCCCTGCGCTTCTGTTTGCCCTGTGCTAGTGCTCTACCACTTGAGCAACAGCTCCACTTGTGCTTTTTGGCAGTTACTTGGAGATAAGACTCTCACACTTTCCTGCCCGGGCTGACTTTGAACCGTGATCCTCAGGTCTCAGCCTCCTGGCAGCCAGGATGACAGACGTGAGCCATGGGCCTCTCTGGCTTTGACCCCCCACATTAGAGCTGAGCCCAGGACTTCCCTCTGTCCAGCCGGCTGGGACAGCCAGACAGAGCCAGGCAAATAGCCAGGGTCCATCCCACGGGGTTAGCTGGGTGTTAGCTGGCCAGTGGGCACTGGGTGGGAGGCGGGCTTTAGCTGGCCAGGGGCATGGAGGTCAGCTCTTCTCTGGTTCTGGAGTGGTCTGTGCGGAGTCGATGCAAGCAATCGGAACAGCCAGTCACCCACCGCTATTTTAAACGTGACCCCGTTTTATTCAATCTCATGACTTTGTGGGTTAGGAATTCAGGTGGGGCTAGACTAAGACTTTTTTTTTTTTTTTTTCTGTTTCTTACAGCAGTAGCTGGTATTGGGTATTAGCACTTGCTGGTATTTGGCTGACACAGAGGCCACTAGAGGGGGCAAGGCAGCTTCCCTCCTGCCGGGCACTGGGCCGAGGGCACTGACAGGACCTTCTCCTCTGCACTCTGGACAGCGAGCCCGGCTTCAAGGAGGCAGCTGTGAACTTCATCAAGCCTAGGCCCAGATCTGGCTCGGTCCCTCATGTGGTCCTTACAGGCCAGTGCAGCCCCAGCAGCTCTAACTGAGAGATAAAGAGGATCACTATATCATCATCATCATCATCATCATCATCATCATCATCATCATCATCATCATAGGCAAGGGTCAAAGAGGTGAAGCCCTCAGGGCCTAGATTTGCCAGGACCATCTGGCACCTGAGTCTGAAGCTGGCACCCCCTGCCTCCACCTCCAGGCAAGTTACTGCAAGCAGACAGGTGAGAAATGATTAAAAATCAGCTTCCATCTCTCACCAATGGGTGCCAGCCACGCCGCTCACTCTCCTGGGCAGGCTGCTGCCATGACAGATACCCTGTTGTGTTCTGCAGATGGGCAGAGCCTGACTTTTCCTCCATCACTGGACACCAGTGATGTCTGTGTGTGTGTGTGTGTGTGTGTATACACGCGCCAGTACTGTGTGTATACACGCGCCAGTACTATGTGTGTACACACATGTGTGCCAGCGCTGGGGCTTGAACTCAAGGCTCAGGCATTGAACCTTAGCTTTATTTTTCCTCTTAAAGCTGGTGCTCTACCACTTGAACCTCAGCATTACTTCCAGCTTTTGGTGGTTAATTGGAAAGAAGAATCTCCCAGACTCTCCTGCCTGGGCTGGCTTCGAACCAAGATCCTCAGATCAGTGCTCAGGCGATTTTCAATGCAGCCTCAGGCTAAGACCCCCGGGTTCAGCCAAAGAAGCTGCTTCCCTTGCCCCTCCGCCTGCCCCTCCCTCTACTTCCAGGGCTTCTCCATCTCTCGCTACGCAGACGTCCCCATCGCTACGCAGACGTCCCCATCTCTACGCAGGCTGAGACATGCTGCCCTCTGTAGTCTAAGTCTGCTGGGGACCAGCTGAGGTTTCTAAACGCTCAATCAAGAGGAAGGGCCGGTGAATACAGTCACAATATTCCATAATATTCAACATTCCACATTCACAGATGTGAAAATGGAAGCAGGTAGCCTGCAGGGAGGGGTGCAGCAGGGAGAGAGGGGTGGGGCGGGGAGAGATGGAGGAGAAGGGAGCAGGTTGATCAGGATGCCTTGTCCTCAGAAACGGACATGTTGACTGGAAGCCCCTTTGGACAACTACTTAAAGATAATTAAAAAATTATGTTGAAATGCTCCGTCAGGGAGGGTGAGGCATTGACATGGAAAATTACATCAAGACCTGAATAAATAAAAAGACACCTAATGTGTGTGGACTGAAAGCTGCAATGCCAAAGAGAGTCTTAATTATTCCTATTTGTAATGCCAGCACTTAAATCGCTATACCAACTCAACACAACACCAGGTTTAAAGTGATCGTCGTGGTCAGAGAATCAGAAGACCTTTGCAACCAGGAGATGCATTTTTCTCTCTCTCTCGCTCACGTTAACATCCCTGAAATCAGGGTGCATCTGATCCTGGAGAGTGTACTGTATGTATTGTAGTCTAAATGTCACAGGGTCTCTCCAGATGGAGCTCTCCCTCACCATGGCCCACCCCCTCCCCCTTTCTCACGGGCTTTTCCCAGAGTCCGTCCGTCCTGTGGCTGACCTGATTTCCGTATCCCCAGGGGCAGCTGTTTGTGGGGGCAGGGCGTGTGGGCGGTGGGCGAGCACATGGCTTGTATGAATGCGTGCAGGGTGTGTGCGCGCATGCGTGTGTGCCGCCCGGCTGCACACATACCCGTGTCTTCGTGGTGGGAAGGGTGAAGACTCAGCCAGGGGCTGGCTCTCCGTCACAGAATCCCCGGGGGTCCAAATTCTAAATGGAACCCCTCTTTCCAGGTCCTCGTGAAGGTGTCTGTGTCCGAGAAAGAGGCTGGAAGGTGTGTTGTGAGCTTGGTGTATGACTCTCAAATTCAAAGGTGCCTCGGCCCCCAAGTGTTTCAGTGAGGCTGGCAGAGCTCTGACCAGCTGCTACCTTTCCCAGACTCCCCGCCACATGTCCAATTCCTTCCAACTCCCCCTCTCAAGCCTCAGCTCCAAGCCCCGGGCACATGCCGGCTGTGATGCGCCTGCCTTCTCTCTCTCCCACCAGCCTTTGCTGGCCTGGAGCAGAAGAGACTGCCGAGCATAGGACCCAGGACAGACTGCGGGCTTGCAACACCCCAGAGATCAGACTGCCCAGGACAGCCTTGGTGGGCTGGGTAGTCTCCTGAGAGTCAACTGATCACTGTACCCCAGCAATTTAAGACACCGCCCCTCCCCTCCCCCTTCTCATCCTGTTCCTGGATTCACCCGAAGTCTTATTCTGCTGCCTGTGAGTCTGAAGGTCTGGAGAGGGCCGGGGTAGGGAGGCGTCTCATCTGGGACCAGCTCCCGGTGACGCTGCTGGCTCGAAGACTGCTCCCCATCTTGAGGTGTCCCAGCTTGTGATCATCCAGAAAGACAAGTTCCAGAGCAATGTCACGGCTAAGGGGCACTTCAGTAGACACTGGGGCGTTGGCACTGCTAGGGGGCCTGCAATGCGGGGGTGCAGTGCGGGCCCTGGGGAGTCAGGGCACCCTGAGGGGGGCACAGGGGCTGGAAACCCGGCTGCAGCCGCTCCTATCCCAGAAGCCCCGGTGACAGGCTGGTCACAGCCCCAGCATCCTCCAAAGGTAGCCCCTTTTCTCCCCAGGCCCCGCCCCTTGTGAATACGATCTCTTTTTTTTTTTTTTTTTTTGTCGGTCCTGGGGCTTGAACTCAGGGCCTGGGCGCTGTCCTTGCACTCTGTGAGCACTCTACCGCTTAAGCCACAGAGCCACTTCCGGTTTTCTAGTGGTTTATTGGAGATAAGAGTCTCCTGCTCTGGCTGGCTTTGAACCTCGATCCTCAGGTCTCAGCCTCCTGAGTAGCTAGGATGACAGGCGTGAGCCACCGGCGCCTGGCTCCCTCTCTTAGAGGGAGACACTGGCAAAGAAAGAAGGGCCAGAACGGTGGCATGATTGACAAGGGGGTGTGGTCAGCTCTTGGCAGACACCTTGCTCGACTCTGCCTGCGCAGCCTGGGCCAGTATCTTTCATCCTTGTGGCAACCTTGAAGGTGGGCGTGGCTCTTCTTATTACCATTACACAGACGGCAGACTGAGGCCCAGAGTGAGTAACTTCCCAGGCTCACACACAGCACCACGAAGGCTCCAGGCGGTCTTGTTCTAAAGCCCCTGCATTTATGGAACTCTTCTTCTGCCTGTGTGAATTGGGGGCTGTACTGGATTTAAAAAGAGAGGGGAGCCAGGAGCCCGATCGTGCCTGTAATCCAGGCTATTCAGGAAACTGAGACTAAGGAGCGAAGTTCTAAGAAAGTCTGGGCAGGCAAATCTGTAAGATTCTTGTCTTGGAGCTGTGGCTCAACTGGCAGAGAAATAGCCTTGAGCAAAAAAACCTCAGGGACAGCGCCCAGACCCTCAGTTCAAGTCCCAGTACTGGCACAAAAGAACACAAACAAACAAAGAGATGAGCATGGTTCTCTCTCGCCCCTCCTTCCCTAACCGCACCCCACACCCCTACCTCAGACAACACCCTACGAACCTCCTCACAGCTCCCTTCTGGCTGTGGGGCCCTGGCTACGGCTAGAACACTGTTAGGAATCACCAGGGTCCAGTACACGCCTGAGCAGCAGCCACAGCAGGTGTGGCCTGCAGTCCCTGGACCCGGTGGGGCCTTTCGCTGGGCTGCCTGGAGCTGAGCTTCCCCGACTGAGTCCCAACAACACTGTACTGCCCCGGTCCGCTCTCCTGTCTATGCTGTGCACTCTCAGAATCAGACCATGCTCCTTTCCCTGGGTCTCCAGCCCAGAGCCTGGCTGGCACACAGTGGGAGGGAAAAGGACTGGCTTGTACCACAGATTAATTAGTGCTGGGACCAATGACACCATGCTTCCGGCTCTAGCCACTAGAGGGCAGGCGCACACAGGGCTTGTGGCCAGAGAAGGCGCGATTGGGTGGGTCCGGGCATCTGGCTCAAGGGCAGGGCAGGGAAGGGCCAGGACAGAGAGGGTGAAGCCATAGGAGCAGAGGAGTAGAACAGTCCCTGCATGGCGGTATAGGTCTAGCCTGAGCTCCAGAGCCCTCCTTTTCTTTTCCTTCCCCTCTATCTCTCGTCCCTTCCTGTCTTTTCTTCCAAGGTGTCACCTGATTTGTCTTCACTTTGTGTGACTTTTTGAGTCAGACACTTCCTTTAAACCTTTGATTCCTCTTGTGTAAAATGGGGAAATAATAATAGAACCTAACTTGGAGCAAGTCCCTGGCTCCTGTGCTTGAGACCCTGGACATAGGGCTGTGTTTTCCTGCTTTCAGGAAGAGCTCTGCACTGTAGCCTGGGCAAGCAGACACACACACACACACACACACACACACACACACACACACACACACACTACCTTCTTAGATCACCTGCTCCATCCTGCTAGAGGAGAAGGCCAGCTTCAGCGGCCAGCCTGGGAGCCGCGGCCGCTCCCTGTGTTAGGTTGCATGCAGGATATCCGCTGGGCCTGCTCTGTCCCAGAATAGATGGACATACAGGCAAAAATGAATGAATGAATGATTTTATGAGTGAGAAAGGGATCACATCATTTTAGACCCTTTGTAGCAAAGGGATTTTCCTACCCTGCCAGTAGAATCCTGAAGACTTCTTAATCTGGGGGAGAAGGGGAGTCCCTGGGGCTTGAACTCAGGGCCTGGGCACTGTCCCTAAACTTATTTTCTTTTTGTCAATCATGGGGCTTGAGCTCGGGCCTGGGTGTTGTCCCTGAGCTCACTCTAGGTGCTCACTCTTACCACTTGAGCCACAACTCCACTTGTGGCTTTTTGCTGGTTAGTTAGACATAACAATCTCATGAATTTTTCCGCCCTAGCTGGCTTCAAATCACAATCCTCAGATCTCGGCTCCCGAGTAGCTAGGGTTACTGGCATGAGCCACTGGCACCCGGCTCCCCCTGAAGACTTCATAAGCCCTAGGATCTGGGGTCCAGGCAAGCTCCATGGCGGACTGCCCCCTTTCAAAGCTCTCTGTCTCTCTGACTCAGCACTGCAACTGCCCTAAAGGACTAGGAGGGGGTGGGGGGGGCTGCCAGGACGAGGTGGGGAGGGGCTGCCAGGATGAGGGGGGAGGGGAGGGGCTGCCAGGATGAGGGGGGTGGGGTCACGGGAGGCAGCTCTGAGGAGGTGGCTCTTGAACAAGAAGCAGGTGTGTGAGCCCCTCCCCTCCGGGACCCCGAAGTTGGCCTCAGGGCTGGCTAGCTGGCTGTGGAGAAGGCACTGGCTGGAACTAGAGCCAGAAAACCTGGGGTCCTGAGCAGGAAGCACCCATGTGGTCAGACAGAGACGCTAGATCCGCACCCGGCCTCGGAAGCTCCCGCCCGCGCAGCCCTGCCTCCAGGGAAAGGTTTCTGGGCGGGCCAGAAATGGGGTTTGTCATGACTGTGGCTTCTCCAAGGCTCTGGGTCTCACCAGCAGGGCCTCGCCCACTGCTCCCCCAGATTCCCAGCCTCTGTTAGCACCCCAAAGCATGTCCTCCCAGGGCCTAACAAACATCCAAACCCCGTTCCCCGGCCACTGCCACCTGGAGGGGGAAGGGGGGTTCCCAATGGCAGACACAGCCCCGGGTGGGTGTGAGCAGCACCCAGGCCAGAGCTTAAGAGGCCCTGGAGACGAAGTACTAGGACCACCGTCCTGTGTGTTTCCGGCTCACTGTTCGGGGCCTCAAGTCAGCTGAGTCCAGAGAGATGGTGGCCTGCGTTGAGGACATCCCAGGCCCTCAGCTGCCCAAGAGCTCAGCTCCCCGCTCAGCCCCAGGGGCGCAGCTCTGCTGACGCAACCCCATCTCAACCCTCACCTTCACCCCAACCTCAGTGTACCCCGTGCTGGCAGGATGGCTCAGTTTGTTGCCCCATGGCCTAAAAAGTTCTGCTTGTGATTGGGGATCCATCTCAGAGCCAAAAGAAGACATAAAGCTTGGGCCGTGTCAAAAGCTACAGGCGTCCTGAGCCCACAGGGCCTCCGAGGGGCTGCTCCCCTTCTCCTCCCCTCAGGCCTAACCAGGGCTCACTGTCATCTGGTGTCTCCAAGCAAGCCGCCCTACCCAGAGGGAGCACCGCAGGGTTAAGAGCCTTGGCAGCTTTGTAGCACCAGGGGTTTGTCAGGCTGATTAGAACATGCAGAGGGTTCTTCCTAAATTGTTCTTGCACTGCACACTCCCAATTAAAAGTCACTCTATAGAACCCAGTGCTAGCTGACTGTGGGTGGTTCATGCCTGTAATCCTAGCTACTCAGGAGGCTGAGATCTGAGGATCATGCTTCAAAGCCAGTCCTGGCAGGAAAGGCTGTGAGACTCTCAAAGTAACTACCTAAATGTTGCAAGTGGAGCTGTGGATCGAGTGGTACAGCACCAGCCTGGAGCAGAAAAGGCCAAGCAAGAGCTTGGTGCCCTAAGTTCAAGCCCAGGTACCAGCGTGTGCACACGCACGCGCACGCGCACACACACACACACACACACACCACATACACACATCGGTGCCCCCAAATACTCCTTCATGAATCTGGGGTGGGGGAGACGGTCTGGAAAATGTCAAGACAGCAGTGTGAGTGCTAGCAGCCTTGTGGGGGCTGTGCTGCCACCCGTCTGAGTGCTCACCCTCTCTGGGCCCGGCCTCATCCAAAGCTCCTACAATTCTGGCATCCTTGTCTCTGGCAGGAGGTGTGCTGTCCCCAGGACGTCTGCTGGGTCCTCTTAGCTCTGGCACATTTTCCCTGCCGGCACACCTGAAATCCGGTGCTGCCTCTCTCTATGAAGCTAAGAATAGCTGTGGCCTTCGCAAGCCTTTGCGTGATGGAGACTTGACTCTGAAAGCCAAGCCTAGAGCTTTCTGTTTGGGCTTTTTGTTAGTTGATTGGTTTGGTTTGCTGTCGGTCCTGGGGCTTGAACTCAGGGCCTGGGCGCTGTCCCTCAGCTTTTTCTGCTCAAGGCTTAGTGCACTACCTCTTGAGCCACAGCGCCACTTCCGGCTTTGGGTTGGTTAATTGGAGATAAAAGCCCTACGGACTTTCCTGCTTAGGCTAGCTGGCTTTGAACCTCGATCCTCAGCTCTCAGCCTCCTGAGTAGCAGGGCATCCTGCTCCAGCCTCGAGCTTTCTCTGCACACAGCGAAGGCAGCCATCAGAACTGGCCCGCCCGGGCCAAGCCTGCTCCACCGGCTCCAGCGCTTTTACCTGCTCCAGATAAAAGAGGGCTGGCTGGTGGCCAGCGCCGATGACACCTCTCAGAGACACCTGGGGCTCTCGGCGCCCTGCCAGGGCTGGGCAGCACCCCAACACCTGCGCCTCCCCGCCACAACACAGCTGGGAAAACTCTCCGAGAATCAGGCCAGGAAAGCACCAAGCCTCCTCCACAGAGGTGGGGCAGCCTTGGCCACGCCCCCACGCCTTCCACTTCCTCCTCCTCCCGGCTCCCCACTGCCCAGAGCTGGGTGTCCCCCACGCAGAACACAGTTGGGGGACCCCGCCCGCCTCCTGCCTCCCAGCTGTCTGTCTTCTTGAGAGGCAAGGAGGCAGCTCTTCACAGGGAACAGCAGGGCTCTGAGAGCTGAGGATCTCTGTTCAAAGCCGGCTTGGGCAGAATAAACCTGTGAGATTCTTAGCTCCAATTGACTACCAAAAAAAAAAAAAAAAAGCCAGAAGTGGAGCTGTAGCTAAAGCAGTAGAGTAAAAAGCAAAGGGATCATGCCCAGGCCCTGAGTTCAAGCCCCAGAACCAACACAAGAAATAAATAAAATAAAAATAAACTCACTTAGAAAAAATAAACCCACCCACCCGTGGACATGTCCACACCTCGCTCTGCTCCCTTCTAGCCCGGCCTCGGCTCCCTGCCCGCCGGCTCATCTGTGGAAGCTGTAGCCTTCCGTTCAATGCTATTAGGAGGGAGCTTTCAGAGCTGGTTTGCTCGAGAGGGAGGAGCCGCTAATCACAGGATTAGCACCCTTGGGAAAGTGCCCACTTCTACCACGGGGAGGACACAACAAGAAGGTGCCACCCCTGGCCAGACTGAGTCTGCTGGCACCTGGACCTTCTAGAACGTTAAATCTGTAAACCTATGTTTATAGCCACCAAGTTTATGGCTAAAGCACGCTAAACACCACCATTCGTGTGTCGAGTACTAAGCCCCAGTAACAAGCAGAAGGCTGGCCTGGAACACACACTTCCCCCTCAGCCTCAGAAGCCATCCTGCCAGCACCTGCTTCCAGATGTCAGAAGTCCAGATGTCAGAAGTCCAGAAGAGAGAAAGAAAAAAGGAATCATTCTCAAGACTCCAGCCCAGAAATCCAGTCTGAGAAATTCCAGCCCAGACATCTAGCTACTGTTCAAAATTTGAGCTCAAGATGCCGCATTTTCTCTTGTCCATGCAGGAGCGGCTCGTATAGCAGAATCTGCTCACCAACCCCCGCACTATGGGAGACAGCCCTCCAAGATCTCTCTGCCTCAGTCTCTGTTTCTCTTAACAACCTCAATACAAGCCAGGCACAAGTGGCTCATAACTGTGATCCTAGCTACTCAGGAAACTGAGATCCGAGGATCATGGTTTGAAGCCAGCCGACTAGGAAAGTCCATAAAACTCTTATCTCTAATTAGCCAACAAAATAGCCAAAAGTAGGGCAGTGGCTCAAATGGTAAAGTGCTAGCCTCGAGGAAAAAGCTCAAGGACAGTGCCAGGCCCTCCTGAGTCTAAGCCTCAGGACCAACACAGAAGAAAGAAGGGGAAAAAAGAAAGGAAGGAAGGAAGGAAGGAAGGAAGGAAAACTGCTAACTCTATGTTTCAGAATTCACAGCAGACAAAAATCTTCCTCCCTTGTGCCGGGCGCTGGTGGCTCACGCCTGTAATCCTAGCTACTCAGGAGGCTGAGATCTGAGGATCGCGGTTCAAAGCCAGCCCGGGCAGGAGAGACCGTGAGACTCCTATCTCCAATAAACCACCAGAAAACTGGAAGTGGCGCTGTAGCTCAAGTGGTAGAGCGCTCGCCTTGAGCGGAAGAGCTGAGGGACAGCGCCCAGGCCCAGAGTTCAAGCCCCACGACCGACAAAAAAAAAAATCTTCCTCCCTACATGAGATACTCCTTCCTCTCCTCCCCTCGCCTCTGGC
The DNA here is from genome assembly GCF_024711535.1 of Dipodomys merriami. Classification (NCBI taxonomy): domain Eukaryota; kingdom Metazoa; phylum Chordata; class Mammalia; order Rodentia; family Heteromyidae; genus Dipodomys; species Dipodomys merriami. Next base: position 977,532 of record NW_027202383.1, read on the forward strand.
CCGTGCATAGCAAAGTCCCATCCGGACACCGGACACCGAAAGGCCTGAGTTCTGGCCTTGGCCCCCTGCCTGAGCAGCCTTCACAGACCAGCGAGCCTCCCCAGGAGCCTCAGTTTCCTCTTCCGGGTTTTGTAGGAACTCAACGGATTGGCATGGGCTTTGACTTTCCAAGCTGGGATATAAATGCCCTCGATAAGCCGGGCACTGCAGGCTCACACCTGTCACGCTGGGTCCTTAGGAGGGGAGAGCTGAGGGTCATGGCGCAAGTGATACAACTCAAGCATTGAGTGGGAAAGGCTAAGGGACAGTGATCAGGCCCTGGGTTCAAGCCAGCACACACACACACACACACACACACACACACACACAGTTCCCGTGACAGAATCCAGAAATGTACTGAAGGCTCATGAAACCATAAGTTAATCATGGTCTTTCTCACAGACATTTCAAAGATTTGAAGAAAGAATATTTCATGTTAAACGAACCCCGCTTCTACACTAGGGAATAATGCAGGCATTTTTCAGCTAGAACTGCAGGACTTGGAAGACATTTCAAGCTGGAACTCAGCTTCAAGCTCTGCTCCTGACCTCAGCAGAGGTCTCTCCCCACACAAGAGCTGTCCCTGTGAATGATGACTGTATTTAGAAATAAGAGTCTTGGTAGCTACATCCAGGTCAGGACAAAGCCTTACGTCACACACGTGTGCCTTGCACGGAGAAGGAACTGCCACAGAAGCAGACACGCTTGAAGGACAGAGGCAGGAATGTCGAGGGCCAACAGAAGCAGAGACAGAGCTGGTCAGGGTCTCAGAGTTTGAGCAAGGTCCTGAGCACAGATGATGGAGAACTGTAAGAGGCAGCATTCCTATTGTTTCGAGCCCCCGCCCCGCCCCATCGGTGGCATTTTACTCTATTAAGTCTAAGAAGCTAACACATTGCCTGGCTTAGTGCAGAATGGGGGCTCTTGGGATTGACTGGCCCCCAGTTTCCACCTCTGACTGGAGCTCATTGTTGAGGGACACACACACACACACACACACACACACACACACACACACACACGGGGACCTTGCTTGCATGTGTGCGTGGCATGGCAGTGATGGGGAGAAAGAAGGTTTCCCAGAGCCCACGGAGTTCGCATCCACTGGAGAGGGGCTGGCTCCCCTGCAGACCTGTTGGCCTGGTTGCTCTCCACCTCACTGTGACTCAGGGCCAGATTCAGGTCCTGCCGCACTGGGCCTGGTGCAGGGAAGGGATGGGGACGTGTTGCTGCCGTGAGTCAGAACCAGGTGGGAGGGGGAAAGGGGCCGGAAGCTGGGGTGGGGGAGGGGGGCTGGGAGTGGGGTGGGGGGAGGGAGGGCTGGGAGTGGGGTGGGGGAGGGAGGGCTGGGAGTGGGGTGGGGGGAGGGAGGGCTGGGAGTGGGGTGGGGGGAGGGAGGGCTGGGAGTGGGGTGGGGGGAGGGAGGGCTGGGAGTGGGGTGGGGGAGGGAGGGCTGGGAGTGGGGTGAGGGAGGGAGGGCTAGGAGTGGGTGCACTCCAGGCCCAGAGCCAGGTCAGGGAGGGAGGGAGGCGGCCCCAGTGGAGGCCTAAAGGTGCCTTGAGACAAAAGCTCCCAACACTCCCACGGATGAAAGTTCTAGAATGATCCAGTACATTCGGAGCTCTGGAAGGGAAGCCCACCTATCCAGGAAAGTGGTACCCAAGGATGCTTTCTTCCTTCCTGTCCAGACTCACTGGGAACATGCAGGCATCCTGGCAAAGGGGGTGGGGGTTGTTCCCCTGGTACACCTTCTCCCCAGGGGGGCCTGGCAAGGCCCAAACAAAACTGCCAGGGGTGGGGTGGGGATTTGGGGGAGCCCAGCAGGTCCCTGCTCTGCCCAAAGCTGGAGGTCCCTCTCTCTGAAGCTGGAGGTCCCATGGAAAAGGATGGGGGGTGGGGGGAGGTGGTATTTCTTCACACAGTTCTGGAAACAATGGCAGTGCACTGGTTCTCTTCCAGCATGTTCTCTCCCTTTGTGGCTGACACGGGGTGGCCAGCGGTGTTTTCTGCTGACACGCAGGGTGCCGCTGTCCGTCCGACTGGACGGCGCGGCCGTGCCTCCCTGGAGCCCCCCAACGCGTAGGTGCTCCTGGGGGAGGGCGAAGCTCTTCACCTCTTCCTCTGTCGACCCTCTGGAAGGCTGTGGGGGGCCGACCCCCTTGTGCTGGGGCCCCAATGACACACTCTCCACCTAGCCCAACCCTAGCCACTGACTGCCTCATGACATCCCTTCAAATGGCTAAAACTCCTTCCCCTGGCAGGCAGCCCTGGCACCCCAGCAGCCTCTCCTCTGGGAGGGGCAGGGCAACTGGGCTCAGAAGCCAGGATGATGATTTGGGAGAACAGGGTCTTCCCACCTGACATCTGGGGACATCTGTCCCACTTGGCAGTTTCGGTATGAGCCATTGGTGCAATGATGGCATGCTGCCACCAGGTGGCGCCCGCGTGCCTCCATGAGGCCTAAGAGCTGCAGGACCACTGGATGAATTCAGCAGCAGGAACTTGGTGGGGAAGACAGAGACTGCGCTGACAAAAGGGGAGCTGGGGTTTTAGGGTGAGGGGCTCAGCGATGAGTGATGGGAAAGGCCCTCGAGGGGTCAGCTCTGATCCTCCAGAAAGATCCTAGTTTTCGACAGCAGTTCTGGGTCATCAGGAATGCCCTGTTCTCGTCACTTCCGTGGTCACTGTCTTCCATGTCCTTCTCCTGATGGCCGCATGAGAGTCTGAGATGTGTGGCCTCCCCTTGGTCCCAGGCCCTGTCTTCCTCTCAAGGTCCAGCCCCAAAGGATAGCCCATTCTTTTTCCCTTTCTTTTCTTTTTGAGGGGAGGGCAGTACTCGGGCTTGAACTCAGGGTCTAGGCATTGGACCTTAGCCTTTTGTTCAAAGTTAATGTTCTAGCACTTGAGCCACAGCTCCACTTCCAGCTTTTTGCTGGTTAATTGGAGATAAGAGTCTCACAGAGCCGGGCGCTGGTGGCTCACGCCTGTAATCCTAGCTACTCAGGAGGCTGAGATCTGAGGATTGCGGTTCAAAGCCAGCCTGGGCAGGAGAGACCGTGAGACTCCTATCTCCAATAAACCAGAAAACCGGAAATGGCACTGTAGCTCAAGTGGTAGAGCGCTCGCCTTGAGCTGAAGAGCTGAGAGACAGTGCCCAGGCCCAGAGTTCAAGCCCCACGGCCGACAAAAAAAAAGAGTCTCACAGACTTTCCAGCATTGGCTGGCTTCAACCCACGATCCTCAGATCTCAGCCTCCTGAATAAGTAGGTTTACACGCATGAGCCTCCAACACCCAACCATCCCAATCTTTTGTGGCTGAGTTTTTAAACCTTCCTCAGTTTAATGTTCATATTGTCTGCTTACATATCCATTGGTTGCATAACATCCAATTTTACAGATTCATTTTTTGCAAAGTCATGTATAAAAAGTTCACTTTCCGTAATTGGGAAATTGTCAGGCTTCTCATCGGTGCCTCTCGGGCTTGCTTGCTCTCAGGCGTGTGATACGATCAGCAGCCCTGCAGCACGCATTTCACTTCTTCCAGGAAGATGTTGTCGTTTTATCTAAGCATTCTCTCTGGGTCTCAGTGCAGAACACAAATTCCCCTCCAGCATCTTTTTCACGAAGTCATCTGCTTCCACAGTTTTGTGTGTACATGTGTGTATGTTGCTACTGGGGCTTGAACTCAGGGCCTGGGCACTCTCCTTTAGCTTTCTTGCTCAAGGATGGTGTGCTACCATTTGAGCCAAAGCTCCACTTGTGGCTTTTGGGTGGTTAATTGGACTTTCCTGCCCAGGCTGGCTTCAAACCAAGATCCTCAGGTCTTAGTCTCTTGAGTCACTAGGATGACAGGCAACTGTCACCGGCCGATAATTTTCCTTATACCAATCTTTCTCCTTAGATAAAGGCCAGAATGAGGTTGAAGAAACTGACAGGGGATGGCGTTCACATTTTTCCCTTGTCCATCTGTGAAATGGAGAATGTCCCCGATCTGACTGGTGGCCCCAGGACATTGAGGACTGCTCCGAAGCTGCTGTCCTGCACAGACATGAAGGCCACCTTGCCGCCGCAGGTATGGGGCCGCATTGGCTTTCAAACCCCCTCCCATTGCGCAAGGCTCCAAGAGAGAGCTCAGGAGGCTCCCAGTCCCTGCGTGAGCGGGTGGAGCGTGTGCATCGCCCCTGCTCAAGGAGTGGCGGGGCCACAGTGCCGGCAGAGCTGGCAGGCTCACGTGAGGGTCAGCCGGCTACAGAAGGAGGAAGTCTTCAGGATTCCCTCCAATCAGAGAAGCGGGCTTACTTTACGACCATCTCCTGAACCAGAGGGCTCTGCCTCCATCCCCAAGGACAACAGTGCCGTCCCAGGGTGGCCAGCTGGCCCAGGGTCAGCGTGCAGCTCTGCCCTGCCCCAGAGCCCTTAACGTGTGTGTGTGTGTGTGTGTGTGTGTGTGTGTGTGTGTGTGTAGCTCAGCGAGATGATGTCATTTACCAAGGCTCAGTGACCCAAATCCTGTGTCTCTAACATCCCCAACAGACTCATTTCATGCACATATACATGCATGCCTTCATAAACACATGCATGCCTTTATAAAAGGAAGTTTCATTTGCTTACTACAGTTTGGGGACTGAGTTGGACACCAGGGGCTCATGTTTGTAATCCTAGCTACTCAGCAGGCTAAGATCTGAGGATCTCCATTCAAAGCCAGCCCAGGCAGGAACGTCTAAGGGACTGTTGTCTCCAGTTAACCACCAAAAAGCCAGAAATGGAGTTCATGTGGTAGAGTGCTAGCCTTGAGCTCAGGGACAGTGCCTGGGCCCTGAGTTTAAGGCCCAGGACAAGCACCAGAAAACGAAAATAAAAAGAGAGAGTTGGCGGGAGAAAGGCAGGCAGGCAGGCAGGCAGGCAGGCAGGCAGGCAGGAAGGAAGGAAGGAAGGAAGGAAGGAAGGAAGGAAGGAAGGAAGGAAGGAAGGAGAAACATAGGCAGAAATGTTGGGTGCACCAAACCTGAAGGGCTCCTACAAACCAGAGCTGAACTCTTGGGTAGAGTCTGTCTCTTCCTTTTCCTTCTCAGGAAACTGTCCTTTACCATGGGCCATGGGCCCTACTCAAATAGAAAGGTCACCTGTTCAGAAGATAGCTGGGCATGGTGAGCCCCAAGACTGACCCACGTGACTAAACCACTTGGGGTCTGGAGGCGCAGGGACTTGTGTTTCTCCGTGTCAACCACCTGGAAGCTAGAGATCTGCCATCCGCCAGCACCGGCACAGTTGGGATATTCCGCATTGCTCACATCTGTGTGTGTGTCGCAGTACGGAGGCCTCTGTGGATGGCTCTAGTGTCTGCAGAGGGAAACTCAGACAGAAGCGATTGTGCCTCGTTTGTTCATTGAAATGCTGGGGATCTAATCCAGGGCCCTGTCTGCACATGCTACACAAACACTCCACCACTGAGCTATGTCCCCAACCCTCGGTCATAGTTTAAAACGCTCTGTCCCCTCCACAGGGAAGGAAGCATAAATGAGGGCCAAAAAGCCAAAGTAAAGAAAACACTGTAATGATGCGTGAATGTGCTTAATGTATTCTTCAGACCCCGCAAGAGACGTTAATTTCTTCCCATTCTCACTGATGAAAATCTACAGCAGGAAGAGCCCAGGGGCTTCAACTACCACAGTGTCACTTGCTCACATCCCATCCTCCAGGGTCTGGATGGCTCCTGACACCAACCCCTTGCTGGCCTGCAGGTCTGACCTGCATTCCCTGGCCCTGGCTTCTTCCTGCCCTTTCTTCCCCTGTTATTTACATCTCTTTGAAAGCCCCCTTCTCAAACACTTTCTGTAATTCCTCCAGCTATAACTTAAACACACTTATGGAGGTTTGGCAGTATCTAGCTGAATGTATGGGTACAGCAATTCCGCTCCTTCGTGTGTGCCCAGCCACAGGAGACAAGTGCCGTGTGCAGGCCACAGGGTCTCCCCTGCAACGGTCAACAGGAGGAGGGATGGGGGGATAGGTGTGTTTATTATAAGGTGCAGTGCATTCAACAATGGATGTAAACAAGCTGCCGCCACACCCAGTAACACAGTTCTCACAAACAGAAGGTGAAATCACAGACATCAGACACATGTGAATGCATGCGTGTGTGTGTGAGTGTGCATATAATGATTGCATTTAGATAAATCCCAGAACAATCTAATAGTCCATGGCACTAGAAGTCCAGAGTGTGGCCATCAGTGGAGAAGAAGGAGCTGCGGGACTCAAGAACCCCTGGGAATGATAATCTTATATCATGGTCCACTTTTTTCATGCATAGTGATTTATAGAAACTCAGTCAGCCGAGTGCCGGTGGCTCACGCCTGTAATCCTAGCTACCCAGGAGGCTGAGGTCTGAGGATCGAAGTTCAAAGCTAACCCAGGCAGGAAAGGCCGTGAGACTCTTATCTCCAATAAACCACCAGAAAAACCAGAAGTGGCGCTGTGGCTCAAGTGGTAGAGCACTTGCCTTGAGCTGAAGAGTTCTGGGACAGAGCCCAGGCCCAGAGTTTGAGCCCCATGACTAACAACAACAACAACAAAGTAAGAAAGAAAAGAAACACCTCCACTTAGAGGAAATTTAAGTTGTGTGCTTATGAGTTGTGGCAGCGGGGAGGGTGGGGTGTTCTAAGTTGATTTTAAAGGATGAAGGTTCAAGTGTGTCTTGCCTCAGCTGTGTGTGTGTGTGTGTGTGCACACGCGCGTGCGTGTGTGGTGGAGGAAAAGAACAGAAAGAGCCTGGATCCTCCCACACCCACAGACAGGCAATTTGACCTGGAAACCAGCGACCCCAAAAGTGATTTCCATTCCTAGCAGTATTTTCCTAGGAGTGCAAAGACTTGAGAATTGTCAGGGCTACCAGCAGTGGGAAAGGCCCTGTGGTGGGAAGAGAGGGGTTCGTGCTCCAGGGCCCAGGACCCTCCACAAGTCCCGGCCTTCTCAGAGTATCTCCTACTCACAGCCTGTTTCCCACGAGCTGCCCTGGGGCTACCATACATCACATGCCGACTTACCATCTTCCCACCACGCCATGGCTGCCTGGCCCAGGAAGGTATGAGTGGCACTACTGCATCTTTAAGAAGTGGGGTGGTGGGGTCTCCTGTGGCACCCTGCCTTTAGTGGGCAATGCTGTGCCCACTAAAGATGGGGGGGGTCCCTCATGCTTTTGGTTTCAGTATGTGACATTTCTTGTTGGGAAGATCAGTTGCTATGTTGGTGTTTGCAAATATAAGGATCCTAAAAGCATCTAGACTACACACCTATGAATTTCTGAAGGTTCTGCTCGACATGGGCCAATCTAGGTCCTGCTCTTCACCCAGCCTGGGCCTCGGGGGACCCACGAGTGTGTGTAGGAGCCCAGGGCGCTGTCCTGCCCGGCTGGTCCCAGGCCAGGAGGCCAAGGCCAATGAGGATAGAGGACTCGCCCAAGGCCTCCCAAGGCAACAGCCAGGACAAAGGGCAAGATCAGGAGAACAAACCCAGGAAGGCTGTTGCCAAACCGCAGCGGGAACCTGATGGAGTCATGGGTCAGGCTCTGTGGACCTCCAGCTCCTCCCTGGGGCTGGGGAAGGGAGGCCAGGGGTTAAGAATGCCGATTCTAGACCTAGAAGGCCCTGAATTCCAAACTCTAGTGTGGTCCCGGAAGCCCCTGCCTCCCTTCCCCCAGGTCCTGTAGGTGTTGGCCGCTCAGCAGAATGTGTTCATCGTGACCCCAGACACAACGGCATAGTTTAGTGAACAGCTCCCAGCATTATGGGAGAGGGAGGCACAGCCCTGTTGCCCACTCTCCCCCCACCCTGTGTATCTGGGGAATCCAGAAGTTTCTCCTAGCCTCCCAGGATTGCAGGGTCCTATAGGAGGTGTGAGTGTGTGTGTGTGTGTGTGCGCGCGCACACACACATACATGCACACATGCCAGTCCTAAGGCTTAAACCTAGGGTCTGGGTGTTGTCCCTGAGCTTTTTCTTGTTGTTGTTTTGCTCAAGGCTGATACTCCATCACTTGAGCCACACCCCACTTCTGGCTTTTCGTTGGTTAACTGGAGGTAAGAATCTCATTGTCTTTCCTGCGCTGGCTGGCTTCAAACCATGCTCTTCAGCTCTCAGCCTCCCCGGTAGCTAGCATTACAGGAGTGACCCATCACCAGCCCCTGCCTGGAACTCCATTTTGAATCAATTGCTTGTACATAACCTTGACAACCAAAAGGACTAGAGCTGCTGTGAGCAGATCATGAACAGGCTGTGACGAGGCCTGACCCTGGAAGACACGGTGACCCCCTTCTGCAAACCCCAGCGCTTAACGCCATTCTAAGCTGCACTACAAGAAAGTGGCATCATCCACTTAATCAGCCTGCTTGGTTATTTCCAATTTTTCCCTTTGTAAATTGACATTTCATTGTTTGACTGCCTCCATCATTATTTCCCAATGGAGGGTTTTGAACACAGGGTGTGATGCAATCAGAGCTATTAGTGTGGGTACAAAATACAGTAAAATCTTACTTAGCTAGAATCAGCTAACTACAAACCCCAATTAACCAAATTGCTTTTTGCTCAACTCTGGGAACTTAAAGTCTCTCTGCCTGCCTCCCCTACCCCCAGTCTCTCTTTCACACAGACACAGACACAGACACAGACACAGACACAGACACAGACACAGACACACACACACACACACACACACACACACAAAACACATCTATTGGTCCCTAGTCCACCTGATTCCAGTATTATTGCTGCAGTCTCGGCTTCTGTCTCTTTTTTCTCTTTAAGTTTATAGAGTCATCACAGAACCCAGGATACCCTAAAGTTTCCCAATGGTGTGTTCATTGTGGGTCTTCTTTAGTCCCTGTTGTGAGCCTGTTTAGCTTAACTCTTGTTTTAGTTCTGGAATTTTTTTCTTCTATTATTTCCTTGATATTTTGGCCATCTTTGTTCTCTTTCTGGCATTTCTGGTACTTGCCTTTCAACTTCCTAGCTTGGCCTCCCCCCACTCCGTCCCCCCCCTCCGTCCCCCCCCCCCCGTCCCCTTCCTCTCCTTTCCCATCCCCACTCCCTTCCTCTCCCTTCTTCCTTGCCTTCCTTCTCTTCTCTTCTCTCTCTTCTTTTGGACAAAGTCCTATTCTATAGCCCAAGTTGGCCTCAAATTCACAACCCTCCTACCTCTGCCTCCAGACTGCCGGGATTTCAGGAATGTGCTACCGTACCCCGCTCTTTATGATCTCCTCTCCACTATTTTCTATCTTCTGATTTTCTTGTTCTGCCCTCTGGGCATTTCTCTAGATTTATTTTTTTATGTTAGTTTTTGATTGTGACCTTCATGTTTTTCGCTTTACAGAGCTTTCCCTTGTATTTAGGATTTACTTGGAAGTTTGGGTTTCTAGGTTTTGTTTCCTGGTGACAAAATCATCTCTACCTTTTTGGGGGAAGTTGTTTGTGTGGAGTTGTCTCTGCTCGGTGTGTTTGCAGTACTGGGGTTCTCTCTCAGGGCTCACACTTGCTAGGCGGGTGCTCTATCGTGAGCCATGCCTCCAGCTTGGATTTTTTTTATTTCTTTTGTTTATGGTCTCTCAAGTTAGAAGCTTTCTGCCAGGGTCGGAGGTGCTTGGCCATCAGCTCTTGCTGAAACTGAGTTTCAGGCTGACCTGTGGCTACGAAGATTCCCAAATGTCAGTCTGAGAAAGGTTCCAGAGCTGCGGGGGAACGGCTCAGACTGTTCTAGAAAGGGGAGAGTCGCATTGGAGTTGTACTCCATTTCCAGGTTGGGTTTTTGCTCTCCCTTGTGGACTTGCTTCTTATTTTACTGTGGTTTTAGTGTGCCTGGAAGACAAAGGAAGTGAGTAGTAACGCACCTATTCCATCTCGCCTGTTCTGTGGAGCCCGAAAGCATTTCAAGGAGGGCTGGCCTCCGCCCCAGGCGCCCCAGCACCCCCAAATCACTGCTCCAGACTGGGCCTCAATTCCCTCATCTACAAAACAGAAGAATTGGCCAAGCACTGGTGCCTCACACCGGTAATCCTAGTTACACAGGAAGCTGAGATCTGAGGATCACAGTTTGAAAACAGACTGGGCAGGAAAAGTCCATGAGACTCAAATCTCCAATTAATCACAGAAAAAAGCCAGAGGTGGAGCTGTGTGTGGCTCAAGTGGTAGAGCACTAGCCTTGAGCAATAAAAGGAGGCCAGGGACAGCACCCAGGCCCAGGACAGGCATAAAAGAAAAAAAAAAAAAAAAAAAAAAGAATAGGATTGGATGAATGTTAAAATGCTTTTGATTTGGAAATGGTACAACTCAAAAGCAGAACCTAGGCTAGGAATGTGGCTTAGTGGTAGAGTGCTTGCCTAGCATGCATGAAGCCCTGGGTTTGATTCCTCAGTACCACATATACTGAAAAGCTAGAAATGGTGCTGTGGCTCAAGTGGTAAGACCACTAGCCTTGAACAAAAGAAGCTCAGGGATAGTGCCCAGGCCCTGAGTTCATGCCCCAGGACTGGCAATAAAAAACAAACAAACAAAAAAGCAGAACTTAGATGTCATGATGATTTTATTTGTTTGTTATTTTTGGTGCTCCCAACAGTGTGGTAACCAGTCTCTGTTTTTTCATTTCTTTGGATCTGCGTGGCATGGGAAGGGCTGTATACAGCCTTCACAGTGCCCAGACTTGGACTCAGAAGGACGCCCTTGTTTGGTTTAGCCCTCTGCTGTCTCCATCTTGGTTTCTTACTAGTTCTTCCCAGCATAGGAACGCATGTCTGCAATCCCAGTACTTAGGAGGTGAAAGGAGAATTGTGAGTTCCAAACCAGCCTAGTCTGCATAGCTACCTAGTCTGGCCCTGTTTCAAAAGAGAAAAGAAGAGAAAGGAAAAAAAGGAAGGGAGGGACAGAGGGAGGGAGGGGGGGACTGTGTTATCGTTTGGGGGAAAGTGTCCCAAATGAGTGGGCAGGCCTAACCATAGGCTGCTTGCTCAGTTTCCAGAATCAGCTTTCGGTGTCTTTAATGTCTGTGGCCAGAGCCTCGCTATCTGTTAACTCTTCTTCCTAGAAAGGACAAGGGAGACAGACCATGTTTGTCTCCAAACCTATAAATGTACAAACCAGCCCTGGACAGGTCGTGCAACTCGCCTGCGATCTTATCGCTCAAGAGCTGAGGGAGCCCAGCGTGACTGAAGCCGCACTCCGGTGAACGAATCAAGGAGGTTCTTCTGCTTGCTTCACGGGGCTGCAGCTTTCCTCTCAGCCAGTGTCCTCAGACAAAGTGGTTCTGCATCCAACAGACTTTATTCCTTCACTAAAGAAATCTTCCTAAAGCATATATCCTGGGGCAGAAAGAGCAGGATTTCTCCCAACCCCCACTGCTGGGCCCAGGTGCTGTCCCTTAGCTCAAGACTGGTGCTCTGCCACTTGAACCACACCTCCACTTCCAGCTTTTTGGTTAGTTCATTGGAGATAAGAGGCTCACAGATGTTCCTGCTTTGGCTGGCTTCAAACTATGATCCTCAGATCTCAGCCTCCTGAGTAGATAGGATGACAGCCATGAGCCACTGGTGCCGGCAGAACAGGCTCTTTGGAACAGATAGAATTGATGTTTTGCTGTTCCTGTGACTTCACTTGACCTTCTGAGCCTTGGTTTCCTTCACTGTTTAATATACAGACAGTGATTCTATCTCAACTTCATTAGATAACTTGAATAATGGGCCTGGGACGGTGTCTGACACCAAGTAGTTACCCAGCAAAATATCCCTCCCCTTCCCTTTCCTTTCTCTCGAAGTCTGCATAAACCACAGAGGCTTTGCGCTACAGTGAAGATCGGAGCAGCTGACGGCAGGCCAGGGCACACAGGGGGCCTTCCTAGGGATGAGACTGGAGACCCTTTCTCTCCAGTTGAGGGGAGCCAGGGAGGAAGGGGCTGGGGTATGAGAAGGGTCAGGATTAGCCCTGTGCTTTGTGATCAGTGTTTAATAGGATCCCCATAATTATATGTCTCCACGTTCCTTTCAACTGACCATCTTGCAGTCATTCATTTATGTCAGCGACAGAATGGGAAGTCTCCCACAAGGAGCCAGGACTTGCTCCTTATCTCCAAAAAACCCCAAACAAACCCTTAGTCTAGTTATGAAAATTAAGCCACAGAGAGGAATTTGTCCTGAGATATGTCTCCCCCCTCAAGGTATTTTGTGGAAGAGATAGTGGAAATATGTAGTCAATTAAATCTAATGACAATGTATACCACTGTGTGTGTATGTGTGTGTGCACACGTGTGCCCACAGGCATGCATGTGACAGTACTGGGGCTTGAACTTAGGGCCTAGGTGCTATCATCCCTGAGCATTTTCACTCATGGCTAGTGTTCTACCAGCTGAGCCACAGCTCTGCTTCTGGCTTTTTCTGGTGGTTAACTGGAAAGCCCTCACTGGCTTTGGACCATGATTCTCAGATCTCAGCCTTCTGAGTAGCCAGGGTTACAGGCGTGAGCCACTGCACTTGGCTAACGTAGCATTTTTTTAAAATTACATCTTTCACCTTTTTCCTCACTGTGAGGGGGGAGGGACGCGTCATCCCAACACTGCAGAGAAGAAACTGAGGCCCCGAGGGTGACCGCCCAGGTCACACAGTTAGCAGGGGGCGGTCAGGTCTCTGCTCATGATTCAGTCCCGAGGCAGTGCGTGGCTCTCCCCACGCTCTGCAGAGCCGCTGCTGTTAGCTGAGCTGCCCGGGCTCCCAGCCCAGGGAGCTGGCAGAGGCAGGAGGTGGGGAGGACCCAGGGGGTCCTCAAGGGGCTCTCAAGGGGCCACCACAGGCAGATGGGGACCCAGCCTGGCTGTGGACACATTCCTTGCATTCTCATAACCTGGTCACATGAGAGAACCCAACCCTTCAGGGCCCAGATCTGTCCCTCTCACCCACTCACAGACATGCCTGGCCTTGTCCCTTTCTTCACCTATAGCTCCAACAGGTCATCTTCTGTCAGTTTACCCATCCATCCACCCACCCATCTGTCCATCCATTCACCCATCCATCCACCCATCTACCCATCCATCTATCCACTTACCCATCTATCCATCCACCCACCCACCTACCCACCCATCCAGCCAGCCACCCATCCTTCCACTCATTTCTCTCATGCCTCAGTTCTCAGCTCTTCTTCTCAGGGAGTTGTGGGCTCTCCAATCAAATTTCCCTCCCTCTCACTTGACTGAAATCCTTCTGGCCAATGATCTTGCAAAGTCTCATGTTGAGACTGGCAACTGGTAAAATTGCCAGTTCTGGAAACTTCCTTCGCATGGCTTCTGGTTCCCATGGTCAACTCTTCTCTTTCTTCTCTTGCTAGACCAGTCTACTATGCCATTTGGTTGAGATAAAGTCTTGCAAACTTTTTTTTTGTCCAGGCTCACCTCATTCCAGGCCTCTGAGTAGCAGGATTACAGATGTGCGCTACTGTGCCTGGTATCAAGAGGATCCTGAGCCTTTCTTTTTCTCACAGCCATACCTAGTGTATCATTGGCTCCACCTTCAAAATAGAGCCGATCCTCTCTGCCCCACATAGTGCCCAGCCCAAACACCAAGCAATGCCAACTCCAGGCTGTGATAATGACCTCCTGCTCCCACTTCACTGTGTCCTCTGGTACGGTATTCACACCGCAAAAATTAGAATACATCACTCCTCCACTTAAATCCTTCTGTCTTCTCAACACAATAGAATCAAACTGAAATGCCTGATCACAGCACCAAAAAGTAATGTCCAGAGTTAACAACTTGTAGAGGACTATAAACCCATGAACATGTTTCTATAGGAGCCAAAATTTAAAAATATATTCCTATCTAACGCTTTTTTTTTTTTTTTTGGCGGTCATGGGGCTTGAACCTCTGGGCCTGGGTGCTGTCCCTCAGCTCTTCAGCTCAAGGCGAGTGCTCTACCACTTGAGCCACAGCGCCACTTCCAGTTTTCTGGTGGTTTATTGGAGATGAGTCTCACAGACTTTCCTGCCCAGGCTGGCTCAGATCTCAGCCTCCTGAGTAGCTAGGATTACAGGTGTGAGCCACTGGTGCCTGGCTCAATCTAACTTCTGAGTAAGCCAAACTATATCTATTTATCCATATAATAAAACTGCTTATGAAATGAAGAACAGCGCAGTGCCTGTACGGAGTCAGTTGAATAGTATCTGAGTCATCTATTGGCTTTCAGAACTTACTGGGATAAACTTCCGAGGGCTATGGCCTTGCAAATTCAAGGATGACCCTCGAGAGCCTCACTATGACGGGGGAATGCGTCAGGCTCCTCCAGGGACGTCCCTGTTGAATCAGGAGCCACGAGGTCCTTTGTGCTCTCAACACAGAGAATTTCAGTTTATGGTAATGAATCAAACCTCCAAATCAGATGCTGATGAATGATTATATTACATTTTTTGAATCTATCTTGGCTAACTCACCAAGAGTTTGTGGACTGCTATATTCAGTTAGGGGTGCCCTAGTCCTGCCTGAAGGGATCTTAAACCTGGGCCAGAATTGTGCTTTCACCAGGCTACCTGGTTTGTTGGCTTTATTGTTTTGTAGTACTGGTGGTTAAGCCCAGGGCCTCAAGACAACTAGGTAAGCACTCTACCATGAACCATGCCTCCAGTCCTTTTGTTTTTAAGACCAAGTCTTTTTTCCTGGGGCTGGCCTCTAACACTCCACAATCCTCCCACCTCTGCTCAGTAGCTGGGATTACAGGCATGAGCCATCATACTTGTCTAAGGCACTAGCTAGTTTTTTACTAGCTCAGCCTCTGTGAAGTGAGTTAATCCACTTGACATGGTACCTTACTGAAAAAAATATATGCTAGATTCACATCACCTCTTGAAATAGGATTGTTGCTTTGGAACTGACCTCTGGCAGAATTACTTTTGCTTTTCTCTCCCTTTGGCCCTCTTCAAAGTCATTATCCTTCCTTGACCCTTTTGCAATAACATCCCCTTGCTTTTGCCCGGTATTCTAAATACTGAAGAGAAGCCCTACTATCCATGCTCATGCTTGCTGAGAGGTCAGGGGTCAGGGCAAGCATCTCTTGGGCCAAAGGAAGATGGTAGTATAATCACATTGCCTAGAAGGAAGTCAAGGAGCTGGAGAGCCAGTCAGTCTTGAGAAACTATGCTCACTCCCTGCTGCTGTGGGTGTGAATCTGCAACAGCTGCCATTGCCACCTGACACGTAAGTCTTCCCGCGGAAATATGCCGTCTGGCGGATCTGTGCTTGGATAGGTATGATCTCAAAATAGCCCACATTAGTGGGCTAGAGAGAGTCTACCCAGCAGCTAGGAAGAAGGGCACACACTTTAATTTCGTCATTTTTTTAAAAAATGAATCTGAAAAGACCAAGGGACTTTGCAGGCTGGGCTGGCTTCAAGGGATGATTGCAAGGCCCTTGTTAGTCCTCAGTTCCAATCAGTCAATTAGGACAAAACACACAAACTGATGTGAGCTTTCACTTCCAGAAAGCTAATGTATTTGTCTAAAAAAAACCCCCAAAAACCAACAGGAGCCAGCCCCAGGAGGCGAGATGTCTAGGGACTATGGAATGTTCATGTGATGAAGACACAGACCCTAGATAACACAGACCCACTCAGCACGTAGCCTTCCTGCCTCACTCCTTCTTTCCCTCCCTATAAAAGCCCTTGTCCCTGAGCCCCCAAAATGGAGCCCTGAGGACAAGAGCCCCATCTTCAGAGCTAGTCCTTGGCAACCTGACTCCTTCCTGCCAGTGAGAGAGAAAAGGAGCCTGCTAGACCATCAGGACGAAGGTCCCTCCATGAAGGTTCTCATCCCTGACCATAGCCTTGAGCTGTCCTAGGCGCGGATTCCTAGACGGCACATCACCATGGCCGTTAAGAGTCACACAGGCAGGCCCCGGGTCAGGTCACATGTGTCCCATTGACCCTGGAAGACTTGCATGTGAACAGCAAATCAAGTGGACTCCAGAGGTGTGCACAGGATTGGGCATCCAATCAGAGGGGGCTTAAGGACACATGGAAAGCTCTGATTGGGTTTGGGCACTGATATGGCCCGCAGGCTGACCAGTGATCTTGAGTCATGTAGCTCCCTCCTAGAGACGCCTTATTAACCCCTATACAAGGTCTCCCAGGCGGTGCCCTCCCCTGGAATGCCCCTCTCCCCCATTCCCCCCCAACAGAAGCTCTACTTATCTTTTCCTCCAATAAACCCTTTGCCAGGTTACTTCTCCCTCTGTGTCTGTGGACTCGTTGAGAGTCATAGAGGAAAAAGGACCCGACTGAGATGTCAGTTTTTCAGTATCATTATTGTAGCCTAAATATTGGCCTCTCTGAGATGAGCAACATGAGCATTATTCTAGTAACATTCTTACCTCATTAATAAAAATTAATGTCATTAGTACCCCACATTCAAAGAATGTGATGCATTTTAAGAAACTCTGGACACCGGTGTTCATGGACTGGGCACTGTTCCTGAGCTTTTTTGCTCAAGGATAGTCCTCTGCCACTTGAGCCACAGCTCCACTTCAGCTTTTTGTGGTGAACTGGAGATGAGTCTCATGGACTGTCCTGTCCAGGCTGGCTTTGAACTGCAATCCTCAGGTATCAGCCTCCTGAATAGCTAGGATTACAGGTGTGAACCACCAGCAGCTGGCTGGTGCTTTTTTCCCCAAGCAAAGGGCTCAAGCTGTCTAGGTACACTGGCTAGCAGCCCTGCAGGCCCAGAAGACATTCAGGTCTTTCTCAACCCTCTGGTCCCACAATTGCCTCTCACCCATTACCCCGAACGTCTCACTGGCTGCCTTTGGTTTCTCAAACATTCTCCCTCAGGGCCTTTTCATCTCCTCGGGATCTATTCCCTTTCCTTCCCTTCCTTACTGGCCTTTCTTTCCCTTCCCTCCCCTCCCTTTCTCTCCTTCCTTTTATTCTGCCTCTTGCCTTGCTTCCCTCCACTCTTTTTCTTTTTCTTTTCTTTTCCCTTTCCTAAAGAGAGATACTCGCTCGGGAAGAGCAGAGCTTGCACACTGGCTGGCTTCCTCTTTCTTCTACCTTTGCTCCCTCTGAGCCCCCAATCTCCTGGGTGATGACACTCATGTCAACTCGCGGTCTCAGAAAACAACCTCACAGACACACCCACAGTGTTCGACTGTTCATCTTGACAATCAAAATGAAGTGTAACATGGCTCTTGTACAGGTCCCTGGTGACCCCATGTCCGTATCCAGTGGTCAGTCTAGGAGATGGGAAGGTGACGCCACTTTCCTGCCACTGCGGCTCTTAGAGTGGACACATCTGGCTTCTAGGAATCAGGTGCTAGGTTTTCCTTCCACCATGGCTGTACCTCCTGGGGCTCTGCTGGTCTGTCTCAGCCCTTTTACTGTGTGGTTGATCCCAGTCTTAGTGATCTGTCCAAGTTTTCCCAAATGTGTACTTCCGGTGGTGCCATTTCTTCTGGATATCTGCGCCATCTAATCCACTCGAACACATCCCAAGGTGAATTCTTTTTTTTTTTGGGTCCGGTTGTGGGGCCTGGGCGCTGTCCCTCAGCTCTTCAGCTCAAGGATAGTGCTCTACCACTTGAGCCACAGTGCCACTTCCGGCTTTTTTCTTATGTGGTGCTGAGGAATCGAACCCAGGGCCTCAGGCATGCAAGGCAAGCGCTCTACCACTGAGCCACCTTCCCAGCCCTGAATTCTGCTTTTTAACTCCAGACTCTGCAACATATCCACCCATAACTCTTGCTGCCCAGGCTAATGCTAACTGCCCTCTTACCACTGGTCAGACCCAGAAGTCTGCAGTCATTCCTAATTCTGCTCTTCCACTTCCCACATACAATCAATCTGGAAAGACTTCATGCTTGGACCGTAGATATATCTAGAAGTTCACCCTTTCTCTTCAGCATCACTGCTGTCACCCAGTGGCATCCCACACCTAGATTTTTGTTTTTGAGATTATGTATCCCAGGCTGGCCTAGAACTCACAACCCACCCTCCTGCCTAAAGCCATAGTTGCACTCCCATGCTGCACTTCCTCTCCAGGATGATTTCAAAACACTGATTCTTTACAATCTGTTCTCCACATACCCACACATGCTCTTGTGCACTGTGAGTCAGATCTTCTGCCTCCCATCTCACTGGGAATAAAAAAATGCAGAGAGAAAAATGGAAATGACCAACACCATGGTGAGAGAATCTTTTTATTTTGGGGGGTCCAGTTGTGGGGCCTGAACTCCGGGCCTGGGCGCTGTCCCTCAGCTCTTCAGCTCAAGGCCAGCGCTCTACCACTTGAGCCACAGTGCCACTTCCGGCTTTTTTCTTATGTGGTGCTGAGGAATCAAACCCAGGGCCTCAGGCATGCAAGGCAAGCGCTCTACCACTGAGCCACCTTCCCAGCCCCAAGAGAATCTTTTAAGATGAAGCACAAGAGAAGATGTCAGCTCTCATTATTTTTTTGTTTTGTGGTCCTGGGGATTGAATCCAGCCCTTGCACATGCTAAGTGAGCTTTCCACCTCTGAGCCACACCTCAGCCCCTTACTCTAGCACACAAGGCCTTTCTTCCTGATCTGGTCCTGGCAGCCTGTATGAGCCCAAGTACTTCATCGCACTCTGTATACTGGAGTGCTTCTCCCCAAGTCATGCTATGACTGAGCCCTGCACTGCTCCCAAATCTCCTTTCAAATGTCACTGCTGGGCTGGGAAGGTGGCTCAGTGGTAGGTAGAGTGCTTGCCTTGCATGCAGCACAACATAAGCAGAAAAAGCCAGAAGTGGCGCTGTGGCTCAAGTGGTAGAGCGCTAGCCTTGAGCTGAAGAGCTGAGGGACAGCGCCCAGGCCCAGAGTTCAGGCCCCACGACTGACCAAAAAAAAAAAAAAAAAAAAAATGTCACTGGTGTCAGAAGTCTTCCAGAACCCGTCTAAAATAGCAACTCCCACACCTCAACTTGCTGGGCTCTTTGTGTCTTGCATTATTTTTGTTCATAACCGTTTTTTTTCTCATACAACATAGTTTATAGTTACTGATATATTTGTTATATTTATCCTCTACCTAGAGTGTTGGCTTTACAAGTTAGAGGTTTTTGTTGTTGTTCATTGCTCTATTCCCTATAAGAGCTAACACAGAGCCAGGAACACACCTAACACTCCTTGTTTCATGTGGGAAGAAGTCACTGTGTAGCCAGACACCCATGGCTCATGCTTGTAATCCTAGCTTACTCAGGAGACTAAGACCTAAGGTTCTTAGTTCAAAGCCAGCCTAGGCAGAAAAAGTGCGTAAGACTCTTATCTCCAATTAAGCAGCAAAAAGCTGGAATTGGAGCTGTGCTCAAGTGGTAGAGATGGTACCCAGTTCTTTAGTTCAAGTCTTAATACCAGCTCGTGTGTGTGCACGTGCGCGCGCGCACACACACACACTCAGTGAAATCTTTCATGGCATAAATTGTACTAATATTTTCAGTGAAAGTTACTTCAGTCATTTAAATGTTTGGCTCATCATCTGAATATTTCTGCATCACCAGAAGAGTCCTACATGTGTACAATTTACACAAAACCACATATTAATGGAATAGGGACACCCCTTCACTTTTTTCCCTAATGTGTTCTAGAAGAGGCATCAAAATAGAGGTTGTTATTCCGTCACTGCTTTAGATTTGTTCTATTACTATTCTGCATCAAGGACCAACTTCTTTAGCTTCGTTATGACTATGCAACCAGCTACTTCAACATAAAATGTCTTAAAACACAACTACTTAGGGGAAATTACATGCAATCTCCCCTCTCTGGGGAGAGAGGCAGGAAGACTGTGAGTTCCAGGTCAGCAAGGGCTACCCTGTGAGGCTGCCTCAAACACACAACACACAAACAAAAACAACAAGATGAGCCGGGTGCAGGTGGCTCACACCTGTGATCCTCGTTACGTAAAGAGGCTGAGGTCTGAGAACTGCAGTTCAATACCAGCCTGGGCCCAAAAGCCCCTGAGACTTTTATCTACAACTAACTTCCAGAAAGCCAGAAGTGCAGCAGTGGTTCACACCCAAGTGGCAGAGTGCCAGCCTGGAGCACACAGGCTCGGGGAGACCATTAACTTTTTCCACATGTGCTGTTGGCATCTTTCTCTGACCTTTCCTATCGTCTCGAGGGCTTTCGGTGAGACCACCTTTACCTGTCCGAATACTGTTATTTTTGCTCTTCGTCTCCATCGTTCAGGTGTACCGAATTCTTCACCTTTCAAAGAGCCAGCATCAGCCTGCGGAGCCGTCTGCTGGACGTTTCCTTCCTCTCCTCCCTGTCTCTCTGCTCTGGCTTGGGGCTGGTCCGAGGGCCCGGGCCGGCTCCTCGGCTTGCCCCCCCCCTCCCGTCCCCCCCCCCCCGCCCCGAGCTGGGCTTCCCCCCTGGGGCCCTCCTCCACGTCGGGCTCCGTGGTGGTTACTGGAGATAACCTCTCGAACGTTCCTGCCCAGGCTGGCTTCGAACCGCACTCCTCAGCGCTCACCCGAGCAGCTGGGGTTACAGGCGCCCCTGAAAATTTAAAAATCCCAAACAGGACGGTGGCTGTCGCGCGATACCCGCAAAGCCCCGCGCGCTCCCCTCAGAGACCCCGCGCTCGCGCAGCGCGCTCACCGCGCCGCCGCCCCGCACGCGGGTCTCGGAGAATCCCGCGAGGTCGAATCCCGCCGGCACCGCCCCCTTGACTGTCATTGGCTGGCTTCCGTTACGCAAGGGCGTCCGTGCGGCAGAACCTAAAGTGAGGGGCGAAGTTTCCAACCGGAAGTTTCCACCCGCTGCTCCCGGAAGTGTCCTCGCTGCCGGGGTAACGGGACTCCGCGGCTGTGGGGGCGGCGCCGTGATGGACCGAGAGGACGCGGTGAGGAGGCGGGGGAGGGGGAGAAAGCGGCGGGGCCTTGTCCCCGACCGCGGGGGCGAGGGGAGGGAGGTCGAGGCACAGCGGTAGGAAGAGGCCAGCCGGCTCGAGGGCATCTCTGCGAAAGGAGGGCGAGACGCGGGGTGGGCCTGGCGGGCCGCGTGTACGCGGGGGACTTGGGGGGAGGTGGCTCTGGGGAGGGGAGGCCCTGGCGGGGAGGCCCGACCAGGGAGGCTCTGGGCAGGGACACTGGCCAGACGGCTGGAGTGAACGTGGCTAGGGGCGTGTTTAAGGAGAAGGGTGAAGTTCTGGGTTGGTGGGGTGGCCACCCACACAGCTCGGTGTGTATCCAGAGCGACCTGCAGTTCCCTTCCATGCTAAGGTGGGGGGGGGGGGGCTGGAACCCCAGTGCCTGCGAGCAGACACCTGTCTTGGCCATGTCTGCTACAGGGATGTTCAGTTCGGGTTTGGGGACCAGCTCCTTCCTCCAGATGTGTTTTTGTATAACAAGTGTTACGGTAGTTGTCAGTCAATACTGGATCACTGAACAATAGACCCAAGTTGTCAGAGTCGTCACGAATTTTTGAGTTGCTACATAAAGTGCTTCACTTTAGAGCTGTTACACGAATATTCAATAGTTAGAACAATCATAATAAACATCAATAAGTTTGGAATCAAAGTATTTGTGCAAGGCTGGGAAGGTGGCTCAGTGGTAGAGCGCTTGCCTTGCATGCTTAAGGCCCTGGGTTCGATTCCTCAGCACCACATAAGCAAAAAGAAAAAAGCCGGAAGTGGCACTGTGGCTCAAGTGGTAGAGCGCTAGCCTTGAGCTGAAGAGCTGAGGGACAGTGTCCAGGCCCAGATTTCAGGCCCACGACTGAACCCCCCCCCCCAAAAAAAAGATATATTAAAAAAAGTGTGCACAGACACAGCATGATGGTAGAAGGCCTTATAATAGGTAACAAATATTAGTTCAGCTCCACGCTGGTGGTTCAGACTTGTAATCCTAGGTACTCAGGAAGCTGAGATCTGAGGATTGAGGTTTGAAGCCAGCCCAGGCAAGAAAAAAGTTGATGAGACTCTTTATCTCCAATTAACCATCAAAAACCCAGAAGTGAAGGTTTGACTCAAGTATTAGAGCAGCAGCCTTGA
Source organism: Dipodomys merriami (assembly GCF_024711535.1). Taxonomy (NCBI): domain Eukaryota; kingdom Metazoa; phylum Chordata; class Mammalia; order Rodentia; family Heteromyidae; genus Dipodomys; species Dipodomys merriami. Next base: position 999,585 of record NW_027202383.1, read on the forward strand.
GCAAAAAAGAGAAAGGACAGCACCCAGACTTTGTTCATCCCCAGTACAAGTACAAAAAAATGTTAATTGGATAATGAGGGATTGATATCTAGATGCTAAATGGATAAAAATTTGCAACAACCCATACATGTATGCTCTGAGTAGTCACCATGACTTTTGCTCCCTATTGAGTCTCATCACCCAGTCTAGTACACATGTAGTTAATATCCTTTGTACTGCTCAGTGAATGAATCAGAATTTGAAACAACTCCAAAAAAAGTCTAAGTTCCTTTGCACTCTTTTTAGTGTCCTAGAGAAGTTCCAAATGGTATTTCTAATTTTGTCATCTTTTAGGTTCTATTTGGAAGTTCAATTTGTTCAAATGTTTATGATTTTTTTCATGTATTAGGATACAATTGCTAGGAACCCTTTAAGAAGTAAGAGCCAAAGGGTTTAGATATATGTGTTGAAGGTGGTTTGATAGTAACATCTCTGTGTTCTCTCATAGAAAGAGTTTAAAGAACGCTGTTCCCAGTGTGCTGCTGTCTCCTGGGGTCTCACTGATGAAGGCAAATATTACTGCACTTCTTGCCACAATGTTACAGAGGTAAGTCACAGATACCATTTATGAATTCACTTTTGTTTTTGAAATTGCAGTTTTAACATGACATATACCTAGTTTGTCCCATATTGATGTGTTTTAATCACTTGCACCATTTCCAAATTCCGAGAATATAAGTCATTTTCAAGTGCTCACTCTTGATTTAAGGCATTTGTAAACAGATCAAGAATGATATTTTGGGAGTATGTGTGAGCCACATTTATAAATTTTTGATACTGTATGATATAAGGAGAAATAATTAGCATTGTAGTTAGAAAGTGATGCATTCATTTTTATTGGTATGTAAGAGTTTTAAATGTGTTGCACTAGCTTAGTGATTCAGAAGATGAAATGTGAAAAAAACATTAGGAGTATTGGAAATGTCCTTCATTATTATTTTGTCTTTGTGTAGTACCTTATAAGTGTTTTTGTTAGTTTGGTGGTACTAGACGTTAAACTCTGGGGCCTTGCACATGCTAGGCAGGTGCTCTACCACTTGAGCCATGCTTCCAGGTCTTTTTGCTTCAGTTGTTTTTCCAGTAGAGTCTTATGTTTATGTTTTGGCCAGTCTGGAGCATAGTCTTTTATTTATACTTCCCATATAGCTGGAATAACAGGTACATGCTGTCATGCCCATATTTTTTTGTGTGTGGTTGTGTGCTGGGTCTGGGTGCTGTCCCTTAGTTTTTTTCACTTAAAGCTGGTGCTCTACTTCTTGAGCCATATACACACTTCTGGCTTCTGGGTGGTGAATTGAAGATAAAAATCTCACAGACTCTTCGGCCCAGGCTAACTTCAAAGTACAGTCTTCAGATCTCAGCTTCACATGTAGCCAGGATTACAGGTCTGAGCCACTGGCACCCAGCCAACTTTTTAAAAATTGATTCAGATGAGATCTCTTGAACTTTTTGCCTAGGCTAGTCTTAAGCTAGAAGCCTCCTAAATCTATGCCTCCTGAATAGCTAGATTTATAGTTGTGTACCACCAAACCCAGCAACAAAATGATTTCTTATCTCATTTCCTCCTTATGAGATATGGTGTTATAAATATATATTCATAGATAGAACAAGTGGGGCTCACAAATTGGGTTTGCCAAAGTCACACAGTGTTGAGGCAAGACTTGAACCTGAGTTTTCCAACTCCAGGCTTCATTTTACCTCATCACACCTGTTTCTTCAAATAGATACTGTCTGGTGTGACCTTGGTAGATGGGCTACCTTCACCTGGGAGTTTACATCCTGTTCTGGTGGCCATAGCTTCAGGCCAGTATAACCAAAATAATCAAGGGTTTGGACAGTTTGCTGCTAGACAGGCTAACCATGTCAGGATGCTTCTCCGTAGAGAAGGATTTGCTGAAAATCTACTGAGCCAGGTAGAACAAATTCACCTTCACCATAAAGTTAAGGAAGTCAGGTTGGGACAAGTAAATGTGACTGAGCTTTAGCATGTTGTGAAAGGGGCTAACTTCCCTTCCTACTTTAAGAAATTAAAACCTGGCGACTCCTCTTTGGGGGCCTTTTACAAATCCAGAGTTTTGCTTCTTTCCTTAAAATAAACTTATTCTGCTTATTTACTTATTTAGCCTGTCATGGGGCTTGAACTCAGGGCCTGGGCACTGTCTCTGAGCTTCTTTGGCTCAAGGCTAGTGCTCTACCACTTGAGCCACAGTGCCACTTCAGGCTTTTTTCTGTTTGTGTAGTGCTGAGGAATCAAACTCAGGGCTTCATGCATGCTAGGCAAGCACTCTACTACTGAGCTACATTCCCAAACCTCTGTTTACTCTAAAAAGAAAGAAAGAAATAAAAAACCTGGTCAAAGTCTATGAAACAAGTGAAACAAATTTCCCTTGAGAAAAGTAGGTTATTTAGCTTACAACTCTGTCCCATGACGGTTTCCCGCAGCATAGTAATCTTTCTGCAGAGTGTAGGGAATGCTCATGGTCTCCTTACTAAGATAGGGTATTAACAAGATACATACTTACCAAAGAAATTGTTCCGGTGATGGTAAGCATTTTCTTGATTATGGCAATGATTTTATGGATATACACCCATGTAGCTCAAAATATATGTGTGTGTGTGTATATATATATGAGTGTGTGTGTGTGTGTGTGTGTGTACATACACAAATGCTCAGATTGTGCACTTGATATGTACTCACTGTGGTCCTCTCCTTTAATTAGTGTTAATGCACACTGAGTAGTATTACTTACTGTTACCTTTGTACTGCAAAAATGCACATGGGGAAGTGGCGCTGTAGCTCAAGCGGTAGAGCGCTCGCCTTGAGCTGAAGAGCTGAGGGACAGCGCCCAGGCCCAGAGTTCAAGCCCCACAACTGACAAAAAAAAAAAAAAATGCACATGGGGGGCTGGGAAGGTGGCTCAGTGGTAGAGCGCTTGCCTTGCATGCATGAGGCCCTGGGTTCGATTCCTCAGCACCACATAAGCAAAAACAAAAAAAAAATGCACATGAGAAGGAAGATTGTGTCTTAAGGAACTATTTGAAAGATCCTAATACCATTACCTAGCTCTGCATATCAAAGACTGTCAGCCTACAAGGAGTAAGTTGTCAAGAATGTATAGCTCTAGGAAGTGGCGCTGTAGCTCAAGTGGTAGAGCGCTCGCCTTGAGCTGAAGAGCTGAGGGACAGCGCCCAGGCCCAGAGTTCAAGCCCCATGACCGACAAAAAAAAAACAAAAACAAAAACAAAGAGTGTATAGCTCTTGAAGGTAGGAAACATATATGTGTGTGTGTACATGTATGTGCATATGTAGAACATATGTATGTGTGCACATAAGTATAGAGAGAACCCAGTGCTTCAAATTAGGGGAGCACTCTACCACTGAACATTCTCAGCCCCAACCCATCTTTTATGGAGAAGATAATCCTAGCTCGGGGCCTCCCTTCCATACAGTGGGCAAATCTGTTGCACAAATTCAGTGGTTACTTTATGGCCATGCAGGCATGCTCATAACATAGAATGTGATGTGAAGGGTGCTCCTTGGAGTGAGGTAGTGTTGAAATCCTCAGGTGGGGAGGGGCCAGTGAGACAGTGGTTACAACTATGAAACATGGAGGTTGTGGTACAGCTTGCTGTAACTATTGCTCTGTTGCTGTCATCGTCCTCCAGTTTACTCTATATGTCTTGCAGGTCCAGGCCTTCTGTCTAATCTGAGCAAAGGCATTCTGAGTTGGTAAAAGAACAAATTTATCTCTGGGTTTTTTGTTTGTGCCAGTCCTAGGGCTGGAACTCAGGGACTAGACACTTTCCCTGAGCTTTCATGCTCAAGGTTAGCACTCTACTACTTGAGCCACAACTCCACTTTGATTTTTGGTGGTTAATTGCAGATAAAGTCTCATGGACCTTCCTGTCTGGGGTGGCAAACTATGATCCTCAGCTCTCAGCTTTCTGAGTCACTAGGACTACAGCTGTGAGCCACCAGTACCAGCTTATCCCAGTGTGTTTTACACAGGAAAAAAAGAATGAGGTCTTAAATTATGTTTTAGACAAGTAGATCTTTTTTCAAGAATTTTGTGGGTATTTAATAAAATGTTTATTTTACTTACTCATTAATTTTGTGCTGGTCCTGGGGCTTGAAGTCAGAGTCTGGGGCGCTGTCCCTGAGCTTTTTCACTCAAGGCTAGTGCTCTACCACTTTGTACCACTACTTCACTTCCATTTTTCTGGTGGTTAATTGGAGATGAGAGTCTTACGAACTTTTCTGTCCAAGCTGCTTTGAACCCTGATCCTCAGATTTCAACCTCCTGAGTAGCTAAGATTATAGGTGAGAGCCACTGGCACCTGGGCTTGTTCCTGAGCTTTTCCCCTCTAGACTAGTGTTCTACCATTTGAGCCACAACTCCATTTTTGGCTTTTGGTGGTTCATTGAAGATCAGAGTCTCATGTACTTTCCTACTTGGGTTGACTTTGAACTCAATCCTTCAGATATCCTAAATTGTTAGGATTACAGATATGAACCACTGGCGCCCAGCTTAATAGATTCTTGTAATGATTATAAGAGCAATGCACAGGCTTATTGGAGAAAATTTGGAAATTGTGAAGATGAAAACCCCTACCACCAGTGATCTCAATACACAGTTTAGTAACAGCTTCCTATTCTAAGCTGTCTCTGTCCCTCTCCCCTTTCGCTTCTCCCTCTCTCTTCCCCTCTCCTTCTCTCCCTCTTTCTGTGTACAGGAGGGGAAAGGGAGATTTGTATTAATAATTTTTCCTGTTATTGTAAATGTGCAGATATTTTCATTGACTATGTAAATATTCCACATATAATCGTTCCAGTAATTTAATTACTTTTAGCTCCAGTTTGGGATTCCTATTTTAGAAGTGGATACATTTTTAATTAAAAAGCAACTTAAGGATTAACCAGAATGTTACAATTTATATAATTTTCCTTATGTTATGGTAAGTAGTCTAATTACTTACAATTTGAATCCTTGATACTTCCCAGAAACATATTGGAAAACTTGTGCTTAGGGGGATGTAAAACTTTCTTCTAAACTGCCTGTTTTTGTTTCCCACAGAGATCTAAGGAAGTTACAGACACAGGGGCTATTCCAAATGCCAGGATAAAAGCCATCAGCAGGGGGCAGAAAAACAAAAAAAAGCTTGGTAAGACCCTAATATGTGCTTACTGTTCTTTATTTCAAATGAATGTTGAATCTTTAACATAGAGTGGAATTTTAAGTAGATTCCAGAGCAAATTCCAGATCTGAAAGCATATAATACAGTATAGAATTATGGTAAAGTCGGAAGCAGTGTGTGTGTACAAAAACCCTGCTTCTGTCGGTGAGTTGCATTTCCAGTAGAGCAACTATTATGCAAAAGACAATAATAGCAAAGGGGCATTTCTTCTTTTTCTCTGCTGGCATAGATTCTTCTATTATTGCCTCTGAATATGACTTTCTGTGTTTTTGAAGCAAAATGCTTATTTTCCAAATTGATTTGCCAATGGAATTATCAGGTTGGGTGACTTAAACATGATATTCAACTTTCAGAAACTCGCATTTTTCATACTGAATTTTGAACAAATAGGGAAGCTTGTTTTCCCTTACAACAGCCTTAGCGTGAGTATGCATAGAAAGATCACTTGTTGCATTAGTCCCATGTCTCTGTGATGAGCCAACCCTGCGTCTGAGGCGCAGGGTTTCTGTCCTTGGGCTGCCTGCCTAGGACCAGCTTCTCAAGTGTGGAACCAGGGTAATGTTAATAGTAGATTCTTCTACTAGTAACAAAACCTTTTAGGAGGTTTTTTGCTTTGCTTTTTTTTTTTTTTTTTTTTTTTGTCTTTTTGTCTGGTGACATTCGGGGAATGAAGAGGGTGTAGTCCTCTGCCATGTGCAGGGAGAAGGGACCTGGGAGTCAGCACCACTGCACAAGCTGTGTGTTAAAGTCCTCGCTGATACGCTTCTCAGAGTTACAGTATTTGACGATAAGGAATAAAAGATTTTAACATTTGTCTAACGGGCCTTTACAGTAAACAGTACCTGTGTTCTGTTTGGTGACAGGTTTCTTTATAATCTCTTAGGGTTGTTTTAAGGGTTCACAAAAATAGCCTGCTTAAAATGCCCAGCACACAGTTGGCACCTAGGCAGACCTTCCCTGGATTTTAGTTTTTCCCTGTAACTTAGGACCAGTTCCATAAGAACAGAATGGCGTTGAACCGTTATTTTGTTTTTGTTTTTATTTTCTGTTCTTATTCCTCTGTCCTGTACCATCAGCTCTTGGCTCTTGATATTTGCTTATTCACTCACCAAATATTCCAAAGTGGAAGAAAATCTTTGGACGCAATGACAGTACTTTCATATACAATTCTTCTAGGTATTGTTTAGAAATACGTTTTTAAGCCAGGCATGAAGACTCACACCTGTAATCCCAGTTACTCAAGTGGTAGAGATCAGAAGGATCTCAGTTTGAGAGTGGCCTAGGTAAAAGGTTGAGAGTCCTCAACTCAACAAACAAGCCTAGTTTGGTGCATGCTTATAGTCCTACCTGTGCATGAGGCATACATAGGAGTATCATTGTTCCAAGCCTATCTGAAAAATAACCCAAAACAAAAAGGATTGGAGGCGTGCTTCAAGTGGTAGAGTACCTGCTTAGCAAACCTAAGGCACTGAATTCAAACTTGAGTACCACCATCACCAAAAAAGAAAAACCCAATAAGCTCCTCTCCCACTTTCTCTCCCCCCCTTCCTTCCTTCCTTCCTTCCTTCCCTCCCTCCCTCCTTCCTTCCTTCCTTCCTTCTTTCTTTCCTTCTTTTTTTCTTTCTTCCTTTCTTCCTTTCTTTCTTTTGTGCTTGAACTCAGGGCCCAGGAGCTGACCCTGAGCTTTTTTGCTCAAGGCTAACCATCTACCACTTGAGCCACAGCTCTTCACCATTTTTGTGTGTGTGGTGGTAAGTTGGAGATAAGAGTCTCTCGGACTTGCCTGACAAGCATACCTTTGAGCGTGATCTTCAGATGGCAGCCTCCTGAGTAGCTGCAATCACAGGTGTGAGCCACCAGTTCTCGCTCATATTTTGTAACTTAGATTTTATTTGTTTGTGTTTTTTTTTTTAATGCCAATTGTGGGGCCTGAACTCTGGGCCTGGGCGCTGTCCTCCAGCTCTTCAGCTGTAGACCAGCGCTCTACCACTTGAGCCACAGCCCCACTTCTGGCTTTTTCTGTTTATGTGGTGCTGAGGAATCAAACCTAGGGCCTCATGAATGCAAGGCAAGCACTCTACCACTGAGCCACCTTCCCAGCCCTATTTGTTTTGTTTTTAAACACAAGACTTTTTCTGTTTTTTGAAGTTAATATTTTTTTAAACTTTAGATAATTGGAAATAAACTCATAAATTATAAAATGCTTAGTTTTAATATGCCTGTACAAATTTACCAGATTGGAAGAGAAGGGAAGAATAGAATAGAAACACTTTTCAAAGAAGGGTAGAAAAGAATTTCAAGCTGGTTAACAGATTGTAAGTGTACATGAACATAACAGTAAATCAGGGTACAAATGTGTAAAATACGTTGTTTGTCATTTAGAGAAAGGCTGTGATTGGTATGTGTGTGAAGGTTTTCAGTACATACTTTATCACCAAGCAGAAGCCCTGAAGACCCTCGGAGTAGGCCCAGAGTTAAAGGTAAGTCTGTCTGTCCAGATGTTAGCTTTACATTTCATTGCTTGAAGAGGAGGGTTCAGAGTAGACTAAGGAGGGACCAGTCCTAACACCAGTGGCTTGCCCTGACCAGAAAGGAGTCATGTGTAAATTGTTTCCTTTTCTGATCCTTAATTTACTAAATGAATAAAAGGAGGAGCTTCTGTCAGGTGATCTTAATGTGTTCCTTCTCTAAAATCTAAGATTAAGAGGGATCTTTTGAAGCCTGGAGTTTAACCCTCAGCACTAGGAAAAGAAAGGACCCAGTGTTTCCCATATACGTGATAGTGATGAGGATCTTCTAAGGGAAAAGCAGACGTGTCTGCATTCAGGCAAAGGCAGTAGTGAAGGACAGGAGATTCTCTGGTCCAGATGTGCCTGTATGTGTCACCATACTCTCAACCACCACTTCTTTCTTTAGAATGAAGTTTTACATAATTTCTGGAAGCGCTACCTTGAGAAGAGCAAGCAGGCATATTGTAAAAACCCAGTATATACCAGTGGAAGGCAAGCGAAGGTAGGCCACGAGTCTGAACCGGGAGTGAGACGAAGTGATGTTGGGCTTGTGTTTCGTTTGTGTCTGTGATTGTAATGCTTGTCAGGACTAACCTGACAAAAGACTTCTTGTCAGAAGAGACTTCTGGTATAGACCAGAAGAAGCTTTCCTGATCGAGACATTGGAATGCAGTGTACACTATGTGAAACATGAAGAAATGTAAATATATATATATATATATATATATATATATATTTTTTTTTTTTTTTTTTTTTTTTTGTCGGTCGTGGGGCTTGAACTCGGCCTGAGCACTGTCCCTCAGCTCTTCAGCTCAAGGCTAGCACTCTTCCACTTGAGCTACAGTGCCACTTCCAGTTTCTGGTGGTTTATTGGAGATAAGAGTTTCTTGGACTTTTCCTGCCCAGGCTGGCTTTGAACCGTGATCCTCAGATCTCAGCCTCCTGAGTAGCTAGGATTACAGGCGTGAGCCACCGGCGCCCGGCTAACATGAAGAAATTTGTTTTTTAATTGTGAAAATACTGTACAGAGGAGTTACAATTACATGGGCAAGATAATGAGTACATTTCTTATCAAGCATTGTTGCCTCCTCTTTGTTTCCCCTTCCTATCCCTTCCCATCTCCTTCCCCCTCCCCCAGAAAATTTTAAATTAACTTTACAGATGGGAGCTAAAGGGATTTCTCCTCCCTCCCTTCCTCAACCTTGCCCTTTCTCAGCTGCTGAGACTCGAACCCAGGGCCTTGTATTAAGCAAGCACTCTACCACTACACTGTACCCCCAGCCTAGAAGCGGAAAAAAATTACATCACAGTGCTAGTAGAAGTGTTTTTGCCTGTGTTACTCCTTCGCATGATATCTACTTTACCTGGCATTTTAAGATAGAGCTCAGTTATCTCTTTTCAGAATCTTTGATGTGAAGGAAAACAAATCTGGGTGCCCCCCCCCCCATTGCCAGCAGAGCATATATATTTTTAGGAGTTTGTTTTTAACTACTTCATAAACATACCAGAGATTTTTTTTTTCTTTTTGTCAGTCATGGGCTTGAACTCTGGGCCTGAGCACTGTCCCTCAGCTCTTCAACTCAAGGCTAGCTCTCTACCACTTGAGCCACAGTGCCACTTCTGGTTTTCTGGTGGTTAATTAGAGGTAAGAGTCTTGCAGACTTCCTTGCTTGGGCTGGCTTTGAAACTCTATCCTCAGATCTCAGCCTCCTGAGTAGCTAGTTTTACAGGCGTAAGCCACCAGTGCCTGGCTACTTTATTTTTTTATAATGGTCTGTGCTTGAACTCAGGGTCTGGGCACTGTCCCTTCTCAAGACTGGCATTCTGCCACTTGAGCCACAGCTTTACTTCTGGCTTTTTGCTGGTTAATTGGATGTAAAGGTCTCATGCCTGGGCTGTGTGCATATCCTGATTCTTAGATATTACAGGTGTAAGTCACTGGTGTCCTACAAATTGTTTGTTTGTTTTTCTTTTTCTTTCTTTTCTTTTTTTTTTTTTTTTTTGGGTCCGGTTGTGGGGCCTGAACTCTGGGCTGGGGCACTGTCCCTCAGCTCTTCAGCTCAAGGCTAGCGCCCTACCACTTGAGCCACAGCGCCACTTCCGGCTTTTTTCTTTTTGCTTATGTGGTGCTGAGGAATCGAACCCAGGGCCTCGTGCATGCAAGGCAAGCGCTCTACCACTGAGCCACCTTCCCAGCCCGGGAAATGTCCTTTTTAAGATATGAAGCCATTAGTTTAAAGAAGCTTAAGGAAAGTTACTTCAGTTTACTAGAAAATTACAACGTGTAATAATAATAGTTATGACACTATCCTCTTGGTATTTTCTTGACATGTATTTGTCAAGAAATACTTGTATGTGATTTTTAGGTGACACTTTATAAAAGGAAAATATTTTCCAGGCTAATAATAACTTGATCTTAAAATCTCGTAGCTTAGGTATTTAGGGTTTTTTGTTTGTTTGTTTGTTTTTGGTCTGGGGCTTGAACTCTGGGCCTGGGCATGGTCCCTGAGCTCTTCAGCTCAAGCTAAGCACTCTACTTTGAGCCACAGTGCCACTTCTAGTTTTCTGGTGGTTAATTGGACATAAGAGTTTCATGGACTTTCCTGCCCAGGCTGGCTTTGAACCATGATCCTCAGATCTCAGCCTTCTGAGTAGCTAGGATTCAGGCATGAGCCACTAGCACCCAGCTTGTATTTACATTTTTTATGCACTGTAACTGAAAAAGAAACATATATAGAAAAGAAAAATCAGAACCTGGGATTCTGTGTGACAGTTTTGTTGGTATATGAATGAACATATGGGTAAAATAGAAATAAGAAAAAAATTTCATAATCATTTGCATATATTTTCCTCAATAGAAAACAGTATTAGTATCACACTAAAAATCTTGATAAGAAGTAAAGAAGTAGAAGTTTTATATAAACTTACATAAATTTTGTTGCAAGAGCACAAGTATAGACTGAGCCGGTGGCTCAAGAGGTGGGATCTGAGGATTGTGGTTCAAAGCTGGACCAGGCAGAAAAGTCCTGTGAGACTCCTATCTCCAATTAACTAGCAAGAAGCTAGAAGTGGAGCCATGACTCAAGTGATATAGTGCTAGCCTTGAGTAAAAAAGCTAAGGGACAGCAGTGCCCAGGCCGAGTTCAAGCTCTAGGATCAGCACTCTTGAAAGAAAGGGAAACAGTTACTTTTAAATTAAAAGTTTAAGGGTTGTGAATTTAGTTGAAAGGTAGAATACTTGCATATTAGCTTGAGGCCCTAGATTTGATCCTAACACTACAAGGGAAAGAAAAATCGAAGCTTAGTCTTCTCGGTGTATTTGGGTGGGTTTGTTTGTTTTGTTTATAGAGATAGGGCCTCTCTACTGTAGCCCAGGCTGGCCTCAAACTCAATCCTCCTGCACCTGCCTTCTGAGTGCTGGCATTATACCTTTGTGCCACCATACCTGGCTACTAGTTATTTCCTTAGAACTTTGGATGTAGCTCTTCTAGAGGCCTGCATTTGAATCCTGGTCCTAGTTCTGAGCTATGGGATTTTGGATGAGATGAGTTTCTAGAATCTTCAGGAATTAAAAAAAGAAAAACACCAAAAAACAAAAAAAAAGAAGTGATGATAAGCAGGGTAGAGAGGGGGGCAAAGAGAGGTGCTGTGTAATGAGGATTGGTGTAGAAAGAGAGCCTGAGGAGTTGGCAAGTCACCATGGAGCTGGCTTTCAGGCCTCACTTGGGCCAGCTGAACCCAAATCTGCATGTTTACAGGTCCCTAGGTGCCTCCTACCTACACCAAAGCACCGCTGCAGGTGAGAGTGCTGAGGGCCCTGGGAGAGGATGAGAGCAATGGAAGTGACAAGTGTTAGGATTGATTGAAATAAACTGGAGATAGAGCCAGCGGACTAGATGTGAGGTGTGGGAGAGGAGTCGGGGATGACAGGGGTTTGGCCTGGGCAGCTGGAAGGAATTGTCATCACCTGAAACAGCAGGTGGAACAGGAAGATCAGGCGTTCGGTGTCGGACGTGTTAAGTTTGAGACAGCTGTTAGATAGACATCCAAGAGGAAATGTCGAGTACAAGTCTGCAGTTCAGGAAAGTCTGAGATAGCAGTTTCAAAGCTGTCAGTTTACACCATAATCATCAAATCTAAAGTGCTGTAGTTCATAACGCAGACAAAAAAATATAAGTACCGAAAGAAAGAAAAGAATGCCATAAACTAAATTATGACATGCCACAAGGTAGCATAGTTAAGTATAGACAAACTGTAACATACACCTTGATGCAAGGGTGTGGAAATAAGGGGAAGGGAGTACATTGAGAGTTAAACTACAGTGACTGGGATTGAAAAGGGATTGAAAACCCTAAGACTATTGGACGTCCACCCCGGGTAGGGTTTGCAGACGGCTTAATCTCGTGCCTGGAACGTTTGTTTATCCTTTTTGAACGTCAAGCCTCTGCTGCAAACATGCTCCGTCAGATCATCAGTCAGGCCAAGAAGCATCCGAGCTTGATCCCCCTCTTTGTATTTATTGGAGCGGGAGGCACTGGAGCAGCCCTGTATGTGGCACACCTGGCCCTGTTCAATCCGATGTTTGTTGGGACAGGAAGAATAACCCAGAACCCTGGAACAAACTGGGTTCCAATGATCAGTACAAGTTCTACTCTGTGAATGTGGACTACAGCAAACTGAAGAAAGAAGGTCCAGACTTCTAAATTAAAAAAAAGTCACAATAATGCTGCTTAAAATGAAGGTCTTTCAGAAGCCATCCGCACAATTTTCCACTTCGCCAGGAAATATCTCCTGTAAATGCATGTCATAATTATGTTGATTTGTTGGATTTATTACACTGATTAATAAATCTCTGAAACTTGAAAAAAGAAAAAAAGAAAAACCCTAAGACTGCTTGAACTCACCAAGGCATGAACAGAGAAGACTGAGCACTGAGCTCCAGGTCACTAGGGCTTAGGATAAAAGAGGAACCAGCAAAGAAGCCAGGAGCAGTTTGTGCAGTCGGAGGTCAGCTAAGAGGGACATGGTATTCAGGCACAGGCTGTGGTCCGTTGTGATTAAGTGTGTCACATGGTCAGCAAAAGAGAGCCCTACAATCTGATCATAAACTGGGGTAGCAGTGTTGGATGGATGCTGGAATGGAGAGTGAGATGGTCAGGAAGAGATTGTAAGCACAAATCTGAACTTTCTTGAGGCATTTTCTGCAAATTGTGTGGTACTGGGATGAAAGGCAAGTTGTGATATTTATTTATTTATTTATTTATTTATTGGTCATGGCCCTTTTACACTGGGCTTGGGCGCTGTCCCTGCGCTCTTCAGCTCAAGTCGAGGACTCCACTGCTCGAGCCACAGCGCCACTACTGGCTTTCTAGTGGTTTATTGGAGATAAGAGTCTCAGGACTTTCCTGACCAGGCTGACTTTGAACTGTGAACCTCAGATCTCAGCCTCCTGAGTAACTAGGATTACAGGCATGAGCCACCAGTGCCCAGCTGTGGGTTTTGTTTTTTTTTTTTTTTTAAGTAAGATAAGTAATATTTATGTACTGTTAGTGTGATTTAGGAGAGAAGCAGTCATTAAGGTGGAGAAGAAGAGAAGTGAATAGAAGAGGCAGAGAGGGCACACAGAGAATCTGGCTTTGGATGGGAGATTAGATAATCCTGAATTGGGAAGAGAGCAGAGGACATGCTGACACTGCTGCTGCTGCTGCTGCTGCTGCTGCTGCTGCTGCTGCTGGTCTCCTGCAGGAACCCATGAGATTTTCTTTTGGTTGCTTCACTTTTCTTAGTGAGCCCATGATTCTCAGCCCGATTTGTGACATACTTCTCCCCTCGTGTGGCCTGCCTACCGGGAGGGGACGTGCTTGGCAGAGGATGCTTGCATTATCCCATCCTTTGATGGGTTTTGCTTCATTCTCTTGAAAGCCTCTAAACAAGTCAGTTTGGGGCTGGGTGGGTGGCTTGAACTCAGGTCCTGGGTGCTGTCCCTTAGTTTTCTTTTTTTGTCAAGGCTAGTGTTATGCCACTTGAGCCACAGTTCCAGGTTTTTTTTTTTTTTGTTGTTGTTGTTTTGTTTTTTGCTGGTTAATTGGAGATAAGAGTCTTTTGGACTTTTCTGTCTAAGCTGGCTTTGAGCTACAATCCTCAGATTGCAGCCTCAGTAGCTAGGATTACAGGCATGAGCCACTGGCGTGAGCTTTTGTAGAGACACTACCATTTCAGTAGTACATGTCTGATAATCAAAGGTATGAGAGTATGTTCTTGTCAGTTACAGGCTATTAACAGTGCTATCGGAAAATCATTGAAGAAGAATCAGGTAGAAAGACAGCAGTAATGAGTTGAAAAGAGGGAGGAGAAGACACAGTTCGGACAGGAGAAATGGAATTAGCAAGATACAAAGTAAAAATTCCCAGCTAGGTTCAATAGACAGAAGCCAGTATGCAGTCAGGCTGGATGCTCAGTGCTTCACCATTCTCACCCTGTTCTCACTAGTGCTGCAGAGGGGTCTTCCAGAAGACCGGGAGGACCTGAGGCAGGTGGTGGCCGCTGTCAGGGACTGTGTTCCACCAGCAAGGCCTTTCAGAGGCAAGGACTCAGCTGACAGTGCAGTTCTCTGAAGTGGTTTCTTATATAGTATTTGTAGTGGCCAGGGATTGCTTAAATTCACAGAAATAACCGTTCTACACACTTTTGCAGTGAACTTAATTACATTATCTTGTGAACAGGTATTAGAAGATAATCTGCCACATTCAGACTGGGCTAGCGAGCCTGAGCTGCTCAGCGACTCTACCTGGGCTCCTGAAAGCGGAGCCGAGTCTCTGTCTGACTCCCAGACCTCAAAGCATTTCCCCAGCACCAGAGCAACACAACCAGGTAAACGTGACCACCAGACTGTTGAGAATTTTAAAGCTATTTTGCACCTTAAGAAGAATTGAGGGCTGGGAAGGTGGCTCAGTGGTAGAGCACTTGCCTTGCATGCCTGAGGCCCTGGGTTCGATTCCTCAGCACCACATAAGCAAAAAGAAAAAAACCGGAAGTGGCGCTGTGGCTCAAGTGGTAGAGCGCTAGCCTTGAGCTGAAGAGCTGAGGGTCAGCGCCCAGGCCCAGAGTTCAGGCCCCACGACCGGACCCCCCCACCCCCCCCAAAAAAAGAAGAATTGAGTCCTGGGCTGGGAAGGTGGCTCAGTGGTAGAGCACTTGCCTTGCATGCATGAGGCCCTGGGTTCGATTCCTCAGCACCACATAAGCAAAAAGAAAAAAGCCGGAAGTGGCGCTGTGGCTCAAGTGGTAGAGAGCTAGCCTTGAGCTGAAGAGCTGAGGGACAGAGCACAGGCCCACGACTGGACCCAAAAAAAAAAAAAAAGAATAATTGAGTCCTAGTTTCTGATAAAGATTAAGGAAGAGAACTTGGTTTAGCAAGGAAAAATGACTTGCCAGATCCTATGGCTAAAAGAAAGTGAATTAAGTAAACTCTCAGCACAATTTTTAAAAAGGCATGCTTCCAGGAAAGTGTTTTTGTGTGGTTTTCAGGGACATGAAGTGGTTTCAGAAAGACCAGCCCAAACAAGAGCACACATAGGAAGACAGAGCCCAGGCCCTGAGTTCAAGTCCCAGTACCAACACATACATCTAAGCTTAGAGTTTTCAAATAAAGTTGACCCAGAAAAATGTTACACCTTTATCACATGATGAAATAGACAAGAACCAAAGATGATATGCTCAATTACTAAGCATAGACTAAAACAAGCTAAGTACAGTTTACACATAAACAATTTTATATGTCTACTTTCTGGTTTAATCCTCTAACTTAAAATAGACAAGATGTGCATTTAAGTTTATAAATATAGACCTTTTCTCTAATGCGTGTATTCACATTAGTTATTCCCTTGCAACATTTTAAAAACATAATCATGGTGGAAAGCACCTCAGTGGACTTACCAGGTTTTTAAGTTACAGGAATCTTTTTTTTTTCTTTTTTCTTTCTTTCTTTCTTTTTTTTGTTGTTGTTGTGTAGGTCCAAGACCAAGACTTGAGCTTGGTGCCTGCCACTTTTGCTCATTGGCTGGTGCTCTTCCAACTGAGCCACGCTTGCAACCCCAGTTACAAGAATCTTGATGTGTGATGATAGTGTTCTTCCTTTGATGTTGGGAATTTTTATTGAAATTGAGTTAAATATGCTTATGTGAGTTTTAAACATAAGGATAAAGTCCTTATCTAGACATTGTTTTATTTTGGTTTTGCAAGCCTCCTCCTCAATTCTTTCTGGACTGTACAGGGACACACGTGTCAGATGAGTAACTTTTTGTCTTGAAGAAATGTAGTATTAGAATCTTAGAATAATTGAGGAGTAGCCAAGTGCCTGTGGCTCATGCCTGCAATCCTGGCTACTCAGGAGGCTGAGGATTGCATTGCACTTTTTTTTGTTGTTGTCATAGGTCGTGAGGCTTGAATTCTGGGCCTGGGTGCCATCCCTGCACTCTTCAGCTCAAGGCAAGTGCTCTACTGCTTGAGCTACAGAATCACTTCCAGTTTTCTGTGGTTTATTGGAGATAAGGGTCTTACTGACTTTTCTGCCTGGGCTGGCTTTGAATGGCAATCCTCAGATCTCAGTCTCCTGAGTAACTAGGATTACCTGCTGGAGCCACTAGCACTGAGTTTGAGGATTGCATTTCAAAGGCAGCCTGGGCTGAAAAGTTAACCATGACATTCTTATCTCCAAGTAAACACCAGAAAACAGGAAGTGGTGCTGTGGCTTAAAGTGATAGAGTGCTATCCTTGCGCAAAAGAGCTCAGGGACAGTGCCCAGGACCTGAGTTCAAGCCCTATGGCTAAAAAGAAAAAGAAAAGAAAGTAAAGGAAAAGAATTATTGAGCAGAAATGAATCTCTGGAGTTTTCTCCTTCATGTTTTCTGACAAGCCTGAACATGGTCCCAGGAGACTAGAAGACTACCACTCTAAAATCATCCAGTCCTTTCAGGGGAAAAAAGATAGTTCTTTCTGATGTACCCTGATTGCTTTCCTAACCTACTTTGTTTTGCTTTTAAACTTGTACTTGTTAGGCAGGTGCTATAACCACTTGACCCATGCCCCTAGTACTGCTTGCTTGTTGCTTTTTTTTTTTTTTCTTAATCTGTAAAGCTTTGTTTTAGTTCTTAGAATGAAATAACTAAATTATGGGTATAACAACTCAATATAATCCTATGAAATGAAGATCGTTTCAAAGACAATAAAATCATTACCGTACCACCCCAAAATAACCACTACTGCTATAATAGATCAGCCAGAAAGTTTCTTCTTCATATGGAGCAAAGTAACAGTTTTTATTGTTTTATCTTGTTCCTAATGTGAACTATCCCTTCATTCTTTACTCTTGATAGTATTGTTTTGAGTGATCATCTCACTATATCCCTCAGTCTAGCCTTGAACTCAGGGGCTGGCCTTGAAATCATTCTGTCTCAGTCTCCTCAATGCTAGGATTACAGGCATGAGGTACCATGTGTGGCATCGTTCTTCTTTAGATAATTTCACCAACACTTTCTACATATGTAATTCAGATAGTCTTCCATCTTGTTATGAAAAATTACAGCAATATTAATAACAGAAGTATAGTCTTTTGACCCCCAAAATGTTCTGTTTCTTAGAAGCATTTACTTTCCACAGTTGTGTAACTTGCCCACCATTGTATCACATGCATTAGATGGGGAAGACTTCCCACTGTGGATGATGAAGCGTTAGCTCCTTGGTGCACTCCTCACTGCCTCTTCTCCCCACATAGGCACCAAAGCATGACTGTATGTTTCATTCTTCTTGGTGCAATATTTTACTATGACATTATTTGGTGTCAAATGATTGTAAATGTATAAATGTTATTCTTAACTAAAACATGTAGTTCACTAAGGTTACCTTATTTTGTGTGTATCCTTTGGTTTTCCCGGAGCAAATTGTGGTGCTGGTGGGGTTTGAACTCAAAGCTTCACACTTGTAGGCAGGTGTTCTACCACTTGCATCACACTTCAGTCCTCTTTTGTTCTGGTTATTTTTGAGATTGAGTCTTATTTTTTCCCAGGCTGGCCTGGACCACGATCCTGCTACTTATGCTTCCTGCCGTACACACCACCACGTCAGCTTGTATTGTTGAGATAGGGTCTTGTGAACTTTTTTGCCCAGGCTGACTTGGAAGTTGTGATTGTCCTGATCTCCGTCTCTCACACAACTGGGATGACAGTATGTGCCACTGTTCCCAGCTATCAGTTGAAATGAAGTCTTGTAACCTTTTTACCTGGGCTGGCCTCTGCACATAACCTCCCAACCTCCACCTCCTGAGTAGCTAGAGTTACAGGTGTGAACCACCAGCATCCAGCCTGGGATCTGATCATTTTTGTTTTGTTATTTATTTCACTTTCTATTTATTGCTTAATTGTAATTTGTTTCTAATATATCTTCGGTTTTCCTACCAGTTCTTAGAATCTCCTTTCTCTACCTTGTCAGTATTTGAAAGGAGCCTCTTAGGAATCCCAATGTTCTCGCTGCTCTAGAGCAGTGTCTTTAGACACAGTGACCCAGCTGGCCTCATGATCTCTTCTTATTGCCCTCCTGAGATCCTGTCACCTCCCTATGTATTACATTTTTCCTGGGCCCTATTTTCATCATCTTTCCTGGTTTATTCACCCATTTGCATGGAACACCTTTTAGTTTTTAATTTCACAAAGGATATTATTTGTCCCTTTGTTTTTTATGGGTCTTTTAATATTAGAGCCTTTCTTTAAGTAGTGAGCCTAAGATGGCTTTTGTTTAGAAATGGACTTTCTGGTAGAATGTGGGTTTTGTATACACATGACTTTGGCCCTGGGAAAAAAAGGAGAAGAAAACTGAACCCACGGTGAGTCTTGTCAGCTCTTTTCCATACCCAGGGATGAGCTAGCTGGGTTATTTTTTTGGTGATCCTCAATCATTATCATATTAAAATCTTTTCCCCCTGAGCTGATCAGATTCTCCAGAGAAATCTCTCTGAGTAGTCTCTTTTGCAAGCGCATAATCTTGGCTATCAGTGTTCTGGGAACTGGGTGGGAAGAAGGGGGAGTGGGGAGTTGTTGAAGTACTCAGTATGTAAACTTAATCCTCCAGTTTTCAGTTCTGCCCTGTGTATGGACTGACACACCCTCTTCTAGGGACTCTGTCTTACTTTCTAAACCTGAGACAACACTTCTAGTGTTCTGCTGTGGTTGGAAAGGTTAGTCACAGTCACCATAAACGTGGGGTAAGAATCTATCAGACTTTCAAGCTCTCTTCCTGGTGTTAGTCCTCCTTCCTTCTAGTTTCCTGGCTATGGTTTGACCAGTGCCTGAACCTTCTGTAAGGGTTTCCCTAGTGAAAAGTTGCTTTTGTTTTGCCTTCCCACTGCTGGCTTGGATCTAGTTCTGTCAGTCAATGCAGTAATCACCTGTTCACATACTTTCCTGCTGCTCGGTTTTTGTTTGTTTTTTTTCTCATTCCCTGCCCCATTTCTTTTTTCTTTCTTTCCTCTTCCTTTTTTTTTTCTTTCTTTCAGATAGAGTCTCATTGTGTAGATCCTTTTTGTTTTGGCTTACTAATAATAGGATTTTGAGATTCAGTTACCTGTTCACCATTTCCATTGTCATATTTAAAAAGAGCTCACACTTAACATTGTTGTTCTGGCTGAGATTGGTAGTACATGACTGTAATTCTAGCTCTCTGGAGATAGAGACAGAAAGATCACAAGTTTGAGCCTAGCTAGGCTATATAGCAAGACCTTGTCTCCGATAAAACATGCAGTCTGATTCTTTTTTTTTTTTTTTTTTTTGGTCTGTCATGGGGCTTGAACTCTGGGCCTGGGTGCTGTCCCTCAGCTCTTCAGCTCAAGTAGAGCGCTCTACCACTTGAGCTACAGCGCCACTTCCCTGATCCTTTTTTTTTAAAGCAGGGTCTTACTGTGTGATCCAGTTTGGCCTTGAACTCTCAATTCTGAGTCCCAAGTGTTAGTATTATAAGCTATGTCACATGCCTGGCCAGTGACTTCTCTTGTCACACTGCTCTTTTGTCATCTCCCTTGTCTCTTCATTCTTGTTATTTCTCAGTTTGAAAGCCTTCTACTTAAATTTGTCTCTTTTTTTCTCTGAAACTTTCCATCCAAACAATCACCAAATCCTTTAGGGTCTGCTTTCAGATGTGTGAGAATTCAGCTACTTCTCACCACCTACAGTGCAGGTGCTTGGGGCCGTTCCTTGTCAAACACTGTGGAAGAGCGACCTGCCCCCTGTCTCCTCCTGTCTCTCCATACAGAGATTGTACTGTTCTCATATTAAAATTCTCCAGACAGTTCTTTCCATGCTTAGAATAAAATCCAAACTAAAATGCTCCACAAAACTACATAATACACGGAAGGCCTTCCTTAGGTGTGGGTTTATGATGTGTGGTTTTGACCAAACATATTGTAAAAATGTTTTTTGAAATAAAAAAAGCAAATTTCACAAACAAAAATGTTAGGTTCCTATGCACACGTGACACGGTTCAGTCGAGGCTCTCCTTCATTACTGTCTGCTGTGGCTTCGTCACTTTTGTGACCTGCTACGAGTGTCTTCCTAAGGAAAAAATGAACCAAAAATCTGCACAAAAGATGAAGAGCAGTGTGAATGTGTACCAACAGTAATTTCTGTGACAGTGATGAAGCCTACCCCACACACTGTCGAGTTAGGGGTTGTCATCTTCTGCCTGTACAGTACAGGGATATCATTTAGAGTAGTGAACTTTGGAGTCATTCATTGTGAGCATTCACAAGTTTTCCTTAGTGGGGGTCTGCTGGGAGCCATATGCTGGGGGCGCCAAGGATCTGCTGTAGTTTCTTATTGTAGTTTCTTACTGTAGTTTCTATAGTGTTCTGACACTTTCCCTCACTCACTCTTGGAGCTCCCCCCACGCTGGCCTTCTTGCTCCTCCCCACACCCCACTCTGTCTTATCTCTGCTGGTGTGCTTAGTGTCCTTCCTGGATCCCTCAGGACTGATTCTGAGTTCTTTTAGACCTCTGCCTAGATGTCATGTTCCCAGTGAGGTCTCTCTCTGACCACCCATGTAAAGAACACCTCTCTCCTCCTTGCCTCCCTCCCCATCAGTGAATCCCTTCCATTGCTGTTTTTCTATGCAGCACCATCTGTCCATTATGTTTACTAGAAAGTTCTGAGTGAGACAAGATATTGCTCACTATCATTTCCCCAGACCTCAAAAAGTAACTCAGGTGCCGGTAATCCTAGCTACTCAGGAGGCTGAGATCTGAGGATTGCCATTCAAAACCAGCCCAGGCAGAAAAGTCTGTGAGACTCTTATCTCCAATGAACCATAAGAAAACCAGAAGTAGTGCTGTGGTTCAAGTGGTAGAGCGCTTGCCTTGAGCTGAAGAGCTCAGGGACAGTGCCCAGGCCCAGAGTTCAAGCCCCACAACCAACAACAACAAAAAAAAAAAACTCAGAGAATGAGATAAATATGTACTTGTTGACAGAGCAGCTGTGACTACAGTAATGTCATGTAAGGGGCCTGGCAGATGGGAAGGGAGAAGGTGCTGCTTTAGCTTGACAGCTTCAGGGTCCCCCTGAGAAGAGGTCATTATTATAAAATGACGCCTGGGTTAAAGGACTTGCTCATTTTTCACTTTGCTTTGTAATTGTTCATCCTTTTATTGATGAAAAATTGTTCATGTTTCCATTTAAAAATTCAAACCATTCAAGTCTCTCTGGAGCCCCATCCTCTCCTGCTCTCACAGATGGCTCCACTGCCTATTTGCTTCATTTCCTTCTAAACCTTCATTGTGCATTAGTGCCAAAACGTGTGTGCAAAGGTGGTCAATTATAACCTACTTTGAGATGTCTTCAGTTCCTGTTCTTTTGTTATCTAGAACAGTTAATTGATTTTTTAAAAATCTTGCTTTTCCCCCTAAGAGTCTGTGTTCATCTGTTCGGGCTCTCTTGATGGAGTCGAGTACTCAGACCGGAAGGAGAAGGGCATCGTGAAGATGACTGTGCCGCGGACGCTGGCTCTCTGTGGTCTGGCTCTGCTGTGGCAGAGAGAGGCGATTGCTCTTTCAGATCTTCTGAGGTAAGCTGAACTTACTGCATGATGCTTCTGCTGGATACCTATGTGAACTAAGGGAATGGCCTTTGGATCTTTTTTTTTTAATGTTGGTACTAGGGTTTGAACTCAGGGCCTCAGTGCTGTGCTCAAGTCTAGCATGCTACCACTTGAGCCACAGCTCCTCTTCTGACTTTTATTTTTTTTGGTCAGTCATGGGGCTTGAACTCTGGGCCTGGGCACTGTCCTTCAGCTCTTCCAGCTCAAGGCTAATGCTCTACCACTTGAGCCACAGTGCCTGCCACTTCCAGTTTTCTGGTGGTTAATTGGAGATAAGAGCCTCATGGACTTTCCTGCCCAGGCTGGCTTTGAATGGCAATACTTCTGAGTATTCTCAGCCTCCTGAGTGGCTAAGAGTACAGGCGTGAGCCACCAGCATGCTGCTGACTTTTTTTTTTTTGGGTCCGGTCGTGGGGCCTGAACTCTGGGCCTGGGCGCTGTCCCTTAGTTCTTCAGCTCAAGGCTAGCGCTCTACCACTTGAGCTACAGCGCCACTTCCGGCTTTTCTTCTTTTTGCTTATGTGGTGCTAAGGAATCGAACCCAGGGCCTCATGCATGCAAAGCAAGCACTCTACCACTGAGCCACCTTCCCAGCCCCACTGCTGACTTTTTAAAAATACAATTTTATTGTTATTATTGAGGAACTATACAGTGAGTGTTACCATTTCATAAGTCAGGTAATAAGTATATTTCTTTTTGGACAATGTCACCCCTTCTTTTCTTTTCCCCCAGTTTCCCCCTCCTGTCCCTACCCACAAATTACATAGTTTATTGTGCACATAGTATATACTGAATAGCATAATTGTTCCTTTGTCCCCCCCAAAGAAAAGAAATCTAAAAGCAAAAACAAATACTGCCACTACCACCACCAACAGTAACTTCAAAAACAAAAACAAAACAAAAATGTTTCCATTTCCTGAAATTTGTTTCAATAAATCATACACTTCTGGCTTTTTTGTGATTCATTGGCGATAAGAGTCTCATGGACTTTCCTGCCTGGACTGGCTGTGATTCTCAGATTTCAGTCTCCTAAGTAGCTAGGATTATAGGCATGAGCCCTTGGTGCCTGGCAAGAAGTCCTGGAATAAGGGAGGTACTAGAAAAGTTGGTTATCCTGGGTTCAGAATTCTGAAATGTAATCTCTGTCAAGGTCTCCTTTGTACATATTTTGAATGATGTTAGGTTTAATCAGTGTATAGAGTGCTTATAAGAACACAGATTTGGAAACAAATTCCAGGCTCTGCTGCATATTCACTATATGACCTTGAGGAAGTATTTCAGTTTCTCCCTGCCTGTTTCCTCACTGGTAAATGGGGCTGATAATAAGAACTACCTCATAGGGTTGTAACTACTTTCAGTAATTAGTACTACACAGAGCCACTTAGCACTGTGTCTGGAACATATGAAGAACTCAGTACTAGTCATGATTGTTTTTGTTTTCATCATCGCTGTCATCGTTGTCATCAGCATCATTATTGGCACTAGGCCCTTTTATTAAATAAAGTGCTTCTAGTAATGATGGTAGAGCCTTTGAATTTGCCCACATCAAGCAAGTAACAAGGCTTTTCTCAAGTGTGATTAACTGCATGCAGATAGCTCATGATTCAGTGAATTTTACTTGTAAGTTGAAAACCTCATCATGCTTTGTATGTCCTCACAGGGTGATGATATCATCCTCTCTCAAGGCTTTAATTATCATCTGTATGCTGATGACTCCCGTATTTTTATCTCTAGCCCAGACTTGTCTGCTGAGGGTCAAAGCCATGTGCTCACGTTACAGCTGCCAGCTGCACACAGCTACGTGGATGTCTTTGTGGTGTATTGAAGTCAGCAGTTCAGCTCCTTCTTCAGTGTTCTTGTTCTTAGCACATGCCATAGAGCCTGGCCTGTTTTTTGTCCAGAAACCTAGTGATCATCCTAGTCTCTGAACAACATGCTGTCAGCCATTATGTCTGAGCAATCATACTTCCAAAGTAACACTCAAAGCCATTCTCTTCTCCATGCCCTGCATCTCTGTCCTCACCTGAATTACTTCATGATTTCCCAAGAGAGCTCTTGTGTCTACAGTCTTGTGTCATTCCTGTCCATTTTCTCCTGATAACCAGAAGGATCTTTTAAAAACATAAATCTAATCATGTCTTCCAAGCCAGATCAAGGAGCTAGCTATCCTGCTCGGGATGATCTGTAAGTGGACAGCAAAGTCTATAAATCTTAAGTGGGAGAAAGTAGTTACTGAAATTCTTCTAAGGGAGAATATTTTATGTGGGAGGAAGAATGGGATTAAGAGCTGGACACCTGTAATCCTAGCTATAATAGAGGCTGAGATCTGAGGACAGTAGTTTATAGCCATCCTGGACAGGAAAGTATGTGTGGAGCTGTTCCTGAGTTCAATGCCCAGGACCAGTACAAACAAAGGTGGGGGTGGGGGAGGGGGGGTAGTGTGTTAAGATCCACTCTCGCCCTTGCTTCTCCACTCCTTTCCTCTTAACCTCCTCCCCCTAGAATACCTTTTAGGAGATATTCTAAAATACCTTTGAGGCGATTGGATCTCCTTAGCCAGAGGGCTTTGCTTTTATTTTGCTCCCTGTGTACAAGTTGGGAACTGAACATTGCTTGGGGCAATAGGAGAAGGGGCTCTTGATCTGCTTTTCTCTCGGAAAGAATTCTAAGTCAAGTTCTCAAAATAGGGCTTTCTGACCAGCCACTTCAGAATTACCTGAAAACGTGATAGAAATGCAAATCCTTGACCTTTCCAAACAGAAACTCTGGGAGTAGGGCCTGTAGTCTCTGTTGTAATAAATCTTCCCAAGGATCATGGATGCTAAATGTTGAGAACTACTGCCAAGCTTTGAAAAAACAACTTAAGAAAATGGATCTGAAGACAGTGAAGTATTAGCCTCACCAGAGTGCCTATGCATCTCCCATTGTTTGTACATCATTCTCCTTTAAGGCTTTTATCAGTCAGTGTCCATAGTCCTTTGGATCAATTTATATCTCATCACGTACCTGTAAAGGACCCTTCACTTTACAATTATTTAATTGACTGTACTATATTCAGATATTGGTCTAAAGTTCAGACCTTGAACTAAGTGTGTAGGTCAAGTCCCTGTTCTCCTGAATTTCAAGACTAGAGGAAGATACAGGTGAGCAAACACATAAATAAATGAGAAGTGGATCTGACAGGGAAGTTCAGTGTGTAAGACTGTACCAGGATGAGGCATAGAGCATGACTAGATAGCTGCTCTAGACAGGCTGTTAGGGAGGGTGGAAATTGAGGTGCACTATGAGTGAGAGAACAGCCAGCCTGCGGGGCCCTAGGTCACATTCCACACTCGGAATAGAGGACCCCAAAGCAAGAACAGGCTCATATGATCAAGGAACAGAAAATTGAGTAATGTGACCCAAGGAAGAGAATTCAGATGAGGAAGGAGAAGAGAGATGGCAGAGAGATGAAAGTAGGGCAGGTGAATGTCTGTCAGTGATAGGGATTTCCCCCCAACCCCTTTGGTTCTAGGGCTTGAGCTTGGGGCCTAGGTGCTGTCCCTGAGCTCTTTTTTCTTCAAGGCTAGCAAGTGGAAATATAATTTATGAGCTAAAGTTCGCTCTTTTTTCAGTACATTTGTGCCAACAGGAAACTTTATGCCCATTAGAACTCAGGGTACCAAAGTGTGATTGTAAGCCATTGGAAGGCTGCAACAAGGGAGGCATGATCTGATCTGTGGTTTTAAAAGATCACCCAGACAGCAGATGGGTTCTTCAAAGGGAAGAATGGAATCTTGCTGTCCTCTAGACAAGAGATGGTGGCTTGGATGGAGTGGTAGTGAGGGAACTGGGAAGAAAATAGGTCAGGACCTGTTTTGCATATATGTGACTCACCTACATAACTCCTGTAAAGCTGCTGCTTAAATGATCTGCAGCTTTGAAAACAGTGTAATAAAATTTAAGTAGAGACTATTTCTGGGGACATCACTGAAGTAGTACTCTGCTGGGAAAAAGCAACATTTGGGATGCTTTCGGTCAGTGCCCATTTCTCAGCTTCCTGGATTGATCCAGAAAACCAGCTGGTAATGAATACCTACCAATGGAAATAGATTGTTCAGAACGTTGATTCAGTAGCCATCATGTCAGAAAAGAATTTTACCTTCTAAAAGTGAATTTCAAATAAAAAAGCTTTAAAAAGCAGTTAAGAGTGGTGAATAACTGTCCAGCCTTCACCTGCCCCGGGGCCCTGGGGCAGTCTGCTTCCCCCCAGGCAGGTTTCCTGTGCTTTCCCTGCTGCTGCAGCACTGGGTGCACTTGTGATAGCTAGCGCCTCTTCTGGCTCATCTGCAGGCTGTCTGGCTGACCCGTCGTGGGTGGGGTGGGGTGGGGTGGGGTGGGTATACTCTTCCATCTCCTATTCATCTCAGAACTCCCAGCACACTGCCCATGCTAGCACATGCTTTCACATGGAGGACAAAGTAATAGTATATTAGCATAGGAATCCATATATTACAACATGACTATACACAGTAATGTTAAACCAAAATTGTAGTTCTAAAATAATATAAATAGTGACTTCTGTGCATAATTGCGTTCATATAAGCTAATGAAAACCCAGCTGGGGGAATATTTCACACTTTTTAATTTAACATATTTAATTCTCAACTTTCAGTATACTAAGAGTCAAAGAAGTCATATCGTTAACTGAAATTAAATTTGGCCTAACAGGAGGGGAAATGGTGGATGATAGTATGTGGATGGGACAAACTAAACATGTCCTGGAAATGTGTGGTGATAGAAGCAAAGAGATTCAAGGAAGCTACACTGAGAAGGTCCAGAAATATATTGCCATGGGTCATCTGCCTCCAGGTCTCTGTCTAGCAATATGATGAAAAGCATGAATCAAGTTAATAAATCCCCACTGAACTGAAGTGGTTACTCAGCGGACAAGAGACTCCAAGTAGGTAGAGAACAGTGGCAACTCCCTGGCTAGCCTCTGGAGTGATTGACAGATGGGAGGAGAGAGTCCTTGCTCTAGAGGTAATGACCTGGTGAAGAGAGGAATTCTTGTTCGTGATCATAAGTCAGAGAAGCACATTCACAAAGAGATGAGGAATGTTTATTTCAGAACAGATTCCAGAGGGCTCTGTGGATTGCAAGAGGAGAGGAGTGGAGAGAAAGAGACAGTTAATTTGGCAAAATGTGTGAAGCACAAGGTAGTCAAAGTTATGACAGTAAATGTGGGAGAAGTGGAGGAAAGGCAATGACAAAGAATTTAAAAAGTTAAAAGATGTAAGGACGAAACTCAGTGGCCCAAACAGCTTCGCATGAACAAAGGTGGGTATTTGGAGTCCTCAGATGCAACTGGCGTGGCTTTAGAAAGGACAGGTCAGAAGCAGCACCAGGCACTGCTGGACCAGGCTTCAGCAGGGGCGAGGATGAGGAGGTGTCAGGGTCACAGCTTATCGTGAGAGGTATAGAACACAGCGTTTTCATGTTGATGATGATGTCACTTTAAAAATCTACTGCTTTCTGTTTCTTCACAGACTACACATTCAGTTATGATTCAGTTCTAAGTCAGGGTTCTGTTCAATGAGATTCTCGTTAAAAACTAGTCCTTTCTCCTAATTCTGGCTTTTAAACTATTTTGTTTGTCTTGTAACAAGATTTATGCAGAATAAAAATTCCAATTTCCTTTGTTAAAAAAAATTAAATTTGGGTTGATCTTGTTCTTTAAGTTCTAGAAAACTGACATCCGGGATGTCAGAGACTGGTGACAGCAGAGACAGGCTTTCTGTTCTGTGTGCTTACTGCTAGTTCTGTCTTATTTCCCTTTTTGCTTCTTATTTTATTGTATATAAGCATACAAGACCCCTCTACTCACCTTCCCTGCTTAATTTTTCTCCTATTTTCCCTACCTAACATGATACAGACGCACTGGTTTGCTGTGTTGGTCAGCTCTTTCTCCCTGGACTGCTAACTCATGGCAACAGGACTGTTTACCTGCTTTACTCACTTGCTACCTTGAGTGGTGCTGCACGTAGAGTCGTTAAAGAATTTCTGTGGATGAATGTGTGAGTTGTAAATAACTCTACTTACCCACCTGGAAGTATGAGTGATTTTTTTTTTTTTCCAGATTGAATACCTGACTCAACCTGTTTGAGCTACTGTGTATAAGAGATGGGAATGGAAAAGTAAGCACTCAGCCCAGGTTCCTTCCCTAATGGTTCCTCCAGCCTCTGCCAGGGTCCTAAGGGCACAAGGAGGCATACTATCAAGGAAAACCAGAGAGCAAAGGGAAGAGGATGAACAGGATGACTGGGAGCCAGTCAGCTGAAGGAGCTAGGGGCAGGGTGAATGCTGGATTAGGAAGGCTAGTGGTGAAATAACAGCAGACACACTTCCTAGATCTGCTTTAACTTACTGGCTAAGTGGTCTCACATACAGAAGTGTAGACATGATAATGATTGGTCCTATTCATCCATTAAAAATGGAGGGAGCTTGGCTGGGAAGGTGGCTCAGTGGTAGAGCACTTGCCTTGCATGCTCAAGGCCCTGGGTTCGATTCCTCAGCACCACATAAGTAAAAAGCCGGAAGTGGCGCTGTGGCTCAAGTGGTAGAGCACTAGCCTTGAGCTGAAGAGCTGAGGGACAGCGCCCAGGCCCAGAGTTCAGGCCCCATAACCGGACCCAAAAAAAAAAAAAAAAAATGGAGGGAGCTAAACCAGGCATCGGTGGCTCATGCCTGTAATCCTAGGTACTCAGGAGGCTGAGATCTCAGGTCAGGGTTTAAAGCCAGCCTAGGCAGGAAAGTCCATGAGACTCTTATCTCCAGTTAACCACCAGAAAACCAGAAGTAGTGCTGTGGCTCAAGTGGTAGAGCACTAGCCTTGAGCTGAAGAGCTGAGGGACAGTGCTCAGGCCTAGAGTTCAAGGCCCCCCCCCCCCCCCACACACACACACACTGAAACAAAAAAAGAAGAAAAAGGTGAACTGCTGGATCTGGAAAACATTGTGTTAAGTGGAATAAGTCAGGCCCAGAGGGACAAAGGACATATGTTTTCTTTAATATAGAAGGTAGAGTTAATTTATAAATGTGTAAGTAAACATATACAGGGTTGTATGCAAATGTTAGAAAATGTATTAACTGAAATGTAGTATTTACAGGGGAGAATTCAAATGCTATAATTCCTTTAAAAAAAAACCAAACTGGAAGTGGCGCTGTAGCTCTAGTGGTAGAGCGCTCACCTTGAGTTGAAGAGCTGAGGGACAACGCCCAGGCCCAGAGGTCAAGCTCCACGACAGCCAAAATAAAACAAAGAAAACTAACAGTCTAATAAAATGAATACCAGGAAACTGACACTTGGAAGGTGTGGGGAGGGGATGTGAAGGGGGAGGGCAGACGAATGAAGAGAGGAAGGGGGAGGACATGTATGGGAAATAGAATGTGCTCAACTGATTTCTTTTTTTCTTTTTCTTTTTTGCATCAGTCTGGGGCTTTAACTCAGTGCCTGAGTTTGAGTCATAGTTCCACTTCTGGTTTCTTGTTTGTTTTGGAGGGGAGTGGTCAATTGGAGATAAGATTCTCCTGGACTGTCCTACGCAGGCTGGCTTTGAACCACAATCCTCACATCTCAGCCTCCTGAGTAGCTAGGATTACAAGCATGAGCCACCGATGCCTGGCTGCTTAACTGATTTCTTAATTTCCCTTTGAAAAGAGATTAGGAAGAGTTTACTCTGCTTAGTTAGTACATAACTCTAATTGAGACTCTTTTTGAAATACAGATTTGTTGAAGAGGACCATATTCCCTACATAAATGCTTACCAGCATTTTCCAGAAGAGATGAAATTATATGGGCGAGACAAAGGAATCTTTACTATAGAGGTAAGTTTTTTTTCTCCTTTTTTTTTTTTTTTAAATTTTTTATTGCTTATTGTTTTTTTTTTTTTTTATTGTAAAGATACTATACAGAGGGTTACAGTTACATGAGTGAGGTAATGAGTACACTTCCACTTCCTCTTGAACATTGTTACCCCCTCCATTGTTTTCCCCCTACCATCCCCTCCCTCCCTCCCTTCCCCAAGGTTCTTTTTTTTTTTTTTTTTTTTTGATTGTGATTAAGTGATTACTTAATTTCCGGAAATTCACAGTATTGTGGAATAATGATGCTCATTTAAAGTTACAAGTTCATTCTAACTTTCCTGGAGCAAATTGTCTATCACAGTCTGTAATATATAACGGTGATCAGCAGCATGGGGATATTTAGTAGTGGTTCAACCAGATGAGTGGGAGTTCTTTGTTTCTTAAGTCCTGTTAGTTTTGTCATATCACCTAACATTTTGGATTCATCATCCACTTATCAGGGAGACCATGTACTGTTTGTCTCTTCGTTCTTGGCTTACCTCGCTCAACATGATTCCTTCTAGCTCCATCCATTTCCCTGCAAATGCCATTATTTTGTCATTTCTAATGGCTGCATAATATTCCATTGTGTATAGATACCACAATTTTTGGATCCATTCATCTGTGGTGGGGCATCTAGGTTGTTTCCATATCCTAACTATTGCGGACAGTGCTGCAATAAACATGGAGGTGCACGTGTCCTTGTTTTTCTCCTTTTTTAAAAAAATTACTTCATAGTCATTAATAAGACTGATTTATCTTCACTTTCTCCCTTAGTATTTGTTGTTGTTGTTTTCTAAAAAAAAATCTGAATTTTGTTTTATTCAAGTAAGGAACCGTAGTGATAATTTAATGAAGAATGGAATTTAATCTTTTAAATTCTTCAGAAGAGTTGTGTTTTTATTGTTACTTCCACACTGTGTCGCCTTAGAGGAAGTTAACACCTGGTTTTCGGAGGCACTGTTTTGAGTTCTCCTCTAGAGTTAGCTTATCTTGTTGTTGTTGTTGTTTTTGGTCAGTCATGGGGCTCAAACTCTGGGCCTGGGCACTGTCCCTTAGCTCTTCAGCTCCAGACAAGCACTCTACTACTTGAGCCACTACAGTGCCACTTCCAGCTTTATCTGTTTATGTGGTGCTGAGGAATCGAACCCAGGGCCTCATGCATGCAAGGCAAGTACTCTACCACTGAGCCACCTGCCCAGCCCCAGTATAATGCATCCTGAGTGGTCTAAGAGTGTGGCTCAAGTGTCAAGCACACTGAGTTTAGTTCCTAGTACTTCAAGAAACAAAAAGAAAAGAGTTTAACCTGGTATGATGGTACACATGTAATCCCAGCTACTCAGGAAGTAAAATCAAGATGATCATGAGTTTAAGGCCAGTTGAAAACAAAAACAAGGGGCTGGAGGTTTAGCCCAGCGGAAGAGCGTCCGCCCAGCGCGCTCAAGGCCCTGGGTTCGGTCCTCAGCCCTGGAAAAAAAAAAGAAAACAAAAAGAAGGGAGATATGGATCAAGTGGTCCGTGTCTACCACAACACACACATCCTGCAGAGTACCTTGAAAAATATAAACGCATACATATATACAAGAATCTGTATCGTAGATCAGTCCCCACTACTGCCAAAAAAAATCGTCTGCCAGACCATTACCTTTATTGAAAACAGTTACTTGTTTGTTATTAGTTGTTAGTGTCTTAATGTATACTGGGGTTCAGGACAGTCTGGGTTCCTACATAGAAATCAGAAAGATTGTAATTGGAAGCCAGCCTAGACAAAAACTTTAAAAAAATCAGTGATACCCCATTTCAAGAAGTAATCTGGAGCCAGGTACCTGTTGCTCATGCCTGAAATCCTAGATACTTAGGAGGCTGAGGATCACAGTTCAAAGCCAGGCCCGGGAGGAAAGCCTGTGAGACTCTTGTCTCCAATTAACCTGAAGTTTTAAATAACACACCATTTGAGAGTGGTGTGACATCCTGCCATCCCACTGACTCTTGCTCCAATTAACCAGCAAAAAGCTGTAAGTGGAGCTGTGGCTCAAGTGGTAGAGTGCTAACTTAGACTAAAAAAATTCAGGTATAGCACTCAGGCTCTGTGTTCAAGCCCCAGGACTGGCACAAAAATAAAAAATAATCTGGGCATGATGGCATTTATCTGTCATCCAGCTGCATAGGAGGCATACATTGGAAGATCATCATCCAAGGTTGGGCTAGAGCAAAAAATGTGAGATCCTGTGTGAAAAGTAATGGCAGACAAGGACTGGGACATCTCTCAAGTGGTAGAGTTTCTGCCTAGCAAGCAGAGAGCCTGATTACACCAGTACAGTCAAAATAAGGAGGAGGAAAAGGGGAAGGGGGAAGGAGAGGGGAGGAAGAAATATAGAATGCTACATTAATGGGGCTGGGAAGGTGGCTCAGTGATAGAGTGCTTGCCTTGCATGCCTTAGGCCCTAGGTTTGATTCCTCAGCACCACATAAGCAAAAAGAAAAAAAGCCGGAAGTGGCGCTGTGGCTCAAGTGGTAGAGTACTAGCCTTGAGCTGAAGAGCTGAGGGACAGTGCCCAGGCCCAGAGTTCAGGCCCCACAACCAGATCCAAAAGAGGAAAAAAAAGTGCTACATTTAAATAAAAATCATCTACTAAATTATTTCCATTTCTTCCATTGTAGCCACTGTTTTGTTTGCTTTTTTTTTTTAACTTTTTTTTTAACTTATTTTTGTCAGTCGTGGGACTTGGCTTGGGTGCTGTCCCTCCACTCTTCAACTCAAGGGCAGCTCTCTGCCACTTGAGCCACAGTGCCACTTCTGGTTTTCTGGTGGTTAATTAGAGATAAGAGTCTTGCAGTGGGGCTGGGAAGGTGGTTCAGTGGTAGAGCGCTTGCCTTGCAGGCCTGAGGCCCTGGGTTCAACTCCTCAGCACCACATATAAGCATAAAGAAAAAAGCCGGAAGTGGCTCTGTGGCTCAAGTGGTAGAGTGCTAGCCTTGAGCTGAAGAGCTGAGGGACAGCGTCCAGGCCCAGAATTCAGGCCCCATGACCAGATCCAAAAAAAAAAAAAGAGTCTTGCAGACTTTCCTGCTTGGGCTGGCTTTGAACCTCTATCCTCAGATCTCAGCCTCCTGAGTAGCTAGTTTTACAGGCGTAAGCCACCAGTGCCTGGTGTTAGTCACTGGTTTCCTACAAATTGTTTATTTGTTTTTCTTTTTTTTTTTTTAAGTGGTCTTACTCTACAGCTTGGGCTGGCCTTCAACATGTGGTCCCCAGACTCACCTGCCAAGGGCTAGGATGATAAGAATGTACCTCCATGCCCAGCAGTAGTCATTCTTACTTTTCACGAATTCTAAATTAATTTGATCTGGATGGTTCATGAAGTTTGCTGTAAATAAAGCATTCGTTTATACGTAATATTTTTGTGCGTGAAGGAATAGAATGTCCAAATATGTAGGATATATGGGAGCTAATTTTCCATAACAGGTCTTTTTCTGTAGAGAATTGAAGCATGTGTCACCATTGGAGTGAGTGATTGATTGTGGTACTGGTAGCTGGACCCTGGGCCTCAAGCACATCGACAACTCTTTGAAATCACATGTTCAAATCATTTTATAATTAAACATTCAGTATTACTATTCATAATTCATAAGCTATGAATTAGAGTGTTATTTAAAGCTCAAATAGATTTCCTATGGATCTCTGTATCTTCAGGTCCTAAATCCATAGACAGAAATTGTCATTATTTCCTAAGCAATATAATGTAACAATTATTTAACATTGCATTTGCATGGTACATATATATGTATATGTATATATTTGTATATATGAATATGTATAAGTATACATATATATGTATGTGTATGTGTGTAGGTGTATATATATATATATATATATATATATGGCACATTTTCTTTACCCATTCCTTGTGGGATTGTTTTGAGGGGATGGGACTTTCTGGGGTTTGAATTGGGCCTCATGCTGGCTCTGCAGGTGCTCTACTACTTGAGTCATGCCTTAGTCCACACAGGTTGTTGGTTACACACCTTGGTTCCTTTCCTGTGGCTCAGAGATGCCCAATAAGGAGGGGCATGATTGTTCTGATTATAGTGTAGCTTTGTTTCTTCTCCTTTTCTTTCATTGTACTACAGTTTGAACTCACAAGTCGCAAGCAGTCTATTACCTGAGCCATGCCCCCTTGCTCTTTTTGCTTTAGTTTGTCAGATCAGGTCTTGTCCTTTTGCCCAGGTTCCTGCCTTCTGAGTAGCTGAGATTACATAAATAAGCCACCATGCTCTGCTTGTGTTTGAGATAGGGTCTTGCCTAACTACCTTTTGGGGGGCCTAACTATCTTTGCCTCATTGTTGGTTCTCAGGACCCTCCATACTGAAAATGATAATGACTATTCTAATTTATATTCCCACCAATAATGTACTAGTTCCTTTTGTTCTGTGTCTTTACCAGTACCTAGTATCTTTAATCTTTTAAAATTAACCTTGAGCTAAGGGATGGGGTAAAATAGATTTCTTGAAGATTTTGGTGGAAATAAAAGTAATGAGATTTTTTGACTTGGTAACAGCCGTTGCAGTTTGCTTTTTCACTTCTTGGAGAGTTTGTTTTTCTCACATACTGAGGTTCTCAGCTCAGGGCCTGATAACTTGTTAGGTAAGTGCTCTATCTCTTGATCCACCCCTATAGCCCAAGATTTTTTTTTTCAGTCATGGGGGCTGAACTCTGGACCTGGGCACTGCACCTCAGCTCTTCAGCTCAAGGCTAGTGCTCTACCACTTGAGCCACAGCGCTACTTCCTACTTTTTTCTGTTTATGTGGTGCTGGGGAATCGAACCCAGGGCCTCATGCATGCAAGGCAAGCACACTACCACTGAGCCAACTTGCCAGCCCCAAGAATTTTCTTTACCTTTTTATTTTGGAATAATTAGAGATATATAGAGAAGTCATAATACTGAAAGTAGTACCCTGAGCTCAAGTCCCAGTACCGCAGATAATAACCATAATAATACACACTGCAGAGAGATTCATGGAGCCTCTACCTAGATTCTATTATTGCTAACATGTATTTCTGTTGTTTTGTTATTGTGCTGTGCAGCCAGGCCCCTGAGTTCAAGCCCCAGGACCAGGTATACACACAAAAAGAATCCCATTACATTTTAATGGGAATTCCCTAAGGGTTATTATAACTTCTGCTTATGAGCAAGGACATTTAAAAGCAGGAGTGTCAGTATCACTCTTATGAAAATCAGTGTATGAGGCCAGTAATCTTCTATCAGTTAATCTGTACTCTTCACTGATATATTGAAACTCACAATGCATCATTCAAGTTAGAAAGTGGCTGTATGAGACTGCATTTATATTTCTTTTAGGAGAATGATACTTTGTGTTTGCTAAGGGAAGCCAGCAATTTCATGTGGATTCTCTTGTTATTTAGTTGGATCCTGGGCTAAAGATAATAGGACAGGGCTGAGAAAGTAGAACTTAA
Organism: Dipodomys merriami; assembly: GCF_024711535.1. Classification (NCBI taxonomy): domain Eukaryota; kingdom Metazoa; phylum Chordata; class Mammalia; order Rodentia; family Heteromyidae; genus Dipodomys; species Dipodomys merriami. The sequence goes on from NW_027202383.1 coordinate 1,034,825, forward strand.
AAACTACCAGCAGAGTGTTTGGAAAAGTCTTTAAGTGATCTTCAGAAGGTTTCCTACCTCTGATCTTCTGGACAGAACAAATTGTTGTCCCTTGTTTACTTGGCATGTCCTATTGGCCATCAGTTTATCATCTTGTATTTGTTCGCAAGTTTCAGTGGTTCATGCAAATTGATAGTATGTTTCTGCAATGTTCTCTTGGGACATACAGAGTCATGTGTCTGTGTGTGTCTGAGTGTGAGTGTGTCTGTGCTATAGACTCCCAGAAAACTAGACTTGGAATATAAGAGGGCATTGTTTGTTGCTACCTGGGAGATTCACACCCAGTAAGACACCTGAAAGAACATACATACAAATAGAAGAAGACAACATGAAACTCCAAATCCTGTTGGTAGAGGTTTGCAGGGGGCAAGAGGGATGGGGAAGATGGTAGAGGAGATTTGGTCCAAGCACTGTGTGTACATACGGCAAAACCTCTCCTAAAAATGTCTGCTAACCCAAAAATTAGAGAATTCTGGCAGACTGACAATAGAAGGTGAACTACTTTATGAATTGTATATGTGGGATTCATTTTATTTTCCCATAAGTAGTCCATTACAGTGCTTTGCTATTACTTCTGATTGGCTTTTTTTCCCTTATTAATTTTACTTTGTAACCGAGAATCTGGTGACAGGTTTGGATTAACAGGTGCATGTAGCATTAGTTTCTCAGCTGAGTCTTAGCTTCAGAACAACAATAACAGTACGTAGGGTGGGGCACTGGTCTTTTTGTCTTAAACAGCTGAGCAGGAAGTTCATCTCTGACAGAGTATTGTAATCTGCTTTATCACCGGAGCCTGCTGTTGTGTAACAGAAACTCTAGCTTGTCCTTGCCTGTCTTAAATCATTGCTTCATGAAGGAAAATAAACTCACTGGAATATTTGTGAAATTCAATTAAAATGCTTTCCCAGAGTTCCATTTTTTATTTCATCTAGACGTACTTTACTATAGTTCTATCATCTTTAAAGGACGTAGTGATTTCTTGCTATTGTGATTAAGTGGGTCTGTGCCACTCCAGAAGCCCTCTCTGTTTATGACACTTTCCAGGCAGGTGGCAGCCCAGTGGAGAAACAGGCCATGCTCCACCCGGCCCCCTTTCTTAAGAACTGGGAGGGCCTGGGATGCCTTCGCCTGACTGTGTACTTAATTGACAGGCAGCTTTTCTTCTTTGTATGCTTTGCTTTTGCTCACAAAAGTTCATTCACTCTTCTGTAGTATGTTGAAACTTTTAAATGGAAACGGCTTTTCGCTAACAAAGGAAGCATTTTCTTCCCCTTCCATGTTTTAGCTCTCTCCACTAAGTCTTGGCTTCTTGAGCAGCTGAGCCTCCACCAGAAATGACAAAAGGTGCAATTGTGCTCAGAGATGGCGGTGAAGATAATGCCTGCCAGTGGACTTGTGTGTGGGCTGCTGGGACGGTTTTTCTTCTGTGTCTGGATTTTTATTTTTGTTACGCAGAAAGTGGAACACGCCTTAAAAATACCCTTCCTGACCTTCCAAAGGCTTAAAAAAACAAAACCTTTATCCTAGGTGAGCTATTTCTTTCCATTAAGTTCTTCTGCCCCATCAACAACAGATGAGAGAAGACCCACTGAGAATGGAGGGAATGGAGCACTATACAGAGAATTGTGGTTCATTGATTCATGTCTTTCGACGCAGGCCTCGCCAGTTTCCTTGGGCCCGCCCGCCATTACCCTGACTTGAGCAATGCAAGGCCTTTGTACTTCCAGTCGTCTTTGCTGAGTTGTCACTTCCAGCCCAGCATGAGCAGCCTGGAGTTTATTTCCTTATTTAATTGGAAGATAATCTCCCCCTGCTTTTTCCTCTTCAGTTTGGACTCCAGTTTCTGGACAATGGTGACTTGAAACATCATTTACTTCCACCAGAAATCTTCCTGTTCACCTGGGGGAATAAGCTGAAAGAGAGTCTCCTTCAGGGCAGCGGCTCCAGCGGTCAGACCTAGATACACCTGCACTTCATTCTCGCCATTTCTTTCAGGGGCTAGACAGGAAGTCAGTTTCTTATTTTTGGACATCCCCTCTCTCTTTCTTTCTCCCTCACACTTTCTCTCACTCACTTCTCTTCTGAGATTTGAACTCGGGACGTGGGGTTTGCTAGCCATAATATACCTACAGCCCTTGATTTTCCTTTTATATTGGGAACCTGCAGACCAGTTCTAGAAAGATAACATATGATGTACATATTCTCCTGCCACTGTCCTTGGCAATGTTTCTAAATCCTCAAGAATCAGTCATTTTGTCAGGCCTTGCTGCAGGCAGCAAGGAGAAAGGGGTAAAGATGAAACTGGAAATTCATTCTGAAGCACACCTCCAGTGTTCTGAATGTTGATCAACAGCATTCTCCTTTTTGAATGAGCGAGAGGAGGAGACGTGGCACAGGTCCAGCCAAACCCACGGGTGGCACTTCGCCGTGATGACTCGCGCGTCCTGGAGCGGTCTTCCACCCTTGTGAAACTGGGTCTCTTGGCTGAAGGAAGAAACACTCTTCAGCACTGTCCGTCAGCTCCTCCGGGTGCACCTCTAGTAAGGTCTCCTTGGGTCAGATATTAGTCCACTCAGTCTTCAAACTTTACTCCAGATGTGCTCACCATCTTACTGTGGCAGGCCTCGAGAGTGTTTGTGCAATCTTTGTTAGAATAACATCTGACAGTTTCAGATCTCCCCCAGGGAAATGAAGGTAAGTGCAATGACAACAGGTGTTCTCACATCCCCTCACTCCCCTCACAGCTCCGCGAGAGGCAGGGGATGGCGTCTTTTGTTCTGGCCTCCCACGCTTTAGCCATCACTGGACTGTGTGTGCACATGTCTCTTGTCAAGCTGGCATAGAAAATGGTCTGAGTGTCTGCCCATATACAAGAAAAAGGAGAATGAAGGCACTGCATTTTATTTGTTGTTTGCTGTTCCCCTCAACTCTGGATTCACAGCAATTCTATTACTTCTTAGGGGTTCTGAAGTTTTGTGTATATAAGAAAGAATATTCTGGAAGCTGGGGGCCAGTGGCAATCCTAGCTACTCAGGAGGCTGAGATCTGAGGATCACAGTTTGAACCAGCCTGGGCAAGAAAGTCCATGAGACTTATCTCCAGTTAACTGCCACCCCACCCTCCACTCCCCACCCCCCAAAAAAGGCTAGAATTGGAGATGATTCAAGTGGTTAGAGTACTAGCCTTGAGCCCAAGAACTCAGGGACAGTGCCAAAGTTCTGAATTCAAGCCTCAGGAACAGCACAAAAGAGAAAGAGGGAGGAATGAGAGAGAAAGGAAGCAACGCAGATCAAAAAGAATAAAAATAAAAGAAGCCAGGCACCAGTGGCCATAAACCTAGCTATTCAGGAATCTTCGATCTGAGGGTCATAGTTCAAAGCCAGTCCATGAGACTCATCTCCAATTAACTACCAAAAAGCCAAAAGTGGAACTGTGGCTCAAAGTGCTCTAGACTGCTGCACAAAAGGTCAGGGGCAGCACCCAAGTCCTGAGTTCAAGCCCCAGGTCCAGCATACATACACAGAAATACTCTAGAGATTGGGAGACTGAGGCAGAAGGAGCCTGTGTTCAAAGCCAGTCTGAGTTACTTAGGGAGACTTTCTCAAAAGACAACAACAACAACAACAAAAACAGGTGTGATGGCACATACCTATAATTCTATCAATGCTGGGGCAGAAGAGTTGTGAGTTCTACACATAACTGAGCCCCTGTCTTTAAAAATGAAAAAAAAAAAAAAAAAACAATGGAAACTCCTAGAGAAGTCATTTAAGCAGCATCTTCTCAGACCAGTGTTCTAATGTAGGACCTAAGAAGACCCTTCACTCAGAATAAGCATCTTCCATGTGATTCCCATAGCGATTTGTTCTATGCAGTGCACATAATTCTTATCATTCTTCCTGTCCTGTCTTTGTTCTACTTCATTCCACAAAAATTGAGATAGTATTTGATGAACTAGCAAATAACCCAAGGGTCAGTATAAACAACAAGCCTTAACTAGTCAGGCTAGGGTGTTGGTATTGGTTGGTTTCTTTTTGTGGTACTGAGGTACACTTGAGCTCTGCCCTCAGTCTTTTGGGAATATTTTGTTTGCTTGTTTTTGAGATAGTATCTTGCTGATTTTTCCTGGTCTAGCCTCAAATTCATGATCCTCCTGCTTCTATCTCCTGAGTAGCTAGGTTTAGGAGCATGCATCACCACACTCAGCTTAAAACTTGCAGTTTTAAACAGAATTCTGTTTATTCTATTTGATACATCAGAAATTCTAAATACCTAGTGAAAATATGTACAAATGCCTACAGCTTCTAAGAGGTCCTTCCCTTAGGTGTGTCCTAGAGGTGAGTGTATCTTCTACAAATCAGTCTAACAAGTCACTGACTGTGTACCATGGCTGTTATGTGGTAGTTGCTCCTGTTTTATAATCTTATCCTCTTTGGCTAAGGACAGTGGGACAGAGACAAAAATGTTGCACGGTCCTGTTACTCTCTAAAAACACACTAAGCAGCAACGCTCAAAGCCACTGCCAAAGGTTAGATATATTGCTGCACTAGACTGGGCTGGCTCATTTATACTAGGAGCAAATGTGAGGAGAGACCAAGGGCCCCTGCCAAGCTCTATTGGCATAACTGACTGGCATTCTGGTGCGTGCATGCGTGCGTGCGTGCGTGCGTGTGTGTGTGTGTGTGTGTGTGTGTGTGTGTGTCTCATAAGGTCTTGCTGTGCAGTTCAGGCTGTCCTTGAATGCACAGTCCTCCTGGCTCAGCCTCCCAAGTGAGGGGATTACAGGTGTGCACCACCACTTCCTGCACATTTGGATGCTTTCAGTGAGGTCCCCTGGGACAGAAATGGTGTGAAAACTAAGGTACAGTTTAACAAAATGAATACCAAGAAGCTGGAGCTTGTGGTATCGAGGAAGGAATCAAGGAAGGGGGTTAGACCAATGACAGAGGAAGGGTGGGAGGAGCGTGCAACATGGAGTTATAGATTTTACCTGCTTAGAACCTAATAACCTAATGTCATCTCCCGCATGAGGCATGTGACACTGCTGGGGGAAGGGGACTATGCACTTATGGTGAAGTTAAAGATGAATGGGCATGGGGGGTTGTACATGGTTGTAGTTACGGCAGCAGTGACTGTAGTTGAGTGTCATCTCAGCCTTATCTCTTCTCCAGATGCTCCTATGGCAAGAAGTGTGGCCTTCATGAGGCCAGGAAGAGTTTCATGAGCCAAACAGAATTTTAACGGCTTTTCAATTTAGTACTATTACTGCTTAGAATTACTGTTAGGATAGTAAGAATCTGTGGGTATTTTCCCCTTCCTATTTTTCTCTGCATTCCAAATATGTATTCAATAGATACATGTTATTTTTAATCAGAAAATATTCTTTAAATAATTTATGTTATAGGCATTGCTCTCATTGTTTTTTATAGTATTAGAGTTAGAACTTGAGGCTCGTGCTTGCTAGGCAGGTGCTCAACCACTCAAGCCATACTTTCAGCTCTTTAAGAATTAGGGGCTGGGAAGGTGGCTCAGTGGTAGAGCGCTTTCCTTGCATGCCTGAGGCCCTGGGTTCGATTCCTCAGCACCACATAAGCAAAAAGAAAAAAGCCGGAAGTGGCACTGTGGCTCAAGTGGTAGAGTGCTAGCCTTGAGCTGAGGAGCTGAGGGACAGTGCCCAGGCCCAGAGTTCAGGCCCCACAACCAGACCAAAAAAAAAGAATTGTTACCTTGGAGGTACTGGTGGCTCACACCTGTAATCCTGTCTTTTCGGAAGGCCGAGATCTGAGGGCTGTGGTTCCAAGCCAGCCCTAGAAGACAAATCTGAGACTCCAGTTAACCAGCAAAAAGGGAAATGATAGAGCCAGGGAGATCGGGGAGCCTAGTAAGAGCTTAAGGCCTGAGTTCATGCTCTGAGACCAACACACACACACACACACTCTTGATTACCTATTTTTCATTTCAGTCTTGGCCTGACTATGAGGAGATCTATAAAAACATGATTGAAATTGCCATATTTTTAGACTTGCCACGTTTTCCAGACATAACTGAAGACTGCTACCTCCATCCCAACGTCTTGTGTATGAAATACTTAATGGAAGTCAATCTCCCTGGTAAGGAGTGGTAGACCTTGGGGTAGGGGGTGGCAGTGGGGGATTCCTCACCTTTGGGATTATGGTAAGCAGATAAGAAACCTTCCTTTCCAGTCACAGTCTACCATAGCCTGAAAGGGTCTAGAAGTAACCAGCTTCAATTCATAATACTGTCTGAAAATTAATTCAAATTACTTAAAATACATAAAGGGGCAGTGTTCCGAAATAAAGTTCTGTTTTGGTGTTGAGAATATATGTAGCCTTTATAGCAAGTCTGAGCCAGGTGCCTGGGGCTCGCTCCTGGAATCTTAGCTTCTCAGGAGGCTGAGATACAAGGGTCATGGCTCCAAGCCAGTCCAAGAAAGTCCCTGAGACTCTTTTCTCCAGTTAACCACCATTTTACAAAAAGCCAGAAGTAAAGCTATGGCTCTAGTAGTAGAGCACCAGCTTTGATTGGAAAAAGCTAAGGGACAGTGCCCAGGCCTTGAATTCAAGCCTCAGTACTAGCACAAAAAGTAGATATAAAAAGTCTGCTGAGTGCAAGCAAAGTCACAAATATTTCAATATGAGTTATTCTCTTTTTCAATAAAACACTTTATTTGCGTGAAATTTTATTACTATATAATGAAGGTTTAAAAAAAAAAAAAAGAAAGAAAAACCCCAGTCAAGCATGGTGGCCCATGTTTGTAATCCCAGCAGGTTAAGAGACTGAGACCAGAAGATGGGCAGTTCAGGGCCAGCTTGGGCTACAGAGTGAGACCCTGTCTCAAAAGCAACAGCAACACCAGGCAACAGTAGCCCATGCCTGTAATCCTATCTATTCAGGAGGCTGAGATCTGAGCATCACAGTTCAAAACCAGCCCAGGCAGGAATGTCTGTGAGTTGCTTTCTCCAGTTCCAGTTTATCACAGAAAAAACCAGAAGTGGCTCAGTGGCTCAAGTGGTAGAGTGCTCACCTCAAGCAAAAAGCTCAAGAACAGTGCCCAGGCCCAGAGTTTAGGTCTTAGTAAGGCTGGCAAAAAAACAACAACAAAAAAAAAAACCCCACAGCAACAACAAAACTCCAGAAGGTGATGTATGGTAGTTTTGTTGTTTAGTAACATTTACTGTTTCCAACTCTTTTTTTTTTTTTTTGGGGGGGGGGGGTGGGGGCGGGTCCGCTCGTGGGGCCTGAACTCTGGGCCTGGGTGCTGTCCTTCAGCTCTTCAGCTCAAGGCTAGTGCTCTACCACTTGAGCCACAGCACCACTTCCGGCTTTTTTCTTTTTGCTTATGTGGTTCTGAGGAATCGAACCCAGGGCCTCAGGCATGCAAGGCAAGCGCTCTACCACTGAGCCACCTTCCCAGCCCTGTTTCCAACTCTTAAAAGAAACAGAGGGCAAAGTCTGGTCAGATCCTACGTACCACAGGACAGCGGCAAGGACAGCCTTACTGCCTCCTTCCAGAGCAACAAGACGAGGGCTGCAGGCAGGGCCCACTGCGGGAAGCCCCCCTGAACCCCAGCTCTGCTAGACCAGAAATGGGAGGAGCTTTGTTTGTTTGTTTCTGTTTTGAGACAGAGCCCCTCACTGTGTGGTCCAGGCAGCTGGAACTAGGATCTGATCCAGCCTTAGTTTGAGAACTAAGATTACAGTTGTGCACCACCACACCCAACCTAGGACTTTCATTCCTAAAATGTAAACATGCTATGACTGCATCATTGCCTAAGCAATACCAAAAATATGCTTGAGTGTATTTTTATTATGTATGGGTGTGTGTGCACACACACACGTGTGCATGTATTTGTTTTTGAGACGAGTCTCTCTCTGTTGCCCAGATTGGTCTTGAACTTGTGGGCTCACGTGAGCCTCCTGCCTCTATCTCCAAAGTAGCTTTGTGCCTCGTGTGTGCTTCCGCCTATCTAAGATGCATGGAAGTCAGGTGCAGTCCAGCAGCAGACAGAAGAATTTTCAAAAGGGGAAGAGTCGGCTGCCTGTGTCTCACACTTGTAATCCTAGCTGCTCAGAAGGCTGAGATCTGAGACTCTTACCTCCAATTAACCACCAAAAAGCTAGAAGTGGAGCTATGGCTCTAGTGATAGAGTACCAACCTTGAGCAAAAAGCTCAATAACAGTGCCTATGACTGACACAAAGAAAATGAGGGAGAGTTGTGTATTTGGAATTTTTTCAAGAGAGCTAAAAGTGGTTTTAAGCATGTGAGAGCAACAGATACCCTTCCTTAGTGCCCTTCATTGTTTTGATTTTTTATTTGAGACAGGCTCTCACTAAGTAGCCCAGACCATGAACTCATCATCTTCCTGTCTACCAAGCACTGGAATTTTGGACATTTGCCACCATACCTGGCTCCTCAGTGCTTTTTTTGTTTGCTTTTTGTTTGGTTGCTCTTGGGGCTTGAACTCAGGACCTGGGCCCTGTCTCTGAGCTTTTTCATGGAAGGCTAGTGCTCAGTCACAGTGACCCACCAGGCCACTTCCAGTTTTCTGGAGAAAAGAGTCCAATGGACTTTCCTGCCTGGGCTGGTTTTGAACTGCGATCCTCAGATCTCCACCTTCTGAGTAGCTAGGATTGCAGGTGTGAGCCACCAGCACCCAGCTTCTTCAGTGATTTTTAAATGTGACCAGAAAGCCTCAGCAAGCCTGCCACACACAGTTTTGCAGGCCCTTTGACAACTGGGAATGAGCCGGTGTGGTGCTTCATGTGGACGTGAGCAGGTCTGCACAGTAGAGTTTCTGGGCACTTTCACAAATATATGTCATTTCTAGAGGCCTTTGGGATTTCCAGAGTGCCCCCCACATCTCTCCTCTGCAAAGGTAGGGAGGGAAGGCAGGTAGGGGCCTTCATTAATACTTGAGAACTTGAGAGACTCAGAAACTCAGGTGGTCAGAAGCAGAGAAGGTTCTGACACCACATCTTCTGCCCCACAGTGGGCTCTCCCCACACCCAGCTCTGTTCCTCCTGCTTCTGCCACTTCTGCTTTATTCTACTTGTGCTTCTGGTACAAGAGGAGCAGTATAAAATATAAGATCTAGAAGAAACTAGAAACTTACGTGTAACTAAACCCCGAGCTCCCGAGGAAAAGGGCTGTCTCTAGGTCAAGTACCCAGAGCATACTAACTTGTTGAAGAATGAAGAACTCTTAGGTAAGAACTTTAGCTAAGTTATTAGACTGTAGTAGACATATAAGATAATTTGATGCCATGTTTTCAAATGTACTATATATGTGTTTCATTTCTGTGTGAGCAAAGCACATTTTAATTATTAGTGGATGCTTTGGAGATTTTAATTTTTTATTTATTCATTTTTATTTATTTATTTTTGTCAGTCATGGGGCTTGAACTCTGGGCCTGGGTACTGTCCCTCAGCTCTTCAGCTCAAGGCTAGCGCTCTACCACTTGAGCCACAGCACTACTTCTGGTTTTTTGGTGGTTTATTGGAGATAGTATCTCACAGAGTTTCCTGCCCAGGATGGCTTTGAACCATGATCCTCAGATCTCAGTCTCCTGAGTAGCTAGGATTACAGTCGTAAGCCCCTGGCACCTGGCTAGATTTTAATTTTTATTTACTTGTTTTTGCATTCCTGGGAATTAAACCAAGGTCTCAGCGTGCTAGGTCAGTGCTTTTGTCACTGAGCTCCATTCCCAGATCTGATTAGTGAAGTTTTACTCAAATATGTTAAGGAGGAAACTTGCTTCGTAGTTGACTCGTCCTTTACCATAAATGTGCAGTGAACAGCAGTTTTGTGTATGTTGATGCATTTGGGAAGACACAGCAAGACTGGCTCATTCTCAGGTTTAAGACAGAGACAAGTAATATGCTCTTGAGGTGCTGAGAGCCTGGGAGAGTGTGTTCGTGCTCACAAGTGGCTCATCCAAGGAGCCTGCTGGTGTCACACTGGTGTGCTTAGAAGAAGGAATTGGTATAGCCAAGATCTGTGCTGTACGTAACGATCAGACCAGCAGAGCTTGACATGAGGAATGGGGAAAAGAAACTTTCTAGACAAAGAGGCAAAAGTGTCTGTGCAGAACAGAAAGTGTGTAAGTGGCTTTGATGTAACGGGGCTGTAGCTACAAGTTTTCATGGGTTGATGAGAAAAGGAGAATGAGATGATTGGACCACAGCAGAGTCAGACCTGAAAAGAGGAGTCTAGTTATAGGGTGAGCCGAGGAGCAGCAGTAGAGGAGAAAAGGAGATAGGGTTGGCAGAACTTGGAGTGCCTTAGGGACGTTAACTCATGTAGTCTTCCTAATAGATATCATCCATACTGTTGTCATTCTTGCTTTATGCCGGTGGAGGGGGAAGATGATGTATCATGCCCAAGACCACAGAGCTAATAAGGGATGAGCAGGCCTCCAGACGACGCAGCACGGTTCTGCTGGCGTGGCACACTCCAGTCCATGGAGGCAATAGTAGCCAGTAGCACTGCTGACTGAATGCACACCGCAGGCCTGGGTCAGTTCCATGCAGTGCCTTAGGTTTTTGTAAGCTTTTGTTATACTTCAATTTGAGTGGGATGCAGTGTGTCTTGCATACTTAGGTTAGTTAAAAAGTTGTTGTGTTGGGGCTGGGAAGGTGGCTCAGTGGTAGAGCGCTTGCCTTGCATGCGTGAGGCCCTGGGTTTGATTCCTCAGCACCACATAAGCAAAAAGAAAAATCCGGAAGTAACGCTGTGGCTCAAGTGGAAGAGCGCTAGCCTTGAGCTGAAGAGCTGAGGGACAGCGCCCAGGCCCAGAGTTCAGGCCCCACGACCGGACCAAAAAAAAAAAGTTGTTGTGTTACAGAATTTTCAAAGTGCATTTACCTGTCCTATTTAATCTTTTTAATTCTTGGTAACCCATTTAACAAGTAAGGAAATTGAGGTTGAATGACTAATCCAAAGTCCCATGGATGCTGATTGAGAAGCATAAATATAGGCCCTAGGTTTTCTGGTCCCAATTCCTACATTATTCAGCCTTGACTAATACAGTCTATATGAAGCATACGGTATATTTGAAAACAGAGCATCTACTTAAATGCATATTGGGGCCTCTGGGGCTTACCATGGTCCTGGACAGCCACGAAGCTTTTGGTCTAATGTGTGTTTCGGGTAAGTGTGCCTTTCTGCGGAGGCGCAGATGAGAATCAGGAGACACACATGGAACAGCATAGCACGGATGTGTGGCTGTCTGCAGTATGCCAAAATGGGGCCCACACATTGAGGAACTAAAAACAGGAAAGACGACCTGCCAAGATTCTTCCATTACTTTTTCTGTACATTTTTGGTGTATTTTATTTACAAAACATATGTAAAGGTTATTGAGCATGCCTGTAATCCTAGCACTCTGGTCATAGGCAGAAAAATCATGAGTTCAAAGCCAGCTTGGGCTACCTAGTGAGACCCTGTCTCAAAAAGTGTGTGTGTGTGTGTGTGTGTGTGTGTGTGTGTGTGTGTGTGTGTGTGTGTGTGTGTGTGTGTGTGTGTGTGTGTGTGTGTGTGTGTGTGTGTGTGTGTGTGTGTGTGTGTGTGTGTTACCTTACAGATCTAGTTTGCCAAAAAGTTTAATTACATTTAGCTGTTTTTTTTCTTCAACAGATGAAATGCATGGTTTAACCTCCCAAGTTGTAAAAATGACTGGAATAGGAGAAGTGGATTTTCTGACATTTGATCCAATAGCTAAAATGAAAAGGGCTGTTAAATACGATGTGCAAGCTGTAGCTGTCATTGTTGTAGTATTAAAGCTACTCTTTCTATTGGATGACAATTTAGAGTGGTAAGTATAACTGACATAAAACTTTGTGGTAGATAATACTGCATTGCACTGATAGTTTTTTTTAAGACAATAGGGAAAATACACTGCTTTTGCATGGTGGTCCAGAGTAAAGGAATACATGTGTTAGTTCAGTAGAAAATGGAACATGGACAGCACTGAGTGGAACAGTGATTCTCACTTAACACTGACTCAGCTTGTGTAGATGGTCTGCTCATGGTTCATTACTAGTGCTCTTTAGAAAGCTCTGTTTCTCCTTATTCCAGGTTTCTCATTTAAAATACAATTATTTACCACTTTGTGTGCCTTAGACTCCTAGCACTGTCCTTCAGTTTATTTTAGAGTCCAGTGGAGTCTTACAGTGTTGCCCCTCCCAAATTCAGCAAGGAATGACTGAATTCATAGTCTCCCAGCTTTCAGAAATTGCTTCCCCATTAAAACTTTGTATTAGTTTCAAGCACTGTTCTATACTTTCTCTCAGAAGAATTCAAAACTTAACTCTCCAAATATATGATTTTTAAATAAATTGATTTATTTATTGTTATCTCCAGGTCTTTGTCTGATCATGCTGAAGAGTATAATGGAATGAATGATGAAGGTACTTAATTTTTATTAGCCAAGTTCAAAGTGGCTATAAATAATGAATCAAAAGATACACTAAGTCAGCCTGGCGCCAGTAGTTCACACCTGTAATCAATCCTAGCTACTTAGGACACTGAGATCTGAGATCTAAGAATGGTGGTTTAGAGCCAGCCCGGTACAGGAAAATCCATGAGATTCTTTTTTTTTTTTTTTGGGGGGTGGGGGTGTCAGTCACGGGGCTTGAACTCTGGGCCTAGGCACTGTCCCTCAGCTCTTCAGCTCAGGGTGAGTGCTTTACCACTTGAGCCACAGCACCACTTCTGGTTTCCTAGTGGTTTATCAGAGATAAGAATCTCAAAGCTTTTCCTGCCTGGGCTGGCTTTGAACTGCAATCCTCAGATCTCAGCCTCCTGAGTAGCTAGGATTACTGAGCCACTGGTGCCCAGCTCCATGAGATTCTTTTTTTTTTTTTTTGGTCGGCCGTGGGGCTTGAACTCTGGGCCTGGGTGCTGTCCCTCAGCTCTTCAGCTCAAGGCGAGCGCTCTACCACTTGAGCTACAGCACCACTTCCGGTTTTCTGGTGGTTTATTGGAGATAGGAGTCTCACGGTCTCTCCTGCCCGGGCTGGCTTTGAACTGCGATCCTCAGATCTCAGCCTCCTGAGTAACTAGGATTACAGGCGTGAGTCACCAGCGCCCGGCTTCCATGAGATTCTTATTGCCAATTATGCACCAAAAAAGCTGAAAGTAGTGCTGCGGCTCAGGTGGTAGAGGGCTAGCCTTGAGATGAAGAGCTGAGGAACAGCCCCAGGCGGAGTTCAAGCCCCACGACCAACCAAAAAAAAAAATTCAAGGACAGCACTTAGTCAAGCCCCAGGACTGGCAAAAAAGAAAGGTGGGGGGAGGGAGGGAGGAAGAGAGAGAAAGAAAGAGGGAAAGAACGAAAGAGAGAGAGAAAAGGGAAGGAAGAAAGAAAGAAAGAAAGAAAAAGAAAGAAAGAAAGAAAGAAAGAAAGGTAGTGGAAAAACTTAAATAGTATGTATTTGGCAGCCGTGGGGTGGGCGTGGGGGTAATACCTTGTACCAGGGCTGGTTTTTTTTTTTTTTTTTTGTCGGTCGTGGGGCTTGAACTCTGGGCTTGGGCGCTGTCCCTCAGCTCTTCAGCTCAAGGCGAGCGCTCTACCACTTGAGCTATAGCGCCACTTCCGGTTTTCTGGTGGTTTATTGGAGATAGGAGTCTCACGGTCTCTCCTGCCCGGGCTGGCTTTGAACTGCGATCCTCAGATCTCAGCCTCCTGAGTAACTAGGATTACAGGCGTGAGTCACCAGCGCCCGGCTTCCATGAGATTCTTATTGCCAATTATGCACCAAAAAAGCTGAAAGTAGTGCTGCGGCTCAGGTGGTAGAGGGCTAGCCTTGAGATGAAGAGCTGAGGAACAGCCCCAGGCGGAGTTCAAGCCCCACGACCAACCAAAAAAAAAAATTCAAGGACAGCACTTAGTCAAGCCCCAGGACTGGCAAAAAAGAAAGGTGGGGGGAGGGAGGGAGGAAGAGAGAGAAAGAAAGAGGGAAAGAACGAAAGAGAGAGAGAAAAGGGAAGGAAGAAAGAAAGAAAGAAAGAAAAAGAAAGAAAGAAAGAAAGAAAGAAAGGTAGTGGAAAAACTTAAATAGTATGTATTTGGCAGCCGTGGGGTGGGCGTGGGGGTAATACCTTGTACCAGGGCTGGTTTTTTTTTTTTTTTTTTGTCGGTCGTGGGGCTTGAACTCTGGGCTTGGGCGCTGTCCCTCAGCTCTTCAGCTCAAGGCGAGCGCTCTACCACTTGAGCTATAGCGCCACTTCCGGTTTTCTGGTGGTTTATTGGAGATAGGAGTCTCACGGTCTCTCCTGCCCGGGCTGGCTTTGAACCGCGATCCTCAGATCTCAGCCTCCTGAGTAGCTAGGATTACAGGCGTGAGCCACCAGCGCCCGGCACCAGGGCTGGTTTTGCATAGACTTCTTATATCCTTGGGCCATTAAGCAACTTCAGTGACTGCTGGCCTACTGTATTTAAAGACAAACTTGCTGTTTTCCCAGCAGCCACTCACTGACCAGACTATGCCATAAACCTAGTGAGTGACCAAACTACACTTTGAACTTAGTGACAGCTCTGTGACCACTCTATCCTAATCCCTCTAGCCTGAGCTCATGCAGAATGGAGCATTGTAAGCTGCTGGAGGGGCAGCCCTGTCTCACCTTTTATTATTTTTTTTAATCTTTGGTGTCTAATAGAGTAATTAGCCTAAGAGCAACATCGTGAAGTTGGTAAATGTTTGAATTCTGTTCCAGCATTGTTACATTCACTGGTCATAGAATGAAAGGTTGTCCAGCGTCCCTAGTAAGGGAAAGTGGCTTAGACTTTGTGAATGTGTGCCACCGCTCCCGTAGAGACCTGAAGGTAGATGTGCTGTCACAGGGCTAGCACTGTTGCTCTGTGCTCTGCCATCCTGCTCCTCTCCATCTGCTTCCTCCCCTCAAGCTGCACCTCACTCATCGCGCTAATTGTCAACACAAAGTTCTGTTCTTTGGGTGACTTCCTGTCTTCTGGCTGTGCACCCCACAACACTATGTTGCAGGTGATGATTGGCATAGCCAGTTGAAAGAAATTTTAGTTAAACACCCAGAAGACTGACTTTTTTAGAGAATAGTGGAGAACAGTCCCTTTTATGCTGGCGCATTCAATGCCATTGTGCCTCTAACCCCTGTCAGTGTTTGGTTGTGAGACAGTCTCACTACGTAGGTGAGGCTGACCCCACACTAGAGAGCTTCTCCTGCACACTGCGCCTGTCTAGCCTCCCATCCTGACCCAGCGCAGCGCCTCCTTCCTCGTCCGTATCATGTCTGCACAAGCTCTAGGAAGAGTGGGAGCTGCACAGTTGTGCTGCTACACATTTACCAGTCATTTGGTCTCAATTCATGTATTTTCCAGCACTGCCGGCTTCCAGGCTGAGTGTGAGATTTGAGGGAGATTTGTATAATGACTGATGAAGTCTAGAAGTGAGTGTGTAGAGATAAGTTTCAGGATAAGCTGGACAGGGCCACAGTACAGGTTAGGAACGTAGAAGGAAGAGCAACAAATTGTTCAGATTAGAATGTGGGGACACTGACACAGCTGCAATTTCCAAGAGCTGTTACATACGTCAATGAATGAAGACCCATATGAACAAAATTATTATTATGGGACTTCTAATATGTATGGATTTCAAATGAAATAGAACAATGAAACCTGCTGAAATTGTTTGAAGAAGGGATGAGAGAGAGAGATGGAATGAGTTTGATCATGAATAGTATGCATGGGTGGCAATAACTTCAGAGTAACTTCCCCTCTTGTACACTTAATACATACTAACAAAAATCTTTTTAAAAGTTAAGTACAGAGCTAGGAAAGTGGCTTAGTGATAGAGTGTTTGCCTAGCATGTATGGAGCCCTGGATTTGATACCTCAATACCACATAAACAGAAAAAGCCAAAGTGGTATGGTGGCTCAAGTGGTAGAGTGCTAGCCTTGAGCAAAAATAAGCTCAGGGACAGTGCTCAGGCCCTGCATTCAAGCCTCAGGACTGGTGAAAAAAATAATAAGTACAACCAAGTACCAGTGGCTCATACATATAGTCCTAGATACTTAGGAGGCTGAGATCTGAGGATCACAGTTTGAAGCCAGCCCAGGCAGGAAAGTCTGTGAAACACTTACCTCCATTTAACCACCAACATGCTGGAAGTGTAGTAGCCTCAAGTGGTAGAGCACTAGCCTTGAGCACAAAATCTCAGGGACAGCACCCAGGCTCTTGAGTCCAAGCCCCAGGACCTGCATGCACACACATATGCACAAATTATGTACAGATTATGTATTTTTCAGATAAGCCATGGTTTAACTTCAGAAAGTGGTACCAAGTTATGAAGAAAAGTTTTGACAAGAAGAAACAAGACTGGGAAGAAGCAAGGGCCAAGTATGTATCCTCTGCTCAGGTCCACCTGCACTGTTTCTCTGTCAGCCACTTCATGCTTGAAACTGAAGCTTCATCCGTATGCATTTAGCAACACAGGGGCTTTCTATAATTCTAGCACTGTACATTCAGGCGCACTTCTACAGGGTACCACATTGCACTTAGCTTTTTACAGTTTGTATGAGTCCAGCTTGCATTTCTAGTATTCTAACCTCTCCCATCTATGCTGCCCAGCATTACCAAGATACCAACTATTACCCTCTGCCATGTATAGATGGAATGCTCACCTAGAATACTAATCTCTGTGAAAACCAAGACCAAACTAAGCAGACAGCAAGTGTGTTTAATTCAGTCAGTCCCACTGTTTGACCTTCTTTGAACCATCATCCTAAGATAGCTCCATTGCTGGGGTTCATTAAGGATAGCTGTGTGACTCCACCCTGTTTTGACACAAGTAAGTATTCAACCTAGGGGTTCCATGCGTGCTAAGCACTTGCTCTACAGTTGAGCTACATCATCCCCAGCTTCTCATTTTCTCCCTGTTCTTGTAAACATCATTTTCCATGTTGTCAGATAAAAATTATTAAGGCATTTTCTATAGCTAAGCATGATGATCAACATTAGTAAATAGAAGGCCTGACAGTTAATTAAAGATCTGGAGAAGAACCTGAAGAAAACTAACACATGGAGAAAATTTCTGTTTGGATGAGGCAAAATTTTTTGAGGTCTCACATCAAAAGCATGATCCATGAGAGAAAAAATTAGAAATTGGGGGCTGGGAAGGTGGCTCAGTGGTAGAGTGCTTGCCTTGCATGCATGAGGCCCTGGGTTCAATTCCTCAGCACCACATAAGCAGAAAAAGCCAGAAGTGGTACTGTGGCTCAGTGGTAGAGTGCTAGCTAAAGACAGTGCCCAGGCCCAGAGTTCAGGCCCCACAACCACCAAAAAAACACCGCATCATCAGTAAGAACTTTTCAAAGCATACTTACAAGAAAAAGAGCCATGGCTGGGAAGGTGGCTCAGTGGTAGAGCGCTTGCCTTGCATGCCTGAGGCCCTGGGTTCAATTCCTCAGCACTACATAAGCAAAAAGAAAAAAGCCGGAAGTGGCGCTGTGGCTCAGGTGGTAGAGCACTAGCCTTGAGCTGAAGAGCTGAGGGACAGCGCCCAGGTCCAGAGTTCAGGCCCCACGACCGGACCCAAAAAAAAAAAAAAAAAGAAAAAGAGCCAGGCACAAGTGGCTCATGCCTGTAATCCTAGCTACTTGGGATGCTGAGATCTGAGGATTGAAGTTCAAAGCCAGCAAGGGCAGGAAAGTTTCCTGTAAACTACAAAAAATATGGAGCTGTGGCTCAAATTGTAGAGAACTGGGCTGGGAAGGTGGCTCAGTGGTAGAGCGCTTGCCTTGCATGCTCAAGGCCCTGGGTTCGATTCCTCAGCACCACATAAGCAAAAAGGAAAAAGCCGGAAGTGGCGCTGTGGCTCAAGTGGTAGAGCGCTAGCCTTGAACTGAAGAGCTGAGGGACAGCAAGCGCCCAGGCCCAGAGTTCAGGCCCCACGACCGGACCCAAAAAAAAAAAAAAAAAAAATTGTAGAGAACTAGCGTTGAGCATAAAAGCCCAGGGACAGCACTCAGGCCCAGATTTCAAACCCCAGGACCAGCAAAAAAAACAAAAAACAAGAGTCAGAAATTTTATGCAAATTGCATTTTTTTCTTTTTTTTATGGGGGGGTGGGTCTGGTTGTGGGGCCTGAACTCTGGGCCTAGGCGCTGTCCCTCAGCTCTTCAGCTCAAGGCTAGCACTCTACCACTTGAGCCACAGCACCACTTCCGGCTTTTTTCTTTTTGTTTATGTGGTGCTGAGGAATCGAACCCAGGGCCTCATGCATGCAAGGCAAGTGCTCTACCACTGAGCCACCTTCCCAGCCCCGCAAATTGCATTTCTGGTTAAAGATTTTTATCTGTGATATGTAAAATATTTTCAAATGTAAGAATACGACTCAGTTTTTCAAATGAACAAATAAGATAAATGGCACATAAAAAGATATTTAACCTCTTTAGTAGAAAAATGCAAATTAAAAATACAGTTAAATATTATCAGATACCAATCAGAATGGCTCATAACAAAACAATGTACCAGATATGGGAATAGAAAATGGTATAACCATCTTGGGAAGTTTGACAGTTCTCATTCTCTAAACATAACCTAGAAAAATACCTAGTACTTCCTACTTCTAGATATTAACCCGAGTAAAATGAAACTTGGGTTCTCACAAAAATCTTAACCAAAACCTGGCAGCAACCCCCATGCTCCTCAGCTGGAGGCTTGATGAGCTGTGTTACAGCCAGGCAGTGCAGTTACCTTGAGCAGTGCGAGGAACAGGCTCCTAAAGTATGAATGCCACTTACCCTAAAGCATTTTGCTAAGAGAAAGACACTGCATGGTTCCATTTTTTTGAAATGGCTAAACTTCCCGGGACAGAAAAATAGAGCATAGTTGTCCAAGATAAAGATGAAGAGGGAGGCCAACACTGGTGCTCACGCCTGTAATCCTACCTACTCAGGAGTCTGAAATCTGATGATAGCAGTTGGAAGCCAGCCACAGCAGGAAAGTCTGTGAGACCATTATCTCCACTAAAAACCATCCCAAAAAAGCCAGAAGAAGAGTGCTACCCTTGAGCAAAAGGTCAGGGATAGCAGCCAGGCCCTGTGTTCAAGCCTCAGGAATGTCACCCAAATGAATCAACAAATAAGCAATAGGGAAATAAATGGTAAAGACTAGGGAATCAGTCAGGTATCCCCTACTAGAAAATCTAAGACCTTCGTGACACCTCTGTTTCTTTAGCTTTCTATAGTGGAAAGAGGTAGGCAAAGTAAAGCAAGGTTCTGAAGCTTTAGTTTCAGAAGAGGTGTGAAATACTTGTGCGTTATCTTAAAGCCCTTCCCATCCTCTCTGCACAGGGCCTGAGGCAGTCCCGAGCCTCCCCTGTTCCGCAGGTGCTGCTGGGTCTGCCCTTATTATCCAGTCTAGGTGAGGCTGTCATAAGGGATGCCTGACAGCAGCAGGCCTGAGCGCTTGGATGAGCCTGCCCTGGGGTCTTCTTCGTTTGAGAGTTTGTTAAACTCATATTTAAGAAAATAAATAACAAAAAAGGTATTTAAAAAAACCCACAGACTCATTAAACATAAGGTTAAATGGTAAGCTGTCTTATACATTTTAAATGTGGTATGACTTCCCAAAATCTACTTTACACGTATTTTTCAAGAAGACTGAATTCTATATAATACTGATGCTATCTCTACTGCTTCCTGACACCTGGAGAAATCTCATTTCTGGTCTTAACATTTTGTTTCTGTGCCGGTATTGGGGCTTGAACTCAGGGCCTGGGTCTGTCGCTTAGCTTTTTGCTCAAGGCTAGTGCTCTACCACTTGAACCACAGCTCCACTTTCAAGTTTTTGGTAGTTTATTGGAGATAAGAGTCTCATGGGCTGGCAGCCTCCTGACTAGCTAGAGTTACGGTGTGAGCTGCCAGCACCTGGCTTTAACATTTTAAACCAATTCCAAGTAAAATGTCAGCATCTCCCTTTTATGTATGACCATGATTACACTGATTGGATTTTGTATTTTTTTAAGTCTTTGAAAAAAATTTCAAGTGTGTGTTTGGTTTTTGTCAGTGGTGGTGGTGGTTCCAAGATTTGAACTCTGGACCTCAAACTTGACGCGCAAGTACTCCACCACTTGAGCTAGTCCTTTAGCCCAGCCTTTTCTAGTTATTTTGGAGATGGAGTCCTGGAGTCTTTTTCTGCTTGGCTGGATTTGAACCTCAGTCCTCCAGTTCTCCACCTCCTGGGTAGCTTGGATTACAAGCAAGAACCACTGGCACCCTGCAAATCTCAATTATTAAATCAGTTAAAGTGATGGTTTGCTATCATATGATTACTAACATTTGTATGTGAAAAAAGATATGTGTGTATTTGTGTACACATACACGTATTGTGTGTGTGTGTGTGTGTGTGTGTGTGTGTGTGTGTGTGTGTGTGTGTGTGTGTGTGTGTGTGTGTAGTTTTCTTCTAGCATTAAGAAAGAATAGTGACACTGGGAGCCAGTGGCTCCCGCCTGTCATCCTAGCTACTCAGGAGGCTGAGATCTGAGGATCGCCGTTCAAAGCCAGCACAGGCAGGAAAGCCTGTGAGACTCTTATCTCCAATTAACCACCAGAAAACCAGAAGTGGTGCTGTGGCTCCAGTGGTAGAGCACTTGCTTTCAGCTGAAGAGCTCAGGGACAGCGCCCAGGCCCAGAGTTCAAGCCCCATGACTGACAAAAATAATATAATAATAATGAAAAATCAACAATTGTAGCCTTCTACAATAAAATTAAAATACTGTATTTCTGACCTATTTCTTTTTATCTTTTCTAGAAAGCCCTTTTCTAGAGGTATTTCTTAAGTGTCTACTAGCCAAATGCTAAGTCATAATTACTTCTAATAGTTGTATTAGGTTTAAAGAACATATAGACAGACAGAAATAGATACATTATTTTAATCATTCCTCACAACAGTCCTATGAAAGCAGAAGACAGGTTAGAGATGCCAAATTCATTTTTTCATTTACTTACTCATCTGTTCATTTATCAACAAATATTTAAATGAGCACCCACTCTGTATTATTGCCTGCCAGCGCTGAAAACATAAAAACACTGAGCGCGTCTGTGCCCTTAAGGACTTTTAGAAGTTGTCATCTGAGGTCACTAGAAATGGCAAAGCAGTTCTGATGCCAGTGTTTTCTATTGCCACAGTGTTTCTCTAAAGTAAAAAGTAGCCTAGGATCTAACTTATTCTTGACGATAGGTTCTAGAAGACCTCTAACTGGGGACCTGAGAATGGAAACAAGATCAAAAACTATTTTTGGGCTAGGGGTGTTCAGTGGAAGAGCACTGGCCTAGTATGTCTGAGGCCCTGCATTCAGTTCTAAAGAAAGGGCGGAGGGGATGAACAGCATCTGCCTGGTGATGCCCAGTGGTGGCCACTGGCAGCACAAACAATACAGATTGCTTCCTTTGGCCTGATTCTAGGATTGGTCACTGCTAACACTGGGGGATGCCAGATGGAACTTAGTCTTTGCCCTCAAGCAGAGACCCTGAGGGCCATATCCACCCACCAGCCAGTACAAGGAACATCCTGACTGCTCTTTCCCCCTTCAAAGGGTTAAGTCTGTGCAGAGATATTGTAAGGTGTGCTCTCTTATTCCCACCGGGATTAAGAGAGTTCCAGTCATTGAGTGCCAAGAAACTGTCAGTCACGATCTGCTTTGTGTGAGGTGTCAGTTAGAAGTGTCTGGCACTTAGTGCCGGGCCAAGTGCATTAAGGCAGAAGCAGGAGTTATGTGTTGAGTGATTTTTCCTTTACAGGAGTAAGTAAACAGCAAGGGAAATGAATGGTGAGGGAAACCATTCCTGCTTTGTGTAATTCGTAGCTTCTGCTAGGAGATGTGGGAAGAGCACAGCACACCATTGGCCGGCTCTCACCAGAGCCTCTTCAGATGGCAGCTCTGTGGACCCGTAGACCATTCCACACCAAGCTACTGCACCAGACGTTGGGAATTTCACATGTCGCTTTGGAGAAACGCCTCCAACCTGTGTTCCCCCCCACACACCAGCTCTTTTTCTGTCTTGCACAGGTACATGTGGAAAAGCGAAAAGCCGCTGTACTACTCACACACTGACAGACCAGTAGCTTATAAAAGAAGAGGTGAGTTGGATTCTTTTCTTGCCAATACCAGGTAGCAAAACAGTTGCAAATAGCTAAGGATCTTGACCTGAAAAGTGGTACATCAGTAAGTTCTTAGGTTTTTTTTTTCTCTCATCCTGAGGCTTGAACTTTGGGCCTGGGCACTGTCTCTGAGCTTCTTTTGCTCAAGGTAGCACTCTACCACTTGAGCCACAGCACCACCTCTGGCTTTTTTGAGTCGTTTACTGGAGATAAGAGTCTCATGGACTTTCATGCTCAGGCTGGCTTTGAACTGCAATCCTCAGATCTTAGCCTCCTGAGTAGCTAGGATTACAGGCATGAACCACTAGTACCCACCTCAGTTTTTAACTTTTTTGAAAAAATTGTTTATTTTTATTACAAAGGTGATGTACGGAGGGATTACAGTTACATTAAGTCAAGTAAAGAATATGGTTTTTTTTTTTGTTTTTGTTTTTGTTTTTGTTTTTTTTTGGGTCCGGTTGTGGGGCCTGAACTCTGGGCCTGGGCGCTGTCCCTCAGCTCTTCAGCTCAAGGCTAGAGCTCTACCACTTGAGTCACAGCTCCACTTCCGGCTTTTTTTGTTTTGCTTATGTGGTGCTGAGGAATCGAACCCAGGGCCTCAGGCATGCAAGGCAAGCGCTCTACCACTGAGCCATCTTCCCAGCCCAAGAATATGTTTCTTTTTTGGACAGTGTCCCAGTTTTTCCCTCCCGTCCTCACCCACAGTTGTATAGAATTTTTAACTTGAAATGTACCAGTATGTATCCAAAGGAACATTATCTTCTGCCAGAAATCTGTGGATTTATTTCAGGAAATTGTCTTTACTTAAAATACAAAATTCCCATCAGAATCTAAAATCCTGTGTGTCTCTTTTAGAACGGTCTGGAGAATTGCCCTTAGATTATCTTCTTCATTTTTTTCCTAAAATTGTGATAAGTACATACAAAATTTAGCTTTGTAGTCTCCCTCCCCCCCCCCCCACCTTTGGCATTCGTGGGGTTTTGAACTCTGGGCCTTGTGCTTGCTAGGTACTCTACCACTTCAGCTACAGCCATCCATTGTAGCCATTTTAAGCAGCTTCTGTCTGCCCCTCATCCAGTGACAGTTTTGCCTCATGTTTCCCTCACACATTCTTATCAAAACTCAGAAAAACCACCTGAGAGTGGTTGTGCATGCTTATAATCCCAGCACTCAAAACGCTGAAGTGAGAGCATCTCAAGTTCCAAGCCAGCAAGACCCTATCTCAAGAAACTAAAAAGGGGGCTGGGAAGGTAGTTCAGGGGTAGAGTGCTTGCCTTGCATGCATGAGGCCCCGGGTTCGATTCCTCAGCACCACATAAGCAGAAAAAGCCAGAAGTGGCACTGTGGCTCAAGTGGTAGAGCGCTAGCCTTGAGCTGAAGAGCTGAGGGACAGCACCCAGGCCCAGAGTTCAGGCACCACAACCAACAACAACAAAAAGGCTGAGAGGTCACTGGGTGCCAGTGGCTCACACCTAAAATCCCAGCTACTCAGTAGGCTGAGATCTGAGGATTGCGGTTCAAAGCCAGCCTGGGCAGGAAAATCCATGAGACTCTTATCTCCGGAAAATCAGAAGTGGCACTGTGGTTCAAGTGGTAGAGTGCTTTCATTGGGCTAAAGAGCTGAGGAACAGTGCCCAGGCCCAGAGTTCAAGCCACACGACTGACAAAAAGCCAAGAGGACAACTTGGGTTGGTGCATTCCAATCAAGTAAACCCAAGGTTTTCTTTGTGGTTTAACTTTTTTTATTTCTTTTTTTTTTTTGTACGTTTTTTATTGTAAAAATAGTGTACAGAGGGGTTACCATTACATGAGCAAGGTCATGAGTACATTTCCTATCGAGCATTGTTGCCTCTTCCTTTGTTTTTCCCCTACCATCCCTTCCCTCCCACCTCCACAACTACACCCCACTTTTTGTTTTATTTCTTTGCCTCTTTTCCTCCATTTCCAGAAATGGTGGAGAATCTACAAAGACAGTTTAGTACACTGGCTGATTCAACACCAACTATTGAAAAAAAGTCCCCTTCCAGCTTCCAGTTCAGCTGGACTGCGGAGGACACCTGTTTCCACAGCCATCGCCTCCAGGGAGTCCTGCTAAAGAAAGGCCAGGCCCTAGTGACCAAGAACTCATTGTATTGGCTCAGTACCCAGAAATTCTGTAAAAGGTACGTGGTTCTTTCAGAACTTGAGGAGAAATAAAAACATGATAAAAGCTCTAGTATGGGGGCTGGGAAGGTGGCTCAGTGGTAGAGAGCTTGCCTTGCATGCCTGAGGCCCTGGGTTCGATTCCTCAGCACCACATAAGCAAAAAGAAAAAAGCCAGAAGTGGCACTGTGGCTCAAGTGGTAGAGCGCTAGCCTTGAGGTGAAGAGCTGAGGGACAGCACCCAGGCCCAGAGTTCAGGCTCCAGGACTGGACCCCCCCAAAAAAAAAAATCTCTAGTATGGCCTGAAGATGTATTTTGTAAGTAATGAAAACCCACATATTTAAAAGAGCCAACTAGTGTATCAGTTGGAATTAGAAGAGGATGTTCTGTTTTGTTTTGGTGCTGGGTATTGAGCAGGGCCACGTGCTACGTGATCATGCTAAGTGATCCTCTACTAACACCTGGAAGATGTGAAGCTCATAGTCAGAGAGTCCAAATTATACTGAGTCTTGTGTAAGAAAACTTGTGGGGGAGGGGGGGCGGCCGCTGGGGAATCAAGGAAGATGACCTCACACAGCACAAACTGCTCCCCTAGCTGCAGCAGTACAACCAGAGAGCCTGCTGTTACCACAGACTGCTATTCCTTTTCTGAGCGAATTGCAGCTGTCACTCTCATCTGCTCCTAGTTCTTTTTTTTTTTTTTTTTTTTTGCCGGGCCTGGGGCCTGAACTCTGGGGCCTGGGCGCTGTCCCTCAGCTTTTCAGCTCAAGGTTAGTGCTCTACCATTTGAGCCGTAGCCCTACTTCTGGCTTTTTCTGCTTATGTGGTGCTGAGGAATCGAACCCAGGGCCTCATGCATGCAAGGCAAGCACTCTACAACTGAGCCACCTTCCCAGCCCTCATCTGCTCCTAGTTCTAATTCAAGTTTTTCCTTACTTGTGAGGACCTAGCACAGAGCTGATGCTCACCAAGTGTAAAGAGTTTCTAAATGAAATATAGAAAGTACAGTAGGATATGGTACAATGAGGTTGTTTGCATTAAGATTTACTACTAGCTGCTGGTGGGAATGTACACTTATACAACCACTTTGGAAAGCAGTCTGGAGGATCCTTAGAAAGCTAAAGATTGACCTCCCTTACGACCCAGTCATACCACTTCTAGGCATCTACCCTGAACAACAGGAACCAATATACAAGGACACGTGCACCTCCATGTTTATTGCAGCACTGTTCACAATAGCTAGGATATGGAAACAACCCAGATGCCCCACCACAGATGAATGGAGCCAAAAATTGTGGTATCTATACACAATGGAATATTATGCAGCCATTAGAAATGACAAAATAATGGCATTTGCAGGGAAATGGATGGAGCTAGAAGAAATCATGTTGAGCAAGGTAAGCCAAGAGCAAAGAGACAAACGGTACATGGTCTCCCTGATAAGTGGATGTTAAATCCTAAATGTTAGGTGATACGACAAAATTAACAGGACTTAAGAAACAAAAAACTTCCACTCATCTGGTCGAACCACTACTAAATATCCCCATGCTGCTGATCACATGTATGGTGTATATGTGTACACTGTTATATGTTATAGACCGTGATAGACAATTTGCTCCAGGAAAGTTAGAATGAGCTTGTGACTTTAAATGAGCATCATTATTCCACAATACTGTGAAATTTGGGAAATTATGTAATCACTTAATCACAATTAAAAAAAAAAAAAAAGAACCTTGGGAAAGGTAGGGAGGGAAGGGATAGTAGGGGGAAAACAATGGAGGGGTAACAGTGCTCAACAGGAAGTGTACTCATTACCTCACTCATGTAACTGTAACCCTCTGTATAGTATCTTTATAATAAAAAATTAAAAAAGATTTACTACTGGGTACCAGTGGCTCATGTGTATAATCCTAGCTACCCAGGAGACTGGGATCCGAAGGATCAAGGTTCAAGACCAGCCCAGGCGGGAAATTCTATGAGACTCTTATCTCTCTAGTTAGCCACTAACAAGCCAGAAGTAGAGCTGTGGTTCATGTGGTAGAGCACCAGCCTCGGGATGGCATTCAGACTCTGAGTTCAAGCCCTAGTACTGGACTACCATACTTTGGGGTTACCATTATTAGTTAAGAGAATTAGCAGTTGAGAACTGAGAGAATTGTTCAGATTCAGTTTACTGTTTTACAATAAATAAAACTGTTTAGCAAACTCTTATTTCTACATTGCATACAAATGTGTACATGGCATTATAAGTCTAGTGTCTTACTTTGGGTGGAAGGTTGCAGATTATTTGATTTCTTGGTTTATTTTAAAAATAAGTCCAGACTGGCTCCGTGCACAGAAACAAGAACCCAGGTTCCATCCCTAGCACCAAAAGAACCAAGGGATTCTTGGTTCTCTCCCTGTGCACCCTTATTTGCGTTGGCCCTGGTGAGAAAAAGGGCATTGGCCATGTGAGAGTCTCTCCTCGTGGGGACTCGCAGGACCTGGCTGCCCCTGCAGCTGTGTCTCCTGCAGGGGTGTGGACGCCGTGGAGACTTTTCCCTTTGGATAATCAAGGACTTTAATTGTTCTAAGTCCCCGCTAACTCACAGTACTATTTAAGACTAGCCCTCTATACTTGAAGTTGCTTGGAGGCTGCTCAAAGGCAAAGATGCATGTATCTCTCTATTACCATCTACAGATAACTTGTTCCTTTCTCTTCCTCTCCCAGTTACTGCAAACATGTGACAACCTATGAAGAGTCAAATTTTTCACTGAGTTACCAGTTTATAATAAGTGCATTCTCCTTCTTGCTGAGAATAAAGACTTCCTTACTCCATGAAGAAGTAAGCTTAGTAGAAAAAAAACTTTTTAAAAAAAAATACAGTGAAGCAAAACAGAGCTCTTCAAGATCCAAAAGAGAGAAAAAATAATGGAAAAAGGGCTGGGAAGGTGGCTCAGTGGTAGAGCGCTTGCCTTGCATGCCAGAGGCCCTGGGTTCGATTCCTCAGCACCACATACGCAAAAAGAAAAAAGCCGGAAGTGGCGCTGTGGCTCAAGTGGTAGAGCGCTAGCCTTGAGCTGAAGAGCTGAGGGACAGCGCCCAGGCCCAGAGTTCAGGCCCCAAGACCGGACCCAAAAACAAACAACAACAACAAAAAAAAATGGAAAAAATGAAGTAGAACCTTCTTGGAAAAATAATGGTGATGATGATGACCAATTGTTACATAACACTCCAGGAAAGTGTGGAAAATATAATTATTGCACATATATTTATACGTATACATGCACACACACGTATATGTGAGTGTGTCAGATGTACTTATGAAAATACACGTTAAAAAAGAAAATATACATTGTAAAACAAGTGATCTTTGAGTTTAAGTGGGTATTTTTTGAAAAAATTAAATTGTACAAATGGTATCTAGAAATTTGTATTCATTCTAAAGTTAAATGTGTTTTGCTTACATGTATATATACATGTGAATAAAGTATGTCTATAAATAGTTATGCATATCTGTGTGTATACACATATATGTACATGTGTGTGTATTTTTTTTTTTAGGCAGGCTCTTTCTCTATAACCCAGGCTGTTTCTGATCTTGATTGAGATCCTCCTGATTCTAGCTCCTGAGTACTGGGATTATAGGTGTGGACCACTATGTGCAGTTTTAAGTTATATATGTCAGTTGTGGGGCCTGGGCGCTGTCCCTCAGCTCAAAGCTGTCACTGTACCACTTGAGCCACAGTAACTCTTCAGCTTTTCTGGTGGTTTATTGGAGGTAAGAGTCTCACAGACTTGTCTGCCCAGGCTGGCTTTGAAACGTGATCCTCATATCTCAGCCTCCTGAGTAGCTAGGATTACAGGCGTGAGACACCAGCGCCTGGCAAAAAAAGAGTTTCTTTAGTCTATCAGTAGTTCTTGCAAAACAAAGAATATGAGAAGTCATTTGCAAAACAAAGAATATAAGAAGTTATTTTCAGAGGGAGAGGCCAGGTTTGCAAAAAAAAAAATCTCGGCTGGGAAGGTGGCTCAGTAGTAGAGTGCTCGCCTTGCATGCATGAGGCCCTGGGTTCGATTCCTCAGCACCACATAAGCAAAAAGAAAAAAGCCGGAAGTGGCGCTGTGGCTCAAGTGGTAGAGCACTAGCCTTGAGCTGAAGAGCTGAGGGACAGCGCCCAGGCCCAGAGTTCAGGCCCCACAACCGGACCCCCAAAAAAAAAAAATCTCATCCAAGAAATACAAAGAGATACTATTTTCCACATCTTAGATTGGAAAAGATTTTTGCAGATTTGTGTAATACCTGGTAAGGATATTGGAAAATTAGGCCTTTCTGTTCAGATTTCATATGTTTATGCAACAAATACTTTTCTGGGTAGCTGCTGTGTTCTGGTCATGCCCTGGGTACCAGGGACAGAATTAAACAATGTCCCTTCTCTAAGGATCATATATATTATATCTGTAATCCTATCTGCTCAGGAGGCTGAGATCTGGAGGATCATGGTTTGAAGCCAGCCCAGGCAGAACAAAATTCCATCCAAAGTAACCAGAAAAAAATCCAGGCTAAAGGTATGGTTCAAGTGGTGGAGCACCAGCCAGGCTAGCACAAGACCCCGAGTTTAAACTCCAGTATTGGAAAAAAATACAAAGAAGAAAAAAGGGACAGGAGGGTGTCCTATAAAGGGAATCTGGAGCCAGGGGCCAGCGGCTCACACCTGTAATCTGGCCTCTCAGGAGGCTGAGATCTTAGGATCACGGTTCAAAGCCAGCCCAGGCAGGAAAGTCTGAAACTCTTATCTCCAATTAACCACCAAAAAACTGCAAGAGGCACTGTGGCTGAAGTAGTAGAGGGCTCGCCTTGTGCTGAAGAGCTCAGGGACATCACCAAGGCCCAGAGTTCAAGCCCTATAACCGACGAAAAAGAAAAGGGGGGCGTGGATTTGTAGGGGATCAACTTGCATGAAGTCCAGTACAAAGATAAAGTCATGTGGCCACTCAGGGAAGGTCATTCTATGCAAAAGGATTAAATGCAAAGGCCCTGTAGCGAACATGCTTGATAGATTGAAAGAGTATCGAGTTGTTGAAAGTGTCAGGTGTGGTATTAAAGGGTGAATGGTACAGATGGCTAAAAGAAGTTGCTCTGTGAGTCAAGGCTACTGCAAGGAATTGGGCTTTTATCCCAAGTGTGTCATGAGAAGCTGTTGGGAAATTTTAAGCAAAAGTTTGAGGAAGTTCTCTTCTGCTATCTATGACATAATCATATGGTTTTCTTTTTTGTCAGTAAGGTAAATTACGTTGAGTTTCAGATGTTAAACCAACCTTGCATTCCTAAGATAAATATCACTTTGTCCTCATCTGTTATCTATTTTATATATTCTTCATTTTGATTGAATTTTCTGGGATGTGTATATTTTATTTATTTATTTATTTTGACAGTCATGGGTTTGAACTCTGGGCCTGGGCGCTGTCCCTCAGCTCTTCAGCTCAAGGCGAACCCTCTACCACTTAAGCCACAGCGCCACTTCCGGTTTTCTGGTGGTTTATTGCAGATAAGATTCACAGCCTTTCCTGGCCAGCCTGGCTTTGAACCATGATCCTCAGATCTCAGCCTCCTGAGTAGCTAGGATTACAGGCATGAGCCACTGGCGCCCAGCTGTGTGTGTGTATTTTTGAGGCAGGGTCTTCCTGTGTAGCTCAGGAACCCTTAATCCTGCCTCAGCCTCATAAGTACTAGGATTACATTCGTGAGCCACCTTACCCAGATGATTCGGTGAAATTTTATGAAGAATTGTTGTGTCTGTGTTCATAGAGCATGTTCTGTGGCTTTCTGTGTGGTTTCTGTTTTGGTATCTAGGAAGCACTGCCATCACAGAATGAGTTGGGAAACATTCCCTTCCATTTGTATTTCCCAGAGGCATTTGTACGGGCTGTAGTAGTGAAGTCTATGCTGGATTAGGAAAGCTCTCCTTATCACAAGCTTTCTTTAACTACAGATTGAAATGTTTTTGTTTTTTTTTTTGGTCAGTCATGGAGCTTGAACTCAGAGCCTGGGCCCTGTCCCTGAGCTTTCCTCTGCTCAAGGCTAGCGCTCTACCACTTTGAGCCACAGCTCCACTAAGGGTGTTCTGGTAGGTGGTTAGAGATAAGAATCTCATGGACTTTCCTGTCCCCGCTGGTTTTGAACTGCAATTCTCAGATCTCAGCCTCTTGAATAGCTAGGATTACAGGCGTGAGCCACCGGCACCAGCTGAAATGTCTTTAAGACTGTTTTCTATTACTTCTTGAGAAAATATTTCTCTTCAGAAGATTCTGTTAGAGGTGGGCACTGGTGAATCACACCTATAATCCTAGCTACTCAGGAAGCCTGAGGACTGGTTAAAAGCCAACACAAGCAGGAAAGTCTATGAGACACTTTATGTCCAATAACTACTACAAAGCTGAAAAAGGAGCTGAGACTCAAGTGGTAGAGGGCTAGCCCTAAGCAGAAAAAGCTAAGGAACTGTGCCCAGGCCCTGAGTTCAAGCCTCAAAACCAACACACATTTAAAAAAAAAAAAAAAGATTCTGTTAGAAACAGGAAGCTGGGCCACAGGCTGCAAAAATAAAATTGCAAGACATACCTGACAATGGTCTTATATCTATATAAAAAGTCCCCACAGCCGGGTGCTGGTGGCTCACGCCTGTAATCCTAACTACTCAGGAGGCTGAGATCTGAGGATCGCGGTTCAAAGCCAGCCCGGGCAGGAGAGACTGTGAGACTCCTATCTCCAATAAACCACCAGAAAACCGGAAGTGGCGCTGTAGCTCAAGTGGTAGAGCACTCGCCTTGAGCTGAAGAGCTGAGGGACAGCACCCAGGCCCAGAGTTCAAGCCCCACGGCCGACCAAAAAAAAAAAAAGTCCCACAACAAGAAAGCAAACAATCCAGTGAAAAATAGGTGTAAGATGTGGCCAGATACTTCACCAAAGAAGACATACAATAAGCATGTACCAGTTAGGAAGACGCGAATCACAACCAGACAGATGCCACTGCACACCAGTGTTTTCAAAGACTGACCATAGTAAGCTAAAGATTTGGAACAAATGGGGCTCCCACTGCTGGTGCTGGCATGATGGAGTCAGCCATGTCAGAAATCAGCCTGGCACTTGCTTAGTGAAAATTATACTCACCATCATATGTCGCCACTCCTACTATGAGGTATTTGCTCAGGTAAATTAAGCATTTTTCCATATCAAGACATATTCCTGGGGGCTGGGAAGGTGGCTCAGTGGTAGAGTACTTGCCTTGCATACATGAGACCCTGGGTTCGATTCCTCAGCACCCCACAAGCAGAGAAAGCCGGAAGTGGTGCTGTGTCTCAAGTGGTAGAGCTCTAACCTTGAACTGAGGAGCTTAGGGACAGTGCCCAAGCCCATGAATGACCCCCCCCCCTCAAAAAAAAGACATATTCCTAACTTTACTTGGAATAGCAAAAATAACTCAAGTGACCATTCACAGGTAAAGTAATAAATTGTAGCAGCATATCTTATAATGAAATGCCACTTTCCTACAAAAAGACTGGGGAAATTCTCTTCTACTTTGCTGAGTGGGGAGTTTTATATATCAGAAATCAATATTGTCAGGTTTGTTGTTTTCCATCTGCTTTTTTTAGATCTATGAGATTATGAGATTGCATCTGTTCAGACAAAAATATCCCTGATCAAGAATAGCATCTGGGGAAGAATATAAGATTTAATAAGTTTTTATTGTGAAAATACTGTACAGAGGGGTTCACATGAGCAAGGTAATGAGTACATTTCTTATCAAGCATTGTTGCCTCCTCCTCTGTTTTTCCCCTTCCATCCCTTCCCTCTCACCTCCACAACTACATTCGATTTATGTCTCTTACAAATGAAAAATGGCTTTTAAAGATTTGAACTGAAAAAATCTTTTTTGGAAGATTTTCTTTTCTGTTTTGTTGTTGTTGTTGGTTGTGGCACTTGAACTTCGAGCCTGGGCACTGTCCCTGAGCTACTCAGCTCAAAGTGAGCACTCTACCACTTGAGCCTCAGCACCACTTCCGGCTTTTTGGTGGTTAATTGGAGATAAGAGTCTCACAGATTTTCCTGCCTAGGCTGGCTTTGAACCACAATCCTCAGATCTCAGCCTTCTGAGTAGCTAGGATTACAGTTTTGAGCCACCAGCACCCAGCTTTTTGGAAGATTTTAATATTAAGATGCTGTGACACTTCAGTTGAGTGACAAATTGATGTCATTACCAGGGTGTGTTTGCTTTAATAATATTTGAACAGCTCATAACTATGAGAAAGATCAACAAGGGAAAAAGGGAAGTGGAAGAAGAGGCTTTGTATGTATGCATCTCAAGTCCTATGAAGTAACAGGTAAGATTAATGAAGAAATGTTTCTCTCTGGGTGTCAGTGTTTTTGCATCTTAACACAGTATGTCACCATTGGAGAAACAGAACATTGTGTAGTGAAAAAATAGGAATAATGAGGCCAGCCTGAGTTATAGAGGCTGCCTCTAAAACCCACCTAGCTGGGTGACGGTGGTTCACTGTAATCCTAGCTACTCAGGAGACTGAAATCCCAGGATGGTGGTTTGAAGCCAGCCCAGGCAAGGAAGTCTGTGAAACTTTTATCTTCTAAAAACTACTCAGAAAAAGCCAAGTGGTATAGCTCTAGCCTTGAGCAAAAAGAGGCTAAGAGACAACACCCAGGCTCAGAGTTCAAGCCCCAGGACCGGGCAAAACAAAACAAAAACTTACACTTTTTGTGCTTGTGCACATGCCTGTGACTACACTAAATTCAGTCTTCTCAGCAGCTGCTTGTAGGCCATGTATTCAACTTTATATGCAAATGAGAAACTAAAGGCTCAGATGGACAGCTGACACAAAGCTGAGCTGTGATTTGAACCCAGGTCTCAGACTCCAGATTCCAAAGTATACAGTCATCAACTTCCATTTCCCATTGCTTTAGCAGTCTGAATATCAACTTTTCATTCACATCTTTGGGATAGAGGAAGGTTTGTGGTTATTGCTTTAAGTAATATATATATATATATATATATATATATATATATATATATATATATATATATATATATCTTCTGCCAGGCGCTGATGGCTCACGCCTGTAATCCTAGGAACTCAAGAGGCTGAGCTCTGAAGTTCTCAGTGAGCAGCTCAAAGACAGCCTCGCAGGAAATCTGTGAGACTCTTAACTCCAATTAACCACCAGAAAACCTGAGTGGAGCTGTGGCTTAAACTGATTGAGCACTAGCCTTGAGTAAAAAGAGCTCAGGGACCTGGAGTTCAAACCCCGTGATTGACGCCCCCCCCCAACAAAAAAAAAGCTGGATGCTGGTGGCTCACACCTGTAAAAAAAAAAAAAAAAAAAACTAAATAAAGTCTTCCATAATGAGAAATTTGAAAAGAAAAAGAAAAATGTCTTGATTCCAGTGGTCCTCCAAGTATGCTTCCAAACAGCTTTATAACATCTGGGAACTTGTCAGAAATGCAAATCCAGCTGGGCACTGAGGAGACTGAGATCTGAGGATCGAAGTGTGAAGTTAGCCTGGACAGGAAAGTCTGTAAGACTCTTACCTCCAATTAACCCCCTTACAAAAGTCAGAAGTAGAGTTGTGGTTCATGTGGTAGAGTGCCAACTTTGAGCAAAAAAGCTAAGGAATAGCACCAGGCCCTAAGTTAAGTTCTGGTGATAGATAGATAGATAGATAGATAGATAGATAGATAGATAGATAGATAGATAGATAGATAGATAGATAGATAGATAGATGATAGATAGATAGATGATAGATAGATAGATAGATAGATAGATAGATAGATAGATAGACAGGAAGAGAGATAGAAGGAAAGAGTGAAGAAAGAAGGAAGCAAGCAAGCTAGCAAATTCTCAGACCTTATGCCTGACCTCTAATGCAGAAACTCAGTGTGGGACCCAGTAATGTGTTTGAGTCTTCTAATACACCCTAGTGTGAGAGGCACTGACCCAGAAATCAACAAGATGGAGTATGAATTAACAAATGCTTGCAGGCTGCAACTAATAGGAAGCCTCAAGTATGATGATCATATTCAGGAGTATTTCCTATGCTTTAAATAGGTGGGTTTTATTTTCTTTTGGTGGGGGGGAGGCGGTATTTAAAACGTGTAAAATTTACAGGGCTGGACCTAAAAGAAGGAGGCTGCCCCTGAGCAGGAGTGTGCGTTACCATGGAGATGAAGTGATGGTTACAGAGGGAGGGATCAAACGAGGCCCAAGTCCCTGAAGGAGAGCATTCTGCAGCTCACAGCAGGCCTCCAGTCACTGCCACGCCCAAAGCCCAAATCGTGGGCTGGGAGCATGGCTTCGTGGTAGCGCGCTTGCCTCACCTGCATGAAGCCCTGGGTTCCATTCCTCAGCACCACACACACAGAAAAAGCCAGAAGAGGCGCTATGGCTCAAGGCTAGCACTCTCAGGGACAGCGCCCAGGCCCTGAGTTCAAGACCCAGGAATGGCAAAAATTAAAAATAAAATCCCAACTTGTGGAGGAAGACCCGACCACCAATGCTAGGCTCCTGGCAGCAGCAGATGGAGAGTGAGTTCATCCATCACAGTTGCCTATAATTCTTTGTGGGCTTTCCCCCCACTGGTACAAAGCCACCCAGGGGGGGGGGGGAAAGCGATATTCATTCAACCTTATATTTACCCAGAGACAATTATTGCCTGCAAGGAGAGAAGGAACAATATCCCCCGATCTTCAAATGCACCTTCAGTCGGCTCAAGTGTGGCTGCTATACAAATTTTGTGAATGATTGTGAATACTGCAGATGTGTGTGTTTTTTAATGGTGCGTATTTTTTCATCACAAGTATGTAGCTGATGGCTTTTTAAAAACTTTAAATGTCTCTGTGTTCTTAAAAGCTGAGTAAATTCACACAATATTTTGCCTCTCCCAAAAGGCACTCGAGTACCTCTTAGAGTTATGTTCTCTTGTTTGGTGCCCTTGTGAAGTATTTAAAGCATAAAGTGCTTTTGGTGCCAGATTCAGCTGATAATATGCTAGGACCTGAGAAGAGCTTACAAAAGAGTGCTTTTATTGACTTTATAAATGAAGAACCCAGTATTTCAGCTCACTTGGCCTTTTGCCCTTCTGGAACAATTCATTCCTTCTGGAACAATGAGCACACGTTTTATGGATATTTGCATTGAAGCAGGTGACTCACAGATACTCTCAGAAGAATTTCTGAGTCTAATACCTCTTAGATATAATTAGCGTGAGTCTTCACTGTTGTTCACATTACATTGCATTAAGTGATTATCCTAAAAAAATGTCACCTAAAATTTAAAAGGTGGCCTCTGAATTTCAAAACTCCCAGAATGGTACACGCTTCATTATCTTTTTTTCTCTACTTCAAAAGACAGTTGTAGCCAAGTGGCTCATGCCCATAATCCTAGCCACTCAGAAAGTTGAGTTGTGGGATTGAGGTTAGAAGCCAGCCTGGGCAGGAAAGTCTGTGGGACTCTTATCTCCAATAAACCACCAAAAGAAAACGAGCCAGAAGTGAAGCGGTGGTTCAAATGGTAGAGCAGAAGCCTTGAGCATACAAAGCTCAGGGCCAGCTTCCAAGCCCTGAGTTCAAGCCTCAAGCACAGGCACCGACACACACACACACACATACACACACACACACACACACACACACACACACACACACACACACACACACACACACGACACTTGTGCAGGGCAAAGATGGCTCAGGCCTGCAATCCTAACTACTCAGGAAGTTGATCTCTGAGGAAGGAAATTGGAAGCCATGCCAGACGAAAAAGTCTTTGAGACTCTTATCTCCAATTAACCAGCAAAAAGCTGCAAGTGGAGGTGTGCCTCAGGTGGTAGAGCACCTGCCCTGAGTGAAAAAGCCAAGCTCAAGGAGTCGCCAGTGCCACCTTACCGCCTGCTTTGGGACCCAGAGAGGACCCGGGGTTTTCTCCTTCCTCCTCAGCCTCTGGCTTTGTTGGCGTAAGTGATGGAGTTTCACTTGTTTCTTATTCCTCAGCAGTGTTTCTCACAGAGGCGATAGAGACGCCCTGGTCACAAATGGCCACGGGGGGGGGGGGGCGGGGGGACCGCTCCAGTACCTCTCCCCCAATTCCTTCAACAGCCTAGTGCGATGGATTCCTGGTCCCCACACCTGCTCTTATCACACCGCCCTCCCTCCCCCCCCCCCTGCCCAAGCGGGTCCCTGGCCGCCTGGAGGCAGGGAGGGCAGGGCCTGAGGCTGCTGCTTCCTCCCGGCCTGGAACCTCCAAGCTGACTTCCTGAGCAAAAGCAGCTCAGAGGCAGTGCCCAGGCGCAGAGTCCACGTTCCCGGGGCTGCTGGATCCCAGGCCCCTGTAGCGCGTCCTAGGTTTGAGGAGCATCGTTGACTGGTTTTGTGTCTGCCCTGTTGCTGAGCTGGACAGTGAGCCTTTGGGTGAAGCCTCGTCTCAGGGCCCCTGGCACCCAGTGGAGAGTGTCTTCGATTTCAGGACCATCAAAAAGGAAGGCCAGCACCAGCTTCGTGCTGGCTTCCACGCAGCTACGAGGCCATCTTCACTACGCACTGAACAGCTCAGCTGCTGCCTTCCCAACGTCGGGCTTCCAATTAAGCTGAGGCATTTCCAAGGCAGAGGAG
Organism: Dipodomys merriami; assembly: GCF_024711535.1. NCBI lineage: Eukaryota > Metazoa > Chordata > Mammalia > Rodentia > Heteromyidae > Dipodomys > Dipodomys merriami. The sequence goes on from NW_027202383.1 coordinate 1,071,820, forward strand.
CAAAACTGGGCCCAAGTCTGCCCGGGGTGTGACCCACCCCGCGGCTGCCTTGTGCTCGCAGGACCAGACTGCCCATCCCTGGGTCTCATCCTCGCCACAGTTCTGAGATGGTGAGACACTGAGCAGTTCAAGGACAGGCCCAGGCTCCAGAGCCCGGGGCCTGCGCACTCACACTGGGGCCTGCCTTCTCCTGCCAGGGATGGTGGGGATCCCAGGGCTGTCCTGAGTAGGGTTCGTGACTCGAGGAAATCCTCACCACCCCACTCCACCCCAAACCTGTTCTTCCTCTGTGTTCCCTGCCTGTCTGTCCATTGCAGCACCATCCTCCCAATAGCCCCAGCTATAAACCAACCCCTCCCTGGCCATCACCCCAGCCTCCACCAGTCTCGGCTCTGACACTTAGGCCGGAGCCTCACGCCCACAAAGTGGCTGCCCAGCTCAGACCTTCTCACCTTTCTTCTGAGGGGATTGCAAAACCTCTCTCTTCTGTCCAGGCATTTATCATTCCCAGCCAGTAATTTTCCAAAAATAGATTTAATAACACTCTGGGGTTGGAAAGTCTAGATGGCTCCTGCTTGTCTCCATGCCTAATGGCTGTACTGGAAGGTCATCAGATCGTGGGTGCTTGCACCACTCTTCCTGCCGGGCCCCACAGGGCTCCGGGGGGCTCAGGCAAGCCATGGCACCTCACACCCTGGGGCTGGAGTCGCTAGCAGGAATGACCTTCCCTCTTCTTAGAAGAACACTCTTCCCTTAGGACCCTGCTCAGATGTCAGCTCTTGGTGGGGGAGGGGAGCTGCCCTGCCTCCACCTCAGCTCCCTCAGGCAGAATTCCTCATGCGCAGAGCCGGAGTACACACCTGTGTCCGGAGCACACACCTGTGTCAGTCACGGCATGTGGAACATGTGTGCCCCGTGCGACGTCAGCACTGGCCGGGGGCAGCGGTGCACACGGCTCCAAGGACGTGGAGGTCTGAGGTTAAGAAACTTAAGATCTGGGCTGGGAAGGTGGGTGGCTCAGTGGTAGAGCGCTTGCCTTGCATGCTGGAGGCCCTGGGTTCGATTCCTCAGCACCACATAAGCAGAAAAAAAAAAGCCGGAAGTGGCGCTGTGGCTCAAGTGGTAGAGCACTAGCCTTGAGCTGAAGAGCTGAGGGACAGCGCCCAGGCCCAGAGTTCAGGCCCCACGACCTCACCCAAAAAAAAAAAGAAAAGAAACTTAAGATCTAGTAAAGAAAACATAGCTACAGTCATAGAGGCTGAGTAAGTGCAGCCCGGCCAGTTCACTCATGTGATTGGATGAGATCAAACAAGTTTGATGTGGTTCATTTCCATTCACCACAAACAAACTGGCAGGTCGCTCTTCTAGGCATTACTATTTGTTTATTTTTGCACCACTGGGGATTGAACTCGGGCATCCAGCCTGTTTTATTTCATTCGGTCATGTGGCTTGAACTCAGGGTCTGGACGCTGTCCTTGAACTTTTTCACTCAAGATAGCACTCTACAACTTTGAGCCACAGCACCATTTCCGGTTTCCTAGTGGTTAACTGGAGATCAGAGTCTCGTGCACTTTCCTGCCTGGGCTGGCTTTGAACTGTGATCCTCAGATCTCATCCTCCTGAGTGGCCAAGATTACAGGTGTGAGCCACCAGCACCTGGCTCCAACCCGTTTCATCTTTGCTATTTTCTTTTTGTTTTGTTTTGTTGGTTTTTTTTTTGTCAGTCATGGGGCTTGAACACCAGGTCTGGGCGCTGTCCCTGAGCTCTAGCTCCTCAAGGCTAGAGCTCTACCACTTTGAGCCACAGCATCACTTCTGGTTTTCTGGTGGTTCATTGGAGATAAGAGTCTTATCACCAGGACTTTGCTGCCCAGGCTGGCTTTGAATCAGGCTCCTCAGATCTCCATCTCCGGAGAAGCTAAGATTACAAGCATGAGCCACCAGCGCCCAGCGTCATCTTTGCTATTGTTAGGGTAAGTTTGCCTTGTGCCCAGCCAGCCTAGCCTGTCATTCCTCCTTATGCTTCCCCTAGTCTCCGGCCCCTGGAGATGGTGACAGGCAGGACACCCAGCCATTGTGCTTCCTCTGTCACTAGGACAACAGGCAAGTGCCACTGGGACAGGCTTTGGTGGAGATGGAGGCTCAGAGCTGGTCTCAGACCTCAGTCCCCTGCTCTCTGAGCCACCCACGTTGCCAGGATTTCAGGCTTGAGCCTCGGAACCCAGCTTCTATACATTTCCAGTGAGCCACCTATAAACCGGCTTAGCTTTATGCAGAAGCAAATGCTTTTTACCTGATCCTCCACTGATTTCACGCCTTGGACTTAGTGCCTCCTCCCTTTGCTGACCTCGCCCCAGCCCAGAGCACACAGTAAGCTGGCTGATGCTTTGAAGGGATTCAAGGACGCCAAAGCGATGCCTCCCCAGCTCCCAAGTGACAGCCTCTGCTGGACTGGCAGCCACACAGGCCCCCCCCGAGCCCCAAGACACGCTCCCTCCTCTTCTCCTCCCTTGATACTTTTTTTTGGGGGGGGGTCCAAACTCTGGCCTGAACTCTGGGCCTGGGCGCTGTCCCTCAGCTCTTCAGCTCAAGGCTAGCGTTCTACCACTTGAGCCACGGCACCACTTCCGGCTTTTTTTTCCCCTGCTTATGTGGGGCTGAGGAATCGAACCCAGGGCCTCATGCATGCAAGGCAAGCGCTCTACCACTAAGCCACCTTCCCAGCCCTCCCTTCATGCTTATTATCAAAAATTTATAGATCTTGCTGGCACCAGTGGCTCACACCTATAATCCTAGCTACTCAGGAGGCTGAGATCTGAGGATCGAGTTTCAAAGCCAGCCGGGGCAGCAAAGTCTGTGAGACTCTAGTCTCCAATAAACCACCAGAAAATGTACAGGCCCTGAGTTTCAACCCTAGTACCCGCACAGAAAAGAGAAGGAAAAAAAAAACAAAAAACATGTTTATGAAATGTGAGCTTTGGGCAAATGATTTAATCCTGCTTTCTGTTCCCTACCTAGAAAACAAGACATCTCCTTGTACCAAAATGTGTGGAAATGCTCCAACAATCCATTATTTTGGAACAAAGATGTCTGACCAGCAGCAACTTTTTCTTCTTGTGAGATGAGCCAGTGTGAGCCAGCCAGCCACCCTCCCCTGGCCTCCAGACGCCCAGGACTGGGTGTTTCTTAATGACTGGGAGCCTGGTGGCCACACCCCAATCAATCGCTGTAGGACTGAGCCTGGCAGCCACGTCCCAGTCACCGTGAGTCACTGACTACAGGGATTGAGTGGAGGTTGAGCCTAGAGCTTTCAGGTAGCTGTGTTGCAACTGTGGAGTCTTTGCTGGAATGATCGATTGACAGTGAAGCCAGGGGAAAAGAATGTGAAATATCCATGATCTTCCAGTCACCAGCAAAGGGGACACCCAGCTCTACTGGGCTGTGTGGGCGTCCACTCACACAGGTGGGCTGCTGGCTTCTTGGTGACAGAGACTGGATCAAGTCCCAGGTATCTAACAACACTCACCTGGCGGCAGTGGTGCAGATGGGGGGGGGGGGTACGGGGGAGGAGAGGAACTTTCTTCAGCAGGCCTACTTGTAGCAATGGCAGCGAAGACATTTGAAAACAGAGCATTCTGGTTTCAAGCAACGGCCATAATCCTGAGTGGTGTGTTGTCTATGTGGAGAATCACTCCCAGACAGTCCAGGGCACCTCCAAACCGCCACACTGAACACATCCAAGTGCTCTATTTTAGGGGCCACAGGCAAACCCCAGAATTTCCTGTCAGACACACCCCACTGGCAGCTTCACACTAGAGGGATCTGGAAACACGATGCTGAGTTTCAAATCCCACAGTTTTTGGCTATGAGGCTCTGAATTATGTCATTTGCTCTCTGGAACTTATTTCTCTAAAAGGTGGAATGCTATCCACCCACCCACCCCCAACGGTGTTTTAAGAATCAAATGGGTCTGATGCCTATAATCCTAGCTAGTCAGGAGGCTGAGATCTTAGTATCTCAGTTTGATTCCAGCCTGGGCAGAAAGTTCCTGAGATTCTTTTTTTTTTTTTTTGTCGGTCGTGGGGCTTGAACTCTGGGCCTGGGCATTGTCCCTCAGCTCTTCAACTCAAGGCGAGCGCTCTACCACTTGAGCTACAGCACCACTTCCAAGTTCCTGAGATTCTTATCTCCAATTAACCATGAACAAGCCAAATGTGGAGCTGTGGCTCAAGTGGTAGTCTTGAGAAAAAAAAAAAAGCTCAGGGACAGTGCCCTGGGCCCTGAGTTCAAGCCCCAGGACAGCCCCCCCACACACACACACACAAATAGAAATTAAATGAGCTGGGGCTGGGAAGGTGGCTCAGTGGTAGAGCGCTTGCTTTGCATACCTAAGGCCCTGGGTTCAATTCCTCAGCACCACATAAGCAAGAAGAAAAAAGCCGGAAGTGGCACTGTGGCTCAAGTGGTAGAGCGCTAGCCTTGAGCTGAAGAGCTGAGGGACAGTGCCCAGGCCCAGAGTTCAGGCCCCACAACCGGACCCCCCCCCCCCAAAAAAAAAGAAAGAAATTAAATGAGCCAGAGTATATACACAATCATATTGAACACTGAATACAGACAAAAGAAGTTTCAAGTCATTACCATACTGAATAACGACAACTATTGAACTCTACAATAAGCTATGTCTGTGCTACAAAATGAGGAAATGCTTTTTTAATGTGAAATGATGTTTTTGTCCTTTAATTCACTAATGATAACATGAGGAAAAGTGGAAAAGTGAAAAGTTGTTTACTGAGTTCCTGCTATGTGCCTGGTCTTGTTTATAGCATTTTTAACTTTTTCTCCTTCCTTCCTCCTTTCTTCCCTCCCTCCCTTCCCTCCCTCCTTTCCTTCCCTCCCCCCCCTCTCTCTCTCTTTTCTTTTCTTCCCTCCTTTATTTTCTTCTATTCCAGGGTCTTGCTACATAGCCCAGGCCAGCCTCACACTCAACATCCTCTTGCCTCAATTCCTAAGTGCTAGAATTACAAGTGTGTGTCACCCTCTCCAGCTTGAGACATTTTTCTTAAAAACTAGCAGTGGTAGGCCAGATGCCTCCCATGACTCAAAAACACCTGTACTGTTAGGTGTCTGAGAAGCTGAGGTGAAGAGGATCGCTGTTTGAGGCCAGCCCAAGCATGTCCTTGAAACTCCCTCTCAAACAGTCTCGGGGTGCGGCGGAGGGCCTGTCCTTCCAGCATCCGGGGAAAGCCTAAAACACGCACATCATGATCCAAGCGCACACCTACTTAAGAAGTGAGGCCCAAGCCGGGTGCCAGTGGCTCACGCCTGTCATCCTAGCTACTCAGGAGGCTGAGATCTGAGGATCAAGGTTCAAAGCCAGACCAGGCAGGAAAGTCTATGAAACTCTTATCTCCAATAAACCGCCACAAATCCGGAAGTGGTGCTGTTGCTCAAGTGGTAGAGCATTAGCCTTGAGCTGAAGAGCTGAGGGACAGCGCTCAGGCTCAGAGTTCAAGCCCCAAGACTGACCAAAAAAAAAAAGGGACTGGGAATGTGGCTTAGTGGTAGAGTACTTGCCTAGCACACATGAAGCCCTGGGTTCAATTTCTCAGTACTACATACACAAAAATGGAGTTGCAGCTCAAGTCCTAGCCTTGAGCAAAAGAAGCTCAGGGACAATGCCCAGGCCCTGAGTTCAAGCCCCAGGATTGGCACAAAAAGGGCTGGGGACATGGCTCAGAGGTAGACCACCTGCATAGCAAACAGGAAGCTCTGAGTTCAAACCCTCATCCCTAGAAAGAAAGGAAGAAGAAAGAGAGAAAAGGAGGGAGGAAAAAATGATTGTCCAAGAGTTCGCCGTTGAGGAAACTGAGTCACAGGGTTAAACAACGTGTTAAGTGCCAGGCTGGAGTAGGGTGGAGTTCCTACCTTGCTTCTCACGCCCTATTCTCCGAAGTGGAAAGACTTCATCTCGCTGAGCCAAAGCAGGCGACACGCTCCACGGCGCTGATGCGGCGGGCGGGGCGGCTCTCCCGGCCGCCAGGGCAGGGAGGCTCAGCCGCGTCTCTCCATCCTGCAGCCTGCCAGCCATCCCAGCTGGCATGATGAGCCCTCCACATGGGCGTCGGGCCTGTGAGGTGATCCACTCAGTGCAGAAGCACATGAAGAAGTGACTTCTTCATTTTCCATCCAACGTGTCATTTATGAGCACATTGCATCCTGGACAATGTCGCCCCTTCTGTCCTTTCCCTCATCTCTCCCAACCCCGCTCTCCCGAGTGTGGCTCTTTGGCTTGTACTGAGCTCCGCCTGATGCCCGCTTCTAGTCTTCAGAGACAGTGGAAGTGAGCTGTGAGTCTGTGTGCGCCAGGCCCCAGGGGGCGTCCTTGAAGTACATCATTCTAGTTAGTCCACAACACCTGCCGTTGTCCAGATGGGACCGCGAGGGCTGGCGGTGGAATAAACGTTCAAGGTTAAAATAAGCTGGCCTGGAATTTGAATCCAGAACTGTTTGACTTAAAGTTCCTCTCTCAAAAAAACCATGAAGAAGTAAATTAAGAAGAAAGCAGAGAGGTGTGGTTTGGCAAAGGGAAAATGGAGGTACCTTACACTTTAAGGAAGAGTGAAACAGCCAAGGAAGAAGGGCCTGGAATCCAGGACATGTTCAGGGAACACTGGACAGCGGCCCAGGGTACCTCGGACTTTCACTGAGACATCCACATGGAAAATCACGTGGGTGTTGACCAAAGGGAGAGGGATTGGGGTGCTCACAAAGGAGCTCAGAGTTCAGCCTGTAAACTCTAATGGTTCTGACTAGAAGCATGGGGTGTGGGAATGGCGGGTCCCAGGACCCTCCAGCTCGTTCCTTTTCCTGAGCCCCAGAGAGAAGGGATTACAGACTGTAGCAGCGGAAACCCATAAGCTTTAAAAGGTGGTTGCCACACAAAAGATGCCAAACCTCACCCTTCAAAAATGCAAACCAAAATAAGATACTGTTTTTCATCGAATAGAGGAGCCAAGTAAAAGCTGCTGGTCAACATAGAGCAGTCCTTTAGAAAACAGTCTAGAAAGTGGGGCTGGAGGTGTGGCTCGGTGGTAGAGTGCTAGCCAATAAACGAAAGCATCAGGTACTGAATTTGAATCCAGATCATGGACCTGAAAAAGAGAAAAAAAGAAAAGAATCTAGAAAAGTTGCAGCAGTGCATAACTTTTCTTCCCCAGCAACTACAAGTCTAGGAAATGATTCTGTGGCTGTGCTTGATCAAGGATGTAAACAACTTCCGAGGCTGTTTATTGTGAATAATTGTCAAAAACTGGAGGAAGGGATAAGTGCTTACCAATAGAATCACCACAAAGCAATCACATGTAGCCATTTGCCTTAAGTACAGATTTTTTTTACTTTTTATTGTTATTATAAAGTGATGTACAAAGGGGTTACAGTTACTAATGAAGCTTGGGTTTCTAGGTGCTGCTATGGAAATCAGGAAAGGAGAGGAAGTGAAAACAAGCAAGCTGTGGAGGATTTGTGCATAGCAGGACCCCATTTCGATGCTTATGCATAGAAAAGTCTGGAAACGTACACAAAAAGAGTTCTTAGTAGTTATCTCAGAGGTTGGGACGGAATCGTGGATGGAAGAGCTAGTTTGTATGCTATTTATCCTTCCGTATTGTTTTAAAATGTCTTCTTCCTTTCTTCATCCATTCTTTTGCCTCTTTTAAACTATGAGCATGCATTATTTTCTAAAGTAAAAAGTATCAAGATATTTCCAAAGCTCATATAGATTTTCACTTAAGAGAGCTATTTAAAATAATCAATCCTCCCTTCAAATTGACAAATAAGATCCTTTAAAAAAGGCTTTTTGCTGGCTAGTTTGAGGCAAGAGTGTCACGTTTGGTCTGTCCAGGCTGGCTTCCGACGGCTGTGCTCAGATGGCAACCCCCTGAGCAGCTGGGATTACAGGCTGAGCCGCCAGCGCTGGGCGGTCTGGTGATGTGCGTGCCCCGCGCGGGGCGGCCCAGGACCCGCGGTCCTGTCCTGCGTTCGCATCCGGACCCGGCCCGGCCCGCGGCTGGCCGACCCTGGGAGGGGTGGAAATGGAGCTGGTGCTAAGCGCAGGGCCGCCGGCGGGGAGGGGGGGCGTCGAAGCCTCGACGGCGGCCTCAGAGGACTGGGGGAAGCGCAGAGGAGCTGGGGACACGGTGGGGGACCCTGGGGGGGACCCCGGGGGGGGCGGCGCCGGGGCAGCCGGCGCGGCCTCGCCTCCCCTCGGATCCCTTCCCGGCTGCCGCTGGGATCCGAGGCTCGGGCCCCCGGGGCTGTGCGCGGTCGACGTGAGCCGGGCCGCTGCTGGAGGCGAAGGGAAACCGGCCAAAGCCGGGGAGCTCAAGACGTGAGCGGACGCAAGAACGCGGGACCCCGGGGACGGCGGGGCCGTCGGGCCGAGGTGGAGAAGAGGCAGGCACAGAGGGCGCTCTGGGTGAGTGGAAGAAAGGCAGGTGCGCGCCGGGGCTGTCGGGCCTCAGCGCCAGCTGTCGGGACTGGGCGAGCGGGCCGGGCCGGGGCCGAGCGGACGGGGCGAGACGGGACCGGACGGGCCGGGGCGGCCGGGCCGGGCCCACCACCCCGAGCGCCGCCACGCGGAGCGCGCCGCGGGCCGACTCCCCCTTCTCCCGCCCTCGCGTTCTGGGCCTGGGGACCCCGCCCTGGCGTCCCGGGAGCCGACCAATCAGGAGGCGCGTCCGGCCTCCCGGCCCCCGAGGCCCCGCCCCGGGTCGGCGCCCCGCCAGCCAATGGGAGGCCGAGCCCGGCGCCCAGTGCGTGCAGCCCGCGCGGAGCCGGCTCAGAGCGAGAAAAGCGAACCCAACCCGTCGGGGCCGCTGCTCCGGACCCGCCAGCCGCCGCCGCGCGCCGCCCGCCGCCCGCCGCCCGCCGCCGCCTCCTCCCCCCCGGATCGGGTGTACTGTCCCAACCCGAAAGTCCAGTTCTGCGGCCCGGCAGCGGCGAGCGAGCGAGCGAGCGAGCGCGATGACACAGGAGTACGACAAGTGAGTGCGGCGCGGGCGCCGAGTCCGGCCGCCGCGGCCCCGCCGGCCCTCGGCCTCCCGCCGCCGGCACCTGCCTGCGCCCGCCCGCCAGCGAGCGGGGCGTCCGCGCCGCGGGGCCTGCGGGGCGCGGGGGGCGGGCGCCGGCCGGCGCTGGGGGCGGCGGGACTGCCCGCGCCCCTTGTGGGACGGGGACGGGTGGGGGGCCCGGCGGCCGAGGGGTCCCCCTCCTCCGGGAGGCCGGGGGCCCGCGGGCCGCGCGGGGACGCGCTCCCGGGCGGACGTCCGTAGCCTCGGCGCTGTCACCCGCCGACGCCCGCCGACTTGCCGGGACTCCCGGAGGAATCCGGGCGAAGGGCGACGCGCCCCGGCCGGAGAGAGCGCGCGCGGCCGTGGGTGTTCCCTGGCCCGGGTCCGTCGAGGGTAATTACTGATCGCCGCGTTCGACTTGGGACGGGTGGGGGTGGGGGGACGGAACTGCAGGGCGCCGGGACGGGGAGGCCGGACGGGGAGGCCGGGCCTGCGAGGCCCCCGGGACGGGGAGGCCGGGCCTGCGAGGCCCCCGGGACGGGGAGGCCGGGCCTGCGAGGCCCCCGGGACGGGGAGGCCGGGACTGCGAGGCCCCCAGGACGGGGAGGCCGGGCCTGCGAGGCCCCCGGGACGGGGAGGCCAGGCCTGGGGGGTTTGTGGGGTTTTCTTAATTGTTTTTTTTAACATGCCTAGGCAGGGGTCCGGTGGTCGTGGGAGACACTGGGGAGCCAGAGTGGGGGACGAGTTCCGTATTTTGTTTGCGACTCTTCTGAAAATCTAAACCTGTTCCCAAAGAAAGTCATTAAAGTCATAATAATAGTAAAAGGAAATGGCACCCAGCCGGTCCTGTATGGATCCGAGGCAGAGCGTTGGACCGCTCTTCGTCGAGGATCGGTGGAAGGGTGCCCGCGTTGGGGTTGAAGGAAGGTAGCCATGCAAAGTTAGTTACAAGATTGCTTGCAGGCTCCGTGTTTGGAGGTCTGGGCCACCGCTGGCCTAGCACGTTTGGAAGGCCCCGGGTTCCAGCAGCTCCGCAGACGGGAGCGGGGAGCTGGGGACCAGTTAGGGTTCTAAGCAGAAGGGATGAGAGCCGTCAGCCCTGAGAGGCAGCTGCCGTGCTGTTGGCTTCGGGACTTGCAGTTAAGATAAGGCAGAAGTTCCAAAGCTATAACGTGTTGGCCTTAGGCACACTTTGGAAAGGTGAAACACCCCCGGGGTGATCACAGACGTAAAGCCATCTGAAAACGTTTATTTTCTGATGCTTATGCACATTGGAGGTGGGGGATGGAAGACGGGAAAGCTGGAAAAAACTGGCAGTGCGGGCACCAAAGCTGTGGTGGTGTTCTGAAGTAGTTATTAGGCATTAATAATAGCTGGGCAGTGCACCAGGAAATCTCTGCAGGCTGGGTTCCAGGTACCGCACCACCTCTGTAGCTCTGAGCTCTGAAAGGGATGGCGTGGAGAAGGCCACTTGGTATATTTATTTCGTTAGAAGTTGAATCTTACACATATAACATCATTTCTAAACAAGCCATCTACTTAGAACAATCCTTCAGCGTTGGTTTTGTGTTAAAATCGCAAACCATCTCCACACGGCCTTTGTCAAGTGCCAGCTCCCGGATCTGTTCGCAGGCATCTGAGTCAAGACCTAGGCTCTGAAGTAGAGCACTCCACCTTCCTGCCCAGGGTAATCCAAGTTGCTGGGCTTCTTTTTTTTTTTTTTTTTTTTTTTCCTCTCCTTTTCAAAGATGTTCTCCTTTTTTCTAAATCTATATCTGGTTTTCAAGCGCCTGGGTGACTGCCAAACACTAACCTTTGCTGATTACTTAAAAAGATAATCAGTCTTTCTACATTCACTTTTGGAAAAGGTAGGTCACCTTTGCGCCATTTACATATTTCATTTGGGTGTTGCAATGAGAATAGATCCCTAATTTTGCTTGCTACAATAGTGATAATTTAGAGCAGTTCAAAACGTGAACCGTGTTTTTCCTTCTCCCCCCCCCCAACCCCCAATAACCTGCTTCATTTTGCTAGAGTCAATGTTTTATTTTTCTCTTTATTGACTTATTAAATAGTAATGACTGTACAGTTGTTGAGGTGGTTTACATTTCAGAATTTTGGAACTGGCAATGTTTGCTTTAATCCTTTAAATCTTCTAGAAAGTTTCATTAAGTTCACCATTGATTTTTCTGGATTTTCCCCAGCAAACCGCAGAGCCAGAGTGAAGTAGTTCTTGCCCAGTGTGAAAAACTAGTAAAGATTTTATTGGGGGAGGGCTCAGGAGGGGATGGCTATGTCCTGGGGTTTGAACCCAGAGCCCCAAGCAAGGTGGCCCAACACTATTGAGTTTGGTCCCTGAAAGTAAAGATTGTTTAAAGTAGATCTCTTTGGTGATAGCCTTGAGCAAAACAAGTTCAGGGACAGGGTCGAGGCCCTGAGTTCAAGCCCCAAGATTGGCAAAATAAATACATAAAATAAAACTAGATCTCTTTGCCTATTTTTTCTTTTTTTAAATCTGCTTTCATTTGGTGGCTTCATTTATTGTAGATTCTTAAGAGTTTTATCAGTAAGCTAAACAGTTAACTCCCATGCTAGAAAATTAAGCCTCTTTATTGATTTACAGCCCCCTTTGGCTACATTCCAGGCTCAATGTGCTGGTAAGGTAGAATACCCTCACTTTCTAGTCTACCCCCAGGGTAACTGAAGGAAACCTTTCTCTTTCTGCTCCTCCCCCTGTTTTCGGGAAGAAGTTGTTTGAAGGTGAGGCATCAGTGGGAGAAAGAGGGAAATATGACGGAGCAGCGAGCGTGCTGAGCCCTGTGCATATTAGGGAAGAACAGCGAGCGTGCTGGGCCCTGTGCATATTGGGGAAGAGCCTGATTGTGTTTGGAGAGAAGAAACCTACTCTCTGCCCTTGTCTTTATGCAGAATATTTGAACAGTTTGGCATTTTCTTGGTGGTGTTTTTGGAGTTTTGCTAAGTAGCATACCCTGGATGTAGGTCCCATATGTAACTTAGCTGTAGGTTACCCGACTGCATCTTGGGGTGACCCATTGATCTGTATGTGTGCACATGTGTGTATGCGCAGGCGCATGCGTGCATGTATATGCACACATGCATGCACCTACCTGCCTGCCTGGAGCTTGAATTCAGGGCTTGGGTGCTGTCCCTTAGCTTTTTTGTTGTTGTTGTTGTTGTTGTTGGTCGGGGGGCTTGAACTCTGGGCCTGGGCACTGTCCCTCTGCTCTTCAGCTCAAGGCGAGCACTCTACCGCTTGAGCCACAGCGCCACTTCCGGTTTTCTAGTGATTTATTGGAGATAGGAGTCTCACAGTCTTTCCTGCCTGGGCTGGCTTTGAACCGCGATGCTCAGATCTCAGCCTCCAGAGTAGCTAGGATTACAGGCGTGAGCCACCGGCGCCCAGCTGTCCCTTAGCTTTTTTGCTCAGAGCTAACACTTTACCACTTGAGCCACAGCTCTATTGCAGTTTTTTGATGATTAATTGAAGATCATGGACTTTCTGCCAGGGCTGGCTTTGAACTGTGATCCTCAGATCTCAGCCTCCTGAGTAACTAGGTTTACAAGTATGAGCCATCAGCACCCTGGCTTGGACTGTATTTTTATTCAGACCTTCTACTCTTCATTGGACATAATGGACCACTGATGAAACAATAGAATATTTTTATTGGAATACCAAAGAATTGCTTGTTTGGTTCTTTGGAAATTAGCTCACGATGCCTTTGCAGTTGCAAGTGTGACTTCTTTCTCTCTCTCTCTGAAGCAAACGGCCAGTGTTAGTTCTTCAGAATGAAGCACTTTATCCTCAGAGACGCTCCTATACTAGCGAGGATGAAGCTTGGAAGTCTTTCCTGGAGAACCCTCTCACTGCGGCCACCAAAGCGATGATGAGCATCAACGGGGACGAGGACAGCGCGGCTGCGCTCGGCCTGCTCTACGACTACTACAAGGTATACTCCGCCCCCTCCCCCCCAGCCGGCTCTCATGCCCTTGGCTCAGCGCATATAAAACAGTCATTTGCTGCTAGATTGTAATGCTAGTTGCTTCTGTAGTGACTGTAAATAGTTTAATGAGTACTTTGACTTACTGTGCTTCAAAGCTGAAAATCTTCCATCATGGAATCAAAGGGTTGTTTGGGAACATATGAAGTAGGAGCTGTCTGGCTATATTGGAAAGGACAAGGCACCATAAAAGAAGATGGTAGATGTGTCTTACCAGGTGCCAATGTCTGCCCAAAGGTAGTTCCTACTCCTTGAGGGCCGGCAGCCGTGCACGCATGGCGCCCCCTTTATTCCTGTGAGTCAGCTTGTTGCATCTTCTTTTTCTGTCTTTGTCTTTTTCTTTGTCTTTTTCTTCCTTGTTCCAGTCCTGGGGCTTGATCTCAGGTCCTAGGACCTGTCTCTGAGCTTTGCTCAAGGCTAACATTCTACCACTTGAGCCACAGCTCTACTTCCAGCTTTTGAGTAGTTAATTGGAGATAAGAGTCTCACGGGCTTTCCTGTCCAGGCTGGCTTTGAACTGTGATCTTCAGATCTCAGCCTCCTGAGTAGCCAGGATTCTGGGTGTGAGCCCAGCAGCTGATTACATTTTCTGTGAATGTTATTGCAGAGTCTTAGATTTTATTTGATTGTAGGAATCATGGGGGAAAATATCCAAAATACCACATTTTTATCTAGGGCTTTCTGGTATAAGATCTAGGCACTTAAACTAGGCTTAATTAAATATAATCTATAATCTGCATGGATCTGTGCGTGGCTTTCATTCCCTGGAGGGGCACTGGTCTTTGTCAGCATCCTCTTTGCAGTCCTGAGAACACAGTCATCTTCTCTTCATGACCTGTGCTATGCTGGACACTCAGGTCTTGCAAAAGTACCTCTCAGGGTTCAGCTCTGGCCTGGCTCATGCTGGTAGGCCTGAGCCTGTCCCTGAGTTGTTATGCTCAAGGCCACTGCTCAACCACTTGAGCCACAGCCCTGCTTTGCCTTTTGGGGGGGGGCGGTTAATGGGAGATTAGAGTCTCAGATTCTCTTGCCTAGGCTGGCTTCTAACCTGTACCTTTAGATCTCAGCCTCGTGAGTAATTAGGATTTCAGGCGTGAACCACCCACACCCAGCTCTGGAGGCTGGCCTCTTTCTCCATCCTGCTTTCTGCTCTGGGGCGTGCCTGCTTCTGCTTTCCCTCGCTGTCCTTTCTTCTGACCAACAGCAGATATTTGAGGAAGGCTATTCAGTTTAGAATACAATTTAACACAGTGGAAGAGAAGCCCAGCTGGGCCACATGGCCTTTGTCTCACTGTTGCTGTGCGTGACGTAGATCCGATCACCATGCCATCACCTCTGCCTTCAGAGACGGGAACTTCTTAATTACAGTGTGTGTGTGTGTGTGTGTGTGTGTGTGTGTGTGTGTGTGACTTCTTAATTACAGTGTGTGTGTGTGTGTGTATGTGTGTGTGTGTGTACATTTATTACTGTTTATGTACATGTATTACCATTACAGAAAATTTTAAAAATGGAATGAATAATGACTATTTTTACCTACATTTGCCAGTTGTTTGCCTTTTATTACATTCTGACCCTGTATTCTTTCCTGAATATCTGAAAAATAGAAACTGAGCCTGGTGCCACATGCTTGTAATCTCAGCGCTAGGGGAAGCCAAAGTCAAGAAGATAGTGAGTGTTTGAGACCAGTCTAGGCCATATAGTGAGACCCAGTCTTGAAAGAAGGAAGGAAAGGAGGGGAGGAAGGGAGAAAGGGAAGGTAGAAGAGAGGTAGGGGGAGAAAGAAGGAAGGAGGGGGAGAAAGAAAGAGAGAAGAAAGAAAGGAAAATGGCCAGGTGCTGGTGGCTCACACCTATAATCCTAGCTACTCAGGAGGCTGAGATTTGAGGATCATGGTTCACAGCCAGCCCAGGAAGGAAAGTCTATGAGATTCCTATCTCCAATAACCACCAGAAAGCCAGAATTGATCCTATGGCTCAAAGTAGTAAAGTGCTAATCTTGAGCAAAAAAGAACTCAGGGATAAGTCCCAGGTCCTGAGATCAAGCCCTTTGACCACATTAAAAAAAAGGAGCCGGGTGCTGGTGGCTCACGCCTGTAATCCTAGCTACTCAGGAGGCTGAGATCTGAGGATCGTGGTTCAAAGCCAGCCCGGGCAGGAAAGACCGTGAGACTCCTATCTCCAATAAACCACCAGAAAACCGGAAGTGGCGCTGTAGCTCAAGTGGTAGAGTGCTCGCCTTGAGCTGAAGAGCTGAGGGACAGCGCCCAGGCCCAGAGTGCAAGCCCACGACCGACAAAAAAAAAAAACCAAAAAACAAAAAAACCCAACCCTGAACAAAATTCAGTTTGAGCTATTTCCTGGCATGAGGCCATGTGTCCACTTTGTGGTGTTTGAGGGGTTTCAGTAGCCTTTTTTTTCTTCTAATATGAACAGAAAATTTGCGTAAACCTAATGATGGGCTAGAAAACCCTTGCCTGGAAAGTGTAGCCATGAAGAGTTCCTTTGAAATGGAAATGATTGTCTATCTGTTCTTCTGGCTTGTTTCATTGATCTCAAATCAGTGTAAAAACTCAGGATTAAGAGGTGATAGATTTTTTTTTTTTTTTGTCGGTTGTGGGGCCTGAACTCTGAGCCTGGGCGCTGTCCCTCAGCTCTTCAGCTCAAGGCTAGCGCTCTACCACTGGAGCCACAGCGCCACTTCTGGTTTTTTCTGCTTATGTGGTGCTGAGGAATTGAACCGAAGGCCTCATGCATGCAAGGCAAGCACTCTACCACTGAGCCACCTTCCCAGCCCCGGTGACAGATTTTTACGGACACTTTTGAGAATGAGAGAAGATCAACAAGTTTGTTGCCAGAAACATTAGCCACTCGTGTGTGTGTGTGTGTGTGTGTGTGTGTGTGTGTGCGCGCGCATGCATGTGTGTGTTCTAAATGAAGTGTCTTGAAAGTATGAAAGTACTTTATATCTCAGGAGATAGAGATTCTCCTCATGTCTGTCCATTAACAGTAACAGTTTTGTAGTGGGACTTGCCAGGATTCTTGTGATAAAGTGTTCTTTTTGGATGAATTACTTGCTTTCATTCTTTAGTTGTCAGAATCAGTTACTACTACTTGATAACCAATAAAGCTTTAAAAGCACCTTGTTATTACACAAGACAGAAGTTTGTTTTGTCTGTAATGGTGACCACTGTCACACATCTCAGGACTGTCTGGTGCATATTGTCTGTATCTGGCTGGATTGGGGTCACAGTGAATCCACTAACATCTGCCTGTTCTTTACCTCCCTGACAAAGGGATGAGGAGTCATCAGAGTCGTAGATTTGCCCTTTGGGTAATGGACATATGACTGCAAAGCATGTAAGGACACTTCTCACGCAAAGTGTCTGGGGAGTTTCGGGAAGGAAGGGGGTGCCCTGTGGCGCTTCCTTGTCATTTCGCATAGGTCTGAGGGGAGGGGCAGAAAGGAAGTTGGATTGCTTGGTGTGGCTTCATAGCTTCTTCTCTCCCGAGGGTTTTCTTTTAACAGATGAGATCCAAGTGCTCACACCTGAAATCCTAGCTTCTCAGGGGGTTGAGTGAGGATGTGGTTCAGAATCAGCTTCCGGCAGGAAAGTCTGTGAGATGCTTACTTCCAATTATCTACCAAAAAGCCCAAAGTGAGCTGCTGCGGCTCACTTTTTTATCCAGGCCCTGAGTTCAAACTCTAGTACTGGCACCCCCCAAAAAAGAAGAGACCTATTCTCCAAAGATAAAGTTAATTTGTGATGTCTTAAGTTGATGTGGCTGCTTTTTACCGACCACTGTGACAGTCCGCGAGCTCCTTGCGAGCAGTCTGTGCCTCAGTGAGTATCACCAGAGCCTGGTAATCGAACAGTTAAATTCTCTGAGAAACACAGGAATCTTCGGGTGAATTCTCTTCACCTGGGAAGAGCTGAATTCTTATCATGTGTCAATGTTCTAGGTCCCGAGGGAGAGACGGTCATCCACGGCAAAGCCGGAGGTTGAACACCCAGAGCCAGAGCACAGCAAAAGGTAATGTGGACCACACCGCTGGAAACAGCGCCTCTGAAGAACGCGGCTGTTCTGGAAATAAAGCGGGAACTTTGTCTAAGTGAACAAACAGTAGTGGGAGAGATGGGTAAATGGACTCCTAATGTCGGAAGTTCAGGTTTCATTTCTCATTGGTCTCTGGTTCTGAGTAGAGCTCAGTTTGTTAAGCAAAGTTGCCTTTTCTGGAAAGTGATCAAATTAAATTTCTGCTCCTCCAAAGGATGGTTCTAGTGATAACCTGTTTGCTTCAAGACCCACTTAATAAGGAGGATGTGGCAGACAGAAAAAATAAAAAGGTATGGCATCACATGCCTAACATCCCTGCGCTCAGGAAGTAGAAGCAGGAGACAGCGGAGGTTGCAGTCAGCCTGGGTTCCATGGTCATTCTGGCTCAGAAAGATCAGGGGCTGCTGCCCTGCTTGCCAAGCGTGGGCAAAGCCCGAGGAAAGCGCACGCACGGTAAACGCCACTGATGCTTGAATAGCTGCCTGAGTAAAACTCAGCAGGTAAATTAAATGCTGTTCAGACTCCTCTCGGTACTTTTTAAATAGGTCAGGAAATAGGGTTTGGAGGCAGTGTTCACTTGGTCAAGCGCTAGCCAGTGAGTGAAAGTGTCAGGTATCCAGTCTAAATTCCAGTTTGGAACCGGAAAAAAAAAAACCCCAACAACTTTCAGGATATTGTCTTAACTTTATGGCTACAAGTCATGAAAACTTTTTTTTTTTTTTTTTGTCGGTCGTGGGGCTTGAACTCTGGGCCTGGGCACTGTCCCTCAGCTCTTCAGCTCAAGGCGAGCGCTCTACCACTTGAGCTACAGCGCCACTTCCGGTTTTCTGGTGGTTTATTGGAGATAGGAGTCTCACGGTCTCTCCTGCCCGGGCTGGCTTTGAACCGCGATCCTCAGATCTCAGCCTCCTGAGTAGCTAGGATTACAGGCGTGAGCCACCAGCGCCCGGCTCTTTTTTTGTTTTGTTTTGTTTTGTTCTGTTTTTGCCAGTCCTGGGGGCTTGTACTCAGTAAATGAGCACTGACCCTGAGCTGCTTTTGCTCAAGGCTAGCACTCTACCACTTGAGCCACAGCACCACTTCCGGCTTTTTCTGTTGATGTGGTACTAAGGAATCGAACCCAGGGCTTCATGCCTGCTAGGCAAGCACTCTACCACTACGCCACATTCCCAGCCTCATGAAAACTTTTTAAAAAATGTTTTTGAGACAGTCTCACTATGTACCCTAGTCTGGCCTTCCTATTTCAGATTATAGATGTGTGCCTCCTACCTCAGCCTCCTGAGTGCTGGGATTACAGGTGTGTGCCCCCACACCTGGCAGAAAACTTTTTTTGAAGACACTTGTCAGGTTATACCATATGTTATGAACAGGTTATTGTTCTTGAAATATACAAACTTCACAGCTGCTTCTTTCCTTGCTTTTTCAGCCTGTAAGATTTAGGGGGCTTTAAAAACACATTCATATTACCCATTAGAAGTCATAGAATATTGCACAACAGTTAAGCTAAAATTTCATGAAAAATTATACTGGTACAAGATGATAATTAGCCTTTTTTTTTTTATTTTTTTGGTGCCAGTCCTGGGACTTAAACTCAGGGCCTGGATGCTGTCCCTTTGCTTTTTCACTCAAGGCTAGTGCTTTACCTCCTAAACCATAGCTCCACTTCCAGCCTTTTTGCTGGTTAATTAGAGATAAGAGTCTCCAGGGTTTTTTCTGCCCAGGCTGGCTTTGAACCTCAACTCTCAGATATCAGCCTCCTGAGTAGCTAGAACCACCAGCACCTGGTGATAGTAGGCTAGTAGGCTGGCTGGCTTTCTTTCTTTCTTTCTTTCTTTCTTTCTTTCTTTCTTTCTTTCTTTCTTTCTTTCTTTCTTTCTTTCTTTCTTTCTTTCTTTCTTTCGTCTGTTGTGGGGCTTGAATTCTGGGCTTGAGGGCTATCCCTCAGCTCTTCAGCTAAAGGAAAGCGCTCTACTGCTTAAGCCACAGCACCACTTCCAGTGTTCTGGTGGTTAATTGGAGATAAGTCTCAGACGCTCCTGCCCAGGCTGGCTTTGAACCTTGATCCTCAGATCTCAGCCTCCTGAGTAGCTAGGACTACAGGCATGAGCCACTAGCGCCCAGCAATACTAGGCTTTCTGTAGAAAACCAAAGAGCATGAGTGTTAGGAAAAGAAAAGGGTAAAGTCAGCCTCTCGTTGAGCCACTGTGTGCTGGCGTCACTCCCTGCGCTTGGCATGGGCCCTGCCTTCCTCCCTCAGCTCCCTGAGAGGACAGACAAGTTACCCCATTTCACAGGTGAGGGTGTGCCCTGAGAGACGGAGCAGCTCCAGGCTGACACAGAACCTGAACCCAGGCAATCTGACTCCAGAGTCGGCACTGTAGCCCCAACTCATCAGTTTACGTGTGTGCCTTCAGGCTTACAGTAAAATATGGGCATTTGTATTAGGTTTATGGAAAGGAAAGGTGTGGTTTGAGTCCTCAGTATTTCAAGGAGATGTCACTTTGTGCTTTTGGGCTTTTGACTGTTAAGTTGATCTCCTCCAACTACATTGCTTCAGTAAGGAACTCAAATTGTCAGGGGCAGGGAAGGGGTGGCTCTGGTGGAAGCTTCTGTGGCATTCCCGAGCCCTGGGTCTGATCCCCAGCACCCCAAAAGAGTTCTCAAAAAACTGTCACTAGCATGGGATTTGAAAAGGCAGTTTCCTTTTTTTTTTTTTTTTCTTAAAGAAACAGCATCCCAAATGCGACTGAACAGCCCCTCATTGCTGCCGGAGAAAACAGAGTGCAGGTCCTGAAAAACGTGCCCTTTAACATCGTCCTTCCCCACGGCGGCAACCAGCTGGGCATCGAGAAGAGGGGCCATCTGACTGCACCGGATACTACAGTCACGGTCTCCATAGCAACCATGCCTACACACTCCATCAAGACGGAAATCCAGCCACATGGCTTTGCTGTGGGAATCCCCCCCGCAGGGTATCACCCCGAGCCCACGGAGCGCGTGGTGGTGTTCGACAGGAATCTGACCGCAGACCAGTTCAGCTCAGGCGCTCAGCCTCCCAATGCTCAGCGGCGGACTCCAGACTCCACCTTCTCTGAGACCTTCAAGGAGGGCGTTCAGGAGGTACAGGAAACAAAAAAATCTTCCTTAAGACTGTGCTGTGTTTGTCTAAGTATTGGGTTCCACCTTTTCCTTGTTATGTAAGCTTGAAACTCAGCCTGCAGCGAGTGGATTAGGAATAGAAGATTTGTTTTGAAGAGAAAAGGCCCATGGGTATAATTTGTAAGCTAAACCTATAAATCCAGAAATTATCATCCAGGCCACAGGGCTAATCTTCCCGGCAGCTGAGTTAACAATTATGATTTCATTGAGGTGCTTTGCTGGCGAGAGAGCCAGAGGGAACCCCAGGCCTCATCTTGCATTGACCACAGACAGATTCGCACAGTCTGCTTGCAGCTGGTATTCTTGGACCCAGGCAAGCTCCCGGCAGCTCGTGTTCACACGAAGCATGGCTCATGTGTTGGCTGGGTGCTTCTTGCTTGGTGGAGCAGTTGGGGAGGGAGGGAAGTACTTCATAGCGCATGGCATGAAATTTACAAATTAGTTCCAAGGAGTTCTGAGGCCTCATGAGTAGGCACAGCACACTCAGGGAAAGTTCGGGATTTAGGGCATTGGAAACCAATCTTAGAGCCCTGGTGGGGGAAATGGCCTCTGAGGTGGAGGCAGCTCCTCTGGTGCCAGACCCATTGAGACTCGGTGCGAACTCAGCTACCAGACCTCATGCTGTTGGGGTTGCGGATTCTAGAGTCTGAACACTTGGGCTGTGTGGGAGTAGGAAAGGAGACAGTGGATCACAGGCATTTTGTGGGTGTATACATGGATCATCTTGTTTGTTTGTTTGTTTAGAAACAGAATCTATCTAGCCCAGGCTGGCCTTAAACTTGATCTATTCCTGTTTCAGTCTCCTGAGAGTTGGGGATTCAGGCATGTGCCACCATGCCTGGCCACAGGGAGAGTTTAATTTACCAAAGTGATATATAGAGATAATTTTTAAAATGTAAACTTCTGATTTAGAATTTTCATTTTTTAATTTAAAAAAATTTTTTTGGTTGATCATGGGGCTTGAACTCTAGGCCTGGGCGCTGTCTCTGAGCTTTTTTGTTCAAAGCTAGCACTACCACTTTGAGCCACAGCTCCATTTCCGGTTTTCTGGTGGTTAATGGGCGATAAGAGTAGGACTTTCCTGCCTGCGCTAACTTTGAACCATGATCCTCAGATCTGTCTCCTACGTAGCTAGGATAACTGCTGGGAGCCACCAGTGCCCAGCCATTAGAAGTTTGTTTTTTTTTTGTTTTTTGTTTTTTTTTTGGTTGGTCGTGGGGCTTGAACTCTGGGCCTGGGCGCTGTCCCTGTGCTCTTCAGCTCAAGGCGAGCACTCTACCCCTTGAGCCACAGCACTACTTCTGGTTTTCTAGTGGTTTATTGGAGATAAGAGTCTCACAGACTTTCCTGCCCGGGTTGGCTTTGAACGGTGATCCTCAGATCTCAGCCTCCTGAGTAGCTAGGATTTCAGGCGTGAGCCACCGGTGCCCAGCTCCATTAGAATTTTTATTTTGAAACAAACATCGGAATGATAACGTGTGCCGGAAGCCACATATCATGTGCTTTGAGGACCTCAGCTGCTGGTAACTGATGATGGTTAAATGGTTGTGGCTTATTACATTAATATTTCAGGTTTTCTTCCCCTCGGACCTCAGTCTGCGGATGCCGGGCATGAATTCAGAGGACTATGTGTTTGACAGTGTTTCTGGGTAATCGTTGTCTTTTGACTTTTCAGTTTTCAGCACTTATGAGCTCTTCCCCTTTTGCACCCGACACTATCGAATCCGAGGTGGCTTTGGCGGGCTTCTCCTTCCTCTGTCTCTGACTTTGGCCTGGTCTTGGGGAGAGGACACTTGCTTCAGCGCACTTGATTTTGGACCCTGATTTTTCCCAGCTTCCTCAGCTCCTGGTGTTGGTGCTTTCCCTTCCTTGGCTTCTTTCTGGGATACAGTGGGACAGAACACATAAGGAGAGCTGCAGACTCCACTAGATCAAAGGGGCCCCCTCTGCTTTCAAAGCATAGCATTAGGTGAGAATGCAGGAGAAACACCAAGTGAGCCAACCCTGCCCACTTGGGTCCTGCAGTACAGCTGAAGCGAGATCCAGATGTAGTGAGAGCAATGGGAAGGTTCATTAGGGAAAGAATACACTGTCAGTCCCAACAGTGGCTCACTGCTAGGGTGAAAGTGGCATTTTTATATTTGGTGCTGAACTTTGGCTTGAACTCGGGGCCTTATACGCTCATTCAGTTTTGTTACTCACAGCTGACATCTCTACTACTTGAACTCATCTTCACTTCTAGTTTTCTGCTGGTTATATGGAGATGTGAGTCTCAGCTTTGTCTGCCCGGGCTGACTTTGACTATGATCCTCAGATCTCAGACTCCTGAGCAACTAAGATTACAGGCGTGAGTCACTAGTGCCGGCCTTAAGTGGCTTTTAAAAATTGGCCCTGTTAGTGTTAAAATAAATAGCCCTGACAGCTCATTAGCTTCATAAAACTGTAGCCCATTCTGGGAGGGAGTGTATTTTCCAAATTCTTTAGGAATACTTACAAAGACCTTCGGAGTTTTTTTTTGTGTGTCTGTTTTTAATCGAGAATCTCATTTTAGATGTGTTTTTTTAAACATGTTCTATATTATAATTTTTAAAAAGTGTTGTGAGCCTTGCACCTGTAATCCTAGCTACTCAAGAGGCTGAGAT
Organism: Dipodomys merriami; assembly: GCF_024711535.1. Lineage (NCBI taxonomy): Eukaryota > Metazoa > Chordata > Mammalia > Rodentia > Heteromyidae > Dipodomys > Dipodomys merriami. Next base: position 1,094,763 of record NW_027202383.1, read on the forward strand.
CTGAGGATCGAGGTTCAAAGCCAGCCCAGGCAGGAGAGACTGTGAGACTCTTATCTCCAATTAACCACTGAAGACTGGAAGAGGTGCTGTGGCTCAAGTGGTAGAGTGCTCACCTTGAGCTAAAGAGCTGAGGGACAGTGCCCAAGCTCAGAGTTCAAACCCCATGACCAACCAAAAAAAAAGGATTGTGAGGTTTAGGATTTCCTCTACATATCTGCCCCAGGCTGCATAGGTCACAACCTCAGATACTTGTAGAGTCTGGGGTGGGGTTGGCAACCTTTTCACATGACAGGTTCTCTAGTACATAGTTTAGGTTTTGTGGTCTTTATGGCCTTTCATCAACTCTGTGATTACCCGTCTCTGCTGTCATAATGTAGTAGAAGCCACGAGTAATGCATAAGTAGATGGTATGGCTGTATTCTAATAAAACTTTATTTATAAAGATCAATGTTGGGTTTGGAATGTAGCTTAGTGGTAGAGTGCTTGCCTAGCATGCATGAAGCCTAGGGTTTGATTCCTCAGTACCATATAAACAGAAAAGTCTGGAAGTGGCCCTATGGCTCAAGTGGTAGAAGAAGCCCAGGGACAGTGCCCGAGCCTTGAATTTAAGCCTCAGGACTGGAGGGAAAAAAAAAAAAAAAAAGATCAGTGTCATTTGCTGACTTCTTGCCTGGGAGGTTCTTCAGGGACATGTGTGAGTGAGGATGTCAGGTAATAGGAACGTTAGAGGTGTTGAAATCTCAAGCAGAAAGGGCAAAAGAGTAATGGGCATGCCAAATTGGATTTAGTGCGTGGCTTCCTGCCTCTTCCTGCAACCTTTGTCAATAAGGAGCAGATTGGCAGTGTGTCTTAGGAGACCCTGCCCTCTTCATTTCCAGACAGCCCGAGTCTCCCAACATCTCATTGTAATGTCACATCCTAAGATTTCTTGTCAGCGTTCCATTATACCCCATCTGAAGGATTGGAGAATTGCTGGTGCTGGTGTTCTAAGATTCTATTTAACCTATAAAAAGGTAGCGGGTTCTCATTCTATGGTATGGTCAGTTCTGTGCTTGCTGCTGGTCTGTTCTCTCAGTACATCCCACACTGAAGCATTTCACCACTGTACTAAAATACCAGAAGCTTCCAAAAGACTGGATTGGAGCTGTGTGGCATTTTGTCCTGCAGGAACAATTTTGAGTATACCTTAGAAGCATCCAAGTCGCTGCGGCAGAAGCCGGGAGACAGCACGATGACGTACCTCAACAAAGGCCAGTTCTACCCCGTCACCTTGAAGGAGGTGAGCAGCAACGAAGGGATCCACCACCCCATCAGCAAAGTTCGAGTAAGTTCTGCCCCATCTCCTGTTCTCCAGGTCCCGCTTCTGCTGTCTCCAGGTCCTAATCTCTCCAGGCCTGAAGCAGCTCCAATGGAAAACCTTCAAGTGTAAGATCTGAACGCAGCGGTGCTTCTTGTTCGCAGAGCGTGATCATGGTGGTTTTTGCGGAAGACAAGAGCAGAGAGGATCAGCTACGGCACTGGAAGTACTGGCACTCTCGCCAGCACACTGCTAAACAAAGGTGCATTGACATAGGTAAGGTGCCCATGCCCGCACCCACTCTCATTCTCAGAGGAGCCCGTGCCCCAGCCTTTGCAGTCCAGTTATTTTTGGCAGCGGTCAGCTTCCTGCCGAAAGCAGTTGAATTTTTATGCCAGCCACTGATCTCTTCCAGAAACTGCCCTGGGCCTCCTGGAATCCGTGCTGTGCCCTTGCTTCCTCCCCGAGGCCTTGCCCCAGCACTAGCTTTCCATGTGGCACCAGGGCTGGAGCCTTAGCCAGCCAGCATAGAAGCACCTCGTTTGGTTGTTTTTTTGGGGTGTGTGTGTGTGCGTGCGTGCGTGTGTGTGTGCGCGCGTGCGCGCATGCACGTGCACAAGTGTGCCCCTGCATGATGGCTTGAAATCAGGGCCTGAGCGCTGTTTTTTGCTCAGGGTTGGTGCTCTACCTTTTGAGCCACTTCGGCCTTTTAGTGGTTACTTGAGGTAAAGAGTCTCACCAACTTTCCTGCCCAGGCTGGCTTTGAACTGAGATCCTCAGATTTCAGCCTCCTGGAAAGCCAGAATTACAGGCGTGAGTCCCCCAGAACTCAGCAAAGAAGCACCTGCTTTCAATCAGCATTTTTTTTTTAAATCATTGTTATCATTAAGGTGATATACACAGGGGTTACAGTTTATAAATCAGGTAAAGAGTACATTTCTTTTTGGACAATGTTTTCCCTTCCCTCACTCTCTCCCAATTTTTCCCTCCCGTCTCCCCCACAAGTTGTCTAGTTCATTTTCCACATACTGTCTAGTGAGTGCCACTGCTGCATTTGCTCACCCCTTGTCCCTCCGTTTCTGTGCATTTGTTTTTTGCTTGCTTTGTTTTTCCCTCTTTGGGGTGTTAATGGTGGAACCTAGCACTTCGCACCTGCAGGCGAACACTCTGCCTCTGAGCCTACTCTCAGCCTGGCGTGTGCATTTTGGGGGGCAATGTCTTCATTAGGAGATGGCTGATCATCATTTGGAGATAGTGATAAGGAGGAGAAAAACCCAAATAAGTAAAAGGAAATTCTGCTGCCCTGCAGTGCCTGTCTTCCTCATTCCACGTCCAGCCGTGCTGCCTGCTCATCTTGTGTAAATAACCAGTGGGCAGCTGCACAAAGCACATCCACGCTTCCTAAAGCTGGTCTTGCCTGGGTACCATGTCCACACAAAGCTGTTGTCTCCATCACTAGTGGCCATTGATCCTAGCATTGCTTTCCCTTTTCCTTCATGTCTTTTCAGAAGACTTGAAGAACTGGATTCTAATCCTTGCCTAATTTTGTGACCTTGAGATCATTACTCAAAGGTTATGGATCTACATTTCCTAATTTTTACATAATAAAACTGGATCGCATATATCTAAGATTGTCTCTATTGTGGGTCTTTCGTTCATCTTTTTTCTTTTCTTTTTGACAAGGGCTCACTCTGTAGCCCAAGGTGGCCTACAGACTGGCCTCCAGCTCGTGTTCTCCAGCCTTAGCCTTCCACACATGCTCCGTCACACCCAACGTTCTTCGTTTTTTTCCTCTCTCAACCCAATGAAATATTAATTTAGATTATCTAGAGGTGATAATGTAGAAAGCTTGATGCTTGAGCTGCTGTGATCTCATGTTGAAGAATGATGACTATTTCTCTTGCCCATTACTTCACACAGCTGACTATAAAGAAAGCTTCAATACCATCAGTAATATCGAGGAGATTGCTTACAATGCCATTTCCTTCACCTGGGATATTAACGATGAAGCAAAGGTATGTCATAAGGTCTGGGGGTTCGTTTGAGAAATGAGAGGGGTTCAATGGTCTTTCGGCTGATCTGTTGCAGCTTTATTCGTAGATATTATGAAACGATCTTCCTTTTGATCTTTCCTCAAAAAAAAAAAAAAAAAGGCGTTTATTTGACCTCCTCCAAGCAGTGTGCACATGTGCAGCCGCTGCTCCTTTCTGGCCCAAGTCCAGCCCTCAGTCTGTTCCCTCACTTCCTGTGCCCGGACCCTGCTCTGGGGGACATGAGGGTCAGTGCTCCTCAAGCTGACAGAGTTCCATGGAGAAGGGCTTGGAAATACAAGCGATGAGTGATACAGTTCTCTCTCATAGGGTTGCCATGTAAATGTGACCCACTGTTAAGATTCTTCTGTCTTGGGCTTTTATAATTGAAAATTGCCTCTGATTCACATATCTGTGGGATAATCCATTCCTTCCTTCCTTTTTGGTTGTTGTGCTGGTACTGGGGCTTGACCTCTGGGTTTTAAGTTCTTATTTATTTTTTGTTTGTCATTTTTGTTTGTTTTGCTCACAGCCAGTAATGCACTATCACTTGAGTCATACCTCTACCTTATCTTTTTGCTGGTTTAGTCTCTTGGGTTTGTCTTCCTGAGCTGGCTTCAGACTTCCATTCTCAGATCCCAGCTTCCTGAAATGACGGGTCTGATTCTTTTAAGGATTACAGATGTGAGCCACTGCTGCCCAGCTTGTGAGAAAAGGGCTTGCCTGGGCTGGCCTTGAGCTCACAATCCTCTCGCCTCAGCCTCCGTTGCTAGGGTTAACATATGTGCTGGGATTATAGCTTATTAGGATAATTCTTTTCCTTTTAGAGTACTGGGCTGGGATTTGAACTCAGGTTTTCATGCTTGCTAGACAGATGCTTTCCTCCATGTTTCCAGCCCTTGTTTGGGTCACCCTAATGGGAATTTTTGGTATCCTTGAAGAGAAATGAGGACTTCTTAAGTCATTTCTACCCTTCCCACTGCGTTCTTCCTCTTTTAGAACAATCCTCTGCTAAATTATTAGAGTTCTAGTATTTCTCTGTGTAGATTGCTTTAAAATTGGGAGCTCAAGAAATAGGGTAGAAGCATGTTAGTTTATTTGATGGTACTGGAGTTTTAACTCATGGCCTTGTATTTGCTATACAGGTGTTTTACCACTTGAGCTATGCCCTTCCCCCCTGGCCTGTTTTGCTTCAGCTATTTTTCAGATAGTGTCTTTAAGCTTTTTTCTAGGACCAGTCTCAGACTGCAGCACTCTTATCTTCATCTCCTGTATAACTGGGAACACAGGTTTGCACTACCATGTCTGACTTGTTTGTTAAGATGAGATCTTGCTATCTTTCTGCCCAGGCTAGCCTCAAACTGCAATCCTCTTATCTCTGCCTCCTGGGTAACTGCATCTAGCCTAAACATGTTATTTTTAGACACTAGTTAAAATAAGATTAATCCCTGGTTTTGGTTAAATACCTTTCTCTCAAGCACCTGCTAGAAATTCTGATCATCTTTCTGCTCTTTTTCAGCCTTTCAATTCTTTCTTCTATTTATTTATTCAAGAATTTCAGTAATTTATGGGATAAGCTGTTCCATAAAGGTTTTAATGTATGTTGGCCTAAGATTGCTCTTTGTGTGCCAGTCCTGGGGCTTTAACTCAGCGCTTGGGTGCTGTCCCTGAGCTTTTGTGTTCAAGACTACTGTGCTATTCACTTGAGCCACATGTCCACTTCTGACTTTTTGGTGGGTAATTGGAGGTAAGAGTCTCATAGACTTTCTGGCCCAGGCTGGCTTCAAACCTAGATCTTCAGTTCTCAGCCTCCTGAAGCTAGGATTAGAGGCTTGAGCCACCAGTGCCTCCGCCCCAAGATTGCTTTTAAATGTCAAAAGCCAGGGGTCTTGAGAGACATATTAATTAATTTTGTATCCTAATTGCTTTCCTGTCTTGCTGTGGTAGTTGTCTCTGAGGAAGAGGGTGTCTAGCTGTAGGAGCAACAACTAGTTGCAAGGAGCTTAGGGCATTCAATACATGGAGTTTTTCCTACTCACCCACTTGTGAACAACTGGCAGACCGCTGCTGCTCCTAGAGATTGAGCTTGATTCAATACTCAGTTCACTGCAGGCGGGGCTATGAGGGAGACAAGTAAGCTTGCCATTTCTCCTCCCCCCCTTTTTTTTTGTCAGTCGTGGGGCTTGAACTCTGGGCCCAGGCGCTGTCCCTCAGCTCTTCAGCTCAAGGCAAGCACTCTACCACTTGAGCTACAGCGCCACTTCCAGTTTTCAAGTGGTTTATTGGGGATAACAGTCTCATGGACTTTCCTGCCCCGGCTGGCTTTGAACCATGATCCTCAGATCTCAGCCTCCTGAGTAGCTAGGATTACAGGTATGAGCCGCCGGTGCCCGGCAGCTTGCCAATTCTTAAAGTTGCTGTCAGTTATTTTGAAATTATGTTGTGACAAGACTCAGAGCATGACTATGAAGAGGGGCTGCGCACTCTGGGTACTTACCAACCACCAATGCCTCATAGGAAATTGTGTAGCTGGAAGAAGAACGTATTAGGTTCTGAGTTCACTTTTCTGTCCCTATTTGTGACTTTGGTCAGCCCCTTGATTCCCTGGCTCCGTTTTTGACCCCTTGCAGCCCCAGAAAATCAAAAGGCTGCCAGACATTGGTAGCTCATGCCTGTAATCCTGTCTATTCACAAGGCTGAGATCTGAGGATGGAGGTTTGAAGCCAGCTAGGGCAGGTAAGTCCGTGAAATTCTTTATCCCCTTAAACCACCGAAAAGCCACAAGTGGAGCTGTGGCTCAGAGTGGTAGAGTGCTGCTAGCCTTAAGTAAAGCTCAGGGATAGCAGCCAGGTCCTGAGTTCAAGCCCCAGGGCCAGCACAAAAAAAAGGAAGGAAGGAAGGGAGGAAAGAAAGAAAGAAAGAAAGAAAGAAAGAAAGAAAGAAAGAAAGAAAGAAAGAAAGAAAGAAGGAAAGAAAGAAAATAAGAAAATGAACAGGCTGAGGCGGCCAGCTTTTCTCTCTGTTGGGTGTGGCCACGATTAATAAGCACTTGTGAGCGCTGGAGCTCCGTGCTGGGAGGCTGGGAGGGCTGTCACCGGGCAGGGCGCTTTGTTTGCTTGATGTGTCACTCTGTGGGGTGGGAGGAATGAAAGCTGAGGTGACAGGTAGGGACAGTGGCTTGTTTACTTGGCTTACTCCTACCAAGAAGTGCCGCCCCCGGAGGCGGGTCTCCCGGCCTGTGAGTCCTGCTAACCAATGGCAGCGTGGGCTCCTTTGCTCCAGTCCCTTCACTCTTGCCAGTTTTTAGCTCTTGCCGGCCCAGCAGGGTGGTGTGCTGGTCCTTGCTGAGGGAGCTCCCTTCTGAAGCTGATAATCAGGCATTAGCGTCACTGAGTATTGGAGTTTACTATCCACCATTTTTGCTTTCCCTGGCTTAGTTGATGTTTTTCTTTTTATACTTAATTAATGCCTCAAGGTGTAGCCATGATAAGTGGATGTGTGTGCAGAATCTTTATATAGTTGGGGGAACGAATGTCTGTGTCGTTAAATGCCCATCTTGTTCTTGTTCTTGTTCTTTTCTTTTTCTTTCTTTTTTTTTTTTTTTTTTTTTTTTTTTTTGCTGCTACCTGGGTTTTATTTGTTGGCTCATCTAATGCTCTACTACTTGGGCCATGCCTCTAGCCCAGTTTTTTTTTTTAATATAATTTTATTGTTAAGCTGGGCGCTGGTGGCTCACGCCTGTAATCCTAGCTACTCAGGAGGCTGAGATCTGAGGATTGAGGTTCAAAGCCAGCCCGGGCAGGAAAGTCTGTGAGACTCTTATCTCCAATAAACCACTAGAAAACCGGAAGTGGCGCTGTGGCTCAAGTAGTAGAGCGCTCACCTTGAGCTGAAGAGCACAGGGACAGCGCCCAGGCCCAGAGTTCAAGCCCCATGACTGACCAAAAAAAAAAAAATTATTGTTATTATTAAGGTGTAATACAAAGGGGTTACCATTTCACAATTCAAATAATGAGTGCATATCTTTTTTTTTAATTATTTATTTTTAGTTTCTGTGATATCAAGGAACTCGAACCCAGGCCTCATTCATGCTGGGCAAGCACCCAGCCCTGAGTGCCTTTCTTCTTGGGAAGTGTCACCCTTCCTTCATTTTCTCTGTTTCCCCTCCCATTCCTGCCCACAAGTTGTGTAGTTCATTTTCCTCATAGTGTCTACTGAGGACCACGCCCGGATTTGTTTATCCTCCTCCCTTTCTTCACTCCCTTCCCCTCCAACCCCCCAAAAAAGCAGAAAAAGAAAAAACACCACTGCCACCAACAACATAAATAACCCATGTTTCCATTTCCTGGAATTTGTTTCAATAAATAATATTTTACAAGTTCAGGGGAGTTACAGCTTTGGGCTCCTCGGCTGCTGGAATGTTCCTTTGGTCTATTTGTGTGTGAATGCCTAGAGGCCTCCTGTCCAATTATATTTTAGATCTAGCTTCTGCATATAACAGAATACATGTGTCGTGTGTCTCTGAGCTTGGCTTACCTCACCTAACATGATTTGTTCTAGGTCCATCCAGTTCCCTGTAATTGACATGATCTTATTCTTTCTAATGGATGAGCAAAATTCCATTGTGTATATGTACCACATTTTTGGACCTACTGGTCTACTGTTAGCCCAGTTTTTTTGCAAATTCTTTTGCAGATGAAGTCTTAGGGACTTTTCTGCCAGACTGGCTTTGAACCTGCATCCTCTGGGTCTCAGCCTTCTGAGTTGCTAGGATGACAGGCATGAGATACTCGCTCTTGTTCTCATTTAGGATTTGTTGGTTGGGTGTGTGTGGAGGGATGGTTCTGGGTAAAACAAACAGGTCTCCATGCCAGGCAGGTGCTCTGCCTCCCTCTAAGTTATACTCTAGCCAGGGAGTATTGATTCTTGATTCAGTTCTTTCTACAGACATAAGGTTTTGGGAAGTTATGTGATATCCCTTTCTCCCATCCCCATTTTTTGGAATAGTATTGGTATTTTGAACTCAAGGTCTTACTAGGCATATACTTTATCATGAAACTAGCCTCCAGCTTTTTTTTTTTTTTTTAATACTGGTTATCTTGAAATAAGGTCCCACCTGGACTGCAGGCCTCCTGTTTTTTTAACTCTGCCATGGCGGGGATAGCAGGTGCACACCATTATGCCTGACTTCTCCTGTTGAGCTGGAATCCTGAAGACTAATCTGCACAGGCTGTCCTTCAACAGAGGATCCTCCCAGTCACAGCCTCCTTCGTAGCTAGGATGTCAGGCATGGGCCGCCAGCACCCAGCTTCCTTCCCTTTTTTAATGATATCTCATATACACTATTAACCCTGCCAGAATGAGTAAAACCAGAATTCTGACCCAGGGTCAACCTCTGAGTCTTACTTACGGTTTCTGCCTCTGTCTTTGAGGTGCTGTGCTTGGAGGATGAATGAGGGTGAATCATGAGTGTTTGGCTCGTGTTCACTTGGGGAACTACTGTCCCAGCCAGGGCTCACCTCATACCGTGCCTGTGCACGCTCCGCTCATCTGTGCAAGCATGTGCCTGCCGCCGCCATGGAGATGCACACGGACTCGCTGTCAAAGTAGTGAGGGAGGAAGGAGCTGCCTTGAAAAGCAGCATGTCTTAGGACCAGTTGTGGGGGAGGGCGGGCATTTTGATCTGATTGTCTTCATTTTAATTATCCTCTCTCCTCATCACCTTCTAAAGACTGACAAGTCCTGGACAGGTTATGGTTCAGACATTGCCATATCTCCGGGAAATAACTCAGGTTTCTTTCCTCCTGATGCTCAGCTGAGATCGGCTGCTGAAGGTAAGAGGCACAGGGCGAAGGCCGCCGCTGTCTTGGAAACAGTAGAAGATAGAGCTCTGGCTGGGCGCTGGTGGCTCAAGTTATAGTCTTAGCTATGCAGGAGGCTGAGATCCAAGGATCGTGGTTAGAAGCTAGCCTGGCAGGAAAGTCTTGAGAGACTCATATCTCCAACTAACCAGCAAAAAAGCCAGAAGTGAAACTGTGGCTCAAGTGCTAGAGTGCCCGCCCTAAGTGGAAAAATTAAGGGACAGTGCCCAGCCCCTAGTTAAAGCCCCAGTACCCGTGGCGGGGGGTGGGGGGGAATGGAGCTCTGGCATGGTGCTGGGCAGAGAGCTTGTAGGGCAAGACTTGAGGAGAGGACAGGAGGTAAGGAAGGAGCCAATGGCTGCCTTCCCCACTGTAGGAAGCAGGCCCGCAGCCAGCCAGGCTTGCTGCTGCTGTTACTACAGCAGGGAGCAGCCTGTGCTAGTGGCAGACTCCTCACCCCAGGCCTGTGGTTCTCGCTAACACTGCTGTTGTAGTTGATCAGGTAGACTGTGGGTTATGCGGGCTTTTGTGGGGTAACCTGAGACCCTACCTAAGTGGAACATTCCTAAGCCCCCCCCCAAAAAAAATGTGTATACCACTTTACAGATGAACTTTGGAGACATAAATAATTGATAGGTCAGGGCTCTGCTGTGCAGTTGCTTCAGTATTTCCTAGCCCCAGTGAGTCATTGTCGATGGGCTGCAGGGCTTGGCCTAGAAGCTGGTTTCTTGCTTGGGTTTTGTAAACCTTGAGTTTACAACAGCATGAGATTTGTTGGTGGTAGGAAGTCTTGGAGCCTGAAGATCTAAAGTAAATAGAAAGAGCAGTACGGGAGAGAGCCGAGTTCCCAGAGGCTGGGCTGGACTCAGTGCCTCGCCTGTGTTCTCAGTCTGCTCAGAGCCTGTACAACAGCCCCTGGCCCTCTCATGATGATACGTTTGCAGCTTGCTGGTGAGAGGAGGCCTTTGAGGAGGCCAGACTCTAGGATATGGAGAGGAACTGTTCTTGATGAAAGCATAAGAGTTCTGACGAACAGAGAATCTTTGTGGACTCGCTAGGAGAATCCCCCACAGCAGAAGAGTGCTCTGGCTGCCTGGAAACCAGTTTGCACTGGATGAGCGATGCTAGCTACAGAGGAGCAGGAGCTACAAATCAAAACGCAGCCTCATTGGAGCCCACTGCACCTGGGCACCGTCTCCAGCCAGCTGAGTCTGTGGTGCTGGGCAGTGCCAGTGCCGTCCTCCGGCGGGAGCAGCTCTGGTCACAGGCAGAGAGGTGCTGTGGCAGAGCAAGATAGAAGTGGTTCACAGCACAGCTCACGATTTCTTCGTTGTCTCTGCATAGATACGATCGTCATGAATATTCAACCACCTTTTAAAGAATATTACGAACCCCAGGGATACAAAATACCTAACCAATGTATTTTTTTTCTAGTAGAGACATTGAAGTCTTTACCTTAGAAGGAAGATTATGTTGTGGCTACCATTTATAGGTTTTATTTGAAAAATACCAACAGTAGCCAGTTCACAATGGCCTGCACCTATAATCCTAACTACTCAAGGAGACTGAGATCTAAGGATTGTGGTTTGAAACCAGCACTGGCAGAAAAGTCTGTGAGACTCTTATCTCCTATTAACCAGCAAGAAGCCAGAAGTGGAGCTGTGGATCAAGTGGTACAATACCAGCCTTGAACAAAAAAGCCAAAGGACAGCACCTAGGCCCTGAGTTCAAGCCCCAGTACTGGCATGCACACACGTACCACACAGTACCCGTAGTACCAACAGTTACAGTCAGATGTGTGCTGGGCTCCTGGAATAAGGATGTCAGAGAAGTATTAGCTGAGTGCTGGGTTTTGTTCTGCTGCGTTGTACATAGCCTAGCTCGTGATACTCCAAGGTCTGGGCCTTTCTCCCACAGTGTGGTCATGGACCTGGGCGTGAGTCTCCGGCAGAGCTTCAGAAGGAGGCTCTGGATCTCAGCATGGGTCAGATTGTCACGGAGCGATGGAACTGCGTCTTTGGTGGCATGATTCTGTCTCAGGGTGAGAGAAGCAGTTGCAGTGCACTCTGAAATCTTCCTGGCCCATTCCTTCCATGCTCTCCTCTCCTTGCAGGGCTTTGGCCAGAAGGAAAGGGTTAGTCAGGGGCAGGACAGACATCACAGCATTCTGTTCCCCATCAAATACTCTTGAAGCATACACTGTTAGCTAGAATCTTCTGCCCTGCTAAGGCACTCTGAGGCATTCTGAACGGTTGTCCTGAGAGCCAAAGGTTTTATGTCCGGAAAGAGTCCGTGTTACACAGGAAAGAGGGTCAATGCAGAGTTTGGAACCCTGCTTGAGTGTGTACAAGGTTTGCGAAGACATGAAACACCCCATCTTTTCCTCTGTCTTGTCAAAGTAGAAAGAAGTATATGAATTTGGTTCTCAGGGATTACTGATACTTGCTGAGCATTTTAGAAAGAGGGGTGTAACCACGCTGGTAACTTGAACCTGAGACATCTTGTGTGTGCTTGTGGGATGCAGGTTTATGAGTTTAATAACAGTTTGTTGTTTTGTCTAAGCATAATATTTGGAATTCATTGGGAGAGTAATTTTTTAATTTGTTTGGGCTGAACATATTGCTTGCATTTATAGGAATTCCATTCTCGTGAAGCATCGGCCCAGGGTGCCATTAAAATAAGGTGTTGCCACGTTGGGTCGGCCGGTTGCATTAAGCAGAGACAGGTTTGGTTTGTTTCACAACTACCAGGTTTCCAGTGTGAATGGAAGGGCGGAGGCAGGAGAGAAGAGAGTTAAAATGTGGTACCCAGGTGCTTGGAATTGCAATGAAATGAAGGCTGGAGATTAAAGCCCAAGGCAATACTGCCTGGCCTAAATAGAGAATGAAGTCAGGAAGCACTCTTACCTTAAATCAGGGTAAGAGACTCAGGCCTGGCAGATCCCAGGGCTGGCCGCAGTGAACTAGATATTCCTAACCTTAGATCCCACAGCAAAACTCAAGACAACTGCACATCTGCCTGTGAGTCATTCAACTTCAGGGGTGTTCTTCTATGCAGTTTGATGAAAAACTATGGTTATTAAAGTTACACACATATATATACAACATACATATTCCAAAGAGATAACTAACTATATTCCTTTATAGAGAATGAGGAGGCTTTGAGAAGTTGTATCGTGATCAGTATTGGAAATAACAAGAAAACTGTCTTGGTTGGAAGTTTGTGGGTAATACCTTTAATTAGCGGATAGAAAATCAATAGCTGGTGGTTGGAAATGTTGTTTTGCAGCTGCTGTGGTGGGTACAATCATGGGGATAATTTCTCTGTGAAATGTCTTCTTTTCTAAATAGCATTTCACAATGTGCGCCTGTGGAGAGTGGGCAGTAGGTCCATTCAGAGGTAAAATAAAGCACAATGACTCACGCAGAGCTTGAGAAATCCACCGGTACCCGTAGCATGCATTTATTATAGCAGAGCCCGTGGGCCTGGCAGAAGGTGCTTCTGATTTGGTAGGGAGGATTCTTGGCAGCTCAAGAAAGCCTTGGTTTGGTAGTGAAACTTGCACCATGTGAAACAGGTTTCCAGCACTTGTGTCTGCTTAGCTACCATTTATCCTGACACTTCAATTATGTTTGCATTCTTTTTTGGGGGGTAGGGGTGGTTTTTTACTCCCTTCCTCCACCCTGCCATCCTCAGGAAACAATGAGCTGCTCTGTGAAATGTTCTTGTGTGACAGCTTGTCATCTTAACCCTCTTTCTCCTAGGTCCTTCCTGGAAATTCCATCTGTAGTGACTTGCTAACTGCCATTTCCAATCAGTTTAACTACTTAGAAGCTAGTCAGGTGCTGTGGGTTTACTCCTGTAACTCCCTAACTACTCAAGAGGCTGAGATCTGAGGATCACCATTTGAAGCCAGCCCAGGCAGAAAAGTCCAACAGACTTATTTTCAGTAAACCAGCAAAAAAAAAAAAAAAAAAACAGAAGTGGAGGTATAAATGAGCAGAAGCCACCTGGCCTGACATTACTGTGGTGACCGAAGCTACCCAGATTAGAAATATCAAGGCAATGTGGAGCCTTGGGGCACAGGTAGCTCTCCCCCCCCATGCAGGACTTCCCAGCATGCCCTGCGTGCAGTGAGCTCTGCGCATGTATTCACAGATGCCGGCTTTAGATTTTAGTGGAGAAACCCTGACTCGTAACCACAGCTTTTGATTGGCAGCTTGCCCGCCCAGTGCTGCTCCTTGGTGACCCACTTACTTCTCTGTCCTGTTATGTACCCAGCGATGCTGGAATGTGGTCTGTGTTTGCCTGGTGTCACACCTGCATCCAGGGCTGCATATTTCAGAGCACACATTCTATTTATTCGGGACAACAGGTGCCAAATCACTGCAACTGCCAAGTGTCCTTAAGTTCTGTGGGCTGGTGTGTAGCAGATGAGGCGGGCAGAGGAACACGCAGTTTCCTCTGAAGGTTGTCTTCCCCAAGACTGTCTTTATCTCGGTGACTTTTTCCCTGGCTCTGTGCTCTGCAGAAACCGAGACGCCGTGTGGGCGGTGTGGGAAGCGGCGCTGGGGCCACAGCCAGGCTGCTTGCTGACTGCTTGTTTTTTTTTCCTTCTGGGGAGACGCCCCACCAAGCCGACCTGGGCCGTGGGAAGAGTGCGTTTCCCCTCCCACGTCCCTGTCGTCCCCACCCCTTCCTGTCGGTTCCTTACGGTCAGGTCATTTGATCCGCTGAGAAATCACAGAAATGCTAGCTTGCACACTCGAAGCCTTCTGGTGATCGCAGTCACTAGCAGGATCTCTTGGCCACCTCCTGGTATCAGGGCAGCGAGAGGCAGGGTGACGTGGGAGGATTATCTGACCAATCAGGAGCAGTGCGTGACTCAGTCTCTCGGAGGCCTGCCTGGGCTCCAGGCATTAATTAAGCAGGCGCTTGTGGGGTGGGCAGGCTGCGTGGAGCTGAGCTGGGGTTTGTTTATTTGTTTTGGCTGGGCGGTGGGAGGAGGGCTGTGAATTATGATTAGGTGTCCACTGGCTGATGCCCAGAAATGCTCTTGGTTAATTAGACTTTAGTCAAGAATCAGATCTTGATTTTTTAAATTCAAACTGTTTCCCACTCCCCGAGTTTCAGCTCACATTCTTAACTGCATATACATCTACTGGGAAAAGTGGTGATTTTATTCTGTTTAAACTGGCGCTGGGACACTTGGGGATGAATTTTTTTTTTTAAGCTACTCATCAACCTCACAATTGAATTGTCAGATTTTAGGTAACGGCTATTTAGAACTGTTGTAGAAATCTTTTTGACTGATTTGGAGAACTAAATGAAAACATTCTAGGGTTTCTTCCTTTGGACTTAGTAGATGGATTACATTCTAGAAAGACCTTATGAATGGTCTATCTGTATTTTAATACAAGAATGAGTTAAAGTGATAAAGACTCTCAGAGGCCGGTGGGATAGGTTCCAAGATGGCTGCAGCTGTGTCTCCCTCCCAGAGCCTCGTGATAATCAGCTAAGTTGTATGACTTATTCAAACTAAGTAGGAAGTTTGGCGTGGACTGGCCATTTGGTTTGAAAGACAGAAACCTCGTGATCAAAACGACCTGCTACGCAGACAGCTGGGGTCACTTTTCCTCTAGTTTTCCTTCTTTGAAAAACATTTTTTCCATAGATGCCTTGCCAGCTCTCTGCTTTCCACCTGCCTGTGCAGTTTCCCAGAAAGTCATCATGGTTGGGGTTGGCTAACTGTTCACTGCGTGTCTTTTTCCATCTCTGTTTGGAGCCTGAGCCTCCCTTCAGCTGGCGAGGGCCAGGCACCTCGGCTGTGCCGCTCAGGAAAGGGCGGAGGCACAAGATTTGTACATTTTCCAAATGTCAAGCTCTTTTTCTTTGTACTTTCCAAAGCTAAGCCCACCTACTTTGCTTTTTCCTTTTTCTCTCTCTCCACCATAGTTTATTATTTTTAACCAGACAGAGCTCTGTCGAGCTTTCTAAGTGTACATCACAACACACAAATGGTATCAAGGCAAGTCAGTAGGCATGCTCTCGGCTCTGAGACTGTATTCAGTCTGAAATGCAAGAACAATACCACCTTCCCTTAAAGTTTCACTGGCTAGATGGACTCATATCTAACATCCTTCCAAGGAACTATTTTTTTTTAAGTGCTGAGGATTTAGCTCAGGGCCCCAAACATGCGAGGCTGGTGCTGTACCATGGGGCTCTGTGCTCAGCCCCTTTCCACATAACTGTGTGCAGATACTCAGCGGGAAATAACTGGCTGGGGCTGGCGCTGAGAGCCACCTTCCCTAACTATGCGTGCGTGGTCCATCCTCTGTGCAAGCCTGGGAAGGAGGAAAAGGGGCTGGTGTGAAACCTGCCCTCAGGTTCGAGCGCTCCGCCAGCGGGATATGCTCCTCTTCCTCAGTGAGGCTAAAAACACTGGGAGCATTTCCAAGGAGGAAGTGCTTTCACGGAAGGAGTCCAAGATGGCTACGCTGGGACTGAACACTGTTGCAGAGGATGTTTGCCTGGACCTCTTGCTTTTCTTGCCAACTTGGCTATTGGAAATTCATCTGGGGAAGAAGCCATGGAAGGGCTGGGAAGGTGGCTCGGCGGTAGAGTGCTTGCCTCGCATGCATGAGGCCCTACATAAGCAGAAAAACCAGAAGTGGCACTGTGGCTCAAGTGGTAGAACTCTAGCCTGGAACTGAAGAGCTGAGGGACAGCGCCCAGGCCCAGAGTTCAAGCCCCATGACTGACCAAAAGAAAAAAAAAAAAAAAGCCATGGAAATGAGCTGTTCTGAGGGAGGACTTCATGTCCCAGGGCCCGGACACTGCAGTTCACAGGGAAGGAGAAATAGACTCCAGGACTAGCAAAAAGAAAAGCCGTATAGAAATTCCAGTTGCAGCAGTAATTTACACAGGCCTGCAATATTCTCCTGGAATCTCTCTGTTAAAAATAAAGCCGCAGCCACACCTGTCAGCTTCAAGAGGCTGAGGTCTGAGGATCGCTGTTCAAAGCCAGCCTGAGCAGGAAAGTCCATGAGACTCTTATTACCAATAAGACACTCAAAAAGGCAGGAAGTGGCGCTGCAGCTCAAGTGGTAAAGTACTCAAGTGGTAAAGACGCTCAGGGGTAGCACCTGGGTCCAGAGTTCAAGCCCCTGGACCAGCAGGGGGCTGTATTATTTGGGTGTCAAGTTCTTTCTTGTACATGAATAATAACATAGAATGAGTATTACTGCCATTGTGGTACTTTTTTTTTTTTTTAAAGAACAGCCTTTTTACTAATTCACGGCAACTATCCTGAGAGACTGAATTTTAAGGTCCTCATTGAGCTCCTACCTCAGCTACTTACACATTTTTGTAACACCTGGAGATTTCCAGGTGTTTTGCTAATGCTTTCTTTCTTTTCTTTTTCTTTCTTTTTTTTTTTTTTTTTTTTGGGGGGGGGTCCAGTCATGGGGCCTGAACTCTGGGCCTGGGCGCTGTCTCTCAACTCTTCAGCTCAAGGCTAGCGCTCTACTACTTGAGCCACACCACTTCCGGCTTTTTTTTCTTTTTGCTTATGTGGTGCTGAGGAATCGAACCCAGGGCCTCATGCATGCAAGGCAAGCGCTCTACCACTGAGCCACCTTCCCAGCCCAGCTAATGCTTTCTTTTCTTCCAATTATATGGGTAAAAAGTACATTTCTACAGTACCTCACTACCATAGATGAAATTCACATGGTAATGTGTCCAACTGCTCTCTTCAGACAGTCAGCAAGTTTCCCTAGCACTGTGCTTTGGTTTGCAGTGATAATATAGCCCCAAGACTAGGAGAGTTGTATGTCTGTAAACGTGATTCTCCATTGCTCTACTCACCTTCAGTGGTCTCTCACTTGAGCACATTGTTCCCTCGTTCCTCCTCCTCTTCCTCCATTTTTCCTTAAGGACTCATGTAGGAGAAGCAGCCTAGATGAGGCATGTGGGCAAAAATCATAAGCTGTTAGTACAGGATCTGATTTCTGAGCTTGGGAATAAAAAAAAAAAAAAAAGGTTGTGTAAGTTAGGACTCTGATAGTGTTCATCCCTGTGTTCTCTTGCTTTCCTCTCGTTTTCAAACAGATCTACGAAAATCAAATCTTCTGAAATACTTCTGTTTTGTTTTTGGTGTTTTGGTCGGTCATGGGGCTTAGAACTCTGGGCCTGGGCACTGTCCCTCAGCTCTTCAGCTCAAGGCTAGCACTCTACCACTTGAGCCACAGCACCACTTCCAGTTTTCTGGTGGTTAATTGAAGATCAGAGTCTCATGGACTTTCCTGCCCAGGCTGGTTTTGAACCGCAATCCTCAAACCTCAGCCTTCTGAGTAGGATTACAGGCATGAACCACCAGTGCCTGGCTTCTGAAATATTCTGAGAACATGAATTCTTGACCAAGAATGAGGAACTTTCCTTAGAAAGTGGGCTGGGTACTTAAAAAGAATCTCGCAGGACATCTTTAGCCTGTTCACTTGTTTGTTTTTTGTGGCTAGTTTTTATTTTCTCTTCTCATAATTTGACTTGGGGCAGGAACGTCACTTGTCCATCTTTTGAGATGAATGTTATGTGACTAACATCAAAATGAATAGCAGGGAAGGAAGTGTGTAACAGAGAAAGGGCACTTTGAAAGTTCCATTTTAGAGCTCTTCCTAGCATTTTACCGAAAGAACATTGCGAATTATTCAGCCTATTCTCGGACTTCAGAGGCAGATGTGCATGTTGTGTGCATTTGCACACACGCGTGCTCACGTGTGTTTGGTAAAGGGAGGAGCTGGGTGCTGTTTTGGCCCAGTCTTTTTGCCCTTTCCCGTTCTCTTTGGATATTGCAGCATGTTTTTGTTGTTGTTTTCCTGTGATCATATCAATAAGAGTTATTCGTGTGTGTGTGTGTGTGTGTGTGTGTGTGTGTGTGTGTGTGTGTGTGTGTGGTAAGTATGGTGAAAACATTTGTGTTATGCAGACGTGGGTCCGTGGCCGGTGGTCTCGCTCCGGTTATCACGGGAGAACCCGCCTTACCTGTGATGCTCCATCTCAGTGACACCAGGGACCAGCACCATCCAGAATGTGACCCAGTCTTGTTGTTGTTGTTTTACTGTTCTTATAAAGGTGAGGTACAGATGGGTTACGGTTACGTACGTCAGGTAAAGAGCAGGTTTCTTTCTGGACAGTGTCTTCCCTTCCCTCACTTTCTCCCAGTTTTTCCCTCTGAACCACAGTTTTGAGGGATGAGCTGCTGGGCTTTTCATGAGCCCCAGATTCCCCCTGGGTCCGCTGCAGCAGTTGAGAGCCTTTTCCCCAAGGGCTCTGGTTCATGGAGTCTGGGTGGGCAGGAAATGAACACTTCTGACAAGTTTCAAGTCTGTGTTGTATGGGATTCTTTGATGCATTTATTATGATTACTTTGTGTATGTGTGCCCATATTGGGGCTTCAAGGCCTGGGTACTGTCTGCTCAAGGTTGGTGCTCTACCACTTGAGCCACAACTTCACTTTCAGCTTTTTGCTACCAAATTAGATATAAGAGTCTCTCAGACTTTCCTTTCCCAGCTGGCTTTGAACTGTGATCCTGAGCTCTCAGCCTCCTGAGTAGTGATGACTGCAGGCGTGAGTCACTGGCTTTACTGTGCATAGGGTTTATAGAAAGTTATTGCTAAGTGTATTACCCGCAGCTTCGTCTCCCGTAGATACTAAGTTGGGGTCTGAATCTGTCCTCATCAGACAGGGTGGACACTTGACAGGAAAGGACTTTGCTCAGTGCAGCAGCACCTAGCTACGGTCTAAGGCCAAACCTGGTTGCTTTGATTTTCGGACCTAAGTTGTTTCTCTTGAGTAAATTCTCCCCCCAAAAAACAAGCAAAAATACCACCATAATGGCTAAGCTCTGGTGTCTTGGTTCAAAGCAGGAAAGTGCATGAGATTCTTATTTCCAATTAACCACTAAAAATGCCATAAGTGCAGCAGTGCGGCTGTAGGCTCAAGTGGTAGAGCGCTAACGATGAGCAAAAGAAGCTCAGAGACAGTGCCCAGGACCCGAGTTCAAGCCCTAGGACTGACACCGAAAAACAACAACAACAACAACAAAAACATAGTGGCTTCTTGCTTCTTTGCTAGCCTTTGACTGAGGCCTAAGCATGGCACGCATGTCCCTTTTGCCCAGCATGACCGCTGTTCTGGTGTGTTTGTATACTTACGTAGACATGGCAACTTCCTTCCTTCTTTCCTTCCTTCCTTCCTTCCTTCCTTCCTTCCTTCCTTCCTTCCTTCCCTCTTTCCTTCCTTCCTTCCTTCCTGTGCTGAGATCTGTTGGTTTAGAAAGTTTTTAAATAAATAGACTGTATTTGAATAAGACTAGAAGTATCCATGGCTACCCACGAGGGAAAAGCCTTCTTGAAGGCACTGGTGCTTGTCCTGGGTCTGGGATTTGCAACCTGAAACTGGGCAGCAAGGGGAGGGCAGGTCTGGGTTGGATTCCCATGCGATCCTCTTGTCAAGGAATGGCACGTGAGGCCGAGGCTTCCTGGAATTGTGGGCTGAGTGTCACTCACAAGCAGCTGGCTCTGAGTCAGGTCCGCCCTGACCTCCACAGAGAAGTCCAGACTCATCGATGGACTGCAAAGTGAAGTTGACGGTCATTTGGTCACTTCATATACCCAGTCAATAGATTCCTTTCTTTCTGTCTGTCCTCCATCTTTTTCCTTCCATCTCTTCCTCCCTCTCTCCTTTCAACTAGTATATTCTATAGATTGTCTCCCACCTCTGACTTCTGAGCTGATGGATTGTATATGAGGCATTTTTTTAAATATGTGAGAACATACCAAGTCAAAGCACATGTGTCTTCTGTCATGTAATCCTTGTGCTCTCTTTTGCTATATATCTAGACCTAATCTTTTTTTTTTTTTTTCTGGCCCTGGGGCTTGAACTCAGGGCCTGAGGCGCTGTCCCTGAGCCTCTTTGTACTCGAGGCTTATGTTCTACCACTTGAGCCACGGTGCCACTTTTGGTTTTTTCTGAGTAGTTTATCGAAGATAAGAGTTTCACGGGCTGGGCACCAGTGGCTCACGGCCTGTAATCCTAGCTACTCAGGAAGCTGAGATCTGAGAGTCTCTGTTCAAAGCCAGCCTGGGCACGAAAGTCTTTCCCGGCTTTGACCCACAGTCCTTAGCTATCAGCCTCCTAAGTAGCTGGATCACACCCACTAGCATCTGGCTAGACCTAGTCTTTTAAAAAACTGAGCAGTTTTTCGTATTTCCTGGCAGTAAATGGGGGACTGTAGCAGGCAAGGCACCGCAGAGCTGGCCCCGCACCTGCTCAGTGCGAGGAGATGGCACCCAGGCTGTGGATCTGCTTACTAGCATTTAAGACGAGCCAGGAAGTGAACCACATATGTCAGAGCAGTTTGCCTTCCATTCCTGATCTCTAACCAAAGCCAGGGATTGGCTGGGGGAAAGGTCAATTAGAGAGAGGTAGCAGGGCATGTGGGTCGGGGTATCCACAAAATGCACCCCAGTTCCTTTACTCTCCATTTGAGGCGGCCTTAACGTCTCCCTGGACTGCATCTGTCAGAGGATGAGGGTGTGCTCTGCCCATGCTGAGACAGCCTTCCCAGCAGCTGTTGTCCTCCTCGCCCTCCTCCCCCTTCCCCCCCTCCTCCCCATCCTCCTTCTCCTCCCCTCTTTTCCTCCCCCTCCTCTTCCTGCTGGTACCAGGCACCTGGCCCCCAGCACACCAGTAGGAAAGCTGTCAAGGTCAGAAGCCTGGCGCCCGCAGGGAGAATGGTCTGGGGAAGGTGGGCGTGATGGACGGTCACTGACCTGCTGATCTGCTGACTCTGACATGTTCTCGACCTTTTTAGGATGTTTCCGTCTTTTCCTTAGAAGCAGTAAATAGAGTAAGGGTAAAAACTCCTCCTTTCTTACTTCACATACTGTCTAGCAAGTGGGCTTTGTCCCCATGGTTCTGTTTCCTTTCTCTTTCACTTACTAGTCTTATAGCTTCTCCCCTCCCACGGCTTAAACGCATCCCTGTCTGTCTTAGTTCAGCTGTGGCACCCTCTATCCTAATTGTCCTGCTTAATGTCTTGCATCTTTGAAATGAAGTCTGTACCGAAAACTGTGATTCCAATACTATCCACTATGTGGTGCTCTTGTGTCAGAAATAAGTTCTAAAGCCAGGTGGGCCATCAAAAGCATTGCAACCCATGACAGTTAAAAGCAGAACCACAGGGCTGGGAAGGTGGCTCAGTGGTAGAGTGCTTGCCTAGCATGCATGAAGCCCTGGTTTTGATTCCTCAGCATCTAAATGGCAAAAGCCAGAAGTGGTACTGTGGCTCAAGTGGTAGAGCACTAGTCTTGAGCAAAAAAAGCTCAGAGACAGTGTCCAGGCCCTGAGTTCAGGCCCCAAGACTGGCAGAAGGAAGGAAGGAAGGAAGGAAGGAAGGAAGGAAGGAAGGAAGGAAGGAAGGAAGAAAGGAGAGAGCAGAACCACAAAATGGGAAAATTGAGGATTTCACCAGTTCTGCAGAACGCTACCAGGCTTCAGTGAGTAGCAGCCTCCAGAACCACAATAATGTGTCTCGATTGAGCCACAGTGCCATTTCTGGTGTTTTTTGTTTTGTTTTGTTTTGGTTTGGTTTTGGTTTTTTTGTGGGGGGAGAGGTAAGCTAGTTAATTGGAGATTAGAGTTTCATGAACTTTCCTGCCCATTCTCCAACTTCAGTCTTGAAAAAAGTCTCTGCCGGAGAGTTCTCCCTAGTTAGTAGTTCAGGGCTAGGAGCAGGCCAGCCGCTCTGTGAAGCCATTGAACTTGGACTCATGGTCTTTAGAAACGCGGGTCTGTGGTGGCGGGGACTGGTGGGAGAGTCTGGACTCGTGGACTTGGGTTATCATATCACCACCATCCGCCATCACCGCAGGCCCTTTGCAGTTTCTCCAGAGAAAGCGTGACTCAGGAGCCATCTCCTTGCTTGGATAATTGAGTCTTTTCTTTCTCCCAAATACAGACCCACAGTGGAATGTCTTCCTCAGTGATTCTTCACACGGCCTTCACCACACCTCTGTGGAGCCTCCTCAAAGGAATTCTTTGTTTAGTGTTTCATGATCATTAAGATGTGATCTTTCCATCCTCAGCCTGTGAATAAACTTTGCTACTTTCCCCTCAGATGTGTAAAGATAAGAATCCAAATTAGAGCCAGGCATCTGTGGCTCACATCTATAATCCCAGTCAGTCAGGAGGCTGAGATCTGAGGATCACTATTGGAAGCCAGCGTGGGCAGGAATGGTCATGAAACTCTTATCTCCAATTAACTAGCCTACCCAGCCCCTAAAAAAAGGGAGAAAAAAACTGGAAATGGCACTGTGGCTCAAGTGGTAGAGTGGTAGGATAGCCATCAGGCCCAGGCCCTGAGTTCAAGGCCCAGTATCAGCACCAAAAACAAAACCAAAAAAAGCAGGCAACTGCCTCCCCAAAGGGCGCGGAAGCAGCTGCGCTGTCATTCACTGCGGGTATTTTCAGATGGTGCGTGCTCAGCTCACGGCGCAACCGCTGCTTCTGAAGCCTTCTTCTCCCTCTGCAGGTGTTCATCTCTGTGAACTGCTTGAGCACAGATTTCTCTTCTCAGAAGGGTGTGAAGGGCTTGCCTCTCAACATCCAGATTGACACCTACAGTTACAACAACCGCAGCAATAAGCCAGTGCACCGGGCGTACTGCCAGATCAAAGTCTTCTGTGACAAGGTGAGAGCCGGGGCTCAGGGCGGGGCATCCGAGATGCTCTCCTTCCCCCTCACCCCAGAACTGGGGCTTGAACTCAGGGCCTGGGACTGTCCCTGAGCTTCCTTTTTTTTTTTTTTCTGCTCAAGTCTAGCAGTACCACTAGAGCCCTCACGCCGCTTCAGGCTTCTCTTGTTTATGTGGTACTGAGGAATCCAGGGGATTTTTATACTCAACCACATGGTGAGTCCTATGCGCGTAGAGAAGAGCTTATCATAGCTGGTCTAGGTGGTTCACACCTGCCAGCTCCTCAGGAGGCTGAGATCTGAGGATCTCAATTCAAAGCCAGCCCGACAAATCACAGATGCTTATCTCCAGTTAACCAGCAAAAAGCCAGAAGTGGTGTTGCTCAAGTGGTAGAACATCAGCCTTGAGTGTAAAAGCTAAGCAAGAACTGAAGGTCCTGAGGTCAAATCCCAGTATTGGAGCATGAACACACACACACACGCACACATGCATGTGCATGCACACACAGTGCACACACATGTGCATGCACATATGCACACACATACATAAATGTGCACACCCATTCATGTGCGCACACATATGTGCATACATATACATGCTCATATATGCACGTGCATACATGTGCGCACACTCATGTCCACACTCATGTGCTGCATACACACGTGCATGCGCACATACACATGTACGTGCACACAGAGACATGCATGTGCACACACATGTGCACACATACACACAGACTGTCTTAAATGGGCATTTATTGTTTTAGCCTTGCATTCAAATAAACTTTAAAAAGAGAAGGGAAAAGGGCTGGGAAGGTGGCTCAGTGGTAGAGTGCTTGCCTTGCATGCATGAGACCCTGGGTTCAATTCCTCAGCACCACATAAGCAGAAAAAGCCAGAAGTGGCGCTATGGCTCAAGTGGTAGAGTGCTAGCCTTGAGCTGAGGAGCTGAGGGACAGCGCCCAGGCCCAGAGTTCAAGCCCCACAACTGACAAGAAGAGGAGAGAGAGACAGAGACGGGGGGGGGGGGGGGCGGAGAGGGAGAGGGAAGGGAAAAGATCTCATTTGAACCACACATTTAGGAAAATCCACTGCGGACTTTGGTGTGCATGCTTAGCGCAGGTGGTGACAGCTCAGCCAGGTGACTACAGATGAGCCGCCCTTGACCTGGCTCTCCACCCTCCAGACCCTTTTTTTTTTTTTTTTTTTTTTAATATTTCAAAGCTTTTTTTTTTTTTTTTTAATTTTTTTTTATTGTAGAGATACTATACAGAGGGTTACAGTTACATGAGTGAGGTAATGAGTACACTTCCACTTTCTCTTGAACATTGTTACCCCCTCCATTGTTTTCCGCCTACCATCCCCTCCCTCCCTCCCTTCCCCAAGGTTCTTTTTTTTTTTGATCGTGATTAAGTGATTACTTAATTTCCGGAAATTCACAGTATTGTGGAATAATGATGCTCATTTAAAGTCACAAGTTCATTCTAACTTTCCTGGAGCAAATTGTCTATCACAGTCTGTAATATATAACGGTGCTCATATGTTATATACCATATATGTGATCAGCAGCATGGGGATATTTAGTAGTGGTTCAACCAGATGAGTGGGAGTTCTTTGTTTCTTAAGTCCTGTTAGTTTTGTCATATCACCTAACATTTTGGATTCATCATCCACTTATCAGGGAGACCATGTACTGTTTGTCTCTTCGTTCTTGGCTTACCTCGCTCAACATGATTCCTTCTAGCTCCATCCATTTCCCTGCAAATGCCATTATTTTGTCATTTCTAATGGCTGCATAATATTCCATTGTGTATAGATACCACAATTTTTGGATCCATTCATCTGTGGTGGGGCATCTAGGTTGTTTCCATATCCTAGCTATTGCGAACAGTGCTGCAATAAACATGGAGATGCACATGTCCTTGTATATTGGTTCCTGTTGTTCAGGGTAGATGCCTAGAAGTGGTATGACTGGGTCGTAAGGGAGGTCAATCTTTAGCTTTCTAAGGACCCTCCAGACTGCTTTCCAAAGTGGTTGTGTAAGTGTACATTCCCACCAGCAGTGTAATAGAGTTCCTCGTTCTCCACATCCCCTCCAGCATTTGTCGTTGGCTGATTTGTGGATGTGGGACATTCTGACTGGGGTAAGGTGGTATCTCAGGGTTGTCTTTATTTGCATTTCCTTCACCACCACCTCCAGACCCTTTGACACGTCAGCCACTGACAGTGGCAGGGGGTGATGGGGCAGAGGGGGAGAAAGGACAGGGCCCAAAGAGAGTGCGGCGCCCTCTCATCTCTCCAGAGCAGCTGCTTTTTCCTGAAAAACAGAACCATCCACTTGTCCTTGTTCCGGCCTCTCTGGCCAGAGCTCAGCCCCTGAGCTGCTCCAAGTCAGACTGGCCGGGCCAGTGTGGAGGGGATAGCAGTGCAGGAGGAGGCGGAGGAATGTACAGTGGTCCCTTGATCTCAGATGGAGCAAGGCTTTGACTTTCCCTGCTTAAAAATATTAAGATGTGAAAGCCGGGCGCCGGTGGCTCACACCTGTCATCCTAGCTACTCAGGAGGCTGAGATCTGACAGGATCACAGTTCAAAGCCAGCCTGGGCAGGAAAGTCCATGAGACTCATCTCCAATAAGTCACCAGAAAACCGGAAGTGGTGCTGTGGCTCAAGTGGTAGAGAGCTAGCCTTGAGCTGAAGAGCTGAGGGACAGCGCCCAGGCCCGGAGTTCAAGCCCCATGACCGACCCCCGCCCCCCCACACACACACGAATTGTGCTTTATTCTATTTCCTCTTTTATTCATCCTGTTAAACTTTTCTTGTATTAATCTTTTTATTGGCTTACATTAGTGATACAGAAGGTGATTTCATTGTTACATTTCCACATGTTTGCAGTATATCCAATCCATTTCATTCTCTCTGCCACTCCCGTATTAAGAACTTTAGGTGATGCTAGTTCACTGCAATTACACTAGCTGATGTTTGACTGGCTGCAGAAAACACAGCCTCTGGCCACAGGAGGGCGCCTGGAACCTTCACATTCAGAGCACTTCCTCCGTCTCACAGATCTGCCTCTGTCAAGGTCCTGTGTATGCACCTGCTAATGTGCCAGGATGTGCTCCTTGCTTCTTGCTTTTTTTTTTTTTTTTTGCCAGTCCTGGGACTTGAACTCCGGGCCTGGGTATAGTCTCTGCACCACTTTATCCTTAAGGCTAATGCTCTACCACTTGAGCCCCAGCACCACTTCCAGCTTTTTCTGAGTCGTTTACTCAAGATAAGTGTCTCACATACTTTCCTGCCCAGGCTGGCTTCAAACCACATTCCTCAGATCTCAGCCTCCCTACTGTTCTTTGTTTTTATTGTTGTTAAAAGAATAACTACAGTGTTTGCTTCGGCAACACATATACTAAAATTGGAACGATACAGAGTAGATTAGCATGGCCCCTGCGCAAGGATGACACGCAAATTTGTGAAGTGTTCCATATTTTTTAAGTTGTCATGTCCAAAACGAGCTTTACAACGTCGGTGGGGGGGAGGGGGGGAAGGAGAAGGATTGGGATTGGGGGGGAGGGGGGAGGCTGGGAAGGGATGTGAAGGGTAAACAAAGGAGGAGGCTGCAATGCTTGGTAAGAAATGTACGCATTATCCTGCCCATGTAATTGTAACTCCTCTGTACAGTATGTTCACAAATTAAATTAAATTAAAAAAAAAAAAGTAACTACAAATGGCCAGGCACCAGTGGTTCACACCTATAATCCTAGCTACTCAGGAGGATGAGGTCTGAGGATTGTGGTTCAAAGCCATCCTTGACAGGAAAGTCTGTGAGATTCTTTATTTCCAAATAACCACACACACCCTTAAAAAAAAAAAAAAAAAAGGCCAGAAATGGAACTGTGGCTCAAGTGGTAGCCTTGAGTAAAAAAGCTCACGGAGCATGCCCAGGCCCTGAGCTTAAGCTTCAGGGCCTGCACACACGAAAATAAACACAAACTTAGTAACTTCATAAAAATTTGTTTATCCTAGTCAATAGTTCTGAAATCAGACACCGATTTCACAGCTAAGATCCAGATGTGGGCAGGGCCTATCGCTTTTGAAGTGTCTATGAGAGACGCTGTTTCTGTGCCTTTTCCACCTGCTGGAGGCTGCCCGTATGCCTTGGCTCATGGGCCCTTCCATCTGCAGTGGCTAGTTGTAGTTGATGCTTCTTAGTTCATGCCCCTGTCCATCCACATACTGCCTCTCACTCTTCTACCTTCTGCTTGTTTGTGGGCCCTGCGGCTAGCTTGGGCTTCCTCAAAAGACCTAGCATCTCTTCTGCTCACCACCCTTTTGCCATATGACCTGCCCTGCCCTCAACCCCCCAGGATCAGGTGTGTGCATCCTGGGGCACAGGAGCTTCTGGTGGGCTGCCGTTGACATACTTCTAGACAGTGAACTTATGCCCTGTGCTTTTCTCCCGGTTTTTAATCTCAGAGCTGCTCTGGGCCAACACATTCCATATGAGCAGAAAACATCATGTATGTGCTGGTTTTCAAAGGTGAACATCCCGCCACGTGAAGCCCCACGTGACCCGGTGGTGTGGCTGGAAGCTCTCTGTCCCCACTATGCCGGTGATGGAGGTTTCTGGATTGCCCGGCTGCCCCGGGACAGCTCTGTCTGGGCCTGTCTTTTCTGATGTCTGACCTCTTCTTATTTGGCACCTGTCAATTCATGTCAGCTGCCAGCTCTTAAAATTCTCTTTTTATGAGTCTGCCCCACAGCTGAAGAAGAAACAAGAAGCAAGACATCTTTTTGGCATCACTTCAGACATTATTTGGCATTCTTTTTCCTTCCTAATTTCCGAAGCAGTAGTGATATTGCACTTTTCAGGAAAAGTCGGTCTATCCAAGAGACAGGAACTCTTTTTATTTTTTTGTCGTTGTGGGGCCTCCTGAGTAGCTAGAAATACAGGAGGAGCCACCAGCGCCCACCTGGCAACAACTCTTTCTCCAAGTTCATATATATTCCCAGCCCGTTGAATAGAGGAAAATTACGCTGACATTTGCTTCCTGCAGCAGTCCTTTTGTTCCTCATCACAGTGATAGGGGTGTGGCTCAAGAAGTAGAGCACCAGCCTTGAGCAAGCACTCAGGCTCTGAGTTCAAGTGTTGGTACAGACACAGTAACAAGTGATCATGTCTCTAGCTGACTTAACTCTTGAGTTCAACGCCTGCTTTAGGGCCCAATGTCAGTCCCGTTAGTTGATGACTTAAGAGTCCAAACAGCTAAATGGCTCTTTGTAATGTCTTGGGACTTCCTTTAACAATTTTTTTTTTTTTTGGTCATGGGGCTTGAACTCTGGGCCTGGGCGCTGTCCCTCAGCTCTTCAGCTCAAGGCTAGTGCTCTACCACTTGAGCCACAGTGCCACTTCTGGTTTTCTGGTGGTTTATTGGAGATAAGAGTCTCATGGACTTTCTTGCCCAGGCTGGCTTTGAACCATGGTCCTCAGATCTCAGCCTCCTGAGTAGCTAGGATTACAGGCATGAGCCACCAGTGCCTGGCTCCTTTAACAATTCTTGTGCCTACTGGGGCTAAATTTGTTCCACTTTTGTGTGTGTGTGAAGGGTGCTTATTTCACTTTTCTGTTTTAAAAGATCCTACTGCTGGGTATAAAATTCCACGGGGATTATTTTACAATAGTTGGCAGCAAACTTCAGAGCCCCGCTTCTGCTGAGAGTGTGATTACCAAACAAAGTCGTGTGGCTCTATTCTGTACATAGTTAGTTCCTCCTTTCCATAATTGTGTTTAAGATTTTCTCTTCACACTTGTTTTGAGCACTTTGATACATCTACTCGTGTTTCTTGTTCCTGGGGTTTGCTGAGCTTGTTGAATTGCTTGAGCATCTATGGGTTTTTGGGTTTTGCTGTATTTGGAAATGTTTTTACCCACTCATTTCTGGTATGTTTTCTTCTTCTTCTTTTGGCTTTCCAGTTATACATCTCTAAGGTACTTGAAGTTATCCAGAGCCCACTGGTTTTTTTTCTCTCTCTTTTTTTTTAATGTTACTTAGGTTTAATTAGGGGTAGTTTCTACTGCTATATCCTAGAGTTCTTTGAGTGAGTGTGAGTGTGTGTATGTAAGAGAGAAAAGTAGTAGGTCTTGAACTCAGTGCCTAATGTTCTTACTTGGCTTTTTCGCCCAAGGCTAGCACTCTACCACTTGAGCCACAGCTCCTCTTCCAGCTTTTTAGTGGTTAATGGGATATAAGAGTCTATGGAAGCCGGGTGCTGGTGGCTCACGCCTGTAATCCTAGCTACTCAGGAGGCTGAGATCTGAGGATCACTGTTCAAAGCCAGCCCAGGCAGGAAAGTCTGTGAGACTTATCTCCAATAAACCACTGGAAAACCGGAAGTGGTGCTGTGGCTCAAGCAGTAGAGTGCTAGCCTTGAACTGAAGAGCGCAGGGACAGCACCTAAGCCCAGAGTTCAAGCCCCACGACCAACCAAAAAAAAAAGAGTCTATGGAGTTTGTCTACCAGGACTAGCTTTGTACTGTGATTCTCAGATCTGAGCCTCCTGTATAGTTAGGATTACAGGCATGAGCCACCAACATCTAGATACTTCACTGATCCTTTGCCCGATCTAAACTGCTATTCCTGTGCAGTGTAACTTTAATCTCAGACATTGTAGTTTTCATCTGTGGAAGTTCAAGCAGGGTCTGTTTTATATTGTTCGTGTCTCTGTTTACTTTTTTGTAGTGCTGGGGAGTGAACTCGGGGCCTGGTACACACTAGACAATCTCTACCACTGAGTCACCCTCGCAGCCCAGGTTGGTGGGGGTTTCCGGCAGTTTTTGAACATGTGTGGTACAGCCCCACTGACTGGCTTAATGTCCTTGCCTGACATCTCTGTGTCAGTTCTGGGTTGGCAACAGGGGCTTGATTGTCCCCTCTCCCTCAGGCCCACCTGGCCATCTCACTGGGCATGTGACCTTGTCAGTTTACCTCTTTGGGACTGGGTGTTTCTTGTCTTCAGCCTTGTCCTGAGACCAAAGTAAGCGTCGGGACAAGCAGCATCCTTGGGCATCTGGTTTCATGACTTGTGAGCATTGCGAGCATTGTGAGCGAGACTTTCCTGGGTGCTCACGTCTGTCCTCAGTGAGCCTTGGGAGCTTCCGGTGTGATCGCACCATTTTCTCCCCATCTGAGACTCAGCCACTGTGTCTCTCATCGTTGCAAATGGTTTTTCCCCAGCCATGGGTAATTTCCCGTGAATTGTCCACTTGGGGAGCAGTCGAGAATCCTTTGAAGATGTCTAGAGACGGGCCCCATGGCGGATCCACTTTCCCTCCTCCCTGAAGTGAGCACCTGCTCCCCTCCCAACCACAGCCTGGACTGCTCTGGGAGCAGTGGGCAGTGCAGCTGAACCAGCTTACCCAGAGCTGGGCCCTTCAGGCCTTCAGAATACCATATTTAAAGCCCAGCACTGGTGGCTCACGCCTGTAATCCTAGCTACTCAGAAGGCTGAGATCTGAGGATCATGGTTCAAAGCCAGCCCCGGCAGGAAAGTCCATGAAACTCTTATCTCCAATAAACCACCAGAAAACCGGAAGTGGTACTGTGGCTCAAGTAGTCCAGTGCTTGCCTTGAGCTGAAGAGCTAAGGGACAGTGCCCAGGCCCAGAGTTCAAGCCCCGCGACTGACCAAAAAAAAAAAAAAGTACTTCATTTAAGCATTTTTTTCCAGTTTGGGTTGTTTTCAGGATAGAGTCAAAAGCTCCATCTTGAGTAGAAACAGAAGTTCCTTTTATTTTGTGTGTGTGTCTGTCTGTCTGTCTGTCTGACTGTCTGTCTGTGTTTGTGTTTGCTGGTCCTGGGGCTTGAACTCAGGGCCCGGTCTCTGTCCCTAAGCTTCCTTTGCCCAAGGCTTCTTCCACTTAAGCCACAGCTCTAACTTTCAGCTTTTTTGGTAATTTAGTGGACATGAGAGTCTCCAGACTTTCCTGTCTGGGCTGGCTTTGAACCACAATCCTCAGATCTCGGCCTCCTGAGTAACTAGGACTGCAGGCATGCTTTTTCAATAAGGAAGGAATGTCTTATTTTGTCACACTGCCTATTTGAGGGGTACAGTTTGTCATCAAAATGAAGTAACTGGTAGCCAATGAGAAAGGACTAAGAGATAAAGGTGTTCAGTAGTCGGGGAATGGCGACCCTCCCGGTCTTCCTGGGTCAGCGTGCGGCAGTCCTGCGTGGCGGTTTTCACAGACAAGCTAGTGGGTTAGCACCTAGAGCAGGCAGCTATTCGGATTTTTTGTTTTGTTTGTTTTGTTTTGCCGGTTCTAGGGTTTGAACTCTGGATCTTAAGCACTATTCCTGAGCTGCTTCTGCTCAAGGCCAGTGCTCTACCACTGGAGCCACGGCCCCACTTCCAGCCTTTATTTGGTGGTTTATTGGAGATAAGCGTCTCACAGACTTTCCTGCCTAGGCTGGTTTCCAACCATGATCCTCAGATCTCAGCCTCCTAAGTTGCTAGGATTATGGGGTGAGCCACCAGTATCCAGCTAGGTATTCTAATTTTTAAAAGTGATCCTTAAGCCAGGCATTGGAGGCTCACGCCTGTCATCCTAGCTACTCAGGGGGCTCAGATTTGAAGATCATGGTTCACAGCCAGCCTGGGCAGGAAAAATCCATAAGACTCTCTATCTCCAATTAACCACCAGAAAAATCAGAAGTGGTGTTATAGCTCAAAGTGGTAAAGTACTAGCCTTGAGCAAAAGAGCTTAGGGCAGTGTCCAAGCTCTGAGTTCAAGCCCCATGACCGACAGATAAATAAATAAATGTATCTGTGATTTATTCCATACAGTTAAAAATAATTTGTGGTGAGCCGGGTACCAGTGACTCATGCCTGTAATCCTAGCTACTCAGGAGGCTGAGATCTGAGGATTACAGTTCAAAGCCATCCTGGGCAGGAAAGTCCATGACACTCATCTCCAGTTAACCACTAGAAAACTGGAAGTGGCACTGTGGTTCAAGTGGTAGAGCGCTAGCCTTGAGCTGAAGAGTTCAGGGACAGTGCCAGGCCCAGAGTTCAAGCCCCATGGCCAACAAAAAAAATTAATAATAATAATAATAATAATAATAATTCATGGAGTGAGAATAAAAGAACAAACTGGGCGCGGTGGCTCACGCCTGTAATCCTAGCTACTCAGGAAGCTAAATCTGAGGATCGAGGTTCAAAGCCATCCCGGGCAGGAAAGCCCGTGAGACTCTTATCTCTAGTAGAACACTGGAAAACCAGAAGTGGCATTGTGGCTCAAGTGGTAGAGCACTTGCCTTGAGCCGAAGAGCTGAGGGACAGCACCCAGGCCGAGTTCAAGGGCCACAACCAGGAAAAAAAAATGAAGGAACAAAAGACACTGTATGGAAGGAAATGTACTCATTACCTGATTCATACAATTGTACTTCCTCTGTACAACATCTCTATAATAACAATAACAACGAAGTAAATTAATTAAAAAAAATAATTTGTGGGGCTGGAAACATAGCTCAGTGGTAGAATACTTGCCTTGCATGCATGAAGCCCTGGGTTTGATTCCACAGTACCACATACACAGAAAAGGCCAGACATGGTGCTGTGGCTCAGGTGGTAGAGTGCTAGCCTTGAGCAAAAGAAGCTTAAGGACAGTGCCCAGGCCCTGAGTCCAAGCCCCAGGCCTGGCAAAAAATAATAATAATAATTGGAGGCATGGCTCAGCTGATAAAGCACCAACTAATGAGTGAAAGCCTCAGATACTGTCTGAGTCCCAGTCTCGGACAAAATAATAATAGTAATATTTGCATAATAGGCGTTTTTTTTGTCGGTGGTAGGGCTTGAACTCTAGGCCTAGACGCTGTTCCTCAGTTCTTCAGCTCAAGGCGAGTGCTCTACCACTTGAGCCACAGCACCACTTCTGGCTTTTTCTGTTTATGTGGTGCTGAGGAATCGAACCCAGGGCCTCATGCATGTGAGGCAAGCACTCTACCACTGAGCCACCTTCCCAGCCCCTGTATAATAGGCTTTTAAGAGCAAAGCACTAGGATAGACAACTAATTTAGTAAGAAGTTCACTTCCAGAGAAGAAGTGGACAAGAGTTGACTGTTGGAAAGAAGGTCAGACCCACTAGACTCCTGTCTTGTCTCCTATTCCCGCAGGGAGCCGAACGGAAAATCAGGGATGAAGAACGAAAGCAAAGTAAAAGAAAAGGCAAGTGTCCTGACCCCAGCTCCCGGGTGAATGCCTGTAAGTAGCATGTCCAG
Organism: Dipodomys merriami; assembly: GCF_024711535.1. NCBI lineage: Eukaryota > Metazoa > Chordata > Mammalia > Rodentia > Heteromyidae > Dipodomys > Dipodomys merriami. Next base: position 1,127,975 of record NW_027202383.1, read on the forward strand.
CCAGCCTCAGCCAAGCCAGGGTGCTGTGTGCCTCTGTGCCCAGCAGAGGCTGGGGGTGGGGTGGGGTGGGGTGAGGGCGGGGCTGTGACAGAAGGGGGCGGGGCTGAGTCTCAAGGGTTGCCTGCCGAACTGCAGACTGGTCTTGGGTTTTCCCATGTGCAGGCATTGTGGATGGTCAGTTCAGGTAGCTGCTTCCAGTCCTGAAAAACAGATGCACGCTCCCTGAGCTTCCCAGTCTGGTCTGGCTCAATTTATAGAACTAATGACAATGCCCTGAAAATTCAGGATGTCTTCATTGTAGATGAGGGTCGTTCCCAGAATCCTTGAGGCTTCTGCTTTGGCATTTCTCCAAGAGTATGTGAGGGTATCTGTCTGTCTCTGTCTCTGTCTCTTACTCTCCCTCTCCCCCCTCCCCATCTTGTCTTGCTACACAACCCAGGCTGGTCTTGAACTTGTGATACTCCTGTATCTTGCAGGTATTACAGGTATCCACCACTACACCCAGTATTGTCTTTTTTAAGAAAATGTGACCAGTATTCATATTCACAAAACTCTGTATCTGAAGGTCTACCAGGGAGAAAAGTGTTGTGTTGTAGTGTCTCGTCTGTGGTCCGGTGCTTCTGGCACGTTCTGTGAACTGTTGGGTCCATAGCACATGGGTCGAGATTCTCCCCTTGGCATCAGAATGCTGCCTGCTAAACCCCCTGCTGAGTGCATCAGGGCCAGATGATGGGGAGAGGGACCCCAAATTTAATAAATTAAACACTAGTATGCTTACTCTTTCTTCTCATTTTTGGTCATCTGAGGTTTGAACTCAGGGCTTTGCACTTGCTAGGAAAAGACAGTAGCACTCCAGACACTGTTTGCTTTATTTTAATAGTGTCTCATTTTGGGGGGAGGGGAGAAGGTGCCAGTCTTGGGGCTTGAACTGTGGGCGCTTCCACTTCTGACCTTTTTGTGGTTAATTGGAGATGAGAGTCTCAAGGACTTTCTTGCCCTGGCTGGCTTCAAACTGTGATCCTCAGATCTTGGCTTCCTTACAGGCATGAGCTACCAGCACCCAGCAGTAGTATCTCTTTTTTCCAGTCTCCATTCCACAGTTCTCCTACCTACGCCTCCTGCGTGGCTGGGATGACAGGCACGCTCTGTCACATCCCACTTTATCTTTTGAGATAGAGTCTCCCTAACGCCTCCTGTCCCGGCTTTCTTGAACTTCAGTAGTTTGGATTTAGACTTGTACTCTTAAGCCCAGCGTGGAGGCTCTTGATTCATTCTGAAGACAAATGGAGGATAAGGTGGGATTGCTTCCAGATTATATTCATATCATGACAAGTTTTAGCCTTTTACATGAAAACTAAATGTTCTGTATCTGTGTGTGTGTGTGTGTTTAAATACCTCTGACTATTGGTCTTGACAGGTGTTCATTTGATTTTATTCTGAGTGCACGTAGCAAATCCCTCAACGTGAATTCTGCTTTTTCTTTTGGTGCAGCCCCATAACCTGAGCCTTAGAGTGCCATCCTCAATTTCTTCAACTTTGAAGGAAATGTTGTGCCTGTTTCCAGCCTTATAGATAGAATCTGCTGATGTTGGCATCTTTATTTTTTTCCAGTTTCTGATGTCAAAGTGCCGCTGCTTCCCTCACACAAACGAATGGACATCACGGTGTTCAAGCCCTTCCTTGACCTCGACACGCAGCCTGTGCTCTTCATTCCTGACGTGCACTTCGCCAGCCTGCAGCGGGGCGCCCATGTAGGTAGCCGGCATGGGGGCTGCAGGGCCCAGCGCAGACGTTCTCTAGCATTATCCATGGCACCTAGGAGCCACCTTCAGTGAGGTTGACCAGTTGGCTGGATCTCTGGAACATTCAGTTATGGTGACATGATTCCCATGCCATACATATTAGGCATTGACTTGAAAATGCAGACCGTCAGCATAATTCTATCAGTTTTCTTTCATTCATTCATTCATCCACTCATTGATTCAATCATGTCTTAGCTCAGTTAAAGGCTTCTAGAATAGCACTGCAGTTTGGAATTTGAGTCTGTGCTCTTGGGAGTTTAACTTGAGTGATAACCTGTGTCGGATAGCCCCATAAAGAATCTCCAGTGTTAGCCGGGCGCTGGTGGCTCACGCCTGTAATCCTAGCTACTCAGGAGGCTGAGATCTGAGGATCGCGGTTCAAAGCCAGCCCGGGCAGGAGAGACCGTGAGACTCCTATCGCCAATAAACCACTAGAAAACCGGAAGTGGCGCTGTAGCTCAAGTGGTAGAGCGCTTGACTTGAGCTGAAGAGCTGAGGGACAGCGGCCCAGGCCCAGAGTTCAAGTCCCACGACCGACAAAAAAAAAAAAATCTCCAGTGTTGTGTTCCTGTAAACAACTAACTTATGGTCTGACAAAATTAATACCAGGAAGCTGGAACATGTGTTTTTTTAAGAAAAGTAAATTATATGAATTTAAAAAAATAACATCCCAAGGCTTTTTCTCATGGTTCCAGTGCTGAATTATCATCAGCATCTTAGTTACTAATGCTAATTTTGTTGGTTTGTTTTTAAGTCACAGTCTGCTTTGTGGTAAAAGCTTACCAGAGACAGACGCTCAGTCAAGTGGGACTTGCTGAGCCAGATAAACAGAAGGGCTCGGGCCAGGGACCCAGCAGACAGATGTGGAAGGAGTACTTAGCCAAGGCACGGTGGTCAGGGAAGAGCTTGTGGAAGGCAAGCAAGCCTCAGTGGACTTTTGGGAAAGGACCGAGTAGTAGTAAACACGTCGGGCTTTGGACCATGGAATCTCTGTTGTACCATTCTGGTGCCAAAGCGGCTGCACACAATACCTAAGTGAACGCATCTGGCCCTGTTCCTCTAAATGCTTTATTTACAGAGCAGGCTTCAACTAGATTTGGCTATTTTAGAGAAGTTCAAGCTAGTATAAAATTCTAGACATTAAAAAATAAGACTACAGGAATTTGCATTTTTTTTAAAAAGCAGTTGATATTAGATGCATCAAATTGAAAATGATTCCTAATTACATTCTGATTTATTTTGAGCCTATGTGAAAAGCAATCTGTGGTTTTATTTTTTCCCTTAGGTTCTTTCTATTGCTTCAGAGGAATTGGAGGGCGAAGGGTAAGATTTTATGTTGTTTGTCTTTTATGAACATTTTTATTTTGAAGTAATCTCAAACGTAGCAAAAAAAATTGCAGATACAGTACAAGAAAGTCCCTTTTCTCCTAAGGGATTTCAGTGCCATCCTTCCTGAGCATGCCTGGCGTACCCCACTCCCCCCATCAGCAGGGCCATCCACAGCAGGCCACCAGGGGGCGCCATTGCTACCATGCAGTGTCCACGCAGAGCACAGCTTTGTTCCAGCCCAGAACCACATAGTGTACTTGTTGTCATGGTTCTTTACTCGCCTTTGGTCTGGAGCAGTCCTGGCCTTCCCTGCCTTTGCCGATGGTGGCCATCTTCCGTTTTGGCCTCACAGTCAGCATCGGCCTGCACACTCTGGCAGGACTGTCCTTCCTCCCTTGGTTCTCAGCTCAGTCTCATTCTCCATTAAACTTTCCATTTGTTCACTGGTTGGTTTGTGAAGGCGTGAGCCACTGCTGCCCCTTGGACACATTGCCCCAGAGCTGGCCAGGGGGAGCCTTTGCAGCTGTCCCAGGCTCTTTCCGGCCTGGCCCTCCTTCCTGGACCGCTGTCCTGTGCCCTGCCAGACACTGGTGTTTCCCTCTCTAGCTCAGACCCAGCCTTTTGTGCAAGATAGCCTGGTTCCCTCTGTGGAGTCTGGGGTCCAGGATAGGCCTCTGGTGTGCCCCTGGTCCTGGGCCCACTTTCCCATCCCCGTACCTGGCAGCCGCTTTGCAGATGCCTGCCACACTGAGGGGCTGCTCGACCCCTCTCTGCCAGGCGACCCTCCAGCCTTGCTTGTCCCTTCTGACAGCTTTAGGACTAAAATTTTCAAGAAGTGGGAAGTTCTGCTTTGGGGCTGAAATCTCCCTTTCTCTTGATCTAGAACAACGCGTGATGAGAGAAAAACAAAAGCCAGTGCATGATGGGAAAGAGAGCCTAGGTGTTGATTCCATGTTCATTCCTCAGCTTAGTCCCACTGTCCTTCACCACCTCCTCCACCCTCAGTGGTTTAGCTTTGGGGCCTCCGGCACCTTCACTGAATAGAAGACCTGTTGTATATTAGGAGCTGAGCTGCACAGGTATTTGAAGGCCTTAAACTCTATTGCTGAGATGGTCTCAAATGCCTTTCTCCATTTTCAGTTATTTGACTCTTTTCTTGCACACCTCGGTGAGCACAGGCCCATGGAGTCACGCAGATCTGGGCTCCCTTCCTCACACTCTGTGTGCACCACCCTTTTCTTTCCATGGACTCGCAAGTATGCTAAACCCTCTGAAGCTACGCTCGGATGCTCATCTCAGTCCTCTCACGATCATCCCGCCAGCCTGCAGAAACCTGAACTGTGAATCAACACTTTTTTTTTTTCCCCAGTCCTAGGGCTTGAACTCAGGGCCTGGGTGCTGTCCCTCAGCTCTTCAGCTCAAGGCTCGCGCTCTACCACTTGAGCCACAGCGCCACTTCCAGCTTTTTCTGTTGATGTGATACTGAAGAATGGAACCCAGGGCTTCACACCACTAGGCACACACTCTGCCACTGAGCCACATTTCCAGCCCCAACCAACATGCTTTGACCATAGTGTTCCGTCTCACATAAGTTGCACAGATTCCCTCTTGGGCCTCAGTGGCTCATGCCTGTAATCCCACCCATTCAGGAGGCTGAGAGGGTCATGGTTCAAAGCTAGCCCTGACAGGAAAGTCATGAGATGCTCATCTTCAATAAACTACCCCAAAAAAGCCAGAAATGGAGCGGTGGCACAAGTGGTAGAGAACCAGCCTTGAGTAACAGAGGCTCAGAACCAGGCTCTGAGATCGAGCCCTAGTACTGGCACAGAAAAAGGGAAAGAAAAAAAGATGCCTTCTTACCCGAGGCATAAAAATCTGTGATTCCTTAAAGCTAAACAGTACTGCCAATTCTCCTTTTCTCATTCTGTTCTGCTAGCCTACTCACACTGTCTCAAGCTGGGCATGGTAGTGCTTGCTTAGAGGCTGTGGCAGGAGGCTTGTCAGTTTGAGGCCAACCTCAGCTGTGTAGTAAGTCCCAGACCCACAGAGGCTCCTGTAACAGGACCCTCTCTGAATAAATGAAACAGAACAAACGCTTGTACCCTCCTTTGGTAGGCCGTGTGAGTTTGTCCAGTCCCTTCTCCTCTTGGGGAGCAGGCCCCATCCTGAGCAGGTAGCTGGGTCTAGTGAAGCCGGGATGGAGGAAGCGAGCAGGTCGTCAGTCAGTGGTCCCCGGTCTGCCACGGAGCGTCACGCGCCCTGGTGCTGTCAGCATCTTACTCCAGACCTCAGAGTTTGTGCAAAACAATAAGGAAGCTGGGCCAGATAAAGAACAAGAGTCGTTTTGAGTTTAAAAGTCGGCGCTGATACATTTCCAACTCTTCGTTGGAAAGTCACACACTGTATCCGGTCACCTGCAGGTCTGCCTTGAAAAGGGGGCCGTATGGAACGGAAGATGACTTCACGGTCCCCCCTCCCGCAAAGCTGGGCCGGGCAGAAGAACCTAAGAGAGGTGTGTTGGGCCCCATTACTGAGTGGGACTTCTCAGTCCACAGTGAGCGGGAACCACCCACAGCACAGATGGCACCTCGCACTGAATCCTGCCCTGAGCCAGCACGGAGGGGCGGAGGTCGGGGGCGCGGCCTGCTTCTCCGTGCTTGTGTGAATTAACGTAGTCTTGTTCTCCGGCTACCCTCTTGCTCTGGACGGAAACCAGTGTTGCTGTACGTGCGGAAGGAGTCAGAAGAAGTCTTTGATGCCCTCATGCTCAAGACCCCGTCCTTGAAGGGTTTGATGGAGGCTGTAAGTAGGATACATGCAGCCATTCCCTTTCAAAAAAAAAAAAAAGATGGGGGCTGGGAAGGTGGCTCAGTGGTAGAGTGCTTGCCTTGCATGCATGAGGCCCTGGGTTCAATTCCTCAGCACCACATACACAGAAAAAGCTGGAAGTGGGTGCTATGGCTCAAGTGGTAAAGTGCTAGCCTTGAGCTGAAGAGCTCAGAACAGTGCCCAAGCCCAGAGTTCAAGCTCCACAACCAGCAAAAAAAAAAAAAAATAAAGATGGAGGCTGGGCAGGTGGCTCAGTGGTAGAGCGCTTGCCTCGCATGCATGAGGCCCTGGGTTCCATTTCTCAGCACCACATAAGCATAAAAAGCCCAAAGTGGCACCATGGCTCAAGTGGTAGAGCGCTAACCTTGAGCTAAAGAACTCAGGGACAGGGCCCAGGCCCAGAGTTCAGGCATCACAAGCGACAAAGAGAAAGAAAGAAAGAGAAGGAAGGAAGGAAGGGGAAGGGGAGGGGAGGGAAGGGAGGGTCTCCCGTGGTGTGGTGGTGATGCTGGTGGTCACAAGGAGACTGAGGCAGGAAGGCGTCCGGTTCAGGCAGCCGGCAGCACGTAGCGAGACCCTGTCTAAAAACACAGAAAGAAAAAATAAACAGCGGTGGCCATGAGTCTGCCTTTTGTGCCGGATCTTCGCGGCACTGTGGAGGCCTTGCCCGGGCAGATTTGAGAAGCAGCGTGTCATCAGTGTTGGTGCGAGTTTCTCACAGAGGCTGGCAGAGGCTGCAGTCAGCGGAGCCTCGTGCCCCCGGGCAGTGTCAGGCGATGCGCACAGAGCCACGCCAGTTCCTGTGCTGGCTTTGCCCTGCCAAAATCTGACATCAGCCCTTGTCACATCTGCCAGCATCAGGCCCCTGCAGACCATAGAAATCTTTGGGATCACGGTGGCGTGTCCCCCGCTCTCCTGACGGCTGCTGTGTGTCCAGCTTACCAGACAGTCATGATCAGGGCCTGCCTCGTGTCAGGTGCCATGGCAGGCACTGGAGGGACACCAGTGAGCGGCACGGGGCCGAGACACACAATAAAATAAGCAGGGAAATCCGTACGTCAGCTAGCACTGGTGGCCTATAAACCTCTGTGCTCAGGAGGCTGAGGTGTGAAGACTGCAGTTCAAAGGCAGCCTGGGCAGGAAAGTTCATGACTTCCCCGTGTTAACTAACCACCACAATGCTGGAAGCAGAGCTGTAGCTCAGGTCGCAGAGCACCCTCCTTCAGCAAACTAGTTAAGGGACCAGCGCCCAGGCCCTGAGTTCAAGCCCCAGTACTGGCTCAAAAAAAAGAATACATGACTCCTGCTTTGTGGTGGACACTGCTTCATCTCAGCCAGCCCTGAGCCCGCCAGGCGAGCTCTGTTGCCTGATCAGGGCAGGCAGGGTCTGAAAGCCCCCTGCTGATTTTGTAGGCTGATTTTATGTACACACACCTGCCTCTAGAGCGAGGCCTTTCCGCATTTGGCCCGGGTGCTGGTGATTGCGTGGCACGCGTCACCATGCATTTGTCAGACCGCAGGGAGTGAACTGGGCTTGAGTAAGTGCAGCAATACACATTCATTGAGGCAGCAATGCTGGAGGGAGGGGGGCGTGTGCGGGAGGAGGGCGGTGTGCGAGAAGTCTCATCTGCCCATCTTCCCACACACCTAAAACCTCACTAGAAAGGTAGAGCTGTGTGTGTGTGTGTGTGTGTGTGTGTGTGTGTGTGTGTGTGTGTCCCTGTGTCCCTCCTGGGGATTAAACTCAGGGCCTGCACATTATCCCTGAGGTTTTTCACTCAAGGCTAGCACTCTTCCACTTGAGCCACAGCTCCGTTGACAGAGCCTATTAATTAAAAAATAACAAAATTATTACCAGGTAATCTACTCACCTTGTCCTAGTTCTAGACATTGTATATGTGCTTATGTGTTGTGTACATACATGTATATGTGTATGCTGGTCCGTGTGTACATACATGTATGTGTGTGTGCTGGTCTGTGTACATACATGTATGTGTGTATGCTGGTCCTGGGGTTTGAACTCAGAGCCTGAGCACTGTCCCTGAGCTTTTTTGCTTAAGGCTAGTGCTACCACTCGGGCCACAGCTCCACAGCTAGCTTTTTTGGTGGTTAATTGGAGATGAGAGTCTCGGACTTTCCTGCCTGGGCTGGCTTGAACTGTGATCCTCAGATCTCAGCCTCCTGAGTAGCTAGGATGACACGTGTCAGCCACTGGCGCTGGGCAGCACATTTTTCTCAGGCATGAGGCTTACCTCTCTTCAAAGGTGGTAATAGCATCCCTCCTCTGCCGCCACATGGCCTGGCTCTTTCCCGTCTTTGTATATGAGGGGACTTGAGGCAGGACGATCATGAGTTTGAGCCCACCCTGGGCTACAGTGAGATCCTGCCTCAAAAGAAAGAAAAAGGAAGAGGGAGGGAGGGAAGCAGGGGTGCGTGTGTGTGTGTGTGTGTGTAAAAAGGAAGAGAGAAGGAGGGAGGGGTGCGTGCGTGCGTGCGTGCGTGCGTGCGTGTGTGTGTGTGTGTGTGTGTGTGTGTGTGATTAAACGTGAAGACAGACAGCACTTGGTAATTATTTTTCTCCATTCTTTCAGATCTCAGACAAATACGATGTGCCCCATGACAAGATTGGGAAAATATTTAAGAAGTGCAAAAAAGGGTGAGCAGCAGCGGTGGCCGTCTGTGCTGGGGATGCAGCCTGTGCCGCGGCGGGTGGCATGCAGGTGTCGGGGCCTGCGGGGGGCGCCCCACCACAGTGTGCTTTTCCTTCTTACCCTCTCCACCTGAAACTCGTCTGCCTTCCAGGCCCATCTTGGTAGATTGGTTTGGTTTGGTTTGGTTTCCAAGTCAAATTTGTATTTGCTCTTCCCATGCCTGGCTGCGGTGCAGAGGCTCCCGTTGCTGGGTGCACGGTGAGAGTCACTAAGGGCATCAAAAGCTGCCGCCCACCCCGCTGTGCCAGGTGTGAGCAGGTTGTGAGGGGCAGCGCCCCACCTGCCGCTTCATCGCATTTTCCCGTTGCTTTTGGGAGATCTGAGGCGCCGGGCAGCGCAAGGGGCCTAGTCTAGGTCACCTGGCTTGCTGGCAATGCAGCCCTGACACAGAGCAGTTTTGCCTGGCTCCAAGCCTTGGTCCTTTCTGCTTGAGCATGCTACCCTGGGCTAGTTTTCTAGTTATCTAACATTACCTCTTTGTCAGAAATGAATTTATGTATTATTTATTCTGTTCCACTGGTCTGTCTTACGTGTCTGTGCCATGTGGCATGGATTAGCAGGGAATATAGCATAGGAACTTTCTGGCTTAATCTCAGCCAGATCCCAATGGGATTTCTGTGTCTAGAGGACAGGTAAGGCTTACTTGTTTCAGCTTCGAGGATGCCTTCAGACAGGTCAGGGGCTGTGGCTTTAGATCTGGCAATGAGAATTAGCGATAAAGCTTTTGAAAGCTACATCCTGAACGTTCTGTAGGTTTGGGAGTTGGTTTTTTTTAAACTGGGTACCATGTATCAAATGGCTACTCCATGCTGGAGAAACAAGGCAGACTTTTCCACTCACCGTCCATGCTGGAGAAACAAGGCAGACTTTTCCACTCACCGTGTTCACCCTGGGGCCGTCACCAATCCCCTCCTCCCCCAGTGTCATCTGTCTTTGAAGCCAGGCACCGGGTTTGTCTCTGCTGCCCCGGGGTAATGTAATGTACAGCCCCAATGTACTGCCCCAGCCAGTAACTCTGTTGTCACCCCGTGTCTCCTACCAGGATCCTGGTGAACATGGATGACAACATTGTGAAGCATTACTCTAATGAGGACACCTTCCAGCTGCAGATCGAGGAGGCGGCGGGCTCGTACAAGCTCACGCTGACGGAGATCTGAGCCTGCGCCCGCCCGCAGCCCCACGGGAGCCCAGTGGTGTCCCCAAGACCTGGCGGCCGTTGGGCCAGCAGAGGCACCCACGCCCCCTTGCAGATCCTGGCATGTCCGGGGAAAGAATTCCCTTTGCCTTGAGGATGGAGCTGCAGTTAATGTGTTGCATGGGCGGTTTTCAGATGACAGAGAGATCCGTAGATGAATTTGTGTGAATTTCTAATATATGTAGGAAATGCAAGGTGAAAACTCTTATTTCAGGACTTAACTGGCTCTGGGAATCTTGATGCTCTCTGCTGTGTTATTTATCAAAACCATGGCGAGCTGCCTGCTCTCCAATAGTAGGAGTGGGGAAGGCAAGAGGCGTAGCTTTAGGGGTTCTATGCTCTTAGACCCCACTTTAACTTTGCCTCAGGAAGTGGGCACAGTCCCTAAGGACAGGTCAGGGGCCAGCCCCCCCCCCGCCCCCATCTCATCCAACAATGTTTACTAAACGACATGTTACCGAACCTTCCTTTGCAACTTCCTTGGACATATCAGCTGCCTTTCTTATGAAGAACATAAATGGGGTATAGTGTGAAATAAGACAAAGCTGCATTGTATATAAGTGCAATATCTTTTTGAAGGTCTGTGTCTGTAAATGTGTACATACATGTCTGATATAAATATATAATATATAACTGCTGTGTCTGTGTACAGAGTGAGGTACACAGCGAGCTTTCCCTGGAAGACTTTCCCTAGAGACAGAGTTAAGTTATTTCTGGTAATGCAGCCCAAGCAGATACAATGGTGTGTTTTCTCCCACGCAGGACTGTACCCTAGCCTAGCAAGGCCTCAGATGACAGGGTATCTGCTGCTGAGTGTTGTCGTGTGTCTGCACTGTTGGAAAGAAGGATGTGCCAGGTGCTGGTATAATCCTATAATATATAATCCTATAACCAATCCTAACAACTCAGGAGACTGAGATCTAAGGATCGCAATTCAAAGCTAGCTGGGGCAGGAAAGTCTATGAGACACTTATGTCCAGTTAACCAGCAAAAAGCCAGAAGTAGAGCTGTGACTCAAGTGGTAGAGCATGAAATCTCAGAGATGGTCCCTGGCCCTGAGTTCACGCCTCAGGACAGGCACAAAATAAAAAAGGACTGTGGCAGTCGCGTGTGCGTGCGGGGACAGCAGCCGCCAGCCCCACTGGCGCTGGCTCTCGCAGCGGAGTTCTCCTCCTCGGCGTCAATAGTGTCAGAGCTTTAAGCTTCGATCACCACTCTTGTACATTAACCACTCTAGAAAGCATTTATGAATTTGTGATATCACCGTGGCAGGGGAATGTTTTGTAAACATGTTTAATATATGAAAATACTTAATGGTAATTTTATAAAAGAAATCCTATAACAAATGAAATCACGGGTATCTTTAGGCTTAGGGAACTAGAATAGGCCATCTGTGTAAGCAGGCTTGCTAGTTATAGTCTTAGGTGAAAATACTCTAATGAAGTACGTGAACTAGATTGCTGATTTTCTCAGATATCATGGGACACGGGTCATATACAATAGTTTATGTATTGTGTTACAAAATTGATTTTTTGTCTTGCTTGTTTTTAATTGTATCATTGAAGATGTATTTTAAACCAAAGGGATTAAATTTTATATGTCTCTTTCGTAATACGTCACTCGCTGTTCCTCTGCAGCCTGGCTTCTTTGCTGTGTTCACTCAGTCTTGCTGCTCGCCCGGGCTGGCCTCCGTCTCCCAAGAGCCGGGATGGCCCAGATTCCTCACCGAGCCGCCGGCCGCCCTGCCACTGGCCAGCCAAGCAAAATTTGAGGTTTTAAACCATTAGAGGCAAAACACATCTCCTCATTAGCACCTTCTCCTTGTTCTTATTGTGTGTTTAGGTTGCTTCCTCGTGTTAGTTTTCCCCTACACATGTTCAGAATGAGTCAAGGAATCGATCAGCAAAGGACTCCTTACTGACTTTCAGTTCTTACCAAGAGTTAACCACTCAAGATGAAGATAAACAATGCTGAAAACCCTACTGCTTTCCGTTTTTAAAAGCCTAACCGCTGGGAAGCTGGTTTAGTGGCAGAGTGCTTGCCTAGCACTCATAAAGCCCCGGGTTCAATTCCTCAGTATCACATAGAAAAAGCTGGAAGTGGTTGAAGTGGTAGAGAGCTAGCCTTGAGCAAAAGAAGCTCAGGGACAGTGCCCAGGCCAGGACTGGCAAAAAAAAAAAAAGCAAAAAGTCTAACAGCTGGATACTAGTGGCTCCCATCTATAATCCTAGCTACTCAGGATGCTAAGATCTGAGGATAGTGGTTTGAAGCCAGTGCAGGCAGGAAAGTCTATGAAACTCTTCTCTAATTAGCCACCCACAAACCAGAAGTGGAAGTGTGGCTCAAAGTGGTACAGCACCATCTTTGAGTGAAAGCTCAGGGATAGCCCCCAAGCTGAGTTCAAGCCCCATGACCAACCAAAAGGGAAGAAAAAGCCTACCAAAATACTTAGTTTTAAAATTTATCAGTAACATGTTAAGTCACTAGAATTTCCAAAGTAGCTATCCTGAGGAAATTCAGATAATCCAGGCCCTAGATCTGATGAAGGACATCAGAATGTATTTGTGTGTATATATGTGTGTGTGTATGTGCACACACACACACACACACACCCGAGCACCTATTGGTAGTGGAGCTTGAACTCAGGGCCTTGTGCTCTTGCTTAAATTTGTTTTTTTTGCATGCCTTGGGGCCTGGGTGCCGTCCCTGAGCTTCTTTTGCTCATAGCTAGCACTCTACCACTTGAGCCCCAGCACCACTTCTGCCATTTTCTGAGAGTCTCAAGGACTTTTCTTCCCAGGCTGGCTTCATACTGAGATCCTTAGATCTCTGCCTGCTGAGTAGCTAAGATTACAGGCATGAGCCACCAGCGCCTGGCTTGTTTAACTTTTTTGCTCAAAGCTGGTGCTCTACACTTGAACCATTGCTCCACCTCCAGTTTTTTGCTGACTTAACGAGATAGGGTCTCCTGGATTTGTCTACTCATGCTGGATTCAAGTCAAGATCCTCAGGTCTGTCTCTTGAGCAGCTAGGATTACAGGTATGTGCTATTGGTGCCTGACTCTAAAATGTATATTTAATGAATAGTTCCAGTTAATGAGGTCACCTCTCTGAAAGACTTCCTATGACGCCTGTGCAATCTTCCTTCCAGCCCTCAGACTGCAAGTCCCGGCTCTGTGCAGCCTGGGCTCCATCGCTCAGTGGCTCTGTCCATCTTATCACAGGGGCCAGAGGCTGGTGGCGGCTGCTGTGTGGGATCCGGCGCCTGGCTGGCCCTTGTGCTTTCTCCTCACTCCACTCAGACTTCTGCTCTGAACCTAGCTTTGCCCTCGGGGCAATGGCCTCCCCATTAGGAAGTCCCCCTCTCTCCCCTCCTCCCCTTCCCACCTCCCTCCCCACAGTGAGGCTGTGTGCCGTCCAGTCTTCAGGGATCTAATCAGGGGCTAGGAAGGTGGCTCAGTGGTAGAGCGCTTGCCTTGCATGCATGAGGCCCTGGGTTCGATTCCTCAGCACCACATAAGCAGAAAAAAGCCAGAAGTGGTGCTGTTGCTCAAGTGGTAGGGTGCTCGCCTTGAGCTGAAGAGCTGAGGTACGGTGCCCAGGCCCAGAGTTCAGGCCCCACGACTGACCAAAAAAAAAAAAAAAAAAAAGGAAAGAAAGGGATCTAATCAGAACAAGAGGTTTGCCCTCCCGAGCTGGACAGCCAGAGCTGTTCCTGCCCTCAGACCCCCTGCTCCGGCTTCTCAGCTCGTCCAGCCCAGACCGGAACCTACAGCATCGGCTTTCCCACCCCACCAGCACACACGTCCCCCGCACGGGCCTCAGGCCTCCCGAGCAGGCCTACCAGCACTTCCCTGCCTCCATGGTTGAACGATCTCATACACATGTGTGTCATACATGTGTATAGCATGTGTGTTATATGTATGCTGTAGACCCTTGGTATCCACAGGTACATGGTTCCCAGGAGATCACCGGGGTAGGGAAGCTGTGCGTGCCCAGTACTGTGGTGCAGCTGGTTGACTGATTTTTCTTGTAACACCACCCAACTTCCGCTCAAAACATTCCACCCTTCAACAAATCTAGAATCTTCCCTCTGTCACTTCAGTTAAGCACAGTGGAAGGAGGCTTGAGGATTCCCAGAACCTTTACCTTGCCTGTTGGGAATCCTGTTTTCTAAAAATTAAGGGCAGGGAACCCTCAGAAGAAACTCTAGACACAGATGCCTCTCACACCCACAGAGCTGTGTGATGCATGCATACATGGTGAAGTTTTTATTTTTAACTTTTTTTTTTTTTTTTTGTCAGTCATGGGGCCTGAACTCTGGGCCTGGGCGCTGTCCCTCAGCTCTTCAGCTCAAGGCGAGCGCTCTACCACTTGATCCACAGCGCCACTTCCGGTTTTCTGGTGGTTTTTTGGAGATAAGAGTCTCAGGGATTTTCCTGCCTGGGCTGGCTTTGAACCGTGATCCTCAGGTCTCAGCCTCTTGAGTAGCTAGGATGACAAGCGTCAGCCACCGGCGCCCAGCTATTTTTTAACTTTTTAAACTTATTTTTTGATTATGCTATCAAAACCACATACAACACACTCATGAACAAGGTGAATCTATTACATATGAAAACTAAGAGGGAAGATACAGATCTTTCTATCCTAGAATTCTATCTGTGATATAATGAACATAATATGTATGTGTTCTCCCTATTCTGTTTTCTCTGGAGCACCCCAACTAATAACACCCCAGGTCAGAGAATAGAATACTCTTTCAGGGGTGAGCAGGCTACCTTCCTGGTGTCCATTCTGGAGAGCCCGGGGACCCCAGCTCCCACTGTGGGAGGTGGGCCCTGCAGGGGTCGGGGCCTGGACGGAAGCCCAGCTTGCCCAGGCTCTTTGGGGCCTCCTCGGGCCCCAGCCCCCAGCTCCCAGCAGACCACATTACCTCCTCCAGCCTCGCGCTCTGCTGGGCGGCACGGCACAGGACGGGCCTCCAGCCCTGTCAGTACAGACAGATCACCTGGGCGCCAAGCAACCAGGCCTGCTGCCAGGCGCCCGGTGAGGAGCTCTTTCTCTCTATTTGCAGTGAACAAACATCCTACGGGCCACTCAGGCTGGGAGCCGCGGCTCAGGGCGAGCACCCCTAGACGCCTGAGCCAGTCAGTGTCCGGGAGCGAGGGAGAGGCGCCGTCCCCACTGCGCCTCACTCAGATTCCCAACCGATGCTGTGCGATGGGGGGGGGATGCTGAGGCCTCCTGAGCCACCCCAGTCCAGCCTCCATGCGGCTCACGCCCTTGTAGGGTCAGCAGGACTGCCCCTCCCCATCACCTGCTTCCTCAGAGCATGGCAGCTCCCTTGGGGCTCAGCCAGGGGATTGAGGGGTTCCTTGGCGGCCCTCCCAGCCCCTCTCCCCCATCTTGTGCCATGTGAGACCGCTGTCAGCCGCGGCTGTGAGGAAGAAGGGGCGGTGCGGTTCTGCGCAGGTCACATCCTGCTCTCATCTCTGTTCGTTTTTCTTTGGTCGGTCATGGGACTTGAACTCTGGGTCTGGACACTGTCCCTGAGCTCTTCAGCTCAAGCCAAGTGCTCTACCACTTGAGCCACAGCACCACTTCTGGTTTTCTGGCGGTTCATTAGAGATAAGTGTCTCGTGGACTTACCTACCCAGACTGGCCTGGAACCGTGATCCTCAAATCTCAGCCTCCTGAGTAGCTAGGATTACAGGTGTGAGCCACTGGCGCCCTCTGTTCTTTAAAGATGGTTTCCTTTCTTTTTTTTTTATTTTAATTTTAATTTTTATTGTGAAAATACTACACAGAGGAGTTACAATTACCTGGGCAAGATAATGAGTACATTTCTTATCAAGCATTGTCCTTTCATTCTTTGAACATACTTTAACTGATTTCAACCCTCTCTCTACACAGAAGTGGACATGTTAAATAGAAACTCTCTTGTATAAATATGTGAAGATAGTATAAATATTTAATAATAAGGATTCTGTCACAAAAATAAAAAGCCCACTATCTAGACTGACTCAGGAATGGTTTTGACTCATTTCTCTACCCCGTTTATGGGCCATACTGTCATGACCTCCAATTGCGTATGTGCATGCTTGCTAGGACTGGGGCTCAAACTCAGGGTATGGGCATTAAGCTTTTTTGCTCAAGCTGGTGCTCTACCACTTTGAGCCACAGCACCATTTCCAGCTTTTTTTTTCTTTTGTAGTTAATTGGAGATAAAAGACTTTCCAGCCAGGCTCTGGTGGCTCACATCTATAATCCTAGCTACTTAGGAGGCTGAGATCTGAGGATCACGGGTCAAAGCCAGACTGGGCAGGAAAAGTCCATGACACTCTTATACTTTTTTTTTTTTTTTTTTTGGGTCCGGTTGTGGGGCCTGAACTCTGGGCCTGGGCGCTGTCCCTCAGCTTTTCAGCTCAAGGCTAGCGTTCTACCACTTGAGCCACAGTGCCACTTCCGGCTTTTTGCTTATGTGGTGCTGAGGAATCGAACCCAGGGCCTCATGCATGCAAGGCAAGCACTCTACCACTGGGCCACCTTCCCAGCCCCTCCATGACACTCTTATCTCCAATAAACCACCAGAGAACTGGAAGTGGTACTGTGGCTCACGTGGTAGAGCACTAGCCTTGAGCTGAAGAGCTGAGGGACAGCACCCAGGCCCAGAGTTCAAGCCCCACAACCAACCAAAAAAAAAAAAAAAAAAAAACTCCTTCTCAGCCTGGCCTTGAACTACAATCCTCAGATCTCAGTCTCCTGAGTAGTATTACAGGCATGAGCCACTAGCACCCAGCAGTTTTTCCTTTTAAACATTTTGATTAACTTGGGATTTGCTCCAACTGTATTTCATGTTCTCAGCCATGGGATTAGGCCATTTCTTCCAGATATTTTCTGACAAGTCCCCTGAGGAATGCTGGGTAATTTCCAAGTCAGGTGGAATGAAGGCCACTTTCCCAGGAGGGTTCCCAGGGGACCACCGTGCAGGTCACCCGCTGACGGCTGGGGGAGGCTCGAACCCTGTCCCTTCCCCTCAGGCGGACACTGACGCTGTGGACCTTTAGTTTTCTGAGGCCTCGCAGAAGCTAAAGAAGACAACAGACCACTATTCAGCAATAAAGAAAGAAACCACTGACACCACCACAAAGCTGTGGGTGGATTTCAAGTGTGCTGAGTTGAAGAAATGTACAAAAATAGTACATACTAAATCATCCTATTTTTTGTTTTGTGTGTGTGTGTGTCAGTTGTGGGGCCTGAACTCTGGGCACTGTCCCCGAGCTCTTCAGCTCAAGGCTAGCACTCTACCACTTGAGCCACAGCACTACTTTGGGCTTTTTCTGCTTATGTGGTGCTGAGGAATTGAACCCAGGGCCTCATGCATGCACGGCAAGCATTCTACACTGAGCGACCTTCCCAACCCCTAAATCTTCCTATTTTACACACTAAATTGTTCTGTTTGTATATAATCTGAAGACACAAATAAAGACCTATGTTGGGGGGGAGGCCGGGAAGGGATGTGAAGGTAAACAAAGGAGGAGGCTGCAATGCTTGATAAGAAATGTACTCATGCCGGGCGCTGGTGGCTCACGCCTGTAATCCTAGCTACTCAGGAGGCTGAGATCTGAGGATCGCGGTTCAAAGCCAGCCCGGGCAGGAGAGACCGTGAGACTCCTATCTCCAATAAACCACCAGAAAACCGGAAGTGGCGCTGTAGCTCAAGTGGTAGAGCGCTCGCCTTGAGCTGAAGAGCTGAGGGACAACGCCCAGGCCCAGAGTTCAAGCCCCACGACCGACAAAAAAAAAAAAAAAAAAAAAAAAAAAAAAAAAAAAAAAGAAATGTACTCATTATCTTGCCCATGTAATTGTAACCCCTCTGTACAGTATGTTCACAAAAAATTAAAATTAAAATTAAAAAAAAAAACCTATGGTGACAGAAGGATCCGTGGCTGCCTGGGGCTGGAGAATCGACAAAACAACAAAGCTGACCACAGGAACGCCTTCCGCAGCTCGCTTGTTGTGTGACACACCTCTGTGGAGCTGTCGGCCATTCCTCCACATTCCCAGCTCCCAGCTCCCGCTTCCAAGCCCGCATGATCCTGCTCACTAAGACTCCGTCCCCTTCCAGGTCCCCAGGGACGCAATCCCGCCCTGGCCTGCCCTGCGCCTGCGTGGGCCGCCCTGGCCAGTGCCTTCCACTGTCAGCAGTTCCCTTTGCCCGGCTAACACCTGCTACCCCTTCTCCCCTGGGCTGGAGCCCTGGAGCTGGGGCAGGGCCCTCCCCTGTGCCCGCCCAGCACCCCACTCCTGCTCTCCCCACTGGACTCCCTGTGCTACTGGAGTCCTCTGCCCACGGCTGGGTTTTTATTTTTATTTTTTTTTGCCAGTCCTGGGTCTTGAACTTAGAACCTGAGCTTCTTGAACCGTCCCCGAGCTTCTTTTGCTCAAATAGCACTCTACCATTTGAGCCGCAGTGCCACTTCCAGCGTTTTCTGTATATGAGGTACTGAGGCATTGAACCCAGGCTTCATGCATGTGAGGCAAGCACTCTACCACTAAGCTACATTCCCAGCCCTGGGTTTTTCTTTTCTAGGCATAGACAGCACTTCTGAGGGGCCTCGCTTAGGAATCTGTAGCTAAAGGGTAGGAAGGTGGCTCAGTGGTAGAGTGCTTGTCTTGCATGCATGAGGCCCTGGGTTCGATTCCTCAGCACCACATAAGCAGAAAAAGGCAGAAGTGGTGCTATGGCTCAAGTGGTAGAGCCCTAGCCTTGAGCTGAAGAGCTGAGGGACAGCACCCAGGCCCAGAGTTCAGGCCCCACGACTGGACCCAAAAAATAAATAATAAAGAGGTGGAGGAGGAAGAGGAGGAGGAGGAGGAGGAGGGGGAGGGGGAGGGGGAGGGGGAGGAAGAAGGAGGAGGAGGAGGGGGAGGAGGAAGAAGAGGAGGAAGAGGAGGAAGAGGAGGAGGAGGAAGAGGAGGAAGAGGAGGAGGAAGAAGAAGAAGAAGAAGAAGAAGAAGAAGAAGAAGAAGAAGAAGAAGAAGAAGAAGAAGAAGAAGAAGAAGAAGAAGAAAGAAGAAGAAGAAGAAGAAGAAGAAGAAGAAGAAGAAGAAGAGTTCAGGCTGTGAGGTAGAGGCCGTGTATGAGACCTCAGTGTCTGTGCCTGGCTGGGGGTCACGGCCCCAAACAGCCATTAAGGCCGTGCCCACCTCTGCCCTCCCACAGCCCTGCAGCCTGGCTGCTAACTTTGGGAAGGGACCACGTGGGACAGGCTTGAGAAGGGGCGTGTCTGTGTTAGGCCGGCATCCTGGGACGCTCTGGGCTGCTCTGGTCCCCAGGGAAACTGCTCTTGCCCCCAGTGGGTGAGACTGGCTGGAGGCAGAGGAAGAGGAAGGGGGAGGAGAGAACAGAGCTGACCTTCCTGGGCTAAGACTTGGCTCTGGTCCTTGCGCTGAGTGCTGGGGATAGCGCCAGTTCCAACATCTCCATGGGAGATGTGCCTGGAGTCATGGGTCCAAGCAGCAGAAAACTCTAGCTTATGGAGGCAGAAAAGTAAGTAGCTCTAAGCAGGCACCGGTGACTCACACCTGTCATCCTAGCTACTCAGGAGGCTGAGATCTGAGGATCAAGGTTCAAAGTCAGGCTGGGTAGGCAAGTTTGTGAAACTCTTATCAATTAACTACCAAAAAGCCAGAAATTGAGCTGTTGCTCAAGTGGAAGAGCATCAGTGGGCTGGGGCAGCCCAGCATCTCCGAGCTTCCTGCCTCAAGTCCGCACCGTACACAAAGCACCACGGTGGCTAAGGTGGTTCTCATGATGGGGCGGGCCGCCACCTGAGTTCCTGCAGGGCAGACGAAAGGAGGGATGGTGAAGACAGTGGAGGCAAACCGTGAGCTCTGCCAGGCACACAGGGAGACCCTGCCCCCCCCCCGTGCCCCCCACCCTGCTGCAGCACGCCCCCGAGACCCAGCACCGTGCTTCAAGTGGCCAGAGCCTAGATGGTATCCAGGGGGCACTCCAGCCACTGAGGCCCGGGACCTTTTCCTGAGCTCGCCCTGGCTGAGAGGCTTACGGCTCTGGGGAAGAGCAGATCGGCCCGCGGCGGCCAACTCTGAAGCTGGGTCTCTCTGCAGGCTGTGTGCGGGGCAGGGCCAGAGGGAAGACAGGCGGGGAACGGTAATTATAGCAAATGGACTGAGCACACGGCCATCCCCACATGGAAAGACCTAGGACAGCACCACGTGCAGGCCGGCTCTGGAGCTCCGGAAAAGATGGAGGGCTTCCAGGCAGAGGGGTCAGCCACCACAGCTGACAGGGAGGAGTCTCATGGTGGCAGGCTCTGAGCTGGGCATTGCCTTCCAGGGGTTAAGCTCCCTTTCTGCTGGGCGGCGGCTGACCAGCTCCAGGCCATCCCTTCCCAAGGCTGTGTGACACTCGGCAACAGTCCCACAAGAGTGGAGACTTGGCACTCCAGCAAATGGGACCAGGAGCAAGCAGCCCCCTCAAAGACACCCACCAAGCCCCCTGGGTAATGCTCTGCCTCCCCTCCTGCTCCTCCCTCCGTCCCGTCCCCCCCCCCCCCCCCCCCCGCCAGCCTGGCGCTCCCTCCCTGGCTGGCTCTGCTGCCCTGACTGGCTGACACCAGCCCTACACTGGGTCACTGGGGAAGCCAGGCTGGCAGTGTGCCCAGTTGTAGGCAGTTGGCTGGGCCCAGCGGCCACGGGCCCCTTCCAGGTCAGGAGAGTGCTTGCCAAGGCCATGCTGGCCTAACCAAGTCTTTTGCCCTGGACTGTCTGTGGGACAGTGGCCCTGGGGCATTCCCTCTACAGGGTTGCAGGGAAGCCGTGCAGCACGAGGCCAGGGCATGTGGGGAGGGGCCTGGGGCCCACTGCTGGCTCTACTTGCTGGGTGGTACCACGTGCTTTTTTCCACCTGGGCCTCTCTCTTCCTCTCTGCAGTGCAGTAGTGTTTGGGTCCTGATCCCTGAGCAAGGGATCAACAACTCGGGATGTGGTGTTAGGTATGCAGATTTTCTTTTTTTCTTTTTCTTTTTTTTTTGGGTCCGGTCATGGGCCTGAACTCTGGGCCTGGGCGCTGTCCCTCAGCTCTTCAGCTCAAGGCTAGCGCTCTACCACTTGAGCCACAGCGCCACTTCCGGCTTTTTTCATTTTGCTTATGTGGTGCTGAGGAATCGAACCCAGGGCCTCAGGCATGCAAGGCAAGCGCTCTACCACTGAGCCACCTTCCCAGCCCCAGTATGCAGATTTTCTAAGCCTTACCCAAAAGCTCAGGGCTGAGTCCCCGCCTGGGCTCCAACATGCCTTCCGGGCTTCTTGGAGGACCGCTGGCCTGCACAGGGTCCTTGGGTTCCTTCTGAGCTCTTCTCGATGTGAGGTGCTGAGAGAGGAAAATGCAAAGGTCGACCAGATGTGTCATTAGCAGCAAAAGGCCATTTCCTTTCTTGGCTGGCTATGTGCTACTTGTCGCTTAACACTCACCTCAAATGTCTAGTCCAGGCCAGCAGGATGTTGAGGTCCCCTCAGCTGCACATAGCTGTGCCAGCATGGCCCTTGGTGGGTGGGACTTCCTGTTGCTCCTGGGTGCTCCAAGGCAGAGAAGGGGGTCTTGTTCTCTCAGGTCCCTGTGCCCCTGGGCAAGCAGGGCCCTTCTCTTCTCCCCCCAGTAGGCCAGGCCAGTCCAGGCTCTGCCAGGCACCTGCCTAGCGCCTGGCCCTGGGGCCCACTATACCCACCTGGGTCTTTCCTTGGGCAAAAGCTGAGGGTGGGGACCAGGGTGGTTGGGCTAATGTCATCCCTTCACCCTGTGCATGGCCTGGCTGTCACTAAAGACAGAACACACAGGGTTTGGGGTGCCCCAGCTGCATGTCAGGCAGGAGGCAGCCACGGCAGGAGGAGGGGGCGCGGCAGCCCCTGCAGGAACAACGCAGCACTTTTCCCGGAGGAGCATGGCTTTGTGTCTGGTGGGAGCTGCCCACAGCTTGCAGCCCTGCGCAGACGCTCTCCACTGTTCCACAGCCCCATGGCTGCAAGGAAAGAAACCCTGGACCTGAGTCACACGATGGAGATCCCGGGCCCATCGCTCACTAGCGGGTGAGGACCACCGTTACTTGATCTATTACTCAGCTCCTTCATCTAGAAACTGGGGCCAACACGGTCAAAAGGGCACCGGGGCAGCATCTAGCACGATACAGAGCTACGCTTGGTGATTGATGCACCTCTTGTTCCAGATCAGGCATCGTGATTTCTCTCCTGGGCAACATGGTCTGAGGGAACCTTCTAGGCCTCAGTTTCCCCATCTGTAAATGAATGGATGGACCAGGATGACACATGCCTCAGCTACTGCTACTAAGCCCTCTGGTCCTGCGCCCCAGGGCTCCTAGGGGAGGAGCTAGGAGCCTGGGAGGGCTGCGGACTCCTGCAGTTACTCGGCAGGTCTGTGGACAGAGGGGCACCATTGGTCATTCACTTAGTAGGTTTAGCCAACCAGATCAACTACCAAGCACCTAATCAGTCTGGACCCTGTGCTACTTGCAGCACCCTGAACTCACATGAGAAGGAGAATGGCAGGAAGAATGGGTGGACCCAGGCCTCCGCAGGCCTCCGCAGGCAGTGGAGCCTCCTCTCCACCTCTCCCTGACCTCCTGCCCAGCTGGCAGGCAGGTGGGGGCAGGGAAAGCAGCGGCCACAAGCTGCTTTGTTCCTGGCCAGCTCCAGCGCTGGGCTCTGGTCCAGGGCTGAAATACTAAAGAGCTGTGAAGCTCAGCTAGTGGCCTGTGACCTGGAGAAGGGCTAATGCAGGACTAGAGGGTCAAGGGGGGAAAAGCACTGTCCCTGCGGTCACTCCTCAGAAGCGGCTAGGCTAGGTGGGGCTTCAGTCAGCTCCTCCAAGTTCAAGGGGGAAAGAAGAGCAGCCTTGGTTGGACGTGGATTTACACATCTGGATCAGAAGGCCCCCAAGCAGATCTGCTCTGAGACGCCCAGGTCTGCAATTTCTCTGACCACAAGTTCAGAACCAATTTGGGGGCTGCCGTGGGGTGGGGGTCATGCTTTCTGTCACACGTCAGGTTGTTGCACACCATCTGTGGTCACCATCATGCCATAAAAGGCAGGGGGGGAAAGGAGGATATAATCTTAAATGGTATTTTGTACATAATTTTGTTGTTGTTGTTGGGTCCGATTGTGGGGCCTGAACTCTGGGCCTGGGCGCTGTCCCTCAGCTCTTTAGCTCAAGGCTAGCGCTCTACCACTTGAGCCACAACACCACATCCGGCTTCTTTTCTTTTTGCTCATGTGGTGCTGGGGAATGGAACCCAAGGCCTGAGGCATGCAAGGCAAGCTCTCTACCACTGAGCCACCTTCCCAGCCCCTTGTACATAATTCTTAACTCTATGTTTCGTCCATTTTGAACCACTTATAACACAGTATCCCAAGCTGGGCACTTTTATAATCAACCTGCTAATATTCCAATAACACTGAAAAGATCAAGTTCAATCATGACATTGGTTCATAGTTCTAAAGGCTGGGAAGTTCAAGTTCAAGGCACCAGTGTTGGTGATGGGCTTCTTGCAGTGCCATCCCATGGCAGAAGTGCAAAGAAAACAGCAAGAGCGTGCGCAAAGGGCTCGTGCTTCTCCTTTTGTAAGGGCCCCAGGGGTTGAGACCGCTCATTAGAGAATGACCCCCCATGGAGTAACAGCTGCTGCTGCTGCTGCTCCTTCTCCTCCTCCTTCTTTTTTGTTGTTGTTGTTGGTGGTGGTCTTTGTGGGGCTTGAACTCTGGGCCTGGGTGCTGTCCCTCAGCTCTTCAGCTCAAGGCTAGAGCTCTACCACTTGAGCCACAGCACCACTTCTGGCTTTTTCTGTTTATGTGGTACTGAGGAATTGAACCCAGGGCCTCATGCATGCAAGGCAAGCACTCTACTACTGAGCCACCTTCCCAGCCCAAATAATGGCTTCTTAAAGGTTCCAACACATCACACAGGAAATTTCCAACACGTGCAAGTTGCCACACACATTACAACCAGTGCATCACTGGAGGAGAGGGGCTTGACATTTTTTCATATTCATAACAAAACCACAAAAATTAATATGAGCAGAGTCCAAGGCTGCCTAGAAATCCAGAGCGCTGATCCTACCTCGATTCTGCACGTCATACGACAGACTCAAGGACCTGCTCAAGGGACCTGCCTGTTATACTAGGACTTACAGGAACCTAATCAGTTGTCCAGGGCTGTTCTGCCGTTTGTGCTGGGTTCTTGGCACGGGGGTGGGGGTGGGGGGTGGGGGGTGGGGGACTGTCTGTTGTCTTTCCCACCCTCTCTGAGTCAATTCCAGCCTCTCAGGATACCCAGCCTCGGCCTCACCAGAGCCTCGCCTCCAGTGCGTGGCTGGTCCTCACAGCTCACTAAGATGGTGGAACACACATGGAGCACCCTGACCTCTCCTCAATTCTAGAATGTCCCTGCAGCTCCAGCCATCTTACCTTTCTTATCCCTGCCCCCCATGCCCACCACAGAGCAAGTCCCTTCTTCTGCCTACCCATGGCTTCCTGTCTTGTGTTCCCCTTCTCCCTTCACCAGCCCCTTCTCCCCATCAGCCCCTCCCTGATTTGCATACTTTTTTCTCCCCTGACTCCGCCCTTCAGTGGGGTGAAAGGTCACAGCAGCATGCTAGACAGCAGCAGCTTGTTGATCTCTGGTCATAAAACCCACACACACCCCTCTCAGAATTTTCACCTCAGCCTGGCCCATAACAGCTCCAGACCTCCAACAATCCTAGGGTCAACAACAAACTGATACATTGTGGTGTTTTCTACTATTCAGCAATGCCAATAAACAAAGCCCAACCCCATGTAACAGCACACTGGGAGAAAGGACCAGGCCCAGAGCTGCAGGCAGGCCTGATTCTATGTTTTTAATACATGAAGAATCAAGCAGTGCAAGCTGGGTGGTCCGGTGCCTCAGGACTGAAATCCTGGCTGCTCAAGATGCGGAGATCTGAGAACTGCAATTCAAAGCTAACCAGGGCAGAAGAATACACAAGACTTCATCTCTAAGCAGCAAAAATGCCAAACTGGAGGCATGGTAGAGCACCAACCATGAGCAAGAAAGCCTGAGGCCCTGAGGCAAGCCCAGGATTAGCACACGCACGCACTCGTGTACACACATAAGCTCATTAACTTGGACACATAAATTATTATATTTTCCTATGGCCATAATAACACAAAAACATTTTTTTAAAGCAATGAAACTTCAATGAGAAAAGAGGAGGGGAGAGGAGGGAAGGGTAGGATAGGAGGGAGAGAAGCGAGAAAAGGGAAGGAGGTACACAGAGCCCTTAACTCCACCATTGCCCTTCTGGGAGCTAGTCCTACAGGTATTCTTGCAAATGGGCAAACAATGGATAGTCACGATGTTCCTGCAAATGGCAAGCAACCTAAACCCTCAATGCTATGGAATATTACTTAACCATTACAAAGAATGAAACTGATCTCTAGGGCTTGGTACTCTATAGTAATAGTCCAGACCTATTGTGAAGTGCATGAGCCAGGCTCTGAAGGGTTTAGTGTGCTATGCTCTGGACAGTAGTGTGCATGCACACACAGAATGGGGAGACACACAGAGGTGGTGGTATTTATTCTGGCTTGGGGGTTCATGGTTAAGTCTGCCCAGTAGACCACACTCTTTTGAGGAGTGATAAGGGTTTCAGTGACCATTGAATGGATTACCTGCCATGGTCTCCAGCTTATAAACAATATCAACATCCCTCTGACTACCGGCATGGCCCCATCAGCTACCACCTGCCTGCCTGACCAGAAGATGGGCTAGCGGTGGGAACAACTGGGGCTTATCCCTGAAAGACCCCGAGTCAACTCACTTCCCACCCAGCGTATACCTGACCTCCAAGTACAGTGACAGTCTGGGGCAAGCGCAGCTGCCATGCCAGGTCTTGAGGTCTGCAGGAGTGAAGCAGGCCGGGGACGTGGCTAAGGTTATATTGTCAGAGCGCGATCCAGGTGGGCCCAGGACCCACCAGTACAGCCTGTGCAAGCCGTACAGCCACTTGAGGGAGCAGCAGGATCTAAGTAGATATGCACTGGCATGTTTCAGGCCACCAGTAAAACAAAGATGGTGACTTGGCCTACACTGAACGCTTGGGGCTGGAAAGGGGGCAAGAAGGCCGAGGAGAGACAATGAGGGGAATCTGTTGGAAATAATGCAGGAAGTGCTGGCTGCAGTCTGGTTGGGAAGATTAAGGGATCTCTGGCTGGTTGGATGCCAACTGAAGGTTTGCTATCATCTCTACTGCTGGAAGATCCTTCTTGTGGTGTGAAGGCAGAGTGCTGGGGGTCAGGCTGGAGATCGTGAGACCCCTTGAAAGGCAGTGACAGTCACTCGGGTGAGCCAGCCTGGTGGCCTGGCCCAAGGCAGGGGTGGATGAGAGGTGTTTTGAGAGGTGTTTGGGAAGAAAAAGCACTTAATCAGAAAAAGGAAACCAACAAAGGAAGAGAAGTCAGAGATAACTCAAACTTCTAGATCAAGGAACAAGGTACAGGATGTCCACCTTGGACAGGAGAACCCCAGATTTGGTAAAATAGTTCAGAGGTGTCTGAGGGATGCCTGGAGAGGCCAGCAGGTGATCACCTTCGGTCACTCAGTCCATCAACAGCTGTTAAGCATGTACCTACATGGACAAGTGAGACAAGATCCCTGGAGAAGACAGGCAGTGAGCAAGCAACCAACCAGCAAAGGTACAGATCAGGAAATGTGCTAAAGAGCCAATAGACAAGGAGAGGGCAGAGGAGCAAGAACTGAGGCCACATCTGGACTGTTGGGACAGGAGACAGGAGACCTACTGGGGAACAACAGGTAAGATCAGAAGATGAGCATCAGTAAAAGCATTCTAGGAACAGAAAATGCTATTGGAAAGCCAGATGCCAGTGCTCACCCCTGTCATCCTCGCTACTCAGGAGGCTGAGATCTGCCAGTCCAGGAAGACAAATCCAAGAGACTCTTATCTTCAATTAATCAGGGAGAAAAAAAAAAGTGAAGCTGTGGCGCAAGCGGCAGAGCATTAGCCTGAAGCAGAAAAAGCTCAGCAACAGTGCTCAGGCCCTGAGTGCAGGGAGAGGCAACCAGGCAAAACAGCCAACTTTAACTGGCAGAGGAACTTCTGGGCAGATCTGTTCTCCTTCCTAAGAGACTCTACAGGACTTTAGGGAAACAATTAAACATAGTTAATTCATCTGTAAACATTTCCACGGTCACTTGGAACATTTCCCTCTCTTTCTACGCAACCTCCTCTGCCCTGGTCTAGCTCGGTGCTGGCCGGCGGGAGGTGAGGCCAGTCGGCCTGGGTGCCAGGCTCCTGGCTGCTCTCTGCTGCTGTGAGCTTTTCTTCCTCTCGCTGGGCCAATCAGAGCTCTGCAAACAGGGGCTCGGGGTGTCCCATTTTGTCCTGCAGATGGGACACGGACACACACACGCGCACACACACGCACACCACGACTCCTGCTTTCCAAGGATTTAGAGCCGTATAAACGCATCGCATGTCCTGAGGTGTGCACATTATTAGTACAGAGGCCAGCTGTCGGTCACCCGAGCCAGAGACTGACCACCTGCCCTGGGAACAACCGGGACACTTCCGATACCCCTCGGCTTCCCGGGCCGCCCGGAGACGCCTGGTGCGGGGGTACCGGGTTCCGGATCTGCAGGAACGGGAACGGGACGCGTTCCTACGGCAGAACTGAGCCCTCCGGGTCGGCCTCCTCTGCCGGACCCGGCGCAACTCCGCGGGCTGCAGGCGGCCCGGGTCCGCGCCGCCCGTGTCCCCGGCGCGCCGGCCCGGCAGGGACTTCCCCGCCGCCGCCGCGCCGCCGCCGGGACCTTTCCCCTACTTTCCAGGCCTCAGGCCCCGCCCCCTGCCCCCGACCAAAACACGTGCCGCCTCTCGCTCGGCCTGATCACGCCGCGGCCAGGCTCCGATCACGCGGCCCTCCTCAGCGCCCATTGGCCGGCCGCGATCGAGCCGAGCGCGGATTGGCTGGGGGCGGCAGGCCCGCCCCCTCCAGGGCGCGGTGTATTTTGGTTTGCCCGCGCGCCCCGCCCCCGGCCGCTCCCTCCGCGGCGTCCCGCCCCCCGCGCCGCGAGGGCCGCGCCGGGGCTGAGCCGCGCGGGCGGGCGGAGGCGCACGCCGGCCGCTAGAGCTCCGGTCGCCGCGCAGCCCGCGTGCCCGTGCGGCTGCCGCCGCGCGCCGAGCTAACACTCGGGGCTTTGTCGCCTCCAGGCCGCCGGCATCATGCACGCGCCAGGATCTGCGGGCCCGGGCGACGCGCGCGCGGTGAGTGGCGGGCGTGGACTGGGGTCTGAGTTAGGGGCGAGGTTGCGGACGTGCGGCGGTGCGGGGCCGGAGCGCGCGCGCTGGGCGGCGGGGGGGGGAGTGCGCGGGCCCTCGCCGCGGCGGCCCCGGCGGGTTCTGCGGCGGGGCGGGGCGGGGCGGCGGCGGCGCGGGGTCGGCCGGGCTGGGCCGGCCCGGAGGGGGCGTGCCCCGCGCCGCCGCCGCTCAGCTTTGTCTCCAGGCCCGCGGCCGCCCCTCCCGGCGCGGGGTTATTTCCAGCCATGACGTCACCCGGGCCCTGTGTGGCAGGCGGCCGTTGGGGGGGCGCGGCTGGCGGGAACGCGCCACGAGGGGGGCGGGGCCGGGCGGGGCGGGGCCGCGGCGCCTGGCGGGAACGCTGCCCGCCGAGGGCGGGGCTCTACCTGTTGGGTTCTGGGCGCTGCCCTGTGGGCCCGACTGGGATCGGGCGATGCCGAGGCGCGAGGTGATGGCGAGACCGCTTCCACCTGCCGGGAGGGCCGTCTTTGACCTCAGGGCTGGTTTTGTGGCACCCTGCTGGGGGGAGTTGCAGAGGTAGCTTACCGCTGCCCACCCACCGGGAAGCAGGGTGGCAGAGCGCTGCCCCACCTCCCCACTCGGGGCAGGGGCAGGCGAGGCGGGAGGATGCCCCCCGACCTCCTGCTGCCAGCCGTGACCCTGACTGCACGGTTCTGAATTTGCTGAGGAAACAGCATTACTTGCGTTGGAGCCCGGAGAGCTAGTCCCCTCCGTCCCTGGGAGATTGAGCTTGGGGATACGGGTGAGTGCTGCCATCTTTAAAAATGCTTCTGCGAGCCGGGCACCGGAGGCTCACACGAGGAGGCTGAAATCTGAGGATCATGGTTCAAAGCCAGCCCAGGCAGGAAAGTGCAGGAGACTCTTACCTCCAGTTAATGACCCAGAAAAGCTGGAGGTGGAGTTGTTGTGGCTCAAGTGGTAGAGAGACTACTTTGATCACTACTGCAGAGATACTGCTTTGATGACTTTGCCAACTCAACTTCATCCGAGTGCCTCTCACACCAGCAGATTTTGCCTCCTCTTCCCTTCATCTTCCCGGTGACACACCTTCCTGCTAGCCTTTTTAGCTTAATATACCCTGGACATAGTCTTAAGTATCATTTACGCAAGAAAAAAACTTAGTCTTTAAGAGTCCTAGTTTTAACCAGGTGTTGGTTGCCTGTGTTTAATTCTAGTTACTCAGGAGGCTGAGATTTTAGGATTAAGATTCAAAGTCAGCCCAGCCAGATAAAAGTTTGTGAGACCTTTATCTCAGTTAACCATAAGCTAAAAATGGAGCTATGACTCAAGTGGTAGAATGTCATCCTTGAACAGGAAAAGCTAAGGGATGGCACCTAGGCTCTGAGTTCAAATCCTAATATTGGCGCGCACGCGCGCGCACACACACACACACAAAAGGAAAGAAAAAAAGAATCTGAATCAGTGCAAACCACTTCCTAACCAAGTTCAGTCTTTGTTTATGTATGTTTGTGCTCACTCGTAGTATTAAAGCTTGAATCGAGGGCCCTGTACTCTCCTGTTGTTTTTTTCTTTCAAGGCTGGTGTTCTAAACTTGAGCACACTTCCACTTCTGGCTTTTTGCTGGTTAATTGGAGATAAAAGTCTCACAGACTTCTGTGCCTGCCCTGGCTTTGACTGATCCTCAGGTCTCGGCCTCCTGAGTAGGTAGGGTCACAGGCATGGGCCACCCTTGATCAGCTCCATCCAAGTCCAATCAAAGCAAAGCTGCCATGAATGTACCACTGTAGGTTTATACTAGAACACAGCTCTCTGCTCCGTAGTGGTGCATGTGTGTCACTCGAGTAGTGGAGGCTGCTGGTGCGCTCAGCCGTGCCTGTGAGTATTCCTTCCCGGTTTCTCTCCTGCACTGAGAGGTCACTGTGTTGTGTTGCCTTCAGGTTGCTATCATGGGCATCTGTGAGTCAATCCTGGAGCGGAAGCGGCACGACAGCGAGAGGTCCACATGCAGCATCTTGGAGCAGACAGACATTGAAGCTGTCGAGGCTCTTGTTTGCATGAGCTCCTGGGGTCAGAGAGTCCAGAAAGGTGACCTGTTAAAGATGAGACCCCTCACACCTATCTCCGACTCTGGGGATGTCAGCAACAGCGTGCTGATGGATGCCACTGTACCTGAGCTGCCAAAGGACTTCCACTCTTTTTCAACTCTGGTAAGTGTGTGTGGGTGGTGGGGCGGGGCACACTTCGTGAGCTTCCTAGAGTGACTTCAATAAATGTGTTGAAGAACTTGGGGGGCAGCTGGGCGCTGGTGGCTCACTCCTATACTCCTAGCTACTCAGGGGACTTAGCTCTGAGGATCATGAAGCCAGCCCAGACAGAAAAGTCCCCAGGAGACACCTCCAATAAACTACTCAAAAAGCCAGAAGTGGCGCTGTGGCCCAAGTGTTAAAGCACTAGCCTAGAGCATAAAGAGGCTTAGGGACAGCACCCGGGCCCTGAGTTCAAGCCCAGGACCAGGGGGGAAAAAAGAAACTGTGGAAAGATTCACTGGGGTGCTAGCCTGTCCTCCTCTGTGGATGCAAAAGGGTAAAACCCTTCCTCTCTTGCAAATGTTGCTTGACCCTAACTGCAGTAGCTGCATGGCCGCGTGCATCTGATGAAACCTGCTGATGGAGGATGGATGTGGGAAAGTGAAACTTACCTTGCTAGGGAGACTTGAGGTGGGGTCTTAGATTTTCCAAGTGACCCAGCTCAGGGTCCATGTTGGGGGCGGCGGGGCGGGGGTGGGGGGGGAGAGGGAGAGAGATGAGAAAAGCTGGGCCTTGGCTTGTCTTGCTTGCCAAAACTGGTATCTCTGCCTGCTAGGAAAATGGATTTTATGTGTGATTTAGGTGCAGAAGTGACTGTCTTTTAATTTTAACTTGTAATGTACTACATGTAAGAGATAGCCTAGAGAAACTAGCATGTTAGAGTGAAGTTGAGACCTATACATTACTAACAAAACAGATGGGAGGGCTCAGGCAGGAAGCTGCCACTGCAGAAGCGCAGGTTTGGAGAGGGCAAAGGCTTGTGAGCTTTGGCCTGGCTATGGGTTGCCAGAGTCCTCAGAATCGGTCCTTCCATGGAGTAGCTGGAGAGGATTTGGAATTATTGGGGAGCAGTACAGAGACGGTGGGTTCAAGCCACTCAACATTTTGAGAATCTGAAAGTATTGTGGAAAGCGCTAGTTTGGAAGGATGGATTTGCTTTTGTGTAGTCTTGATGCTGGAATTACTCTTTTCAGTAGCCATGCAGGGCCTGGAGGGGCTTATCACTCCCTCCCACAGAGCACCAGTGTTGCTTGGAGGAAAGGAGGGGTTCCATGATGGGAGAAGCCTGCCTCTTGCAGCCGGGAGACCTGCTGGGGTGTTGAATGGTTCTCTAGATGCATACTTTCTGTGTGTCTGCCTGTCCTGGCACTTGAGCTCAGGATCTGGGTTAGTGCTCTACTACCTGAGTCACAGCTCCGCTTCTGGCTTTATGCTGGACTTTCTTACCTCATCTGGCTTTGAACCTCAATCCTCAGATCTCAGCCTCCTGAGTAGCTCAGATTAGAGTCCTGACCCAGCCGCAGCTGCTAGCCACATCCTTTTTTTAAGGCATTCAGGGCAATGTGACCGAAGAAGTTCCATTTGAAGTTTAACCAAAGTATCCTGGGATTGCTACCCAGCACTGGTAAAAAGCCAACGCAAAAGTTCAGGTAAAAATAAGAGCTGTTAGTAAATTTGGAAGATGACATAGTATTAAGAAATAATATAACCAACCTGGACAACTGGTGGCTCATGCTGTAGTCCAAGCTACTCAAGAGGCTGAAATCTGAAGATTGGGGGTTCAAAGCCAGCCTGGGCAGGAAAGTCCATGAGACTTTTATCTCCAGTTAACTACTAAAAAGCCAGAAGTGGGGCTGTGGCTCAAATAATAGGTGCTGGCCTTGAGCAAAAAAGCTCAGGGTCAGAACGCAAGCCCTAAATTCAAGCCCCAAAACTGGCATGTGTGTGTGCGCATGTACACACACGCACACACATGTATGTATGTGTATATGTATGTATGTATAAAGCAAAACAGTCTTTCACATAGTACTTTTTTTCTGCTTTTAAGTGCATAACTCCTCCGCAGAGCCCGGAGCTCATGGAGCCATCCACAGGGACGCCTGCACCCTCCCAAGTAACGGATTCCAAAGCGCCCTCCCCAGCGGGGATGTCGGTGCTCAGCAGGAGCGAGGAGAAGGGCTCCCTGGAGCCTGCCCCCAGCCTGCTGTGCAGGGCTATGGCCATGGGCGTGACCGGTCACACTGGGCTGAATCCCGCCCCGGCCTGCTTTCCCGCCACCCAGGCTCACGAGCAGCGGCCAGCCACGGGCAGAGAAGGAGCGGCGCGGTCTGCGGGACGCGCTGGGCGTCCTGAGGCTTTGGCGGATGCACACCTGGCAGCAGATGTCCTCACCAGTAACTTCCTTTCCTGTCAGCCTCACTTGCACTCATTGGAAGGTCTGCTGCCCGCCTCCCAAGGCCAGCAGGCCAGGTGGCCCGCGGCAGCGCAGGCCTGCTCACCAAAGAAAGTTGAAAATGACTTGCCAAGGAAAAGCACCCCTGTGGTTTCCATCCCTGTGGCCAGCCCCCCTGTCCTTTGCCAAATGATCCCCATGTCCGGAGCGAGCACCGTGCTGTCAGCTATCCTGAAGCCGCCTCTCCTGCCGTCCTCGGGGACTGTCAAGCCCATCCTACCCCAGGCCACGCCGGCGCCTCCGCAGGTGCTCGTGGGCCCGCCTGTGCCTCAGGGAAGTGTGATGCTGGTGCTGCCACAGGGCGCCTTTCCCCAGCCTGCCGCCTGCCCGTCCAGCGTCGTGGCTATTGGCAACACCAAGTTGCTGCCCCTGGCCCCTGCCCCGGTGTTCATTGCCTCTAGCCCAAACTGTGCCCCTCAGGTAGACTTTTCCCGAAGGAGGAACTACATCTGCAGCTTTCCTGGCTGCCGGAAGACCTACTTCAAAAGCTCCCACCTCAAGGCTCATCTTCGCACACACACGGGTGAGTACTGGCGCAGGGCGGTGACGGTGGATTCTCTAGAACGCCTCCCTTGAGGGGAGGGAGGCAGGGGACCACTGGAGGAGGGAAAGGGGGATATAACATGCTCATAGCCGGGTGCTGGTGGCTCACACTTATTATTCTAAATGCTCAGGAGGCTGAGATCTGAGGATCGCAGTTCAGTCCAGGGAGAAAAGTCTGTGAGACCCTTATCTCTAGCTAATCACAAAAAGGCAGGAGTGGAGCTTTGGCTCAAGTGGTAGAGCACTAGTCTCAGAGCAAAATATCTCAGGAACTGACTTTGAGCCCCAGGACTGACACCAAAAACAAAAAACCTCACATGCTTGTCATGATTTGGATTGTGATTAGTGGACGCATCAGTTCCAGGGCCCTCCCCTGACCCTCAGACAGCTTTTAGCAGGACTGACAGTGCTCCCTTCTCCACGGTGCATTTTAGAAAAGGTGCGTTGACATTAAGTATACCAGTGGTTTGGGAGAAAGTCCAGCTGGCCAAAATTCATGCTAGAATAGCTGAAAAATATGGGTGTGTCGCTTTAGAGAATATTTAAAAGAAGTCACAGGCAGGTGCTAGTGGCTCGTGTCTGTGAGGAAGTCCATGAGGCTCTTTATCTCCAACTACCCACCAGGAAACTGGGTAGAGCTGTGGCTCAAGTAGTAGAGCACTAGCCCTGAGCGAAAAAACTCAGGGACAGCGCCCAGGCCCTGAGTTCAAGCCCAACGAAAACAAAAAGTCACACCACAGTGACCAAGTAGTCTCTTGCTTGTCCAGTCAATTCTGTCCAGTGGGTTTTTCTGCAGAGATGGGAAGGTTCTGTCCATAGCGGGAGCCGCTAGCCACAGGCACTGGAAATCAGACCCATGTGACCAAGAGATTTACATTGTCATTAGCTAGGATTCTAGGCCTGAACCATGGTGCCCAGCCTGTATGTTCTGAAACTCCCCTACCATGGAGCCCTCTTCCCCAGAATGTCCGCCTCATGCGCTCTGATACAGGGAAGGCTGAGGAGCAGGAGTAACTGCTCTGCTGCATTTGAAAATCCTGTTGAGGTGGACTGGCTCCGAGGGGCACAGTTCCCTCTGACCGTGGCGGCCCCTGCTCACAGAATGGAATGCTGTCTAGAGTTCAGACATTCCAGAAGGAACTCTACTGTTCCTTCATGCTGTGGAGTACATATTGGCTTAGGAATGAGCCCCTACACCTGCCTCTTTGCAGAGCAGATCCAGCCTTCTGTGATGCTCTCAGTTTAGTTCCCTATTTCCACTCTTCTCCCTCAGCCCTGGGCCGCGAGCAGCTGGTGGAGGCCTTCCAACGGTCTCATCGCTTCTTGGCCTCTCTTTTTTGATCCTGGTGGTTCATGGTGTCTCACCATCTCCCTTTGTTTGTTACTTATGGACTGGTCTAATCACACCGGATGTACATTGCTCATGCCTGACACTAGTAAGTGGGTTGGCCCTTAGCAGGGGGGGTGTTGTAGAATGAAGGGGTGCTTCTAGGAATCGACCTGCTCTGTTGTCATTGGCTTGCTGGTGTGGGACGCTCTGCTGTCTGCTGAGTCTGTCTGGGTGCTCTGCACATGGCAGCAGCACTTCCAGATTTGTGGAGGTGATGAGATGAGTTTTGTGGTCGGTTCCATCTCTCCTGGCAGAACTGCCAACAGACCAGCAAAAGCCATGGCAGTCTAAGCAAGCTCCTTCCTGCTTTCCAAGCTCAATTTAAGTAACAAAGGGTTCCGAAGAACCCCTTCTGTGCCATATTGTAGACCTTTCATTGGCGTTTTTAGGAGAAATAGAAGCTTTGGGCAAATTCACTTGGATAAGAAGATCCCTTCAGCCAGGCGCTGGTGGCTCACGCCTGTAATCCTAGCTACTCAGGAGGCTGAGAGCTGAGGATCGAGGTTGGAAGCCAGCGAAGGCAGGAAAGTCCATGAGACTCTTTTTTTTTTTTGTTTGTTTTGTTTTGTTTTTTGCCAGTTGTGGGGTCTGAACTCTGGGCCTGGGCACTGTCCCTCAGCTCTTCAGCTCAAGGCTAGTGCTCTACCACTTGAGCCACAGCGCCACTTCCAGCTTTTTCTGCTATGTGGTACTGAGGAATCGAACCCAGGGCCTCATGCATGCAAGGCAAACACTTTACCACTGAGCCACCTTCTCAGCCCCTCCATGAGACTCTTAATCTCCAGTTAATCACCAAAAATCCAGAACTGGAGCTGTGCCTTGAGTGGTGGGGCCTGAACTCGGCCTGGGCCCTGTCCCTCAGCTCTTCAGCTCAAGGCTAGCGCTCTACCACTTGAGCCCCAGCCCCACTTCTGGCTTTTTCTGCTTATGTGGTGCTGAGGAATTGAACTGAGGGCCTCATGCATGCAAGGCAAGCACTCTAAGCACTGAACCACCTTCCCAGACCAAGACTAGAAGGCTCATCTTGAGCAAAGCAGCTCAGGGCCAGCACCCAGGGCCTGCCTGCGGTCAAGCTCCAGGATCGGCACACAAAGAACTTTTTTTTTTTTGGTCAGTCATGGGGCTTGAACTCTGGGCCTGGGCGCTGTCCCTCAGCTCAGCTCTTCCACTCAGGCGAGCGCTCTACCACTTGAGCCACAGTGCGACTTTCAGTTTTCTAGTGGTTTATTGGACATAAGAGTCTCACAGGCTGGGGCTGGGAAGATGGCTCAGAGGTAGAATGCTTGCCTTGCATGACTGAGGCTCTGGGTTCGATTCCTCAGCACCATATAAGCAAAAAAAGAAAAAAGCCGGAAGTGGCACTGTGGCTCAAGTGGTAGAGAGCTAGCCTTGAGCTGAAGAGCTGAGGGACAGCGCTCAGGCCCAGAGTTCAGGCCCCACGACCGGACCAAAAAAAAAAAAAAAGAGTCTCACAGGCTTTCCTGCCCGGGCTGGCTTTGAACTGCGATCCTCAGATCTCAACCTCCTGATAGCTAGGATTACAGGCATGAACCACCGGCACCCCGCTAAAAATATTTTTTTTAAAGTGAAAAGTAGAATAAGGTGGAGGGAATCGATAGTCATTTCCGGTGCGTTGAAAACGAGATGGGGAATTGTGTCAGTGCCTGTCGGGTTGCCAGGCCTGGACGTTGAGCATGCTGTCCGCAATGGTGGGGACAGGACCGGCTGCGGGAAGGTGACTGCCTGAGTCTGTCGCCTGCTGCTTTAACAATACCACAGACAGGAGATTAGCAAAGAAGAGAGGGCTGGGGAGCACAAGCTTCCAGAACCTCTGGAGGCTGGGAAGGCCTCACGGAGGTTCAGCATGCCAGAGCGCATGCTCTTGTAACTCCTCCCCTCCGGGGCCTGTGTGAATCCACGGCCACCCACCACAGGGCCCACCTTGCGAATGCCACTGGCTTTGGACTTGGGGTTAGGTTCCCAGCGTGGAAACTTGAGGGACATATTCAAACCATGCTTTTTTTGGTGTGGGCCCATCCTGGGCTTGAGCTCAGAGCCTCGTGCTCGCTCAGCTTTTTCCATTCGTGACTGACTACCACTTGAGCCACGCCTCTGCTTCCACAAGCTTGCACCTACTGTGGGGTGTTTGAAATCCATGGAATTTAAGGCCTGTCTATCTATAAGGGTGTTTGCTTATTAATCCAACCAAAAAGCATGTTTGTGTCTCTTCAGTACTCATTCACTTAAAACCATTTACTCACTACCTGCTAGATGAAGTTCACACGCACACAAAGCTGCAAAGCTGCATAATTGTAGCCATGGTGCGGGTGGTGCGGGTGTGCCCCGGTGTGGTGGGGAAGGCCCCAGGGTGCAGAGCGCCGTGCATGTCCCTGTGCCTTCCTCCCACTGAGGCGGGCTGCCTGCCTGAGGTCTCACCCATCAGAGCCCAGCACCCGCTGGGACAGGGAGGCCTGCCAGGAACTGTGAAGTTTTGATTGAATGCTAGATCCTTGCAGCTTTTAATAGAAAGGTGTCTATTTGAATACAGTACTAACCTTGCCATGTTGAAACTAAGGTTTAATAAGA
The DNA here is from genome assembly GCF_024711535.1 of Dipodomys merriami. Lineage (NCBI taxonomy): Eukaryota > Metazoa > Chordata > Mammalia > Rodentia > Heteromyidae > Dipodomys > Dipodomys merriami. The sequence goes on from NW_027202383.1 coordinate 1,165,273, forward strand.
AATACGGAGATGAGTCTGGGAAGGTGGCTCAGTGGTAGAGTGCTCGCCTTGCGTGCATGACGCCCTGGGTTCGATTCCTCAGCATCACGTAAGCAGAAAAAGCCGAAAGTGGTGCTATGGTTCAAGTGGTAGAGTGCTAGCCTTGAGCAAAAGAAGCTCAGAGACAGACAGTGCCCAGACCCTGAGTTCAAGTCCCAGGACTGGCAGAAAAAAAAAATAATAAGCCTAGGAGGAGCCAGGCGCTAGTAGCTCACGCCTATAATCCTAGCTGCTCAGGAAGCTGAGGTCTGAGGGTCACAGTTTAGTCAGCAGGAAAGCCCATGAGACTATCTCCAGTTAATCACCCAGAAAAGCTGGAAGTGAAGCTATAGCTCAAGTTAGAGTGCTAGCCTTACGCACAAAAGTTCTGGGACAGCCAGGCACTAATGGCTCCTGCCTGTAATCCTAGCTACTCGAGATTGGAAGCTGGAGTTCTGAGAATCATGGTTCAAAGCCAGCCTGGGCAGCAAAGTTCATCAGACTCTTACCTCCAATTAATCACCATAAAAGCCAGAAGTGAACTGTGGCTCCAAGATGGGGGGCGGGGCGGGGAAGGGGGACACGACTAAACCCAAGGTGACCTTAGAAGGAATGTGCAACTCTCTTTTCCCCAGTCAGTCTTAGCGGTTCCCGCCTGTAGTCGAGCTGCTCAGAAGAGGTGGAGGTCGGAGAGTACAGTTAGGCAGTCTGGTAGCAAGATCCCGGTAAGCTGCATGTGGGAGTGAGCATCCATCGTTCCAGCCAACCTGCAGTGGCGAGTGGAAGGATGGTGGTCAAGCAGCAGGCAGCTTCCATGACCCTACCCAAAAGACAGAGCAAGAGGCTGGCGGCGTGGCGCGGCGGCAGCGCCCGCCTGCAGACACAGGCTCTGAGCTCAAACCCCAGTGCTAACCAAAGCAAGAGGGATCCTCCTCCCCAGAGGAACACAGGAGAATGGTGTTTCTGGCCAAAATGGGCTACAGAGCAAGTCCACGTCGAAGAGGAGGAGGAGGGAAATCTTCCTCCTGCCCCAAGCTATAGTGAAACTTATTTTTCATATTTTAAAGTCTATTTTGAAGGATTCAGTTGAATCTTCAGCTGAAGAGTGCTTGCCTAGGAAGGGCAGGCCCGGTCCTGGGTTTAGTCCCCAGGACTGCACATGCGCATGTGCGCCCACATAACACACACACAAGTTTAAAATACATTTTCAAAGCTGGGTGAGGAGGCACACACCTGTAATCCTAGCACTTGGGACTCAGCAGGAGTGCCAGCCTCGTCTGTGTAGGAGGACCACCTATGTATGTGTACACACACCTATACTTACACATGCGTGTCTATGTATGCATGTACACACAGAATGTTTTCAAATACAGTTTTGAGGGAGATCTAGGCTTGAACTTTGCCATCATGAGGCCTAGCGCGTTACCCTTAGGTGTGATTGGAAAAAATGTCTTTTGGAGGGCTCCTGCCTTCTGCGGCACCCGGTGGTGGGGTCACAGAGCGCTCCTCCCCTTTTGAGAGTCCGGCAAAGGTCACGTGTGCACTTGCCTGTCCACAGGAGAGAAGCCCTTCACCTGCAGCTGGGACGGCTGCGACAAAAAGTTTGCGCGCTCAGATGAGTTGTCCCGCCACCGCAGAACGCACACGGGGGAGAAGAAGTTCGTGTGCCCCGTCTGCGACCGGCGCTTCATGCGCAGCGACCACCTGACCAAGCACGCCCGGCGCCACATGACCACCAAGAAGATCCCGGGCTGGCAGGCGGAGGTGGGCAAGCTGAGCAGGATTGCCTCGGCAGAGGGCCCCGGGAGCCCCCCGCCGCCCCTGCCAGCCTCCGCCTGAGAGGCAGCACCGGACCCACCGCCAGCCCGGCCGGCGCGGGGACTGCGCTGGCTTGCTTTTCTGGCCAGGGCCTGTGTCTTTTGTGGTTGCAGAAGGGTTTTGTTTGGTTTTGTGTTTTAGAGGAAATGGAAGAAAATTTGACCGTCTGAATCACCAGCACTCAAGCAAACATTTCGGCAATAAAGTTTACAAATTCTGGATTATTCCCAACCTTTCTATTCATGTTTTGTAGAAATGAGACAGGGTACTAATTTTTATACTTTTTTATAAAAATATTTATATTGTCGGTGCTCCAGTCACCAGTTTCTAGATAAGATGATTTACAGCCTTTTTTTTCCTGTGTTTAGTAACAACGTTGAATAATGACCCCACTTTTAGGAAGCTTGGTGCATTGTTCAGAAGTTCTGAGGTCTAAAAAGCTCTTTTAGACCTCAGAGGTTTCTGGAATCATAACTGGTGAGTGAGGGTCTCTTAAAAGGGAAAAATACATTTCCTAGTCAACTGACTAGCATAGTAGCTTCTAGAGAATCCCATGCCATCAGTCCTGCAGCCCAAGGAACAGACATTCCCAGCTGGCTAGGACTCATCACCTGTGTCCATGGTGCAGTGCTTGAGGGGTGCCGGAGAGTCGGGTCGCTGGCCAGCTGTGGCAGGGCCTGGGCAGGGCCCGCATGACCCACATAGAGCAAGGGAGCGGCTGCCGGAGACACTCAGACAGGGCTGCCCGGGCAGTGATGGGCTGACAGTTGTCCGTTTTCTTTCCGTGTGAGCAGAATGACTGCTGAGAGAAAAGCAAGTGCTCCTATGTCCCTGATCTCACCAAAGCTCAGGTCATCTAAAGAGAGGTGCGCGCCGACACGTGGATTCCTTTATTAAGTGTGAAAAACTAGAGGAAAGGTGTGTCCTGTCGCTGTAACGCCACCTCACGGCCTGTAGTTCATTTTGTTAGAAGGAACAAGCTTACCAAAATAGGGTTTCTTCAGTCTACCTAGAAAGGCGCCACAGCTGCGCGTGTCCACGCCGCCACAGACGCTGGTGCTGGGGAAAAGCTAAGTTCAACAGAAGCACACCAAAACAGGGAACGCACCACCAGTCATTTGCGTAGCCTGGGAATTCTTTTTTTTTTTTTTTTTTTGCGCAGTATGCATTCATTTTATATATTAATTTTATATCTGCCTTTTAGTTATTGGCACTTGAATTTATTGAAATGATGGTAAGGGGAAGTATGGATAATTAAGTAAAACTAGGTTCTGTGTTCAGGTCTTTGTAACCCTTACCTGCTCATTCATGGTATGTAGTTGATACCCATTAAGTGCCCTTTGTAGCAACTGCTTGTCAACACATATGTATGTATGTATGTATGTATGTATGTATTAGGAAATTTTCACATTTTGGACTTTGGAGTTGAATGTTCCTGTTGACCTAAGCAGGTGCAATGCAAGAGAATCACACAATGTAACTGGACAGAACATAGCTCATGCGCCCCTTTGCCCCGCCTCCCCCCTCCCCGCCCTAAGCCAGCAGAAACACTTGTGACCGTCTGTGTTCTAAATGGCGTCGGCTCTGATACGCGGCAGTGTTCGGCCGCAGCTCCGGTGGGCAATGGAGTTTTTGAGGATTTGGTGTTCGTTGCACAGCACTTTGCTCTCTGAACAGTATCTCTTTCTTTTCTACCGAAGAGATACGTTGGAATGGTTTTAATTTAAGCTTCTATTTCCCGTTTAGATTTAGAAATGCCTCTGTAAGAGACACCCCCCTCCGCATTGTCTGTTGAAAGATCGATTGTAAGTTGGAACACTTCAGTTTTGTAAGGTCCCATCTGAGAACCCTGGTTGGTGGCCGTCCGTCTGTCCATCCCGTTCCCATCATCCCCTCCCTCCCCCACCCCCCTCTGCCGGGGCCCGGGTCGGGGGCTGTGCGAGGCAGGCCCGTGCACTTTATTGCTTGAGCAGTTTTGCTTCATCTTTCTTGACTTTGAGCCTTTTCGGTAGTCATAAAATTTAAAATGTTTCATGATTATGTTTTATGTAAAGGACATTATTTAAATGCCTCTGTGTGATGTAACGTTTTTCTTTGAATCATATAAAGCTTTCTTGATTTGCACCCGGCCTCGTGTCCCTGTCATCGGCCGCGCCGGTCACCTCCCTCCTCCTCTCCTTCTCGCAGGCCTGCGCGCACGGGGCCTGGGCTCCCCACGCACGGGGCCTGGGCTCCCCACGCACGGGGCCTGGGCTCCCCGCGCATGCCTGCTCTCAGCTTTCATCTGGACAGTTCTTTCTCAACAAACTGTCGCAGGCTGTCTCTGGCGGTGCTGGCAGGGGAGACCTCTGTTCTCCCCATGCCAGGAGGCGACCTGGGAGGGGTGCTTAGAACTAAGTCCTTCCCTCCCTCATTCCCTCCAGGGAGTACCAGGGAGCAGGTCTTTGCTTTCACTCTGGACACATTCTCCCGCCAACCCACATGGCGTGGCAGCCATGGCCCCGCACGCACCACGGAAGCTCCCCCGTGGTTGGTGCCAGGGCGGCTCAGGGCTTGGCACCCTGGGCTGAGGTGCTGGGGGCTGAAGGCCGCCATGCTGCGCTCACGACTCACAGCGCGCTCGGTGCCAAGCCCAGGCTCACGCGGGTCCTAACCGGGGACACTCCCTGAGCCTCGCCTGAACCTCAGATTCTTGTGCCCACCTGTGCCCTTGACACCTGCCCTACCCGTGCCTCAACCTCCCCACCTGCGTGTCCACCACAGAGCCACTCCTTGTCTAAAAGAGCCCTGCACCCGTGTGAGACCTGAGCCGCCCTGCCCTTCCCCCACTCCCGCCTGCCACAGCCTCCATCCGAGGGCCAGGCACGTGCCCTGGTCACTGCACCCAGTGTCACCCAACAGTGGGTCCCACTGTCTCCCAGATGTCGGCCTCGCTCCCTTCTCCCCAGGCCCCTTCCCCCTTCTCGGCAGCCGCACAGCTGTTGCAGGTCCTGTGTGCCTAAAGCCCTCACTGGCTGCTGGCCTCCAGGGAGAAGCCCGAGGCCCAGCCGCAGCACAGGCACAGCCAGGCCCCTTCCAGCCCAGCCTGGAGGTCTCTCCCCCAGCCCGCTGCCGAATCTGCCAGCCTGCATGTGGAAGAACTCAGCCCCTGCCAGCAGCCTGTGGGCATGTCTACCTCTGGCTGGGTGCTGGGGAACAGCCCCCCTGGGTCCCCACGGGGGTGGGTAGCATGGGTCTCTCATGGAAAGAGCCCACAGTGTCTAGTGCCACCCCCTGGGCAGGGTGTGCGACCTCCTTTCCCAGTCCTGTCCTTGCTGTCCGACACACAGGTATGTTGGGAGCTGCTAAGTCATAAGACCTTTTGCATCCATCAATTCTGGAAAAGTCTCTCTTGTTCCCAACCCCTTTGTCTCTGAATAGCAGCACCCAGACTATGGCCATCAGCCTTCAGACATTTATCTGCTATAGCTGCTCTATTGGCCCAAAGGTTTTGTTTTGTTTTGCCAGTTGTGGGGCTTGAACTTAGGGCCTGGGCCGTCCCTGAGCCTCTTTGTGTTCAAGGCTAGCACTCTACCACTTGAGCCACAGCACTCCTTCCAGTTTTTGAGTGGTTAATTGGAGATAAGGGTCTCACAGGAACTTTTCTGCCCGAGCTGTCTTCAAACCATGATCCTCAGATCTCAGCCTCCTGAGTAGTTAGGATTACAGGTGTGAACCACCAGCACCCAGCACTTTTTTTGTCCTGGGGCTTGAACGCGGGTCCTTGAGCTTTTGGGCTCAAGGCTAGCACTCTACCACTTGAGCCATGCCCCCCCCAGTTGTCTTTTGGTAGTTTATTGGAGCACAGTCTCGCAGACTTTCTTGCCCAGGCTGGCTTTGAACTGTGATCCTCAAATCAGCCCCCTGAGTGGCTAGGATTACAAGTATGATCCACTGGTGCCCAGCGTAACCCCAAGATTTTTTTTTTGGGTCCAGTCGTGGGGCCTAAACTCTGGGCCTGGGCGCTGTCCCTCAGCTCTTCAGCTCAAGGTTAGCGCTCTACCACTTGAGCCACAGCGCCACTTCTGGCTCTTTTTTTCTGCTTATGTGGTGCTGAAGAATCGAACCCAGGGCCTGATGCATGCAAGGCAAGCACTCTACCACTGAGCCACCTTCCCAGCCCGACCCCAAGTTTTGTAGTGACTTTGTGCTCCTTAGCTTTTAATCTGTCCCCTTTGTTAGGGATTTTTAGAAAAAGAACTGGAGGCATCCTCCTAACAGTTGGGCCCCATCCTGGGACAGAGCCAGGCAGCTCGTCCTGTTCCATCAGGAGCTCCGTGTGTGGAGGGGAAGTCACTGTCCCCCTAGTTCCTGGAGGTTCCTGGAGGCTCCAGGATTCCCAGAGCTGGCACTGCACACAGACTACTCCTGCCGTGCGGCTCCTGCTGAGCCTGAAGAGGAACCGCCTGAGAGCAAAGCTGATTCCGAAGCAGCAAGATGCGGCCAGTGGTGCTGGCGAGGGAGAGAGAATAGCACAAAGCAGCGCTCGTGAAGAGCCCTTCTGCTCCTCACCTGGCACCGCTGGGCCCCGGGGCGCAGCCGCTGAAGAGCTGTGTCAGGCCACTGCCTCCACTCCTGCAACACTAGAGGTTCCAGTGGCTGGTAAGCCCGGGCCGGTGGCTCACGCCTGTAATCCTACTAAAGGATCACAGTTCAAAGACGGCCCAGGCAGGAAAGTCCATGAGCCTCTTACCTCCAGTTAACCACCAGGAAACTAGAAGTAGAGCTGTGGCTTAAAGTGGTAGAATGCTAGGCATGAACAAGAGCTCGGGGACAGCACGTAGGCCCTGAGTTCAAGACCCGCAACTGACAAAAACAAAACAGTTATAGACCTTAGGTTGTTTATTGCAAATTAATTTGCCATCATAAATGTAAGCTGTATGACCGCATATTGACTGTACACATCTGGGCACCTCCCTACGTCCTGTCTGTCCCATCCGTCCAGCCAGTATGCATTGAATGAACTGTTGTGGTGGGTCAGAAATTCAGAGATGAATTATCCTAGCTCCTGACCCAGAGTTGAGATAGGAAGACACAAACATTCGTCAAGTCTCCTCCAAGAACGCAGGAGCCACACAGGGTCCCCAGGGCAGAGATACGGAAGCAGCCCACCTCTCTGTCCTCATTTATCTATTATTCATTTGTCTTTCTGCTGGTCCTGGGGCTTGAACTCAGGGCCTGGGTGCTGTCCCTGAGCTTTTTTGAGCCACAGTTCCATGATCAGGGTTTTAGTGATTCATGGGAAATGAGTCAGACTTTCCTGCCCAGGCTGGCTTTCAACCATGATCCTGAGATCTCAGCCTCCTGAGTAGCTTGGATTACAGGCGTGAGCTGCCAGTGTCTAGCCTCTGTACTCCTTTGAGTCCTAGAGAGAAGCATGGGTGTGCAGCATCGTGTGCCTCCGGCCTTTGCCCCTCTCCTCTCCGAGTTCCCCTTCCCCTGAGCACCCGCCACGCCTGCAGCTGGACTAGTCAGCACTGCGCTGTCACCCCCTTGGTGACTAGGAGGCTAAGGCTGGGCTCTCTAAAAGGGTTCTTGGAGAAAGAGGCACTCAGGGAGGCCCTGGGTGGGGGACAGCTGTGACTCGAGAGGTCTAGGCAGTTTTTCCATGGGGTGTTCTTGCTAAAGCCCTAAGGCTTTAGCATCCTGGCACTGCATCTGTGCACTTGGGGACCCCAGCGGCTTCAGCTCGCACTTGGGTGACCAGTAACCTGTGTGACACTGAGTAAAGCTCACAAGCGCGTGTGCGGGGATGCCACGCCCGGGGTCCCTGAAGGAATGTGGATTGTGGAGCAGGCTGGAGCTTCAGGGCTCTTGAGAGGAGTCGCACCCAGCGGAGTGTGGCCAGGCACACGGCTCCCGTGGCACTGCCATTCCCACAGGCCTAGACCAGCTCTCCCCCATGCGGGGCCAGCCGCCTCCTTGCCCACCTCTTGGTCCTCCATACAGGCTTCCCAGTGCAGAGACCAATGGGCCACCCGTCACATTAACCTTGGGGGACGGGAAATAATGCCATGGGCCTGGGAGTCTGGCGAGAGGGGTGAGGATGGCCTGGAGTCCGGTCCCTGTTACCCTGGGTTCTTGCTGTGGATAGAGGCCTGGTTGTGCGTGTCTCTGGTTCCCAGGATACTGAGTTGGGGTTTTCTGCTGGGATGTTGGGGTGAATCCAGATGGCATTGCTTCCTGGCAGGCAGCTGGGGGTGATCTGCCCACTGGGTGTGTTCTACACATCCGTTGTACGAGGAGCACAGAACCTAGCCTGGTGCCAGCCTGTTTTAGAGAGCTCTAAACCCTGCCACTGCTGATCTCACTTACTCAAGGTGTCACATCATGTTCTTTCAGGCCATGCTGCTGCAGCCTCTGTGGGTTCCCTGGGGCTTTCTAACCTCTGTATCCCACAGATTCAGCTGAGGTCCAGGTCAGTGTTATTCATGGCCACACGGGGTCGCTATTGAGTCAGCCGAGAGCTGATCAGAGGCCCTGTGAGGTCAGTCGGCTCTGAAGCGCAGGCGTCTGTGGTAACTCTTCCCTGGCTCCTAGAGGTGCCACATTGGGGTGTGGGTCACATGCCGTGCGCCTCCAGTAGACATAAAGCACCACCAGGGGTCCACACCCCAGAGAAAAGGCAGCTCCTCCTTGGAGGTTTGTTCACACCAGAGAACAGCTATCCTCTCACCCAAAGGGCTGAATTATCCCTTAAGTCCAGGCCACTCCCAGGAAAGGTCGGATTATGGGGTGTCCTCCAGGGCTTTGGCCTTCGGTGACTTAAAAACCTGATGACTGAGAACACTGAGGGACACACACACACACACACACACACACACACACACACACACACACACACACACACACACACGTTCTGCATAGGGCAATGGACACCCATGCCCTGCAAGTTCTGAGGGAGAGGCTCTAGGCAGGGCCTGAGCTGCACCCAGGGAAAGACAGCCCTGGGACTCAGCAGTGTGGATCAGAGGGGCTCTGAGTCCCCATTTCTGATGGAGAGGGGCAGGTTTCCTCCATTCCGGCCTTGGGAGCATCTCTGGGGTCTCCTACAACGCCAGGGCGCCGTGTCCATGCTCCTCCTTTCCCGCACAGTACTGCGTCCTCACTGCCTCCTGGAATGAGCTTCTTTCTAGCTCTGCCGTAGCCACGTCGTCTTCGTGCAGATCCCACGACTGGGCTCGGGGCAGAGGCTGTGCAGGGCGCGCTTCCCAACATGTGGGCAGCTCAGCAAGAGTCCCCCCACTTCCTCCCCGGACCCCACCTCGCCCCAGGTCCTGCAGGACCAGAGAGCACATGCTTTCTTGACCTGCTTCCTGGAAGACACTTTTCCTGAATTCCGGAGACCAAGGGTTGGAGGCGTGGCTCAGGTGGTTCAGCAGCAGTGTCAGATATCAAGTGCAAGTCCCAGACTTAGGCCAAAAAAATTTTTTTAATAAAGAGAACAGCGCTGTGACTGCAGGCTGCGGGCGCTGCGTTCACGCTGGCATGGCACAGACAAGCCCATACTGTTCTTAACACTCTGCTCTCAGACTGTTGGATTTCTACAGGAAAATGCAGTGTTACCATCTTTCTTCCTGGGAACCATGGAACACTCCCTAGTCTAAGAAAACGGTGACATAAGCTTGCCGTTCAAAGGCTGCTCATCTGCAATAACATCTTATTTCTATGAGATGAGATCCTTTCTTTTAAAAAAATAAGGATTTGTATTATTTATATTACTAAAACAGAAAGGACTTTGGTCCCTGCATGGAAAGGAGTTTGGTCTCTGGGAAGAAAGTGTGGGGCTCAGTGAGGAGCAGCTCCTGGCTCTGGGAAGCGCTGGGCCCCAGGGCTCTGGGCTCCGGCCTACAGTCCGTGTCCCCCGTGGTGCACGGGGATCAAAGGCACTCTTGTCCAGTTGGGAAAGGCCCTGCCAGAGCTGGACTGCTGGGATGGCCAAGGGCCTGTGTCTGAGGCCAGGCGGGGGCGCTGTCTTCTCATTGGTTCCACAGATGTGCTGGGCTTCGTCCTGAGGTCCCCTGGGCAAGGTCTCGGGAAATGGAGGATGCTGTGAAGGCCGCTGTTGGTGCGGGAATGAGATAAGTGGGGCCTGTTCTGGCTTCAGCAAAAGCTGCCAGGCACCCTGGCACCCCTTGGTGGACAGCCTCCCCCCCTGTGGCCGGCCAGCTGCTGGGGGGAGCCCCGCCCCACACAGGCCACGCCCTCCCAGCGGGAGGCAGCTGTGTTCACAAGGCCCTTAGCAAATCAGCTATCAACAAGGAACCAAGGGGGAAGGTCCATGGGCATTAGCCAGGCTGCGGGCTGAGGGGACCCTGGAGAGTGCGCTGCATGAAGACCTGGCTCCTCAGCAGGGCAGGCAAGACACAGGGGTCCCAGGAAGCATCTCCCTCCCAGGGAGGGAAACTGAGGCCCAGAAAGGCAAAGTGACAGCTCTGTACACCCCAGCAGGCTAATTCCATAGCTTGTAGCCAATGCCACAAGCTCTGGGCTCTGGGGCTCTCCTCCTACCATGTGCCAGCAGGGCCAGGGAGAGAGCAGCGCAAGGTGCACAGCTCAGGACTTGAAATCTCAGACTACAGCAGGGCCACCGGCAGCTCCTCCTGCCTGAGAGCCTGTAGAAATGCAGGAGCTACAGCTGGCCTCACCCCTTGAGAACTGGGGTACACCAGGCTAACTGAGAAGTCAGCATAAAGACTCAGGGTACCCTCCCTCCCTCACCCCCCCCCCCGTAAGCTCTACCGTAGAACCTTCCAGAAGCTTTAGGACAGGGGCCTAGAGGGTTCAGTGAGGCCCTGCCCCACCCGGAGAGTGGGGAAGCACTCCGGGCCCCCCAGAATGAGGGGCCCACACCTCTGCCACAGGGCAGGCGGCCTTCCCTCCTGCTGCATCACCAACCCACAGGCTGGCAGGCCTCGTGCCCACGGGCCGCGCATGGCCACGTGCAGGATGCTTCACTGGGAGCCTGGGAAGGTCGCTCCGTCAGATCCGGACACGGCCACAGCTGAGGGTGGCTGGGGAGGGGGAAGGCCGCCTCCCCCGCGCCCCGGGCTGGGCAGCTCAGCCGCAGTACTCGCCGGCGCCCCGGGCTGGGCAGCTCAGCCGCAGTACTCGCGCTCGATGCTGGCCATCAGCTCCTCCTCCGCACGGTCGTAGCAGATGGCCGACTGTCCCTCCCGCTGCTTGTGGCTGCCAGCTGGGGCCCTGCAGGTAGGAAACGGGACCTTCAAATGGCATTCCTACAGCAGCCCAGCATATGCCAGCCTCGGCCTTCCCCCCACGCCACCCAAGGCCTACTGCGGGGGAAGCTGAGGAGGGAAAGATCTGAGGGCAGGTCCAAGCGCTGCCAGGCACCGCAGTCATCTGCTCCTCCACAGCCTCCCCGCCTTCTCTGGAGACCGGAGCCTCGCCCTGAGTTCACTGGAGGCACAAACAACGTGGGACGGATGTACATGGGGCCTTATGCCATGGGAACCGGAAGTCCCATGTCCACGTGCCAGTGCCTCCCCCCTCGGGCCAGTGCCCTCTGGGTGTCACTGAGGCTGCTGGCAGAACAGGACGACCGCTCGGTGACCCGAGGCTTGTGGGACTCTTCACACTCCGGAGCATCTGTGGTGTGTGGGCTTGTGCCCCGCGTGGCAGTCTGGCAGGTGGGTAGCGTGGGAGCCCAGTGCGCGTGTGGGGACAGGGGCAGGTCTGCAGCTGCCAGGCTGAGGCGGGACAAACCAGAGCTCCCGTGTGAACTTGGGGACAGGATGATGAGCTAAGGCCCAGCACTGGATTTTTTGTTGTTGGTGGTGGTGGTCCTGGGGCTTGAACACTGGGCCTGGGCGCTGTCCCTCAGCTCTTCAGCTCAAGGCGAGCGCTCTACCACTTGAGCCACAGCACAACTTCCGGTTTTCTAGTGCTTTATTGGAGATAAGAGTCTCACAGACTTTCCTGCCTGGGCTGGCTTTGAACTGTGATCCTCAGATCTCAGCCTCCTGAGTAGCTAGGATGACAGGCGTGAGCCACCGGCACCTGGCTAAGGCCCATGACCAACAAAAATTAAAAAACAAAATAAAGTTACCTCATTCCTGAATCAAAAACAATTCATTTAAACTAATGTCCACTCCATTTCACTCCAGAAGTGTTTCCTAAAGTCATGCACGCTTAAATAAAAAGAAAACCTTTCGAAGAAAAAGAAATCTGAAAGAGAACATGCCTCCCCAGAGAGAACAAGCTGGCTATAATATATAACCAATTATAATTGGGCTGCAGAAACCCACATGCTAAATGAGGCGAGGAGACACCTCACATCTGTACTAGTCTTTTGGGTGTAGAATTGTCTAGAATGTACCGGTCCTCTGGCCATGGGCCCTCCTGCCCCATGTACTCATTAGGCAGGCGGAGGGACCCCATCTCCCTCCCTCCCATTTCACAGGCTGCACTATGCACAGCTGCAGAACAAGCCTGGGGCCGGGCTCACATCATCCACTTGCCTTCTGCTACACAATCCAAGACTTCAGACAGGAGGTGGCGCTGTGGCTCAAGTGGTAGAGCGCTAGCCTTGAGCCCAGAAGCTCAGGGGCAGTGCCCAGGCCCTGAGTTCAACTCCCAGGACTAATAGACAGACAGACAGACAGACAGACAGACAGACAGACAGACAGACAGACAGACACACACACACACACACACACACACACACACACACACACACACACACACACACACACACACACACTCCAGCCTAATCGGAAGCACTCAGCAGAGCAGCACTTCCTCCAGCAAGGCCCCGCCCTCCCCTCCGCCCTCCCCTCTTCCCTCCTCCCCCCCTCCTCCCAGGCCTGGGGTGCAGGTCCCACATAGGCTTATATTACATTGTTTCTTTCTACCAGCATCTCTGCAGCTGTGCAGGTGCCTGGCACCACAAGCCTGGCCCTGGGAGGGACCAGAGATGGACCCTTGCCTCTCCCATCCTGAGGCTTAGGAGGAGGAGGGGCAAGGCCGGGTGCCAAGGGGTAGCAGAGTCCCAATAGGTGGGGCTTGGGTATGCTGGGGGGGAGGAGGAGATGGGGGCGGGAAAAGAGGACATATTTGAACTGGATTTTTGTTTTTTGTCCATTATGGGGCTTGAATTCAGGGCCTGAGCACTGTCCCTGAGCTCTTCAGCTCAAGGCTAGTGTTCTACCATTTGGCTATAGCACCACTCCCGATTTTCTGGTGGTTTATTGGAGATAAGAGTCTCATGGAGGGGCTGGGAAGGTGGCTCAGTGGTAGAGCGCTTGCATTGCATGCTCGATGCCCTGGGTTCCATTCCTCAGCCCCACATAAGCAAAAAAAAAGAAAAAAGCCAGAAGTGGCACTGTGGCTCAAGTGGTAGAGTGCTAGCCTTGAGCTGAAGAGCTGAGGGACAGCGCCCAGGCCCAGAGTTCAGGCCCCACGACCGGACCAAAAAAAAAAAAGAGTCTCATGGACTTTCCTTCCTGGGCTGGCTTTGGACCATGATTCTCAGATCTCAGCCTCCTGACAGATCTCAGCCTCCTGAGTAGCTAGGATTATAGCCGTGAACCACCAGCACCTGGCTACTTCTAGTTTTTGAATGGTTAATTGGAGATAAGATTCTGTTGTTGGGGCTGGGAAGGTGGTTCAGTGGTTGAGCGCTTGCCTTGCATGCATGAGGCCCTGGGTTCGATTCCTTAGCACCACATAAGCAAAAAGAAAAAAAACGCCAGGCCGGGCGCTGGTGGCTCACGCCTATAATCCGTGAAACTCCTATCTCCAATAAACCACCAGAAAACCAGAAGTGGCGCTGTAGCTCAAGTGGTAGAGCACTCGCCTTGAGCTGAAGAGCTGAGGGACAATGCCCAGGCCCAGAGTTCAAGCCCCACGACCGACAAAAACAAAAAAAACAAAAAAAAACCGCCGGAAGTGGTGCTGTGCCTCAAGTGGTAGAGTGCTAGCCTTGAGCTGAAGAGCTGAGGGACAGCGCCCAGGCCCAGAGTTCAGGCCCCACCACCAACCCGTCTCCACAAAAAAAAAAAGATTCTGTTGCATTTTTCTGCCAAGGCTGGCTTCAGATGTTGATCCTCAGATCTCAGCCTCTTGAGTATTTAAGATAATGGGTGTGAGCCACCAGCACCCAGATCCTTCCTTCCTTTCATTCCTTGGGTTTTTGTTGTTGTTGTTGCCAGACTTAGGGCTTGAACTCAGGGCCTAGGCACTGTCCCTGAGCTTCTTCTTGCTCAAGGCTAGCACTCTACCATTTGAGCCACAGCGCCACTTCTGGCTTTTTCTGCTTATGTGGTGCTGAGGAACCAAACCCCAGGGTTTCATATATGCTAGGCAAGCACTCTGCCACTGAGCCACCTTCCCAGCCCTCATTTGTTTTTTGCTTGCAGAGAATGCCACCACACGGTGCTTGTCTGTTAAGATGCAGTCTCTAACTTTTTGCCTCTATCTGCCTGATCTCTGCCTCTTGGTGGCACACTCTCCAAGGGCTGTGATGGGGTGGGGTGGGACTGTCACCTCAGAGCTGTGAGCTCCTTAGGAACAAGGGTAGTCTTTGTGGAAGAAGCCGCTGTGCATAGCAGGACACTTGAGAATCCACAGGTCATGAGCTTGCTCAGAGGGGGGGGCTGCCCCTGAGCAACGTGGGGAGCAGAAGGCTCGGGTGGCTTTGGCCACACCCTCCCTGAACTTACTGGGGGGAGGGGGGGCTGCCCCTGAGCACCGTGGGGAGCAGAAGGCTCGGGAAGCTTCGGGCCACACACCCTCCCTGAACTTACTCAGAGGCCTGGGTGCCTTCAGGGTGGTCTTCAGCCTTCTGTTCTGGAGACCCCTTGAAAACAAAGAAAAGGCATCCAAAGATTATCAGTAGGCTGGGACACAGTGTTCACACCTGTAATCCCAACTACTAGGGAGGCAGAATAGGGAGGTTTGAGGCCATCACAGGCAAAAAGATACCAAGATAGCTGGCACCAGTGGCTCATGCCTGTAATCCTAGCTACTGAAGAGACAGATCTGAGGACTGCAGTTCAAAGTCAGCTCCAGGATGAAAGTCCATGAAACATTTATCTCTGATTAACCACACACACACACACACACACACACACACACACACACACACACACACACACACACACACACACACACACACACACACACACACACACACACAGCCAGAAGTGGAGCTGTGGCTCAAATGGTAGAGCACTAGCCTTGATCAAAATTGCTCAGGGACAGCACCCAGACTCTCAGTTCAAGCCCAAGGACTAGCAAAAGGAAAAAAAAAAAGAAAAACATCCTGACTTAATCAAACCGTAACCCCCTTTGTACAACTACTTAATAGGAAGGAAGGAAGGAAGGAAAAGAGAGAGAATGAGGAAGAAAAAGAAGAAAGAAAAAGGAAGGAAAAGAAAGGAAAGACATGAAGCCAGGAGCTTGTGGCTCACACCTGTCATCCAAACCTCCTGGGCTCCAAGGACCTGTGAGAAGTCGGTTTGCACTCAGAGTTTTCATCCTAAGTATTTACCAGGTATGAGAACAAACCAAAGAAATGAGCAGGGGCTGAGGATGGAACTCCGGTGGCAACGTGCTCGCCTTGCAAGCAGGTGGACTGGGTTCAACCCCTAGTGCTGCCCAGTATAAGAAAGACTGGAGGCCGGGGTCAGGGGCTTGTGCTTTAATCCTAGCTACTCAGGAGGCAGATCTGAGGAAGGAAGTTGAAAGCCTGCCCTGGCAGACAAAGCAGAAAGACTCTTATCTACAGTTAACCAGCAAAAAGCCAGAAGAGGCAATATGGTTCAAGTGGTAGAACACTGACTGAGTGAAAAAGCCAAGCAAAAGAGAGGCTCTGCGTTCAATACAGACAGACAGACAGACACACACACACACACACACACACACACACACTTTTAAAAGATTTTTTTTCTGAGACCAGGACTTGAACTTGGACTCTGATGCTTTTGCTGGCTGGTTCTCTACCCCCTGAGCCACTCCTCCAACCCCAAGATTGTTTTTTGTCGGTCGTGGGGCTTGAACTCTGGGCCTGAGCGCTGTCCCTCAGCTCTTCAGCTCAAGGCGAGCGCTCTACCACTTGAGCTACAGCGCCACTTCCGGTTTTCTGGTGGTTTATTGGAGATAGGAGTCTCACGGTCTCTCCTGCCTGGGCTGGCTTTGAACCACGATCCTCAGATCTCAGCCTCCTGAGTAGCTAGGATTACAGGCGTGAGCCACCAGTGCCCGGCTCCAAGATTTTTTTAACATGGACTTGGGCTGCAAAAGCCTTACAGAATTAACCAGGAACATGAGTGTTGGGACCAGGAGATAAGTCTCAATGAACTTTCTGCCAGAGGTTGGTTGAATTCGAACCACTGTCCGCCTGATCTCTTTTTTTTTTTTTGTCGGTCGTGGGGCTTGAACTCTGGGCCTGGGCGCTGTCCCTCAGCTGTTCAGCTCAAGGCGAGCACTCTACCACTTGAGCTACAGCGCCACTTCTGGTTTTCTGGTGGTTTATTGGAGATAGGAGTCTCACGGTCTCTCCTGCCCGGGCTGGCTTTGAACCGCGATCCTCAGATCTCAGCCTCCTGAGTAGCTAGGATTACAGGCGTGAGCCACCAGCGCCCGGCTCGCCTGATCTCTCTTATAGCTTGGATTACAGGTGTGAGCCACTGTGCGCAATCGGAATGCTCCACTTTAAACAGTACTGTGTGTATGTGCATATATGCAGTCACGTGACAGACATAGGGCAAACAATAGATGACTAAGAGCACAGTGTGTAAGTTGTGAACGTACACGAACGAATGTGTAACCCATGCCCACTAAACCACAGCACAGACGAGGCCAACGGAACTCATGGCTCTCAAAGCTGTCCATGGCCCTGGTGGTGCTCTTCCTTCCCCGCCCCTACCCCGGGTCCCTACTGATCCCCTTGGACACTAAAGATGGTGCCCGTGTCCTAAAATTCTAGTCATCTAGTTCACACAACTCTTCTGTGTTCAGCTTCTCTCTCTGCATCAGTAGCATAGCCCCCTTTTTAAAACTGCATTTCCATGAGTATTATATGATCAGATGCACATAGATGTTGTGCCTTTGTGTTCTAAGAATATCCTCTTCTGGTCTGTGTATGAATGCCTGGAGTTCTGTATAATTTACCATATCCCAGTGTATTTTAGATCTAGCTTCTTCATAAGAGAGAAAACAGGCGCCCAACATGATTTGTTCTACATCCATCCATTTCCCTGAAATGACATATTATTCTTTCTAACGGCTGTGTAAAATGCCATTGTGTCTAGGTACCATTTTAGGATCCGTTCATCCAGTGCAGGCTGTTTCTTCAACTTGGCTGTTGTGAATAAATAGCGCAGCAATGAACATGGGTGTGCAAGTGTCTTCACAGTGTCCTGGCTTGTGCTGCTCAGGGTAGATGCCCGGAGTGGTATGGCTGGGTCTTATGTTTAGTTTTTTTTTTTTTTTTGCTTATGTGGTGCTGAGGAATCGAACCCAGAGCCTCATGCATGCAAGGCAAGCACTCTACCACTGAGCCATCTTCCTAGCCCTTATGTTTAGTTTCTTGAAGAACTTCCAGACTGTTCTCCAGAATGCTCCTACTAGTTTACATTCCCACCAGCAGCACACAGTAGGGTTCCTTTTTCTCCATATGCCCATCAACATTTGTTGTTTGAATTCAGGATGCTGGCCAATCTAAATGAGGTGAGATAAAAATCGGAGTTGTTTTGATTTGCATTTCCTTTATGGCCACGGATGCTGAGCATTTCCTCATGTGTTTCTTTGCCATTACCTCTTCTGCGAAGTCTCTCCTTAGCTCCTTTTCCCATTTTGTGATTGGCTTATTAGCTTTGAGAGGGGTTTGTTTCTTTAGCTCTTCGTACATTTTGGATATAGGCCTTTGTCAGATGTATTGCTGGTAGATATATTCTCCCAGTCTGTTGGCTGTCTTTCTGGTTTGGTAGCCATGTCCTTTGCTGTGCAGAAATGTTTTAGTTTGATGTAATCCCATTTGTGAAGTCTCCCTCCTCTCTGCTGTGCCCCTGGGACCCTTTTCAAAAACGTTCTGCCTATGCCTGTGAGTTCTAGTGCGTCTCCTACTCCCGCATGCAATAATTTCAAAGTTTCAGGTCTGACGTTGAGATCTTTGCTCCACTTTGAGTTGATATTAGTGCATGATGACACACTGGGAACCGCAGACCCTTCTGCTCCACCCAGTGGACACACTTGGGCTTTCCTCTGAAGTTTGGCAGGAAGCTAAGGTTTTAGTATGGAAACCTGAACAGGTGCAGGAGAGAGAGCGCAGCATGATGATCTTATCTCTCAGCTTCCACAAGTTCCTGGATTTTGCCTGTCTATTGTTACTCACCACCAGAGGGCGCTGCTTGCCCTGCCCAGCAGTCAGTCCTCTGGGAAGCCCTGCTTCAAGCTTCAGGCCAGAGGAGGTGGACATTGCTGGGGAATGGGGCTTTTCCCAAAGTGGCTCTGGAGACGCGGCCTGCCGTGTGCCTGCCAGGCCAATGCCCTGTCTGTTGGTGAGAATGATGATTGAGGGAGAAGCTTCCAGAGCCACAGAGAAAGAAAACTGAAGGGGGCTGGGAGGGTGGCTTAGAGGTAGAGTGCTTGCCTCGCACGCATGAGGCCCTGGGTTCGATTCCTCAGCACCACATAAGTAAAAAGAAAAATGCCGGAAGTGGTGCTTTGGCTCAAGTGGTAGAGCACTAGCCTTGAGCTGAAGAGCTGAGGGACAGCGCCCAGGCCCAGAGTTCAGGCTCCACGACCGGACCCAAAAAAAAAAGAAGAAGGCACAAGCCTGGGAAGGTAGCTCAGCGGTAGAGCGCTTGCCTGGCAAGCGTGAAGCCCTGAGTTCAGTTCCTCAGCACCACATACACAGAAAAAGCCTGAAGTGGTGCTGTGGCTCAAGTAGCAGAGTGCTAGCTAGACTTTAGCAAAAAGAGGCTCAGGGAGAGTGCCCAGGTCCTGAGTTCAAGTCCCAGGACTGGCAAGATAATAATAACAATAATAATAATAAGGCACAGAAAACTTCCACCAGCTCCCCACTATCTACAGTTCAGCATCTTAGCCTGAAAAAAGGACCATAACCCAAACCTGTGTCTCGGGCTTCCAGACACACTGACCCCAACTCTGTGCTCTTTTGCGCTGCATTCCCTGCACGCGGTTCCTCCGCGAGGCCCGCTCCGTCCTTCCACGGCTGCGCAGCTCTTCCGATGCTGTGCGGGCTGGGAGGTCTCCCTCCTCTGCTGGCATGCGGGGACGCATGTGCTGCCTGGCACATCCCTTCCTGGGCCCACTGATGGGAATCTGGCTTTGTCCTTAGAACTCCATGGTGCTCCCGTGGCCCACTGACACCCTCCCCTGGGGGCCTCCTGGGCCTCAGGAAAACCTCACCCGACCTCATCGAAAGCGCAGCCCCGCAGCGCCTCCCCACACACAGAAAGCCCCAAATAGGACAGTTTGTACCATAAATCCCAAACAGCACAGTTCGAACAGTAAATCTCCCACAAGACAAAGAAATTCCAAAGAAAGTGGGCACCGGTGGCTCCGCCTGTCATCCTGGCTACTCAGGAGGCTGAGATCTGAGGATCACAGTTCAAAGCCAGCCCGGGCAGGAAAGTCCGTGAGACTCAGCTCTAATTAACCACCAGAAAACCAGAAGTGGTGCTGTGGCTCAAGTGGTAGAGCGCTCACCTTGAGCTGAAGAGCTGAGGGACAGCGCCCAGGCCCAGAGTTCAAGCCCAAAATCCAAAGAAGAGTCTCCCCCCAGAATGTATGAAAACCCCAAACTGCTCACGCTCCCCGCTCTTTGTCTCCCTGGTCCTGCGCCGTGTTCCATGGAGCCCTTCTGCAGCCATGACTGACGCCTGCTCGGGGCTCTGGGTCTCGGCTCCTTTCTCTCCTCTTGCCAGCTTGATCTTTCCTGATACTCATGACTCCGTTTCCTAACGCTCACTTCCCAACATGGTGTGGGCATCCACACTGCCACTCATCGTATCCCACACTAATCAAAAGCCCCTTCGTGCCATGCAAGCGTGTGTTCTTGCCACAGCCCTGAATGAGGAGAGAGGGCTGGGGCACCCCTTCCACCCTGCCAGCTCCCTGGCCCGGCCCCGCCCCTACACATGGGCTTGGCTAAGGAAGGGCTGGTGTACAAAGCGCTGGCTCTTCGGATGTTCTGAAGGAAGAGCTCTCGGGCTCCGGAGGGCCTTTCCCACGGCGGAAGCGCTTCTGAGTGATAGTGAGGGGTAACCCCGTTTCATAGAAACCGAGACTGGGGCTGGAGCCACGGCCTCCTGCTTTCTTCTGCCTTCACCCCTGAAACCAGTGACACACACACCTCAGGAAAACACACAGTAAGGACCATGTGGGGACGAGCATATTAAACAGAGATTACGCATCACCCTGAGCAGAGGCCGGAAGAGCGGGCTGCTGACCCTGACCTTCAAGCTGGGACAAGGGTTCGAGACATCTGCTGAGCTGATTAAAATATTAGCTACCAGGAAGCAAATGGAAAAAAAAAAGATAAGCTCCATTCCCATCATACTTTCCTTTTAAATGTTAAATTACAAAATTAGGAGCTACTGCCTGGGGTTTTATTTATTTTACTTTTTGTTTTTGTTTTTTTTTGGGGGGTCCGGTCACGGGGCTTGAACTCTGGGCCTGGGCACTCTTCAGCTCAAGGCTAGTGCTCTACCACTTGAGCCACAGCACCACTTCCGGCTTTTTTTTCTGCTTATGTGGTGCTGAGGAATTGAACCCAGGGCCTCAAGCATGGAAGGCAAGCACTCTACCACTGAGCCACTTTCCCAGCCCTTATTTTATTTTTGGTCAGCCATAGGGCTTGAACTTAGGGCTTGGGTGCTGTCCCAGAGCTCTTTCATCCAAGGCTAGCACTCTACCACTTTGAGCTACAACACCACTTCATTTCCTGGTGGTTTGTTGGAGATAAGAGTCTCATGGACTTTCCTGCCCTGGCTGGCTTTGAACCTCAAGCCTCAGATCTCAGCTTCCTGAATAACATAGGATTACAGGTGAGAGCCACCGGGGCCTGGCTCCTGGGTTTTCATTGAGATGGTAACAATCTGGTGATTCTCCATGGGCAGGTAGATAGAAAGCATGAAAGGCATAGACGGCAAAAGGAAATCCTGAAACTTCCCAGTGTGCGGGCCCGGCTCCGCTCACACACTCATTGTTGGAAAACTAGAAGTGACTAGACAGATCGCCAGTCCTAACAACTAGGCCCAGAGCTCCCTCGATAGTTCCAATAAAGTAAATTCTAGGATTCATTCATTTGAGAAACAATACAGGGGATTCCCACAAGGTAGTCCCCAGGATTATTTACTTCCTAAGCGCATCCTGCGCTGCTCCGCGCTGCTGGGGTCCAGGCCTCGGTCACTTGGATGACTTTAGGGGCCGAGGTGAAACCTTCCAACACCAAGTTCCCGCCCCTGACTCTTCAAAGACCCCCACACCCTCACAGTAAAGTCCAAACGCCCTGATGTCCACACATAGCAAACGTAATGGAGTCTGGAACACAGGTAAAAAACCTCCTCAGGGGGCTGGGAAGGTGGCTCAGTGGTAGAGTGCTTGCCTTGCATGCATGAGTCCCTGGGTTCGATTCCTCAGCACCACATAAGCAAAAAGAAAAAAAGCCGTAAGTGGCGCTATGGCTCAAGTGGGTAGAGCGCTAGCCTTGAGCTGAAGAGCTGAGGGACAGCACCCAGGCCCAGAGTTCAGGCCCCCAAACAACAACAACAACAAAAACCTCCACCCAGGCCACACCTTCCTTTCCTCACTAACCTTGGTCCAAGAGCTTTCCAATGCCTTCGGGAACACCTGTCCCTCCTGGCCCAACCTCATCCAAAGCCGTGGAAATCCAAAGTGGATTTTTTTTTTAATTGTTTTGGTAGGTCATGGGGCTTGAACTCTGGGCCTGGGCTCTGTCCCTCAGCTCTATCAGGGACAGTACCAGCAGCTCAAGGCGGGCACTCAAACACTTGAACCACAGTGCCACTTCTGGTTTTCTGGTGGCTCTTTGGAGATGAGAGTTTCACGGCCTTTCCTGCCTGGGCTGGCTTTGAACCATGATCCATCCCCAGCTCCACTTCCGGTTTTCTGGTGGTTCTTTGGAGTTTTAAAAGAGTCTCACAGCCTACAGGGCGCAGGTGGCTCACGCCTGTAATCCTAGCTACTCAGGAGGCTGAGATATGAGGATCATGGTTCAAAGCCAGCCGGGGCAGGAAAGTCCATGAGACTCTGATCTCCAATAAAGCACCAGAAAACCAGAAGTGGCACTGTGGCTCAAGTGGTAGAGCACTTGCCTTGAGCTGAAGAGCTGAGGGACAGCGCCCAACAAGCCCCACGACCAACAATTAAAAAAAAAAAGTCTCACAGACTTCCTTGCTGGGCTGGCTTGGAACCTCAGACCTCAGCCTCCTGAGTAGCTAGGATTACCTGAGCTT
The DNA here is from genome assembly GCF_024711535.1 of Dipodomys merriami. Taxonomy (NCBI): domain Eukaryota; kingdom Metazoa; phylum Chordata; class Mammalia; order Rodentia; family Heteromyidae; genus Dipodomys; species Dipodomys merriami. The sequence continues at coordinate 1,187,616 of NW_027202383.1, forward strand.
CCAGGGCCATTTGGCTCTGCCTGCCCGTCTTCACCAGGGCTTGTTTAGGGAGGGTGGCAGGTGAGTGCGGCCAAGGGGTCCCCCGAGACAGGTTCCCCCCCAAGACAGGGACGGCCAAGGGGTTCCCCCCAAGACAGGACTGACCAAGGGGTCCCCCAAGACAGGGCCGGCCAAGGGGTCCCCCTAGACAGGGCTTTGGGAAGCCCATTCTTGCAGTTTGGGTCAGGCTCTGGACCCTTCTGGAAGTCTTTACATAAGGAGCTGAAGCAGCCGCAGGAATCGGGTTGTGTAACGGCGCCTGGCCGCTCTGCTTCCTCTCCCAGGGCCTGGGGCGTGGGCCAGGGAGGGGCTGCGACCCCCCCCCCCCGCGGCCCGGCCCAGCGCCGCAGGCCGCTCCCACACTGGCGGCGGTCACCCACTTACCCCGGCCTCCCCGTGTCCCCCAGGGGGCCGGGGCAGAGGGCGCCCAGCCCGGCCCCCGAGATCGCCGCCCCCCATCGCCCGGCCCCAGCCGCCCGGCATCGCCCGACTCCCCCCACCCAGCCTGCGCCCGGCTGCCAGGACGCCCAGACCACCGCTCCCACCCAGGGGCTCGGCCCCGCCGTCACCCCAAAGGGGAGGCCGGGCCTCACCGGAGCGGGGAGAGGAAACGCAGGGCTGCAGGGACAGAGACGGCGGAGGAGCGAGGATGCGGGCAGAGGAGCGAGGATGCGGGACCGAGTCGGGGTGCGGCCCGACCGCGGGGAGTGGGGTGGAGTCGGGTGCGGGGGGAGGGGTGGAAGGGACGGAGTCGGGGTGCGGGGGTGGCAGGGACGGAGTCGGGGTGCGGGGGGTGGCAGGGACGGAGTCGGGGTGCGGGGGGTGGCAGGGACGGAGTCGAGGTGCGGGGGGGTGGCAGGGACGGAGTCGGGGTGCGGGGGGGGTGGCAGGGACGGAGTCGGGGTGCGGGGGGGTGGCAGGGACGGAGTCGGGGTGCGGGGGTGGCAGGGACGGAGTCGGGGTGCGGGGGTGGCAGGGACGGAGTCGGGGTGCGCGGCGCGAGCCCCGGCGCCCACACTCACCGCGCGGTCGGCGGGGCGCTCGCGGGCCGGGCGGCGCGGGCCGGGCTCCGGGGGGCCCCAGGCCTCGGACTCGGCCAGCAGCTGGTCCAGCAGGCGCAGGGTCTCGGCCCGGCCATCGGGGGGCGCCGCGGGGCCCGGATCGCCGCCCGCCGCGGCCTCCGCGGTCCCGGCGGCCCGCCCCGCTCCCGGGGGCCCCCGCGGCCCGGGCCCTCCCGCCGCCACCGCCGCTGCTGCGTGGTCCGCACCCGCCGGGGGGCCGTCGGGGCCGCGCCGCCGCCGCAGGGCTCGGCCGCTCCGGCTGCTCCCGCTGCCCATGGCGCGCGCTCCCGACCCGGAGCCCGCGGGCCGGCGGGGCGGGGCGGGGAGGGGAAGGGGGACCGCCGGGGGGGGGGCGCGGCGGGGAGGGGGCCGCTGGGGGCGGGGGGGAGCCACGAGAAGAGGCCACGGAGACTGCGGGGCTCGAGGGGGCGCGTCCCAGGCCGGAGTTGGGGGGCTGCGAGGGGCGGAGCCGAGGCGGCACGGGGGGGGCTCCGGATGGGGGCGCCGTGGGCGCGCAGCAGCGGGGCAGGGGGCCGTTGGGGGGTGGGTAGTAGGGAAGGCCGCAAGGTAGGGGGAGGGGGAAGGGATCCGAGGGGGAGGGGGGAAGGGGCGGGCGTTCTGGGAGCCCCACCCACTGGGAGTAGGGGGGGCTGCACCCTGGAGCCGGGCACCGCGGACACCGCCTCCTTCCCCGACCCCTCCCCGCGGCCGGCCCGCCCCCTCCCCGCGGCCGGCCCGCCCCCCTCCGAGGCCGGCCCACGCCGGCTTTTGCTCCCCCACACCGGTGGGCTGGTCCCACGCCCCGGATGACCTGCCGCCCCCTTCCCGGGGTTCCCAGACTTAGGAGCCACCCTGACCGAAGGTGGGGTGGGAGCATGTTAGGGGAGTGTCCGCCTGTACCCCAACACCTGCAGGCTGGCTCCCAAGGACCCCGAGTTCAAGGCCCATGATTGGAAAAACAACACCAAAAACCAGCACTCCTTTTCCAGGCGGGGCGGTGGGACCATCGGGAGGATGACCTTGAGGATGATCTTGGCTTTGACCCTGACTCTGGTTCAGACTGTTGTGAAATGGAATGTGGGCGCACCTTCCCCAGCCATTACTGTGCGGCTTCGGAAACGGACATTATAGACTGACCCCCGAGTCAGACCTTTTCCTGGTGGACTGTGGAGCCTGCTTGCTTCAGACGGCTGCTGAAGGTGTCCGGATGCCCTGAAGTCCTGCCGTGCCCAGGTACAACTGCGGAGGTCCACCTGGCCCAGGTCTGAACTCCGCACATCCTTTAGTTGACAGGAGTGCTGACAAAAGGTGTGGCCTGGGAAGGTTCAAGTCCCTGCCCGAGGTGGTCGTGAACCAGCCCTCATGGGTACACGAGATCAAACTCAGTCAGTCTGCATAAAGGTCAGTTACAGCAAACTTTGTCAGATGGCCACCAGGAGCATTGGGGGAGCCTCCTAAGGACTACCATCCACTGGGTGGCATGAGTACAATGTATCTGTGAGATAAAAACAAACTTCAGGGCTGGGAAGGTGGCTCAGTGGTAGAGCGCTTGCCTTGCATGCATGAGGCCCTGGGTTCGATTCCTCAGCACCACATAAGCAAAAAGAAAAAAGCCGGAAGTGGCACTGTGGCTCAAATGGTAGACCGCTAGCCTTCAGCTGAAGAGCTGAGGGACAGCGCCAGGCCCAGAATTCAGGCCCACGACTGGACCCAAAAAAAAAAAAAAAAAAAAAAAAACAAACTTCACACCCAACAAATGGCTCAAATCCACGTCCAATTATTTTCATGTATCAAGAGAATTAAGAAAGCTTTGCCCCAGTGGCTCTTGTCTGGAATCCTAGCTACTCAGGAAGCTAAGATCTGAGATCTAAGTTCAAAGCCAGCCCCAGATAGAAAAGTCTGGGAGACTCTTATCTCCAATTAACCAGCAAAAAGACGGAAGTAGAGGTGTGACTCAAGTGGGAGATCACCAGAAGCAGAAGAAAAAGCCAAGCGAGAGCTGAGGCCTTGAGTTCAAGCCCTAGTACCAGCACCAAAAGAAAAAGTGGGAAAAGAAGAAAGCATCTGTATCCCCACCCCACCCCTGCCCATATTCTTAACCAGGCAGTTGCGGGCAATGGGCCAGATCCATTATTTGCTGCTATTGGGTGTTCCAAGTCCACAGATGTGTCTAGTCTGGAAGCTAATGATAGCAGTTTGCACTTTAAGAAAACAAATCACATCTGAAAACCCTTTAAGCCTGAAAAAAAAAATTCAGTGGAAAAGAAAATTTTCTTGAACTAAGTTCAACTAAGTTTAATCATTTAAAGGAAAACATGTTTTCTGCTCCAGTCCAGTCCAGTCACATGACTCAGAGTTTAACTATACCCACTGCTCCCTGTGCTGGCCTTCTAAGGCCGCTCTGGGTTCCGGCCCTGACTCCTCAGACTTGTCTGCCTAGCTCTGCTTAGTGGGACCCAAGCCAAAGCCTGAGTCCTTCCTGCTCCGAGTGCCTCTCCGCCAGCTACATCCGTATGCCTGGCTCCTGCCAAATACGCTAAAAACCCAGGCTGCGTTTTATGAGAATCACCCCACACTAAGCAGAGGAACTTGAGCTTTTCCCACATGACTGAGATCCCAAAACCATGTCTGGAGAAAAATAAGCTCTGCTCCTAGACCGTTAGTGAAGCTCCAGGACTCTTGGAAAGTTTGTTTTCCTAAGGAAAGACTCTGGCAGCTAAAAAACTTCTTCTTTTTTTTTTTTTTGTCAGTCATGGGGCTTGAACTCAGGGCCTGATCACTGTCCCTGAGCCTCTTTGTTCTCATGCCTGTAATCCTAGCTACTCAAGAGGCCGAGATCTGTGGATCTCGGGTCAAGCCACCCCAGGCAGGAAAGTCTGTGAGACGCTTATCTCCAATAAACCACCAGAAAACTGGAAGTGGCTCTTGGCTCAAGCGGTAGAGCGCTGGCCTTGAGCTGAAGAGCTGAGGGACAGCACCCAGGCCCAGAGTTCAAGCCCCACCACCACCAACAACAACAAAAAACAAAAACAAACAAACAGAAAGAAAAGAGACACACCCCTTTCCTTCCCCTCTTCATGCTGGGAATTTAACCCAGAGGAAGTACTCTACCTCTAAACTATAGCTTCAACTCAGGCTTGCTTTTAATCAAGAAAAACTTTGGGCCAGGTACCAGTGGCTCAGGCCTGAAATCCTAGCTACACTAGGGCGGGAAAGTCCCTGGGACTCTTATCCCTAATTAACCACCAAAAAGCTGGAAGTAGAGCTGTGGCTCAAGTGGTAGAGTATGAAGCTTGAGCACAAAAGTTCAGAGGCTGCGTCCAGGTCCTGAGTTCAATCCCCAGGAGTGGCACAAAAAAAAAAAAAAAAAGGAAGGAAAGAAAGAAAAGAGGAAGGAAGGAAGGAAGGAAGGAAGGAAGGAAAAAAGAAGAAAAGAACATTAGGAGAGAACCACGGCTGATGATATTTTCAGGTCGCTGAGCAGAGCTGGCCTGGCAATTGGAAATGGCTCCAGTCCCATCCGGTCCCTTCCCTACCACAGCTGTGGCCAGCCTTCCTGTAATTGTGTAGCGCCTCACCCTGCCTGGAGCCCCATTGGAGTGGGTCTTCATGAACCATCCTACATCCTCATCCTACTCCACCCTGCTCAGATGGGCCGCCACAGTGCTCCAGCATTCACGAATGCCAGCCATGACAGGACGGATGGATTAGGTAGATGTTGGTTATTACTGATTGTACAAAGGTACTAGTTGTGAAAAGACAGTTCTATTCAGCTATGATGAGACAAGAGAGACAGGAAACATGAGGAAGCCAAGCTCCTCCTGTTAATACTCAATGGTAACTTGAGAGGATGAGGTGCTACTCTTTAGTGCTGATACGTTTGATCAGCAAGATCCCAGATAATACTTGTCTTTTCCCCCCCAAAGTATCTACATTTTTGCATCTGGTTTCACTACTATGAAAGGTGGAAAAAATGTGAGAGTCAACATTACTCACTAAGAACAATGAATAAACTGCAGAATCCCTGTGCAATATTTACTCAGAGCTGGCAGGTGGCGCTCAAGGCTGGCAGCCCGCACCCCAGCATGGGCAGGACACACCCTGTTTAAACAAAATGGGGGATGGAATCACAATGAGAACGTTGCATAAATCAGCCTGTTGTCATTGCTCAAACATCTTGGGCAGCCACTTCAAAACAGGAGTCAGGTGCATTGTTTGCATCTGTTACTTGATAAATTACGATGAAAGAAAACAAGGCTAAGGAAAGGTAGGGAGGAACAATTTTTTTTTTCTGTAGGTGGTGGGGCTTGAACTCTGGGCCTGGGCGCTGTCCCTCAGCTCTTCAGCTCAAGGCTAGCGCTCTACCACTTGAGCCACAGCAACACTTCCAGCTTTTTCTGTTTTATATGGTGCTGAGGAATTGAACCCAGGGCCTCATGCATGAGGGGCAAGCACTCTACCACTGAACAGCTTCCTAGCCTGGAAGGAACAATTTCTTTTTTGGGGGGGGGGCCTGAACTCTGGGCCTGGGCACTGTCCCTCAGCTCTTCAGCTCAAGGCTAGCGCTCTACCACTTGAGCCCCAGTGCCACTTCCGGCTTTTTTCTTTTTGCTTATGTGGTGCTGAGGAATCGAACCCAGGGCCTCATGCATGCAAGGCAAACGCTCTACCTCTGAGCCACCTTCCCAGCCCCTGGAAGGAACAATTTCAAATGAACCCTCACTACATTCTGGAAGATGGGAAACAGAGTAGAGTGCTGTTGGAGGACGGGAGAAGCGGGTTTTCCACATGAGTGTCTGTCAGAGCTGGAGAAGGAACTCTGCCAGAGGGATAATTGAAAAAGACTTTTTTTTCCCCGGTGCTGGTAGTAGGGGCTTCAACTCAGGACCCAAGGCTGGGGCTCTACCACTTGTCAGGACCCAAGGCTGGGGCTCTACCACTTGAACACAGCTCTACTCTGTCTTTTTGCAGGTTAACTGAAGACAAGAATGTCATGGAGCTGGGTGCTGGTGGCTCACACTTGTAATCCTAGTTGCTCAGGAGGCTGAAATCTGAGGATCACAGTTCAAAGCCAGCTTGGGGAAGGAAAGTCCATGAGACTTTCCAATTAGCTACCCAAAAAACCCAGAAGTGGAGCTGTGGAGCATTAGCCTTAAGCAAAAATAAGCTCAGGGACAGCGCCCAGGTGCTGAGTTCAAGCTCCGGGATCAGCACAAAAAAAAATTAAAAAAAAAAATCTCACGGACTTTAGCCCAGGCTGGCTTTGAACCAGGTTCCTCAGACGCCAACCTCCTGAGTAGCTAGGATTTCAGGTGTGAGCACCAATGCCCAGCTTAGTAAAAGACTTTTATGTCAGATGGGGGTGTTACCCTCCCCACCTGCACCCCTGTTTGTGTTTAAGGGAAGGTGTGAGGCAGCTAGCAGCGTGTTTCCACTGAGCTGTAATGTGAGAACGCCTGCTAGGTTTTTTCCATGAGAGGAAATGAGGGGGAAGGGAGACCAATGGGAGGAGGAGCTTACTTGCTGGGCATGCTGTGATTGGCGGCATAGGCAGGAAGTTGGGTTCCCTGTTTCTAGCTAGGATGATGCTTTGCTCTGGGGAAGGACTGTCCCTTCTATTGGGGTTAGGGACCTGGTAGTTGAAAAAGACCCCTGGACAGGCTAGTCCCCGGCAAGCCAAATACAATATCCGTTCTCACTGGCCAGGAATCTTCTGCAGGTCAGCTGCGCAGAGATGAGCTTACCCTGGCTCACTCTCCACAGCAGGGCAGAGGTTGACCTTCTTCTGGATCCCCTGAAGGTGGGGGCGGGCGGGGGGCGGGGAGGAGAGCAGAACAAGCCTGTGAAATCACAGTTTGGCCATGAAAGTTTGTAATGTTTATCACAGTTGATCTTGGTAATGTCACTGGCCACAAACTGCAAGAAACAGGAAATGTCCAAACTGAAGCACGAATCAGCAGCGTGGATACCAGCTTCTCCAATGTGGGAACCCCAGGGATGGTGACTCCTGGACACCACCAGCTGGGGCTCCCACAGAGCCAGGAAGATGCTAACTCCTACTCAGTAGAGATCTGACTTGGCTGGTCCATTAATTTGCTCAGAGGAATAGAAGTCTCCATTTAAAGCTCAGGTTAAACATTGAGAGCTTCTAGGTTCCTGGTTGCTCATTAACTGCTTAAGTGACCTGCAGTGCCAGCCCACTGCCGGGGAATGACTGACTAATGCCAGTGCTCTCCGTACAAGCCCTGGCAGTCAGGGTTACCTGACCTTGAGTATGTCACTTTCCTTCACCAGCCAATCCCTCCACCCACCCCCAGGGACAGCTGGTTTCCTGAGAGGCTGTGGGCCTAAGGGCCTTTTACAGACCCAGCCCCTGGCTTGTGCAAAGGCCCTCACAATAGCCCTATATGATAGAGTGCTTGCCTTGCATGCATGAGGCCCTGGGTTCCATTCCTCAGCACCACATAAACAGAAAAGGCCAAAAGTGGTGCTGTGGCTCTCCTTGAGTTGAAGAGCTGAGGGACAGTGCCTAGGCCCACAACTGACATACATACATAAATACATACATACTTACATACATGCTTGCATGCATACAGGATCAGTGTCCAGGCATGCGCACAGGCACTGAGTGAGCAGAGGTGTGGAGCGGTGCCTGGTCCCGGGTCTCGGGCGTGGTATGGCCACAGGCCAGGAGGACAAAGGCCTGACTGGTGGCTGGAACATTATGGAACAGGCCTGAGGTGGAGGTGGCTGACGGTTGAGTGGTGGCTGATTGGGCTTTGCCAGCTGGTGGAGAGGCACTCCACACAGCCCCCACATCCAGGCGCTTTTTGGTGCCTACGACTGTGTTCCTGTGTCTTCTACATGAGGGACCACTGTGCCACTGCCAGGCCTTCAGACAACACCTCCTAGGTCTTTGGCAGGTCGGAAGGTGAAGGGAGGTGTAACCCCTCTCCTAGAAGGCAGCGCCGCTTTCTGAGTGACCATCCAGTCTGCAGCGCCCTCTGGTGACCACTAGTGGTACAGGCTCCAGTGAAGCATTGGACTCAGGCTCCAGGCCAGGAACTGGCAGGAGGGGTGCAGGGCTGGGGGACTGAGGCTGTGGACCACTGTGGCCTGAGACCTGAGATAAACGCCTTAAGGGAGGAAAGGTTTATTTTGTCCAGGTTTTAGTGCGTGATGGATCCTGGGCCTTGTGGAGAGACAGCATCATGGCGGAGAGAGTGTGGTGGCTTCTGGCCTCCTGCTGAACTTTGGGGCTGGGGGTCTAAAATCCTAGTTCACGAAGGCTGCCTCAGGGCTGCGTGTTCCCAGGGGAGGTAGGGCCCTGAACTGGCAGCCAAAATGGCTGCTGTCATTGATGCTTCAATAAAGCAGCCTAAGAAACTGCTAACAGTGACCCCCCAACCACTGACCCCCCAAAAAAGGGCACAGGAGCCAGTCTCAGACACCATCTATTTATTTATGGGTCTTGAGCAAGTCTCCTGATAGTAAAACCCACTGCCTAGGTAGGACATAATGTGTGTGTGTGTGTGTGTGTGTGTGTGTGTGTGTGTGTGTGTGCACGCGCGTGTGTGCCAGTCCTGGGGCTTGAATTCAGGACCTGGGTGCTGTCCCTGAGCTTTTTCACTCAAGGCTAGACCTCCACCACTTGAGCCAAAGCTCCACCTTTGGCGTTTGGGTGGTTAATTTGGAGCTAAGAGTCTCAGAGACCTTCCTGTCTGGGCTGGCTTTGAACCCCAATCCTTGGGTCTCAGCCTCCTGATCAGCTAGGATGACAGGTGCCTACCTGTGCCTCTTCAGAACGTGACTTTACCTGGGTCCTCTGGCTCTTGTGACAGGCAACTGGGACCATGGGGCGTTGAGTCACTAAATGCCACAGCCGCCACAGAGGCAACAGGACCATGTTTTTCCTTTGATATAAACAAAGCTCACCACAAACCACCTGACACTGACACAGACTGGGTGGGGAGTGAGGCCCAAAGGGGAACACGCCCACTGTTAAGTGGTTTTGCTTCCTAAGAGCTGCATGACGGCCAAAGCCTAAAGCACACACCATTTGTCTCGTTCCTTGGAGGCTGATGACCTGATCTGAGGCACCTAGACAACGACTCTGAATTGCGCATCCTCTGAGAGAACAACGCAGATGAAATCAGCACTGCCAGCGAAGCACCCACAACCCAGCACCCAGAACTCAGTTCCATCTTGGAACTGAGCCCTAGAAAGGAAACAGGAGGTGGGTACCAGATTGTAGTTGTTTAGCTTAGAGGTGACAGAGATATAGGATGGATGAATTCAGCCACCAAACTTTTTTTTTTTTTATTTGGTCGTGGGGCTTGAACCCTGGGCCTGGGCGCTGTCCCTCAGCTCTTCAGCTCAAGGTGAGCACTCTACCACAGTGCCACTTCCGGTTTTCTGGTGTTTAATTGTTTCCTGCCCGAGCTGGCATTGAACTGCATGCGATCCTCAGATCTCAGCTTTAAGGAGCTAGGATTACAGACATGAGCTACTGGTGCCTGGCTAGTCACCACACACTGAATGGCCAGGTTAGGTGTGAGGGCACAGAGACCCAAAGAGCTCCTACCTACAGGCGACAGCGGCCCCAAGCAGAGATTAGCTGACGTAGGTGGGGTATCCCGGGCACATGGTGGAGGAGAAAGGGCAGGCAAACCCCAGACTAATGCAGAAGAAATCATTCTTCAAAAGCTGCTCAAGGTCTGCCATGGTGCTGGAGGCTCACGCCTGTTATCCGAACTACTCAGGAGGCTGAGAGCTGAGGATCCTGGTTCAGAGCCAGCCCAGGCAGGAAAATTCATGAGGCGCTTATCTTCAATGAACCAGCAAAAAGCAGGAAGTAGCAATGGTTCAAGTGGTAGAGCTAGCCTTGAGCCAAAAAACTCAGATATAGTGCCCAGGCCCTGAGTTCGAGTCCCAAGTTCAGCACAAAAAGAGAATGGTGAGTAAACAATGTAGAACGCCCTCCCCCCTCCCCCCATGAAACGGTGGGAAGTGAGGGATGGTGCACTCTCCGGGCAGCAAGGTGTTCAGTGAACTGCCATGCTCACTGTGGTTTGAATATGAAATGTCCCCCACTGGCTCCTGTTGTGAACATTTTGGTCTCTGTTCGTGGCTCTATTTCAGGAAGGTGGGAGAAACTTCCGGAAGTGGGGTCCTCACTTGCTTGGCTTATTAGACACTCAAGGCGGCTGGTGCTCTACCACTTGAGCCACACCTCCACTTCCGGCGTTTTGGTACTTAGGTGGAGATAAGAGTCTTAGATTTATCTGCCTGGGCTGGCTTTGAACTGAGATCCTCAGGACTCCTGAGCAGCTAGGATTATAGGCGTGAGCCCTGGGCACTGACTGAAGCCTCCAGGCCCCACCCTGGAGATGTCTCCACAGGCTGTTTGTTCTGGCCCAATCGCCCTTGGAGGGACCATCCAGGCGGTCAGGAAGGCACCTGGGAGGAGTCTTCTCCTAGGAAGCCCCCAGTATTCTATTAGTCACACAAAAGAGATGGAGTCCTTGTGAGGGAGAAGTCATCTGGCTGTAGCAACTCACAGAACACGGGCACCTACCACGGAAGCCAAGGTTTCCACTATCAGCAAAACCCAATGCTTCAAATGGCCGAAAAGAAGAATCTACAGTTCAGCAGAGTATCTCCATGTTGGGGTAAGGCTGTGCAATTAAAAAAGTGGAGGATCTGGAACCAGTGAGTCCTGGGTTCCAGTCATTGTATATCATCACTACGGGTCTTCCTGCCACAATCTTAAATTAGTGTTAATAAAGCTTTTTGATCTGACATCCATTTTGCCATGGATTCAGTGTTGGGAAAACTATGAAACAATGTGGAAATGTGGGCTTGTTCTGTGAGAAAACTGTCTTGGGTTTTGAAAAGTTAATGTCAAAGGGGAAAGAAGTGGAGAATTTTCCAATAAAAGAAGATAAAACCAGGGCTGGGCGCTGGTGGCTCACGCCTGTAATCCTAGCTACTCAAGAGGCTGAGATCTGAGGATCTCGGTTCAAAGCCAGCCTGGGCAGGAAAGTCCGTGAGACTCTTATCTCCTATAAACCACTAGAAAACCAGAAGTGGTGCTGTGGCTCAAGTGGTAGAGCACTCACCTTGAGCTGAAGAGCTGAGAGACAGCACCCAAGCCCAGAGTTCAAGATCCACGACCTACCAAAAAAAAAAAAAAAAAGATAAAACCAAATACAAGTCAGGCACTTAGCTGGACACTGCAAAAGACGTTTTTAAGCAAGTAGGACCACTCAAATATGGACTGTGTCAACCTAATTAGAAAAGAACAATCAGAAATCAGCTGGGGGCAATGGCTCACACCTGTAATCCTAGCTACTCTAGGGGCTGAGATCTGAGGATTGTGGTTCAAAGTGAGTCAGGGCAGGAAAATCTGTGAGACTCTTATCTCCATGAAGCACCAGAAAAATGAAGTGGCACTGTGGCTCAAGTGGTAGAGTGCTGGCCTTGGGCTGAAGAGCTGAGGGACAGTGCCTAGGCAGAATTCAAGCCCCACGACTGAAAAGAAAGAAAGAAAGAAAAAAAAGAAAGAAATCTTGCCAACAGTGAGGTTTATTTAGCTTTTTCTCTCTCTCTCTCTCTCTGTGTGTGTGTGTGAATACTCTGGCTTGAACTCAGTTTGAGCTGTTTTGCTCAAGGCTGGTGCTCTACCTCTTGAGCCATGCCTCCTCTTCCTCCTTGAGAACAATGTTGCAATAGAAGTAGCAGGGCACCTGATGAGAATTTGGCACCATAGTAAACTATGTGTGCACTAAAAGATACTAGGGCATCAGGTTTTGGTTAGGTTTTTGTTTTTCTCTCCTTTTTCTTTTGAGCTGGTTCAGGGGCTTGAACTCAGGGCCTCATGATCTTCTCTCACAACTTCCCTGTTCATTGCTGGTGGTCTATGATTGAGCCACAGCTCTAGCACATGTGCATGCGCATGACCAGTCATGGGGCCTAAACTTAGGGCCTGAGTGCTATCCCTGAGCTTTTTTGCTCAAGGCTAACTATCACTTGAGCTATAGCTCTACTTCTGGCTATTTTGGGTGGTTAATTGTAGATAAGACTCTCACAGAGTTATTTGTTTGGGCTGGCTTTTTTTCTTTTGGTCGGTCATGGGGCTTGAACTCTGGGCTTGAGCGCTGTCCCTCAGCAATTCAGCTCAAGGCTAGTGCACTGCCACTTGAGCCACAATACCTCTTCTGGCTTTTTCTGTTTATGTGGTGCTGAGGAATGGAACCCAGGGCCTCATGCACGCAAGACAAGTACTCTACCACTGAGCCACCTTCCCAGCCCCCTACTGATGTTTTGTGAGTAGCTGGAATTCTAGGTGGCTTTACCATCACACCCCAGCTTGTTTATGAGCAGGCTGTCTTTGAATCTCAGTCCTCATGATCTGCACTTTCTTTTTTTTTTTTTGTCGGCCATGGGGCTTGAACTCTGGGCCTGGGCGCTGTCCCTCAGCTCTTCAGCTCAAAGCGAGCGCTCTACCACTTGAGCTACAGCGCCACTTCCGGTTTTCTGGTGGTTTATTGGAGGTAGGAGTCTCACGGTCTCTCCTGCCTGGGATGGCTTTGAACCGCAATCCTTGTATCTCAGCCTCCTGAGTAGCTAGGATTACATGATCTGCACTTTCTAAGTGGCTGGGATTACAGGCATGTGCCACCACACTGAGTGCCAGAAGTCTTTTTATGTATAAGGCTGAGGTACCTTCTGTTCAAGTTTGTAATGCTAACAGAGTAGTTTGTGACAGTAGAAGGTGATCGTGAGAAAATTTCCTTTATAATCTAATGGCTTTTCTTTTTGGTTAGTGTTGACACAGGCAAACTCACTTTGGTTTTGGTCCCTTTTAACTCCTTTTACTACTGGATACTAGACGACATTGCTGAGTGATTGCTGTTTTTCCTCTGTCTGAATTTCTAGCATTTTGGTGGTGGTAGAGAATGTGTCTGTTTTTGGGAAGTAGCCTGTTGAAAAGTTAGTGAGTGCCGGGGACAGAAAGCGAATGTGGCAACGCCTCGGGTGCCAGGTAAACCCTGGAGGATTCGAGTTTATGTTGACAGCGTTCTAAGCTGGGAGATCTCACTTGAGATCTGAGGATGGAGGTTCACAGTCAGTCAGAAAGCTGGGTGTGGAGCTGTGGTTTAAGTGGTAGAGCACCAGCCTCTAGCATAAAAGCCAAGCCGGAGCCTGACACCAAGACTGAGCCCCGCAGGCAGGACGCGGGTGACCCGGGCGCTTCCTTTCCTCACCTAATACACGGGCCTGAAACCCCCACTGCCCACTGCTGTACTGGGTTAGAAAGGATCCGACATCACCTGATCCACCTGCGCGGGGGTGGTGGGTGCTGTGGCCATTACTGCCAAGACTCCCAGCCCAGGGTGCGAGCGGAGAGGACTCGGAAGGCACAGCCTGGGCCTCCGCCTCCGGTGGTGGAGACGCGGAAGCATCAGCTGAGAAGCCGCATTCACGCAGGCGCACTGCCCTGTGGGGGCGTGGTCGCGGAGCGCGGGCCGAGGGGGCGGGGCCTAGTCGCCTGTGGACCAATTGTGGAGCAGACGTCTTGTCAAACTTGGCGCGGGAAGGGAAGGGCCCTTCCAAATGGGTCAGTCTGGAACCTGATGCCCGCGCTCGGCCTGTGGTGTGCGGGGACCCTTTCCCCCGTCCTGCGGTGTGGCGGGGACCCCCTCCCCCCGTCCTGCGGTGTGGCGGGGACCCCCACTCCCGGTATCCTCACGGGCTTCCTGGTGGAAACCAGACCAGCTGGCTTAGAACGGGGAAAGGGAGGAGAAACGAACTCCAAGGCTGCGGGCAGGGTGGGGAGGGAGGGCGACAAAAGCGCGTCCCGCCTCTTCCGCTGTCCAAGTTTCACGGATAGATGTTCAGAGAATAATCCAGAATGAGAGCCCCATTTCTGCCTACCTTAAACGTACAGTTACTGTGTATCTTAAGCTAAATAAAGCACACGGTGCCTAAGAGACCAAGATCAGCACTTTGGGTTATTTTTTTTTTTTTTAAGCAGTCCTGGGGCTTGAACTCAGGGCCTGGGCGCTGTCCCTCAGCATTTCAGCTCAAGGCAAGTGCTCTACCACTTGAACCAATGCACCACTTCCGGGTTCTGGTGGTTCATTGGAGATAAGAGTCTCACCGACTTTCTTGCCTGGGCTTGCTTTGAACCATGATTCTAAGATCTCAGCCTCCTGAGTAGTTAGGATTACAGGCCTGAGCCACTGGTGTCCAGCTGTACTTTGGGTATTTGATTCCGAGAACTGAGTGTGAGTTAGGTATTAGATGACACCAAAAAACATATTAATAGTTTTGTTGGATATAGCTTCAGCCTTAATGTTAACAGTAAAAAAAAAATCATTTCTTTGGAGACAGATGTTGGAATAGGAGAAATGGATAATTATCTGCCAGTTGCTTTAAACTGGTGGTGCTAGTCCAAGATTTTAGTTTTTGCTTCATGTAAGAGAAGTGTTTTTCACTGCTGGCTATGGTGAGAGGACCTTGAACAGCTGTTAGTACTCCAAGAAATGGCAGAAGTAAGGCCAGGTGCCAGTGGCTCATGCCTGTAATCCTAGCTGCTTGGGAGGCTGAGATCTGAAGATGGTGGTTTGAAGAAGCCAATCAGGGAAAGAAAACTTATTTCCATTAGCCAGCAAAAAGCCTAGAAGTGAATGTGTGGCTCAAGTAGTAGGGTGCAAACCTTCAGCCAAAAAGATAAGGGGCAGTTCCCAGGCCCTGAGTTCAAGCCCCAGTACTGGCACCAAAAAAAAAAAAAAGGTGGCAAAAGTAGACTTGGGGGATTGGTGCTTCCCTACCCCACCCTCTTTAACTTGTTCTCTGCAAGAGGTTTTGGAAAGGGTCTTTCTTGGGTCTCTCTGTGTGAGCCTAGAGGTTGTGAGCTGCAGTTCCCAACTTAATCATTTGTTTCTTTCTCTTGACTTATTTCTGAATTTTGCCCTTTGCAGGGCAAAGGTCTGGCAATACAGAAAGCTACGCAAGAAAGAAAATGAAAACTGTCAGAGTTCCTGCCCCGGCTCCTTCCTTCGCCTGTTTTCAAACTCCCCGTCCTGAGATTTGTTGTTCAGGGAGTCGTGAATGAATTCTTAGTGCTCCCACCATTCTCTGAAGGTTCTGGGATTTCTGGCCAGATTCCAAGTTTGAGACCAAGTGAGATTTTGAAGACGGGGGATTGGAAGGGCTTTCTCCCCCTGGCTTTGAGGGCCAGGAGGTTTACAGAGGGTCGCACAAGTTACAAGGTCCTGTCCTCAGGGCAGGGCCTCCTCCCGCCTTCATACCCCGGGTAGGTCGGATCCAAGTCCTGTCTTACCCTGGGGACATCGAGATCAGATCACACGTCCCAGTCCTGGCGACTGCAGTTGCGGGGGGGGGGGGGCTCAGCAGCCCTGAGACCGCTGGTCTCGGATGGCGCCCCGGTCCCCCGACTCCAGGCACAGGAATGGCAGCCAGGCCTCTCCCGCAGCCAGCTAGGTGCATTTCTCAGGCAACTTACAACAAGTTCAATTGCAAAACTGTCTGCCGGCCCGCGCGCGGACATGTCCGGAGACGTTTTCGGGGGGTGGAGCTGCGGGGTGGGGGGCATCGCTTCCCGCTCTCGCGCGGGCTCCAATCGCCGCGCCTCACGCAGTCGCACACAGTTCCGGTTCGGCAAGCGGCTGCGCGCTCCGGGCCGCGGAGGCGCGGGGAGGCGGTGTCTGGGCCGAGGGTGGCGGGGTCCTCCCGGGGCGGTGCGGATGCTCCCGCGCGGAGCGGTGCTGCGCTTGAATCTCCCGCGCTCTGCGCGAAGGGGGCGTGGCCGAGCCCCACCAATAGGGAGCGCGGGAGCGGGCCCCGCCCCTCCGGCGCGCGCGCGCGGTTTGACGGCGATTTAAAGGACGCGGGTCCGGGACGCCGCTTGTGCGCCGGGTCTCAGCTGCTGCTCCAGTCGCTCCTTCAGCTCCGCCGCCTCCGCCACCGCCGCCACCACCGCCACCGCCGCCGCCGCCGCCATGCTTTCCGTCCGCGTCCCGCTCGCCACCATCGCAGACCAGAAGCAGCTACAGCTGTCGCCGCTGAAGGGACTCAGCCTGACGGACAAGGAGAACACGGTGAGTGCCCGGGGGAGCTGGGGGCCGGGGCGAGCCGGCCGGGCGGCGGGCCGCGGGCTGTCCGGGCGGGGAGGAGGGGCTCCCGCCGCCCCTCACACGCGTCTCCCCGCAGCCCCCGTCCCTCAGCGGGACCCGCGTCCTGGCCAGCAAGACAGCGAGGAGGATCTTCCAGGAGCCCGCCGAGCCGGTGAGTGGCCGGTCCCCGCGGGCGCGGGAGCGCGGGGCCGCCGGCAGGGGGCGCCCGCTCTTGGCGCCAAAGCCACATTGTCTGCTCCGGGGTCGGCCCGGCTCCCCGCCCCCACCCCTTCCCGCCAAAGGACCCCGCCCGGGCGCACCGGGGCCTCCCGGGGGCTGCCTGGGAGCCGCCGGCGTCGGTGGCGCGCTCCTCTCTGGTGCTCGAGCCACGCCGAGTGACAGCTGATGAGCATCGGAACCCCTTGAAACTGCCGGTCACGGGAAAGTGCGTGGCCAGGGGAAGCGCCGGTGCCATAGGTTCGATCAAGACTTAAATCCTTGTTATTCCTCCACCCTTCCCTCCCCGCTCCCCCCAGAAAACTAACGTTCCAGCTGCCCCCAGCGCGGAGGACGAGCCGCTCCTGAGAGAAAACCCCCGCCGCTTTGTGGTCTTTCCAATCGAATACCACGACATTTGGCAGATGTATAAGAAGGCCGAGGCCTCCTTTTGGACAGCTGAGGAGGTAATCCCGTCCAGAACACCCTGCGGGGGGGGGGCGGCTGGCGGGAACTTCATTTGACAGGCACTTAGCATTCCTCTTGGACGGTTGGTGTTAGGGGAGGGGAATGGGGGATGCGGAATGGTGTCATCAAGAGTTGTGTGTGGTCGACTTCAGAAGCAAATTTTCAAGTGTTGGCGGGAGCTCTTGCACACTTGGATCTGCTAACATTGCCAGTTTCCTATTTTTCTGTGGGTGGATGGGTCCTGGGGCTTGAACCATAGGGATTTGTGTTCTGTGGGTTTTCTTCTTCTTTTTTTTTTTTTTTTTGTCGGTCGTGGGGCTTGAACTCTGGGCCTGGACGCTGTCCCTCAGCTCTTCAGCTCAAGGCGAGCGCTCTACAGCGCCACTTCTGGTTTTCTGGTGGCTTATTGGAGATAGGAGTCTCGCGGTCTTTCCTGCCCGGGCTGGCTTTGAACCGCGATCCTCAGATCTCAGCCTCCTGAGTAGCTAGGATTACAGGCGTGAGCCACCAGCGCCCGGCTTTCTGTGGGTTTTCATTCTACTTGAGCCACAGCTCCACTTCCTAAAATGGTCAACTTCTGAATTTCAGGTGGATCTTTCCAAAGACATCCAGCACTGGGAAGCCCTAAAGCCTGAGGAAAGATATTTTATATCTCACATTCTGGCCTTCTTTGCAGCAAGTGATGGCATAGTGAATGAAAACTTGGTGAGTTTTCACACTTATCTTCCATTGACTTGAAGATTTAAGGAATTAAAGCGCTTTCCTTTTTCTCGTTCCATTTTATTTGACAACACATTGCAGTTGCTTTTCCCTATGGTATTTTCCCCAATGTTGACTGGCAGAAATGACTTAGGAAAGAATGAATCAACAATCAAGTGTTGACAGGAACCCTACAAAATATCAATTTCCTGATCACATGCCATATGGAATGCTGAATTTTATCAATAAACCACGAAAAATCATTAAATATAGAATTTTTTTGTATATGTGCTGGTATTGGGGCTTGAGCTTAGGGTATGGGCACTTTTAGCTTTTTTTCTCAAGGCTGGTGCTCTATGACTGGAGCTATACCTCCATTTCTTTTTTTTTTTTTTTTTTTTTGGGTCCGGTCGTGGGGCCTGAACTCTGGGCCTGGGCGCTGTCCCTCAGCTCTTTAGCTCAAGGCTAGCACTCTACCACTTGAGCCACAGCACCACTTCCGGCTTTTTTCTTTTTGCTTATGTGGTGCTGAGGAATCGAACCCAGGGCCTCAGGCATGCAAGGCAAGTGCTCTACCACTGAGCCACCTTCCCAGCCCTAAGATTTTTCTTTTTCTTTTTTTTTTTTTTTTTGGGTCGTGAGGCCTGAACCCTGGCCTGGGCACTGTCCCTCAGCTCAAGGCTAGCGCTCTACCACTTGAGCCACAGCACCACTTCCGGCTTTTTTCTTTTTGCTTATGTGGTGCTGAGGAATCGAACCCAGGGCCTCAGGCGTGCAAGGCAAGCGCTCTACCACTGAGCCACCTTCCCAGCCCCTATACCTCCATTTTTTGCTTTTTGCTGTTTAATTAAAGGGAAAAGTCTTAACTTTCCTGCCCAGTTGGCTTTGAACTGTGATCCTCAGATCTCAGCCTCCTGAGTAGCTAGGATTTACAGGTGTGAACCACTGGCATCCAGCTAGAAGAAACTTTTTTTTTGTTGGTCGTGGGGTTTGAACTCGGCTTGGGTACTGTCCCTGCGCTCTTCAGCTCAAGGTGAGCACTCTACCGCTTGAGCCATAGCGTCACTTCTGGTTTTCTAGTAGTTTGTTGGAGATGAGAGTTTCATGGACTTTTCCTGCCCCGGCTGGCTTTGACCGTGATCCTCAGAGCTCAGCCTGAGTAGCTAGGAGCCACTGGCGCCCAGCTAGAAGAAGCCTTTTAATGGTACAAAGGGGAGGGTGATGCTGCCAGCATTCATTGACTGAGTTACCCCTGCAGATGAGTGTTCTTCAGCTTAGCTCTGTATTTTATTTCCTCTAGGTGGAGCGATTTAGCCAAGAAGTACAAATTACTGAAGCCCGCTGTTTCTATGGCTTCCAAATTGCCATGGAAAACATACATTCTGAAATGTACAGTCTCCTTATTGACACATACATTAAAGATTCCAAAGAAAGGTGCGTGTGCAGAGGGTATGCCAAGAGACGTTCATGGTTCTTTATTCTGAGTAATTTAGTTAAGGCTTATAGAATGCTCTAAGTCATAGATACTTGTAGCACCCTAGCACCTATGGTCAAGCCTGCTCTGAGCAAAGGGCCTAAAACCACTTTACCAACCAATTGCTTAACCAAGTTAGCTTTCCTTTCTTTTCCCTTTGGGCTAGAACTCAGGGCCTGGCTGCTGCTCCTGAGCTGTTTTTTTTTTTTTTTTTTGCTCAAGGCTAATGTTCTATCGCTTTGAGCCCACAGCTCCACTTCCAGTTTTTTGGTGGCTAATTGGAGAGAAAAGTCTCATAGACTTCCGTTCCCTGGCTGGCTTTTAAACCCTGACCCTTAGATCTCAGCTTCCTGAGTAGCTAGGATTAAAGGCTTAAGCCACCAGCACACCTGTCTTCCATTTTTACAGTTGGAACAACTAATGTCTTTTTCCAGTTGTGGGGGGCTGAACTGAGGTCTTGGCCCTGTCCTTCAGCTCAAGGCTAGCAGCCCTACCACTTCAGCCACAGCGCCACTTCGGCTTTTTTTTTCTGCTTATATGGTGCAGAGGAATTGAACCCAGAGCCTCATGCATGAGAGGCAGTCACTCCCACTGAGCCACCTTCTCAGCCCTAATGTCTTCTTTTTGAAAGTTTTTTGATGTTAGTCCTGAGGCTTGAACTCAAGGCTTGGGCACTGTTCTTGTGCTTTTGTGCTCAAGGCTAGCACTCTACCACTTGAGCCACAGCTCCACTTTTAGCTTATTGGTGGCTAAGTGGGGATGAAAGACTTGTGGACTGTCCTTCCTGGGCTGGCTTTCTCAGATCTCAGCCTCCTGAGTAGCTTGGGTTACAGGTGTGAGCCACCAGCGCCCAGCTTCAGCAGCTAATTTTTTTTTGGTCGGTCATGGGGCTTGAACTCTGGGCCTGGGCGCTGTCCCTCAGCTCTTCAGCTCAAGGCTAGCGCTCTACCACTTGAGCTACAGTGCCACTTCCATAGCAGCAGCTTATCTTTACTGAGATAAAAGTACTGAACCTGCCTCAGGCCTGGGGCAGAATGATAGGAGGAAGATATAAATGATTCTCTTGAATCTAATAATGCAATATAGAAAGTAAGTCGTAGAAGTGTAAGGGGATTCATTTATACAGCCAGCAGTGAGCCTGAAGATTAATTTAGGCATAGAGCAGTTGGCTGAAAGGATAGTTCACATCAGGGAATGGTAGCAAAATACAGATAGTTTAAACGTTTGTGTGGAGGTGGATCAGAGGACTGAGGCAGAAATGGGCTGTTTGTGGATTTTAGGGCAGGTTTTAGGAGAGGAGCCTAACATGGAATGAGACCTAAACTCTGGCATCTGTGGCCTGCTTGGAACAATTGAGTATGAAGGCTAGCATGATAGAAGACACTACAGAAAAGAGATTTGGACAATCTGAAACCTGAAAAATCACCTTTGGGGAGCACCCATTTAGAGGGTAGCGAAGAATGGCAGCCAAGACTTTCTGGTCCTTAAGCTTTAAGGAGGATAGAGGCTATGATCTAGATTTTAAATAATTAATAGGTCATTGCTCTGGGTACAATGAACTGTTTTGGAATAAGTAGGGGTCATGAACTGAAGACTCCTTACTTAAATTTCAGTTAATTGGCAAAAGACAAATGAGTATTGTGATATTTTTTTTAAGCCTGGAGGGGAAAACAGGCTTTCCTTGGGGGTGGAATTTTTTTTTTTTTTTTTGTCGGTCGTGGGGCTTGAACTCTGGACCTGGGCACTGTCCCTCAGCTCTTCAGCTCAAGGCGAGCGCTCTACCACCTGAGCTACAGCGCCACTTCCGGTTTTCTGGTGGTTTATTGGAGATAGGAGTCTCACGGTCTCTCCTGCCCGGGCTGGCTTTGAACTGCGATCCTCAGATCTCAGCCTCCTGAGTAGCTAGGATTACAGGCGTGAGCCACCAGCGCCCGGCTGGGGGTGGAATTTGTAGATACTCAAATGTGGATCATCAGTGTTCTGTCATTGAAGCTTGGGGTTAGATGTCTAGTCATTGTTGATCTTGTCAATCTATCTACACATACACATATATTCACATACATATGCCCACAGGGAATTTCTCTTCAATGCCATTGAAACAATGCCTTGTGTGAAGAAGAAGGCAGACTGGGCCCTGCGGTGGATTGGGGACAAAGAGGCTACCTATGGTAAGAACTCCCTTGGCCCTACTTGAATTGCGCTGTGTCCAGTCGTGGTGAATACCAGCAGTTCCTCACCAGAAGCATTGTGGTATTGATTGCCCCCACTTAGGAGAACGAGTTGTAGCCTTTGCCGCTGTGGAGGGAATCTTCTTTTCTGGTTCTTTCGCGTCAATATTCTGGCTGAAGAAGCGAGGACTTATGCCTGGCCTCACGTTTTCCAATGAGCTTATTAGCAGAGACGAGGTGGGTAAAACAGGAAACGGGCTAGCCTGTGCCCAAGCACTTGCAACCCCTTAGCATGCTCTTGTGTTTGCTTTCAGGGACCCAAGCTATCAGTGGCATACGTAAATAATATATACATATAATTACACAAGTTACATAGTATATAAGTGTGCTTGTATATATATATCCGCTTTTTTATTTCATGGTGGTGCTGAGATTCAAACAAGTAGTATATGGCTGACCTATACCCTCAGTCCTATAAGCTACATTTAAAGTGAGTTCAGCTGTTTATATACTCATGCACTGGCAATACTCTTAATGGTATGATAATCCTCAGATTCTTTGTATAATGCATTTGTTCATAGCCATTCTGTGGGCTTGAATGCACAAAATTCAAAGGGTGCTTGAAAAGATGTTTGATTATTTTTTCTTGGTATTTTATGTTAACCTTTGTTCTTAAAAGATGGTAAGCTTCCTGATGAAGTAGGGTCTGTGTTTGGGTCTGCTGTATGAACTCGGGTTACACTGAAGGACGAAGGTGCCAGCTTTTTTAGTAAAATCCTATCTGAAAGACTTGAGTATGATCTTGGCAGAGAGCTCAGTGGGCGGATCAGACATGGCTAGTCTCCCGAAGATGAGCTCTGACGTTTACTGGGGTTTTATTTAATGAATGGAGATGCAGATTCTCCTCACTTGAAATTGAATCACTAGGGCTGGGAAGGTGGCTCAGTGGTAGAGTGCTTGCCTTGCATGCATGAGGCCCTGGGTTCAATTCCTCAGCACCACATAAGCAAAAAGAAAAAAAGCTGGAAGTGGCACTGTAGCTCAAGTGGTAGAGTGCTTAAGCCTTGAGCTGAAGAGCGATCAGGCCCCATGACCGCCCCCCCCCCCCCCCACACACACAAAAGAGAAATTGAATCACTAGTTCCTGCACATCTTGGAAGCTGGCTGGCTGTTCATGCTGGGAATAGTGGCAAATTAGAGACATGCTGACCAAAGGCCAGCACGTTGGGGGCCCTGTGGCTCACACCTGTAATCCTAACTACTCAGGAGATTGAGACCTGAGGATCGCGGTTCAAAAACCAGCACAGGCAAATCCTCTTGTTACCCCACAAAAAGAGCACATCCTGAACTTGAGTTCAAGTCTCATTATTGGCACACATGAAAAAAGATGAGCAAAAAGTTCTGCCTCCCTTGAGCAGCAAGGAAGGATGGTCCTGGATCTTCCTTATTTGGTGGTAGCTTTGAGGGCGGTGGGAGGGACTGAAGCTCCTCAGGGACATCAGAGTAGGCAGACAGTTGTCTTCCTTTCCACAGTGGTGCTCTGAGCATAGCCAGGCCAGTCACACAAGGAAATGAAGAGTAGTTCACGTTCCACATTACTGCTAGAAATCTGCTTTGTGGTGACCTCGACCTTTCTTCCAGGGCTTACACTGTGACTTTGCTTGCCTGATGTTCAAACACCTGGTACACAAACCGTCGGAGGAGAGAGTGAAGGAAATAATTATCAATGCTGTTAGGATAGAACAGGTGGGTGACAGGTGCGGGCCACTGGTGCTTGCTGGAAGGTGTCTTTGCGAGTCTACACACTCAGTGGCTTTGTTTTGTTCTCTAGGAGTTCCTCACAGAGGCCTTGCCTGTGAAGCTCATTGGGATGAATTGCACACTAATGAAGCAGTACATTGAATTCGTGGCAGACAGGCTTATGTTGGAGCTGGGGTTTAGCAAGGTAAAGCATCATCTTATAGCCTGCTGCAGCCTTTTGGAAATTGGTAGTGTTTGGTATTTATATCTTGATGTGAACTTTTCCAGGTTTTCAGAGTAGAAAATCCATTTGATTTCATGGAGAATATTTCACTGGAAGGGAAGACTAACTTCTTTGAGAAGAGAGTAGGCGAGTATCAGAGAATGGGAGTGATGTCCAGTCCAACAGAGAATTCTTTCACCTTGGATGCTGACTTCTGAATGAACTGAATGCTCTTAGTTTGCTGATTTTCCCCCCCTCTTCCCCCCCCAAAAAAAAATCAGCTAAAGTGAATCAAGAAAGCTACACCATGAATTGTCATTAAGGTTCATTAACAGCATCTAAAACTGTGTAGCTACCTCAGTCAATCCTGTTGATCGATGTTACATCGTCACCTAGAAGGACAAAGCCTATTTCAAACAAAAGCTACTTGGCTTGTTAGGAAGAACTGGTCCCAGTTGGCTTTTGCAGGCAGGCAGGCAGGCTGTGACTCACCTTAGCGCTGGGTGGCAGTCCAGGCTTCAGAGGGAGGTGGCCTCAGACTCATATGATCTGCAACCTCACTGCTCCAAAGCAGGCTTGAAAGTTTACTTAAAACTAGTTTGTAAATAAAACTGGCACTTTTTTTGTACACAAGTCAACATTGTTCGTACTGTATAGGGAAAAGTTGTCTTTATTTGGTTTTGACACAAATACAAAAAGTGTTCAATTGACCACAAATGGTAGCTAATTCACAATTTATTAAGTGACTCAAGAGTTAAACTTGCATCAGCTAAATATGCAATTTCTAAGCTTGTTTTCCTGAATGAATTGAAAGGCTCTGATCAACTTTAAAGCATGTGCTCTAGAGGACAGACTGGTGCTAATGACGGGCAGGTAGTATGGGGGGGGGGATGGAGGGGCATATATGATCCTGTAGCCCAGGTGTGCCATTGCCACACCTGCTCCAGCCAAGACCTTCCTGAAAATACCATGGCTTTTGGTGCAAAGACCTCTAACTGCATCATTAGGAATTGAGACCTGATCTGGGCATACTGCCAGTGGTTAAGTCTTAATCCTTGGGAAAGGCAGTAATGTAGTTCTCCAATTGTACTTTGCTCAGTTTCTGGTGGGTATAGAGATTCTTTGAAAGGGCATTGTAGGCCTGATTTAAAGTAGTATTAACAAGCTTTTAGATCAGCCCTGAACAAAAGGACCCTCCCAAGTTCCTGCCGCTGTTGCCGCTAGGACTGAAATGGGCTCTTCTAAAAGTTGTGTTCTGATTTTGTGTGTGAATAGGTACTGTTGAGACTTGATCGACTTATGTTTACTCTGTTCCTTAAATTTAGAACTTTTTAAAAAGTATGTCTTTTTAGGTTTAACCTATTTGTACATTGAAAAAAAATGGCCCAGTATTATCTTAAAGTTGCTAACATTGTTACTGTAATTCTAACATTTGTCTAAATGCCACCTGGTGGTCTCCGTGGTGGAGGGGGCAGCGGCACGTTAGCGCTTGGTGCCCTGCCAGTGTGTGTTCCTTTCAGATGGAAGTAGGAACTCGCGGCGCAGCTCATAGAGCTAGCTTGGGTTCATCTGCTTTTGTTGGGGAGGGAAAAACAGGATGTTATGTGGAAGATGCACAATTGGCAATTGGCGCCAGTCTGAACATTGGTAACTGATTGTATTGTGTTTGACCGTTGATCAGTTTTCATCATTTGTCAATATTTCAATTCCTGTAATGGGATCCTTTTCTGCCTTTAAATTATTGTCGAACGTTAATAAATCTGGGATATGTGGTCCTTATGCTTGTGTGACACCAAATTGATTGCCTTATTAATTCCAGATGGAAGTTGCAGCCCACTTTTAGAGTTGACTTTTCTGTCTAGGATGGCTTAGAACCATTATCCTCTGATCTCAGCCTGCTGAGTAGCCAAGACAGCCCAAAACAGGGCTGACCATACGCCTCCACCAACCCCATGACAAGCTCAGATGTCCCTTCACGGAGCCCCCAGAGGAGAAAGCAGACTTTGTATGGGGAGGGTGGCAGATGGACTGTGGGAAAGCTGAGAACTACAGGAATCCCAGGCTCAGTAATGAAGGTGTTAAACCGGAAGCTGTTTACTGCTTCCAGTCTGTGTGTGTTGTGTGTTTTTGCCTTTGTGTCCTGTGGGTCCCTAGCACAGACTGAGAAGGCTGGGTGGGGTCAGGTGCCTGGGCTCCTAGTCCCCAGGGGCTAGATGATGACCCTGGATGGCTCCTCCTTCCACCAATCCTGTCGGGGCAGTTGCTGGTGCCTTTGGCTTTGAGAACTGCCTTGTGCCGTCACTGAGTTTAGGTGAGTGCTTGTGAAATATCACAGAATAAATTTTTGGACAAGTCACAATGGTAAGAACTTGGCAGAGCTTTTGTTAAGTGAGACGGCAGGCAGGCAGAAAGGCAGAGAAACACGAACTGGTTCTCAAAGGGAGACACCCAGCCATTGGACATCTGGGTTTATATATGATAAAAGCAGGGGCTGGCTGACTTAAAGTTAAACAAAGATAAGTTTATCTTTACTCTTAGTCACTTTTCGTGCTATATTTTATTATTGGAGCTCAGGGCCTCTGAGACTGACCTATGCTGTAAATATTTGACCATTATATTTGGGTATCCCTTTTAGGAAAGAATACATCCTGCCATTAGCAGGTTTATCCTTGATATTCAGAATCAATATAATTTAGAACCAAGGAAGATAGTCTTGTGGGTTTTTTTTTTTTTTGTTTTTTGGTCATGGGGCCTGAACTCTGGATCTGAGCTCTGTCCCTCAGCTCTTCAGCTCAAGGCTAGTGCTTTATTTGAGCCACAGCGCCACTTCCGGCTTTTTCTGCTTATGAGGAATCAAACCCAGGGCCTCATGCATACAAGGGCAAGCACTCTACCACTGAGCCATCTTCCCAACCCCTAGTCCTGTTTCTAGATGCATGGCTTCTTTCTGAATTCTGTCCCCCATGCCTCATTTCCCCTAATCTATCCTGCCTAATCCCTTTTGAAAAATGCATTTCCTTAGTCTACACACAGGCTTTGGGTCTAGGAACGTCCTCTGACCTCGCCTAGCCTCAGTTTCCACATTGTGATCAGGGCTAGGAACCTACTGTGAGAAGCAGTAAAAGTGTATAGTTTAGAAAGGCTTTATGGAGATAAAATTCACATACCATCCAATTTGCTCAATTATGGCTCAGTGGCATTGAGTATTCTCAGTTAACGCTCTGCCATTACCCTGCTGCCCTGGGACATTTTCCTCAGCCACAAAAAGAGCCTGTGGGTGCAGCCACTCAGCCTCCGTCCAGCGCGAGCCTTTGGGGCTTCATTTCCACAGCATCTATTGCATTGGTCTGGCACAGCTTTCAGACACTCAGTAAGTAGAAGTTATTCTTGGCGAAGGCGCTAGATTTTATTTAGAATGTTAGAGGCAGCAAAGAGGCGGTGGGTCTGTCTGGGACAGAAATTAGATTTGCATTTCACAAAGCTCTTTTTTTTTCTTGGCTATTAGATTATTTTGCACTTAAAAAAAAAAAGGATTTGTGTGACCTAGCTTAGAAATAGACTTCTCCACCGAATCAGAAAGCTCTACTCAGCCAGCTATTCAGAAGGCTGAGATCTGAGGATTGTAGTTCAAAGCCAGCCTGGGCAGGAAAAAGTCCACAAGACTTATCTCCAATTAACCACTGCCAAGTCAGAAGTAGAGTTATAGCTCAAGTGGTAGCCCTGAGCAAAAAAGCTTAGGGACAGTGCCCAGGCCCTGAGTTCAAGCCCCAGTACACAACACAGGCACACGCACGGCTCTATTCAGCTCTCGGTTGGGGTGGAAAGGGAGTTAAGAAGACTTGGGGTCCCTGCTTTTCCAAGTTCATCCTTCCCTTCTAGCAGGGAGGTGGGCACTGAACGGTGTCCTTTATAGAACTCGCGCTTCTGCTTTCTTAGTCTCAGGCAATTCTGGAGAATGGAATGTCCCAGGGGTTTCTGGGGAATTGGAAATATGTCATAGAACTTTCAGGAACAGTGGAGCTGTCTTGGGCCCCATTTCTTTGACTTTCTGTTCTCCAGCCACCCAATCAGCTCCTTTCTTAGACTCATTCCTCCCCGTGTCCTCCGCTGTCCCCAGCAGTCCCCGTGTCGGGCATTGAAGGGGGCTGTGAGGACAGGCACGGGGCTTGGCTGAGGCTCTGGAGACAGCCCAAGGCCAGATCTAGGCCTGCTGACCGCATCCAGCCCCTCCGGCATCGGGCCCCTCGGGCCCGGTGGGCAGGCCTCAGCCCTCACAACCTCACCTGCACTCCAGAGCCCGGCTCCTGCCCCTGCCCTTTGCCCTTTGCCCTTTGCTATCCCCACCCCCTCTGCTTTTTCCAGCCTCCATACACCTGCCTGTGCAATCTCTGCTCTCGAGATGGGTTTTGAGCTCCTGACCAGTCAGTGTGACATCTCCATTTGGGAGTCCCACAGGTGTGGCCTGTGACTGCGCCCCAGATCTGTGAGCTCTTCCTACAAGCCTCCAGACTAGGACACATCCAGGCTGCTATTTCCCCCATGGCCAGGAGGGGGAGCTCTCATCTGCCTCTGAGTCCTGCCCACCTCACCCCTGTGCCCCCACAGCTGTCTTCCCCCCATCCCCCCCCCCCTTATGGCTCCATTCCTAGCCCATTTTGGTCCTCCTCTAGTCCAGTGGGTTTGTAGCTTCCAGAATGATCTCAGCAGATGAGGAGATGCCACACCTCCACCATATCCCTAAGTCCAGACCTGCGCCCAGGGGCTTCCGTGGCTTTTTGCCTGCCCCACTTGAATTCCCTGAATTGGAGTTTGTCTCATTCGCTTTCTCCTGCCTCCTGTTGGCCCAGGCTCTGCCCCTACTTGGCCCTTACCAAGCTTTTTTTTTTTTTTTTGGTCGATCATTGGGCTTGAACTCTGGGCCTGGGCACTGTCCCTCAGCTCTTCAGCTCAAGGCGAGCGCTCTACCACTTGAGCTACAGCGCCACTTTTGGTTTTCTGGTGGTTTATTGGAGATAGGAGTCTCACGGTCTCTCCTGCCTGGGCTGGCTTTGAACCGCGATCCTCAGATCTCAGCCTCCTGAGTAGCTAGGATTACAGGCGTGAGCCACCAGCGCCCGGCTTACCAGGCTTTTTTGGTGGTTAATTGGAGAGAAGAGTGTTACTTTTCTGCCCAGGCTGTCTTTGAACCACAATCCTTAGATCTCAGCCTGCTGAGTAGCTGGGATTACAGGTGTGAGCCACTGTGCTTGGCCTTTCTCAGTTTTCTCGAGCCTGTGCCTGCACAGCTGTTCACAGATTGTGTGGGGGAATGAGTAGGCAAAACACTGTTGGGCATTCCTCTAGTTCCAGAGATTCCTGGGGCCTTGGGTGGCCGTTCCAGCTGCAGTCAGCTGCCCGCCTGCCTCATACAGTGCTCCGTTGAACCCTACTGCTTCCTGCCCCACCCCCCACATGAGCAACCTGATTATTCCAGATTCCAGTGAGCCCCAACAGACTTCTGTCTGTAGGTGGAATTTCTATTTTTAATAGCCAAGTTATTGAGAAATTGTAGTGCCTGTACTGCCTTCAGCATGGAAAGCTCCTAGAAGTATTTGTCTCTTGGCCTTCTATGGACCCCAGGGGGTCAGATTCCCCCCAGAAGGCTGCAGGTGTTGGAGCAGAGGGCTGTCACGGGGAGAGGTCCCAGCGTCGTGGCGCTGGCTGCACACAAGGCTGGCGGGGGGCTGGCCCGGGCCAGGATTTGTGCAAACTAGTGTCAGCATGGGGCAGAGTCTCCAGAGTGGGGACCATCAGGGAGGCCCATCAGGAGGAGGTGTTCTTTCTGGTTGTTTTCAGTAGAAGCTTGGGTGAGAGGCAGCGGAGGAGGAGGGAAAGGCATCTGTGTGGTCAGTGGACATGGCCGAGGCGGTGCCTGTGTGGCTGGAGTCAGAGGTGATGATGGGCGGGCTGGGCAGGGCCAGGTGTTGAGGGCTCTCAGGGCTGGGCTTTGGGGTCTGGGTTGTACCGAAGCCCTGTCTGGGTTTAGTCAGATTTGCCTTTCAGGAAGCTCTCAGCTCTTGTGTGGGGACCTCGCGGCCATGCTCAGAGCCATAATTGCGAAGCTGATGACCTCACCATGGGCAGGGCACTTCCTGTGTGCTGGTCTCTAATCTCTCTATGCTCTCTACGTGCTCTACACTCTCTACGTGCTCTACGCTCTCTATGCTCTCCCTCTCTCTCTCCTTCTCTCCCTTTCTTTCTTCCCCTCCTCCCTCTTCTCTCCTTTCCTGTTTGTGCTGTCCTGGGGCTTGAACTCAGGGCCTGGGTGCTGTCTCTGAGCCTCTTTGTGCTAGGCTGGAGCTCTACCACCTGAGCCACAGCACCATGTCCAGTTTTCTGGTGGTTAATTGGAAATAAGAGTCTCAGGGACTTTCCTCCTCAGGCTGGTTTTGTGCCATGATCCTCAAATCTCAGCTTCCTGGGGCTGGGAAAGTGGCTCATTGGTAGAGTGCTTGCCTTGCAAGGCCCTGGGTTCGATTTCTCAGCACCACAGAAGCAGAAAAAGCCAGAAGTGGCGCTGTGGCTCAAGCGGCAGGGCGCTAGCCTTAGCTGAAGAGTTGAGGGACAGCGCCCAGGCCCAGAGTTCAGACCCCACGACCAACAAAACAAACAAAAAAACCCTCAGCGTCCTGAGTAGCTAGGATTGCAGGTGTGATCCCCACCACCCGACTTCTAGGCTCTTCTTCCTTTTTGTTTTTACATAGGCCCATAGTCGGCCTTGATTTTCTGTCTCCCTGAATGGTTTCGTTCAGCAGTGGATTGGATGTGGGGGGACAGGGCAGAGTCCAGCCAGGAAGTGCAGAGGGCCCAGGAGCCTGCTAGGGGAGGGGCACACATGCTCCAGAACCTTCGGTCTGCCCCAGTGCCTCTGCTCCACAGGGCGAGGGGCAGCTCCCTCCCCAGGGAGAGTGGAGAGGGCCCCTGGCATCACAGGGCATTGAGGGGGGTCAGGGCTGGCTTCCCGATGCGCACTCATGGCAGGGCGCCTGGAGCTATTTCATTACCTCTCCCGGGGATGGCAGCCGCCAAGGGCCTCTCTGGACAGAGTCCCGGGCACCGGAAGTCAGGCGCTAGGACGTGGTATGGCACCGGCTCCTAGGAACAGTTTGTGGATCCGAGGTGGCCTCTGTGGGGCCAGCCCCCCTTTCTCTCCCCTTGCTCATATAAGGGGTCGGGGAGGTCGCGTGGCCTGAGGCCGTGCATGAGTGAGAGGCAGGTTGTGTGGGGTTTGTTGTTGTTTTTGTTGTTTGTGCTATCCTGGGACTTGAACTCAGACCCTGCGAGTTGTCCCTGAGCCTCTTTGTGCTCAAGGCTAGCACTCTAGCACTTGAGCCATGGAGCCACTTCTGGCTTTTGCTGAGTAGTTTATTGGCAATAAGAATCTCATGGATGGCCGGGCGCTGGTGGCTCACGCCTGTAATCCTAGCTACTCAGGAGGCTGAGATCTGAGGATCATGGTTCAAAGCCAGCCCGGGCAGGAGAGACTGTGAGACTCCTATCTCCAATAAACCACCAGAAAACCGGAAGTGGCGCTGTAGCTCAAGTGGTAGAGCGCTCGCCTTGAGCTGAAGAGCTGAGGGACAGCGCCCAGGCCCGGAGTTCAAGCCCCACGACCGACAAAAAAAAAAAAAAAAAAAAAGAATCTCATGGATTTTCCTGCCCAGGCTGGCTTTGAACCATGAGCCTCAGATCTCAGCCTCCTGAGTAGCTAGGATGGCAGGTGTAAGCCACCAGCGCCCGGCTGGGGTGAATGTTTTATTACACAGAGAACTGAGTTTTTTCTTCTTGGACATGAGAAAGTGGAGGGAAGAGTTACTTTCTTTAAAATGCCTACTGTGTTTGGCACTGGTGGCTCACGCCTGTAATCCTAGCCACTCATAGGCTGACATCTGAGGACTGAAGCCATCCTGAGCAGAAAAGGCCGTGAGACTCTTATCTCCAACTAATCACCAAAAAAAAAAAAGCCCGAAGTGGTGCTGTGGTTCATGTAGTAGAGCACTAGCCTTGAACATGAAAGCTCAGGGACAGTGCCCAGGCCCTGAGTTCAAGACCCAGGACAGACACAAAAAGAAAAAAGAAAAACAAAAAGCATGATGAGAGGCTGGAGGGGGAGAAGGGCTCAGGTTGCTTCCTCTCCGCCCCGCCCTGTCGGAAGGCTTCCAGGGGTGCCGGTGACATAAACGCAGCCTCGTGGGACCCTCGCAGCCTAACGCTGGGGTGGCAGACATCCTAGCCGGTCTGTTTCTCTTTTACAAGGGAGTGAATGAATGAAGTGAAGGCATGAAATGTCTTTCTGGAAAGCGCATTGTTGGGCGTTTGCTGTGCCACAGCTGTTACTCATCTCCATACATATTGCAACCGCTGACCCTTGCCATGGTCTGGGCACAGTTCTCTCCGCCAGCACCTGGCCGGGCATGCCCATCTGTGCTGACTGCTGCCTTTGACCTCAGCTGGGAGATGCTTGGTCCCTCTGGGAGCCCTGGCTCCATGTCTCTCGGGACTAACTCTTAGGCCAAGGCTGGGCCTAAGCAGGCCTTGCCTCAGGCTCGGCTGGCCTGGCGATGCCTAGATCAGAAGCAGGACTTTCCACCGGGACCTTGCCCCCGGGGCGCGCTTCCGAGGGTGGTTTGCTGAATTAGGGCTTTAGTGGGGCTTTGAGAACGGAGCAGCTGCACAGGCCTCGGGTCTGAGGGGCAGCAGAGCCTTGGCCGGCCCTGGGCAGGGAGCACTGTGCAGGGAGCCTGGACAGGACAGGGGAGAGGCACCGAGGCCTATGCCGTGGAGCCACTCCAGAAGAGCCATCTTCAGGATCAGAACCTCTGGCCTGGAAAAGCCTTGGGTCCCTGGGTCCCTAGAGAGGGGCTGGGGGCAGGGGCAAGGTGGGAGGCAGCCAGCGGTGTTCCAGATGCTTCTTCGCTCTTGTCTCCTCTGCTCTGTGAGTCCCCAGTCCACGGGGACCCTGCAGCCCTTCTGTGGACGTGCGGGCTAGGCCACACTGTCCTATTCTCGGGATGAGCAAAGCCGGGACTGAGGTTGAGCGTCTGCCTAGTGCAGAGAGCGGAGCAATGGTCCCATCCCGTGTCAGCTTAGGGTCCAGATGCAGCTTCGGGGGTCTGGGACGGGGAGTGCGGTGGCCCCGGAATCAGGCCCTCAGGACAAACATCACGGGCAGTTTTAGGTTGTGTGACACCCACATGCGGTTAAAGGATCCTTCTTTCTGTGTCCCCAGCAGAACTACTGGCCATGCCTCCTTCCGCTCGCTGACAGGTGCAGTGTTAGCTCTGCTGACAATAAACCTTTACACGCAGGACCTGAGGACTCAGGTGGGAAAATGTGTCTGCAGTTGATTGGAAGTCCTCAGTGTTTTGGGGGCACCTGTTGTGAAATTTGAGTTTCAGGTGGACTCAGCCTGAACCTGAACTTGCTGTGTGACCTTGGGCCAGAGCATGTCCTTCTCTGGGCCTTGAATGCCTTATCTTTCCCATGAGAAAGATGGACTGGACTCAGCAATGGGTGACTGGGTGCTTGAGGCAGTGGCTTAGAACCTGTGGGGGTCCGAGTTGCTCATGGAAGTGGGGGGCTTGGAGTCTGGCAGGGAGGGGGCGCTGGGACCCCGGGGCCTGCGCTCATCAGAGAGGCAGGTAATTAGGTGGGCGCTTTGTTCGTTGCCCAAAGGAGCCCTGAGCACTTCGGAGAGCCTCTGCTTCCGGCTGAGGCCATTTGCTTTTTCCGAGCATGAGTGTCAAAGTCATGCTGAAGCCGGCTCCGGAAGGCGATCGGGGCCATGAGCACTCAGCTCTGGGGTGGGGGGCCGTGTCCCTCGGCTCGCACGGAGAATATCAGCCTGTCCCTCAGGGAGCCGAAGGGCAGCGCTGCAGGAGTGGGGGACGAGGGGTGTCCGGCTGCCTTCCAGGCATCTGTGCCGAGTGTGTGAGATCAGGGTGGCGGCCGCCCGCCGCAGCCCTGCGAGGGTTGGAGAAGCCCTGGAGCCTCAGCTTCTCTGGGTCTGCCAAGTGACCAGAGGGGGTCCCCTCATCCCGGGGAGGGACGGGCCTGCGCCCAGCGCGGATGGTGCTGGGAAGAAGAGAGACAGTGCACTGCCAAGCGCACAGCGGGCCCTGCGCCGCGCGGCCGGCTCGCCGGCCAGCTGCTGCCCGCCTGCTGCCGCCTGCCAGGCGTCCTGGGGCTGCCGCGCCTCCCGCCCTGCCAAGGCGGCTCAGCGGCGGAGCGCTCCCTCCACGCAGGAAGCCCTGGGTCTGATTTCTCAGCACCACACACACGGAAAAAGCCAGAAGTGGTGCTGTGGATCAAGCGGTAGAGCAGTAGCCTTGAGCTGAAGAGCTGAGGGACAGCGCCCAGGCCCAGAGTTCAAGGCCCATAACCAACCATAAACAATAACAACAACAACAAAAGATCATCTTAAAAAAAAGCTCAGAGACAGTGCCCAGGCCCAGAGTTCAAGCCTCAGGACTGGAGGAAAACAAAAGGAAAGGTGCCTTTCAGCTTCCAAGTGAGAGAGATGGAGAGGGAAGTTCAAATCCCAACCTTGCCTCCCAGCACCATGACGCCGGGCCTGCTTTACAGCTTCCTGACCAGATCCTGCCGGCAGTGTGCCCTGAGGGTGACCAGCGCGCCTGTCCTTCCTATGGTAGCAGGAAATGGGTTCATCGGAGCACATGTGTGTATATGTGTGGGTGTGTATGTGTGCGTGTGTGTGCGTGCATGTGTGTGTGTGTGTGTGTGTGAGAGAGAGAAACACGTGCACGTGCACGTAATGGGGCTTGAATGCAGGGCCTGCCTGAGTTCTTGTACTCAAGGCAAGCGCTCTACCATTTGAGCCACAGCGCCACTTCTGGGTTTTCGGTGGTTTGTTGGAGATAAGAGTCTCATAGACTTTTCTGTCTGGACTAGCTTCAAACTGCAATCCTCAGATCTCAGCCTCCCGAGTAGCCAGGATGACGGGGTGAGCACAGGCATCTAGCTTTCCAGTAGCATTTTCTGTTCCTTGAAAGCTTTTACCTAATGTGCATCCTCTGATCTTACCCTGCCCAGCTGCATGTTCCCATTTTGGATGGAACCAGGGTGTCTACTCCAGTTTTATTATCTCAAAGGAAGGCAACCCGGAGTGACAGATGGAGGCTGTGGAGTGGAGACCCCAGGGGTGTGGCCGTGGCCTCCCCCTCCTGGTTGTGTCCTGGGGATTAAGTTCCATATCCTCGGGGGATCCCAGATGGGGCTGGCACTTAGCAAGTGTGCAGTGTGTTTTACCATCTTCGGCGCCATCATTGTCATCATCATCACTGTGCTTTGATGGCTCGGGGTCCTGCTGTGGGAGCCGGAGGAGCTGGCCGGTGATGTGTCTGGAACCTTCCGGGTGGATGAACAAGAGCATCATGACGCTGGTTCTGCCTGCCCCTCGCAGTAAGGGCTGGGCTGGCTGCAGCTGCGGCTGCGTGGAGTTTGGGAGGCCAGAAGGGAGGAGGGAGGGCGGTCAGGGCGATGTGGGCGTGGCCTGAGAATCCAGCTGGAGACCTCTCTCTTCTCACCTGAGGAGTGGGGGCTCGCAGAGGGCCCGGCCCGTGCCCCAGCTGACCATGGGAAGCGGCTCAGCTGGGCTCAGCTTCAGACGGGCACATGCCACCACCAGGAGAGGCGGCTTCCTTTTGAGCCCCTTTATCTCTTACTCCAGCGATTCCCTCAATAGTTGGTTGTTGTTTTCTTCCCTAGGTCTGGGGTGTGAACTCAGGGCCTTACACTCTCTCACTGGGCTTGCTTTCTCCCAATGCGTGCTCTACCACTTGAGCCATGCCTCTAGTCTGGCTTTTTGCTAGCTAAGTGAAAATGGAATCTCAGTCTGGCTTTTTGCTTGCTAAGTGAAAATGGAATCTCAGTTCAGGCTGACTTCAAACCTTGATTCTTCAGATCTCAGCCTCCTGAGTAACTAGGATTATAGGTGTGTGCTGCGTGGCTCAAATAGGTATTGGGGAGCAGCCCCTGCAAACTCCTGCTATTGGGATCTCAGCACTTGAGGGCACACACATTCCCACCCAGAGCTCCTTCCCCGAATGCTGGGCTGGGATTCCCATAACCCAAGACATGGAAGGATGGCCGAGGGCCACGCGGGGACTGCCCTGGGCGAGCTACATCCGGGGCTCCGGACTCCTGCTGGACATGGGGGACATAGCAGCCATGGCCAGGCCTGCGGAAGAGAACAGCATCAGGCACTGGCCAGCGCTGAGATCCTTGCCTCTCCAGGTCGGCCACCGCCTCCCACACTGGAAGATTGTCCTGGAAGAGGCGCCCTGGGGTCACGGGAAAAGCCTCGGGGTCTGGGAAGAGCTGGTGGCTAGGCCGGCCATACACGCCCCTAAGGACGCCCCGCAGTTTCTCCCGGCAGGCGGGGGGAAGGGAAGTGGGGTTGGGGACTTGGGGGGAGGAGAGGGGGCAGCGGCAGCTGCTGGCAGTTGGCTGGATCATCATGGGGGGCGGGCGGTGTTCTGGAAGGTTCTTGCCCCCTTGAGTTTGGCAGGCAGGGCTGGGCTGGGGCAGATGGAGCCTGTCCATCACCAGCGTGTCCCCCCGCCGCCCACGGCGAGGCGAGCATGGCTCGCATCATTCGTCTTGCTGCCTTTGCAATGGAGCCGTGGACACGCTCAGCTCAGCTCAGCTCACGGCTGCGTTTCCTAGCAGAGCCCAGCAGTTATTTCACACTTCATCTAATTGATTAAGATGACTCTGAATTAACTGCGCTTCCCAGCGCTGAGCGGGTGCGGGGGAGTCAGAGCGGCCTGGGGGGCCGGCCGGCGCGACTAAGCAGCTGCCACTGCGGGGGTGGCCCTGCGGACCGGTCCCCCAACTCCCTGCCCACCCCAGTTTCCTGACAACCTGCAAACTCCCTACCACCCTGTCTCCTACCCTGGTGAGTGGGAGACCAGGGGCTCCGTGCCCACCGCCGACTCTTGATGCCTGTCTGCCAGGGGGTGGGTGTTTGGCATCCAGTCTACTGGAGTCCCCTCCCCCTCCCCCCGCCCGCCCCCGCCCCCGCCCTCCACACTGGGCATCCTCACATGGTACAGCTGTAAACACTGGCTGGGTGGGGGCGGGAAGGCAGGCTCGTGTATCGATCTGAAGCATGTCTGTCTGTGGGCACTCTCCTGCTCGATTGGCACTCTTTCTTTTTTGTCTTTTTTTTGTCAGTTGTGGGGCTTGATCTCAGGGTGTGGGTGCTGTCCCTGAGCCTCTTTGTGCTCAAGGCTAGTGTTCTACCATTTGAGCCACAGCGCTACTTCTGGTTTTGAGTAGTTAATTGGAGACAAGAGCCTCACAGGGACTTTCTGCCCCGGCTGGCTTTTTAAGCCATGATCCTCAGATCTCAGCCTCCTGAGCAGTTAGGATGACAGGTGTGAGCCACTGGCGCCCGGCGAAGAGACCATCTTCTTTCTCCTGTGCTGCCAGGACATGCCACTGTGTCTCAGGCTCAGCCAGCTTCAGGGAGCTGGCGCTGCCCCTCCCCACCCACAACCCCCCAGCACATGCCAGCTGCCCCCTCACCTGCTCGCTTTGCTGGCAAGGAAGGGCAGGGTGGAAAATGAGCCAGAAAGCCCAGGCGGCGCTGCCGGAGGGTGCTGGGTGTGTCTGTGGAGGGCGGGCATGGTGGACGCACCCTTTCTCCTGAGCCAGCCCCTGCCCAGGTGCCCATGGTGGTGGTGGGCAGGGTGGTGGCCTTTTTCCCTGTGCCCTGTGCCCCAGTGCTGCCCCCTTACCTGTTGGCCTGGGGGGGGGAGGGTGTGGAGAGGTGAGCTGAGGCTCCGTGGCCCCAGCCCGCATGGTGGAGTCCTGGAGAGTATGTATGGCCTGTCCGTTCCCATCCTCCACACGGAAGCTGATGGCGCTCTTCTGATTTCCTCGCGGGCCAGGGGCGGGGGGGGGGGGGGGGGGGGGTGGGGCGAGCCGAGGGCCCTGTCTGCCCGTCCCAGGGGATGTCCCTGGACCTTTCTGCAGCAGCCATCAGAACTACAAGCCTGCAGATTTAACTAGCAACAGCCAGATCAACCAAAAAAATACAAGGTTTGATCCTACTGGCAGGAGCTTGGGGTTTTTGGGTTTTTTTGGTACCCAGATCAGGACCCGAACACTTTCCTTTGCCTTTTTCTCCTCAAGACTGGCCCTCTACCACTTGAGCCACATCCCCACTTCTGGCTTTTTGCTGGTTAATTGGAAATGAGTCTCATAAACTTTCCTGCCCGGGCTGGCTTTGAACCACAATCCTGAGATCTCAGCCTCCTGAGTAGCTAGGATGACAGGCGTGAGCCCCGGAGAAGGGCTTTTGTACCTCCATAGCTTGAAGGGAATAGGAAAGATAAGCAGGCTCTCAGTGTACGATAAAGTGTCATGCGGACTGAACTCTAAGCAGTTTCCTGATCTTTCTCTCCAGGCCTTGGCTCCTAGACACCCGGTTTCTCTTCTTGTCTGGGTTTAGCGAGATTCCTGCTGGGTCAGGTTAGCCAGAAACTCCCCATGCCTGACCACTGATCCCCTTAACTCAGCTTCCTCTGCCTCCCCTTGGTGAGGCCTGAGCACCAGCCTGCCTTTGGCAAGAGGCCTGGGGGTTGATTTAGCAGGGATCCCTCCTCCCTCCTTCTTCCTAGCCACTCTCCACGCATGGAGCCTGCCCCTCCTCCTTGTGTTGGTGGCTGAGCTTTATCTTTCTCCCCACCCCAAAACCCTATCACAGTGGCTCCTCTTGAATACACTCCTTTTTATCATCGCTAATGAGCATATTTTCTGTTTTGCTGGCTATGGGGCTTGAACTCTGGGCCTGGGTGCTACCCCTGGGCTTCTCTGTGCTCAAGGGTACTGCTCTACCACCTGAGACATTGTGCCACTTCTGGCTTTTTCTGTAATTTCATGGAGGGTTGGGAATGTGGCTTAGTGGTAGAGCTTGCCTAGCATGCGTGATGCCCTGGGTTTGATTCCTCAGTACCACATATGCAGAAAAAGCCAGAAGTGGTGCTAGCCTTGAGTACAGAGAGGCTCAGGGACAGAGCCCAGGCCCTGTGGTCAAGACTTGCTTTGAACCTCAATCCTCAGATCTCAGCCACCTGAGTAGCTAGGATTATAAGCATGAGCCCCCAGCACCTGGTGAACATTTTTTTTTTTTTTTTGGTCAGTCGTGGGGCTTGAACTCTGGGCCTGGGCGCTGTCCCTCAGCTCTTCAGCTCAAGGCAAGTGCTGTACCAATTAAGCCACAGTGTCACTTCTGGTTTTCTGATGGTTTATTTGGAGATAAGAGTCTCTCAGACTTTCCTGCCTGGGCTGGCTTTGAACCTCGATCCTTAGTAGCTAGGATTACAGGTGTGAGCCACCAGCGCCCAGCTATGGTGAACAACATCTTTTGTGTGTGTGTGTGTGTGTGTGTGTGTGTGTGTGTGTGTGTGTGTGTGAGAGAGATATATAAATATATAAATGCATATTTATGCACATATCTATGTGTGTGTGTATAATTTGTATGTGTGCTTCAGTTCTGGGGCTTGAACTCAGGGCCTGAGCACTGTCCCTTAGCTTTTTCACTCAAGGCTAGCACCGTCCTACCTGAGCCACAGCTCCATTGAAGGAGTGAACGCCAGAGTCGCATTGACTTTCCTGCCTGGGCTGGCTTTGAACTGCAGTCCTTACACC
This sequence comes from Dipodomys merriami, assembly GCF_024711535.1. Classification (NCBI taxonomy): domain Eukaryota; kingdom Metazoa; phylum Chordata; class Mammalia; order Rodentia; family Heteromyidae; genus Dipodomys; species Dipodomys merriami. Next base: position 1,226,564 of record NW_027202383.1, read on the forward strand.
TCAGTCTCCTGAGTAGCTGTGCTTGCAGAGGAGCTGCTGGCTCCTGGCTTTTTTCTTTCTTTTCAGCAGGTGTGAGTAGCACACCTATCTTCTTGGCTGGGGTTCTGTGCACCCCGCCCCAGCAGCGGGCGGGCTGGGGGGTTTAAGTAATTTGGGTTTCTGTCTCCTTCCTGGAAACTGGGAGTAGCCCCTTCAGACAGAACTTAGGACAACTCCTTCCAGATGTTTCTGTCTTTGGTCAGATAAGAGAAGTTCCAAAGACGTTACATGCACTGAGGCACAGGTGTGTGGCTTAAGCAATCTTCACACCCATGGGACCAGGCGCCAGTGGCCCAGGCCTAAAATCCAGCTACTCAGGAGGTGAGATCTGGGAATGGAGGCTCAAAGCCATCCAGGCAGGAAAGTCGGGAGACTCATACTAAGAAGTTGACAGTGGAGCTGTGACTCAAGTGGTAGAAGGTTGAGCAGCCTTGAGCTCGGGGACAATGCCCAGGCCCTGAGTTCAAGTCCCGGGACCGGCACACACACAGCTAGGGAGGCCTTAGCTGACACCAACCTACAGAGATGGGTTCCATTGACACCAGTAACCCAGCTCTTCACACAGATCACCTAGCACCCCCTGCCCAACCCCCTCCTCCTGCCCGCCTGGTGCTCAGGGCTGGCTCCCCAAAGCAGCTTGGGAACCCCTGAGACTCGGGCTCAGACTTCCCACAGGGAATGGGGGTGCTCACACCCCAGCAGCGACCCCTGAGACATTCCCCCTTGCAGGATGGTCCATTTGTAGTTTTGTCGGTGAACTGGAACATCCCCCGCTGACGGGCACCTGGAGTGTGTCGCCGAGGCAGAGCAGGTGCTGGCGGGACGCAGCATGTGTCATGATTTAGGAGGAGCCTTGCTTCCTGAGGAAGTGAGTGTCCTTCCTCCTGAGAAGGGTCCCTTGGCCATGCCACTGGAGAAAACCTTCTTGGCTTTGATCTGGCTGGGGGGGGACTTGCCCCGGGCGGGGGGTGGGGTGTGGGGGTGGAGAATGAGTCCTGGATGCTCCAAAGAAGTGAAGACTGCTGAATGGATATGTGGTCAGCCTTGCTGTCCTGTTTGCAGTGTGTGTGTGTGTGTGTGCGTGTGCGTGTGCGTGTGTGTGTGTGTGTGTGTGTGTGTGTGAGAGAGAGAGAGAGAGAGAGAGAGAGAGAGAGAGAGGAGGAAGATCAAAGACAGAGAATGGTGCCAAGACATCTGGCTAGCTGATGAGTTCAGCCACCCAGGGTGACTGCCGCCATCTGGCAGGTGACAGATCAGACAAGGGAGGTGAAGCCTCCCGCCTGCCCCGCCCCCCTGCTGGAAAGGGGCCCTGAGGGAGGGGAGGCGCTGGGCCTCAGCTCTTTGAAAGGTGCTTTGTGAGGAACCAGATGCTGGAAGAAGCTGGAGCTGCTCCAAGATCAGGACAAGCAAGATGGCGTCTTTCAAGTCAGCAATGAAGCTGGGCGCTGGTGCTCATACCTGTAATCCCAGCTACTCAGGAGGCTGAGATCTGAAGATAGTGGTTCAAAACCAGTCCAGGCAAAGAAGTCCATAAAACTCTTATCTCCAGTTAACCATTAAAAAGCTAGAAGGGGATCTATAATAACAGTAAGATAAACTAACAATAACAAAAACCTAGAAGTGGATCTCAAGGGGTAGAGCGCTAGCCTGGGACAAAAAAAGCTCAGGGACAGCGTCCAGGCTGAGTTCAAGCCCCAGGATAGACACAAAAAACCCAAACCAAACCCAACCCAGCAGCGAGGCATTGTGGGAGTTTTGTTTCCTATGGTCTCATCCGCAGGGACCCAGGTCCTCCGGGCCGAGGGCACCTCACGCCTGGCGGGAAGGACAGAGCGGAGCCCTCACCACGGCTGCGCAGACCGGGCTGGCAGTGCTGGCTGAGGAGGCGGCGCCCGCCCCAGCTGGCCTGCAGCTGTGCCCAGCCTCCTGCTGATGAGCACTCAGCCATGTCTGCCCCAGAGCCGGGAAAGGATTAAATGAGAGCAAACAAGCTCATCCCATGGAAGCAGTCCTGACATGACCCAGGAGGTGCAGGGAGAAGAGGAGCAGGCAAACAGGCTGGTTGGGGCGTGTGATTTGGGGGGCCGGGATTGCTTTGGCTCCTGGCAGTCTATCTTGACCCCAGAGCTTGCATGGAGACCAGCACAATCCTTCTCCCAGACTTGGGATGTTTCTGGCCATTGCTGATAAAGAGGAGACCGCCAGCAGGGAGAATCCTGAGTGTGACAGATCCTAGGCAAAGCACTCGGTCACCAAACTGTACCCCCCGCTCGGCCAGTCTGTCTTGACATGACGTGTAAATGAACGGGAGCTGGGCACCGGTGGCCCACGCTTGTCATGCTAGCTACTCTGGAAGCTGAGTCAGGGTTGGGTTTGAAGCCAGCCTGGGTAAACAAATATGTGAGATTCTTATTTAATTAGCCAGCAAAAAACCCCACAACTGGCAGTGTGGATCAAATGGTAGAGCACCAGCTGTGAGTGAAAAGCCAGTCAAGAGTGTGAAGTCTTGGGCTGGCAGAGTGCTTGCCTCGCATGCATGAAGCCGTGGGTTCCGTTCTTCAGTACCATATACACAGAAAAAGCCAGAAGTGGTGCTGTGGCTCAAGAGGTAGAGTGGTGGGCTGGGAAGGTGGCTCAATGGTAGAGTGCTTGCCTTGCATGCATGAGGCCCTGGGTTGGATTCCTCAATACCACATAAGCAGAAAAAGCTGGAAGTGGTGCTGTGGCTCAAGTGGCAGAGCGCTCGCCTTGAGCTGAAGAGCTCAGGGACAGCGCCCAGGCCCTGAGTTCAAGCCCCACGACTGATGAGACAAAAATAAAAAGAGGTAACTGTTAGCCTTGAGCAAAATAAGCTCAGGGACAGTGCCCAGGCTTTGAGTTCAAGTCCCAGGACTGGCCAAAAAAAGAGTGTGAGATCCTGAGTTCAAATCCCAGGACTAGCACCAAAAACTGGGGTGGGGAGAGTGAGTGATGTGGGGAACAGCGGGGGGGGGCAAGGGGTAGGGGGGGCACAGTCATTTGAGCCGGGACAATCCAAGGCCCTCTGGTGTTCCAATCAGCGGGGAGAGCCACGGGCAACTGACCCACCAATGGCACCCGAACACCACCTATCCAACAGTGTGAGTGTCAGAATGTGTCCAGTGGTACTATCCCAGAAACTGCCCAGCACTCTCACTTACACCTTTAATCCCAGCTTCTCAGGAGGCTGAGATCTGAGGATCACAGTTCAAAGCCAGCCCCTGTAGAAAAGTCCCTGAGACTCTTGCCTTCACCAAAAAGCTGGAAGTGGAGCCATGGCTCAAGTGGTAGAGCACCAGCCCTAAGCAAAAAAGCTCAGGGGCAGAACCCAGGTCCTGAGTTCAAGGCCAGTCCAGCACCAAAAACAAAACAAAGCAAGTAGGTGCTGGGGTGCTCCCTCTGGGGAGACCCAGGAGAAGTTGCTGTTTTGTCAGTTTAGAGGCTGGCAGCAGTTCTGACTTCAGTGTCCCCCACAGGCCAGGTCCCAGGATGAGAGAAGGGGTAGCTGCTTTGGGGGAGACCCTTTATCAGGAGCATCTTTTTGGGGAGGGCGTCCAAGTCTGGGACTCAGTAACTGACACTTTTTTTTTTTTTTTGTCGGTCATGGGGCTTGAACTCTGGGCCTGGGCGCTGTCCCTCAGCTCTTCAGCTCAAGGCGAGCATTCTACCACTTGAGTCACAGCGCCACTTCCGGCTTTCTGGTGGTTGGTTGGAGATAAGAGTCTCACGGACTTTTTTGCCTGGGCTGGCTTTGAACCATGATCCTCAGATCTCAGCCTCCTGAGTAGCTAGGATGACAGGCGTGAGCCACAGGCTCCCAGCAGTACCTGACATGTTTATTCAATGGCGGGCACTCTCCCAACTGAGCCACGCCTCCAGCCCCTCACGACTGCCCTGAGAAGGGGACCATGGAGCCTACAGGGGTGGCCTTGGAGCACACACACTGAGCTGAGTCCCGCGCCACCTTCTCACCAGCAGCGTGACCTCAGGCAGAACAGTTCCTTGAGGTTCCTGGGCTGTAAGGCTGGGGTGCTGGGGCCTCCCTTCCCGGTAGGGGCGCCTGGTTTCTAAGGGCATTCACTGCGTCCAGTGGCCTGGCTGCGGAGGGCAGTGGCAGGGAGGTGATTTACGAGGAGCCACCTCCACAGAGAGCTGGGCAGGGTGCCCCGTCTCAGTTCTGGGGCTGGGCATGGGTGCCCCGTCTCAGTTCTGGGGCTGGGCATGGGTGCCCCGTCTCAGTTCTGGGGCTGGGCATGGGTGCCCCGTCTCAGTTCTGTTGGTGCGCCACAATGCCCCTGAGGCCAATAGATTTTTTTTTCAGTAATGAAATTGCAGAACGAATTGAGTTTTGCCGTTCCAGCTTAAAGGCCAGCCCGCGCCCTTTCCCCAGGCCCCGAGTGAGCTCAGCAAACGGGGGCCTCGGGGTTCTTGGCTGGCTCCTCTTCTCCTCCTTTTATGACAATCCGGAGATTGGTGGGGGGGGCGACTGGGACTCGCACACAGGGCTGATACTTTGCAAAATGAAATGTGGACCACTGTCCAAAGAGAGGATGAAGAATTTGAAGACTAGCTGGGCGCTGGTGGCTCGCGCCTATAATCCTAGCTACTCAGGAGGCTGAGATCTGAGGATTGTGATTGGAAGCCATCCTGGGCAGAAAAGTCTGTGAGACTCTTATTTCCAATTAACTACTCAGAAAAGCCAAAAGTGGTGCTGTGGTCCAAGTGGTAGAGTGCTAGCCTTGAGCACAAAGAGGCTCAGAGTCCAGGCCTTTGTTCAAGCCCTAGGACCAGCAAAAATAATAAATAAATAAAAATTAAAAAAAATTGGGGCCTGGGAAGGTGACTCCATGGTAGAGTGCTTGCCTTGCATGCATGAGGCCCTGGGTTCCATTCCTCAGCACCCATAAGCAGAAAAAAGCCAGAAGTGGTGCTGTGGCTCAAGTGGTAGAGCGCTCGCCTTGAGCTGAAGAGCTGAGGGACAGTGCCCAGGCCTAGAGTTCAAGTCCCACAACTGACAAAAAAAAAAAAAAAAAAAAAATTCAAACTGTTGTAGTGAAGAATTAAATTGCTTCCCTTCAGCCAGGTATGGTGACTCACTCCTGTAAATCCTAACGACTCAAGATCTGCCCCGCTCGATCAAGGTTTGAGGCTAGCCTGGGCAGAAAAGTCCCAGAGACTTTATATCCAACGAACCAGCAGAATGCTGCACTGGAGGCATGGCTCAAGTGGTAGAACACCAACAGTGACAGAAAAAGCCATGCGAGAATGAGAGGCCCTGAGCTCAAGCCCTGGATAATCCTCCTCCCCCCACCCACAAACCCACCCCCTCCCCCCAAGCCCATCCCTTCAGAAACAATTAGCTTGGCAATTTAGGCAGGGAGTCCGAGTGACGCACAGGTCATAGGCCGGTGGCACGGGCCCAGGAGTAATGCCTACGGGTGAAGGTGCTCAGGAATTACCTAGTCAAGGGCTGAGCCTCCACGGCTTCACGGAGAGGCTGGCCCTGGCTTTAGATCTGCTTGCCCTCCACCCACAGGTAGCTGAGGCTCTGGGTTGGGTTTTCTCATTTGCAACTAAGGACAATAGCAGCCCCCACCACAGAAGACTGCTGTGAGACCTGCCCCAGGAGCTCGGACAGCATTGTTCTGCATGTGCATGCGCATGCGCATACGTGCACCTGTGCCAAGGCTTGAACTCAAGACTCATACTCTTTTTTTTTTGGCCAGTCCTGGGGCTTGAACTCTGGGCCTGGGTGCTGACTGTGAGGTGCTTTTGATTACGGCTAGAGCTCTACCACTTGAGCCACACCACCACTTCTGGCATTTTCTGAATAGCTTATTGAAGATAAGAGTCTCACGGACTTTCCTGTCCAGGCTGGCTTCGAACGGCAATCCTCAGATCTTAGCCTCCAGAGAAGTGAGGGTTACAGGCGTGAGCCACTGGCACCGGGCGGCCCCACACTCTTACTGGACTTTTTCACTCAGAGCTGGTACTCTTACCATTTGAATCATAGCTCCTCTACTGGCTTCTTGTTGCTTACCTGGAGATAAAAGTTTCATGGACTGTTCTGCTTAGACTGGCTTTTAAAACGAGATCCTCAGATCTCAGCCTCTGGGAGTAGCTGGGATTACAGGAGTGAGTTACAGGCACCGGACAAATTTGTGTCTTGTAAATGGCTCGGCTCCGGATTCTATCATCAGAACAGAACCCGGTGTGTGGCTTCCAGTCCGGAGGGACTTTACACTGCGGCCTGCTCTTGGCGTTCTCGTGAAGCTGCCACACACCTGGCCGGTGCTCTCCCTGACCACAGGCCCCTCTGCCCAGGAGTTCAGTCCAGGATGGAATGTCTGGGCCACGAGGTGGGCAATTGTTTCGCGTTAGTAGATACTCGGGACAGATTTTGTGGTCTTACAGCCGTATTGCTCACATTATACATCAGACTGTGGTCTGCGCTCCTCCTTTAGTATGAAGCTGCGACTATTTTTAAATTAAACCTTTTATTTCTAGATAATTGCAGATTGCCATGCAGTTGGAGGAGGTAGCGCAGCCAGCTCCCACAGTACTTGTAGCCAATTTTCTCCAGTGTTAACACCTTGCAAAACCATGGTGCCATGTCAGAGTGACTCTGTGGACACTGGCACCATCCACCCACTTCATTCCCACGCTCCAGCTTTGTGTGTGCACAGAGTGCGTGTGTGTCTGTGTGTGCCCTCTGCCGCTGGGAAGCTTCACAAATATACCAGCACAGCTCTAACACAAGGATTCCTCTTGCCATTTATTCCAATCCGATACTTCTGATCTCCTGACATTTCTGTTGCCATGACAACATTTTTGTAAATGGAACCAAACAGTGTGATTGTCTTTTTGCAGTCAGCTGATGACCCAAAGCCTCAAGTAGGCAGATCTCCATTCAGGTGCCTAACCAGGCAGGAAGGGAGACCCTGTCTCCAAAATAACCAGCGGAGTTGGATGCTGGTGGCTCACAACTGTTCTCCTAGCTTCTCAGGAGGCTGAGGGCTGAAGATCATGGTTCAAAGCCAGCCCGAGCAGGAAAGTTCTTGAGATTTCAAATTAACCACCAAAAGGCCAGAAGCAAATCTGAGGACATGGCTCAAGTGGTAAAGCACCAACCCAGCAAGCCAGAGGTCCTGAGTTTAAATTCCAGTACTGCCCAAATAAAAGTGCAGTGGCTGATTTGTGGGGTGGAGATTTATCTCACCACTGTTTGCATCTTTCCCATGACTCTGGAGCCATTACTCCAATGACTTCTCCCCTCGTTTCTGGAGCAACCCAGGGCTAGGCCTCTTCTTGGGACAGGGGCCTCCACCAGCACATTCTGAGAGGACCCCATAGGAACCTTCCATCGAGTTGATCACCCTCCCTTTTTATTTTGTCAGTCATGGGGCTTGAACTCTGGGCTTGGGCGCTGTCCCTCAGCTCTTCAGCTCAAGGCTAGCGCTCTACCACTTGAGCCACAGCGCCACTTCTGGTTTTCTGGTAGTTTATTGGAGAGAAAAGTCTCACGGGCTTTCCTGCCGGGGTTGGCTTTGAACAGCGATCCTCACATCTCAGCTTCCTGAGTAGCTAGGGTGACAGGTGTGAGCCCCTGGCGCCCGGCAGGTTGACCCTCTTTCTCTTTGGTCTTAGCTGAGGTGCACAACCAGACATCCCAGTACGTTTAACCCAGAAGAAGGCAGCGTGCCAGTCCCTGCCCAGGAGACAGACAGAACAGTGGCTTCCCTCTGGGACGGCCGGAGCCCGGCCTCCATCAGGACAAGAACTGCCCAGTGAGCCAGGCCGGGGCTACATGGGCCACATCCCCAGACCATTTTTAGAAAGGGTCTCGGCTCACATTCTTGCATGGCAAGCCTGGAATGTGATCCGCTCATGCAAGCTGCTCACTGGATAGCAGCCTGGGCTCAGCTATTGTGTTTCCAACACCCTGGAAAGAAAGAAATCAACTAGCTGATGCTTATAGAAGGAAATTTCAGGAGCTGGGAAGGTAGCTCAGTGGTAGAGCGCTTGCCTTGCATGCACGAGGCCCTGGGTTCAAATCCTCAGCACCACATAAGCAGATAAAGCAAGAAGTGGTGCTGTGGCTCAAGTGGTAGAGCACTAGCCTTGAGCTGAAGAGCTGAGGAACAGTGCCCAGGCTCAGAGTTTAAGCCCCATGACCAACAAAAAAGAGAAAAATCAGTGTGTGTGTGTGTGTGTGTGTGTGTGTGTGTGTGTGTGTGTGTGTGTGTGTGTGTGTGTGTGTGTGTGTATGCTGGTCCTGGGGCTTGAACTCAGGGCTTGTGTGCTGTCCCTGATGGTTTTGCTGAAGGCTAGCATACCACTTGAACCACAGCTCCACTTTTGGGTTTTTTAGTGCTTAATTGGAGATAAGAGCCTCCCTGAATTTCTTACCTGGGCTGGCTTTGAACTCTGGTCTTCAGATCTCAGTCTCCAGAGTAGCTAGGGTTACAGACACGAGCCATTAGTGTATAACCAGTGCCCATCCAGCAGATATATAGTCCATAATGAGGATCTGGGTTTCTGTGCATTGCAGAGGATGTGGTGGGAAAGTTAAGAATGCTTTGATTGCGTAGACAACACACTGGTGCGTGAATCTAGCCACAGAGCTCAGCCGTCAGCCTGTCAGAGTAGGGACGAGAATTCTCCTTTGCTTCCCACACTTTATCCCTTGCCTTTGAGCTCAAAGCCTTCTCCAGGGCTCAGCTTTTCTCTGCCTCACCTTCCTGGCACATGATGCATGCTACACATTCCACATACCTGCATTTTATTTCAATAAATACGAATATCCTCCTGACATAATACATACTACTCGTTCACTTCAGCCACGCACGTTTTATTCTGCTTCCTCTTTGAGTGGCAGAGGTTAAGAAGAACAAACAAACAATAAAACTATGCCTTAATTATATTGTCAGAATACAGAGTCTCTATGGCATTTATCAGGCCTGTAGGGATGGAAGAAAATGAACACGGGAAAAAACCCACCGCCACCACCAAGAAAGTGCTAGCCATTCATTATTCACCCTTGCAGCATAATTCAGCAAGCCACCGCCAGGCCCTTTATGTTTTTAACACAGGCCTCAAGTGTCGTCCTGCTGCTCTGGCCTGCCTTCACCCTGAATCTCATGGCTGGAGGACAGGCTCGGCATCCTGGACTCCTGGATGCTTCTCCTCCACCCTCCTCTCCTCAGCCCTCCTGGCTCAAGGCCTGGTCTGGAATTCCCTCTGCTGAGCCACCAATCAGGAAAGAAGTCATTTCCCGCGCAGCCCTGGGGCACCGTGGGCTGAGGCTTTATGAGTGCACCGCTGCCACTGCTAAGGCTTAGGTCATTCCTGCTCTGTGCCAGACACTTCCTTCCATGTATTCCACATCTCAGCTACAGGTTCAGGCTCGCAAGGGTTAAGTCACTTGCTCAAACACACAGGACCAGGAGAATTCTCCTGAAATGGGAGTTATAACTATCGCTTTTGCTTCATCATTATTACCAGAAACCTATTAGTTTGTTCAGACTTTGCAAGAAAACAAATTTATGGGTTGTGCTCAGGTTTAACAGACTCTACAGTTTGTGTGTGTGTGTGTGTGTGTGTGTGTGTGTGTGTGTGTGCACATGTGTGTGTGTGTGCGCGTGCGTGTGTTTCTGGGGCTTTGAGCTTGCTAGGTAGGTGCTCTCCCACTTGAGCCAAACTCCTAGGCCAAGCCCCCCTTTTTTGCTTTTGTTATCTTTTGGGGGAAGGGTCTTACATTTTTTCCCTGGCAGGCCTGGATTGTGATTCTCCTATTTATACTTCTCAACTAACTAGGATGACAGGTGCTCACCACCATGCCCAGCTTTTTATCGATTGTGATGGGCTTTCTTGAACTTTTTGCTATCCTTCCAAATTTCATCTCTAGAGCTAGAATTACAGGCGTGAGCCACTCACCCAGCTTGCAGCTTGCTTTTCATAAAATCATTTGCGAAATCATTTGCCCCTTTCTTCCTCCCTGGTGATCCATGTCTGTCTTCTTTCCCACCACCACAAGGGGGCCCCAGAGATGTTCCCAACCTCATCCCTGGGCTTGTGAATTCATTATACGGGTGGAGAAGGGGAATGAAGGCATTACGGTGGTTAATCAGCTGATTATGCCCATAATCAGTCTGATATACCCACAGTCAAGCTGTGGAGGAGGGGGGGGGTAGAAGAAAAGAAGTAGACAGGGAGCCGTGTGCAAAGGACTCACTCCCTGCTGCTGTTCAGGGATGGAGGCAGAGGCTGCTAGAGACTTGTCCTCTGGACTGTTCCTGGGACCCTGCCACATCTGTGTGTCTGTGTGTGCTTGGGCGTGCGTGCCAATACTGGAGCTCGAACTCAGGGTCTCATATTTTTGCTCGGCTTTTTCTCTCAAGGCACTATCACTTGTTTACTTCTGACTTTTTGCTAGTTAATAAGTAAGAGTCTTGGATTGTTTGCATTGGCTGGCTTTGAACCACCACCCTCAGATCTCAGCCTCCTGAGTAAGTAGGATTAAAGGCATGAGTCACCCGTACCTGGCTCCAGCCAACATCTTGACTGAAGGCTAGGCAGGCTGGAGTTGGACTCCTGACCCTCCCATCCCTGAGATGGCTCATCTGTTGCTGTAACCCCGGATGTTGGCATGAATTTGTCACGGTGGGCTGTAGAAATGAACATACACATCTCATCAGAATGCGGGGAGCTTTGGTGCTGGGAGACCTGATCTAAAACAAATTCTGCTGACTCGCCCGTCTGTCCGGAGCCTCATAGATCAGGCGGAGGACTCGGGGGTAGAATACTTACTTAGCACACGCCAGGCCCTGGAAGTGAACCTAGCCCAGCAAAAGACAAAAACAGAAGCAAAAAGTCATGCGGTCATCACCGTGGCCTTGTGCACAGTGTTCTTCCCTCTGGAGCTGCCCAAGGTGATGGCCACACCCCAGGCTTGCAAATGGCAGCCCTTGGGGGTGCTGCTTGGGATACGTCCTGGGTGTTGAGTGCATTGCTGCCCCGAAGCCTACTGCTTCCTGCCTGGTCTGACCCCGGATGTCAGGCCCCGTGGACAGCAGAGGCCTCTGGGAGCCGCAGGGACTCCCACAGGCAGATAGCACCACAGCCAGACCCCGAGGGGCCTCGGGGCTGGGCCAGCCTGTCCCCTCCTGTTCCCGTGGGCCCCTGGCTGAGTGGTTTTCTGGCCTGGCGCTCGGCGTGGGGCTCTGGGCTCTCTGACTGGTTCCTCTGAGGAGTGGGTCTCTTTCCTAGTGGCTCTGCCACCATTCTTGCCTGGCATCGCTGGGAATTCAAACGTTCCGGTGGTCAGGTCTGGCTGAGCCGCTGGGTGGCGGTTTAATCTCGTAAACGCCTCACACGTCTCCCGAAGCTGGGCGAGCACAGGAATGTTGGACTTCCTTCTTTGCCTGGTAGTCTTTTTGGCTACTAATAGACACAGCCAAATTCCCTGCGAGTGGAGGCCCGCAGGGATCTGACCGCACTGGTGTCAGCACCAAGGGAGGCCCAGGGAAGGGGGACAGAGAAGGATCCTGGTGGAGGTGTGACTCAGGGCTGGAGCCCCCCCCCCCATGGCGCCTACAGCGGAGCGGGCGGCTGAGCCTCTGTGTCCACAAGAATGGCTCCTTGGCCAACTCACGAGCAGCTGTTCCTGGGTAGAGGCAGGCACAGAGCAGCGCCGCATCCTGGTGTGCTAGGAGGAGCTCCATTTTTTAATACAGATGGGGAAACTGAGTCAGGAAAGGGCTGGAGCTTCCTGAAGAAACTCGTGTTCTCGCTGAGCATTCGTGGGCACTGGGAAAGGGTTAAAGGTCAGGGGCCCCGCTTTCCCTACCTGTGCCCTGCCCATCAGCTGGCCGGAAGACAAGCCCATGCTCAGAGGAGAGATGCCGGAAGCCTGTTTGTCAATTAGCCAAAATATCAGATTGACTTGTTTCTTTGATCTATTTATAAACCTTAAAATCAATAGCAAATCCCATAAGATGCAATGGAGTTGGAAGGTTTCTGTGATGTTCTGTTTGACTAATGTTTATTTATTTTTTTCCTCTTTGCGTCAGTATTTTCACAAAAGCTTTGGATCTTTCCCAAGAGAAGGAAATCAGCGTGCAGCTTCTTGCCATGTCTCTGCCTTGGGGGTGGGCCTGGTGAGGGGTTCAGGCCTTGGGTAGGAGGGCTGAGAAAATGGAGTGTGGACTTATTACTATAGCCTTTTTTTCTCTTTTGTCGGTCATGGGGCTTGAACTGTGGGCCTGGGCGCTGTCCCTCAGCTCTTCAGCTTAAGGCTAGAGCTTTACCACTTGGAGCCACAGCACCACTTCTGGTTTTCTAGTGGTTAGTTGGAGATAAGAATCTCAGAGATTTTCTTGCCCAGGCTGGCTTTGAACTGCAATCCTTGGATCTCAGCCTTCTGAGTAGCTAGGATTACAGATGTGAGCCACTAGCACCTGGCAATATATCTTCTTATAAAGAAGACTGCATTCTAAATCTTCATTTAAAAAAGGAGTATATTAACTGGAATCTGTTGACTGTGTGTGTGTGTGTGTGTGTGTGTGTGTGTGTGTGTGCGCGTGCGTGCGCGCGCACCAGTCCTGCAGTTTGAACTCAGGGCCTGTGTACTGTCCCTTGAGCTCTTATTGGTTAAGGCTAGCACTCACGAGCAGCTACAGCTCCATTTCTGGCTTTTCCTGGGATTAATTGTAATTAACCATGAACTTTTCTGCCTGGGCTGGCTTTGAACCATGATCCTCAGATGTCAGCCTCCTGAGTGGCTAGGATTACAGGCATGAATCACCAGCGCCTTGGCTTCCTGAGCTTCTTTTGCTCAAGGCTAGCTCTTACCACTTGAGCCACACATCTACTTCCAGATTTTTTCTTTTTTAGGTTTACTTGGAGATAAGAGTCTCACGGCCTTTCCTGCCCAGGCTAGCTTTGAACCGCAATCCTCAGATCTCAGCCTCCTGAGTAGTTAGGATTGCAGGTATGAACCACTGGCGCCTGGCATTGACTATGTAGTTTCTAGAAACTTTTTCCTAATGGAAAAAAAATCCAGACATATTAAAAAACACCAGAGACTCATAAAGCCATCCAGCCAGTGTCTTGTCCTGTCTTGCCCCTTCCAGTCTCTCCTTTTTCATCTGGATTACTTTGAAGAAATTCCGCAGTTCATCTGTAAAGATAACGGACTGTATTTTCAGGTATACTGAGTATATTGATTGCTGCTGCTGTTGGTATTTTGTTGTGGTTATATAGTGCATGCTGGGCTTGAGCTCAAGATCCTTCCATCTCAGCCTCCTATGGGCTGAGATTACAGGTATGTGCCACCACACCTAGGCCTGAATAAGTTCTTGGAACTACCCTTAAATATGTGTCTTATGCCCCGACTCTCTCAGTTCTTGCTTCTGAACACTCTTCTTTGCCCCCAACCTGCCCTTTGTATACTTCCTAACTCACCCAAACCCCACTCGGACCTCGACCCGGGCCCTCGGTATCTTCCTCAGGGGGTGTAGCCCCACCCTCCGTGTTGGTCTTCCTGTGCGGAGGGCCCATCTTGAGTCACTTTCCTGTCGCTGAAGCAGTAGGCAGTTAGACAGAGATGAGTCCAAAATACCTTGGCTATTGTGATGGTGTCAGATGGAGAAGAATTAGTCAAAACTTGGCAGAGATCTTCAACATCTTTAAAAAGCCATCCATTATGATTCACTGTAAACTTCTAAATAGTTGGAGTCTCTGAATGCACTGACTGAATTGGCCTTTTGGTGTGCTCACGGAGAGCCATGTGATCTTGAAGAGCTAGGATGCTGCCTCGTGGGGCTCCATTTCCTTCTCTGGGAAGTGGGAAGACTGGATCATCACACTGATTGTCAAAGCAGTTCCTTTATTGCCCCCCCCAAACCTTTGGTGTACCCCATTGTGTGCGGCCGAGCGAAGGGATCCGAGGGGCTGACACAAAGCCAGGCTGTCTGGATGGAACCCCTGGCTCTTCAGTTGGCCAGAGGATCTGGAGCTGTGTGCTGGCGTGGCTCACCGGCCGATGGTCTGAGGCGTGGTCTGCAGCATTCTGGGGACCAAATCCACCCTGGAGCCTGGCACAGCCCGGAGCCTGGCACAGCCCGGAGCCTGGCACAGCCTGGTGCAGGGTAGGCACTCAGGGAACACGGGCCCCTTGTCTGAAGCAGGCTGGGAGGGGCTTGCTGCTCTTGGCAGGGCCCTGTCCTCATCTGAGCTAGTCCTGGTGCCCACAATAGCCTGGTGCACGCTCTCCTGTGTGTGGGGATCCCCGGTGAGGCTGAGCTCTGGGGCTGGGGTGAGGCCCAGGATTGTGCCTGGGTTGGGCGTGTGGCACTGGGTGTCAGGCGTGTGTGTGTGTGTGTGTGTGTGTGTGTGTGTGTGTGTGTGTGTGTGTGTGGCCTTCCTGCTCACTGCAGGCCTCCAGAGCAGGGACGGCAGCCTGCCCGGGGGAGGGGAGGGGGAGTGGGGCCCTCTGGCTTCTCCTCCCTTTCCAAGGAAGGGTCAACTCTGAAGTTAATTGTAAGGACAGGCCACAGCAGCCTGGTTGTCATGGAAACCGTGGCGGCGTGGTGGGGCTCTTCCTCTCCTGCTTTGGCAGGGCCCTGGTGGGAGGAAGGTGCGGTGGGTGCACTGGCCTCACAGGTGATGGGGGTGGGGGCCCGAGTCTCCCGTGGCCCCCTGGGGGCCCCCACTGGTGTGGTGCTGGCAAACTGAGGCACAAGTGGTATCACTTCTGTATCCACGCTCCAGCCCCAGGGGCCACCGGAGAGGAGAGGAAGACGGGGCCGGTGAGAGTGGTCGTGGACTGGGTCCTAGGCCAGCCGCACACAGGGCAGACGCCGGGCCTCGGCTACGTACCTGCCACCCCAGCACCAGGGCTACCTCTGGGGAGGGGGAGCAGGTATGTGTGTGGGGGGGCTGCTGCTCCTGGTTCTATCGTTGGTTGTTTGGCTGGTTTAGCTGTTCTCAAAGTGGGTTCTGGCAGCATCGTGCCCCGCCCCAGACTCAGAAGCAGGGCTGGGGGCTGGGGGCTGGGGGCTGTGACCCTAGAAGCAGCTGCTATCTGCTCCTATCTCCAGTCTCAGCTCCTTGCAGTGGGGTGTGTGTGTGTGTGTGTGTGTGTGTGTGTGTGTGAATGCATGTGTGCACACATGTGCATGCAATGGGCCCGGCCTGGGCGGCCGGTGCCTGGCGCCCCTGGGCGGGCGTCTTATCTGCTTGGGCTGCCGTCACGGATTGGCTTCATTGCACTCATGATGAAGTTTGCGCTCTCTCACTGCTGGTCCTCCGTGGAAGCTCAGCTCAGACAGCTGGAAGGTTCCATTTCTCTTCCCAGCTCTGCCCAGGGCTGCCTTCTCCCCATGTCCTCGGGTGGCTTTTCCTTGCGTCTGAATCCTTGCTGTCTCCCTACTTCCTATGAGGACATGAGTCTGATGACCTGGTGTGACTTGAAACGTCCCCTTAAAGATTCAACTAGAGTAGCTGTGGAGGGCCAGCACAGGAATGCTGGGTTGATAGCACTCAGCGCCTCCTGAGTACTCAGCTCCCAGTACCTCTCAGCGGCAAGGGGCCCCAAAGGGGAGCAAAGACTCGGGGCCTTCAACCAGAACAATCTGGGGGACTGGAAGCCAAAGGTGACAGTGTCACTCAGGAAAGTACAGAGACCACGCTTCATTTCATTTCATTTCATCTACCAGTCATCTATCCCTCCCCCCCCCATCTCTCTGGGCAGGATTTGGGTTTGAACTCAGGGCTTTGTGCTCTCTAGGCAGGTGCTCTACCACTTGAGCCATGCCCCCAACGCTGTAGACTTTGCTAATCCTCCACCTGCCCTGCAGTAGGCACTGGGTGTGCCCTGTGGAGGCCCAGGGCGGACGGGCGGGTGCTGAGTGGGTTGGGCAGTGGCTGTGGGCTTCTGCCAGTCTCTCCTCCAGCCCTGGCTCTGCCCGGCTCCGGAAGGCAGCTCGCAGCGTGGACTTCCTGGCCAGCGGCTGCGCAGGTGTGGCTGTGCGCCTCATCGTCATCTCCAGCCCCACCCGGGTGCAGCCTCTCCCTGTCCCGGCAGCTGGGGGTGGCCTGACCCCACGGGGACCTGAGGACTCTGCTTGATGCCGGGTGCACGCGGCCAGCACCCAGGCTGCAGCAAGCCTCGCCAACGTGGGGGCCTCAGGCCGCGTGCGGGTCCCGGAGGTAGCAGGACTTTGGCTATTTTCTTCCTTTCTCCACACGTTCAAGGTCACAAGCCCCAGCTGGGCAGGTGTATCTGGGCAGCAGTGGGATTTCTCATCCAAGCAGGCCCCAGTCGCCAAGCCAAGCGCGGGAGGGACAGTGCCCAAGACAAAGCTGTCCACGTGCTCTGCAGATAGGGGGGCAGGGGGCGGGTTTGTGTCCCTGGACCCAGAGAAGTGGATGCGGGTGCTAAGGTCCCCAGACATTTACATCTCTCGGATCCCTGGCCGGAGCTCAGAGCTCAGGGGAATGTCACCAAGGAACGTGCAAATCCGTGACCCCTGGGCCTGTGGCAGCCAGCGCTGAACACAAAATCATAAACACATCACAGTCATCTCAGAACCTGGAGGCGCTGGAATAATTCCGCCCCGGCCTCATTTGCTCTGATCGCTTCTTTTCGTCTGATGAGCTGTCTTGGAGAGGGAAGGACGAGAGAGAGATGGATGGGGCAATAACATGGGGTGCTGAGCGGTGTGGCGGGGAGGCCAGCGCGGCACAGCATGGTGGGTGCAGGGCGGGGCTCAGCGCGGGTGGCCGCGCGGAGCGGAGGTGACGGCGGGAAGCTGGTGGGTTCCAGGCCAGCTCCTGGTGCTCGTTCCAAGCTTTGGTTTGCACAACAGCCGTGAGGACCCTCCTTCCCAGCTCGTGGGGGTCACTGGGGCCATGCACGGAGGGAAGGTTCTGGGGGACGGGACACAGCCCAAGACTAGCAGGTGTCTGGAAGGTTGGCTAGTGCTGACCTCTGCACGCGGCTATTCTTCCTGAACACACTCACTGACCTGCCATGCAGACGTTAGGCACAGAAAGAGAGGAATAACAACTGGGGGGGGGGGGAGACCAGTTCTAGCAATCTATTAGGATAGGAGTTAGAGAACTGTGACCTCGCTTGTCACTGTGGATGTGATGGTGTGGGATCGTGCTGGATCGCAGCTAGCTGAGAAGCAGCTCTGCGTGTGGGAGGGACGGGCGACCTCATTGCTAGTTAAGATGGCCACGGCTTCTGGGAGGACTGGCACGTTTCTTTGTCCTGCATCTTCTTTTCCAGTCGGTTGTGGGATCCTGGGCAGGAGCACACGCTCTCTGGGCAAGAGATCCGAGGAAGGCAGTGTGAACCAAGCTCAGAAGCAAGCCCTTCCTTATTCGTTTATTATTTATTTATTGCTAGTCCTGGGGCTTGAACTCTGGGCCTGGGTGCTGTCCCTGAGTTTCTTTTTGCTCAAGGCTAAAGCACACTACCACTTGAGCCACAGCGCCACCTTCAACTTTTTCTGAGTAATTTATTGGAGACAAAGTCTGCTGGGCTTTCCTGCCTGGGTTGGCTTCAAATTGTGATCCTCAGATCTCAGCCCCCTGAGCAGCTAGGATGGCAGGCGCCGCCCCTGGTGCCCGGCTGAGCTGCCTTATGTAAACGCTTCCTTGGATTCCCGTGGTCCTCACCTCCTTTTCTGAGTCTGTCTGCTTCCCTCTGAGTCTTGGCTGTTGTCCCAGCAGCTCCAGGGGTCAGAGACCAGGACAACACAGGGGTCGGGGCTGAGTCCCGAGCATCAAGGACAGGCTCAGCGCTGATGACAAGGGACAGTGCTCCCAGGAGGGTCACGATGTGAAATGGGGTTCTTAGTGATTCCAGACACAGTCTCTGTCCTCTGGCCTGCGACGCCATGATGCTGATCAGCATATTAGACAGAACCCAGAATTCTCCCATTAATTTCAGATTGTGTGTGTGTGTGTGTGTGTGCGCATGCACACACATATGTGGTACTTGGACTTGAACTCAGGGTCTGGGCGCTGTCTCTGTGTTCTTCAGCTCAAGGTGAGCGCTCTACCACTTGAGCCACAGCGCCACTTCTGGTTTTCTAGTGGTTTATTGGAGATAAGAGTCTCACAGACTTTCTGCCAGAGCGGGCTTTGAACCGAGATCCTCAGCTCTCAGCCTCCAGAGTAGCTAGGATTACGGGTGTGAGCCACTGGCACCCAGCTTTGTTTATTTATTTTTTGTCAGTCATAGGGCTTGAACTCTAGGCCTGGGCGGTGTCCCTGAGCTCTTCAGCTCAAGGCTAGTGCTCTACCACTTGAGCCACAGCACCACTTCCAGCCTTTTCTACTTATGTGGTGCTAAGGAATCAAACCCAGGGCCTCATGCATGCAAGGCAAGCACTTTACCACTGAGCCACCTTCCCAGCCCCTTTAATTTTTAATATTAACTCTCAGATCACACTCTCTGCACATCGACAAATAGGTTACAGAATGTTTAAGAGAGAGCTGGGCACCCAGGCCCTGAGTTCAAGCCTAGGACTGGCTAAAACAAAAACAGAAACAATGAGAGAATGAGTTGAAGAGCAGGCAGGGTTTAGTGCTGAGGGTGGAACTGTCTGTCAGCGACCAGAGGCCGGCGGGGCTGTGGGCAGCACAGGCTGTGTGGGGCCAGGAGTCCAGCGCAGTTCTGGGTGGGGGTTGGGGGGTGGAGGGGAAGGCAAGCAATTTGGAGTGAGCGCGAGAATGAGGTAGAGCTTCTCTGTTCTGGCCATTCTCCCAGACCAGGTGATGGGTCAGTGTGCCTGTCCTTTGAATCTTGGGGTGCTTGTATCCTCTTTGTTCTGCTCTTCTTCCTCCTCCTTTCCCTCCTTCCTTCTCTTCCTCTTCCTGGTCCTCTTCCTCCTCCTCCTCCTCTTTCTTGCTCTCTTCTTCTTCTGACACTGTCTCACTATGTAACCCAGACTGGCCTTGAACTCTAGATCCTGCTATTTGTTTGTTTGTTTGTTTATTTAGCCAATCCTCTTGAACTCAGAGCTTTTTTCACTCAAGCCTGGTGTTTCCATTTTGAGCCACAGCGCCACTTCTAGCTTTTTGGGGGATTAATTTGGAGATAAGAGTCTCATGGACTTTCCTGCCTGGGCTGGCTTTGAACCGTGATTCTCAGATCTCAGCCTCCTGAGTGACTAGGATTACAGGTGTGAGCCACCTGCACCCAGCATCATCTTTTGATTGCAAGCATGGACCGCCATGCCTGGCTGGCAGTCTGATATGATCTTGATATGCCTGATTTAATTTGTTTCACAGGTGGAAATATTTCATTTGCATAAAGAAGCTTCCTATCCGTCTGCCTCACGCTTTGTGATGGACAGGTGGTGGCAGTTTACTGCACAGGCAACACACACAGGCATGAACCTCAACCTCAGTTGCACTCAAAATGGCGCAGACGGCTATTGTATAAGATGAGTGCTGGCTGCGAATGGAGTGGCGCTGTAGCAGCATGGCCGTTTCCCCCCAGCAGCAGCGTCTGACTGCTTCTCTAGTTCCTTCTCTTCTGCTGTCCCCCCTCCCTCCACCCCCAACCCCCTAGATTCTCTTGTCCTGCATATACGCCATCTTTTTGCTGTTCCTGGGGTTTGAACTGTGGGCCCGGGTACTATCCCTGGGCTTTTGTGCTCAAGCCTAGTGCTCTACCACTTGAGCCACAGCTCTACTTCCAGCTTTTTGTGGTTAATTGGAGATAAGAGTCTCAAGGACTTTCCTACTCAGGCTGGCTTTGAACCATGAGTAGGTAGGATTACAGGTGTGAGACACAGTGCCCAGCTCCAATATAGATTCTTTTTTTTTTTTTTTGGTCATGGGCTGAACTCTGGGCCTGGGTGCTGTCCCTCAGCAATTCAGCTCAAGGCTAGCGCTCTACCACTTGAGCCACAGCACCACTTATAGCTTTTTTTTTCTGCTTATGTGGTGCTGAGGAATCGAACCCAGAGCCTCATGCATGCAAGGCAAGTGCTCCACCACTGAACCACCTTCCCAGCCCTCCAATATAGATTCTTGTTGGTGCTATTGTCCCTCACTATAGAGTAGATCCTTCCTGTCCTTCTGTCTATTCAGAAACCTCATCTATGAGTTTATTTGGCACTTCCTCCAGGAAGTCTACCTTGACTTCTCACCTGGGCAGGTTTTCTCCATTAGATGGCTCTCATCCATGACATCACAGGCACAATGTCACACTTACTTCTGGGTCTTGAACTCTCATCGCAGTTTGGTTCCTCCACTGCAATTTCAGTTCCAACAGAAACTCCCTCCCCACTTCTCTCAAGACAAGTCTGGTCTCCAATTCCTGGGCTCCGGTGGTTATCCCTGCCCAGCCTCCTACATAGCTGGGACTACAGGCATGTGCTACTACACCTCCCTCTCATCTCTGCACTGATATATCCCCAGGACTAATTCAATCATGAGCACAAGAAATGTTTGCCCTTGTGAATTAGCAGATGGGGCCTGCTCAACTGGTGCTTCCTTTATGCAAAATTCTAAAACGTGGGTCAGTTATTTGTTTTTGCATCCCTGCAAGTATTCCAGGCTTGCATAAGTGAATTGCAAATCAGTGCCACAAGAAATAACTAGAATTTGGGCACTGGTGGCTCACACCTGTAATCCTAGCTACTCAAGAGGCTGAGATCTGAGGATCATGGTTCAAAGCCAGCCTGTGCAGGAAAGTCCATGAGACTCATATCTAGTTAACCAGCAAAAAGCCATAAGGGAGCTGTGGCTCAAGTGGTAGAGCCAGCCTTGAGCAAAAAGTAAAGGAAGGTGCCCAGACCTTGGGTTCAAACTTCAGTTCAGGCACAAAGGAAGGAGGAAGGAAGGAAGGAAGGA